>NC_141694.1:348169041-350569041 GCF_964263255.1 Lissotriton vulgaris
TTCCCGGGGGGATCGTGGTACTCTGCCATACGTGCGGGGGGACCGAGTGGTCGCCCCTTTCCAATTTCAATGGTTTTATGTCAGTAAAATTTACAGTTAACTATAACTGGTGTGAAACCTATGGTTTTTTCAGTGAATTTAATTGGTTTTTTAAATGCTAATTCCTAACTATAACTGGTGTGAAACCTATGGTTTTTTCAGTGAATTTCATAGGTTTTTTAAATGCTAATTCCTAACTATAACTGGTGTGAAACCTATGTTTTTTTCAGTGAATTTCAATGTTTTTTTAAATGTTAATCCCTAACTATAAGTCTCAGTTTATAAGTAAGACTTTTGTTATTAAGAACACTCTGTGACATTCTGTCATTGGGCTATATTTGGGCTACATCTGGCTGATATTTGGGCTACATTTTTTTTGTCTCTGGTGGCCATCTTTGGGCTACATTGGGGCTACATTTAGGCTCTAACATATATATAGCTAAATGCAGCCCAATATATATTTTTTCAAAGTTAATTTTCATAAAAACCACTTGAGCATATATCGTGAGACATAGCAAAGGCACATCGGGCTACCAGTCCCTACAATTTTGCCAAGTTTGGTGGAAATCCATTCAGCCGTTCGGGCTAAAAGTGAGGTCGACCTCCCTATGGAAATTAACATTGGGAAAACACGTTTTGGGACCCCCCCTTTATCTCGGCCCCGCTTGACAAATCCCCCCAAATTTTTAGAGAAGGAGCGGGGCGCCGCAAGGCCGTTTTGAGGAAATTTTCAGGCAGGTTCGTCAACCGGCGCCAAAGTTATTCCAAATAGAATTTTGAGATTTAACATTGAAAACAATCCTAACTATAACTACCTACTGGCGACTGCCAGTAGGTAATATATATATATAAAAAAAAAAATAATAATTCACGGAGTCAGTGCCTTTCTTGTATGCAGAAGTTTGGAGTGTTCCTGATATATATATATATATATATATATACATACATACATACATACATACATACATACATACATACATACATACATATATATATATATATATATATATATATATATATATATATATATATATATATATATATATATATATATATATATATATATATATATATATATATATATATATATTCACTGAAAAAACCATAGGTTTTACACACGTTATAGTTAGGAAGTAGCATTTGAAAAACCTATGAAATTCACTGAAAAAACCATTGGTTTTACACACGTTATAGTTAGGAAGTAGCATTTGAAAAACCTATGAAATTCACTGAAAAAACCATAGGTTTGACACCAGTTATAGTTAGCTGGAAATTTTACTGATATAAAACCAATGAAATTCCACGTTATAGTTAGTTGGACTCATTATAACTTGCGCGTGTAATGCACTGCTGATCACATCACTGATGACACTATTCAGTGAATGTGTGTCTTTTTAAAAAATAAATATGTTTTATATATGTATATGTAGAGGTTGATGGAAAAATAAATGTTTAAATAAGTGTCTTAATGGATGTGCAGGACTGTATGGATGGCTGAGTGTGTATATGTGTGTGTTAGTGAGTGAATACCTGCTTCACTAGTGTGTTTATTAGTAACCACATATGTTTTAATGTAGTTTATGTAAGTATTGAAATATATAACTGAGTATATGTGACAGTGAGAGATTGAAAGAGTTCCTGTTTAAATAAGTATGTGTTTCTATAAGTGATTGTTTAAAAGAGTAAGTAAGTGAAAGTTTACTTAGAAGTAAGGTGTTAGTGTGTGTATATCTGTATATGTAAATAAATGGATGTTTATTAGTTTATTTCCAAGTGTGAATATGTGTGTGATTTACTTTTGGATGTCTGTCGGTATATAATAGGCTGTATAGCTGTATCACTATATATAATCAGTAAGCATATATACGAGTGACTATATAGAACTGTTAGTGAATTAGTGGATGTGTATATAAATGTTGGAATTACTGAATTGGTTGTTGTAACTGGTATAGGTATCTCCATTTTTTTGAAAATGTTAGTTTCTATTTTTGATATGTGTTTCAAGGGTTACATTACACTGAAATGATATCTGTCACTTTCTCACAAGGATGGTGTCATCAGTGATGTCATGAGTGATGTCACTGACCATGTCATGAGTGATGTAATATGTGATGTTATCAGCAGTACATTACACGCGCAAGTTATAGTGAGTCCAACTAACTATAACGTGGAATTTCATTGGTTTTATTTCAGTAAAATTTCCAGCTAACTATAACTGGCGTCAAACCTATGGTTTTTTCAGTGAATTTCATAGGTTTTTCAAATGCTACTTCCTAACTATAACGTGTGTAAAACCAATGGTTTTTTCAGTGAATTTCATAGGTTTTTCAAATGCTACTTCCTAACTATAACGTGTGTAAAACCAATGGTTTTTTCACTGAATTTCATAGGTTTTTTGAATGCTAGTTCCTAAGTATGAAGGATATGCCTGAAATAAATATCGACATACCAATCTTACGTGCACAACCGACTGCACGCACCCACCTATTTATTTCATGAAGCTTTCCAATTTAAACCTAATGAATTTCTTCATAGACCAATGAAAAAACTTATAGTACGTTAAAGACACTGAACCTAGGCTTTTTTTCTCCTATAAACTTTTTAATTAAATGGAGCCGAATTTTTTTTAATCATTCGTGCGTGACTGATTGTACACACCTTAATATTTATTTTGAAAAATATAACAGATTTTATAATTTATTAATTGTATACTTAAATCGAGCTGTAAAAATATATCAAATCCGTATGTGTTTGAATTCACTTCTTTTCACGTTTTTAAACTTCAGTAAAGAACATCGCTACTTCCAAATCACGTTCGTAACTAGATAGTGTCACCGCCTACACGTCCTGAGAAGCGCATGTAAAGTCATGTGACTTGAAAACAAGACTTCCAATTGGTTCTTAGTAGTTTCTGTTCTGTAATTTACACGAAGCACTCCACCCACTTTCCTCACAATCTTTTCTACTCTCAAGAGACAACAACGTCGAGCATCTTCCGGAAGACTTTGCTGAAATGGCTGCCCTTCCACATTCATCTTCCGAATCTGAAGGAAATGAACGACCACCGTTAAGAAGAAAAAAGGAATCTTTCATTTGGCAAGTTTTTTACTTATCCTGAAGATCAAAAGAAAGTGAATGCGCCAAAAGTAACCTGCACGATATGCAATTCGGAGCTCTCAAGGGGAAATCCAAATAGAAAATATTCCTTTTCTATACACACCATGCTGCGACATGTTAAACAAAGGCACCCTGAGCATTATGCAAAAGCATCGACAAGAGCCCTGGCCACGCTATTACCATCAGAGGTGGCCAGCACATCTTCTGGTGGACGACCTGTATCTCCATCGAGTGCTGAGATGGACTTGAGACCATATCTTGCGAAGGTGCACATGAAATGCAACGAGTGTGGAGAAATTCTTTTATATGGAGAGCAGAGCCTTGTTCTTATTAAACTCAAAATTGAAAGTCATAAATGCCCTAAGAAAAGATACATTTCTTCACTTCATTTTCATAGTATTACATACTGAAAAATGTAGTAGCAACTTTAAGAAATCTAAAGCATCATAACACTTGTTTCCCCCCAAAAAAAAAAAAAAAAGTTATTTTCAGAACTAACTATTTCTACGAAAACATGCTCCAAGAGCATCTTATGACATGTTTTTTCGGCGCTTCATTGTAGTGCGCGACCGGGTGCGCGCACCCTCCTATCGCGTGCAGGACTTGAGACTTGCATGTGAAGTCATGTGACTTCAAAACAACACTTCTAGCTGATATTTTCTCGCCGCTTTCATCTTGTGCGCGACCGGGTGCGCGCACCGTCCTATCACCTACAGGCATCGAGACACGCATGTGCAGTCATGTGACTTTAAAAGAACACTTCCAATTGGTTTTTACTAGTTTCTATTCTGCAATTTACACGGAACACTCCACCCACTTCCCTAGAAAACCAGTTTATCGAAAAACTTTTAAAGCCTCCCCTTATGAAACATTCGACATCGTTCACATAGCAGTGTAGTAAATAGCACTACATACACTCCGTCCCTTAATTATAAAAGACTTATCAGTATGTGAGAAAAACTTTTGTTTTCACGTGATAATGTGAAATTCTGAGCCTGTTACCGAATTTTTTTCACATATGTTACTATTCTCCTTCGACCACTAACACCATAGAAAATACCAGCAATACCGGTGATATTTTGTACACCGACAACGGTCGATTTCTATCGCTTAGAGCCCTTGCTATTATAAAGTTTTATTTCCTAAGTCTCTGATCTCCAACTGTGGAACGTGACTCCCCTGTGTGTCGTAATGAGGTGCTAAGAGCAGCACGTACACTATACTTCGACTAAGCATCCATAAATTCCGCGGACATTTCTACCCTGCTATCTGCAATTATAAACATCAAAAGGAGCTACGCTGCCCCCCTTAGAGAGGCCTCACTCCCACTGCTACAAAGGCTTGGCAGTCACCAAGATACACAAAAACAGCGTCTCGGGTCCATTGAACTTCTGTGACGATCTCAATGAAAATAAGCACTAAACAATATTCAAGTATGTAGTATTCCTTCTACTTGGTTAGAGACTAGGGGGCATATTATCAAGGGGGTTGATCACCGCTTTTTTGGCTTTAAAAGCCAAGAAAGCGGAGATAAAATTATCTCCCTATTATCAAGCTGTCGCTAACACCAATTAGTGACAACTAATAGGAGATAGCAACCATCTTGGGCCCCGCTTTACATGTCGGTGATATTTATCACTAATGACATCCAAAGTGCGTATGCCAAAATGTTAGCCACTGCAAACAGTCCCTAACATCGCTATCTCCTATTATCAACTTTTGGAGATATTCGCGCGAAGCGCAAATATCTCCGAAAGCTAAGACCTGCCCTGAGCAGTTCTTAGCCATGTTATCTAATGGGAGGTGGATAACATGGCTAAGAGCATTTGCTCGATAATTCATGAATATCGCTGACTTTTCATCGATATTCATGCATTGCGGCGGTTTTTTATCGCATTTACGATAAACCTTGCTAATAGCAAGGTTTATCTGCGATAAAAATCGCCAATGTGCGGCGATAATTTTTGTCTCTAAACAAGTTAGAGACAAAAATTATCGCTAGTTCTTGGTAATATGGCCCTAAACATTTACCGCAGCGCTGCAGCGATTTCTTCCGCAAATAAACCTTGGTATTAATAAGGTTTAACGCAAATGCGGTAAAAAACGTTGCAAAGCATAAGTATCACAAAAAAAATCAGGATTATTCATAGATAGCGACCTAATGCTATTAGCCATGTTATCCACCCCCCATTGGATAACAGAGCTAAGAACTACTCAAGGCAAGTCTTAGCTTTTAGAAATATTCCCGCTTAGCGCAAATATCTCCAAAAGCTAGTAATAAGAGATAAGGATGTTAAAGACTATTTTCAGTCGGTAACATCTTGGCACGCCCACTTTGCATCTCATTAGATATAAATGCAACTGACATGCAAAGTGCACCCAAAATGTTCACTATCTTCTACTAAGTGTTCCTAACTGGTGTTAGCAGCTGCTAGGTAATAGAGAGATAATTTTATCTCTGCTTTCTTGACGTTTAAAGTAAAAAAAACACAGATAAACACCTTTCATAATATACCTCTATATTCAAATTGAAGTAGGCGTAGGTCTTCACGCAGCAATCACATGTACAGATTTGAAAGAATATGGCCCAGAAAGTCACTGAGTAAAATCTCATGAATGACAGTCAACCAATTTCAATACGTATTAGTTCAGAAGAACAGTTCTTTATGATACAGGGCTCTAGAATGACAAACATTTCTCGTCTTTATAAAAACCCTTCAGGTTTTTTTAACAACTGTTAAATGGTTCAATACTCATCACAAACGTGCTCCATCATGAACATTGTCTGATTTGTCCTCAGGACGAACAACATTTCTGATGAACTTGCCGCTATGCATGCACAGCACTAACATTGTGCTTCCTTAACACGTTCTATTCACTAAGCAGAACCATGACGGAACCACTCTATCATAAACACATCTGAACCATGGCTCATAAAAGGAGTACCTCAATCATGACCATGCAAGTCCCACTAAGCCCCCCAGCCCCCTAATCTTGAGTCAAAATTGGAACTACAACACAGGATTTAAAGTCCTGCAAAGAACACCATGTAACATTTAATACCATATACACCATCGTTTTCATATATCACTTTTCCTAAACTCACTCAGTGAAATATCGCTCATTTTATTTAATCACTTTTAAACCATACCTTCTAACAATGCACCCAATACTACGTGGAAGTGTTCAATATAAAAGATGACATTGTTTTAAGAAGGATAGAGAAATAAATAACACAATGTTGTAAAAATGTCTTCATTATATATACTTACCTAATAAAAAGAAAAACAAATTAAATGTCTTATGAAAACGTAGCACCTGTGGAAAGAAATTAAAAATAAAATTATAAAGTATATTATTTATAGAAAAAACAATACGAAACAATAAGACAGGTCCAAACAAAACTGTCAGATATTATTAATTAAACGTACCTTATAAATATAATATCTGTGGAGGAGAGTAAAAAAAAAATCTGTTATAATTCATATTTCTGAATGCAATGTAGCAAAATAAGTAAACAACATATTAAATGATTTATTTTTGCTGTCCTCAGAAAACATTGATTTTCACTATCAAGAGTGATTTCAACATTAATCATCATATAACAGCGGGGAAAAAAAAACACAATCAAAATGATTGTGTTTAAAAAACCCATACAAAATCTGCATACATATTATAAATACTTGAAAAAAACATGTCTTAAATGTTTTCCTCAAATTCGCAATTTCTTGAGTAAGCACACTACATCTTCCACAGTTACAACCTAATTAAAGTATACCACTTATTTTTCAAGATATCTCAACAAAATCCCGTGCAGCAATCTCCTATAAAAAATGTATTTGAAAGACACAGTTTCTTCTCTCATACCTTTCCGCGTGGCCAAATTGTATAAGCTAACTCATTATCTTTTAAATACCTCTCCGAAACACTTACGTCCATATAAGTTTCTAAATAATTCTCAAAAGTACTCATTTTCTTCTCTCATATTTTTCCACGTGGCCAAATACTATGAGTTAAGTAGTTTTTTTCTGAAATGTTGTAATCTTAGTCTCATCCATTATTTTCTGTACTTTTACAATCAAAATTTGTACCATATGTTAAACCATCAAACATTAAGTAAATTTGTACCTGATGTTATCAATATGCAAAACACAAATTTCATGTATAGATTTGTACACCCTTATTTACATGATATTTGTAAACTAGTAAGTTTCAGATCTTTATAGTATACATATTCCTACACCAAACCACTCTACTGAAATTTGGGTTCCAAAAATAACAAATAAGAGTTACTTAAGGCAAAAGGCAAACGTTTTTTAAAAGTCAATTGGCTATCATTGCAAAGTGTAGAGCCAGTAGCACACTTCAAATAAGCTGTATAATGTCATGATGATGTAGAATGCCCTTCATGATAAATAATGGCTACAGTTACAAATGTTCTTCTAGAAATAGAAACTTGAGAAGCCACAAAATTTTTAATTAAAGTGGATACTTTACTCCCATCAGCTCTGCATCGTTGAAACATTAAAATTACATATTGTCCGTATCTATGGATAAATAAAGTTGATAACATTTCAGACTTGCATTGAGAACAGACCATATTTTGATGCGCATCTTTAACTAGTTCATTAAAAGGCATTTCTTTGCAGTCTGGTAATGTCAAATATAAAAATCTTTCTCTGGGTATCTCAGTACTACTTAAAAATGAACAATTATCACACTTATGTTCCCATTTATAAGAAAGCCCAAAAAGACTATCAATATCTACACCTTCATCTTCCAAAGCTGTAAACATATACATAATAAATTCCTGACAATCTTGCTGTATATTCTGAGAAAACTGATTTACTTCTGCACATATATCTAAAACATTCCTTAATTCCGAAACACTTCCTATTTCATTATCACGACTACTACACGTTTCAAATATAAAATTTAAAGAATGACAAAAGGTATGCTCCTGATTTTCTATAATCTGTTCCTTAACATTTTTCAAAAAGAAAACAACATTAACTACTACATTTGCATAGCAGTTGACACCACACCTATTTTCCAACTTAAATCCAACAATCTCTTCAATACTAACAGTTTTCCTAGAGCTACCAACAACAGCTACATCTTTTTTTCGTCGTTTCTGGACTACTTCAGCACATTTGTCCTCATTTTTCCTTTTCTGACCAACTATACGCCTTTCAATTAAAGGATATTGAGGTAAACTTGGAGCATATTCTCTTCTTAACCTATTGTACTCCTTCACACAATTTAAATCTGCACTAATCTTTGTCTCATCATAATCAATTAGATAAAGTCCACATAAAGTTCTAACACGCGACAGAGCAACATACGCCATACCCTCTTTGAATACAGTACTTCCAATATTTACCAAAGCACAATCTACACTTAAACCTTGAGATTTATGTATAGTCACTGCATATGCCAAACAAATTGGAAATTGCTTACGACGGACATATAAGTCTTTCACAAGCAAAAAACGAGTTGAACATCGACTAATTTGTTGAACTTCATCAATCCCATCAAATTTTATCTTCAAAAATTCAATCTCATCTCTATTGGTATAATTCACAAAACCAACAACATTACCCATTGCTCCATTTACCAATCCTCTTTCTACATGTAAATTTCTTCTTAAAATTATCCGACAATTTAAACATACATACAGATTTTTCTCTAAACCAGCAGTTTTAGATATAGTTTTTTGAAGAAAATCCAATTTCAATTTCAACTTTTCAGACAAAACAATAGTACTACCTTCATGCTCTATTCTATCTTTAGCTTCCAGTTTCTTAATTTCTTGCTTTTCTAAATTCAACATTTTGTCATTAAAAACTGAACATTCTATCAGAGTTGGCATCAAGCATATCACTGACTTATCTACAACCTCTTCACTATATATTCTCTCAGGAACATTATCTTCATTACGAAACAGCTTGGAAAGTAATCGCGTTCGTAGAGTCTATTTTGCATCTTCAGTTAATTTTCCAATCCTAATATCTTGAAGAATACTTCCATATTTAGTATCCTTTGCCTGTCGCATATTTTGAATCAGTTCAGTATATTTGAAATGTGACCATATATTTACATTTCCAATACTGCCCAGGCACTTTCTGGTCTCCTCATGTGTAACAGTTTCAAATACAGGTTGTCCTTTGACAGGAGTCAGCTGGAGTAGATCTCCAAAAACTATGACATGTTTACCTCCAAATAACACATCATACTCTGTCTTAAGTGTCTGTTGCATTCTTAAATGCACAAAAGCAAGCATTAAATTAGAGACCATGCTTACTTCATCAATAATAAGAAGTTTCATTTTTTAAGGACTCTAGAAACTTCAAAAGAAGCTTCTCCAGAAAGCTTCTGATATTGTAATTTATTTTCATGTTCAACTGGCAGCATCAGCAAACGATGTAAAGTTACACCTTTTATATTATGTGCTGCCAATCCAGTTGGAGCAGTAACAACACACGACAGTGTTGATTGAGTTGTTTGCTGTAAATATGTAGTAATTCCTTTAATTAGGAAACTTTTACCAGTCCCAGCTTCTCCACTTACATATAAACGAATAGGCTCAAATGACATACATGAGCAATCTTTTGTCTCATGACAAAAGCCATGCTCAATGTGCTCTGTCACTTCATCATATATCTGTCTTTGCTCAACATTAAACTGCTTCTTTAATTCTTCTAAGTCGATTACTTGCTCTTGACCTTGCTGCATTGCGCTTTCCACCTCATCCATGGCGGTGGCTGCTTCATTTTGAATAATTGGTTGTCCCAGTGGATCTTGACTTAATGATGCCGAACTTTGACTATCTTGTGAACTATCTCTAGCAATCTCTGCTGCAATTGTTGCTTCTTGCTCTATTTCGTCATTCAACATTTGGAGATAATTGCTGAAAATAGGACATTCAATAGTACTTTTAGATGCGTTGAATTAATCTTCATAGCTATCAAAGTCTCCAAGTAGTTCCTCTTCTCTACGCCATGGTTTAAAGAGTTGCAAAAGAGCAAAATAGTAAAACTCTCTTTTATCAGGTGTTTCGCAACTCAGTTTCCGATGATTTATCAAGTGTCTTTTTCTTTGTTTTACCAGACATCCTTCATGTCCAATTACAGCATGTACACCTTTATCAATATTCTCGGTAACATTTCTCTTAAAAATATAATTTTTGAAGTATTTCATACAGACAAATGTTTTCAAGCAGAATACTTCTATTTGGATAGTATGTATCCAACATATTTGTTTTCAAAATGTCTGTACTGTTTGGTTCTTTCTGGGCTAAGTACTCAGTTTCTTGCACAGGTTTTAGAACACGGTTTCGTGTTTCTGCTAGGCCCAAACTCACCCAGAGAATAGTCCTTGACTTCGCATAAAGACTTGCTGATGATAATCTATCACAACATTCATATGCTCCAATTTCTCGATGAGACAGCATCTTCAAACTGTACGTATATAATTTCTTGCTCAGGCTCTTTTCATGAGAAATGTCTTCCCACATCTCCTTCAATTCCGTCTTTTCAGATTTCGTGATGTAAGACGTTACATATTGAGCCACAGCAATAGAGTTGTCTGCAACATACTGTATGTCCATGTTAGCATTCCACATGGACAAAATGACTGGATTATAGTCATTAATATATTTCGATTCTTCACCTCTTCTTAAATTGTACGTATTTTTAGGTGACCTCCTTCTGATATTATGTCGCAAACATGACATCAAATTGTTGACTCTTCCTTTTGAAAGTACCGGTCGTGCAAATCCAAAGCGACTTTTTGTATAAAATTTGCTCTTTGATTTGAATTTTCGCCGACAATATTTTCCACAGCGATGACTTTGGAAACGTAACACTTTTCCTCTTAAGTCCTTATCAGTGGTACTATTAGGTATGTCACAAGTGGCATACTGTTCAATAAAAGACAGTACAGTCTCATCCGAGTCTATTCCAAATTTAGGAGCATCCTTGATCCATAGTAGCATATGAATATGAGGAGCACCTCTTGCTTGATATTCTTTTCTCCAAAAGAAATCCAGTACTTCACCAAGAGGCGGATTTTTCTTGTTAGTAATGAAAGACATCATAGCTTCAAATCTATGATTAAAATACCTGCAAACATTGACTGGATCTAATGAACACAGTTCTCCAGGTGTCTTATAGTTTATATTTTCTATATTTGCATTCGCCTCCCGAAGAAATTCAATTAAATCTTCCCAAGCATACTCTGCACAGCTTAGAGTTAAAAACCATGTTGGTGCTCCTAAGTTTCTAAGCATACACTTTAAATCTCCATGACGACGGTACCAATACTCATTAGTACCCCACTGACAAGCCATTAAATTAATTAAATGAGAATTCAAAACACTATCTTTCTGATGCACTCTATCCATAAATTCCTTTGCTGATATATTTTGCAGATGTACACCACTTCTTAAGATATGATTTACTGCATAAGACAGACCAGATAAGTCCCTCTCAAACAAAAGATGAAACAGATATGGAATACATTGCCGAAACCTTGCATCTTCTGCATATAATCTAGTTGTCCGGTACTCAGATGCAGGAATCTGCATAGGTCGATCATCATATCGTGTACCTTCACCTGTAGGAAATAACTGTGGGAAACAACGACCTTCCAAACTTTCTTCCCAGACACTAATCGGATTTCCTTTCGCCTTTCTCATCTGAAATAATTCAATAGCATTCCCTATTGCTTCTTTGGAATGCAGTGGATGAACACTGTAATGTTCATAAATTTCTTCAGATCTAGATACATCAACTTTTTCAATTTGTCCACTACACAAATCACTATCCTCTTCTTCACTTACATCTTCTTGTTCTACATATATATCTTTGTAATACTTATTATTTTGCACTAAATACAACGTTGCCTTTTTCACTTTCCTAACATCCACTAAATCTTGCCAGATTTTCTTACTCTTTGTGGGTACACCATTCACTAGAATACCTAGAGGTTCCTCTTCTACATTTTCAACACCAATTGTTTCCATATTTTTTTTAAGATCAAGAGGCAAATACACAACTCTACCCTTTAATCCTCTTAGTAAATCTGAAGGATTTAATTTACCAGTCTTAGGCTCCATTCGAACAATAGCCTGAAAAGGATGTACACATTGAATCAGAATCGTCTCATAAGTATTTAAATTCATCAATTCAGATGGAATATTTACCAACTCTAAATTATTGTGAACAGCTCTAGCAGGCATTTTATTTTCATCTAATTTATTATAACAATATTTACAAACACGTTGCTCAAAACCCAAATCAAAATAGTTTTCCACCAACAAATAAGTTGCAAAATCTTTCCATTGACCATTACTTTCATCTTCACTTTTTAAATATAAATCAACTAACCTCGTTTGACTTTTGTAATGAATTCGTCGACAACAGACACAAGAAAAATTCGGTTTCTCACCTGCAATTACCTCAAACTTTATTATTTCTTGTTCAAAGTTTTCAATATTTACATGCCAAACATTTTCTAACACATTTCCTTCTGCAATTATATCACCTTCTGCATTATCTTCCTCGGGACCAAAATAACTTACCTCAATTTCTGCACAAATCTTCTTAACATCTAATTCACATCCATACAAAAGAGCACTATTTAACTGTTTAAGTTTAAGTGCTGGACTTTTTGCATAGTACAACTTTCTCACTAATTTTCTCATTTTAGTGTGATGCACTGCTAACATCCGGAAGTGATGAAATACACTCTGACATATTTTTTTAGAGAGACAAGCCAGAGAATGGCCTTGCAGACCTATTTTCTCACCCACTCTGCATTCATCTAATTCTTGCAACATTTTAATTTTTTTCTTTAGACTTTCTTTAGTGTACTTACGTAAGAAATTGCGAAAGAAATTAATTGAATCCTGTCATACACTACAAATGCTACTACAATTCCAACTGTAAACAGGAGCATTAGGACGTCCCTGTAAAGCTTCTCTAACCATAACATCTTCTGCATTTCTAACCACAATTTTCTCTTTCTCAATAACACAACCATCCTTCACCTCATACGCTCAACCTGTGGTGTCAACTGCATGCAACAGATCGTTACTTTGAAAGTAACTCTCTTCATTAAAAAATGGCTCAGAAGTTGAAGTATGCATCCACTTCCCAGAAAACACTTTACAAAAATTACTCCTATTTATATGTCTCTTCCATTTACTTTTACTTTTGAAAACTCGAATCGCCTTATTTAAAATATTTATTCTATTAAGTATTAAAATAAATAACTTTCGTTTTGTCTCAAATGCGCGCTCAACAAAAGCCTCTATGTATAGTTTTTTTTTAAGAAAAACAGATCTTTTTTTAGAAACTTTTTCCTTTTGTAATAAATTCGCAACGACTCTGTTGTAAAACATACACTTCCTGATTTGGCTAAATTGATTGGTCCGGGTTTTACTGTACTGACTTTCATCTTTCCTAATTGCAGCAATATTAGTTTCTTTAACTCCAGATGTCTTTTTAGATGATGAAATCTTATCCTCCTTCTGAACTTCAATAGTTACATTGTTCCTCCCCAAAATACTTTTCACAAACTTTTTAGTTTGCTTACCAGGAGTACTCTTCTTTGTAACCGTTCTCTCAGTCTTTGAAAATAATTCTGTAGTTTTCTTCTTTAAACTGTACGTCCGCTTGTAGAGTTTCTTTTTTTCAATTCTGGTCGGCATCTTAATTTAAAATTTTGATGAGATTGTGAACCTGTAAGACACAAAAATAACAAATATTATAGTTCAGTACTACCATATACCATACAAATTAAAACCACACATTCATTTTTTAATAAAATACACATAATAACAGAAAATCTCTGAACAAATTAGTAAATCTTGTAGTGAATTTTCCTTGTAAATTTATCACACTATATATTTCTTTAAAATTCATAGACAATTTTGAATTTTTTTTTAAAAGCATACAAACAGTACACTTTTTTCAAAAACTATCGGTCATCATAAGTGTTTTAATCTTTTTTTCTACAATCTCTTTTACACTTCATGAGAACATATCTTATCACTCTCATGAAGCACTTTATCGACGAATATATGAAAAAAGCTATCATCACGAATGGTTTGCTATCACTTTTTTTTATTTATTTAAAAGTTCATAATTTAAAAGAACTTCTAACATCAGTTCATCACAAATTTCTTCAACTTCATTGTCCTCCTCTTCTATCAGCTCTAAATATGCTGAATCTAATGAAATGTCCATAAAATAGTCATTTTCATCTTCTTCCTCTCCAACAACCGCGTCTAATATTTCCTCCATTAGTTCATTTATAATTTCAAAATTCACTTCATTTTCTTCCCCAAAAAATTCCATTATATTTTTTTCAATAAATTCTTCTTTTTCCTGTTAAAAAAATATAAACATTAAATTATATCTTTGTCCATAAGTGTATATTTAAAAACTACCTTTACTAATTTTTAAACTACAGATAATTTTATAATCTCTAACTTATTAACTCTATAATTTGTAAGATACCACATTCCTCTTGTTTTGAAAAAGAAATTGGCAATATAACTCTAAACATTGACACTTTGTTTTTTTTAAATTAAATAATTACTGTTGATAAAAGACATTTCACTGTAAAATTTATTTTTAGATTTTCTACATATTTGAAATATTTATTACCTGTACAATAATTTTTAGAGACCCATTTCTTTTATTTCATCACTACAAAGTGCAATATAAATATATGCACTCTAAAGAAAAGAATTACACTATACAAACCATTTAATTCACTTTACAGATTACTACTTCCCACAGAGACAGTTCCATTTATATTACAACAGTATACTCACCATGTCAATGTCTTACCATATGCAAAATATCATACTTACCATGAACAACCACCTCATAATAAAACTCTACATTAATATTTAAAAAACTGCCTATACATAGTATATTTACAGATATACAGGAAAATAAACATTACATTTCGATCCATATCATAATACCTCTCTCTAATTAAAAATGGAACACTACCAAACATAATACAACAAGATTTTAAAAATAATGAGCACTTCACAAGTATTACTAAAACAAACCTAAAAGAATTATACTCCAATGATTTCTAAATCTCAACTCCTTGTAAAAGATCACATATCCCAAGCTCATTAAAACATAATTTGAACTGTCAATGGAGAACATCTCAAAAAACATATGTACTATAAGCAGATAGAACCACATGTAAAAAATTTGAGATAAAATCATATTCTAAACATTTACAAATTACTCTTTATTATTTTCATCACCACCCACAGAAATTGCCAAACCATAAAACGAAACTCACCTGAAAAAAAGAATATATATTCTCAATATATAACTTCGACAGGTTAATCCTTACAGGCACCAAACACTCTAAGAATAGAAAGAATAAAATTTTATTAACTTATAACAAACTTATTTCCTACACAATAAACAATCATTATAGCATTGAACAAGCATAAGTAATAAGATTCCCAAAATACTCTCCATTAAAAATAAATTCAAAATTTCTCATTTATAAAAGCATTCTGCCACAGATATGTCACTTTTCCTTATTTTAAAATTCATGCACCTACAACTATAGGCTTTTAAAAGTAAAAGGCCAACTCACAAAACAAAAAAAGCCTTATTAATAAAACATTGCGTCGCCACTGCGTCACTTTTAGCATGGGAAAAGTGACGCACTAGTGGCGCAAGACCGTCATAAATAAAGCCCCATGTCCATACAGAAAAACTACAGGGCCAGCATTATACACATGGAAGCAATACACTTGCACAAAACCCCAAAACACCAGGAGCCACCATGTTAATTTATATCCTTAATATAATAAACCTCTGAGAATGGATACATATTTCCGTGGCAAACTCCTTAGCAATATTTAAGTGACTTAGGGCCCGATGTAGGTAGCCCTTTACCGATTCGAATCGGCCGAAAATACTGATTTTCGGCCGTTTCCGATTGGTAAAGGGCTAACGAGATGTAGGGGCACATTTTCGGTAATTTTACCGAATCGTTATGATTACCGAATCGGTAAATTTACCTATTCGGTAATATTTACCGATTCAGTAATGATAACGAATCGGTAAAATTACCGAAAATGGAATGTAGGTAGGCAATGTACCATCAGCACATGGCTTACAGAATCGGTATTTTACCATGGAATACAAATCCATGGTAAAATACTGATTCCTGTGTACATGCACATCTGTGCATGTACACATGTGCCATGTGACAGACAGACGTGCCCTTAGGGCATGTCTGTGTACCACATTGCACACATGCCCGTTTTGGGGGTGCTAGAGGCTGTCAAAGTGACACCCCCTGCACCCTTGTCAATTCTTTAATTACCGATTCGGTAAATACCGAATCGGTAATGCCTAATCATTCCTATGGGCTTCAAAGCCCATAGGAATGAATGGCCATTACCGAATAGGTATTTACCGAATCGGTAATTAAAGAATTGTTAAGGATTCGGTAACGAATCCAGATGTTGGGACCTAGAACCCATTTACCGATTTTGAAATACCGAATCAGTAGTATTCGGTATTTCAAAATCAGTAAATGGGATTTACCTACATCGGCCTAGAAAATTTATCAAGTCATTATGCTCCTCTCCACTGCATAGCCGGCAACCTAATTCTGTGGAGTTCCTATACGACCGGCAATACTGCAGCATCCAACAGATTACATACATGCACCTCTCACCATTTTGTCGCTTTTGGCGCCTTTTTGTTCCCCCTCACATACATTCACCTCTCGCCATTTTGTCGCTTTTGGCGCCTTTTTTTTCCCCTCACATACATGCACCTCTCGCCATTTTGTCGCTTTTGGCGCCTTTTTTTCACCTCACACAGTAACATAACACAAACTTGATAGTGCTTCGCATGTAGACAGCTGATTCATAAAGTAATGATGTATAACAACTTGCATTTTCATATATCCTTCCTAAACTAAAAGACCAGAGACCTTCTTCCACTTATTAAAATATAATATACTTCCTTATAAGAGTGTACAATGTTTTTTTCCAACTATATTCATTTTTCTTCAACTATAGCGTTTGTATTCCATGTACTACTGACAATACCAATTACTGTGTTTTTTGCAATTTCTGTACTCATGTTACATAATGATTTGCCTTTAAAACAGTACATTTCCAAATAAACATTTCAAATATTCACGGTTTCTCTTTTAATCCATAATCTCAACTGAAATGATTTCATATTGAAAAACTATTCATGGGTTCCACATACCCTTAACTGTAGACACGGAGGACCTTATTTATGAAGACCTTCCGCCGCCGGTGCCTCATTTTTTAAAATAAGAAAAAGTAACGCACCGGTGGCACAAGGCCTTCGTAAATAAAGTCCTGAATGTTTTCTTTTCTTGACCTCACTTACTGATACTAGAACCTGCAACCAATTACGGCCCTTGAACTCTTTCTTAGTAGGTCGCGCACCGTAAAGACAGTTATACCACTGTTAACATTTTTTTTACTGTTACCAAGCACCGACACAGTTCCGCTTCACTCAGAGTTAATCACTGCTCCCACGCTTCTACAGGCCAGACGCTATGTCGTATTTCTCTCCTTATCACCCTTTCATCTCCACAATAACAAACAGTTCGCCGCTAGCCACCAGAGAACAGACTCAGATGCAGAGGCACCAAAGAGTGAAATACGACATACCCTCTGCTCTGAGAAAGCAACCAAGCGGTAATTGTGAAACAAAATATTCAGTAGCGCTTTAAAAATACCAATGCAATTATATAATTATTTTTTTGAAAACGTTCCAATCACTTTAATAGGACTATCTGTGTGTGCCTCCACAGCAAACTTCCTCAGGCCGGATTGAAGGCAAACACACAGACAATAAGATAACACAGGGCAACGGAGATGCAAAACAGAAGGGACATGAAGATGGAGTCAAACAGCAGAACTGAGAGAGATATTTTTATGCTCCGTTTCCAACCTCAATGTACGAACACATTTACTACACTAATCTCTATACAACCTCATGGTCAAAACTTTTCATTTTATTTCACTCGACCACCTCCCTCACCCCACCAGTGCAAACGACGACCAGAAACCGCACTATAATTTTGACGTCTAACAGAAACTTTGTGAATACCTTAATCATTACCACTTTAACCCCCTTCCCCGACCCTCTCGCCCCACCCCCACCAGTGCAGGCCACGGCCACCAACCAGCCTGAAATATTGTCCACTGACAAAAAGTTTACCAATTCATTAACCATTACCATTTTTTCACAACGGTATCACTAGTAATTTACCATTTCTCTCTCTTTCTGCATTGTCTGTGTCTCTGCTAATATTATTTCTTCATATCCTCAACAACTTCTCTCATTATATATAAACGCTTCAAAATTACAAAAATATTTACTCTATATTAAAAATATTTTTTACTGCGTATTCAACATTTAAATGGAAGAAATTACTTTTACAAATACAACACATTACGACAGCCATAAATTAGTTTTCACATGGAAAATCAATGATTGTTTCTAATTAAACTATATTATACGATACTAACCCTGGGCGAAGAACTACGCTCCGTTTGCGGAGTTTGCGGAGTTTTGGCAACTCCGCGTTCCGCGGAGTTCGCGTAGCTGCCGATAACTCCGCTATCCGGTGCGGAGCGTAGTTGTCGCGCGCTAATATGGCTGAGATACCCGCCACCCCCTCTCAACACAATCCCCAAAAGGAGGGAAACCGGAAACAGTTCTTAAAGTTTTTGGATGTGGGATGGAGTGACCATCCCGGCCGTATTTATTAAAACAAAAAATTAAAACATTAAACGTTTTCATGTTATGTACAATTTCATTATCACATTACGATGTTTGGCTAACCTTAACATAATCTCTAATACAGAGGTTCTCCTAGCCGAACTAGCATCCTACAAAAACATTCTCTAAGAACACTGAAATTGTACATCCTAACGTTTAAGGGCCAACGGCAAGGTCATAACCGGTGTCAAGATCCCTAACCAGACTTACCCCTCCCACTTGGGAGGGGCGACAGCACAGAGGCTTACCTCAAGTGCAACTACTAACAATTTCCCTTGACTTGACGGGGGCACTTAAGACTCGACGCCATTTAAAGGTCGTTCGAACACTTGTGTGTGGTATCTAGAAGGTATCGTTGACCTCTCCCCACCCCACACAACTTACCGCATCTGCCGTCGCAGATGACCCTGGCCCCGGGAAATTCCCCAGGAGGGGGCTGTAACCCCTCCTACAAAGGAAGGGGCCTTGACCGCCTTTCCTTTACTTCCGGCGACCCGCCCTTAGACGGGACCGCCTCCCCACTGAGGGGCCAATGGCCACCTCTCCCGAGCGCTCCCATCCGTGTTGGGTGACGCCCACTCATAGGGATCTACCAATTAGTGCTCACCGATCATGACCTTATCGCCTACCAAAAAATTAAATACGACAATTCTGAAACCTATGAAAACATTGGTCACTACGACCGAAAGAGCATGCTAGAAATGCAACACTACATTAACTTATTTTAATCGTAACAACCTAGACTGTATTCACCATACTTTATTATGATTAACCACAAACTGATACTGTCACAGCCTATAAATGAAATGGAAAAACCAACTTATAACTTCACTTTATTGCACAACAACTTGCTGTCCTCAGGGGCTGGTGGGTGGGTCAAAATTGGCTCTTCGTTCCGTCCCGAGCTCACGTGTAGCGAGGAGGTGCAGCTTCGGAGCACAAGAACAAGAGGACGTCTTCTGGTCTTGCGCCTTCTTTTATCCGTCTTCAGGGCGGGCGAAAACCCGCCCCTGCCCGCCCCGAGGGCGTGGCTGGCTGCGTCGGTGTCTAGGCCAGCCCACTATAGGGCGGGAAAAAGCGCGCCCCGGCTACGCCGCTTCGGGCATACCAGCCGAGACGCGCCTCCCGCCCAAAAATGGCTTCCCGGGGGGATCGAGGCACTCAGCCATACGTTCGGGGGGACCGAGTGGTCGCCCCTTTCCATATGGCTGAGATACCCGCCACCCCCTCTCAACACAATCCCCAAAAGGAGGGAAACCGGAAACAGTTCTTAAAGTTTTTGGATGTGGGATGGAGTGACCATCCCGGCCGTATTTATTAAAACAAAAAATTAAAACATTAAACGTTTTCATGTTATGTACAATTTCATTATCACATTACGATGTTTGGCTAACCTTAACATAATCTCTAATACAGAGGTTCTCCTAGCCGAACTAGCATCCTACAAAAACATTCTCTAAGAACACTGAAATTGTACATCCTAACGTTTAAGGGCCAACGGCAAGGTCATAACCGGTGTCAAGATCCCTAACCAGACTTACCCCTCCCACTTGGGAGGGGCGACAGCACAGAGGCTTACCTCAAGTGCAACTACTAACAATTTCCCTTGACTTGACGGGGGCACTTAAGACTCGACGCCATTTAAAGGTCGTTCGAACACTTGTGTGTGGTATCTAGAAGGTATCGTTGACCTCTCCCCACCCCACACAACTTACCGCATCTGCCGTCGCAGATGACCCTGGCCCCGGGAAATTCCCCAGGAGGGGGCTGTAACCCCTCCTACAAAGGAAGGGGCCTTGACCGCCTTTCCTTTACTTCCGGCGACCCGCCCTTAGACGGGACCGCCTCCCCACTGAGGGGCCAATGGCCACCTCTCCCGAGCGCTCCCATCCGTGTTGGGTGACGCCCACTCATAGGGATCTACCAATTAGTGCTCACCGATCATGACCTTACCGCCACAGGTCCGGATAGTTGACCGGCTATCCGGACCCCCCACAAAACTCCTACCTAAAGGTCATGTTTCAAAGATTTTAACCAGGCTAGGAAGTCTCCTATGAGTAACTCATTCCCCGCCCTCGACAAATGCACACCATCCCCCAGATACATACTGTCATCATTAATACAATTATGCGAGATCGAATGCAATGCCTTGGAACGGAACAACCTACTCACTTTGTTATTCAATTTTTTAACAGAATGATTCAAAGCAGGGATCGAGATAGCCCCCCGCCACACTTTTCGTGGGATCATATGAGACCATGCGATTAGGCACCCCGGAACTCTCCTCGCTAACCAACTTACCGTGGAAAGCATAGCCTCCAGGAGAAGTCGTCTACCGGTGGTGACCAAATCATTGCCCCCCAAATGCACTATGACTATGGACGGCGGTGACCTCATCCGCTCTAACAAGCCCTCAAAATATTCCTGAAACTGGTCAATACAGAGACCGCCCCTTCCGTAGAAGGACACTCTGTACCCGTATTCCTCAGGTACGTGAACCATGTCACCTGCTTTGAATACGTCTGCAGCCCGTCTCACGTATGAGTGGCCCACGACCCAAACCTCCTTCCTCACAGCCGGTGACGTGCGACCGCTGACCTGGTGTTGGGTCGACTGCTCAGTCTGCCCTGCCGCGTAGGCTTGCGCAACTGAAAACAAACAAAAGACAAGAGGCGTGAGTACATGATTACAGCTTCACAACATGTGCAATCGCACGTACCTCTTATAACAATTGGAGGACCAGCGCCCCACACGTTTCACTTGTTCTATATTAAGACCTCTGGCTGTAGCTTCAGTGGCAGCCCCTATACGAAAGGAGTGGGTCCCAAATTCGCCCGGGTCCAAGCCCGCTGCGGCAATGGCCATTGCAAGCACCCGTTGAAACTGAAACCTCGTCAGCGGGGTGGCGTCTGCATGCCTCAACAATGTCCCCCCCCATGATGCCACCCTTCGTGCTAGGTAATCTTCTAAGCACTGTACCGGACACATGGATGAGTCGGGGTTCCTGCGGATGATCGTGCAGTCCCCTCTCCCATCTTGATCAGTCTTGGACCTGAGAAAGGAGACAATCATCGCATCACCCCTGATCTGGACATGCTCCCTGCACAAGCCCCCCGTCACGTCCCGTTTGCTCCTTGCAACCAGCTCACTAACTCTCATAGCCCCGTGAAATGCCAGCGTAAATGCGGTCCGGAACAAACAGGTCTCGAACGGGGACGAGCATGTGTTCGGGAGCGTGACCAGTAACTGGGACAATCTGTCTAGACCTATCGGTCGTCGTACGTCTACTCTGCGACCCTCTAGACGTTGCCACCCACGTAGCGCTTTCTGTACCGTGAAAGACGCTGTTGGGTCCAGGATGCCATGGGCCCTGGCAACAAAGGAAATGGCGGCACGATGCCTTTGGGCCGTAGCCACCGATTTCCCAGCCCTACGTAAGGACATCAGAAAAAGTACTACCAACTCCTCCTGACCCCAAAGTCCTCCTCTCTCTGCCCCCAAAAAGGCTAAATAGGCCTGGAACGCCCCTTCATATGCCTTCCTTGTCCTGGGTGCTAGACTCTCTCCCACGAGGTGACGAAGTTCGGGGCACCGAGAGACCAGAGAGCTTCGGGGAAGGGTGCCGGCTCCGGGTCCGCTGAAGGAAGGAAACCCGAGAAAGCCTGCATGTGAAAACGAGACAGTGCATCAGCAGCCTGATTCATCACCCCTGGGACATGTTTTGCTCTGAATACCACGTTCAGTTGCATACACAGTAAGACAATTTCTTTGAGGAGCCTCAAAATCAATTTACAACGGGCTGCCTGACTATTGATGCATTCTACCACGGTCATATTGTCGGACCAGAACACAACAGAATGATCTCTGAACCCTTCTGGCCAGGTTCTCAGGGCCACCAGAATGGGAAATAGTTCAAGGAAAGCGATGTTACTTGTCAGCCCCTTCTCGTGCCACCCTAGGGGCCACTTTTGTGCCGACCATTTTGTGCCGAAGATGGCGCCAAAACCTACGCTTCCTGCTGAATCTGTCCATAGCCCAAGCTCTTCAGAGGAGACGGCTGGCTTGTTCCAGACGACCCGGCCATTGAAGTCCGCCAAGAATGCTAACCAAATCCGCATGTCCTGGCGGACCTCAGCCGATAACCTTGTGCGATGATGACCCTCCTTTAAGCCAACCATCGCTTGGGCAATTGAGCGGGAAAAGGGGCGAGCCATTGGTATCACCCTCAAGGCAAAGTTCAACTTTCCCACTAACTGTTGCAACTGATGCAGTGTAACTTTGGATGCATTCAAACATACTTGGAGGGCTGCCCTGAATTTCGACACTTTGCTAGCTGGTAAACGGAAGCACCCCTCCCTTGAGTCCAACTCGATCCCCAAAAACTCGAGGCAAGTCGTGGGACCCATAGTTTTACCTGGTGCCAATGGCACGCCAAGATGATCCATTAACACACAGAATTCTGCTAAGGCCCGGGCACATTCGGGATTACCGGCGGGGCCAAGGAACAGAAAATCGTCAAGGTAGTGCATTACATTTCGGAAACCCGTTTTCTTAGTGAACACCCATTGCAGGAAAGTACTGAATTGCTCAAAGTAAGCACATGATATAGAGCATCCCATTGGCATACACCTATCCATGTAAAATGACCCCTGGAACCCGAATCCCAGAAGACGCTGATCGTCTGGGTGTACCGGAAGCAACCGGAACGCTGACTCGATATCAGATTTCGCCATCAACGTCCCGTGCCCCAGGCGATTCAAGATGGCTACCGCCTCATCAAAAGATGCGTATCGCACCGAACAAACTTCTGGCTCAATTGCGTCGTTCACCGAAAGACCATATGGAGCCGATAGATTATGAATCAAACGAAACTCACCCGGGTCCTTCTTGGGGACCACCCCTAACGGAGAACAAACGAAATCCGGTACCGGGGGTTCACTAAACGGGCCGGCGACCCGTCCCCGGCTAACCTCTTTCTGAATTTTTTCTTGCACTACAGATGCATGTTGTAAAACGGAAAGTTGATTTTTGCACATCCCTACACCCTGAAAGTCCCCTACCGGGATGCGGAAACCATGTGTAAAACCGTTCCGCAGCACCCCGGCAGAAGTACGATCCGGGTATTCGCTGAGCCAGGGAATCATTGCCAAGGTATCAATCGGGGTTGGTAAAGGCGCCCCTCGGCCTAGCTTAGACCTGTTTGGCGCCTCCCTTACCCCCATTCTCACTCGTTCTGGCTCTGCACGATGACTCAGGATGGGACGACCCACACGTACTACACTCATGTTTGAATTTACACGATCCCGGAGGCCTGGTACATTTCCCCTTGTTGAAATTAAAACAGAAACCCTTTCTCCCTGTATTGCCTGCGGGCCTCGACTGGTCGTCGGTGCTCGTACTTGGTCGAAAGGGCGTCCCCACATTTTGGCGGGAGTAATCGACAACAGTGCTCCCTAACAATGGCATTCTTAACATCCCCGATTCTTTCATTTTATCCCATGTTAAAGAATCGTAACAATCCCAAGTCAAACTCTTGTTATGTTCCTTTTCTTTCCTGAACAAATTGTCATAACAAAAACCAATGGTTACCTTGATACGCTGTCGAGTAACCCATAATTCGTGATTGATAAACGGGAAACTCAGGAAGCAAATCGGGCCTACGTTCCCCCAAAATCGATGTGAAAATACCCCATGCATTGCCCCAGTTGCCAATGTTCTCATTTACCTTAAAGGCGGCCATCTTTGCGCGCCAAACACTCGGATGCATTAAGTCCTTCTGACTTTTCACATGCTCCACATCATAATGATCAACAAGCAGGGAAAAAATATTCACGTACTCCCCCGCCCAGATCTTTTCCTTTATAGCTAAAGGCACATGTTGTCCTAATCTCTCTCTACGAGAGGGTGCTGACTCGTCCCTTGCAATCGGCAATGGCCGCTTACCTGCACCGGACGCAGCTTCTGCCGCTTGCGGCTTGTCTATCCCCGCCAACGGCGTAGCCACTCTAGCTGCCTCTTTCTTCTCACGAAGCCCTTTTATCAGCGCCTGTGCCTCGGCAGCCGTGGCGCCATCACTACTATCCCCCAACCATGCTGCTAGCTGTGCTGCCAGCTCGGGGGGCATGTCTTCCTTGGATGTCGGGGTGACGACAACGGGGATTGGATTCCCCTCCATCGGTACTGGGGTCGGCGCCTCGAGCGGGGCAGAGGGAACCGGGACGGCCCCACCGGCTGGAACCTTTCTCGGCCTCTTAGGTCTCCCCCCAGCCGGCGGAGTGCCCGAACCCTCCTCCCCATCTCGCTCCGCCAACCGTTTCTTTATGTCGGACACTTCTTTGCAAAGGGCCCGCACCATCTGGTCGGTCGTCATTCTCTTTGCGCCTTTCTTGGGCATCTCTCCGAGGAAGTATCTAGAAGACAAAGAAAAAGATCAAAACGCTCAAAATTGGCTCTTCGTTCCGTCCCGAGCTCACGTGTAGCGAGGAGGTGCAGCTTCGGAGCACAAGAACAAGAGGACGTCTTCTGGTCTTGCGCCTTCTTTTATCCGTCTTCAGGGCGGGCGAAAACCCGCCCCTGCCCGCCCCGAGGGCGTGGCTGGCTGCGTCGGTGTCTAGGCCAGCCCACTATAGGGCGGGAAAAAGCGCGCCCCGGCTACGCCGCTTCGGGCATACCAGCCGAGACGCGCCTCCCGCCCAAAAATGGCTTCCCGGGGGGATCGAGGCACTCAGCCATACGTTCGGGGGGACCGAGTGGTCGCCCCTTTCCAATAACATTGTCGCGCGCTAAATAACATTATCGCGTGCGCGGCAATGGCTTACCTTGGTTCTGCGTTCGCTTTTTCCCGGTCGCGTCTGCCACCATGTTTGTAAACCCTCCCGTGCGACTGTGCGAACGCGATAACGTCATTGGAAGCGCGATAAAGCCATAAGGACGCGCGAACGAGAAGATGAGTTCCCGAACATGTCTTGCACAACGCGACCACGTTAATTGACCCGGAACAGGAAATAAGGGAACGCAAGCAGGCGGGACAAACCTCTGGGGTAATTTAGCGCGCTAGCCATCCCGAGCATGCAGGCAACGCCCCGAACATGCGCACCGCGCTCCCGAAGACGAAAAACGGCGCGCGAACGGGCCCAGCAAGCAACTCCGCATGGTTGCGGAGCTACGCGTAGTTCGCGGAGTGCAACTACGTCTTCGCGTAGCTCCGCGGAGTCCGACTCCGCGAACTACGCCCAGGCCTATACGATACATGACAAAACAAACAGTTACGCACTTACCTTTACCAATGCTTTGAACGATGTACAACAGTGAAAGTCACAAAACAGATATTCGTTAGCGGAACTCTGAATATTGCTTCTATCACTGCAACCAAAATTCAATGGCACAGATATCCAGTCAATACACACTCATATAACTCTCTTCAACCAATCACATTTCCTGACGCAAAATTGTAAAATCAAATTTACATTTCAATTGGTTGTCCTTCACAATATTTTCAGACTCACGTGAGAGACACCCATCACCAACTGCCATCTCCGGCTGTTTCCATGGTAACACCTCATTCTGCACCTTGCTGAAGGAACAGGTCAAAAGTTCATGTCTCAACGTTCTACAGCAAACTAAGAAGACTGTTTTCCCTCCAGAAACACCTGCCAATCCACAACTCAGTTACATGTCTTTTTTTCACACCCAATAATACTTTTCGTTTAACATAAACATTAACATGCAACGTACTCTTCAATCTCCACTTATTATAATCAACCAACAATTTTTAATTTATTAACCACACTCAGCCTCTTCCTTTTTTTTTATTTAGAATTTAAACTTGTAACTACCATTCCACTTCCGATCGGACGACGACTACAAATCCATTAAAAATGAAGGTCTGGCTAATAGGACACAGTTATATTCACTGGAGTGAAAAATATGCACTAAGGAGACGAATTTGCAACCTCGGCTTACCAAATGTACACATAACATGGATTGCCAAAAGAGGATTGAAATGTCACCAATTGATTCCATTGGTGAAAACTTTTATGCATCTCCCAGAACCAGACCTTATAATTGTGCACTGTGGTGGGAACGATCTAGGCACAATCACTCGGGTAGGTCTGGAAATGCTTCTAAAAGACACCTTTCCACAATTGATGACACTTTTTCCTCGATCTGCCTTGGTATATTCCAATATATGCCAAAGACAGAAATGGAATTGGTCCAATCAACATTGTGCACAATTTGAGAAAGCAAGGAGACATGTAAATACATCTGTTTCTGCGTTCCTCAGAGATTATAGCATGGGTTCTATTTACCACAACAACTTGCGATACCACATGCAAGACGTCTATAGGAGAGACGGTGTTCATTTCACGAATGAGGGAAACACAATCTTCCTCTGCAACATCAGGCTCTGCATCGGTACTTACCTATAAATGCAGAAAACACTCAATTAACATAAGGGCTCTTTTCAAAGCCACTTTATATCTAAGCACTCAAACTTCTAATTTATCTCCATTTTCACACTCTTGTGAATAGGTGTGCGCGACCGGGTACGCGCACCCCGTTATTTTTTTCCGGAAAAAAAAATATATTTTTTCGCGTTTAACGGCCTTACTACACACCCCGAGAAAACCTACGCAGCAAGACAATCTCTACCTTCTCCCCTTTCCATGTTTCAACGCTATGAAATGAACAATATATTTACTCGCAGTGACAAAATGGCGGACAAAACTTCCTGATTTCCTTCGAATCGAACGTTAACAGACGTCACGCAGCAAAAAAAAATTCCGCTCACGCGCTGCCGCTTGCGTGCGCGCACGTGTGCGCACCTATAGATATATAATTGACTTTAACTTTAATTTTCTCAACAACTACTGAACGGATTTACACCATTCCAAAAATAGGGTATTCTGCGAACAGGACTCTACAGTTTTGTCAAATTTCCTATAAATCCATTCAGCCGTTCGACCTGTAGCCGAGTCTAAAGGTCCTATGGAAAATAACATGGAGAAAACACGTTTTGGGACCCCCTTTTATATCAGCCCCCACTTCACCAATCCCCCCTAAACTTTCAGGAAATGAGCGCAGCGGACCGAGCCATCTTCTTTGAGAAATTCACAAAGATTCATCCACCAGGGCCAAAGTTATTCCAAATAGAATGTTGAGGATTTCCTATGGAAAACAATCCTAACTATAACTACCTACTGGCGACCGCCAGTAGGTAATATATATATATATATATATATATACATATATATATATATATATATATATATATATATATATATATATATATATATATATATATATATATATATATATATATATATATATATATATATATATATATATATATATATATATATATTCACAGAAAAAACCATAGGTTATAGTGGATATATAGTTAGGAATTTGCATTTACAAAACCTTGAAAATTCAATGAAAAAACCATTGGTTTTAGGCCATATATAGTTAGGGATTTGCATTTACAAAACCTTATTTTACTCGCATAAAACCATTGAAATTCCATATATAGTTATAAGCGCTAACTATATATCGCGCACCCGCAATCCACTGCTGATGATGTCACATATTACATCATTCATGACATGGTTAGTGACATCACTGATGACATCACTGATGACATCTCAAATGACATCACTGATGACATCACTGATTACAACATCCAGTGACTGTATGTTTCTGTAAAGTTAAAATATGTTTTACATATTGAAGAATGAGTGGATATATAAGTGTCTGGATGAAGGATTTACTAGGTGCATGACTGACTGATTGAGTGAGTGATTAAATGTGTCTCACTGAGTGCATGGGTTAGTGACTAAACTGTTTTAATTTGTGCATCATTATATCTGTTGTTCTACAAACTGCTGCATATGTTGATCAGTAGCTATATGAGTAACTGTATGGGTTATTGATTGGTTGTCCAAGTATTTGTATGGGAAACTGAGTGTGTGTGTGTATGGGTGGCTGGGAGGTGTGTGACTCTGTACATAGATGTGTGAGTAGTTGATTCACTATATGTATAGATTCAAAAGTGCATGTGCAAACAGCTGTATGGGCGGTTGACTGTGCATGAGTGTATTAGTGAGTGAATGGATATCTCAGTGCTACATGTCAAATTAAGTACATATGTAAAACACAGTACATGTGAGAGTTGACATCTATAAATAACTGCGCATAAGAGCCAGTGAATGTGTGAGTGGCTGTATGGATCATTGTGAACATGTATCAGAGATTGTATAAGAGAGTAAAGTAAATATGTGTTAGTATATGTTTGAATAAGTAAGGTGTGTATAACTGTATAGTTGAGAAAATGGAGGTGTGATTGATTTTTGGCATAACTGACTAGGTGTGTGAGTAACTCCATGGATGAGTGACAGTCTGTGACTGTCTGTTTACACTAATTGTATCTAAGGTTATATTAGAGTCTGAAGAGGTTCATGGTATTATCACATGAATGATATCATCAGTGATGTTATCAGTCATGTCAAATGAGATGTTTTCAGTGATGTCATCAGTGATGTCATTTGAGATGTCATCAGTGATGTCATCAGTGATGTCACTAACCATGTCATGAATGATGTAATATGTGACATCATCAGCAGTGGATTGCGGGTGCGCGATATATAGTTAGCGCTTATAACTATATATGGAATTTCAATGGTTTTATGCGAGTAAAATAAGGTTTTGTAAATGCAAATCCCTAACTATATATGGCCTAAAACCAATGGTTTTTTCATTGAATTTTCAAGGTTTTGTAAATGCAAATTCCTAACTATATATCCACTATAACCTATGGTTTTTTCTGTGAATTTCATTGGTTTTTTAATAGCAAATATGAAAAGCTTTAAAATGTCAAGTACGTGATAGATAAAAACATTTTCGTATTTATGCACGCTGATGTGCTTTGAACGCTGCACCCCCCCTCCCCTCTTTTGTCTTAGTAGTACTCTCTCTTTGCAGATACTGAAGGGTAGTTAACGCAGGCCTTTACCCCCGTTGTAATCCGCTGTGCCTGCTTGTCTCTCCATTTGATTGATTGTTGTCCAAGCATTTACTGTTTTAGAATTGGTTCTCTTTGGATCATTCTCTATTTACAAACAAGCACAAAGTCGCAATACTCTGTTTAGTCTTTGCAGATAGTGAAAAATCGTGTAAAAAAATAAAAGTAATCGAGCAAAATCAGTAGGCCACTAATTGGATCTCTTTTTGACCTCGCTAAAATAGAAATATTAGGAACAACCCTTCATGAGAAATACGAAAATAGTGAGATGAACTGAGCTCCACACCATGAGGGCTGCAAGACAGCTCGGCTCCATCACCCATCCCGCACAAAATAACGACAAACCCTATGCAAATATTAAAAATATAGACAACACACCAGCAAAGAAACAGGGTAAAACATTTTATTAAAAAACTATTTACATAACGTTGGTTTATAAGATGATGTCAGTAGTGGACCGATGTGTGAATAGGTCGAAAGCAGCACAAGGCTCCAAGATCCGGATGGCAAGCTCCTGGATGTTGGGTGCCATAGTTCAGAGTTCTGAGTTTGAGCCTTTTTCAATGCCTGTGCTTTGTTGAATCAAAATGGCGGCTTGACACAAAGCTGACACAAGCGTTGCTACTGATGCTATGCAGACCAAAACTGGTTTTCAGTTTGTACATTTTTCTAGATTTTTCAATCCAAGTTTGGTTGACTTTGTAGAACGATGGCTTAAAATTTTCAACATACGGTGTGGTGGCGCTGACTGGGAGGGGGCGCTTCGCTCCTGCCCCTCCCCAAGTAAGATTTTCATACGTGAAAGTACGTTAATGGTTTTGGTCCCTGAGTTGCTTCGATGTCACTGCCATTCTCAAATGGCATAAGTTCTGGATGTTGGGTGCCATAGTTAAGAGTTCTGAGCAGCGCTTGTAACACTGTCTGAAGCTTATTTCCACCTACTACAGCTTCACTATTCTCAAAGTAAGTGAGTGTCGTTTGTGGACCTGACTGCATTAGAAAACAATGTGATAAGTTACCTTCCTAAACAGCTTGACGGAGGCCCCTGAGGGGCGGTGTGATGGCCATGGACTCGGAGAAGACGCTTGGCTCCGACACCCTCCCCAAGTCTTATAGCACTGGTGTAGCCTGAGATCGCCCCCGACATAGGCGGCCGGCTCCCGGGGTCCGGCGGAACTTTTTGCCTTTTGATGACTCTTCAATTCTGAACCTTGTCCCATCCAGCTGAGTTGCGCCCACTCTTGCGGCTACAGCGTCTTGCCCACCATCCAGCTGAATTGCGCCCACTCTTGCGGTGCAGCGATAGGCGGCTGCCACAGGACTCTCAAAATGGCGGCCGTCTCTTCGGTTTTGGGCCTGGTCCATTAAAATGGCCCTGGGACACCTTTGAACTCGGACGCTTCCCTGATAGGGCTTGGGTCCCATTCTCGAAAAGCGTCCCCTCAGCCGTGAAGATTCTACAAAAGTCTTGGGGGCCTCCGACTCCCGCAGGCTTCTGGTGGGGAGCGGCTGCCATGATTGCTCGTGGAATGGCCATGACGGAGCTACGAGATGGTAGTGGTCTCATGCTGACGCCAGCTTTAGTCTGAAACATCCAGAAACACTGTAGACTACCAATTCGATCAGTTCCGGTAGCGCCCCAACATGACCCGGAAGAGAAGAACTTGCCCTCCCCTCTTTGACTGATGGTTCTTGTTGCCTGTCCCCTCTGTTGTCATTTAACAGAACTTTTTGGACTGCTGAAAGGGGTTGTGTTCCGAACGCTGGTTGGTGGAGACATTTTGACTATATTCTTGACCTACGTTGTCGCGTAATGCGTTATATGACACGCCGCGTTACCGCACCCGGAAGTGATCCGAGGCGCGGCGCGCAGCGCGTAACGTAAGCATAACAGGTCATGTGACTTGTTAATAAAACTTTTCATTGGTTCATTTTACTTTTGGTAATTTAATGATGAAAAGCTTGGTCATATGACCTAAAAATTACGCTTTTTATTGTTTTCGAACAATATTTTTTTTTCAAACATATGTTATAATATTCCAGGCTAATGTACTTTCCCGGAAAATTTACAACTGTCTTGTAAGTAAAATATATTCCTTTTTCGAGAAAAAGGGCGTTTCTTCCTTCCATGACGGAGCCGTTGAGTAAAAGAGATTCGGCCTGCTGTCTTAGTCGCCGATACGCCTGATTATCAGATTCTTATCGATCACTTTATATTGCAGACATGAAAAACACAACTGCCCTTAAGCATTTATCTTTACTGCGTTCCTACATATTATACCTTTTATCCGTCATGTAATTGGACTACTTTATTTCACTTGCCTTTACTGATTCGAAAACAGTGACTAAAAGTAAAAACTTTACCAATGTAAATACTACTACCGTGTTTTGTTTTAAAAACCTTTATTGTGAAAATGTCAGTATACAAATACGGGCCTATAACCACGTGGGCCGGCCACGGAGCAAACTGAAATCGTATATGATGAGGAGACATTTACACTGTAGAAGAACGTAACGAGCGGGCCATTAGGTTGCAAGAACAAAGGTGTCTAACAGTTGCGGAATCGGTGGACGTACATTTTGTAATTAAAATACGACAGGGCCACTTACAATAACATTTTCTAGATATACATTTGCGGGCAAGGAGTTACGAGTCCCATTTATACCGGCGCCATTTTGGGCGAGGCCGGGCAGGTCCAACATATAGTCAAAATGTCTCCACCAAACATCGGCCATACCAGAACCCCTTTCGGCCCTTTATGCTACAAGATGGTGTCTTCCATTCAGAAAATATTGTTGGCAGCATTTTGAAAGGAAACAGAAACAGCCGTTCTCCTAGTGAGTTTCACATTGTTACATTTAGGAAGAATGTTGAAGAGTAGTATGTGGAAAATCTGAAGCCATTTTTCTACAAACTCTCAATCAGACTTGGATGGAAAAAAAAAACCTGAAGAATGTACAAACTGAAAACCAATTTTTGTCTGTATAGCATCAACAGTAACGCTTGAGTCAGCTTTGTGTCAAGCCGCCATTTTCATTCAATCAATAGTGTCCCCCTGCACACATTCAGGGACCTGGTCGTGTCTTCAGATGAAACGGATTGTAGGAAAAGAAGCAGAAAGGAAAAGGCAAAAAGTTCCGCCGGACCTCGGGAGCCGGCCGCCTATGTCATGTGCCACCTTTGGCCACACCAGGGCAATAGTGAAGCTGCAGCAGGTGCAAATAAGCTCCAGACAGTCTTACAAGCACTGCTCAGAACTCTCAACTGAGGCACTCAACATCCAGGACTTGCCATTCGGATCTTGGCGCCTTGTGCTGGTTCCGACCTATTCACACATCGGTCCACTACTGACATCACCTCATAAGCCAACGGGGCACCCCACGCCGACTTTCGGCGCAGCATTGTAGGATGGCCACACCAGTGCGGCAACTTGCTGGACACAACATCGGGGCCATCCAGATCTCGGCGCGTTCGACTCACTGTACCGCAAGAGTGACCGCAACTCAGCTGGACACGCCATCTTTCGGCGCAGCATTGTAGGATGGCCACACCAGTGCGGCAATTTGCTGGACACCACCTCGGTGCCATCCGGATCTCGGCGCGTTCGAGTCACTGTACCGCAACAGTGACCGCAACTCAGCTGGACACGCCGTCTTTCGGCGCAGCATTGTAGGATGGCCACACCAGTGCGGCAATTTGCTGGACACCACCTCGGTGCCATCCGGATCTCGGCGCGTTCGAGTCACTGTACCGCAAGAGCGGGAGAAACTCAGCTGGACACGCCGTCTTTCGGCGCAGCATTGTAGGATGGCCACACCAGTGCGGCAATTTGCTGGACACCACCTCGGTGCCATCCGAATCTCGGCGCGTTGTGCTGCCTTCGGCCTATTCGCACATCGGTCCGCTACTGACGCCGCCTCACGTGCCAACGGATTTTCTACACTTTTTGTAGCCCTATGCTGCATAACAGGTCATGTGACTTGTTTATAAAACTTTTCATTGGTTCATTTTACTTTTGGTTTCCTAAAGATGGAAGGCTTGGTCATATGACCTAAAAATAACACTTTTCATTGGTTTAGAACATTTTTTTTTCCCAAACGATGAAAGCCCCACCTTGTTTCTGGATCATTCAGACTAAAGCTGGCGTCAGCATGAGAGAACCACCATCTTGTGGCTCCGTCGTGGTCATTCCGCGAGCAATCATGGCAGCCGCTCCCCACCGGAAGCCTGCGGGAGTCGGGGGCCCGGGGGCCCCCAAGTCTTTTGTAGAATCTTCACGGCTGAGGGGACGCTTTTCGAGAATGGAGCCCAAGCCCTAGCAGGCAAGCGTCCGAGTTCCAAGGTGTCCCAGGGCCATTTCAGTGGACCAGGCCCAAAACCGAGGAGCCGTCCGCCATTTTAAGAGCCATGTGGCAGCCGCCTATCGCTGTCTGCAAGAGTGGGAGCAACTCAACAACATGGTGAGCGAGACGCTGTAGCCGCAAGAGCGGGCGCAACTCAGCTAGATGGCCGCCACCTGGGGAGGCCCGTTCACGCCGCCTCCCCCACGCCCCCCCCCCCCCCGGGGCGCCGCACGCCAATTTTCGGAGCAGCATTGTAGGATACCAAAACCAGTGCGGCAGTTTACTGGACATCACCTGGGTGCCTGTCGTACATGTTGTGTCACAGTCCCATCAACATCTCAACGCGTTCTGCTGCCTTGGGACTATTCGCACAACAGACCGCTACTGACGAGGCCTCCCCCCGCACCACCCGGGACGCCCCACGCTGTTTTTCTGTGCTGCATTGTAGGATCCCAAAACCAGTGCGGCACCCAGGCGACATCACCTGGGTGCCGTCCAGAACTCTGCACGTTGTGCTGCCTTGGGACTATTCGCACAAAAGACAGCTTCTAACCATTGTTGCTTTTTGAGTTGAAAAATGTTTAAATGTTTTTAGTTTTTGTTCCGTTCATTATAGTTAAAAGTTAATAAAGTTTTATAATCTTACTTTGTCGGAGTGTTATCTATTTTTTTAAAAACAGGTGAATAGGGCCTTGAATCGGGTTATTGTCATGTGTGGGCTTTGGAAGTGTGCTGCTGCAGGATCGGACATTTCAAACTCAAATGCACGTTCTTTTTCTTACCTTTCCGAAGCATGGAGCGCAATAGCCGGCAGAGAAAGGGTGATGCACGTGTTGAACACTACCTGACCTGGCAAGTTGCTGGCAGTGCCCCCCCGCCCGCTCCTGAAAGAGGGCACACACACACCGCCGCCCCGAGTACTTCACAAATCTTTAAAAGACCATGCGCTTGTTCATGAGGCTTAAATGGTTTATCACCTCTTCTAGAACCCCTGCATCGACCCTCTGACGTTTCCTGGAAAAATTACCATGTAACACAATACCAAGCCCTGTCAGCTGAAACCCCCAAGGAATCGTGGGGCATATTATCAAGGGGGTTTATCTCCGCTTTTTTGGCTTTAAAAGCCATGAAAGCGGAGATAAAATTATCTCCCTATTACCAAGCTGTCGCTAACACCAGTTAGTGACAGCTAAAAGGAGATAGCGACCATCTTGGGCCCCGCTTTGCATGTCAGTGATACTTATCACTAATGACATGCAAAGTGGCGTGTACCAAAAATAGGAGTTAAGAGGGATTTCAGGGACTAGGTAGCCCTCCACTCATGCAATCACAAAACACAAAACACCTAGTCCCAAAGGCAATACTTTATGTAGAACTATGGGCATGATTGGATTTGTCAATAAATCATTCCAATTACTCATCTAAAGATAGAAGTAGTTGTCATGCTCAAGAAACTTGCCAAAAATAGTTAATAAAAGTAGCCACTCTCTGATACATCTAAACATTAGACAACACAGTACTAACATTCACTAGAAAGACAACATTTGAAAAAAATGTGTGAATAGCTAGCGGACACCTCACGGGCGAACCACCAATGGGGCTCCTGGTTGGTACTCACCAGGTTAGCCCTGTTCTCATCATCGGTGTCCACTAGCTTAACGCAAACGTGTCCGACTCCCAAAAGTAAAAAGACAGTGAATGGTGCAGTGTACACAAACTTATATGTGACAAAAACTAACAACATTCAACATATAACAAGACCATATACTGTGCATGCAAGACATATAGACCTTTTTATTTGTATCTTCTTGTCTGCAACAGTAAACATATAAACATAAAAGAGGAGAAAAGCGAATACTACCTATCGATTCGCTTTCACCTCATTGCCGACATGTTTCATTGCCATGGTAGATTTTCAGGCAATTTCTTCAGGGCGAATGATTTTAAAGAAAGCCACTGCCAGCAGTACTATGGTGGACGTGCTGGTTTGGACTTGTGCTATCATACCGCTTATGATCGCATCTTTGGACGTCAGAAAACCCACTTCCAGAAGGTAAGTGTGGTCTCGTGCTCCCTTAACTTGTATCTGTGGAGAAGGCACGGGCGGCGTCTTCTCAACACCGGATCCTGCAAAGTGGCGTGCCAAGATGTTAGCGACTGCAAACAGTCCCTAACATCGCTATCTCCTATTACCAACTTTTGGAGATATTCGCGCTAAGCGCGAATATCTCCAAAATCTAACACCTGTCCTGAGCAGTTCTTAGCCATGTTATCCAATGGGAGGTGGATAACATGGCTAAGAGCATTTGCTCGATAATACATGAATATCGCTGACTTTTCTGCGATAATAGCAAGGTTTATCTGCGATAAAAATCGCCGATGTGCGGCGATAATTTTTGTCTCTAAACAAGTTAGAGACAAAAATTATCGCTAGTTGTTCATAATATGCCCCCGGGTTTTTGCTTGCAGAAATCGGGAGGCGGGAGACTAGCACTGAAATCAGTAGTCACACGCCTGAATCGGGAGGGTTGGCATGTCTGAATTCTCTACAGCTGGGGCCATAAACTACATCCGCAGGGGTAGGTGATAGCCTGGGACCAGCCTGGCATCTAAAATGGCTGCCGTGCACGACAAAATTGTGGCATTGGAAAAAAGGCAAGATGGCGCAGCCGCTGGAAGAGATGTATCAACATATATCAGCCTCCTCAGCCACCCTCAGGAAACATAGGGGATTAGGATACGTCTCCCGCACCCCCTTATACCTAGTAATTTAATTAACGAAGCACAAAATGGCGAATTCCCGTTTCGCTACCAGTTTGCGGCCCAGTTCGCGGCCCGTGAAGCGCTTCTACCGTGAAAAATCATTTTTTTTTTTTTTTCCCCACGGGACCCTTTAATAACCCCAACAACATTCCTAGGGGGTCAAGAGGGTGATACCTTGCCCCTTTCATTAAATTCCCCCTTCGTTTTTCACCTCTTCTTCTCTCTCGATCCTACCGAGAGACAAGATGGCGGCCGCTCCGGACTGTTTAGAATGTTGACAGACACCGGAGAGCCAATCAGCTTTCTGCGCGCAAAGTTCCGAAACGCGAAAAGTAAGCGGACCGGATCGCTGCCCAGAGCGCTGTTACAGATATATATCTTGATTTGAACGTTAATTTCTCAAAATCCACTGAAGCACATATATTGAGACCTAGCAAAGGCACATCGGGCTAACAGTCCCTACAATTTTGCCAAGTTTCGTGCAAATCCATTCAGCCGTTCGAGCTAAAAGTGAGTCCAACCGCCCTATGGAAATTAACATGGGAAAAACGCGTTTTGGGACCCCCCTTTTTTCTCCGCCCCCCCTTGACGAAACCCCCCCAAATTTTCAGGGGCTGCTCAGAAACAAAATGTGCCATTTTCCTGAAAATTTCAGCCGATTCCGTCCACAAACGCCAAAGTTATTAGACATAGAATTTTCAGAAATGCCATAGGGAATTAATCCTAACTATATATACCTACTGGCGATAGCCAGTAGGTAATATATATATGTATATGTATATGTATATATATATATATATATATATATATATATATATATATATATATATATATATATATATATATATATATATATATATATATATATATTCACAAAAAAAACATAGGTTTTAGGCCTTATATAGTTAGGAATTAACATATAAAAAAGCATTGAAATTCCTCCTATATAGTTAGCTGAACATTTTATTGATATAAAACCAATGAAATTCGACATATAGTTAGTTGCACTAACTATATATTTCGCGCATCCGCAATCCAATGCTGATGATGTCACATATTACATCATTCATGACATGGTCAGTGGGGATTTCCTATGGAACTAGGTCCTAACTATATATACCTACTGGCTACCGCCAGTAGGTAATATATATACATATTGTATATATTACCTACTGGCCATAGCCAGTAGGTATATATAGTTAGGACCTAGCTACCATAGGAAATCTGCAACATTTTATTGGGAATAACTTTAGCGCCGGTTGAGGAATTTGAGTGTAATTTTTCAAAATTATGGCCAGCTCCGCTGCGCTCCTTCCCTGAAAGGTTTGGGGGATTCGTGAAGTGGGGGATGAGAAAAAAGGGAGGTCCCAAAACGTGTTTTCCCCATGTTAATTTCCAGAGGACGGTCTGACAAGTCTACAGCCTGAGCCGCTGAACGGAATTACACCAAACTTGGCAAAATTGTAGGGACTGCTACGTAGATGTGCCTTTGCTATGTTTGGTGAAAATTGCTCCAGTGGTTTTTATGAAAATTAACTTCCAAAACACATATATATCTGGGCGGAGCCTAACCACATATCTCATCATGAGATCTGATTGGCTGTCAGCACTTCATCCAAGAAGTGTTGGCAGCCATCTTGGGAACAAAATACATGATAGCACCTCATTAAAAAGCATTGTAGTTAATAGAGGGTTTTTAGGACTTTAGTTACATTATAAATCATTTGTTGATGGTACCATCCTCATTTTAGGAACTGTGGTGTGTTCTAAGGTGTGAAAAAGCCTTCTGCTGGGATATCATGAATCATGTTTGAAAGAAAACTATTATCTCATGCTTTTCCCACAGTGGTTTGGAAGGGGATCTATAAGCTAAACTGAAAGCATATTTTCTGTAAATTCACATTATCTTTCTCAGTCATGTGAGAATGAAGTCTCACATTCTCATTAAAACATGTAAACCCAACAAGGACAGAGACTGTCAGTTGATTCCTTTGTGTTCCACTGCAGCCTCTTAGAGTGTTCTAAAGAACAACTAGAGTGCTAACAGTCCTACCTTCTACAAAGGTATGGCACACCTGAGGCCATCTTGTTTTAAATAAAGTGTTTACTCTTAAAACATTTAATTTAAAAAGGAACAAAATGAAGGGGTTTATTTTGCCATAGAAAGTATGATTAGCGCTGCACAAAAAAAGATTAGGGCACATCTAGAGTGACTTCTCAAATGCTCTTTAATTTCATTAAAACAATTCTGGCATGCAGTCTCCCAAGATGGCCACCAGAGACAAAAGAGCCCAAATGTAGCCCAAATATCACTCAGATGTAGCCCAAGTATAGCTCAATGACAGAATGTCCCAGAGTGTTCTAAAGAACAACTAGAGCGCTAACAGTCTTACTTATGACAAAAGTATGGCACACCAGAAACCATCTTGATTGGAATGAAATGGTAAGTCTGAAAGCATTTAATTTTAAAAAGGAACAACATGAGGGGGTTCATTTTGACATAGAAAGTATGATTAGTGCTTCAGAAAGAAAAATTAGCGCACATTTTGAGTGACTTATCAAATCCTCTTCTATTTCATTACAAAAATTCTGACATGCAGACTGAAACATGCACTTTGAATACCAGCAGCAGACTTCCCTGGTGAGCAGTAGCTTTACTACAGTGATCTAATGAGCAACTAGAGTGCTAACATTCAGAATTTATGGCAAATGTGTGACACATCTTAATGCCTTCTTGATGGAACCAAAGTAAACAAGCATTGAAAATGCAATAGGTCTCGCCCTCGTTTAAGTTAAAGCCATTCTGTTTGTAATGAGGTGGCTTTTTAGCATTGCTTTTATTAGTGTTTTTAAAACTTTCATGTAAATAACATGCATATGTATGCATATATTGGAAAGGGGCGACCATTCGGTCCCCCTGAACGTATGGCGGAGTACCACGATCCCCCCGGGAAGCCATCTTGGGCGGGAGGCGAGTCTCGGCTGGTATGCCCGAAGCGGCGTAGCCGGGGCGCGCCTTTTCCCGCCCTGGAGTGGGCTGGCCTAGACACTGACGCGGCCGGGCCACGCCCTCGGGGCAGGCCGGGGCGGGTTTACGCCCGCCCTGAAGACGGATAAAAGGAGCAACAAGCCAAGGAAGCATCCTCTTGTTCCTGTGCTCTGAAGCTGCACCACCTCGCTGCACGTGAGCTCGAGACGGAACGAAGAGCCAATTTTGAGCGTTGTAATCTTCTTGTTTGTTTTGCAGATACTCTGTCGGAGAATGCCTAAGAAGGCGGGAAAGCGAATGACTACCGACCAGATGCTGCGTGTTCTCATGAAAGAGGTGACCGACCTAAAGAAGCGAATGGCGGAGAAAGACGAGGAAGGGGGGCCGAAACGTCCTCTGGCGGGAGCAGCTCCAGGAGGAAAAGGCAAGAGGCCCAGGAGGGGAACAGCTGGGGGAGACGTCCCAGTTCCCTGTACCCCACTCGAAGCACCCACTCCGGTGCCGGAGGAAGGGAATCCGATTCCCGTAGTGGTCACCCCCGTGTCCGGGGAGGATATGCCGCCCGAGCTGGCAGCACAATTAGCAGCATGGTTGGGTAAAGGTAGCAAGGGCGCCACGGCTGACAACGCGCAGGTGTTGATGAAGCAGCTGCGGGAAACAAGGGAAGCGACGAAGGCACCATCGCCGGCTGCGGCAGTAGAGAAACCACCTGGGTCAGGTCCAGTCGCAGATACAGCTTCCGGTTCAGGTAAGCGGCCATTGCCGATTGCGAGGGATGAGTCGGCACCCTCTCGAAGGGAAAAGTTGGGTCAACATGTCCCTCTGGCTATCAAGGAGAAGATATGGGCAGGGGAGTATATAAACATCTTCTCGTTGCTTACCGATCATTATGAGATGGAGCATGTTAAGAGCCAGAAGGAGCTCATGCATCCGAGTGTTTGGCGCGCAAAGATGGCCGCCTTTAAGGTAAATGAAAACATTGGTAATTGGGGCAAAGCATGGGGGGTTTTTACATCCATCTTGGGTGAACGTAGGCCCGAATTGCTGCCCGAATTGCCGATTTATCAATCACGGATCATGGGGTATTCAGTATCTCACGAGGGCAACCATTGGTTTTGTTACGATAATATTTTCAGAAAAGCGAAAGAGCATGATAAAAACTTAACTTGGGATTGTTATGATTCTGTGTCCTGGTCCAAAATGGAGGATTCTGGTATGTTGAAGGTGCCATTGGTAGGGAGTAACGTGGGTGAATCCTCCCGCCAATATGCGGGGACGCCCTTTCGATCAGGTACGAGTAACGACAATCAATCGAGGCCTATCGGCAACGCAGGTAAAAGGGGGGTTTGTTGGAACTTTAACAGGGGGAAATGTACTAGGCCCCAGGGGTCATGCAAATTTAGGCACGAATGTGGGGGGTGTGGGCAATCATCCCATCCTGAGTCCATGTGCAGAGCCAAAACGGGTGATAACGGGGGTAGAGGAGGCGCCAAACAGGTCTGACATAGTCCGAGGGGCGCCTTTACCTACTCCGATTGATACCATGGCAATGATTCCCTGGCTCAGCGAATACCCGGATCACGCTTCCGCTGGGGTGTTGCGGGACGGATTTTCATATGGTTTCCGCATCCCAGTGAGGGAGTTTCAGGGTATAGCAAAATGTAAAAACCAGATATCGGTCTTACAGCATACGACCGTGGTACAGGAAAAGATCGGGAAAGAGGTGGCTCGAGGTCGAGTCGCCGGTCCATTTAATGTGCCACCAGTTGCTAACTTTGTTTGTTCCCCTTTAGGGGTGGTCCCCAAGAAGGACCCGGGTGAGTTTCGGCTGATACATAATTTATCAGCCCCACGTGGTCTTTCCGTAAACGAGGCAATAGACCCGGAAGTGTGTTCGGTGCGGTACGCATCCTTCGATGAGGCCGTAGCCATATTGAATTGCCTGGGGCCCGGAGCGCTGATGGCAAAATCTGATATCGAGTCAGCGTTCCGGTTGCTCCCGGTACATCCAGACGATCAGCGTCTCCTTGGTTTCATGTTTCAGGGTCACTATTACATGGATAGGTGTATGCCGATGGGGTGCTCTATATCGTGTGCCTATTTCGAAAAGTTCAGTTGCTTCCTGCAATGGGTCTTCACAAAGAAGACGGGGTTTCAACATGTTATGCATTATCTCGATGACTTTTTGTTTCTGGGGGCAGCCGGGGATCCTGAATGTGGACAGGCTTTGACTGCATTCTGTGTCTTGATGAATCAGTTTGGCGTGCCATTGGCACCAGGTAAGACTGTGGGTCCCTCGACTTGCCTCGAGTTTCTGGGGATCGAGCTCGATTCCGAAGAAGGTTGTTTTCGTTTACCAGATGACAAAGTGTTAAGATTCAGGGCATCCCTGCAAATGTGTATAAGTGAGTCTAAGGTTAAGCTACATCAATTACAGCAATTGGTGGGACAGTTGAATTTTGCCCTAAGAGTTATACCGATGGCCCGCCCCTTTTCTCGCTCGATCGCTCAAGCCATGGTCGGCCTGAAGGAGGGTCATCATCGCACAAGGCTCTCGGCAGAGGTTCGCCAGGACATGCGCATTTGGTTGGCATTTCTGGCGGATTTCAATGGTCGAATTGTCTGGAACAAACCGGCCATGTCCTCTGAGGAGCTAGGGCTGTGGACAGATTCGGCAGGGAGCATTGGTTTTGGTGCCATATTCGGCACTCAGTGGTCGGCACAAAAATGGCCGTCATGGTGGCATGATAGTGGTCTGACAAGTAACATTGCTTTCCTAGAACTTTTTCCCATATTGGTGGCCCTGAGAACTTGGCCCGAGGGGTTCAGAGATCACTCTGTGGTATTCTGGTCTGATAACATGACCGTTGTTGAGTGTATCAATAGCCGGGCAGCACGATGCAAATGGATTCTGAGATTGCTCAAGGAAATTGTGTTATTGTGTATGCAATTGAATGTACTATTTAGGGCAAGACATGTCCCGGGGGTGATGAACCAGGCGGCTGATGCGCTTTCTCGTTTTCATATGCAGGCCTTCTGGGGTTTTCTGCCCACAGCGGACCCGGTGGCAGCACCCTTTCCCGAAGCTCTCTGGTCTCTCGGTGCCCAGAACTACAGAACCTCGTGGGAGAGAGTTTAGCACCCAGGACGAGGAAGGCATATGAAGGGGCGTTCCGTTCCTATTGGGCCTTTTTGGGGGCGGCTAGAGGGGAGCTTTGGGGCCAGGAGGAGTTGGTAGTGAAATTCCTGCTGTCTTTACGTCAGGCAGGCAAATCAGTGGCTACGGCCCAGAGGCATCGGGCCGCCATTTCCTTTGTGGCTAGGGCTCATGGGATCCAGGACCTGACAGCGTCTTTCGTTGTGCAAAAAGCGCTACGTGGGTGGCAACGCCTTGAGGGTCGCAGAGTAGATGAAAGGCGCCCGATAGGTTTGGATAGGTTGGCCCTGTTATTATCTAGACTCCCTGCAACATGTTCATCCCAGTATGAAACAGTGTAATTCCGAGCCGCTTTTACGCTGGCATTCCATGGGGCTATGCGAGTAAGCGAACTAGTGGCGAGGAACAAGCAGGACGTGATGGGGGGACTGTGCCAAGAGCACGTTCAGATCAGAGGGGAGACAATGACTCTCTCGTTCGTCAGGTCCAAGACCGATCAGGGTGCGATGGGTGATTGCATAATCATACAAAGGATCCCCGGGTCCTCCATGTGCCCGGTGAGTTGTGTAGAGGAATATTTGGCACAAAGGGTGGCATCATGGGGGGGGGACCTTGTTGAGACACGCCGACGCCACCCCACTGACGAGGTTTCAGTTTCAGCGGGTGCTTGCGATGTCGATTACTGCTGCGGGCTTGAACCCAGGCGAGTTTGGGACCCATTCCTTTCGGATAGGGGCTGCTACAGAGGCTACAGCCAGGGGTCTGAATGTCGAACAAGTTAAACGTGTGGGGCGTTGGTCCTCCAATTGTTATAAGAGGTATGTGCGGTTGCACATGTTGTGAAGCTGTAATGATGTACTCACGCTTCTTGTTTTTGTTTGGTTTCAGTTGCGCAAGCCTACGAGGCGGGGCAGACTATGCAGTCGACCCAACACCGGGCCAGCGGTCAGACTTCACCGGCTGTGAAAAAGGAGGTGTGGGTCGTGGGCCACTCATACGTGAGGCGTGCCGCGGACGTATTCAAAGCAGGTGACATGATTCACGTGGCTGGGGAATACGGGTACAGTGTGTCCTTCTACGGAAAGGGCGGACTCTGTATTGACCAGTTTCAATCATTTTTTGAGGGTTTGCTAGGGCGCACGAGGTCACCGCCGTCTATAGTCATAGTACATCTTGGGGGCAATGATTTGGTCACCACTGGTAGACGACTTCTTCTTGAGGCGATGCTTTCCACTGTAAGTTGGTTGGCGAGGAGAGTTCCAGGGTGCACGATTGCATGGTCACATATGATCTCACGAAAAGTATGGCGGGGGGCTATTTCTGTTTCTGCTCTGAATCATTCAGTAAGGAAAATTAATAACAAAGTGAGTAGATTGTTCCGTTCCAATACACTGCATGCTATTTCGCATGGTTGTATTACTGGTGACAGTATGTATTTGGGGGATGGTGTTCATTTGTCCCGGGTGGGGAACGAGTTACTCATAGGAGACTGTATAGCTTGGCTAAAGACTTTAAGACATGACCTTTAGGTAGGAGTGTTGTGGGGGGTCCGGATAGCCGGTCAACTATCCGGCCTGTGGCGGTAAGGTCATGATCGGTGAGCACTAATTGGAAGATCCCTAGGAGTGGGCGTCACCCATTACGGATGGGAGCGCTCGAGGGAGGTGGCCATTGGCCCCTCAACGGGGTAGGCGGTCCCTTCTAAGGATGGGCCGCCGAAAGGAAAGGAAAGGCGGTCAAGGCCCCTTCCTGGGTAGGAGGGGCTACAGCCCCCTCCTGGAGAATTTCCCGGGGCCAGGTCATCTGCGACGGCAGATGTGGTAAGTTGTGTGGGGTTTGGGGGGGGGGTCTACGGTACCTTCTAGATACCTCACACGAGTCCTCGGACGACCTTTAAGTGGCGTCGAGTTTATTGGGGCCCCCGTCAAGTCAAGGGAAATTGGTAGTTGCACTCGAGGTACACCTCTGTGCGGTCGCCCCTCACAAGTGAGGGGGATATTTCTGGTTTAGGGATCTTGACACCGGTTACGACCTTGCCGTTGGCCCTTAAACGTTAGGATGTACAATTTCAAAATTTCAAGTTAAATGTTTTGTAGGATGTTAGTTCGGCTAGGAGAACCTTTGTATTAGAGAATATGTTAAGGTTAGCCAAACATCGCAATGTGGTAATGAAATTGTACATAATATGAAACTGTTATTTTAATGTTTTTATTTTGTTTCATATTTTAATAAATACGGCCGGGAGGGTCACTCCCTCCCGTCTTCCAAAAGTTCAGAACTGTTTCCGGTTTCCCATCCTTGGGGATTGTGTTGAGAGGGGGTGGCGGGTATCTCAGCCATATGGAAAGGGGCGACCATTCGGTCCCCCCGAACGTATGGCGGAGTACCACGATCCCCCCGGGAAGCCATCTTGGGCGGGAGGCGAGTCTCGGCTGGTATGCCCGAAGCGGCGTAGCCGGGGCGCGCCTTTTCCCGCCCTGGAGTGGGCTGGCCTAGACACTGACGCGGCCGGGCCACGCCCTCGGGGCAGGCCGGGGCGGGTTTACGCCCGCCCTGAAGACGGATAAAAGGAGCAACAAGCCAAGGAAGCATCCTCTTGTTCCTGTGCTCTGAAGCTGCACCACCTCGCTGCACGTGAGCTCGAGACGGAACGAAGAGCCAATTTTGACCCACCCACCAGCCCCTGAGGACAGCAAGTGGTTTTGAATAAAGTTCGATGTGGTAACTCTTTTGTTTGCAGGTACCGGATTATTATCGTGATAACTTTGAATATGCAATAAAGAAATGGTCAATTTGTGGTATGTTTTGCAAATAAAGTATTCCTGCTCTAGTGTTGATCAGTAGCATGCTTTTAATAAAGTGGTTGCTTTTAACTGTCTTTTAAGTAATTTAGTCTTTTAGTTTAGAACTGTTGTATTTATTTTGGTCGGGCGGTAAGGTCATGATCGGTGAGCACTAATTGGAAGATCCCTAGGAGTGGGCGTCACCCATTACGGATGGGAGCGCTCGAGGGAGGTGGCCATTGGCCCCTCAACGGGGTAGGCGGTCCCTTCTAAGGATGGGCCGCCGAAAGGAAAGGAAAGGCGGTCAAGGCCCCTTCCTGGGTAGGAGGGGCTACAGCCCCCTCCTGGAGAATTTCCCGGGGCCAGGTCATCTGCGACGGCAGATGTGGTAAGTTGTGTGGGGTTGGGGGGGGTCTACGCTACCTTCTAGATACCTCACACGAGTCCTCGGACGACCTTTAAGTGGCGTCGAGTTTATTGGGGCCCCCGTCAAGTCAAGGGAAATTGGTAGTTGCACTCGAGGTACACCTCTGTGCGGTCGCCCCTCACAAGTGAGGGGGATATTTCTGGTTTAGGGATCTTGACACCGGTTACGACCTTGCCGTTGGCCCTTAAACGTTAGGATGTACAATTTCAAAATTTCAAGTTAAATGTTTTGTAAGATGTTAGTTCGGCTAGGAGAACCTTTGTATTAGAGAATATGTTAAGGTTAGCCAAACATCGCAATGTGGTAATGAAATTGTACATAATATGAAACTGTTATTTTAATGTTTTAATTTTGTTTCATATTTTAATAAATACGGCCGGGAGGGTCACTCCCTCCCGTCTTCCAAAAGTTCAGAACTGTTTCCGGTTTCCCATCCTTGGGGATTGTGTTGAGAGGGGGTGGCGGGTATCTCAGCCATAGTATATGTTCGCGCTCTGACCCCTGCAGATTTCGGGAGCACTCTCAGACGGGTGCGTGATGCGGTTGCAGGACCCGCAAAATATTCCGCTCAGGGTTTCCACCTTGCTCGTAATATGTATATGTATGCATGCATTTATATTTGTAATTGTATAGATATGCAGATTATATATGTTTATATATGTATGTATATATATATATATATATATATATATATATATATATATATATATATATATATATATATATATATACACGTACATATATATGACACGTGATCAAGGGCTTACGGGCTTGAAACGCGTTGTGTTGGGTCACTGAAAATAAAATCACTTTGCCCACCTGAAATACATCGGAGGTCTGTGTCTCTTTCCTCGCCTGTCTGCTGCTGCGGTGTATCAGGAAGTGGTTCAATTTCTCCAGATATATAAATGTATATGCATATATATGCATATATATATGTGTATGTGTGTGCATGTAGAGAGAGGTAGAGGTAGAGAGGTAGAGGTAGAGAGGTAGAGACTAGTAGAGAGAGAGAAGTAGAGAGAGGTAGAGAGTAGAAAGTGACTAATAGAGAGTTGAGTGAGAAGTAGAGGGTAGTAGAGAGCAGTAGAGAGAGTAGCAGAGAGTGAGTATTAGAGAGTAGTAGAGTGAATAGTAGAGTGAGTAGTAGAGAGTGAGTAGTAGAGAGTGAGTAGTAGAAGTGAGTAGAGAGTAAGTAGTAGAGTGAGTAGTAGAGAGCAGTAGAGAGTGAGTAGTAGAGAGTAGTAAAGAGTGAGTAGTAGAGAATAGTAGAGACTGAGTAGTAGAGAGTGAGTAGTAGAAAGTAGTAGAGAGTGAGTAGCAGAGAGAGAGAATAGTAGAGAGTAGTGGAGAGTGAGTAGTTGAGCGTAGTAGAGAGAGAGTAGTAGAGAGTGAGTAGTAGAGAGTAGTAGAGAGTGAGTAGTAGAGTGAGTAGTAGAGAGTGAGTAGTAGAGAGTAGTAGAGAGTGAGAAGTAGAGAGTGAGTAGTAGAGAGTAGTAGAGAGTGAGTAGTAAAGAGTGAGTAGTAGAGAGAGAGTAGTAGAGAGTGAGTAGTAGAGAGTAGAGAGTAGTAGAGAGTGAGTAGTAGATAGTGAGTAATAGGGAGTGAGTAGTAGAGAGAGAGTAGTAGAGAGTAGTAGAGTAGTAGAGAATGAGTAGTAGAGAGTGAGTATTAGAGAGTAGTGGAGTAGTAGAGAGTAAGTGGTAGAGAGTAGTGGAGAATATTCCAAAGTTTGGCACAGCACCACTTGCACAATAAGTCCAATCAAATCATATCACTTAGAGACCTTATTGAAGCGCTGAATCTTGGTGTATATACAAATGCTTTTATTTTCCTTAAGTTTATGTACTACAGCCAGCCGACGAGTTTCGTTCTGTACAACAGAACTTCTTCAGGGCGTTCTTATTTCCATCAAGTTATGTCGGTATCCTGTTGTCATATAACTAGATATTTCTTCCAAATATTAGACGAGACGTAAGTACTTTCTTATTCAAAGTGACTAGGTATCAATTTTACCCAGACAATTCGGGCAGACTTGAGTAATTTATAGCATCCTCAAAGTCAGTCTTTCAAAAATTCCAAAGTATAGGACATGATAATCCAAATCCAAATGTTTCTCAAGAAAAGTCATTTTCAATCGTTTGGAATATCGGCGTTTGGGCAGATATGACCCAGGGACCCCCAGTATGCAAGGGCAATTAGTCCCCCCCCTGCAAATGCGGCAGTGGCCTGCGTTGCAGAGAGGTGTAAAAAGGGGCATAGCCTCATTACACCTCTGTGCAATGCAGCCCCCTGTCACATACTGGAGGTTCCAGGTGGGCTAGTTGGCCCCCAGGGACCCCTAGTATGCGAAGGAAATTAGTTCCCCTCTTCAAACATGCACGGGGGCTGCGTTGCAGAGAGGTGTAAAAAAGGGTGTGGCCTCATTACACCTCTCTGCAATGCAGCCCCCTGGCGCATACTGGAGGTTCCAGGTGGGCTAGTTGGCCCCCAGGGGCCCCCAGCATGCAAGGGGAATTAGTTCCCCCTCTTCAAACATGCACGGGGGCTGCGTTGCAGAGAGGTCTAAAAAGGGGCATGGCTTCATTACACCTCTCTGCAATGCAGTCCCCTGGCGCATACTGGAGATTCCTGGTATGCTTTCAGGTCTTATATAATTAGGAATTAGCATTTAAAAAACTTGCAAATTCACTGAAAAAACCATAGGGTTCATGCCTTATATAGTTAGGAATTAGCATTTAAAAAACTTTTGAAATTCACTGAAAAAACCATAGGTTTCAGGCCTTATATAGTTAGGAATTAGCATTAAAAAAACCTTTAAAATTCACTCAAAAAACTATAAGTTTTAGGGGTGTTAGAGTTAGCTGGACATTTCACTCATACAAAACCATTGAAATTGCTCCTATATAGTTAGTTGTACTAACTATATTTCGCGCACCCGCAATCCACTGCTGATGATATCACATATTTCATCATTCATGACATGGTCAGTGACTTCACTGATGACATCTCAAATGACATCACTGATGACATCATCCAGTGAATGTGGTTTGCTTCGTTATTTAAATATACATTATATATAGCAATTTGCATTGAAGAATGAGTGTAATGTGCTTTCCTCTCTTGGCACCCACGACCATTGAGTGCGGATTGCCAGACATAATATTAGAAAAAAAGTGGTCCCGTGACCTGTAGAGAAAGCTGTGTATCAATTAAGAAAATTGAAATTGTGTCTGAAAGAAAGGGGGGGACATTCCAACGTAAACAAATCGATTTGCGCATTGCATCTGTACTTGTGCAATAAAATCTTGCAGCTTTTGTAATGGTAGCACAGTTAAGATTTTAGTTATTTGTAATCTACTTAATATTGTTTTCATGTAATTAAGTGTTTTTTCCTCTTTTTTATGTTGTGATATTATTTCATCTACTTTAAAGACAAATTAATTGAATTGAGTTGAGTTAAATGGAATTGAACTGAATTAAATTAATTGAACTGAATTTAATTTAACCTAATTGTCGGTGCAGTGAGGGTTTATGGAGGAAGGCTGAAGAAGTCTCCATAGTTGTCAACCACAGTGAAATGTTTCTTTTATACTACTGTTCTTCAGCGCCAATCAATCAATCAAACAAACCCGATTTATAAATTCCAGCCAATCACCTGCAAGTGTATCCAGTTGCTGTGATCCAAGCTATTTGGGGGCATCAGTCGAACTGCCAGGTCTTGACACCTCTTCTGAACTCCTGAAGAGAGAGTGAAGTCCGTAGATGGAGGGGGAGGCTGTTCCAACACTTCACAACAAAGTAGTTGAAGGAGCGTCCTCCATTGTTGCTTTAGAAGATGCAGGGTTTGTTGGCGATGTTGAGCAGGTGGATTTCAGGAGTTTGGGTGGTGGGTGGAAGTACAGGCAGTGGTTGATCTATGCTTGGTTGTGCAGGGCTTTCTATGCATGTGTCAGAACCTTGAATTGGCATCTCTTGTGGACGGGGAGCCTGTGACACTTCCTCAGGTGAGGGGTAATGTGGGCCCGTCAAGGGAGGTCAAAATGAGTCTAGCTGATTCATTTTGAATGGTCTGCAGTCTCTTGAGGAGGTGTGTGGTGATTCCTGCATAGAGTGATTTGCCGTAGTTCAAGTGGCTAGTGACGAGTACTAGAGTAATGGTGTGTCTGGTGGAGACTGGGAGCCATTTGAAGATCTTTTGGAGCATGCGCAGAGTGAGGTAGCAGGCAGAGGAGCATGCACTGATCTGGTTCTTCATGGTGAGTTTGCTGTCCAGTATGATGCTGAAGTTGCAGGCGTGGACCCGATGGCAGCAGATTCCAGTGCAGCAGGGTACCAGGAATCATTCCATGGGGAGGTGTTGTTCTTGAAAATCTAAACTTCTGTCTTATCTGTGTTGAGCTTGAGGCAGTTGTTTTGCATTCAGCTGGCTATGCTGGTTATGCATGGGTGAAAGTTGGTTCTTGTGGTAGATGGGTCTTCGGATAGATAAGAATGAACTGGGTGTCATCTGTGTAGGAGATAATGTTCAGTTCATGGTTTCTGATGATGCTGGCCAGGGAGGTCATGTAGATGTTGAACAGAGTAGGGCTGAGGGATGAACCTTAAGGGCTACTGAAGATAATGTTCTTGGGCTCCGAGGTGAATAGTGGAAGGTTGATTCTCTGAGTTCTTCTGGTGAGAAAGAATGCATTCCATTTGAGGGTGTCCTCTTGGATACCGATCTGATAAATCTGTTTGTGTGGTGGGACACAGTGTTGAAGGCGGCTGAGCTGTCAAAGAGAAGGCCGCTGAGAGGTCAAGGAGGATCAGGGCAGCTGCTTCTCCCCATTCTAGGAGGGCTCATAAGTCATCCATGGCTGTGATTGGCGGGGTTTCAATGGTGTGGTTCATGCAAAATCTGTATTGGAAAGCATCCAGAAGATCAATGTTCTCAAGGTATTCTATGAGTTGATGGTTGATGGCCTTTTCAAAGACTTTGGCGAGAAAGAGGAGCAGGGGATGGGCAGGTAGTTTTGGAGTTTGTTTGGGTCAGTGGACGGTCTCTTGAGGAGGGGCTTGACTTTGGCGTATTTTCAATCATCTAAGAAGGTGGCTGAGTTGATGGATTTATTGCAGATGGTTGTGAGCTCATTGCTGATAGTCTTGCTGCCATGTGGAACATCTGGTGGGGACAGGGGCCCATGGGTGCTTCTGAGTGGACGGAGTGCATGATATTGGTGGTGCTCTGCATGTGAGCTGGTCTCAGGTGCTGGTCCAGTGTTCGTAAGCTGTGACTGTCGGATCGTGAAGGCTGAGGATGTCAGCGGTGGTGGACTAGGGTCAACATTTTTTTTTAGATAGTGGAGATCTTTTCGTGGAAGAAGTTTGCCACTGTGTCACAGAGTTCTTGAGAGCCACTGGTAATGAATTCAGTCTCTGAGGGGTTGTCAAACACCTAGAAGATGCTGAAGAGTCTTTGCTGTGGTACAGGTAGGCTTTGATGAAGTCACCATAGGTGTTCCTTCTCGTCTCTTTCAGGAGTCGGTACTGGTTGAAAGATGTCTTGAAACTGGTCCTTGCAGTGGGCTCCTTGTTGGTGCACTATTAACTTTTAAGTTGCTTGCTGTTGTGTTTTATGGTTCTTAGTTCTGGGGTGTCCCAGTTGGCATGTTTGGTGGATCTCTTGGGTTTGGGGGGGTTTGATGGGGGCAGCTCTGTCAGCGCTGTCAGAGATCTAGGCAGTGAAGATCTTGATGGCCTGTTCGACGTTGGTAGAGGTGTTGGGGTGGACGATGTTGAAGACATCGGTCCATTGGCTTTTGGATACCTTGTTCCAGCTGTGGGGAGAGGTGCTGAGTGGTCTGTTTGGTGGTGCTGTGGGCTGGTGTTATTGTTAAGTGGGTAAATCAAAAAGAGGGAGAGGGAGGCTATTGCTAGGTTCTGCCTCCTGAACTGTGAAGTGTAACACTTGAATCCAATCTGATGGATTATGTGAACCTAGCTAAGGAAAGCATTAATTAGTTGATTATAAAAACAGTCCCGAAAATCCATAAATCCTTACAAAATCCACCTGGGAGACCCATTGTCTCAGGGATTGATTCAATATTGGAGCAACTCTCAAAATTTGCAGACGTCTTTCTGCGTCCACTAATACAATCCATCAACACCTGTCTGAAGGACACGAAGGCAGCTCTATGCCTACTGAGGGATCTCAGTTTTGACCCAACAAAACACATCATGATAGGGCTGGATGTATAAAGTCTCTACAACAGCTTACCCCACGAGGAAACTTTAGACATCCTGGAAGGAACACTGTACAGTTCCACCTGGCCTTACCACACCCCACAACATGTGGTCCTTGAATGCTGCAAATGGGCCCTCACTGAAAATTACTTACAATTTGAAGACCTTCTGTTTAGACAACAACATGGCATGAGCATGGGAAGCCCCTTTGCTCCAAGCGTGGCCAGTCTGTACGTCCACCACTTGGAGGCTGAGACAATTCTATCACATCTCAACCCATATCGCCATAAAATTTTAGATTGGAAAAGGTACATTGATGATATTCTGTTGATTTGGGAAGGAGATGAAACAGAAGCTAACACCTTCATCAATTGGCTGAACAACCAAGACCCCTTTCTGAATTTCATACACACAATGAGCAGGTCAGAACTAGTATTTCTGGACCTCAACATTTTCGCTAAAGATGGCATGTTAAAGACCACAACACACTTTAAACCTAATGCCAAAAATTGCCTTTTACTGTATAACAGTTTTCATCCACGTCACCTCAAAGAAAACCTCCCTTTTGGCCAGTTTTTGAGATTAAGGAGGAATTGTTCAGACACCGCTGACTATGACACACAAGCAAAAGAACTTGCTGACAAACTCAAAGTACGACAATACCCGGCTAAAACTATAACGAAGGCAAAGAAAAGAGCAAGGAACAATCACAGGGATGCCCTTTTGGAGACCAATGAAAAAGAACAACAGAAAAAGAAACTAAACCGATATGTATAACAACATTCAGCATAGCGTAGGACCAAGTGGCAACATTTGTAAAGAGGCATTGGCAAATAGTTAACAGTGGCAAATTATGTATGTCCACACCAATGTTCTAACAAAGACGAGCAAAAAATCTAAGGGACTTACTAGTACACACCAGCCCAAAACCAAACAACAGAAATAATCAAAAGCACTTTACCAACAGGCCACCATCCCTGTGGTAACTGCAGTGTGTGCCACCTAAAAAAGTTGTGTTCAATACAGGCAAGACATGGGAAATGCGCAAATTCACAAATTGCAACACAGTATGAGTTGTGTACCTCATCACATGCATATGTGACTTACACTATGTGGGAATGACCACTAGAAAAATAAGCACAAGAATTTGCGAACATCGTAGCAATATCTGATGCCACCGGGTCAGCGGCAAAATGGCAGCCCATTTCAATGAGAAACAACATGCCCCAAACGGCATGACATGGGTCGTCCTAGACCATTTGAAACAATGTGACAATTTGGAACAAACACTATTAGAAAAAGAACATAGATGGGTGTTCAAACTTGGAACAGACAATGTCAGGCTGAATGAATTCATGAGATAAGATGCCACATCCCCAACAAAAAGAACTGTATAAAACAAACTCATATCAGCCCATGTAAAAAGTAAACTCCGACACAAAAGCTTTGCACATGATTATCCCCGTAGAACGAAGCATTCTACACCAACATTTGATTACCAACTGCCATTGACATACTGCTGCACAATATGAATGAGTTAGATGGCCCCCTTCCTTTCCTTTCTTTTCTATCACCTAAGGTTAAATATACTATGAGATACAACCACCTTACCCAATATGGCTGCCGTAGTTACACAACCCACCAGCACCATATTACTATTACTATGTTTTGCCTCCAAACTCTGTGATGGGTTCTTAATTCTTTCTTAATTAACTTTTTTAAATATTGCCAAATTAAAAATTGTGTTTGACACATGGACCAAAAAACACAAATGAAAAACGTATGTATGACATATGGACCAAAAACGCTAATCATTAATGTGGATTCGGCTGCCCTATCCAAAATGGCCACCGCAGTAACCAGACACAAGGGGAGTTCAATCCCCGTCATCGGATATTATAAATAATAAATACTGAAGATATTCAAATCAAGCATTCATCGCATACAACACAGTGCATCAAACTTTAGAAAACCGAATGAACGAAAATTAATGGCCCTGCGACAAGCCGCGAGTGAAGCACAAGACGCGCTCTAGCTTCCAGAAACACGTGAAAGGTGAACAGGCAATACTTAAGATGGCCCCCGGCTTAGACACGCTAAGATGCGGTTGAGCCAGGGATACAACAGGTTGAATTGCTGGAGGGCTGCAGAGAGAAAGTCTACAGGCCCCTCCACCCAGGCGGACCATGGAGCATAATACTGCTAACTAAAAAGTACGTTCTTTTCCCAAATGACCAGGGACAATACTTTATGTTGCATGTTATGTATGTTTACTGTGAATGTGCAGTTTTAAAACAAGTGTATGTTTTGTTTATACATTTTAATCCTTTGAACAGGATCACTAAGAACAGATTAAGTACCACCCACTAACATTGATAGTCCATTTGTTTTAGGAGCACTGGAGCATGCACCACAGTCTTTGTTCTTTACACTTTACAGGCACAAGTACAACAATGAACGAATGCCTTCTCTACGTGATCGGCCCAATATCGGCAGGCACTGTGTACTAACCTACAAATCTATTTTTTTCCATTATGCAGATACTACTGGTACATCGTTAACCGTATGTATATTTACTAGATACACACACTAGGTGTGTCTACCCAATATTTCCTTAATATTTAGGCTGATTCACAGGAGTGGCATACATGGGGCTGGCCCTCATGTTGTCCTGAAGAAAAGGTGCAGGGGAGATCTAGAAACATGTCGACAGGATATTATGGACTGTGACCACATAACAGTTATTTTTCCTTTATCCAACCCCTTTTTACCATACTAACTAGAGGCAGGAATAAAATGTTGGCTTACGAGCTAGGTATTTTTAATTATCACCTATCAACACTCCACCACACACTAAACTACACATAGCTTCACAAAAAGTACTCCTACGTATCCCTCGCAAGTCGTAGCACGTCCCAAGAAGTAGATGCTTGGGATGGCCCCCATGATGAAGCATGTCACCTAAGGGCATCCTTGGGTGAGTGAGGGGACTCAAGAAAAGATTTTTCTCTTCCAAGACGGTACGCCCAAAATCTGGGCTGTCCTGATTAATCCTTTCATTGGCTAGGTTCACACGATCCATCATATTGGATTCAAGTGTTACGTTATTGTGAAGTGGACAATTGCATGGTCCAACCAGGTCAGCTCGTTGGCATGCCTGTAGTTGACTTTGTTGCTGGCTGTGAAGATAAGGCTCAGCTCACGTCCTACGATGTGTGTAGGATCTGTGACTAGCTGTGTAAGGCTAATGTTGTCCATGTATTGTGAGGAGGTTGGCTTTGTTGGTATCGTCAAGGTGAAAATTGAGGTCTCCGAGGAAGATATAGTGTTCAGTGTCAAAGGCTTGGGGAGCAATCAATTCAGGATAGGCGTAGCAGAAGTCGGGATATGGTCCTAGAGGTCTGTAGGCAACAGTGCCTCTGATGGTGGTTTTATTGTCTGTTCTGAGCTGGAAGTTGAGGCACAGCCACATTAAAGTCTCCATTAATAGCTCAGAGATGGGTGCTATGAGTTGGGAAGTGGGCAGTGGCAACAGTGATTGGCTTGAAGCAAGCAATGAGGCTTGCTGAACAAATAGGGAATGTGGCACAATATCTAGCACAAAAGTACAGTAAACAAGCACAGAAACAACTTACACACTTGAAAATTATGGGTGCAGAGGATAGTAAAACAGACACAACATTACAGTAAGGGGCAAAAGAACACTTTACACACTAGAAAATAATGGACACAGAGAGCTGCAAAACTGCCCCAAGGGCAAGGCTGGGATGATTGCACTCAGCCAAGCTGTGAAGGGGGGAGCTGGATCTGCTCAATGGAATCGCACGGAGGCCTCCATTACGTAGGTCCTATAAGAGGAGAGGGGTGCTGGAAGGCAGGAAGCAGGTGCGGGCAACGGGAACAGCGATCAGTGCGAAACAAGTGGTGAGACTCACTGAACAAACAGTGAATGGGGCATAAAATCCAACACAAAAATACAGTGAACAGGCACAGACTTGACAATGACAGGTGCAAAGACGAGCAAAAACTGACCCAAATTTACAGTAACCAGGCACCAAGGCAATTGCACACTTGAAATGACGGGTGCAGAGTCAGCAAAATGGAAAAAGATTAAAGTAAACAGGCACAGGAACACCTTACACACTAGAAAATGCAGGGCTAGGAGGATAGCGGAACTGCGTTGATGCCCTTCTGGGTGAACGTGCACCTTACAAACATGTGTTATGTTATAAGTACTGACTTTGGGGCGCGCGGCTTGAATGCCGCATAAGATGACTCCGGAGCTCCGTCAGCCGACTTCCGAAATCGGCCCGTTTCGCCTGGCTGCATGGGACTAAATCTCTCTACAGCGCTGCTGCAACTTGTGGGACCATGAGGTGAGCTCAGGGAGCTACTTTATCACCTCCTACATCGTTCTTTCCAAGACTTTTATACCGAAAATCGGCCTGTTTTAGTCGCAACAGCCATTTTGTTTTCTCTAATATCGCGCTAATGCCGATTTTTGCCAGTGCAAGCCCCGGGAACAAGTTTTTATGCCCATATTAGCTCTCTTGTCTTCACACGCCGCACCTGCTTTGGGTAAGAAAAATGAGGTTGTGTTATTATGTCACAAAAAGTTTCTCTTGCTTCTCGAGAATGTGATGTTGAGGGTCGATGGGTATTGGTTAAGTTAAACATAGATAAGATTCTTGTAGTTATATATAATGTTTATGCTCTTACAGGCATTGATAGATTGTTTTGGCCTGCCATATCAGAAAAATTGGCTACAACTACTGATGACTAAGTTATTTTCGGTGGTGATTGCAACCAAATACTAGATCCTATTTTAGACAGGAATTCTAAAGTCAAGTTTTCCACTTCCAAAATGCATTCTCAATTCACTGCTCCTATTCACAATAATGCTCTTGTTGATATTTGGAGGTTATGTAATCCTGACCTTAGAGAGTACAGTTTTTTTTTTAACGTTCAAGTTTATTGAAACCAAGCACAACAAAAAATATGAGAAAACAATGCAGCAAAACAGAATGAGATGATAATAAAACCAATTAACAGTAAAATAAAAGGCTCATACAAATGGAATCAATAAACGCTTATAGCTAAATCTTAAAGGGAAAAAGAGGGGAGAAATAAAGCAAGGGTATATTTTTCTAAAGACATAATAAAAGTCATAATAAAAGTAAAGCATTGTATGCAATAAAAGAGTAACAAAAAGAGAGAATGATAAAATAGAAAATACATCTCAATAACCAAATATGGAAAAAATTGAAGTAAAAAGACAACTAAAAGATACTTATGGAGGCTTTCGAACATCATCCGAGGGATTGGCTAGAGCAACAATCGAGGAGGAATTTGGGGAGGAGAGTGTGGAAAGGTAGGTAGTAAGTGGAATCCATAATAAGTCTCTTTTTATAGCAAGGGAAACAGGGGTGACATAGTTGGTATCAAGTCTATGATGAAAACAGATACCGTTCCACCAAGCAGAGTAAGTGACTTTTGAAAGGTCTTTCCAGTTGGAGGTGATCAAATGAAAAGCGACAGTAAGAAAAAGGTCAAGAAGTTTAAAGTGAGAAGGGGATTGAGTTAAGTCTGGGGATAAGGAACCTAGGAAGACATTAGAGGGGGAGAAGGAAAGAGACATGTCAAAAATAATATTAATACGGGACCAGACTAAACCCCAAAAAGCAACAATATGGGGGCAATGAAATAACATGTGGAATAGATCTGCACTCGGACATGGACAGGACCAACATTTGGGAGAAAGGTCAGAGGAGAACGAGGCCAATTTTGTTGGGGTAAACAGCAAACGCTGGTAAAGGGAATAAAGAGTTTGGGTAGTATTGGCAGCTCTTGACGCTTTATGGATTTTTGACCATAATTTGTCCCACGAAGGGATCGGCCAGGATATTGACAGATCATGTTCCCAAGCTAATTCAGTTTTTTATTTGAGACGTGCAGAGGGAGATATAAGACATCAGTAAATGCGAGAAGCCGGAGGAGAAGTATACAGGAGAGGAAAGAGAGTGGAACAGGACGGAGGTGAGTCAGAAGATGCGGGAAGAGACTGCAAATATTGAAGAAGAGAAGAAATGAGAAGATCATATTGTTTCCGAAAAGAAGTGGGAAGAAGAAATTGAGTTTGAAGATCCTGAAAGGATAGAGGAACATTATCGGACAGAAGCTGAGAAATCCAAAATAAACCTTTGGATTCCCATGATTTCCAGAAGAAAGAACGATTTTTGATGCGAAGTGCTTTATTGTGCCAGATAGGTTGTTGAGATAAAGATAAGAGAGAAGGATAGGAGGAGGGGAGAAGAGGAGATAGAAGATGATACGAATGAGCAATAACAGGGGAGTGTAAGAAAGAGGCATTAGCAGAAAAAGTGAGCGCTTCAGGAAAGTCGAAAGGCGAAATAAGGGATTTTTCCAAGGACAACCATACAGGAGGATAGGTGGGAGTATCCGAAGAGAGCCAACGAGAAGCCTGTTTAAGGATAAAAGAAGAATGATAGGACCTAAAGTCAGAAAAATTAAGACCACCGATCGACTTATCCTTTTTTAAAGAGGACAAAGCGATGCATGGAGGTTTATTCTTCCGGAGAAATTTCTGTAGGAGAGAATCCAAGCGTTTAAAATAATAAATAGGTATGCGGACTGGTATCATAGAGAGTGAATAAAGAATGACAGGGGCAAGCATCATTTGATTAGAAATATAGGTAAACCCTCTAGTAGCAGATTAATAAGTAGAAGGTAATATAAAGCCAGATCAGGAATATGGACACAGACCAGCTCATCCTAACACTCGACTTTCCTGGACTAGGGACACCATGGCAACGGACACTATTCTCACATTAGCATGGAAGCAAGATGCTAATCTAACCACCAATTCACAGTCAGAATAACACTGATCCCACACAAATAAATCGTTTATTTCATTAATTTACCATCTTCCCCACCATGAAAGATAAAGAGGATGCCATCTAGTGACAGAATCAGTGAGTTTTTTAGTGATATATTCAAAATTAGCCTTCAAGGTGTTGGGAATAGTAGGGGAGAACCATAATCCTAAATACTTAATTTTGAGAGGTTGCCAAGAAAAACCAGTTTGATGGAAAAAGTGAGGAAGACATAGGATATTGAGAGGTAAAACTTCGCATTTATCGCGATTAAGGCGATATCCAGAGACTGAGGAGAAGGCGTCAACCTGACGAAGAAAAGCAGGTAAAGAGGACTCCGGGTTAGAGCAGTATAAAAGGATATTGTCTGCATAAACAGACAGTTTAATTTGATTAGGACCTGGGTTATAGCCAGTGATTTGAGCATCCTGTCGTAACTTTGTCAGAAACGGCTCCAGGGCTACAATAAACAATAAAGGGGATAGGGGGCAACCTTGCCGGACACCTCAAGAGAGGGAAAAATAATCAGAGATTTTCCCATTAGCAAAAATGGAAGCTCTAGGGCCTGAATATAAAAGGGAGATAAGAGAAATTAATTTAGGGGGGGAAGCCAATCCAAGTGAGAGCATGGAACATAAAATCCCAACCGATCCTGTCAAAGGCCTTTTCGGCGTCTAAAGTAATTGGCTGCAAGCGGATACTGTAACGAAGAGGCTTTACTCAGTATTAAAGAAAACTCTAAAGTTGTCGGAAGCTAAACGACCTTTGACAAAGCCGGATTGTTCAGGACCAATGAGTTCAGGGAGGATGGGATCAATACGCGAGGCAAGCAATTTGGCAAAGATCATATAGTCCGTATTTACAAGGGAAATGGGGCAGTAGTTCTTACAAGAAGAGGGATCTTGTTATCCTTAGGGATAAGGCAAATCATGGCTTTTTGAAAAGTACCAAGGGAAGAGCCATTCGCAATAAAAGAATTGAATATGAGGAGCATAAGAGGAAGAAGAAGTTTGGAAAAATGGGAATAGAATTCAATAGAAAAACCGTCGGGGCCAGGTGCTTTACCGCGTCGTAAAACGGAGACTGCATGGGAAAGTTCCTTAGGAGTGATATTGGTTTCAAGAGGAGCAAAATCAATGTGGAAAGAAGGAGGAGAGGCAAGAGAATGAAAGTAGGAGGATAAGTCAGAGGGAAGGGGTTGAGATTCAGGGGTATAAAGTTGTTTATAGAAGGTGACGAACTCTTGTAAAATAGCTTCATCTTTAAAATGGGAAGTGCCACCAAAGTCTGTGATGGAAGCAATGCGGGTGCCTTCCTGACGAGCTTTCAGATAAGAGGCTAGCAGCTTCCCCATTTTATTTTGGCCTCCATAATAGCGAGCACTACTTTTCAAGAGATAGGAAGCTGCAGCATCAGTGGACATTTTATTGAAAGCAATTTTAGCAGTGATAAGTTCCTTTAAAGAGGGGTCTGTGGGGGAGCGGTAATAGGAATGTTCTAATTGTTTAATTTGAGAAAGGAGTTGGGAAGATTGCACCTCAAAGTTCTTTTTTTTATGAGAGACTTATGGGAGAAATAATTCATCATAAATCCTCTAGCGGTCGCTTTAAAGGAATCCCAAATGATAGATGGTTAGGAGTCAGAAGTAGTGTTGGTATTGAAAAAATCTTCGATAAAGGAACTGAATTGGCCTGAAAACTTAGGATCCGCAAGGAGAAAGTTATTAAAATGCCATCTGCCTGAGGAAGGGGAGAAGGGGATAAGGTCAAGGTTAACACTGACTGGGGCATGATCAGATATGAGGATAGAACCTATATCTGAGGAAAGGGTACATTGGGTAAGGGATTTACTAAGAAAAAGATAATCAATGCGAGATTGAGATTTGTGGGGAGGGGAGAGGAAACTAAATTCTTGGAGGTCAGGGTGGCATAATCTCCAGACATCAGTAAGAGATTTGCGTCGAATAGCAGTGGTGAATTGATTATGCATTCTAGACTTGACAAATTTAACGGGAGAGTTTCTATCAAGGATAGGGTCAAGGACTTGATTGCAATTGCCACCAAAAATAATATACTCATCATCAAGTGAAATCAATTTGTCAGAAATAAGTGGCCAAAAGGTATTATCAACTGAGACAGGGGCGTAAATATTAAAAATAACCAGGGGTATGTTGACAATTTGCAATTTGATAAGCACCCAACGTCCATTAGATTCAAACTCCTGATGAGTAACAGAAACAGTAAACTTTTTGTGAACTAAAATAACAACCCCATTCTTCTTACCCAGGGCTGGGGAAGAAAAAACATTTCCGACCCAAAGTCTTTTTAGTTTAGAGGACTCAATGTCCGAAAGATGGGTCTCTTGCAACATGGCAATGTCTGTTTTTCGATCGAGCAAAATGGGATAAAACACGTTGCCATTTAATAGGATTATTTAATCCTTTAACATTCCATGAGGTAACTTTGAATGTAACAAATTAAGAGTAATCATGTGAATACAAACAGCATACAATGCAATACATAACTGCAAAATTATAATCTGATGGAAAGAAGAAAAGAAAGAATTGGAAATGTAGAAAAAAGAAGAGGAAGAGTAGAAAAGAAGAAAAACAATTGGAGAGAAGGTGACAGTAAAAGAAGAAGAAAGGAAGAAGTACCATGTAGTGGAGGGGAGAGAAGAAGTAAGAAAAGGGGAGATAAGCAGATGAAAAAAGAGAAATGAAAAGAGAGAAGGAGAAGAAACTGGAAAGGGTAAAACCAGAACAATATATATGAACAACCACATGAAAACAGGAACCAAAAACATACCTATAGAGGGATGATTCAAGGAGAGATGGGGCGGGAGGGAACCAGACGGGGTGAACAGCGGAACCGGGAACGAGCAAAACGGAGAACCAGGAGGCATCACGTCAGAAGAAGGGGAAAACTGTGGGAAGAAAAACAACAACATGAAAAGAGGCAATGGGAAAACGGAAGAAGCACAAAAGGATATCAGTCAGTCAGCAAACTGACAAGATAAACAATGATGAAACGGGGGGAACATATAATCAGCCGTTAGTTGAGGACGAAGAATCCATAGCATCCGAATGGTGAGCGTTGATGAAACTCTGAAGGCGGAGGGGATCCTAGTAGGTCGTCGTCTGGTTGTTATAAGTGACTCTGAAGAGGCAAGGATGAAAGAGTCCGTAACGAGCGCCCATAGCGCGAAGAGCAGGTCTCATATTAAGGAAGGCCTTCCTTCTGTTTGCAGTGGCCTTGGCGTAATCCTGGGCCAAAAATAAGGTGGATCCAGACCAAGTAACACGTTTGGATGATTTAGCTGCAGAGAGGACTTTCAACAAATCTGTATATTCCAAAAAATAAAGGATTACCCCTCTTGGCTTCTGTGAGGGGGAGGCATTAGAGTTTGAATGTTAAGAGTGGTGCCCTCTGGCATATGGAGAACCTTAGGGATGAAAGATTTGAAGAAAGTAAGGGGGTCCGACCCCTCCTGTCCTTCATCAAGGCCATAAATACGGAGGTTATGGCGCCTATTGTGGTTTTCAAGTTCCTCGACCTGTTTCTGTAGTATGGAAACCTGAGATTGGAGAGGGGAAAGCTTTGCACAGGTATCCGAAAGGGAAGAAATAGAGTGCTCCACCGCAGTTACTCTGTTGTCGATTTGCGACCAGTTGTCAGTGAGAACTTGGAGTTTTGCTTTCGTTTCTTCCATAAAGGGTCGCAGTGCTCTAATCTCTTCCAATAAAATCTCCATAGAGACAGAGGAGGCAGGTTTAGGGGGAGAAGGAGGATTGTGCTTGAGGTGTTTAGTGAGAGATTTCCCTGGCGCCGTTGCAGCAGAATCCGCCGCCGCCATATTGTCTGCCTGAGGAGGAGATATCGTGTCTTGAATACGGGAGAATTCGATAAATAACTTCGAATTCTTGATGAATATATGCCTTGGAGAAGCTCTCGAAGAGAGAGTGCCCTTCAGTCTGCCCATAAGAAAAATTAGCAAAGGCGCGGCCAAAAATGACGTATAAATTGTGTGAAGTAAAATATCACAAAATGGCCGCTAGGTTCAAAGTCAGTCAGACGAAAGGGGCTTCAAAGATAAAATTGGAGACATGGAGAGAGGCGAAAGCGTAACTAAGAGGAAGAGTTGAGCCAGGAAGGATGTTATCAATGTTGGAGAAGAAGCCACAGTCATTCCGAGGAAACATAAAAGATCGGCATCTCAGCGCGCCAGGAAAACAAAATGGCGGTCGCAAGGCAGCGGCGAGACAAGAAACTCATATCGTCAATAAAGGTGTTAATTCTCTGCCGAGAGGGGCCGCAAATGTCCAAGAAGGAGGAGTAGATGTTCCGATGTCCTCACATCTGAAAAATAGCGCTGAGGGAGCACGAGAAGTTAGCAGCCTGCAAAGCTCTCCTTAGAGCTTCACCCGGGCGCCACGATCACCGTCGGGCGCCAAGCCAGGCCTCCCCAGAGAGTACAGTTTTTATTCTCCCTGACATCACTCGCAATCCCGTATTGATTATCTCTTTCTAAGCAAGCCCCTAGCCCAACTTACCCTCCATTCAGACATCGGATCCATTTTAATTTCAGATCACGCTCCCGTTTTTGGAAGATGGAGATTCAATAACTCTCTTCTCCTTGACCCTTCCTTTTGTGCCAAATTTAATACTTTTGCTACAGAATTTTTTTACGTCAATCAAACCCCTGATTCCCTTTTTGTGATGGTATGGGATTCTATTAATGCGGCTGCTAGAGGTTCTATTATTAATTTTGTGTCTCAAAAGAAGAAACAAGCACAAACCAAATCAGCCCAGCTTTTGGATAACATGAAAAAGCTTGAATATCTCTATTATCAGTCCAACACTGAATCCTCCCTTAAAGTACTCATTGATGCTAAATTTGCTCTTAATAAATTTACCACAACCGCTGCTTCAAACTCTTTACTGAAGTGTAATCCTCGGTATTACAGCGGTCAAAATAAAATGGGGATATTATTGGCCAATTATCTTAAAATACGAAAAAACAGACAGAACATTGAATCGATTCAAGGCTCCACTGGCTCATCCTTCTTTAAAGATTAAGATATTCTAAACAAATTTGTATCTTTCTATAAAACTTTATACACTTCTGAAACCCCCACTGACTCGGCTGATTTACTTTCCTATTTCCAGAATATTCCCTCACTCCCTCGTCAACTTTCATTCTCTAGACTCTGATATCTCTCTTTCAGAACTCTCCCGAGCAGTGTCCTCATTGAGACAAGGTAAGGCTCCTGGCCCAGACTGCTTTACCATTGAATTCTATATTTCCTTTGCCTCCCTTATCCTTCCAAAATTACTTACGCTATTTCAATCCTTTTCTGACTCAGGCTCTTCTCAAGGGTCCTTTCAGGAGGCATTGATTTGTCTAATTCCTAAGGATGATAAGGATCATACTTTATGCAAAAACTATCGTCCTATTTCATTAGTGATCACAGATTATAAAATCTTTTCAAATTTTTTTAGCCCTTAGAATGGATCCTCTTCTTCCTGACTTAATTGGCCCAGAACAGTCAGGCTTTGTTAAAGGTTGTCTTTCGTCCGATAATTCGAGTGTGCTTTTTAATATCTTAAGTAAAGCTCCTTCACTTTCCCATCCTCTGGCTGCCATCTCTTTAGATGCTGAGAAGGCTTTCGTTAGGATTGGTTGGGTTTTTTATTTTGAGCCCTTGAGTGGACGGGTTTTCCCCCCAAATTTATTTCTCTTATCTCCTTACTTTATTCGAGCCCTCACGCTTCGATATTTGCAAACGGTATGGTTTCGGATTATTTTCCATTACAAAGAGGAGTGAGACAAGGATGTCCTTTGTCCCCTTTGTTGTTTGTTCTAGCTTTAGAACCTTTTCTCACTAAAATTAGAAATTATGTTAATGTTTCTGGCTTTCAATTCGGCTCTCAGCAAGTTAAACTCTCGGTTTATGCCGATGACATTCTCTTGTATTGTTCTGATCCTTAATCTTCCCTTCCGTTTTTCTTGCAACAGATCTCTTCTTTTTCTAAAGTTTATGGAAATGTCTTAATGTTGATAAATGTGAAATTTTACCCTTGAACTCTCTCTGTCAAAAACATCTTTTCAAACACTTTGGTTTCTCTTGGCAACCTTCGAAAATTAAATACTTAGGAATTTGGTTTGCCCCTCTTCTATCTGATACTCTTAAAATTAATTTTGATTGCATTTCTAAAAAGTAAATGCTGCCATTACACGTTGGAACCCTCTTTTTCTCTCTTGGTGGGGGCGTCTTGACTCTATTAAAATGATGCTAGCACCAATCATATTATAAACCCTTTATTTCATTCCTATTCACATTCCTTCTCATTATTTCAAGACAATCGACTCCATTCTTCTTAAATTGTTATGAAAAGGTATCGCTCTTGTATTGCTATTGCTACCTTGAAAAAAGATAAACCTATTGGATGACTCAAATTTCCTGACTTTAAAACTTACCACAGAGCCTTCTCTTTGAGGCAGGCTACTCAATGGCTTTCATCAGTCCTTCCTTTCTATCCTCCTCTCTGGCTTCAGATAGAGTCTTCCTTTCTTCACCCTTTTGACTTTCGTGAAATACTAACCTTTACGTCAAATGTGTCCTTCTTGCTTAATCCTATCATCTCTTATTCTCGTAAACTCCTTACTCCTTACTTGGCCTCCTCTTACCCATCTTCTCTTTCTACTCATTTACAACCTATTTGGCACAATAAACACATTAAGATTCAAAATCGTTCAATTTTTTGTAAGTCTTGGCATTCTTGTGGTTTGAAATGGATCTCCCAGCTTCTTTCTTCTAATCTACCCCTTTCTTTTGCAGACCTCCAATCACAATTTTCTCTGCCCTCCTCTTCTCGCTTACAATATTCTTCACTTTGTCCTGTTCTTCTCCAATATCTTCGTTTGCTTCCCACGAAAAATGACATTCCCGATCCTCTTTGTCCCATTTCTTCTGCGTTGGATAACCTTTCATCTGCATCCTTTCTTTATAAATCCTTTCAGTGCGTGATGGATAGAGTTAAATCCAAGGTTGAATTAGCCTGGGAAAAAGATTTCTTGCCGGATTGGTCCATTAACTTGTGGGACAAGATTTGGTTGAAGTTACATAAAACCTCTAATACCATCCAAACCCTGTTTTTCATTTATAATCGTACTTTATTTACTCCACTTTCTTTATCAACCTTTTCCTCTGACACTCCTCCCACTTGTTGGTCTCGTTCGTGCCCTTCTGCAAATTTAAAACACATGTTATTTGAATGCCCGCCCATCTCCCGTTTGTGGAGATCGGTATGGACTCAACGTCAAATGATTTTTAAATTTCAATCCCCCTTCTCCATTGTAAATATTTTTCTAGGTTCCCTCTCCCCTATCTTCCTCCAACCCACAGAACATTATGCTTTATTAGACCTCTTGATAGCTATTGCTTTTCATCTCATTACTTCCAATTGGAAAAAAGCTGCTGATGTCACTTTTCGAGCTTGGTGGAATGCGGTTTGTTTCCATAACAGGCTTGAAACTAATTTTGTCACCCCTATTTCCCTTGCAATCAAACGGGATCTTCTATGGCTCCCTCTAACCACTTATTTGTCCCTAGTTGCTTCCTCGGCACCCTCTTCCCAAATTGCAAATGCTGAAGTTCGGACACCTCCATGATTCCTACCAATGCCTTTTAATATTTATTTTGACTGTATATTTCTTCTCAATTTCAGTTATTCTGCATACATTGTTTTTTCTCTTTATTGTCTAATTTATTGCCTTGTATTTTTTCTGCTGATACATGATATTTTATTTTATTCTTGCATACATGAGATGTTTCTACAGGATTGTAACCTTTGATTGTTTCTTCATTTTCTGTCTTTGCTTATTTATCTTTCAATAAACTCAAACTTAAAAAAAAAATAAGTACTGACTTTGTCCTTTAAGTCTGAATCATTCTCAATGTGCAGTCAAAAGTAGAAGAGTGTGATCCTATGCCACAAGCAGCTATTTGTGTATATTTGTGTGAACTTGGCTTTGAGTGATTGTTGTCAGATGTGTCTGTTATATGATTTACTTTGTTCATAATCTTGCACCGCACGTTTTACTGATGCCATATGGCATTTGAGTCACAAAGGTGTATAGACACATCCATTCACAAATGTGAGTGCAAACATTATACCTGAGTTTGATAACATTTTGAGTGAAAGTATGTGTGCTTCGTGTCATCTCGCAGAATGTGCATAGGCAAATGGAATGAAATGTTCTGTCGCCACATTTTACAATATTATGTGCCGATCTTTTGGTAATTTGATAAATTCAGAACTTTACACATGTTCGTGTCATAAAATTAAGAAAGAGGAATATTGCACTCACTATTTTTACTTCAGAAATGTGTCTCGTATGTGGTAGATCAAAGCTTACCTTCTGATTTTGCATATGTCTTCATAAGCCCTGAGGCCAGTATAACTAGGGCAGTGTCTGCTACCTCTGTCTACCATTATCTGTAACTGATGCCCATGCCTTCATACTATGTTTTAGATATGCACACTTAAGGGCAGATTTATCATTTTTTCATCCAGAGCACCAAGCCACCTTGCTGCACTGTGCTACATGAAAGGACAGGAAGGTGCCGGATTTAATATAATGCAGTGTATTCTTGTACATTCCCTGTGATGGCACACTTTGTGGTGTCTGTGCAAATGCAGACACCCTTGCACCATGGTGTGAGGGTGCCTGCATTTCAGACAGGACTTTTTTTGGGCAGGAAGAGTCACCTTCCTGCACAAAAACAATCCTTTCAGGCATTTTCATCTTCCTATTAGTGCTGCATGATACATCACATATGGAAAGAGGAAGAAACAACAAGAAATAAAGCTATTTCTCTTTGTTACACCTCACCTGGGGAGGCATAGCATTTTGATGCATTCCCTGGTCTACCAGTAATGGTAAATATGGGAATGCACCAAAATCCATGGGTGGATGGGTGGGAACACCTATGCTCCACCCATGGAACACCTCCCTGGGGCAGAGTAATGCAATGCAGTGATTTGCGCGCATTGCGTTACTCTAGATTTATCAAGCCATTAAGAGCCCCGCAAGCTGGCTTTGTGTGGCTTGATAATCTTATTTAGTAGTTGAGATGTCCTTGCCCCCCCCTTGTGCGGCACAAAGGTGGTTCAACTCAATTGAAAATCTGCCACTTACTAGTTATTTAATTTACTATGGTCTTTAGTAGAGCTTGAAACAGTGTTATCTTGTTCTGTTTATCTCACATGCCTTAATGGTGAATATGAACCGAGGACATAGGGCCCGATTCACAGAACTAACTTAAGACAAAATCCTAAACTTACTACTTTTGGTATTCACAGAAGTTAGGATTTTATCTTAAGTTTGTCTTAAGACAGACTTAAGACAGACTTAAGTTAGGATTTTGTCTTAAGTCTGTCTTAAGACAAACTTAAGACAAAATCCTAACTTCTGTGAATACCAAAAGTAGTAAGTTTAGGATTTTGTCTTAAGTTAGTTCTGTGAATCGGGCCCATATTTCTGAGAGATCTGTGTCACGCTTGCACTATGCAAAGTGGTACATGCTTGACAGAAACCTGTAAGTCAGAATTATAAAGCAACCCAAAGCCACTTTGCATAGCTTGTAATGGTATCAAAAGGTGTAAAGCAATGCAGTGCAAATTGCAGTGTTTGTCTTAGTCCACACAAGGTAGGCTATCCATAGGTCTTGCGGTTGGTTTTCCAACTCAACTCCCATGGATTTTGGCGTATTCCCAGGCTTTGGATTGTGCCAAAAAGATAAGCCTCCCCAGGGGAGGCAAAACAAGGAGAAATATCATTATTTCTTCTTGTTTTTCCTGTTTCCATCTGTGCTGCATTTTTCAGCACACATAGAAAGTGGAAAACGCCTTTCAGGTTTGTTTATGTCCATGAAGTTGCCCGTTTCTGCACAAAAACATTCCTGCCTATAGCAAAGGCATATTTGCCTCGTAGGGGCAAGGGTGCCGGTGTTGGCGCCGGGCAGCCAAAATGGCACCAGCACAGGGGACATCGGCAGGCATGCACCATATCGGATAAATAAGGCACATTCCTGCCCTTTCCCTGTGGGGCAGGGCAGCACCACAAGCTGATTGTCTGTGATGCCCTGCGCCACAAATTTCGTAAATATTCTCAAATCTGAAAAACAAATACAAAACGCATGAACAGTGGAAACTGTTTAGATTTGTCACTGACTTTAGAAACGATATCAATGTTGCCCTTTACATTGTTTCCAACCTATTTATTCGTGTATTTTTATTCTAGCACCGTCTATTTTAAAACTTGCACATTCTGCACGTTTAAAAAATATATATTTTTTGTCAATTTACATTTTACGTTATCGGGATGAGATTCTTTTGTCACAGTTTACTTTTAATTTCGCATGATTCTTTTCAAGAATCAGCGGTCGTGCCATTGTAATTTGTATGTATTTTTTTATCCAAGGTTACGTACAGATGTGTCTATGCTTTCCAGTTATACACTGATGAGATCTTCAATAATTAGTTCCCTGCGCTTTTGTTCTCTTGTGCTGCTGCTTCCATTTCACTTGATTCGTTTTCTCTATATGTATTGCATGTTTACACATCTCCTTAATCTGAAACATAAAGCCCTCAACTGCAGCTGACATCCCCTTTCTCAATGTCAATATAATGTTAAGCTTTACATGAACAATTTTCAGAGGGAATATTTTATAATTGCAATGTCAATCGGCAGAAAAAATATGCAAATGCATTTCAGTAATCAGGTCGTAGCCCATGCACCCATTTATTTACATCAGATTACCAGACATTTTCGTTTCATTGATGGTGATAGGTTTAACCCAATTTACACAAACTGTAAATAGGCTTGCCTGTGTTTTTAATTAATCCATGTTAAATATTTATTATAATGCAGAATACCACATACACTTCAACAATTATCAATGTATTGTTAGCAAAATTATTACTTTGAGAATAGCTCCGAGTCAGAACTGCATTTCTCGTTTCAAAACAATAGATATGTTTTGGGGTTTTGATAAACTATGCAATATTGGGCAATTTAAATTTTACCTTTTCCTTTTAATTTTAGTTATTTAACTCTGTGATATAATAATCAGATCGGTAATCCTATTGAGTGATCCGTTGCTGTCCAGGTTGAATTACTGAACACATAATTCACTGTAAAATAGTGGATCTTGGAAAATGTGTTTGTTATTTTTCAAAGACAAAGGTATTATAGCATAAGTGTTAAACCACCTATTATGTACTAATGATATTAATTAATGTTGGTATTGCCCATTTCTTTGTTGGTATTGCCCATTTCTTTAGCATAAACCATGAGCGTATTGTATCTATGCTCGGAGTAAATCACTTAGGGCCATATGTATCAAGCTAATTAGCATTCGCAAAGGCCGAAATTCTGCGAATTTCGGCCTTTGCGAATGCTAATTAGGTAAATGGTATGTATGTAACATGTTTGATGCAAAATAAGGAATCGCAAAATTTGCTATTCCTTTTTGCGATTGTACTTAAGTAATCGCAAATTTAGCGATTCCTTAAATGCAATGTATCAAAGAACAAATATTCCAAAAATGCCATTAAGGATTCGCAAATTACCACCAACTTCTAGTTGGTGGTAAGTTGCGAATTCTTTTAATAAAGCTTTTTTTAAAAAAAACAAAGGTGCCATATGACGCTCATACATGCCCTTAGGGCATGTATGTGCCATATGCCCCCAAATATCATTTTCAGGGGTGCAGCAGGGTGTTCTTGAGACACCCCTGCACCCTTGAAAATATTCCTAATTTGCGATTAGCAAATTGCTAATCGCAAATTCCCCCTTCATTCCTATGGGCCTCCTGGCCCATAGAAATGAATGGGTAATTTGCGATTAGCTATTTGCTAATCGCAAATTAGGAATGGTAAGGAATCGCTATGAAACAGCGATTTTGTACATACATACCGTTTTGCGAATTCCAAATAGCGATTCCTTAAAATTCGCTATTTGGAATTCGCAAAACGGAACTATGATACATATGGCCCTTAGACATTTATTTCAGATCTTTTAAAGCACAGCCTCCAAAGCAACAATACACAGGTTAAGAACACTGGATAAAGTGACTAAGGGCCTGAGTTAGATTTTGGCGGACAGGTTACTCTGCCACAACATGAGGGATATCCCGTCTGCTGAAATAATAATCCCATAGGATATTATGGGAATTATATTTGAGCAGATGAGATATCTGATACTGTTGCAATTGATTAATATGTCCACCGAAATCTTAATCCAGCCCTAAGTATTTGAGGTGAGATAATTTTAGAAAGATAGGGAAAACAATATGGGCAGGTGTTATGTTGGAGTTGTGATGTAGGTGTAGCAACAGGGACCATGGGGTGCAGTTTCTTGAGAGCATTTAGGTTGTAAAGAATGGAAAGAAAAGAGGACACATAGGGCTAAGAGAGGCCCGATAAATAGGGTTTCAAACGAAGAATGAAGTACAAAAAAAATATGATTAGATAAGATATTAAGGGCTGAGACATACACACTGGGACACATTTTACAAAGATGTATGGTCATAAAACCTAAGGGCCTGATTTACAGTTTGACAGACAGGGTACTCCCTTGCAAATGCAATGTAGTAACCTGACCACCAAACTCTCAGTGCAGACACCTGGGTCATGGTGCAAGGATGCCTGAGTTGTAGGCAGGATTGTATTTGTGCGGAAAGGGACACCTTTCTTAACAAAAATAATCATCAGAGCATTTTCCTCTTTCTATGTGTGCTGCTAAATGTGTAATGCAAGGGCTAATGCAAAACCTTGATAAATCTGGCACCTACGAGTTTAGTGGAAAGAGCCTTGTGTTAAACTTGTAAAAAAGTACCCTGTCCACCAAACTCTAAATCAGTACCTGTGGACAGAAAAAGTAAATGTCTGAGTAAAGGTGAGAGATAATGCCAAGTGTCTAAGGAAAGAGAAGTGAAGAAAGGAATGTATATAGAGCTTTTGTGAGACACAGGAAACAAAAGGATTTCGCGGCATATTATCAAGAAACGGTGTTAACATTATCGCCGCTGAAGCAGCAGATCACTGGTTTGATAATACGCCATTGTGAATTCCCATAGAAGCCCATGTTCTGGTGTGAACATGGGCTTCTATGGGAATTCTCTACGGTGTATTATCGAGCCCATTATTGCTGATTTAACTGCATTTTTCTGCTGCTAAAGCGGCGATAATGTTAACGCCGTGCTTGATAATATGACCCTATATTTGTAACTAATATTGGGAAAGGCACTGGCAGAACGTTTTGAGAAGGATGGCAGAAATGTAGTTGTAGCAGTGGTACTGCAAAGACTCGTAATGTGAGGGAATAACTGAAAAGATGACAGGAGCCAAAGGTGGGTGGTTAATATAGGGTAAGTATCAAGATAACACAGCTGAGAAATAACAAGGCACTACAAACTTTTAGCAGGAAAAACAACAGGAAAAAAGGGAAGGAATTAACAGAAATTAGGAGAAGAGTTCTTTAAAAGTGGTACACATGTGGAAACATTTTAGGGAGATTTCAGTAGAAAGAAGACAATTCAGGAAGAAGGTAAACAATAAAGAAGAGACTTGTCAGAAAGGATCCGGGTTGCAATGTTCTTAAGCCAATATGTACAAATTAGGACTTAGATAAAAAAGTGCAGTACCCAGTGCAAACATACGCGGTTGAAGTACTGAAGACACAGGGAAATGGCAGTATTTTTTTTGTGTAAGCTGCATTGGAAGCCATTATCAAAGTATTGCTTGCACAACACAGATATGGCATCTGCCAATAGTTACACAGATGAAGTCAAGAGTGCAAGGTACAGTGTTAGGGTACAGATCAGTAAGTATGTGAAGGGCAATATCTTATAATGTACTGTTTTTTTAGTAGCTTATCTTTCTGACTGTAAGAATGTTGAGAACAATCAAATTGACACAGTTGAACTTTTCATGTGTAGATCAGTAGGGCATACTCAGTTATGACATCAATCATAGTGCTGCAATTCTGATCTGAGTACAGGCCATCAGCTCAGTTATTAGAATGTATATGCATGATGGCCTTATGTGGGTTGCAAATATTTAGCTGCCCATTTACATGAATGAGGAGGCAAGGATAATACTTCTAACAGCACTAAAACAATCCTAGTGGACAAATTGCCTCATATGAAACTTGGTTCAAGTCTATATGACATGTACCATTTTGCTATATCCTTATCTTCAGCACTAGCAAACCATGCTTCTCTGAGACTAATCGACAGGTTCACTGAAGGGAGAAGGCAAGAGATATTGTGTTTACCAAAAAGCACCCCTGCGGAAGCTGTGCATCATAGTGGTAATGGACTCTGCCAAGTGGGTCACAAGAGTGAAGAAACCGGCCCCAAACACAATCAAACATGGGAATGTGGTCCTTGAGTCTGTATTTGTTCCTCTCATTTGTGGCTCAGCTGAAAAATGTCAACATACCTGTTACGTGGGTGTGTTCAAAGTACGCCAATGATGCAGAACGAAAGTTCTGCCACCATCAGGGACATCCACATCTACCGTCTCCATTGCGAACTGGTGTTATCTGTATCTAAAGTGTCATGTAAAATGGCCAGTTTGTCTGACTCCCCAAACTGACCTACAGTAGTAACATATAAGATATGCCAGATGCCTCTCCAGTATCTGTTCAGTCGCATTCACGACCACAGTATGTGAGTGATGTCACGGCCTAACATTAGTTACGCCTTTGGCAGTTTGTATGGTGATAGTGCCAGTAAGAGTTGTTGAGCACTTGAAAATGCATGTATTTGAGTATGGTTTCTTTTGGGTCCTGGTCGTGGACTGTGACCAAGGCTGTTCAGTCCTCATATGTGTATTCTTTACCTAGGCAGGTCCGCCAATATGTCTTTGATGTGAGTCGTCTTGGGGAAAAATATAGGTTCTCCATAAGAATTTGATCAATGCCCCATTCCTCAGTATTTTTGTATTGGTGATTCAAGTAATATTATTGGGGTCTGGGCTGAATCTACTTCTCAAACAGTGTATTATTTGCCTTTGCTTCCATAGAATAGAGTGTTGCAAAAGATTTAAGTGCATCCCCCTTTAATGGAGCATCCAATGTTCTGATCCCATGCCTAACACATGATAGCCATCTGATCATTCCAAATGTGATGTCAGCACTGAACCAGGTTGGTGAATCGAAGTGTAAGTTCCCTTTTATTCCCAAATCTTGTGTGAGTCCTGCCAGGATGCAAGCATGGCTTTCAGCTTTGGTTGGCATGGAGGTATGTGAGCTGTTTCTACAGTAAAGTCTAGAGACAAATGCTCCATAGTTATCCACATTGGTTGTTCAGCATTATCATCTGTAAAATCTACTAAGTGCATAGCTTGTGCGCAAGATAGTAAAGATAAATGTCTGGGTGACTGAGCCCTCCTACATTTATTTCTGCATGTAGATTAGAGGGTCTTCTACCTACCCATATAAAATCTTCAATGTGTTTCTTTGCGGTACGTACCAAAGCTTTGGGGATCTGAAGTGGCAGCATTCCCAGTACATAGTTAAACCGAGGGGCTGTAACAGTTGCTATCAATCGTACTCTAAAAAACAAGACACCAGCGCACATCTGATTCAGTCTCTATAATCCTTGCGCATTTAGCACCAATATTTCAATCCAAAACTTTTTTTCTTCCTCCGCACAAACACTCCTTTTCCATTCAATGCAGCCTCGTAGTGTAGACAAATTTTAAGACTTTATTTCAATAAAATCAAGTGCTTCACAGCCGACGCACGTTTCACCTCCAGCGGGCTTCCTCAAAGCTGTAAATCATGTACAAAAAATAAATTACAATCTTGATATAAATACTATAATTTAGTCAGTTTGATTGTTATCACAATTTTTCTTATACCTACCTTTTTATCCACCAAAAAAGACCACCAAGCAAAACATATGTTGCATGTGTTTCTAAAAGAACATGTCTAATACATTTTGTCCTGTCTTAAGTGTTGCAGCCCACATCTCCACTGTGGCATTCAACCCAAGACAATCCAGAGCGGGTGTGATAGAGAGAGACTTTGAGGTTTTTATTTAAACCATGGACACAGGTTTTATAAGATTTGGGTGCCTAAGTCAGCCTACCTGATGGGCATGAGTCTAACCCCCAGTTTTGTTTGTGCATTTTTCAGCTATGGCAGATCTGTACAACAGCAGAAATAAATTGGTGGGACTAAGGATTAGAAGAAGACAGACTTGCTACAGAAAGAAATTGCAGCTCCTTAAGGAAATGAAAAAGACCAACAAAAGTAGTGTTCAAATAAAATAATGGAAGCAAGTACGAGCACATTAAGCTTTTATGGGCTCAGTAGGTGTACTCATCCATCAGGCAACTTGCATTGTTTGGGGGACAACTGGGACTTTTGCTTTACAAGACATGATCATTAGAATCCTACAATAAATGCTTAGCGTTAACTCAGGATTTGCTATTTTCCTGTAGGTGACTCATTAAAATTGGTAATGCTAGGTCACTATTAGATCTCTGCTTAAAAGCATTTCTAGGTATCTGCCTCAGTTGTGACAAGAAGATGTAGTCTAAAAATGGCTTTAAGGGATGTTATGACTCTCCTTCTTTAAAAATATGGCCTTCCCATTGATGACATAACCAATTATAGACCAAGTTCTTATTTTTCAGTACAATGCAAGAGTTGAAGATTTGCATAACTAAAAAACAGATATATCAAGGGATTTCTCTTCCCTTGCATCTCGCACTGTGTCAAATGGGTAACGCAATCCCTAAGTCAGATTTACCAAGCAACGCAATGCCACCTTGCATGGCCCTGAGTTACCTGGTACATCTGGAGTTCCGCAAGACAGGCCAAGTCTCTGCCTTATATTAGTCCACCCTGGGAAGGCATTCAATGGGTGGATCAGGGGTGTTCCCAGTCATCCACCCATGGATTTTGGTGCATTCCCTGAACAACCAATCCTCTTAAACTTGATAATTTGTCAAAATGTTGCAATGAAGAGAAAATATATTTTTTGTTTTGCTGTTTCCTCTTTTCAGGTGTGCTACATTCTGCAGAGGAAAATGCCCCAGAGGATGGATCTATGCAGGAAGGTACCCCTTCAGCAACAAAAACAATTCTACTTGTAACACAGGCGCACTTGCTCAATGGCGCAAGTGTGCCTCCGTTGGGTCTAAGCAGCAGATTGTGCGCTAGCACCGACAGAGAGCAGAAGTATGCCATTTGGATGAAAATTGTAACTTAGACCAGAAGTCTAACTTTACTACTTTTTGGTATTCACAAAGGTAAGTTACCACTAGTAAAGTTAGACTTTAGTCTTAGTTTACCTTTGTGAATACCAAAAATAAGTAAACTTAGACTTTTGGTCTAGGTTTGCCTTTGTGAATACCAAAAGGTAGTAAAGGGCTGGATATGACTGTTCTCTCAGTAAAAAACACACAATAGCTGGGCCCAGTTTTACTCCTCTCAGTGCATTATCAGCAATCAGCATGGGACTGGAGGTTGCATTAGGGTGTCGAACTTGCAGATTCTGTCAGGAGAATCTCTGGCAACATGTGGTTCAATAATATGGGGTGAAGAACCACTCTAATTTTATTATGATTTCAAAGGGTTGTTAAAGTAAATCAATCCCTCTAATCTTTCTTAATGAATGCATTGACATAATCACATACATCAAATGCATGTCCTAAATAGCAAAAAATAAGATTTGGAGTTGCATGTTGTTCAGTACAGTGTAGTAGTATGTTGTAGAGTGTTAGGAAGGGCCGTAGAGTGGAGTAGAGTGTTGTACATTGGAGTGTAGTGGCCAAAAGTGGAGTAGAGTGTTGATCAGTGTGGTGTAGTGACATTGACCAAAGTGCAGTGTGGGATAGGGACACAGAGTGTAGTAGAGTCTTGTAAAGTTGAGATGCATAGAAAGTAGTAGAGTTTGGTAGAGTGGAGTATTGTACATTGCCATGGAGTGGGTTAAAAATGTCATGGAGTAGAGTAGAGCAGAGTCCAGTGGAGTGACATAACGTAGAGTGAAGTAGCATGTTGTAGAGTAGAGTGTTGTGGATCCATCGCATACTGAGGAGTAAAACTGTTGTATTGTGAAGTGGTGTGTGGTTCAGTGGTGTGGACTGATATGTGTTGTAGAGTTTTCAAAAAGCACCCCAGCACTCACAATGTCACAAATATAAATGAAGACAGTAATTTGTCAGTATGACCAAGTGAAATACCAGATGACAAGATACTGTTGTTTCTTGAACTATTACTCCTTAGGTATTGAGGTGTTCCATTCTGAGTGGCACCCACTTGACTTTTTTCCATGTAATGATTGTTCTTCTACTGCCTAAGGCTGATATTTTTAGCTGATCTTGAGGTGCGACCTTTATTGCCACCACTACCTTCTTGTGGTTTTGTAATTCATGTGTTGTAGAGTGTCAGAAACTGTCATAGAGTGGAGTAGAGTAAATTGCCACAGAGTGGAAGACAGTGTTGTACAGAGGAGTGGTGTGGAGTAGAATAAAGTATCGTACAGTATGGTAGAGTGGAGCAGCATACACTGTTGTAGATTTGAGTGGCATAGAGTAGCATACAGTGGAGTGGCGTAGAGTGGGGAAGTGTAGGGTGCAGTGCCATAGGGTTGAGTGATATAGAGTGTAATTGCATAGATTGGAGTGGGGTAGAGTTTAGTTATTTATAGTGGAATAGCAAAGAGTACAGTGACGTAGAGGAGGGTTCCATATAGTGAACTGGTGTATAATGGAACAGCTTAGAGTGGAGTTGCTCAGAGTGGAGTAGAGTACAGTGTAGTGGCATGGAGTAGAATCCCATTGAGTGGAGTAATTTACAGCAGAATAGCAAACAGTACAGTGGTGTTGAGTGGAGCTGCATACGGTACGGTGGAGTGATGTTGACTGGAGTGGAGTGACATACACTGGAATAGCATACACTGGGGTGGTGTAGAGTGGAATGGCATACAGCAGAATAGTATACATTGGAGTGGTGTAAAGGGAAGTGGTGCACAATAGAGTGGGGAAGGGTGGAGTGGCATACAATGAAATAGCATACAGTGGAAGGTCATACAGGGGAGTGGGACACAGCACAATAGCGTACAGTAGAATAGCGTACACTGTAAAGGCATAGAGTGGAGTAGTGTACAGTGGAACTCCAGAAAATAAAATATATCGCCTAGATCTCAAACAGGGACCAAATTCCCAGCCGCATGACAATCAAGTCACTCATGATCAATACAGCACAGTCTGAACCAGCATGTCAAAGGTCCCCGTAAGCCACATTAGGATCCTCTCCTTGTTGAAAACAATCAATCCTTGCTGGACAGTAGAGATGAAAATACTAAATACAGTTGTTAAACTGGAAGGCCACAATAGAATCAACTCATGACCAACTGCAAACAGTAGCAGCAAAGGTAGAACAAATTTAGCATGTAAATTGCAACTGAATAATAGTCACTAGAACTTGCAAAGCTGTATTTGGTTCAGCCTACATAAAATCTGTATACAAATGTGGCCCTGACCAAGGACCCATAGCAGACCAGAACAACTTTAGGGATATAATATATCTTAGTAAATCCTATATACATTTGCTTTAATCAGCCAATCAGTGTTGAGGTTCCGTGAGGTTCCGTAAGGTTCCGTGACGGTTTCATGACGACTTGAACCCGTGTTTTTAAGTTTGTCGGAAATACATGAAATTGGTATCATTGAACCGCAAATGATCCATTTAGTATATCCTAGTGTTTTCGCTACGCTACGAGCAAGAGCACTCCTTTTATTAACACATTTCTGATCTACCCATGGCATCCATCTTAGATCGTGGCCGCCATTTTGTGTTTCCTTGCCCTCACATATGCAATAGCCTCTGATCACTTCATTCACTCCACTTTGATTAAGGACACGTAGCCTTAGCCGGAGATTCACCTCTTACATGACACGTGCACCTTAAACCAGATCACGCTGTAGCTGCATGACTCGACAAAGGCTGCCTCCTCTGCCCGAGGCCAGTCCTGCCAAACTGGTCTTCGTGTCCATTGTACCTGATCATGATTAGGCGGCCGAAGCCGGTAGCCTTGCCCATTTACAACCCACAAACATCCCTTATCCCGCTTTTCTATCTTCCACACCTGGCTCTGTTTCTTTCTTTCTGAATCTTTATTAGGGGGAGGTAACGAACTTTACGATGAGGCGGTCCGGGTCCTGAATACAATATTGACAGGGAATTGTGATGAACTAGTGGGAACCCCTCTTCGTAGATGTTTGGTATCAGATTTTATCAACGGTTCCTGTGTAACACCAAATATTTATTGTTTTAGACACAAAGGTTTTGGGAATGTATTACATGTAAAGAATTCGCCCCCAGCATAAAATTTTGTATATAAGGAGCAACCCACTTTGTACAAATCGAACAGGCTCCTGGTTACTGCCCGTGTGTAGTATCTATGACTTCTGTGTCCCTGCAGTAATAAACCTTTGGTCTTTGACGCCACCATCGAGAAGCCCGTGTTTCTGTTCATTTGTGCACCAAGGCAGGTGGAACTCCGGGGTCTTTGGGTGTTGTACCCTGACACCTCTGGACGGAACCAAAAAGTCCAGAACTCCAATTGGCGCCCAACGTGGGGCGACGTCATTCGGTACCGGTCCAAAAGCCTGAAGAGTTCGAGAAGCTTCGTGTGAAGATTCCTGAGGGAGGCGCCCCACTTCATCGATCCCGGCATATCGCAAAAGTGGCCCGAAGTTCTCTTCCACGAGGGTTTCCCGTTCAGGACGGCTGCAGTGGGCCGTTGCCTTGACCGTCGCCCTGTCTTGGACCCGAAGTGGTGCAGTCCTTAGTACGGCGAAACGTGACGGGTTTCTCCTTGGTGACGTCTTCAGTGACTCAGTTAAGTATTTAGTGATAGCTAGCTGGTTACTTTTGTGAGGATTGTTAAAATCCTTGATCGGTTCTTGGTTTGGTTTGGTTTTGTTAGATTATCACTGGTCGTTCTAGTTACGATAATCTATTTTGGTTTAGTTTTGGGTATCGATACATCAGTTCGTTTGGTAGGCCTAAGTTCTTGGTTCGAGTGCACATATTTGTTCCGTGTTTTGTTTGTTTTGTGTTCCGAACTGAAAATGGTAAGTCGGAAAATATTGTCTTGTTTTAGTTGCAACAGTGACTCACGATTGGAGGACTCTTGTCTGGTTCCTCCGATTGGGACTCCCCTATATGATCTATATTGTAAATATGGCGTGGGTCCTATAGCTTATAATGAGATATGGGTCCGCTATTGTAAGAAGGACGGTGTCCTTAGTTGGCCACTACATGGTAGTTTTGAGCAAGAGATTCTCGACAACTTAGAAGCGAAATTGTTCAAGAAGAAAGCCCGGCCGGCAATGTTTGATTCCTTTCGTTATTGGCGGAAAGAATCTAAACAGAGAGAAATGAAAAGGTTGAAGAAAGAGCAGAAAGAACAAGAAGAGTTAACTCTAGAGCAAGCGACTAAACAGTTGCAAGCCAACGAGTGTGAGAAGGCCATAGATGTAGCCATTAGAGAACATAACTTAGCAATTGATAAGTGCTATCCTGCCTTGCCATCGAAAATGGCTAAGATACTGGAGGACTCCGAAAACGATCCTCTGTTATCTTATCTGTTACGGTCACCTCCACCGTATGCACAAGGTGCTACGGCTCCGCCTGTCCCGAATGTTCAATTGCCGGTTGCTGGACAACCTGGTGTTCTTGTTCCTATCCCTCAGAATCAAGCTCCTGTACTTCCTGTGGTGAATGTGAATGTTCCTACAGCTCCTGCTCCTCCTCTTCCTACACTGCCAGTCTCTATACCTACCTCTGTGCCTACTGCTCCTCAAACTATTTTCCTCGATACTCCGACTGTTTCCTCATCTATTCCTACCTCTACTGCATTCTCTATGTCTGCGAGTGTACTAACTCCACTTTCTGTTCGTCGAAGAATCACTGATTCGGTTACTAATATGCTGTCTCCTATATATAAAACTTTGATTAAAACTCCTACTCCTGACTCTGTACAGAGACGGAGTCAGCTCCCGAGTACTGAGGAACGGGGAATTTTAGACTCCACGGCTCTCAGATGGATTTCGAAGAGTAGAAGATATAGTACAAGAGATGTGTTAGACACATTTATGCAGTGGGGAGAACCAACGCAGCGATACGTCTTTGATGAGATGTGTTCGTTGTTACGTGAGGAAATAGAAGAAGATGATGTCGAATCAGATTTAGAAGATTTAATTAGGGTTCAAAAGGAGTTTGCTGCTGGAATGATAGTGGGTGAGAAAATAAAACAAGCGATGGAACTCATTTTAAGTTTTAGGAATGATCCATCTCTTCTTTCACCGAGAGATTTAGAAAAAGGTAAAATGAAGCTAAGCCGCCAATATCCTATGAGGGAAGTACCTCCAATCTGGCGCGAAGCAGTGCCACGTGATGATAATGCTGGTATTGCAGGTGCTCCAGCACAGTTCCAACGAGTGTGGATACACATTCCATGGAAGCGAGCAGAAGTATTAGCAGTGAAACAGGCCTTGCCAGATCCGCGTAAGAATCCAGCCGGATATTACAAAGAATTAACACAGACAGTTGAGGCTTGTATAATGAACTTAGCCGACATTGATATGTTATTTGGTAATGTAGTTCCGCAACCAGTGTGGGCTAAAATTCGTAGAGAGGATCATCAAGTTGCTTTAGGTGGTGATTGGGCAGCTATCACTGCAGCAGATGGTCAACAAATAGGTGGTGCGAAACCTGAACCTCTGATTGCTAATCTGCCAGGTAGAATAATTGATCTAATGAAGACTCTAATGCCAGCATTGCGTGTTAATTGGGACAAGTTGTCAGCATGCAGGCAGAAGAAAGACGAAAGTGTCTCGGACTTCTTCACGAGGTTCGAAGAGACTTTTGTGGATCATAGTGGTCAGGACATGAGTACAGAAGGAGGACAGAGATTGTTTGTAGATAAATTTGTGCATAATTTGTTACCTGAATTATGCAATAAATTAAAAGACTCAGAAAGTGCGTGGGCTGTATCTACGACAGCGCAAATACTTGCGACTGCGCAGTACTACGAAAACAGAGATAAAGAGGAAAAGGAAAAATCAGAAAAGAAAACGAAAGATTTAAAAACTAAAGTTCTTTTGCAGCAGGCGTATCCGCCTCGCACGAATCCAACTAATACGCAGCAAAACTCATACCAAAGGACAGATTATAATACGTCAAGACCTCAATATCAATGGAATCAATGCGCGTACTGCAAGAAAGAGGGTCACTATAAAAATGAATGTCCGATCTTAGCGCAAAATAATGCAGCAGCAGCTCAGAGAGGTCGTGGTGGTTTTGTGCAGAATTCTAGAGGACGAGGACGAGGTGCTATGCCTCCACAAACGAATGATCGTCCCTCCAATCACTTCGATCAGAGAAATGGACAATCTGCGCAGCAAAATAGATCTCAGCAATATCTTGTTGAAGATTATTGTGAAGTAGAAGAGAGTTTTCAACAAAATGGGTACTAGGACAGCCATGGACAGAGAGAGGGAGTAGTATCAGTTCCAGTGGATCAGAGTGGGCCTTATGTCGCAGTAGCAACATCAGGTGTAGTCGAACCGTTTCTGTTGGATACTGGTGCCGCAAAAAGTTCTATCATGCATGCGAAACTCCCTGGCGCACCTTTGTCTGGCTCAACAAATGTTTCCGTAGGTTTCTCAGGCGCCCCTGTGTACAACCCGATATCTGGTCCTTTGTCTATTTCTGTTGGACCGTGCCAATTGAAAGCACCCCTGATTTTAACGACAGGTTGTAATGAAAATCTGCTTGGCTTAGATTTGTTAAAACGACTATATGCGACATTGTACTGTTCTCCGGAAGGAGTACAGCTTACACTGGATAAAAATATCACCTCTCCGATGTACTTGTCAATGGACGCACTCCCGCCGGAGCTACGTTCACTCCCTGATTCTCTTTGGGCGACTGGTCCTAATGATGTAGGTCTCCTAGAAATCCCACCGTATGTAGTTACTTTGAAAGCAAATGTAAAATTTCCAAGAATTCCCCAGTATAAAATTTCGAGTGAAGGTGAGCGTGCACTTTTATTGATTGTGCAAGATTTGATTAAGAAGGGTGTAGTTGAAGAAACTAGAGGAAATGTCTGTAACAGTCCTGTCTTACCGATTCTGAAGCGAACTGACCCTACAAAACCTCCAGTTTATAGGTTTGTCATAGACCTTAGAGAAGTTAATAAGATTGTAATTCCGCAGTTTCCTGTAGTGCCAGACATTACTGCTTTGTTAACGTTGATTCCTGCTACAGCCACTTGGTTCTCAGTCATCGACTTGAAGAATGCCTTTTTCAGCATTCCGATAGCCGAAGAAAGTAGGGATATTTTCGGCTTCTGTCTAGGAGGTCGAAGTTTCAGATTTAAACGCGCTCCACAAGGCTATTGTGAGAGTCCATCCATTTACAGTCAAGCTTTAAAAAGCCAGCTAGATTCTTTTGTCCTTCCTCCAAATTCTGCCCTAGTACAGTATGTAGACGATCTTTTAGTGGCTGCCGATGACAAGGAAACTTGCAAAGCAGCTACAATTTCCCTATTGCACCATTTGTCTAATTTGAATCATAAGGTGTCTCCTTCCAAGATGCAATACTGCTGCCAAGAAGTGACCTACCTAGGTCATCTCTTGTCAAAGGAGGGAAGGAAGTTGACCCCAGAAAGAATAAAAGCAATTACGCAGATGAGTGTTCCACGCACACAGAGAGAAGTACGTGCCTTCCTAGGTATTACCTCTTACTGTAGGCAGTGGATTCCAAATTTTTCTCTTTTAGCGAAACCGTTGGTAGCTTTGACTGGGAAAAATGTTCCGAGTCCAGTGCCATGGTCTGATGAATGTCAAGAGAGTTTTACTGAATTACGAAAAGCATTGTGTTCAGCTCCTGTATTGGGTACACCTGATTACAGCAAGCCATTCACGCTCTACGTTCACGAAAGAGAAGGTTGCGCGTTGAGTGTTCTGACACAGAAATTTGGTGATAAACAACGCCCTTGTGCGTATTTTTCATCAACATTAGATCCGGTAGCCAGAGCATTACCTAGTTGTTTGAGGGCTACAGCGGCAGCTGCGGCTTCCATTCGACAATCTGCTGGTTTGGTGATGAACAATATGCTAGTGGTCATGGTTCCTCATGCAGTGGATACACTCATGAACCGAACGAAGACACAACACCTTACTAGTGCGAGACTATCTGGTTACGAGCTGACATTATTAGCGAGTCATATTCAGATCAAAAGATGTAATGTATTGAATCCAGCAACACTGTTGCCGACTGATCAAGAGTCGAGTGATTCTGAGCCACATGACTGTTATTTCAAAACGGAGGAAGAGACAAAAGGACGTATCGATTTAAAAGATACTCCCCTGTCTGACCCAGATGGTACGCTGTATGTGGACGGGTCATGTTTTAAATTGGAGAATGGTGATGTGACTGCGGCTTATGCGGTAACGACTTTGAAGACGATTGTGGAGACTGCAAGAGTGAGTCAGAATTCTGCCCAAGCTGCAGAATTAATAGCTCTAACGAGAGCGTGTGTTTTAGCTAAGGGAAAGAGAGTGAATGTGTTTACAGATAGTCAGTACGCATTTGGCGTGGCCCATAGTTTTGGCCGGTTGTGGAGAGAAAGAGGTTTCATTACGTCCCATGGGACTAAGATCCAACATGGTCAGCTAGTTAACGACTTGTTGGAATCTCTAACCTTGCCGACTGAAGTTGCGATTGTGAAGTGCAGTGCTCATAAAGCAATCACGGATGATGTTGGTCGTGGGAATGCCTTTGCTGATGAAACTGCTAAACAGACAGCTAGAGACACGATGAGTAGAATGTATGTTGCTACGTCTGCAAGATGGATTGCTGAATCTGGAATGTGTGAGGACACTATGGAAAGTGTGAAAGAGATTCAGAAAGAAGCGACTGAGGAAGAGAAACGTGTATGGAGAGAAAGTACGGGCAAATTGGACTCGAATGGATGTTGGATTGATTTGACGGAACAGCAACGTTGGATGTTGCCTGATGCGTATGTGCTTGCAGTAGTGACGATGACACATGGAGTTGCACATATAAGTTCTAAAGGGATATGTAAGATGTTGGCTCCGGTCTGGAAGAATGAGGGAATCAGTAAGTGTGCAGAGAGAGTGGTGAAAAACTGCATGGTGTGTTTGATGCATAATCCTGGCAAGGGAACTCCAACTCCAACTGGACATTTCGCTCCTCCATCCTGTCCTTTTGAAGTGATCCAATTAGACTTCATTCACATGGAACGCTGTAACAATTTAAAGTACGTCCTGGTGGTAGTTTATGCTTTTTCCAGGTGGATAGAAGCATACCCACTAAAGGACAACACTGCTCTATCAACTGCCAAAATTCTTCTCAAGGAATTTTTCCCTAGGTTTGGAATGCCACGGATTGTATGGTCAGATAACGGAAGTGAGTTTATAGGGAAAGTTATGCAGAGTGTGTGTGCTGGTCTAGGAGTGAAACAAAAATTTCATAGTGCGAACCATCCCCAGTCTGCTGGTTTAGTCGAGGGTTACAATGGCACTCTGAAGCTTAAGATAGCCAAAATACAAGCATCCACAGGTTTAGCTTGGCCAGACGCGCTTCCTTTGGCCTTGTTATCAACGAGAGCAACAGTGCATTCTAGAATAGGACTTTCTCCATATGAAATTGTGTTTGGCCGTCCGGCAAATATCTGGGGTGTGCCGAGGCCTAAACAGTTCTGCTCCATTGAATATCCTATGTTGATAGACTACCTTTACGACTTGACTGCTAAATTGAGTCTTATTCATCAACAGGTCTTCGATGCTTTGCCAAAACCTCCGGAGAGTCCAGGGCATCAGCTGAAACCAGGCGACCACGTGGTGGTCCGAAATTTTGCGAGGACAAAGAATCTTCAGCCCCGCTACATCGGCCCCTTCCAGGTCCTACTCGCTACGAGGACAGCCGTACGTGTCGCTGGCCGTAAGCATTGGATTCACGCCTCTCATGTAAAGCGTGTTCCTTTGCCGCTGCCTTACGACGACTGGGTGAAGAAGGGAATTGGTGCCTCCGAAGCTGAAACCACTCCGAAATTTGTCCCTTTCAGCGATGCCAATTTGATTACTGACACTTTGAAACCTGACTCTCCTCCTGAAAAGACTCCTTTGAACACTGAACATTTGTCTCCAGCATCAGAAGAAACTTTGCTATCTGCGAACTTAAACTCTACAACAGCTGCTAGTGATACACTATTTTCCGATCAGACAGTACCAGCGAAGAAGAAATACAATCTCAGAAGCCATAAAAAGGACTAATAAAGCAGGCAACTGCATATTGTGATTTTTTGATATATTGGACCTTTTGCCTTCAGCCAGGAAGTTTGCTATTGTTTATTGTTTTTAAAATTGCCTTGCCGTCTGGGTAGCCGTAGGGTCGTGGCTGTGTGCCTAGTTTGAATTTGCAGGGGTCTGACACAAGGTCGATCTTTCTGTTGGTTCTGGGAACTCCCAGGGCTGATAGAGGCATTTTCATCTACGTACACATCATCAGTGGTCGCGAGCGGATTGTAGAAGATGGAGCTTCCTGCGCTGCAACGAGAAAATGTGATTTACGTTCGCAGAAACAGACTCAGTAGAATTCTTCACAGCAAATGTTTCTTGATGCAATGTGCCGTTACATTTTTGATTGTTTTAGCAACATTGGTGGGTGGAATCGTTTTTGGTGTAAATTTGATTTTTGTGCCAGTTTCTACAGTACCTCCCCTTGATCCTGCTATTTCTACTGTTTCTTCTATACACTCATTTCACTTGTTTCCAGAACATGAGCAAGCCAGACGCTCAGAGTTCACCAACAACACTTTTGTACAGCTCTTGCACCAACACCAACTGGTAGTTAACACGACAGACTGCTGGGTGTGTGGCTTGATACCTCACACTATGGATAAAGGTATTCCATATCTGGTTTTGCCTTACAGCTATAATGGATCATTTCAGGCCTTCCAAACCATCTTTGCTTATGCCCTTGAAACCTATCCTCCACGTCCCCCACGTTCCACTAAATATAACTCTGCTAACAAAGCCTTAGTCCAGGGAATTATTGACATGGTCAAGGACGTCAATAATACTCCATCATACCCTAGAGACGAATTGCGAGTATATTTAAGCTGGAATACTTCAGAGTATCGCCTTAGTTTAGGAGAAAGCAAGCGTAAAAGCTCAACTCCAATCTGGGTCGTACCTCACCGAGGTCAGGTCTGTTTGCAAGGTAATGGGAGAAATCCGAGAGCTCAGCTAGGGAGGAGTGAGTGCGTAGAGACTTATGTGTTTCCGGCTAACTCTTCCCCTGCCTTTCTTACTGCTAGGGGTACCTATTTCATTTGTCGAGACAGAGCTTATACATGGTTACCTGCCGACTTCTCCGGATCATGTTATATTGCTCGATTATTGCCTCCGACATACACTGCTTCACCTGATTACCACAGAACAAGAGTAGCAAGAGGTGTCTTCAGCAAGGAAGATACCGCTGGTCAGGAAGCCGGAGACTTCTTCAAAGGCTTCCTTCCGTTCTGGGGACCTATGGCCAATAGTAGAAACATACGTCAGCTAACACGGGTAGTTGAATCTACTATTACTGAAACTGCTGGTGCCCTTAGCAATCTGACAGCTGAGCTTCAGGCGGATAGGCTCATGACGTTGCAGAACCGTATGGTTCTAGACGTTATACTTGCAGATCGAGGTGGGGTATGCAGAATGATCCAATCGAGCTGCTGTGTCTTTATTCCTAATAATGCTCCAACAGTCTATGAGGCGATCTCTAAGTTACACAAGATTTCAGACTCCATACATGTAGACAAGGGTAACTGGTCCTTCATGGAGTGGTTTTGGACTCTGATCTCAGCGTGGGGATGGAAGGTTCTAATGGTCATTGGTGTCGTCCTAGTATTCCTATTCTCATGTTGTCTGATTATCCAGTGTGGTCCTGCTCTGTGTAGTCTTTGTGCTGCGACTTGTCTCAGAAAACCACCTGCGTTTGGAGAAAAGACACGAGAAAGGATGATGATACAACAGCATGTCACTGACCTGATGAGCATAGAACTAGACTCTGACATAGACTGAGTAATTGCCTATGTAAGGGCAAAAGGAGGGTCTGAGGTTCCGTGAGGTTCCGTAAGGTTCCGTGACGGTTTCATGACGACTTGAACCCGTGTTTTTAAGTTTGTCGGAAATACATGAAATTGGTATCATTGAACCGCAAATGATCCATTTAGTATATCCTAGTGTTTTCGCTACGCTACGAGCAAGAGCACTCCTTTTATTAACACATTTCTGATCTACCCATGGCATCCATCTTAGATCGTGGCCGCCATTTTGTGTTTCCTTGCCCTCACATATGCAATAGCCTCTGATCACTTCATTCACTCCACTTTGATTAAGGACACGTAGCCTTAGCCGGAGATTCACCTCTTACATGACACGTGCACCTTAAACCAGATCACGCTGTAGCTGCATGACTCGACAAAGGCTGCCTCCTCTGCCCGAGGCCAGTCCTGCCAAACTGGTCTTCGTGTCCATTGTACCTGATCATGATTAGGCGGCCGAAGCCGGTAGCCTTGCCCATTTACAACCCACAAACATCCCTTATCCCGCTTTTCTATCTTCCACACCTGGCTCTGTTTCTTTCTTTCTGAATCTTTATTAGGGGGAGGTAACGAACTTTACGATGAGGCGGTCCGGGTCCTGAATACAATATTGACAGGGAATTGTGATGAACTAGTGGGAACCCCTCTTCGTAGATGTTTGGTATCAGATTTTATCAACGGTTCCTGTGTAACACCAAATATTTATTGTTTTAGACACAAAGGTTTTGGGAATGTATTACATGTAAAGAATTCGCCCCCAGCATAAAATTTTGTATATAAGGAGCAACCCACTTTGTACAAATCGAACAGGCTCCTGGTTACTGCCCGTGTGTAGTATCTATGACTTCTGTGTCCCTGCAGTAATAAACCTTTGGTCTTTGACGCCACCATCGAGAAGCCCGTGTTTCTGTTCATTTGTGCACCAAGGCAGGTGGAACTCCGGGGTCTTTGGGTGTTGTACCCTGACACCTCTGGACGGAACCAAAAAGTCCAGAACTCCAGTGTCCATAAATACAATGTCTGCAGAGGGCTGTCTGAAGAAAACTGGAAGACTGTCATATTCTACCATTGCCCGTCCCGACCTTATTGCCTTTAGCCATTATTACATACGTCCTGCTAATATAAATAATGACTGCAATGCAAACCATCCAGGTTGATCTCGGCCTCCTTCTCCTTTCCTATTTCCCCCAGATGCTGTTCTTTCCCAGAATCACAGAACTTGACAGAATGATAGACCAAATGTTGCAGACAGTATGGAAAATAAATTGAAAGTATGGTAAAAGCAATAAACATAACTTTGGGTCCTCGTCTAACCTAACTACAATTATAAAGAGTGGAGGCTATTCACAAAGGTAAATTTGCACACAAGTAAATCTGCATGTATAAGTTCACTCTTATACTTTTTAGTAACTTAATTGCTTTAGGATAGTCGCCATTCCCAATTGTTGTTACTATAAAGTGTAGACTTACATGTATATCCCCCACCCCCTGCATTCATGGAGTGGAGCATAATTTATTAGTGTAAAGTTACTACTTGTAGGCAGCATAGAAGGCTACCTTCTGTGTCATTGTCAGTGTCTGAAAAATGCCAAACGCAAGCCTTATCTGGGCTGGACATGATTGGGAAGGTAGCTCTTGGGAAGCAATTTGTCCAGTATTATGCTATCCCTCATCTTAAGAGCTTCGCTTCAGTAAGGTAAGTCCTTTGCTTGGGCAAACTGGAGGATCAGTCTAAGAGTATGAACTTTCAGTTTTGTGCAGAGAGGCCTAAGGCCCAAGTTCAATGCATTGCCCTTTTTTCAGGTTTTTTGGAATTGATTGCTGTATCTCCCATTCTCGATGAGTAGACTCTGAGGTACTTAAAACATTTAGTTGACTCTAACTTTTCTTGGTCCAGAAACCACATTGGTTTTTTGATCCAGTCTCTTGAATGACCAGGATCTTAGTTTTCTTTTTGTTGATTGTCAAGCCATCCCTATTTGAGATTGCTTTAAGAAGGTGCTGCAGGCCAACCTTGGTTCTACTAATCAGGCATAGATTATCTGCATACAGCAGATTTGAGAGCTCAAAACCCCCCAGTTTGGATGGATGGGAATTAACTGCATTGTAAGTGGGAGTTAGAGCTGACAAGAACTGGTTGAATATTGTTGGGCAAGGACGTATACCTGCTTGAAACCTTGAGTGGTTTTAATTGACCTAGACAAGCAAGAGCTTTCTCTGATTTTTAATGTAACCCATATGTCTTTGTGCAGTAATTCCAAGGCCCTTAGTAGGCCACCCAGGATGTTAAAGAGGGCCAATTTCTGAAAATCCCTCCCCTAGTCGACCCTATAGAATGCAGTTGATGAAGCCCAAGTAGACTAGTTGGCTATTGGATTAGATAATAGGGAGGGTGCCATAAGGTTGATTGACATCCCTGAATGCTAAGTGAAACTGGTTTGAGATGATTATGTTATTAGTCTCAGCCCAATGCTGTAGCTATTCTAGTAACACCCCTGCAAAATATTTGCCATCATTATCAATTAGAGCTACCAAACGATAGTTCCCATGGACTATTTTGTACCCTTGAATACTGAGGCAAGAATCAAACCATGTCATGAAGGAGGAATGCAGTTCTGCTGCAAGATGGTAGAGCAAAGAGGTGTTACTTGTAAAACCCAGAATGTTGGGTCTTCCTTATAAATGCTTGGTGGGATTCCACCGGGGTCTGGTGTACACTTTCTGTGGCCCTTTGCAATTTGTTTCTCAGCCTAGACTTGCAGTGATAGAGCACCAGGATGTTTTGTGATCACTGCCCCATGACTTAGATGACAAGAGACTGGTTCGGCTGTGCCAATGGATTGAAGTAGTCAAGCAGGAAGTGGTATCAGATTGGCTCTGAGATGTTGGAGGATGCCGCAGTTGGAAGATTTTTGCCCCCTCCATTTACAGTCCGCCAAAAATTCACAGAGTTGTTTGACTTGATGTCATGCAGTAATTTTGATCAGAAGGAGTTCCATCTCTCCCTTTGTCTGTTCTTGTTCTCCTCCTTTAACTTTCTTCTTGCCTCCCTTAGCTTATATAATATTATTGGCTCCACTGGCTACCTTTTGAGGGCTCTATATAGTGCATTTGCCCTCGTTTTGGACCTCCTTATTTAGTAGTTGTTTCCCCATCCTTGGGGGAGGGTCGTATTTTGTTGCTATGGATTTCTTTTTGGCTAGATTAGCCTACGTGTGCTGACTCGCGAATTTTCAGTAAACCTTAACCAAAAAGACAGAGGGTTTATGAATAGAGGGCAGTAGTTGTTCGGCTTCTGAGGACAGGTTTGAGAGGGTGCCTGTGCTACACCTAATACATTTGAGATTGATTGTGTTCCTTTGAACCCTTGATCTGCAGTGCAGTCATAGTCATCCAGACCAGTATCAAGGGTTATCTCTTGAGGTCGGTGGTCCCTATCTATTTTCTCTCCAAAGCCAAAGGAGGAGATGATGCTCTGCAGGGGGAGACAGAAGATAGTATTATCAATTAAAGATGCCCCAGATGATGTGAAAAATGAGAGCCATGTGGTTTGTCCAGGAGTATGCCTCCGTTTATACTCTAAGGCCCAGGTGTACAAAATGTTCTCGTAAGGACTGTCCTCTCTTCTTGTCTCTGTGCACCCAAGAGTATCCTGATGCATAGTCATCCACTGGCTGTCTTGTGCTTCTGTGATCTCATTTGTAAGTAGTACATTTAGACACATATTGAATTTTTCTGATATCATAAGATCATTACTGGGCCCTTTCCGACCTTACGCATATTGTGATGTCAATCAGCTTGTTGAAGAGTGATAGTCCTACTACTTGTAGCCCTACAACATTTCTGTCTTGCTTCCAGGACTCAGTTGCACTGGTGATGGATACTTAAATGACTGCACCAGTGCTTGTATTGTTTAATTGCAGGGATGAAATGATTTGTGTAACTGTCTAAAAGGAGAGCCTTCTGTGTCCATGTCTCTTTTAGGAGGATGATTTGAAAAGAGCAGAGGTATTGAAGGGCTTTAAGGTGTCCCAACTTGTCTGCCAATCCACTAATGTTCAAGGATAATACCTTCAACACCCGATCTGAGTAATCGGTTAATTTGGTGTTTTGTAAATGTAGAAGTCTAGTTGAATTTAAAGCTCCTGACAACCAACCCCAATTATCTGTCGCTTTAAGGCCAGAAGCAAGTTTTCATAGGGCCTCCTAGTTTACTGAGTGGAGGAGACTAGGGATTTACTTAGGGCATTCCTTAAGACTGAGTAGACTGGTCTAGGTTGAATCAATGTGGTGACCTCTTTCCTCGAACTCTCCAGAGCATGCAGATATCAATGTTTCCTTGGGGGAGTAGTTATAATCCCTCATTGCTTGAAGGTCTCAGTGTTCCCCAGGACCTCCTGTGCCAGCCCGGTGAATCTCCAGATTACTTTGGCTCTTTTATTTTTCTGGCCAGGACCTGGATCGATAAATTCAATAGAGGCAATGTCTTTTGATGTTACTTCTCTGACCATGCCCTGTGATCGAACAAGCTTGAGGATATTGCCCCAGTTTTAAATGTCAAACAAGCCCCTAGACATTTCTTCCAGGTAACATGCAGGCTGTTACAGATAAAACTTGAAAATTGTTCTGCGGGCCAACACATAATGCAGAAGGTAGTTGGTCACAGCAGTCCAAGGAGGCAGGTTCTGTAAGATCTCTTGTGGTGGAAGTGGTGGAGCATGCCGGTTGTGGGCTTTTTCACTTCCAAGGAAAAAGGACCCCTAAAATCGGTGTTTGAGTCAAATGTTGACCTACCCAGGTTGTCTGTGGGAGGGTTGTATGTACTCCAATTTCCTGTCGTTGCAAATCCTGCGGGTCCTGTGAGGCACTTGCTTGTGGGGTTTCTGTGACATTACTCATTTGAGACACAGAAATAAACTCATGAGTTGAGCCTGCATCCACGGGAGCCTCTTCCAGGGCACTGATCTTTTTCTAGTGTGGAAGATTGTGTTGGCCAGCAAGTTATGATTCAGAATTAGAATTTTTTTGTTGACCTTCAATTTTTTGATCTCTTACATTTTTGCTTTGCTTCTGCTGGTAGATGTTCCTTGTCAGAATCCAGTTGTCCAGTTGAGGAGATGGATACATACCCGAGGTCAGTATAATTGATTAACTTGCTCTGGTAGTTGCCTTCAGTTTTGCTTTATCTGGGATTCTCATGCTACAGTACCATAATCTCATCTAATAGTGATATTTAAGTAATCTGCTTGACCAGCATGATTTCCATAATCAATTATCGCTTCTTCTTGCGATGATCCTGTGCTCTTTTGGGGTTCCTCATAGACCCCTTCCTTCAGGTCGAACACTAGCTTTGACATCATCTCTGGAAGTGTAGATAGCTTGTCGAGTAGGGGGGAGAATTTGCATGCCTGGCCAGACCCATGTGTGTCCAATTGTGTCCTTTTGATCAGGTTGTTTAGGTATGAGATCTCTTAATTGATTCTTACTATGTACATTGCTAGAAGTGTTCAGGAGGCTGATCTGCATGCCCATTTTGTTGGCTTGGAAGTTCATTACCTCCACTGAGCTCTGTAAGATTCTGAGCACTGTTTCCCAGAGCAGCTCTTGCGGCCCTTGAGGTTTCTTATTGCCAATTGTGATGGGGCTAGAGTGCTTTTGTGCTTCATTGCCATACAAAGCCAACATATTCTCCTATTCATTTGAGTGGAGATATGGTAGATCTTTCGCAAGCATTCATAAGTCATTCTTGGTGTGAGACGATTGGTTTGATCCATTTCTCAGTACTTTATTGCATACTTTGTGGTCTGTTTGCTCCCTTAGGGTGCCTAAGTATAGTTGGGCTGGTGCCACCAGGTCCTGGTTTGAGGCTGAGGGAACACTTTGTCCCAGGAAGAACCAGCTTTGTTTCCTCTTACTCTATTTGAGTAATTAGGTGAGACAAGTCTTTCCTATCCCAGCGATGAGCTGAACAAAGGCTGCGTTGAGTCTCCCACAGCGATAGGTTTGAAGTCGATCTCCCTGGCTGTTGTCTCTGGCTCCTCTCATTGAAGATAGTATCCTTAGTGGCTTCAAGCCTCTCAAGAACCTTGAGACCTCCTTGGCTCTCTTCCAGTCTAGAGAAGGGCAGAACCCTTGTGCGAACAATCATGGTGGGGTTTAGGGAGATGGGCAGACACTTGATGTTGGTGCTGCTGGAAAAAATGACTGCCTGTGCATCTTTTTAAAAAGTCTAATTTGGAGGTGATTTTTGGCTGGAAGCAGTTTATGTACACCCCTCATGAAATGCTAGTTGCAATCACATGCCTTTTTAATGCAGGCTAGTGTGCTGTTATTAGTGTTGTTGGAGTGAGTGGTAAGCCTAGTCTGGCGGAGCTGAATGTAATGGATTATCTGTCATCTATCTTCTCCTCATTTGGGTGACCACTGGCCCAGTGATTTGCCAAATCACATGCCTTAAGCTGTGTCAAGATAGCTATGCTCCTGGCTGTAGTTGTCTTGCCCCTGTCCACAGATGGAGCCCTGTGCCGCTATAAATGCACTTTTTAGATGGACAAACGGAGGGGATAGCATGATGTAACAGGCTGTAGGTCAGGTGCAAGCTGGTTTTGTGCCTGTCCCCAGCAGACACCAACTACCTGGGGTCTCCAACAAGCCTCAACTGCAAGTTGGTTGCTTTCTGTGAAACTACAATAGCGGGTTATGGGTAGGCTGATGGACTGGTAGACTGGAGCCAGGGGTTTGTGTCCTTATGCCCTGCCACCTTTTCCTCCCCCTGGTGTTTGATCAACAGTTTGGCTTTACAATGTCTCACCCCTCTCTGCTGGTAGCAAAGGGAGAAAGGCACAAGCCTGCACTGTCTCTTTTAAGGTGTAAAATCTCCCTGAGGACTGGCCAGCTCCCTTGGGATTTGAGGACTTCCTATAGATTCTTAGGGCTTTTGCCAGGTCCTTGAGGACACACCGGGTCCCTCCCTGGTCACTGGTGCCTCAACCGCTCCAACCTCACCACACACAGCATCACCAGTTTCCAATTATTTCCACCACATGCTGCGGGCAGAGCAGAGCCTCAGAACTCCTAAGAGCCCCTCTGAGCTTGCAGCAGAGCATGGTGCATGGGGCAGGCGGTATGCTCAGGGTCAGGTGCAGCAGGTACACTAAAGGAGGCATGTGAGGACTTGCCGTCTGTGTTGTCACCATGTGACCTCCGCAGCACCCTGTAGCACTGCCACTTTTCACTTTCAAAGGACCTCAGAACCCAGGCCACTGAGCATGAGAGACACACCAGCCCTGCTCTGAACTGCAAACTTATGGCCCCTGCTGGACATCAGATGGTGCACTGTGTCTGGCAATCAAGGGACCTCTTCATATCCTGCAGCGCCCTCTGTGCCTCACGCAGCCCTCATCCCTTAACCCCTTCCATGCTGGTGACGAACCCCAGCCATCATGCACTACGGTGCTCGTGTGCTGATGACGGCTGGGGTTCGTCATGGCCCGCCCGTGTTCGTCCTGCGGCCGCACACGGGAAAAATCGCGGCCGCACGGAAGGGGTTAAGTCATTAGGTGTCTGGGTTTGGGATCGGGCCATGCCTCTAGCAAACCTTCTGCAGCAACAGCTCATGTTGCATCTTCCACCCCACCATTTGCCTCTTGGTGATCGCCTCTGTGCATTGCCTCAGGGCTTCCAATCAAACAGTACGATGGCCGATACCTCAATACCACCGGGGGTTTGAAGTTTATTACATTTTAGAAAAATGGAAAAAATATAAAATGTGCATTATATAGGTACAATTATTAGAATTGATGTACAGACTTAATTAACAGTAATTTAATCACTTTTAATAAATGTTAATGGTAAATTATTTCCTACATTTAAAAAGAGCCTATAAAATATTTTTAAATAAATGAATAATTATATTTAATTTGGAAATATTTATAGCCACACTAAATTGACTATTTTGAGGTAATTGAAATTTTTATGGTCAAGCATGTCCCCTAACGTGTACCCCAACGTTTCCATGTACGTGCTTAAAGTACATGTAATTTCCCTCCATGACCGAATATGAAGACGCATATACATTAGCGTCCAACGTTAACATGTCATCTACCAGAGCCACCATGAATGGATTGATAATTAAGTCTTTAAACATGCCATGCCAACGTCTTTACATGGTATACTTGTACGTTTCCTGGCTCTGCCGAGCTAGGCCCTGATTTCTGACTTCGAACCACTTCTGTCTCTGAAAGCTGCAGCATGGAAATGCATCCCTGACTCCCTGCCAAGCGAAGCAGTGCCTGGCTCAGCCTGGCCTGCCTGCCAAGACAGTATTTTGCCTTCAAGTTATCAGTTCAGCCTCCTCGAAAACACATTCCAGTCCAGTGATATAGGTAAACATATTCCCGGCTGCAGAGCAAAGGGCCAAGCCTTCCTGTCTCCTTCATGTAATTCATTGCTCCCGTTAACATGGTAGGCCCATGCCCCGCGCATTACACTTAGACACATATGCATTCAGTATAGAATAGCCTCTGCCCGAGAGACCTTTTACTTCAGATAAAATATCCTCCAAACACAAGATATCAGATATGTTATAGGAACAGGTCGATCTGACATACCAGACTTCTGTCTCCTTTACTAGTGCTAAAGTCAAGCCCCCAGCTCTCCCTAGTTCCACGTCAATCACACGTCATACTAATTGCGCGCGCACCTATGTCAAAGGTTTCTGCTGACCCTGCAGAATTTCTCTATGCATCCACCCACCTATGACACTTTCTGTGACGTTTCCAGCACACACCTCCGTGTACGCCCTTGTACACGCCTTCTTGCTACGCACATGTGTTCTTATCTTATTCTTTTCACTTGTCACGCCTACTGTATCCATCACCATTGTACAGTTTTACTATATATATTATGTACTGTTAATAAAACGTTGACATCATTGCATATCCCTTCCTGAACCCTCGTGGTGATGGAACTGATCTCCATTGGCTCGAGCCATTTTATTAAAGCCCGTATGACTCAGATACCACGGACTCTGCCTCTCATTTGATTGAGCTATTCTTTTACCTGTCATTAATTATACGGAAAAATAGTACGGTAATTATATTTACCACATAATTTGGTGCCCGAACAGGGACCCCTCCCCCACCCCACGCGCCGGCGATGCGTCGCAGGCCTTGACCCCTTCTACAGCCGTGACGGACTCCTATGCGCATCTGCAGGTTTTCCTGTATCTCCCTCAGGCCCACGGAGGAGACGGAGACTGCGGTTCAGCATCCAGACGAGGCGGTGAGGAGTGCGGAGGATCCCGACCAGAGCCCAGCCGAAAGAGCAGTGTCCGAGGTGTCCAGAGGCCCACCTGTTTCCGAAGCATCGAGGCGCATGCGTAGTGCGTAGCAGTAACCAGACGTCGTAGCGGTCCAGTCCAGTCCAGTGTCGAGTTTCCGAGGCCTTCCGTTCTTGCTTCCCGGTGAGTACCGTTGCTGGGGACGCATCTAAACGGGTGCATTAATTTGTGTCCGGTCAAGACGGGTCTGGGTACACAGATCCGGTCTGTACTGTTTTAGCAGTGCATCTGTACTGTTTAGCAGTGCATCTAGTAATTCAGTGATTCAGTATTCTAGTCTTCTAGCATTATCTCTCGAGATTTCTAGTATCGTGTTTTACTATGTACTAGACTGTATCTGTTCGATATGTTTTAATGTGTTTAATGTCGTGGTATGAATGATTGTTTGCATTTCATTACTGTGTTTATTGTGTTTGCGTTCAAGTAAAGGTAATCATGCCTCTGTTCTCGAAGTTACGTCAGATAGGAACTAGAAAAGGGATACTCGAAGAAGCAGTTCCCGTCCCGCCTAGGGACACTCCAGGACATTTTATGTACCATAAACATGGCTTAGATGCCATACTGTACCTAGATTTATGGGTGGACTACACCAAAGACTTGGAAGAGAAGTATAGATGGCCTGTTACAGGGACATGGGATGCTGAGTGCATCATGAGAGTAGAAGAAGCACTGTGGAAAAAGAAAGCCAGACAATCTCAGAAAGATGCCATAGAATTGTGGCGTAAAGAATCGCATAGAAGAACAGAGAAGGAATTTAGAAAAGCAGAAAAACATAGGGAAGATTCAGAAAAAGACCGAGAAAAAGAACTAATAGAAGAAGGTGAACGAGTTAGAGCAGAACAAATAGATCGACAACGAAATGCACTTATGAATGGCATGTATCCTCTTCTGACCGAGGGCCTGCCTAAGGCCGCTCTGGAAATGCCAAGTAATTTACCGCCACCATTGGTTCCGACTAAACTCCGTCATAAACAGACCGCAGCAGACATATTCCTTTCTTCCTATTTAGATGGCGTAGCTCCAGCATATACCAATGTACCCGTACCACCCGTTAATAATGTACAACAGCCTGTTTCGGCTATTCAAGCCACAACCCCCCCACGTCACCATCTTCCCGCGCCTGTTGTCACTTCCCCTACTGATGTTGCTACTGCTACCGGCCCCCCTACTACTGTTCCCCCTACTATTGGTCCTCTCAATCCTTTTGCGACAGCTGCAACCCAGAGTCCACCCCCATTACATATACCTCTTATACCCGCCATGACCTCAACAGCTACAACTCAGTCAATTTATGCCCTCGCTTCCGCTTCAGGAGGTGCCGTAGGAGGCCACCTCCGCACCCCGCCACAAGTGAAACGGATGACAATCAGAGAATTAGCATTGCAACGTACACCAAAAGCGGTTGCATATGAAAACCTTAGACAGTATATTACAGATTGTAGATATGATCCAGTACCTGGCAAAGAGGGAGACATGATGTTAGCCTTGTTACGTCTAGGACGTGTTACAGACTATTTGATGCTATTACCGGAAATGACAAACCATCTAGACAACATATATCATTTTATTAGAACGGGGGAGAGACCAGAATGTATTCGTGAGGCCATGGCATATCAAAAGACTGAGACACAAGGTTTTATCTTACGATTCTTGATTAATTGTTTGATAAGGGAACAAGACCGGCCAGGTACTGTCAAAGAGGAGATGGATGCACTGATAAAATGGAGTCAGAATATTTCAGATTGTAAACATGATAAACAAAATTGCATAGATGCCATGTGCAGAAAGATCCGTAAAGAAATAATAACGATGCATGATAGACAAAAGGCTGAAAGGGAAGCCGAGTCAGACAAGAATGAATCCTCAGAGGAGGAAGAAACAGAGAATCCAGTAGGGAATCAAGGCACAATGGCGTACGTAGGTAGAGTGAAGCTTCCTAAACAGTATCCTTTTGACAGACCTTTTGACAGACCCATTCGTCTAGAAAACAAGAAACGTTTCCTTTCCCCCATACCAGAACAGTGTTCTCTTGAACATGTATTTCAACATACTGATAAAATACTGAAAGAAAGAATAGGTTACAACGAACTTAATACAATGCATGAACAAGAACTAGCACGGTCCGCAGTACAGTGGGCTGATAATAACAGCGTATATAAAGATGATTCAGTAGCACAAACATTTTTGAGTCTTACTCCAACTGAACAGCGTTTAGCTGGTATGTACATGATCCAACATCTCATTATGCTATATGAGAGTCAGCATTCTGATCCAGGTCCCCTATATAATATATTAGACGACTTACTATTGAAAAGATGGAGAGGACTAGGTACCGATTTGATTAATGTGATTCTTGAACAACGTCATAAATACAGAACATTTTTGACTCCACATTTTGTTCCCGTTCCACCTCCAGTAGGGAAACCCTTTTACATAGACAGACAGAATCCCTTACGAGAAGTTCATCCCGTCCAGACGACTCCAGGGGGTGCGCTTCAACGCGTATTCGTATATACACCCTTAAGTAAAATGGAATTATTGGAAATGAAGAAAATAGTACCTTGTCACGATAAAGACCCTGCAGGGTTCCACCGTGAATTAAAAGACATGTTACTGATGGGAGATTACACGTATTCAGACATTCTTAAAATGTTAAAGGTATTGTTGCCGGCAGGGATTTATGAAAAACTGAAAGAGAAGGAATGGGAGGTGGGAGACAAAAAGATTATCTGGACTGAATTAGAAGACGAGGAAAAGACACGTACCCCAGGTTTAGGTCTTGGGGACAAAACTAAAGCATTACCAGGATTACTAGTACAAGTTTTGCCTAGATTATTGACGGTTAAAAAAGAGGACTGGGATGCAATCTCAGCCTGTAAACAGAAACAAGACGAAGACACTAGTGATTTTTATTCCAGATTAGAGAAATGTTTTATTATTAATAGTGGCCTGAAAACAAGTAGCGAGTCATATCCACATCTTTTTGTGACCAAATTAGTCGAGAATTCCTTACCCCAGGTTAAGAACCGTGTATTGAAAGTTGAAAGTACATGGCAAGCAAATACGCCTTCCCAAATGTTACAAATGTTACAGTACCACCAGAACAGAATAAGAGAGGAACACGATCATGAACAGAGACGTATAAAAGACACGAAAATGAAAGTTTTAGTGGCTCAGTCAGTTCCAGCTGATGGTCAGAGAAGGGGTACGACACAGTCCAATCATCCGACAGCTCCCGTTAAAGGGACCTGCAACTATTGTAAACAGCCAGGTCACTATATAAATGAATGTACCGTTCTGAAACACAATATAGCTACAGGTAAAACAAAAGAAAGACCGCGTCCACCTAGACAGGATCAGGTCCAGCATAATATTCAGCAGAATGTGCAGCCTACGCAGATTCCACAACAGACCGTAGCGGTACCGCAACCCCAACCCATTGCCGCAACACAACATGTCACACAGCAGATGTACCAGTATGCTCAGTCAGATTACCCAGATTATCAGCAGTATACATGAAACAGCCTAGAGAGGGAGGTTGGCTTGCCCCTTATCGAGGTTCCTGTATATCAAGAGGGTCCTTATGTACATAGTCAGGTATTAGGTAAGGACAGAAAATTTTTGATTGACACGGGGGCAAGCAGAACTACCATTAGTCATGACGAGGTTCCAGGGGCACCCCTCTCAGGCTCACAGAATGTTTCCCTTGGATTTTCAGGAAAGCCTATTGTTAACGAAGTATCAAAACCAGTGCCCCTTGCAGTTGGTCCGTTGTCCCGTACTACAGATTTGTTACTTACGAAATCATGTCCAGAAAACTTGCTTGGTATTAAAACGCTGAAAGCACTAGGAGCTTTAATTTGTTGTTCTCCGGAAGGAGTGAGGTTATTCTTACGTGATTTTAAAGGACATTATGTGTTGAGAGATTTTGATCCCAGATTACAGAATGTACCAGAGCATTTGTGGGCGCAAGGCCCAACTGATGTAGGTTGTATGCACATTACACCATACCGTGCTACACTCAAACAAGGAGTTGTACTACCCCGAATCCGACAATACAAGTTACCACCTGATGCTGTAGTGGCTTTACTGAAAATCATTGACGAGCTCATTACACAAGGAGTGGTTGTAGAAACCGACTCAAATGTGTGTAATTCCCCTATCATTCCGATTCTTAAACGTACTGACCCAAATGCACCTCCAGTCTATCGATTGGTGATTGATCTTCGAGAATTAAACAAATGTATTGTACCACAATACCCAGTGGTCCCAGACATTTCGTCATTATTGACAGCTATTGATTCAGAAGCAGCGTTCTTTACTGTAATCGATCTCAAGAACGCCTTCTTTAGTGTCCCCATTCATCCGGAAAGCCAGTACCTTTTCGGATTCTGTTTAAATGGCCGAAGTTTCAAATTTGCACGCGCCCCTCAAGGATTCACAGAAAGCCCTAGCATCTATAGCCAAGCACTGAAACGACAACTTGACAGTATTCACATGCCTACTGACACTGCCCTACTCCAATATGTCGATGATCTATTGATCACAGCCCGAACAGAACGAGATTGTGAACGTGCATCACTGACAGTCCTATATTTTCTGGCAGACAAGGGACACAAAGTGTCTCCTTCGAAGCTGCAATTCTGTGCCCAGCAAGTGGTATACCTTGGGCACTTGCTGTCCAAGTGGGGTAGGCAGCTAACACCTGATCGTATCCAGTTAATTGCAGATCTTCCACAACCCAAGACACAGAAGGAAGTGCGAGCCTTTATTGGACTCACTTCTTACTGCAGACAATGGATTCCTCAATATGCATATCTAGCTAAGCCACTCATACAGTTGACAACACAGGAGGCACCGACTTCGACTGTCCTCCCTTGGACTCAGGAACATACACAAGCTTCTGACGAATTAAAGAAAGCCTTATGTCAAGCACCTGTTTTAGCAACACCATGTTACAGCAAACCTTTTACACTTTTTGTCACGGAACGCGATGGCACAGCGTTATCGGTTCTCACTCAGGTTCAGGCAGACAAACACAGACTGTGTGCTTATTTTTCAAGTACATTAGATCCAGTAGCCCAGGCTTTACCTGCGTGCTTAAAATCAGTTGCAGCAACAGCTCTAGCAATAAGACAAAGTGATTCCATAGTATTAGGACATCAGCTGACAGTACAGGTTCCACACTCCGTGGAAGTTCTCCTAAACAGAACACAGACTCAGCACTTGACTATATAGCACGACTGACAGGTTATGAATTGACATTGTTTCAACCACACATAGAGATCAGACGCTGCAATACACTGAACCCTGCTACACTTTTACCGTCAAACGCAACAGACCCCACTCCACATGACTGTGTGGAAGTCATTAACACAATCACAAAACCCAGACAAGACTTGACAGATGTTGCATTACCCGATCCAGACCTGACACTTTATGTGGATGGTTCATGTATGAGAACAAGCACAGGAGAGTTAGGGGCCGCATATGCAGTGACCACTGAAACTGAAGTCATAGAAACACATCGCATTGACACCCTGTCAGCTCAAGCAGCAGAGCTCATTTGTCTGACCCAAGCCTGTATACGAGCCAAGAACCTTAAAGTAAACATATACACAGATTCACGTTATGCATTTGGAGTCGTACACGACTTCGGTGTTCTCTGGCAAGAGAGAGGTTTCTTGACCTCTCACGGTGCCAAGATCCAGCATGGTCCCCTCATTCAAGCTCTGTTAGAAGCAATACATTTGCCTACAGCCATAGCCATCATGAAGTGCAAAGCACATACTAAAGTTACAGACACTATTTCCCAGGGTAACGACCTGGCAGATCGAACAGCGAAACTTACAGCTCAGACTCAAGCTGATATATCGACTGATATGACAAAGACTGAAGTAACTTCACTGACACATTGCATGACAGTTAGGGATCCCACACAAGACGTACTTGATATACAGACACATGCCACTCCAGACGAAATCAAGAAATGGACTGAACAAGGAGGGGTCCAGACAGAACAAGGATGGATGACGAAAGGAAAAGCCACATGGTTTCTCCCCGACTCTATGGTTCAAGTTATCATCAATACAGCACACAGTCCAGCACATTTAGGAGAGAAAGCCATGTTAGACAGTTTACAGAACCTCTGGTTCAACAAGCATTTACGAGCAGCAGCAAAACAGAAAGTGCGTACCTGCATGATCTGTTGTCAGTTCAATCCAGGAAAAGGTATTCCCGTGGAACAAGGTGGATTTCATCCTCCTGACCATCCTTTTGAAGTCCTCCAGATGGATTATATCCAGATGGACAGATGCCGAGGATTCAAGTACGTCCTCGTAGTTGTATGTGCCCTATCCAGATGGACAGAAGCATATCCAGTCCCAGATTACACTGCCATAACCACTGCCAAGCAGTTGGTTCGAGAATTTTTCCCACGGTACGGTTTGCCCCGTGTCGTATATTCAGATAATGGTCAGCCATTCTCGTCCGAGCTTATGAAACAGGTTTCACTCTTGTTTGGCTATCAATGGAAATTCCACGGTGTTCGACATCCCGAGGCAGCTGGTCTCGTGGAGAGACACAATCAGACTCTGAAAACCCGTCTTGCTAAAGTATGTGCAGAAAAAGGTGTAGATTGGATGGTAGCTTTGCCAGTTGCCCTCTTTTACATGCGAATGGTAGCTCATTCTAGGACAGGGCTATCCCCGTATGAGGTGGTCTTTGGTAGGCCTCCTAATATGTGGGGGACGCCTATGCCCCATAAGATTACTGATGTTGACAGTTCTATGCTGACAGATTACCTTGCTTCCTTGATGTCTGCACTACTATCATGTTGTTCACAGGTCGCGGCAGCCTTCCCAGACAACACTGAGGTGAAACCACATGAACTTGTTCCTGGTGACATCGTCGTGGTACGGAATTTTGACAGATCAAGCCCTCTGGAGCCCCGCTGGAAGGAGCCTAAAATCATTCTGATGACCACAAGGACCGCCGTGAAAATAGAAGGAAGGAAGGGCTGGCTGCACTCGAGCCATGTGAAGAAATTTTATGGACTTCCACCAAAAACTGTTTACCAGGACTGCCACATTCCAGACACTGATACTAAACTCCCCCTGTTAGAGAAAACTCCGCAGCAGGAGTACAAGTCAAAGTTGAGGTCTAGTAAGTCAGACAGTTTAATTGTTTAAGTCCCCCTCGGGTGAAGCGGTTAGACAGGTTCCTGACATGTATAAGATAGACCCCAATAGTGAGAGAGATAGACAGGAGATCAAGAGAAAGAGATATTGTAAAAATCTCCGAAGTCGTTGCATTCTTACATTACTTTTTATGTTTTTTCTGAGTCTTACGATAATCTGCATAAGTTGGATGTTACATATTTACTTTCCTATTGCACATTCTTTTTCTAATAACACTGCAGAGCACACGTTTAGTGATCTGCCCCCACACGAATTGTCTTATCGATTTGCGCTGCGCAACAATACATTCATCCGTATGTTACACCATTCTCACCAGACCAGCAATGCTACCAATTGTTGGATATGTGGCCGACTCCCACCCTATCAGAACTACAAGGGAGCTCTGCCCCTCTTTCCTTATCCGTTTACACATAATGGTTCCTGTGGTGCATGGTTTAGTTTAATATCCTCTTTAGACACTGAATCCAGAGTTTCCCAGGGCAATTGGATATGGGGAAATCTGAACACAGTTATGAATAAAGCATGTTTCCCAGACGAGGAAGGTCTTCCACAAAGGACAGGGACTGATCTAGAAAACGAAGTGTATGGATTAGGTAATTTTACACTTAACCTCATGATTCTGAATGTTCAGTTCGAGACTAATCCAGTCTTGCCATCAATATCAGTCTTACCAGTAAAAGGTGAATTATGCGTCAGAAAGAATGGTTCAGTACATCTAGGACACAGTGACTGTACTACTGTGGTCGAATTCAGTGATAAAGGCAAGTCTACTTTCAAAGCTTCCCGACATTCCTATTTCATTTGTGGTCAGACAGCCTATATACTTTTACCTCTAGACTGGGAAGGTATTTGTTTTATTGCATTCTTATTGCCACCTGTTTTTCTAGCCCCATCTGATTATCATAGGAATTCCCATCTTACTCACGTTAGACAAAAGAGAGATCTCCCAATTGTCGATCAGACTGAAACTACATTAGAACAATATATAGATTTCAATAAAGGATTTTTTCCGTTCTTAGGTACTGTCTCAAATAGTAAACTAATACGCAAGTTAACCAGAACCCTCGAAGCAGTAGTGAATGAGACTACTTCTGCTTTAGGTAACTTAACCGAGGAACAGTCTGCTATGAGACTTGTTGTTCTTCAGAACCGCCTTGTCCTTGACGTCATCCTGGCCGATAGGGGCGGAGCTTGTAGAGTCATCGAATCCAGTTGCTGTGTGTTTATTCCTAATAACGCACCATCAGTATACAAAGCTATAACCAGGCTTCATGAAATAGCTCATCAGCTACACCAGAATCCAGGCACCTGGACTTGGTCCGGTTGGCTCTGGAGTGTAATATCAGCCTGGGGATGGAAAGTACTGTCATTCCTAGGAATCATACTGCTCATAGTATTCAGTTGTTGTCTATGCCTACAATGTGGGCCAGCGATTTGTGGATTGTGTGCCACAGCCTGCATTCCACATCCAAGTTCACGTTCCAGTTCCCGTATGAGAAAAGATGAGCAGATGATGTTAAATGAACAGATAGATGGTCTCATGAAAATAGATATATCCTGAAGGGAACGTAGGGGACAAGGAGGGAATGAGGTAATTGAAATTTTTATGGTCAAGCATGTCCCCTAACGTGTACCCCAACGTTTCCATGTACGTGCTTAAAGTACATGTAATTTCCCTCCATGACCGAATATGAAGACGCATATACATTAGCGTCCAACATTAACATGTCATCTACCAGATCCACCATGAATGGATTGATAATTAAGTCTTTAAACATGCCATGCCAACGTCTTTACATGGTATACTTGTACGTTTCCTGGCTCTGCCGAGCTAGGCCCTGATTTCTGACTTCGAACCACTTCTGTCTCTGAAAGCTGCAGCATGGAAATGCATCCCTGACCTCTGCCTTACTCCCTGCCAAGCGAAGCAGTGCCTGGCTCAGCCTGGCCTGCCTGCCAAGACAGTATTTTGCCTTCAAGTTATCAGTTCAGCCTCCTCGAAAACACATTCCAGTCCAGTGATATAGGTAAACATATTCCCGGCTGCAGAGCAAAGGGCCAAGCCTTCCTGTCTCCTACATGTAATTCATTGCTCCCGTTACCATGGTAGGCCCATGGCCCCACGCATTACACTTAGACACATATGCATTCAGTATAGAATAGCCTCTGCCCGAGAGACCTTTTACTTCAGATAAAATATCCTCCAAACACAAGATATCAGATATGTTTTAGGAACAGGTCGATCTGACATACCAGACTTCTGTCTCCTTTACTAGTGCTAAAGTCAAGCCCCCAGCTCTCCCTAGTTCCACGTCAATCACACGTCATACTAATTGCGCGCGCACCTATGTCAAAGGTTTCTGCTGACCCTGCAGAATTTTTCTATGCATCCACCCACCTATGACACTTTCTGTGACGTTTCCAGCACACACCTCCGTGTACGCCCTTGTACACGCCTTCTTGCTACGCACATGTGTTCTTATCTTATTCTTTTCACTTGTCACGCCTACTGTATCCATCACCATTGTACAGTTTTACTATATATATTATGTACTGTTAATAAAACGTTGACATCATTGCATATCCCTTCCTGAACCCTCGTGGTGATGGAACTGATCTCCATTGGCTCGAGCCATTTTATTAAAGCCCGTATGACTCAGATACCACGGACTCTGCCTCTCATTTGATTGAGCTATTCTTTTACCTGTCATTAATTATACGGAAAAATAGTACGGTAATTATATTTACCACAATTTCTCACCACTCTATAATGTACTGTGTTCTCACAATTACCATGGTTTGTGATGTGGTGTGGAGTGCACTCGAGTGGACAGACATAGCATAGAGTTGAGTTAGTTGTTATAAGTTGAAGTGGTGTGTTGTACAGTACACTGTAGTGGTATGTTGTAGCGTGTTGGGAAGTGTACAGTTGAGTAGAGTGTTGTGAAGTGGAGTGTGGTAGTATATAGTGAAGTATTGAATTGAATTGAAATTATTATTAACTGTAAAATTAATTAAAATCATTACAGTAAGAAAAATATACATTCAAAAGCTTAAAAAAAAACTTTAATAAAACTTCAATGTCTTATGGATAAAATGTACCGCCCCTCCCCACCAGAATTTATAGTCTTGGGCGTATGACCTGGCACATGTTCATTTCATAGGGCTCCCATTAATTCATGGGTCTGAGCTACTTTACAAGTCTGTGAACCGTTCGCCTTGGCCCACTGATTGACAATCATAAATGACGCCATCCTGGAGGGGGTACTTAAGGTGCAGTAGCATCGCTTTCTTCTGCTGTATTTGCAGTGCTCTTCGCCGGGGTTTTATTGCATTCGTTAGCAGCTTTTAGGGTGATCCTAATTTGATGGATGAATTTCCCCAGTCTTGCTAGGGCCATCGTGTTGGTGGTGGACAAGCACATAGCTGATGCTTCACTGCATGACTTTATTCCATTGATGATACAGATCGGGGGCAGCAGTCGCCTGCGTTCATTGTTAAGATTAGGGCAACAGAATAGAAGATGCAAAAATGATTTCTGTGTGTAGGAACACAGTCTGCAGTTTGTAGATTTCTCCCTTCGGCCCATGCAGGATTGAAATCAGCAATTCCTAGAATGTTTAATCTCATAAAGAGTATTTTGCTTCGAGCGTGTGGAGCGAGAGCCTCACTTAAGTAAAGTTGTGCTTTGCCTGCCATGTAAGAGCTGTTCAGCGGATCTAAATTCGAGCTTGAACTGAGAGATTTAAGGTCGAGGTCAAAGCAGGTTTCACACACTTGTTTATTTATGGCTCTTTTCCAAGCATTCAGGGGGATATCCAGCTGCGATATTCTCTCTCCCTCGATCATAAGTATTTTAATAGATTTTCATAGGCTAGTGTGCCAGGGCATGCCAGACTCTACAAAAATAGGTCTCAGTTGTTGTTTTAGTGAGTTAGCCTGAGCCCTTAGTATCCTTAGGTATAACTTTATGATCTCCCCTGGCATATCAATTCTGGCCTCGCCAAGTCCAGCTCCTTGCTTTCCTTGCTGACCTCAGAATGTGGAGCACTGCTTTGTATGCTTTGGCTTGACCTGGATTGAGGAAGGCGTCCTGTAACCTGGGGAAGGCCAGGTGACCATAATTAAAAGCTGGAAGAAATTTTGCTTTTAAAACAGCCAGTAGTGGACATGGGGACGGGCTAATCAGGTGATGGCTTAATTGCTTTATTATGTTTATGACCTTATTGGCCTTGGAGCTCTGCTGTTTCAGGTAGGTGTTCACCCTTAGCCTGTTCCATCAGCCAGACCCCTAGGTAATTGCATGATGCCACTGTGTTAATTTAGTGAAGTAGAGGGTTGAATAGTGTAGCCTAGGAGCATAGAGCTAAGCATAAAGTGGCACAGAATGTAGTATAGTCTTGCGGAGTGGAGTTGGATAGAATGGAGTGGAGTGTGGAAGAGGGGGCAATGTAGAGTAGAGTGTTGCGCATAGCTTATAGTTGGCTAAAAAAGTTGTGTAATGCAGTAGAGTGGATTCCAGTGGAGTGGCATAGAGTAGAGTGAAGTAGCATGTTGTAGAGTAGAATGTTGTGTAGTGGAGTAGAGTGAACTCCAGTAGCATACTCTGGAGTAGATTGTTGCAGAGTGGAGTGGAGGCGGGTGTGGTACAGTGGAGTAGTCTGGCTTGCCGTGCAGTGTTGGATACTGTCATAGAGTGGAGTGGAATACATTTCCAGGGAGTAGAAAGCAGTGTAAGTGAAAATGGCCATACAGTGGAACACAGTGTTGTACAGAGAAGTGGGGTGGAGTAGAGTAAAGTGTGGCATAGTTTGGTAGTGTGGAGGGGCATATACTGTTGCAGAATTGAGTGGCATAGACTATCATACATTTGGATGGCATAGAGTGCAGCAGTGGAGTAGAAGGAATACAGTGTAGTAGTGGCTCATAAAGTAGAATATAGTAAAGTAGGGTGGAGAGGCTTAGGAGGGCTGTTCTAGATTTGAATGGCATAGAGTAGGGTATAGTGGAATGGCACAGAGTGCACTGTGGAGTATTCTGAAGTACATGGAGTACTGGCTGATATAGCAGAATATAGCAAAATAGAGTAGTGTGCCATGGAAGGAGTTGCATTGAGTGTTGTATAGTGGAGTAGATTGAAGGACGGTGGTATAGAGTAAAGTAGAGTGATGTTCACATGCATTGACAGGAGTATATTATTGTACAGTGTAGTGCCAGAGAGTGTAGTGTAGTGTGGTAGAGTGGGGGCATAGACTGTTGTTATGTGGAGTATAGTGTTGTTCAGTGGAATGCAGTGGAGTGGTGTTGGGTGGAGTTGGGTAGAGCAGAGTGGAGTGGTGTGGAGTGGAGTAGCGTAGAGCGGACAGGCATAGAATGGAGTGGTGTACATTGGAATAGTGTACAGTAGACTGATGTACAGTTGAGTAGCATAGGTTTGAGTGGTATAAAGTGGAATCTCGGAGAGTGGAGTGGGGTAGAGTCTAGTTACTTACAGTGGAATAGCAAAGAGTACAATGGTGTAGAGTTGATTGGTATACAGGGAAGTGGTGTACACTGAAATTGCACAGGGTGGAATGGCATGGGATGGAGTAGTGTACATTGGAGTGGAGTAGAGTGGAGTCGTGTACAGTGGAGTAGCACAGAGTGGAGTGGCATAGAGGGCATGATATAGAGTCGAATCACATAGAGTGAAGTGGGGTGAAGTGGAATATCGAAGAGTACTGTGGCATTAAGTGGAGTGTTTTACAGTGGACTAAAATGGACTAAAAGGTTGTAAAGTGCTGTGGGTTGTTTTATAGTGCTGTGACAACGAATATGTAGAGTGAAGTGTTATAAATCGGAGTAGCATGTTGTACAGTACAGTGTATTGGTGTGTTGTAAAGAGTCAGGAAGTGTCGAAGAGTGGAGTAGAGGGTTGTACAGTGTAATGTAGGGGCATAGAGTGCAGTGCAGTGTGATATAGTGACACAGATTGTAGTAGATTCTTGTAGATCGGAGTTTCATAGAATGGAGAAGAGTGTGGTAGAAAGGATCAGTGTAGAGTGGTGTGTTGTAGAGTGCCATAGCGTAGGGTAAGAACATGTTGTGTAGTGGAATAGATTGGACTGGTGTACAGTGGAGTAGCGTAGCATAGAGCCTAGTAGCATGTTGTAGAGTAGTCATGGAGTAGAGTAGTGTGAACTGCCACAGAATACTGTGGAGTAAACTGTTGTAGAACCAAGTGGTGTTTGATACCGTGGAGTGGGCTGGTTTGTTGAAGAGTGTCGAAAACTGTTGTAGAGTAGAGTAGAGAAAATTGCCACTAAGTGGTAGAAGATGATGTACAGAGGAGTGGCATAGAGTAGCGTAAAGTGTGGTACAGTGTGGAGTGGCACAGACTGTTCTAGATTTGAATGGCATAGAGTAGCGTACAGTGGAGTTGCACAGAGTGCAGCAGTGGAGTATACTGGAGTACTCTGGAGTACTGGCTCATACAGCAGAATATAGCAAAGTAGGATAGTGTGCCGTAGAAGGAGTTGCAGTGAGCGACGTATAGTGGAGTAGATTGAAGTACAGTGGTATTGAGTAAAGTAGAATGCTGCACATTAGCATTGACAGGAGTATATTATTATACAGTATAGTGCTATAGAGCGAAGTATAATGTGTGTTGAGTGGGAGTGTGGACTGATGTTAAGTGGGGTACAGTGTTGCTCAGCAGTGTACAGAGGAGTGGTGTGGGTGGAGATGGGTAGAGCGGAGTGGCACACAGTAGAGTAGCATGAAGTGGTGTGGCAAAGAGTGGAGTGATGTACAGTGAAATCAGGGGAGTAGCACGCAGTTGAGTGGCCTTGTGTGGAGTGGTATAGACTGGAATCACGTAAAGTGGAGTGGAATTATTTACAGTGATGTAGAGTGGAGTGGTACAGTGGAGTGGTGTAGAGTGGAGTAGTGTACAGTGCAATGGTGTAGAGTGGAGTGTCTTACAGTAGAGTGGCATCGAATTAAGTTGTATAGAGTAGAATCACATTGATTGGTGTGGGAAATAGTGAAGGTATTTACAGTGAAATAGCAAATAGTACAATGGTGTTGAGGGTAGGTCGAAAAGCATACACTAGACTGGCGAAGAGTGGTGTGGCATACAGCAGAATAGCATACAGTGTGGTGTTGTTATGTGAAGTGGCTTACAATGGAGTAGGGAAGAGTGGAAAGGCGTACGATGGAATAGTATACATTGAAATGGCATACAGGAGCGTGGTATAAAGCATAATACAATACAGTAGAGTAGTGAACACTGAAATGGCATAGAGTTGAGAAGTGTACAGTGGAGTGGTGTCCACTAGAGTGATGTAGAGTGGAGTGAAGTAGACTGGAATAGCATACAGTGGATTGGCATTAAGTGGAGTAATGTACAGTGGAAATGTGTACACTGGAATGGCACACAGTGGAGTGGAGTAGCGTGCGTTAGAGTAGAGTTGAATAGCTCAGAGTCGAGTGGCATAGAGTGTAGGTGCATAAAGTGGAATAGTGTATAGTGAAGTGGCCTAGAGTGGAGTAGGTTATAGTGCAGTGGCATAGAGTGTAGTGGCGTACAGTGGAGAGGTGTAGACTGGAATAGCGTAGAATGTTGCAGAGTGGGGTAGTGCCAAGTGGAATGGCGTACAGTAGAATATTGTATAGTGGAGTGGAGAAGAGTTGCGTGGCATAGAGTGGAGGGGGTAAAGTGTAATGGCATACAGTGGAGAAGTGTATAGTGGAATAGGGTACACTGGGGTTGGGTAGAGTTGAGAAGTGTACAATGGAGTGGTGTAGTGTACAGTGGTGTATAGTGGAATAGCATAGATTGGAATGGTGTAGAGTGAAGTGGTTTACAGTGGAGTGGCAAAGAGTGGACTATCATGATGTGGAGTTGGGTACAGTGTAATGGCGTAGAGTGTAGTGGTGTAAAGTGGAATACCAGATAATTGAGTGCTGTAGACTGGATTTGGGTAGACTGTAGTGGCATATAGTGTAATAATAGTGGCATGCCGTAGAGTCATGTGGCAGAGAGTGGTGTGGCATTGAGTCGAATAATGTTGAGGGTTGTGGCATAGAATGGAGTCCATAGAGTGGAGTGGCATACAATGGAGTAGCATACAATGGTGTAGAGTGGAATAATGTTGAGTGGAGTGGCATAGAGTTCAGTGACGTAATGTTCCACGTAGTAGAATAGCATAGAGTTGAGTGGCACAGAGTGGTGTGCTATTCAGTGGAATAGCATAGAGTGTAGTAGCATACAGTGGAGTGGCGTACATTGGAATGACCTAGAGTGAGGTGGTGTAGAGTGGAATGGTGCACAGTGTAATCGCTTACAGTGGATTGTTGTAGAGTATGGTGGCATACTGTGGACTGGTGTACAGTGGAGTGGCATTCAAAGGAGTGATGAACCATGGAATAGCACTTGAGTGGGGCACAGCAGAGTGGTATAGACTGAATTATTGCAAATTGTCACACAACAGAGTTGCACACAATGGAATATCATAGAGTAGAGTAGCGTAGAGTGGAGAGGTATACAGTGGAGTGATGTACACTAGAGTGTTGTAGAATAGAGTGGCATATAATGTAAGAGCTCTACAGTGGAGTGATGTAGAGTGGAGTGGCATAGAGTAAAGTAGGGTAGAGTCGAGTGGAGTGGAGGACAGTGGGTTGCCATAGAGTGCAGTGTTATAGAGTGGAGTGACATTGAGATGATTGGCATAGAGTTGAGTGTGGTGCATGAAACAGACATTTCATGAAAGTGGATGAGCGTATATAGATGTGATGTGACAGAAAATGGATTATGAAGTGCAAATGGTATTTTTTGTTAGTTGGTGTAAATAGTGTAATTATTATTAAAATACTTAGTTATATATTCTGCTGCAATATAACACAGTAACTGAAGGGGATACCACAGTAGATGCCGATGAGAATGCACTGTGTGATTGGTTAATAACTGTCTTTCCAAGGCGTAAAATGTATCCATGTAGTTTTTAGCACAGTTTCACAGTGTTGCAGGTTACTGCCCATAGAAATAGGTATGTAGTAGGTTTTATTGTTGTTCCCTACCTTTATTTAAGTGGTAATAGGTAGAGACATTATTTATAGTTGTCTTTATATGTTTACAACAGTTTACAGTGAAGCACCCTTTTCTAAAACTTTTCTTAAGCAGTGCAGTCATTTTAGGTATTAAAAAATGTATATTTAATATTTAAAATATTCCTTTTTCGTTATTTTTGTATGTACCTCAGTATTTCCTAGGAATTACCGAGATACTCCATAAAGAAATATATGTAAACTTAGAAATAATTTTCTCTACCTATTACCACTTTGATAAAGTGGTAATATGTAGAGATAAATATAAAACCTAATACTCATATCTAAGGGTTTAACACAGAACACAGCCCAAATGTACTTAGAACAACATGGCTGGCTTTACATTTTTCAAAAGTAGTAATTAGCCAATAACATAAAGCCTTGTCATCAATTTGTACCATGGTTCTTCCATAAAATATAGAGAAAGTTCACAAATACAGCAACAACAGCTATCACTAAGTTCAAAAGCCTTATAACATTAAAAAAACGTATTATAATTACCTCTACTACCAAGAAGGATCATCAACACACCATATTCTATGTTCCTGAAAAAGTCACAGAAAATCTTTCAGCTGTTTTTGCACTAGACAAGCAAGTCTCTAGAAAATGCATCGGTGCCAAAACGTATTTTGAGACTCCTCTTTTTTCTTAGCAGCCACTTGACAAATATCCACAAAACTTTGCAGCACTTGCTAATGTAGAAAAAGGAATACATCTGCAAAGTTTTGTGGAGATTCGTCAAACAGGCGCTAAGTTTTTAGTGATCAAAATCCCAGGAATTCCTCTGTCTGTGAATCCTAGTTACCACCATTCTGTAATACAAATATTCACTGAAAAACAAATAAACCTTTTTAAAATTAACAAAACACTGAAATTCACCTACAGTGCATCACAGAATTGCAAGTTACACTCATCTATTTCTTTTCATTATTGGCTGCGGGGGAGCTTCTCTGCGACCACCAACACAGGATAAGGGGTCAAAGTATCACTACATTGGCCCCTATGGTTGTTTTTTGTATTTTTCAAGCCTCAATGAGTCCCCGAGTCCCAAAATGGAGGCCACAAATGGTTTCTTCCTGTTGCAGCCACACATTACATCATGCAGTCTCATGGGTGTCCCATAAGACTGACCAATCAGCAGATGCATTTTGATATTTTTTCCCACAGAAATCCCACTGGAGTTCCACAGGACTACTGTGGCAACATATAGCTATACATTTTTTAACTTTCTTTTCTCTAAAACAGCTTAACAGAATTACCTCAAATCATGAAAAGAGGACTTTTTTTTATAAATATCTAGCTGTCTGCCAAATTTAATGTCATTCTGTTCAGCCGTTTTTGCCTTATCGTTGTCTAATTTGTCCTTTGTCCTGTGGAAATTGAATGGGGAAAAGTGTCCTAGGGCTCCCCTTTTATTATATTATATTATATTATATTATATTATATTATATTATATTATATTATATTATATTATATTATATTATATTATATTATATTATGTTATGTTATATTATATTATATTATGTTATATTATATTATATTACAATCTATGCTATGTTATTCTATTCTATTACAATAATGCCTGTATAAAGCATTGGTATGCCGCTTAATGGCAATTAAATAGCCATGAAAATCTCACACAGGAGTACCATGCCAACTAATGAAGATTCAATAGGGGTGAAAAGAACAAAAAAACACACAACCACAGTCAGAGCTTTTGTTAGATCCACTTTTTTCCATTAACGCAGATGGCTCCTTGTCACACCGCTTGCTCTAATACTCAGTGTAAATGGCTGTAAAATTAAACTGGCTGATTAAGTACATGTGCAGCTGTGATGCCAGTCATTGATAAGGGTCCTTGTTGTGTTTGGCTGCAGCAGTTCGACTAAATATATTTGACCTGCATGAAGGGTGAAGAATTCAGTATTTTTCACAAATAAGATGACTGTAGAAAATTCAGTCTCCATTGCATTTCATAGCCATGATCATATTTGAAACCTTTATTCTAGGTCAAATTAAATTTGAAGTGTGTGATGGACTGGAAGTCATGAAACCTGGTGGTCACAAACAGAATAAAACATGACTCACACGCCCTGGGACTAAAGATCCAGATTGTTTGGGGATATAGGTTTTTTCAATTTCAGAAACAAACTCCCTCCTTGGGATTTTCTTTATGAAAACAATGTTTTTGTTAACACCCAACTAAAAGATGGCATTTGTAGACCAAAGTTGTCACTACCTTGAAACAGCGATAACTGCAGGGACGGTGGTGATATTATTCTTTGGTGAGAAGCAATGCAATAGATTACCTCAGCCACCCTGAAGGATGGATGGCTGCCTGCCAGACTCTAAATGAGGCTCTGTTTCATTTGCTATCTTTAAATTGCTAGATAGAATACTGTTTTCATGACCAATAACTTCAATGAGTTCTCCTCTAATGGCTTGAAATGATCTTTTTGTTAGGCTAAGAGCACTATTTGTATTTCCGGTGGGGTGATGGAGAATATCTACAGAAATGTGGTTGAGCCAAGAGAATACTAATACACAGTCTAGAAACAAAGGTCTCAAACTTTGTGAACCCTCCGAATCAAGCACACTGAACTTTAAGAATGGCAGGAGATAAGCCCAGCAAAAACCATCTTAAATGGCAAAATCTTCAGTGGATTGCTTTTCCAGTGAATAATCCTTTTTTTCATACAACTCTCATTGAAATATAACCATTGATGATCATAAGACTTCCTAGTCCCTCTCGAGGCCTAGATTGCCCTTGCAAGACCATATGGACAGCCTAACTTAATCAGGTCTAGATGTTTATTCACCAAGCTACCAATCAAAGGGAGACCAAAGAGCAGGATAAACTGGACAGTGACGGAGACAGTGGCAGGATTCACTCTAGAAACATTGCTATCTGACAGAGAATTGCAAACCTATGTTTCTTCAGCTAAGGAGGGACTACACTTATCATTCCTTGTCTCATGTGAAGAAATTCAGTCAAGATTTTGTGGAATAATGGGAAAGGGGAATAAGGCAAAAAGAAGGCACTCCAGCCATGAGCAAGATGGAGTACATACTGCTCATGCACCCATTCTGAGGAACCTCGCGCAGAACACTGGCATAAATGTACTGGCACGATCTGCAACAAGTCTGCCACTTGTTTGCTTATCCTGACGCAAATCTGCCTGAATACCCCTTGGGTATGACAAACGTTCTGGGAGGACAAGAAGGCTCTGCCTAGTAAATTTCCCATCCCATAATTACAGAAGATGATTTTTGTCTGTAGTGCCTCCCTGACAATTCACATACTTACTAATTTCTCACCAACGAATGGCAACATGGGAAATTGGACTTAGATAAAGATGAGCCTAGAAATCTAGAAAAGATCACAGAATCCTGCAGGATTAAAATGAAAAGGAGCTTTTGGGGAACTCCTTCTTTACTTTTAATAGGAGCAGTCAAAATCATAAGCGGAGGAAAAGCTCAATGAATACCATCTGCATTCATCACTTGGCAGAGGCTGAACATCAATTCAAAAGAGATGAGAAATGCTACTGTATTTGGATGGCTCTGTTCCCACATAAAGACAGTATTTCCACGTCTGTCTGAAATCAAGCCCTGAGGAATTGAATATCCTGGGATGGTATCACTCTGGACTTGTCTGTATTGATCAGGAATTCCTGAGACGACAGAAGTAGGCAAACAATGTAAATGTCCTTCTGAGGTAAATGAATTTGCCATAGTCTAATAAGTGATGATTGACAATTCTCTTGAAGAAGGGCTCTTGGATCAGTTTGAATGAGAGAACAATCTTAGGAACCTTTCATGCAGGGCTATATTGGAATGAGGAAATAGGCTTCCTGTAAGTTCAGTGGTGCCAGAAGTTCCACTACTGAAATCAGAGGAAGAAATTAATCCATTTTAAAGGGAACAGTCTGCATGAATTAGTTGATGCTATCAAATTAATGATCTTCTTAAAACTCCTGTTGATTTTAGATACAAGAAAAACATGGGAATATAAGCCCTTGCCTCACTCTTCCCAAAGAACAAGGGAGAATGCTATTTTGACCTGTACAAAAGTACATTTCTGAAAGATATACATCCTTTTTATCCCTTAAATTAGGGCATGGTGTTGTCAGCACACTGGAATTTTAAAGAGGCAAGGAGAATTATATTTGGTAACATTCTAAAATGCACCTGAAGACCTAAGCATCTGTAACTACACCAACCAGTGCACAAACATTTTTTGGAGTTGGCTTTCCACTAGAACTGACTCTGAATTTCAAGAAAAGTCAGCATCTATGAGGAGTATTAGAAGAGTAATGCGATAAACTCTTATTCACTTGTCCCTAGTTCATGTCTTTAAAGCAATTTGCTCGGCTACAAATCTGCGACATCATCAGATGATAATGAGGTAAAGCTTGGTTCCAGTGACATAGTGTGCATGGACCAATGTCTGGACATACCCATTCCACTTAGGGCAAAACACTAAGGTACACAACAAAAATTATGGAAGGGATGGGATAGTGCGAGCCTATGGGTGTGGGTCATCCCTTTGTCTAACCCCAAAATGGGTTATGGACAGACGTTTCTTCCTGTTACCTTGAGTTTGACTCCAGTCCATCAAGTGAAAAAAAGGGCCGGCAGGCCTATGTCTGAGCTGCATTTGCCAGTTATGGGTTAGGCATCTTCTGAAGTCAGGAAGGGGCTGGATCAACCCCATGAAGCCATTGTGCTTAGGGGAGGAGCAACCTTCCTCACACCCAGGTACTTCGTCAACTGTCTGGGAGTGAAGGAAGGAATGCACATCACAACACAGAAGAGAAATTAACAGGCATGTGATTTGGTCTTGGTGGAATTTAAATCATGCAGGAGTAATCTGAGAAATGTTGATAATTCTTCGCCACTCTCTGACTTGAAATTACCAATTAATATGTAAATACACCCGCTCGCATAATTAAGGGGAAAATATCCTAATAGGAGAGCACATTTAGTGAGCTTGAGTGTCTTCTATTTATGTTCTGTTGCATACAGTGCTGTTTTCTTAGCATAAAAGGCATACCCACATCCATCTTTGATGCTAAGGTGCATTTTGTGCTAACAAACAAGCATTAAATACTAGAAGAAAGTTGGGGGAAAATCCTGCCCCAAGTGCACATTAGTGAGTATGAGCGGCTGTTCGCACTTGCTATTCATGTTCTGGTGCATTTAGAGCTATTTCTTAGCACAAAATGCACCCTAGCATCCATTTTTGATGCCAGGAGAGTTTTTTGTGTGAAGAAAATAATGCTAAATGCGGAATTACTCTTCTTGTGTAATTCTGCATAATCTTTTTGAATTTTGGGAAAATTAAGTGAGCTGCACCAACTCTTTCATGGGACCCTAGACACTGAGAGAAAGGCACATTTGGTTTTAGTCAGGAAAATGGCAACTTTACAAAAGTGGCATTTTCAAAAAAGCGAGTTAAATCTACTTTGTTTTTAAAAGGATTCTCTATCACAACATGCACCAAGGGAAAATCTGCAGATTTTGAAATTGATATTTTAAAACTCCAATTTAACCTTACTAGGAATTCAGCAAGCCGTGGTGTAAATCTTCTCGAGTTATCCATTAGTTTCAGACCACCCTTGAATGTAGAATGAGTTGCCTGAATCATGTTGCATTTCTAATTGTAGTTTTGCTATCGGCAAAGGAGGGTGGCATTTATAATCTTCTCACCTCTGTGGAGCAGTGTCTATTGGAAAACAGAGCTTCTGCTCATTCCTAATCAATAATATACACGGTCCTCAATTAAGTCCTTTTAATTGAATTATTGGTGTATATAGCTACAACTAGTCTGATGCATTGACTACACACTACGACCCTAGTCACCTTCCTTCCCCAAAAAAGCAGGAGAAATTTTGTAAATGAAGTATTTATTGTGCCTATTTCAAAAGGCCACCGTAAATAAGGAATGCTAATTCGATGTAAATACATTAAAGCACGTTCAGTGCACGAAACAGTTTGATAGTATAACACATTTTATACAAGAAGAAATGAAACATAAAATAGCAATAAATCTTACTCTTCTTATTTACAGAAGTGTACAAAAACAGGTACTCCCGTAGCAAAAATAAGATTTACACCAAGATGTGGGTGATATTTGCACACATTTAGACAATGAACAGAGAATAACATACACTAATGTAATATTTACAAGGACATTGCGCCACAGAAATGTCACTTTTAACAACGTTACTGTGGCGCAGTGGCCTGCTCCATATTTACAAGGTAGTATTGAGACACTTTTAGTGGCTTAACGCCGCTTTGTAAATATGGTACAGTTTCAAGCTGGTATCTGCATGAAAGGGGCGTAGAATGGGTGTTGCTGTGGGAGTTTCACCACAACATCCATTGCTTTTTGATGCTGCCACAGATTTACAAGGATATGTAAATCTGTGGCAGTGCCAAAAACTAACTGCATGTAAGAGCAGGCGTTAGAATAGCAAATGGAGGAGAAATACTTTTATTTCTCATCATTTTTGCTTTTTCTATGTGTGCTGCATTCTGAAGCGCAACTAGAAGGAGCAGAATGCCATGAATTATTGTTTATGTGCAGGAAGATGTCCCTTCCTGCTCATAAACAATTCTTAAATAATGACAATTTGCTACTTCTATGTTTGCTGCATTCTGCAGCACACATAAAAGTAACACATCACCATTATTGGTTGTTTATGTGCAGGAAGGGACACCTTCCTGCACAGAAACAATCATTACCTGCAACGCAGGCACCCTTGCACTATGGAGCAAGGGTGCCTGCTTTGGCGCTAGGCAGCTAATTTTAGTGCCAGCTCTAGGGAAAACACAGGGGCGTGCCATATTGTTAAAAGGACAACAAAATGTGCCTACACCAAACTTATTTTCAAAGAAATCTTAGCACATGGATCAAACCCAAACTTCTTTAGTTTGACTCGGTATTTTTATTTATACCCATCAACTTTATAATTCTTTTAGGTCTATTTTTTCATATTTCAAGCACAGAAGGAAAAAAAACTGTACATTCAATCCAATTACATTAATATACTATGCTATTTACAAACATATATTACATTCCTAAAAATTTAATTAATTAAATTAAATAAACATCATACATCCCAAAACATGCAACTGTAAAAACCGAGTCATATTACTCACAGCACGCACGCAACCTCTCTCCACTGACTTTGCTAAATCAGAGCATCATGGGAGCGCACTAACCCAAGCACCTAATGAGGATCCCTGAGTTTGGGCTGTTCCGCAAAATTAACTAGATGTTAGTTATGCGCTCAGTGCAATAAAGTGGAAATATGCTGAGGTGGGGATTATATTCCTCAATATCTTGCAGTACCCTATCAGGAACATTTTCTGGTTTTCCTCTTTCCTGGGTAGATGGTGTCTGCATTTTTTCTTCTCAACCAGAAACTTCTGGTGCTCCTATTCAGGCTTCAACTTAATATGTTGTCTCATTCACTGACCACCTGTAGTGTGTTGAGCCAATACCCCCACAATTCCATTCGTTGCATATTGAGGACTGTACATTAGCAACAGGCCCAGAGTTGAAAAGATTTTGTGTTGGATTCTGGTTACTTTTTTCAATGTAGACCTGAAGCAAAATCATTTTTGGATTTACAATCCAATGTAAATTTGTATTTGTGTTTGTTAGTAAGAAAAGTACTGCTTTGCATTAGTCTGCATCAAGGGAGCGTTCCATGGGTGGCAAATTGACATTCTCATGCTACCATCCATGTTTCTTTTATTGCCATCTCTCAATAGTACAGGTACAACATGACAAAACAAAAAAGAACATGAAGCTACAGTGTGGCATAGCAATATAATCTGTGCATTCTGAATAACAGTCCGATCTGAATCCCTGCCGCAGACTCCCAAGGCATCCGAGGATGGAACAACCTCAACACATCGCTTGCACCTATCCCATGAGGCTGTAACAATACTCTTGCCTCTGCAGTTCCTCCACCTTCAGTGGTGCAGCTCATACGAGTCCCCTTGCATCACTCGTCAGCCTGTTAGGACCATGTATCATACCCCCTCAAACTCAATTGTGTGGTTTAGCATAAATGCCTGCAGAGGGGCATCATAGAGTAACACATTTCCTGCTGATTATTGCAATACAACAAATATAGAAGCCAGTCTCGCACCACCGGCAAATGCATGCCCCCTCCCATTATGTGCAAGTTATTACACTAATTTTTACCCTGATTACATTGAGCACTTTGCCCAGCCATGTCGTCCTTCGCCATGTCGTCCTTCAGTTGGGAAATCTGACCTCCTGCAGTGGCGATGCGTTTTTCTTGCCTGCCCAGGGCAGTGGTGAGTTTGTCTACGCATGTGGTTAAGGTGTCAATTTTAGTATCTATCGAGGTGAGGCTTTCTTTGGGTATGCACTAGGAACGGTGTAGCATAGTGCGTAATGGTTAAGTCAGCTCTATTAGTAGTACAGGAACTTTACTATTGGTAACAATCTAGAACTGTAGAATTTTATGATGTAGTAAGTATTCTTTTGGTCATTCTCTGCTTGTACCTTGTTCGTGTTGGATGTCTCTTGATGCGGGGTTGGAATAAAGGACCTACAAACCAGATACTGACTGCGTGTCTTCATTAAGTTACTACTTTCAATTGGGGACGATCGATGGTCTAGCCGCTGCCAACTATTTTATACAAATCTTCCACACCGAAGATTACGCATTTCGTTTTTGGTTCTATGCGAGTTTCTCAAACGAAACCTACACGCAAGTAACTGAAAAGGAAATACTAAAGAACAGAAGAGAAGCCGATCGAAACTCCACTCTCCGTGAGTGTTTTTTAACTTTATATTTCAATTTTGCCCTCTTCTGCAGTGGTAACTACGGCGCGGCTTACTTTTAAATTGCGGCCAACTGTCATTCCATGCGCAGCCTCTATTACACGAGGACATCACACGCTGTCTTCCACGACCCGAGGACATGTGCTGATCCTTTTGTGACAAGTATTCTGAGACAATTTTACACTTTGTCACCACATTCAATTACCAGGTCACGTTACATGACCTCAGCAGCCATTTTGTGTTCCTGTTTGGAAAAAAAATACAGCGTACAGTGAACCTAAGCATTGGGAGGGAGGTGTAGGGGGGGTGAGCAGACCAAAAGACCGATATTGTGTGAAAAACGCCGCTTTATTGAAATAGGTGCACATTAACAAATTAAAACCTCGGCCAATGCCGTACAAAACTAATCCTCACTAAATATAAAACTTCCTTAACCCCCAATCACCATCCCTCCCCTAAAACGTCATCAACCCCGCCCCCACCCATCCATTACGCCATTATAAAATACAAACAATGCAAAACCCTGCATAAACATTTCAACTTATCAAATCCCCCAAACCATAAACCAAACTTCCCCATTTGCCCTCCAACAACTCTTGGTCCCCCAACCTATGGAACCACCCCAACAACTTATCCTGCCCAAATTCCCCTGACGATGCCACAACTAATCAAATGACAACCACAATCTTGCCAAGCCTGGCAACAATCCACTAACCCCCGCACTGCACCTGTTCCAAGCGACAAGTTTAACAATAAAGTCCCCATGTCCACCTGTTCCAACAAAAAACCCAGAGAAGGAAAAAATAGAAGAGAGGGAGGGGAAAAAACTTTCTATCACAACCTCCAGCCCGCCAGGTCACCAAACCTAAAATGGTGGCCGGGAGGCGGAGCCCAAAGCATTTATGCTTGTGCTCCATTTGGAAGGAAAAATTAGCCCAAAATGCAAAAAACACGCCGGCTGGGCTTCAACACAAAACCCCATAAACTGCCCGGGGGGGGACCTCCCTACGGTCGGCTGCCCCCCCAGCCCCTCTTGGGAGGGTGTGGTGGGGGGGGTGATCAGACCAAAAGACCGTTATTGTGTGTGAAAAAGGCCGCTTTATTGAAACATGTGCACATTAACAAATTAAAACCTCGGCCAATGCCTTACAAAACTAATCCTCACTAAATATAAAACTTGCTTAAACTCCAATCACCATCCCACCCCTAAAACGTCATCAACCCCGCCCCCTCCCGTACATTACGCCATTATAAAATACAAACATTGCAAAACCCCGCATAAACATTTCAACTTATCAAATCCCCCAAACCATAAACTAAACTCCCCCGTTTGCCCCCCCACAACTCTTGGTCCCCCAACCTATGGAACCACCCCAACAACTTATCCTGCCCAAATCCAGCTGACGATGCCACAACTAATCAAATGACAACCACAATCTTGCCAAGCCTGGCAAAAATCAACTAACCCCCGCCACCCAGAAAGTGGGGGGGAAGAACTACACCCCCCTTTCTGCCCCCCACACTAGCGCCAACAGACTAACGAAAACACACAGTAACCTAGACAGCAAAGTCCCGAATCTTTAAACAACGTGACAAAACCTCTCTCAACTCAAGAAGATACAAATCCATGCCCATCCTGGAAAGATGAACCCCATCGCTACGAAAAAAACTCAACTGTGTCATAACGAATATCACCATGAGTCACCCGGCCAAAACCCAGACCTCTAAAAAATCTAGACACTTCAAGGTTAATCTTCTTACGAGTCCTATCGATTGCTTTAGGCTTCATCGCACCTCTCCAGGACCTCCGCAGAACCAACTCTGTCCACAAGACATGGCAACCTGCCCACTGTTGTTTCAAAAGGCAAAGATCTTTCTTCATTGCCCTCAAAAGCACCACTCCCTTGACCCCGCAAAGATCATTCCCCCCCAAATGAATCAACAACAACGGAGAGTGACCCCCAACCAACCAAGAACTAAGCGAAGGAATTAACTCCTTCCAAAGTATGCCTCATTTACCCTTCCATATTACATTGAACAGATGTTCGTTAAAAACCAGCAAAGATCCAAAGTAGCTATTGCATGCTTGAACGTGTGCCCATTTCACGAAGGAATGCCCAACAATCCATATGGTCATAGCTGCTGAGCGGGGTCCCGCCACAGAACCTGAAAAGAGAAAAGCAGTATCAGATTTAATAAAAAGAGGATGACGCAAGCGCCTCCCCAGCTTCATTCCTCACATAGCACTGAAAACAGTTAGATGACCAACGCCCTAAGTACATGATGTCCTGCGTAGACCAACCCCTATTATAAGCTTCCGTTGCTGCCCCAATCCTGAATGAATGAGTACCATATTTTTTCTCATCCAAACCAATACTCCGCAAAGCCTTGCGTAGTACCATTCGTAATTGGTAGTCTGAGACCCTAGATCCATCTGCATGTTGAAACACACAAGCCTCCAGAACCCCCCGGAAACAACCCAGCAACGCCGAGCCCACTGTAATGGGCATGTCCCTGAAGGGGAGGACGCTTCCAACCAAACACCTTTCCCTTTGCTTCGATGGTCGATTTTTGAATGAGGTAGCCAGATATGAACACCCTTATCCGATAAATGTACATCCCCCCCCATCTCCCCCACCTAACTTAGAATCTAACAACTCGGAAACTCTAAACGCTCCAAAAAAAACATCCAAACCATTAGTGTGGAAAAAAGGCACGCTTCAAACTCATTCCTACAGATCCATGGCAATGCCTCTAATACCCAAGCTAAATTCTGCCAAGACAAAGCTCTACGGACAGTCTGCACCACTCCCCGCTGCCGGACCCAACCTTCCAACATTCTCTTCCCAACCTCCCCAGCAGAGGGGAGTAGCCCCAAAGGAGTTTACCCATGAATGAAATGCCTGCTAACTTTCCTGTTATGGTAACTCTGGATAAGCCTTTGTTCATCAAATAAAGGTTACGCTGAACAACGTCTTCTGACCGCCTCCAGCCAGGTTCTCGCCTGCAGGCTTCGGACGCCAGGAAATCTCTCCAAGCCAGCTCATATGCGGCCCGAGTAGATGAAGACAGCGAACCTACCACCAGCTGTATGACCCTGTGTTGCATACATACCATAAGTGATCCGGCATGGGGGTCGGTGTCCTGTCCGCCTCCGAAGCTAGCCCACGGAATCTCTCCCACTGCGAACGAGATAAGGCATCTGCAATGTCATTGTCCACACCGGAAATGTGTAAGGCCCTAAAATTGATGTCATACCTAAGGCAACCCACCACAAAGACTCTCAACAATTTCAAAAACTGTGTGTCCCTGGCAGACTTTCTGTTGATGATGTCTACTACAGCCAAGTTGTCAATACGAAAAAGAACCTTTTTGTGAGCCAACCCCTGCCCCACAATGTCAGTGCTTCAACCACCGGAAACAGTTCCAAGAAGGCAATGCTCCTGCCCCCATTCTTCCACTGCTCAGGCCACCTCTCTGCACACCATCTGCCCTGCCAATACAAGCCAAAACCAGCACTGCCCGCTGCATCAGAGAAAACCTGGACCTCCCACACCAAGTCCTCTTCACTGGCCAAAGGAAATCCGTTAAAGGTGTGCAGAAAAACCGCCCACATACGCAGATCTTCCTTGACCCTGTGCGCTTTACAAGTATACTACATTTACATTTACTGTAAATGTCTCTCCACGGGACACTGCCAAATATCTGACAGAAAGGAGAGACAAGGCGAAATTGAAAGCTAAAGCCAAAGCCAAGAACAAGAAAGGGAAAATATTGGTTGCGGCGGGTGTCCCCCCTCTAATCATCGCTCCTCCTATTAGGAAGCCTCTATTGGTAGAAAAAATCCCACTTAGGAAGTGGATACAAGCTAAGGGGCTGGTGAAGAATATGACTCTAAGGCTTTCTGGCACAAGTCTGCCAGATAACGACTCTATCCGGACCTCTGCCGTGGCAATAGAAGATCTTTCACTTACTGATGGTATAACTGAACCCCCTTCTATAGATGCGGTTGCTCTGATTACATCCCCAGAAACTGTATCGGATATGACTTGCTTTGTAGTGGCCTCTGTTAACAATAAATTCAGATACTACTACTCCCTCCTCTAGTATCACTCCCGTAATGCTATCTGCTCCAACATCATCTTTGAAGTCACATACTTCTGTCATGGCTTCCGGACCAGCAACAACAGGAGAACAGGGGACTATTGACTCGTCTTTGGATATCATTTTGCAGACTCTAACTAGTCATCGGCGGGAAACGCAAGAACATATTTGGCAGTTACGGGACAATAATACTAAATTACAGAACTTTTTGAAGGAAATTACGACTAAGATAGGAGGGATTGCACTGGATATACAAGATTTACAATGTCGAGTGGTTAAAATAGAAGAAAGTGCTGCTCGTACTGAATCTGTTGTGAGGCAGCATGATTCTCAGCTTTTGTCTTTACAACTAATAATCGAAGATTTGGAAAATCGCCAAAGGTGATCCAATCTCTGACTTTTTGGTATTCCGGAAGGGTCAGAGGGGGCTGATCCCAGGGCCTATGTGGTTAACCTATTCCAGAAGGCCTTTCCAGATTTATCGGATTGGGATTGGGATTCCCAACTCCAGAGAGTCCATAGGCTACCACTTGTTCAGAGGAAAAAGGAAAGCAAGTTCCCTCGTCCCTTCCTAGTTTAAATTGGGAACTTTCTGCTGAGACATGCTGTCTCAATTAAAGCTAGATCTAATTCCCCTGTTACTATTGAAAATGTGTCCTTTTTTGTTAGATCTGATCTTAGCAAGGCCACTATGGACAGGCGGTGGCAACTGCGCAAGCGTATTGATCCGTTTAAATCTCTTGGCGCACAAGTGTTTCTACAGGAAACTGCCCGTTTAAAAATCATTAAGGTAGGACGTACTCATTTCTTTACGGATGTGAGAGAAGCTGAGGAGGCACTATCTACATTCACTTAAGTAATTATAGTTAGGGAGTAGGAGACGGGATGATTAGATTAGGATGATCTCTTTAGATTTTATTTCCATATTACACATATTTTTTGTTCCTTTAAATGAACACATATATATATGGATCTTTTCTTCTCTCTCCCTTTTACTGGTTTAAAGCTCCATTTTTTTTCTCTTCTCTCTTTTTCTTTGGGGTGGGTAATAGGTTGAGTCTCATGCTGCTTATTAGGGTTAGCTGCCAATTCAGCTGCAGCAGTATTTTGGGAGGTGGTCCCTCTCAAGGGAGGTGAGGAGGCAGGGTGAGGGGGTAAAGGGGGAGGGTTGGGGGAGGAGGGTTTTTGGAAAAAACAACTCAAGGAGGAGAATCTGTGATATTGATGGAGAGAAGGTTACTTGGCTTTTCCATGCAGAATGAGTCCGTCAGTCAGATTAGCTTTATTCGATTTTGGTTTAAAATCATAAAAGCAGCAACAATACATAAATAAATGCCTTAACATTTCATTACAAAGTTAATATCAACTAATAAAACAGGATTAAATAAGTATGACGGATGGAGAAGTGCCGTTTAAATTGTCAGAATTACTGCCCATAATAGGGGGGTGATGCATCCGGGACATACTTGGTGCCACACAGGGCATTGAGCTCCTCCCAGATGGACATGTTTTATATACAATACCCCAAAATGCGGCAATAAGCAGAACAGTGTAAGTCAATAAGAAAAGTGTGTCTCTATACCTCCTCCTATGGGAAAAGTCAGGTGGGGTGGCCCGTCCCGTCCTCTTCTGGCCTCTGAGGGCCACAGAGGGCCCGCCCTTTGTCCGGGCTTCGCGCGATGGTGTGGCATCTGTCCGCCGCTGAGGGAGCCTGGGAAATGTAGTATTGAACGCCCCCTCCGCACTGCGGCCACGATAGATGACCACTGCGGCGGCGGGAGGGAGACAAAGAGTGCCGGTGGTCAGAGGTGGTCAGGGATTAAATAGCCCAGGGTCCAAGGACCGGAAACAAGATGAGCTGCTCAAAGGCTCAGAAGCCCCTGCAAGCGTCCCCATGCAGAATGAAAAGACATACTTAAATTATCTTTTCAAATGCTACGATTAAGATGTTTGTCATGGAACGTTGCTGGCCTGAATAATAAACGTAAAAGACGTCTGGTCAGAGAAGAGCTAGCACTGTATGATCCGCATTTTGTTTTTCTATTCGAGACACACATTGCGTATAAGGACCAAAAGATATTGGGGCAACTTGGGTATGAAGTCATAATTTGTTCTACTTTTAATGGTTCTATCAGAAGGGTAGCTATCCTCAAAGATAAACGTTTTAAGGCAGAAATTTGTAAAATGGAGTTTGATAAGAATGGGCGGTGGCCAATAGTACAATTAGTAATCGAGAAAAGTACATTTACTTTATGTGTGGTTTATGTTTCAAATACGGATGATGGCTTTGTGTTCAATCAACTGAATATAGAAGTGTTAGAATGGGAAGGAGAACTTGTTATTCAATTTTATAATGAATAATCAAATTGATACTACTAGGCACAACGCTTTTCAACGTATGCGTAGAACACGGCTGCTATTTTAGAAATAGGACGTATCCATAACATCAAGGATGTTTGGCACAATATTCTCCCAAATATACCGGGTTATACATATTATTCGACCCCCCATAGGCTTTGCTCTCGCATTGACATGGTTTGGGCTTCGGATTACATGATGAATACTGGCTCTATAGAATTAAGCCCACGAGTAACATCCGATCATAATTCTACCTAATTTCTGTTTAATGTTATACAAACTTATAGAATATCCCGGTTGTTCTCTTTCCCCAGACATTTGTTTACCAATACCTCCTTTATCTCCCAACTTAAGTCACACATTATAGATTTTATTGAATGTAATATTAATTCTACTATATATATTACTGTTTGGGATGCCTGCAAAGCCAGTATTCGGGGGTTTACTCAACAATTTCTTTTCCGTCTAATCCAGAGCCTTATCTCGGATCCCTGTGGCGTGGAGGTGTGCGGTAGCAGACGGTGTCGAAGGCGGCAGAGAGGTCTAGGAGGATGAGTGCTGCGGTCTCGCCGTCGTCCAGCAGGATCCTGATGTTGCTAGTGGCGGCGATGAGGGCAGTCTCAGTGCTGTGGTTGCTGCGGAACCCTGACTGGGAAGGGTTCAGGATTCTGTTTTCATTAAGGCTTATTTTCTCTATGCGTCATTTTCTCTTTATGGGAAATTCTGCAATTATTAGTTATTGATTTTAGCTTCATGCATGTTTCAGTCTTGCCTTTTTTTAGGCTCTTTGTGGGTTCTGACACACATCATTTGCACCCCATTTCCTAGAATAAGGACTGTTTCCATTATGGAACGTGCTTTAGGCACATTATAATATGATCTGTACTAACTTTTTTTTTCTTTTACAATTCCATAATCTGAATGTAAATTGACTAATGAATAAAGAGTTAGAAAAAAATAAACTTTAATACGAAAATAAAATCCTTTAAACTACTCATACCTATCATCATTGACTGCAAATAAAGAACTTGATGATATACTTGACCTGTGCATTTTGTTCCAGCTCCAATTTAGAACCTGGCAGCCAAGGTCCATTTGACCTGTCAAGAGTCATCATGATATTTAGAGGATGAAATCTGTAAGTAAGGTTGTTCCCACACTATATCGCAGATACTCCTCTTACACTGCCTCAACATACGATGATGGGAGGAGTCTAATAGCCAAACCACATGTGTGATCATTGCATTATGTGCAACCATGGTTTGAATTAGAGTAAATGTATTACAGCAAGGGATTATATACACTTTGTACCTTAAATATTGTGATCACATATGAAAATATGCTCACCACAGATTGCTTTAGTACATTTTCTAAATTCTCCAGAACACAGACTAGGAGATATGCTTTCTAAAACCCTGGCTCTAAGATATTTGTTAATATGCCAACCCGAAACAACAAACTAGTTGGAGTGCAACTATCCAGCAACCCACTGAGCAATACACGAGTGAGCAGCATTTCAAGTAATGATAAATCTTGTGAATTATGACATGGGTGATTAGTTGAACTCAGAACATATTTCACGATAGAAAGGCACACACAAACAACACTAGGAAACAATGGATACATTTCTAAAACGTATTTTAACAGTAAAACTCTATTCTAGTATACATAATATGAATTGTAAAAGTAATATAAACCAACAGAATAGTATCTGCAATGTTCATCGGTAAATTCAACAGCAGAATATAGTTCAACATATTGACTATTTAGTTTGATATCAACTCCGCTATCATTACTTTGTCTTACTAAGCTAAACCCTCCACCAAAAGAAAGGCCTAATTTGAGTTTAACATACTGTTCACATTTTCAAACTTCGTTCGATTATGGACATTGCTGCCCAATATAACTGCAAGATCCGTTGTTCTGGTTTGCACTGGTAGGAATGCTGATATGTCCCCAGCAAGTGAAAGCTGAATGTTAGCCTTCAGCAAAAGTAGATAAAGCCTTTCTACGTGACCTGTCTCATCTCTGTCTTCAGGCACAAAAGGCATTTATATCCCTCCCCACTCTTTTACTAATTTATATAACATTATCAAGCCATTGTTGAATTTTTTAAATCTTTTAAAATAAATAAACAGCTAGCAGAAAGTGTCTTGATCTTCTTTCATTCATTTTGATTCTGTGAAAACATGCTTTTTGAACAATAATATTTAAAGGAAAATTCATTCACCAAATTTCATGAAACATTGCTCACAACCCTCCAACAACTATTTTAGAAGAGAGACTGCAACTCATATTGAATATTATGAACATATCCAAGCAGACTGACTAACATATTGCAAGAAAGAGTGTTACTAAATAAACATGCATTCTATATTTGCCTTTCATATGTCAATGAGTGATAGTTGTAATTTAAAAAGGGGGATACCTAGAAGAGAAAAACATGATATTTACAACAATTTGACACGATCCTGCAATTTAAAATATATTGGTAGTCCCACTAGAATAGTAAAATCACACCTTCTAAATTAATGCTTTACACTAACCAATGCATTTGCTCAATAACGACAGTATATTAATGACAGTTCTAGGCTTAGTAACTGGTTTCACACAATCCCAAAAGGAGGAACTGAAATTTACATTGACACTGTGTTGTATCTTATACTGTTTGCGCTTTCCCTAACCCCTGTTCCCCCCTTCCCTCTTATCAGTACATGGTACAGTCCACTTGTCAGCAGGCGCTCGCTATGGAATGTTGACATAGCGAGCGACGCTCCTGGTTGACAGCTGACGGCATACTGAGTGTGTTCTTAACTAATAAAGAACTCATCTACAAACCACGGTGATCCTCTTTTCTACAATTCTTGGCGACGAGGTGAGGAGACTGTGCCAGGGACAGTGTATGCCGTTTCCCTGGTATGAATTTACTGCTTGTCAATGGAAAAAAGAAAAACTGAGTCCACGGTGTTTTGCTGTGAAAGGAGCAGAGGACTGCTGCTGATGGACTCGTGTAAAGGAGCTCAAGTAAGAACAGTGTAATTGAGTGCGAGTCGGACTCGACGAAGGCACTGGCTAGTTAATGAGAGAATCTGAAGGGAGATTCTTCCATGTGGATAGCTGACTCACTCGGGTGCTGGTTCGAGCATCTTGAACCCTGACTGAAGTTTATGAAAGAATGTTCGTGAGGGGAGCTCCCACCAGGTTCGAGTGTCCAGCGTGAAGGGAGACTTGCTCGTGTGTCGGGTCGGGCACAGGGGGCGTCCTACTGATGAGAGCGGATCTTGGGCGGACTCTCGTGTGTTGAACTTAGCAAGGGGCGTCATATCAATTTGAGGAAACTAAGAGGTCTCAGCCCTAACGTTCTTGTGAGGCGCAGGTGAAATGCAAAGAGTAGTGCAAGGGGCGGCCAGCGGTTCAGTGGTCTATCGTGTGAGACGCGCGGCGCCCCTAACCTCTCTCAGCGCAAGGAGAACAATGAGCGTTTGATTTGACGGCAACAGCGCCCTTACTGAATTTTCACGTGAGGCGAGGCTGCGCACTTACCAGCAGGCTTCATTTCGGAATTTCCTTGGTTCGCTGTTTGTCTCCTCCAGCAGAAGCATTCGCAAGGAGAAACGAAGCGGAATCTCGAGCTAACAGACTGTATTCTTCAGCCGAGTAAACGTATTTGTCTGGGGACATGCCCTTTCTTCGACCTGACAGGAACTGCTTCAGGGAAAGTTTCTCTACAGGAAGGTCCCACCAGGGGGAGGAGGCAAGCGGTTCAATTGAATCAGGAACCTCGACCTGTGGAAGTAGAAAGGGGACTTTCCAATTACTGATTTAGCTGATTTCTACCGAAATATGAGATTTAATAGTGTGTGGGCACTAGAGTGGTTCGATCTGTAGGCATTTTTGAAGCAACGTTGTAAATTACCTCTGCCAGTAGTTTATGTAATTCCTTCTGCTTTAGGAAGGGGAAAGATCTTTCTGGAAAGAAAAGTATTTGTATGTCAATGGCAGGTGCTGGTATGAGTCAGCCTCCACCTTTCCTTAATGAATTGGGAGAACCTGATATTCCCTGGAGAAGGTGGGAAGGTATTTTCAAATCATATTTAATTGCCATAGGAGGTAGCAATTACACCAACATATGTAAACAGCACATACTGCTCCACAATTTAAGACACACATGGGAGGAAGATCTATGAAGATATAACAGGGAGGTTGGTGGAGGATGACCAGGAGGAAGTGGAGGAAGGTGTCAATGTTTATGAAAGCACACTGAGGGAATTAGGGTCTCACTTCAAGGAGAAAATAAATGTGGTGATGGAAAGGCATAAGTTTTTTAAGAGGGTGCAGAAGAGGGAGGAGAAAGTGAGCAATTACATAGCAGTATTGAGAGGTTTGCCAGCCACATGTGAATTTGGGCAACTCACAGACTCATTGATTAGAGACCAACTGGTAAGGTGCACCAATGACACCAAGACTCAAGAGGAATTACTTACCAAGAACCCTAACTTAGAGGAAGTCATAAACATAGCTAAGGGCCTAGAACACACTGCGAGGTGTATTAGAGAAATGAAATCACAGGAAGGGACAAACAAAGAGAGGGCAGAAAACAAGTCTAGCACAGAGGGAGAAACTGTCTGTAAAGTAGCGGACAAAAGCAAGGAGGTGAATCGCAATAAGTCTAGTACAATGGTGTGTTTTAAATGTGGAAGCCCCAACCATTTGGCCAATAACTGGAAGTGTCCCGCTAGAAATGTGCAGTGTAGGAAGTGCAACAGGTGGGGAAACTATTCGAAAGTGTGTAAAGCTCCTGGTAAAGCAGTGCATATTATAGAGGAGTCCCCCCAAGATGTGTTTCAAGTGGGGGAAGAGGAGGAAGATAATGAGGACATGTATCCCAAATGTGATGTACTACTGGATGGTGTAAAGTTTAGTATGTACGCTGATTCATGTTCCCCACATACCCTGGTTGATAAAAAATGTGTTTGAGGATAAATTTGCTAAACATCCTGTTAAATTGATGCAACCTGACATCAGTCCCAAGGGGTATAACAAAGGGAAAATCCCGCTAGAAGGCATGGTGACAATGAGAATTTCCTTTAAGGATAGACACATGGTGGGGAAGGTGTATGTATCCTCTAGTGGCTCAACCCTATTGGGCTGGAAACATCAGAAGCAGTTGGGCATTACTCTAGACCCGAACAACAAAGAACAGGTGTTATTAATTGACCCAGAAGGTATAGCAGGAAACCTCACGGAAGAGTTCAAAGAGGTGTTCAGTGACAGATTGGGAGTTTTTAAGAACTACATGCACAAGATAATTCTAAAGGTGGGGGCTGAACCTGTAGTGCACAAGACTAGATCCATACCATTACGCATGAGACAGCCCCTCCAGCAGGAACTTCAGAGATTGGTCAGTCAGGGAGTCATCACGGAGATTGAAAGTTCTGCCTGGTTGGCCCCGATTGTCATCACGGCAAAAGATGGAGGGAACAGTATAAGACTCTGTGTAGACCTGAGGGACCTAAATGCGAACATTCTGGTGGACAGGATAAGTGAGATGTTAAGCACAATAAGGGGAGCAAGGTATTTCAGTGTGTTGGACCTGTCTTCTGCCTATTACCAAATCAAACTTCACCCGGATTCCCAGATATTTACAGCATTCACAACCCCGTTTGGCAATTTTAAGTTCCTGCGAATGCCATTTGGATTGGCCTCAGCGGCCGCGGCCTTCCAAAGGGTCATGCAACACGTGTTAAAGGATTGTAGGAACACCATCTGTTTCCAGGATGATATACTGATCTATGGAGGTTGTGAAGATGAACACAACGAGATGGCAAAAGAAGTGTTGGTAAAATTGAAAGAGGTAGGGTTCACCACCAAGCCATCCAAATGCAAGCTAGGTGTAAGCTCGGTGGATTACCTGGGACACACCTTATCTGAAGAGGGCATCAAGCCAAAGCACGACTTGGTCAGAGCTGTGAGAGATGCTCCCACTCCCAAGAGCAAGGAGGACATACTATTGTTCCTGGGGCTTGCTGAATACATGGCCAAGTTCATAAAGGATTTTGCAATGGCGTCACAACCGTTAAGAGACTTGATCAAGAAAGACAGTGTTTTCAATTGGGGAAAAGAGCAAGAGATGTCAATGAGGACATAAAGAAGGCCATCATTGAGGCCCCGTTTATAGGGAAATTTGACCCAAATGGTGTAACCATCATCTCGACGGACGCCAGCAACCGAGGTATTGGGGCCACACTGGCGCAAAGAGAGGGAAACAAAATCAACGTGGTGGCTTTTGCATCAAGAACCCTCACTTCATCAGAAAAAAATTACTCGACCATAGAGAAAGAAGCCCTGGCAGTCTATTGGGCAATCTGCCACTACAAGTTTTTCATCTGGGGGATTCCGTTTGAAGTTCAGACCGACCATAAACCTTTGGTCTCACTGTTCACAAAGAAGGACATGGAAAGCATGACGCCCCGCATAGCTAAATGGGCTGTGGGCCTGCAAGCATACAACTTCAAAGTATCCTACATCCCCGGACAACAAAATAGGGTTGCAGATTTCCTGTCAAGAGCGCAAGCCGAGGGAGAGGTGGAAGAAGAGTTGAATGGAGACTCTATTCTGGAGTTGCGTTTAGCTGCGGTGAAAAAGAATGCATGGGAAACCCAGATGGAACAAGATGAAATACTGAAGAAGGTGAAGAGACATATAATCACGGGATGGCCAAAGAAGTGCAAGGATATGGAAACGGAGATCCAACCGTATTGGAATGTGAGGGAGGATCTATCAGTAGAAGGAGACTTTATACTGAAATCAGGGAAACTAGTCCCTCCAGAAGCTTTAAGAAACCAAATAGTGGAACTGGCACACGAAGGACACTTAGGCAAAAGCCTGAGCAAAGCTAGGCTTCGTACAGACTACTGGTTTCCAGCGATTGACAGTGAAATGGAGGACAAAGTGCGCGATTGCTACGCGTGCAGTTTAAGTGACAAGTCTAAGACCGTTAGAAGAGCGCCCTTGTCACCGGTGGAAGTACCCGAGGCACCATGGAACAAGTTAGGCTTCGATATTGCCGGACCGATCCATAGCAAAGGGCCTCAGGACTGGTATCTACTGGTCATGGTGGACTACTTCTCAAGCTGGATAACCTGCAAGGTTGTTCACAACTTGAACACTAGAACGATCATTGAGTTCATGAAAGAGGTGTTCTCAAGAGAGGGAGTGCCGGCGACACTGGTGACGGACAATGGAGTCCAGCTTACCTCAGAAGAAATGAAGGAGTTTCTCAAGGATTGTTCCATAGTCCATGTCCGCACACCCCTGTATTGCCTCAAAGCCAACGGCAAGGTGGAGAGAGTAAACCGAATGTTGAAAGAGTGCATTCAATTGGTGAACCAAGCGGGACGGAACATAGAGGAGGCTGTAAGAGACATGTTTTGGGCATACCACACCCCACCAAAGTCTACCACCGGTTGCACGCCTTTCGAGTTGCTGAGGGGGAGGAAAGCTGGCACCAAACTTACACCCAGTTGGATGGGGAGAAAACAAGTAGAGGTCAAGAGGAGGATTGAAGCCAATCAACGAAAGTACAAGGAATGGTACAATAAGAAGTGGGGAGTTAAGGAGAGAGGATTCCAGCAAGAACAGAGAGTGCAGGTGAAGAAACCGGAGAGACTGAGAAAAGGGGGTGACAAGTTCTATGCCCCCAATACTATCAAAATACGAAACAAGAACACGGCGGTCATGGAGGATGGTAGGCTGTGGAGTCATGACAGGATGGTTCCGGCTGGAGGAGGAGATTCCAGGTCACACACGATAAGGTCAGAGGGTGGAGGCATTAGTGGAGACACCAGACTAGACAGGAGGAGTGACCGACCTAGGAACGCCCCCCAGTGGCACAAACATTTCCTGATGAGATAGCTTCCAGCTGAACAGCTCCCTTAGCAAAGCAGGTTCCCCCTTGTAAGCCCCCGAGTCAGGACTGGGAGGTGCCAGCATCACTCACTAACCACAAGGGAGGGCCGTATATCATTTCTTCTGCATCTTAACCTCCCACTTTGTTTTCTGTTTCCATAGGGAGGATGATGTGTTGTATCTTATACTGTTTGCGCTTTCCCTAACCCCTGTTCCCCCCTTCCCTCTTATCAGTACATGGTACAGTCCACTTGTCAGCAGGCGCTCGCTATGGAATGTTGACATAGCGAGCAACGCTCCTGGTTGACAGCTGACGGCATACTGAGTGTGTTCTTAACTAATAAAGAACTCCTCTACAAACCACGGTGATCCTCTTTTCTACACACTGACATTTAAATCCAGAATAATTATCAAAATGTGAAGTTTCAACTTGAATGGCCAAGACAGAGGAAAGGCTGTATTGCTATTTGAGCTGTTTAATACTATCATATGCTGATAAACCTTAATTAGTATGATATGATCTTTGTGTGGATATACTATTGTTCATTCAGTTGGAGCTTTCATCATACCATAATACATCCGTTGGCGTTGACCTTTTGACATTCATCAGTCACCTGGTGTTTTGTTATATTAGATTGATCTGTTTATATATTTAATATATGTGACTCAGACGTGAGATTAAAAGTAAAATGTGATCCATCATCTCTCTAAACCAAGAGCTCTCTGAAGCAAACTCTTAAACACACATCAGTATCCATCACTATCATTGACTATACTCCTTCTTTTCCCAAGTATTTGACTGTGAATATCCTTATTTGATTTTAATTAGGAGCTATTGGGTGGATTTCAGGGCCAGAGTTCTGACACATTTATATTTATTGTTACCGTTGTGCACATTTCGTTCTAGGCTTTCCAAGTTGACTCCATGGAGGTAAGTTCTTAAACTAGACTCAGTGGATGCTTCAGACAAATGCCTGTGACAATATGTAATCAAGGAGAAAAACGCTGAATGTCAAGCTCTTGGCTATAGCTAGGTATGTGAAGCCTCAGCAGTCTTGTAAGGCTGAACACCAGAAAACAGCCATCAATCGCCGTGCCAAATATTATTACTTGCAGCCACCATTGTGTTCGGCTGCCTGCATAGTCTTTTAGTCAACACTGTAGGAAAATCAAAGATGATTTGTGAGTCACATGGCTTAGCTGCAGGAAACATGCAACTGTAAAAACCGAGTCACATTACTAGCAGCACCCACGCAACCTCTCTCCAGTGACTGTGCTAAATCGGAGCATCATGGGAGCGCACTAACCCAAGCACCCAATGTGGATCCCTGAGTTTGGGCTGTTCCGCAAAATTAACCAGATGTTAGTTATGAGATCAGTGCAATAAAGTGGAAAGATGGGGAGGGGATTATATTTGTCAATATCTTGCAGCACCATTTCAGGCACATTTTCAGGTTTACCTCTTTCCTGGGTAGATGGTGTCTGCATTTTTTCTCCTCAACCAGAAACTTCTGGTGCTCCCATTCAGGCTTCTAATTAATATGTTGTCTCATTCATTGACCACCTGTAGTGTGTTGATCCAATACCCTCAAAATTGCATTTGTTGCGTATTGAGGACTGTACATTAGCAACAGGCCCAGAGTTGAAAAGGTTTTGTGTTGGATTCGGGTTACTTTTTTCAATGTAGACCTGAAGCAAAATCATTTTTGGATTTACAATCCAATGTAAAATTTGTATTTGTGTTTGATAGTAAGAAAAAGTAACACAGACAAGGACGAAGTACTGCGTTGCAGTAGTCTGCATCAAGGGAGATTTCCATGGGTGGCAAATTGACATTCTCATGCTACCATCCATGTTTCTTTTATTGCCATCTCTCAATAGTACAGGTACAAAAGGACAAAACAAAAAAGAACATGGAGCTACAGCGTGGCATAGCAATATAATCTGTGCATTGTTAATAACAGCCCGATCTGAATCTCTGCTGCAGACTCCCAAGGCATCCGAGGATGGAACACCTCAACACATTGCTTGTACCTATCCCATGAGGCTGTAACATTACTCTTGCCTCTGCAGTTCCTCCACCCTTAGTGGTTCAGCTCATAGGAGTCCCCTTGCGTCACTCGTCAGCCTGTTAGGACCATGTATCATACCCCCTCAAACTCAATGGTGTGGTTTAGCATAAATGCCAGCAGGGGGGCCCAAATGTCCCTCAGGTGCTGACTAGGAGGCATCATAGAGTAATATATTTCCTGCTGATTATTGCAATACGACAAATATTGAAGCCCTTCTCGCACCACCGGCTAATGCATGCCCCCTCCCATTATGTCCAATTTATTATGCCAATTTTTACCCTGATTACATTGAGCACTTTGCCCAGCCATGTCGTCCTTCAGTTGGGAAATCTGACCTCCGGCAGTGGCAATGCATTTTTCTTGCCTGCCCAGGGCAGTGGTGAGTTTGTCTACGCATGTGGTTAAGGTGTCAATTTTAGTATCTATCGAGGGTAAGCACTAGGACCGGTGTAGCATAGTGTGTAAGAGTTAGGTCAGCTCTATTAGTAGTACAGGAACTTTACTGTTGGTAACGATCTAGAATTGTAGATTTGTATGATGTAGTAAGTATTCCTTTGGTCATTCTCCGCTTGTACCTTGTTCGTGTTGGATTTCTCTTGATGCGGGGGTTGGAATAAAGTACCTACAAACCAGATACTGACTGCGTGTCTGCATTAAGTTACTACATTTAGTTGGGGACGATCGATGGTCCAGCCCCTGCCAACTGTTTTATACAAATCTTCCACACCGAAGATTATGCATTCCGTTTTCGGTTCTATGCGAGTTTCTCAAACGAAACCTCAATGCAAGTAACTGAAAAGGAAATACTAAAGAACAGAAGAGAAGCCGATCGAAACTCCACTCTCCGTGAGTGTTTCTTAACTTTATATTTCGATTTTGCCCTCTTCTGCAGTGGTAACTACGGCGCTGCTTACTTTTAAATTGCGGCCAACTGTCATTCCATGCGCAGCCTCTATTACACGAGGACATCACAGGCTGCCTTCCACGACCCAAGGACATGTGCTTATCCTTTTGTGACCAGTGTTCTGAGACAATTTTACACTTTGTCACCACATTCAATTACGAGGTCACGTTACATGACCTCAGCGGCCATTTTGTGTTCCTGTTTGGAAAAAAAATACTGCGTACAGTGAACCTAACATTGGGAGGGAGGAGTGGGTGGGGGTGAGCAGACCAAAAGACCGATATTGTGTGTGAAAAAGGCCGCTTTATTGAAACAGGTGCACACTAACATATTAAAACCTCTGCCAATGCCTTACAAAACTAATCCTCACTAAATATAAAACTTCCTTAACCCCTAATCCCATGTTCGCAAGACGACGAGAGAAGTGATAGATTTCCGGCAGCAAGTTTAAGAAAACGAATGGCCAGGCAACATTGACGCTCACTCACATGGGAGAACGCCCATCGATATAGGAATACTACACTTTTTACAGCACAGTCGTGAATTTCATCGAGTCAGTATTCCCCTGATGAAGGTATTGTTATACCGAAATGCATTGGGATTAACTGAAAAAGATGAATGGATGTACATGAAGTAATGTACCACAAGAAGGAAGAACAAAGTACAGGAAAAGAAAATGACCATTAAAATATGATGTTCTTCATTTGATTTGTTTATACTTCTTGATGCAGAGGAATATGGACAATGCTTTGGTGGAATGAACCTTTATATATATTGTTTTAAAACATTAATATTTGATATCATGTATCACTGTGGTTTATAGAGCACCCCGCGGGGGCTTGTGCAAAGTGCGTCGCTTTCAAACAGTCTCTGTTTGTGTCAATCCGAAAAAGAACCTTTTTGTGAGCCAACTCCTGACCCCACAATGTCAATGCTACAACCACCGGAAACAGTTCCAAGAAGGCAATGCTCCTGCCCCCATTCTTCCACTGCTCAGGCCACTTCTCTGCACACCATCTGCCCTGCAAATACAAGCCAAAACCGTCACTGCCCGCTGCATCAGAGAAAATCTGGACCTCCCACACCCAGTCCTCTTCCCTGGCCAAAGGAACTTCGTTAAAGGAGTGCAGAAAAACCGCCCACCTATGCAGATCTTCCTTCACCCCTGCTGAAAAGCGCTAATGATGATGAGGCAAATGGTGACCAGACAAGGCCCTACCCAGGCGCCTGCAAAAAATCCTGCCTGCTCTGACCACCCTAAAAGCAAAATTCAGATGGCCCAACAAAGCCTGCACTTCTTTCACAGTAACCTTTGTTTTATTCAACATTGACTCCAAGAGCTCCAACATTTTTACCTTCTTGTCAATTGGCAAGGGAGCCTGCATTGCCCGTGAATCGATCTCAATACCCAAAAAAGACAAGGTCGTGCAAGGACCCATTGTCTTTTCTGGTGCCAACGGCACTCCCATAAATTCCATAAGCATCTGGAATGTGTCCAGGGCTGCCTGACAGTCAGAGGAGCCCTAGGATCCAACAAAAAAGAAATCGTCTAAGTAGTGTGTCACTAACTCATGGCCGGACTGTTGTGTGAAAATCCATTGTAAAAAAGTGCTGAAGGTTTCAAAAAGCGCACAGGACATCAAACAACCCATTGGCAATGCTTTGTCCACGTACCACTTTCCATTGAAGTGGATGCCCAGAAGATTCCAATCTTCAGGATGGACTAGAAGCAGTCTAAATGCAGATTTTATATTGCATTTTGCCATTTCCGACGATGGGCCTGCGCCCACTACAAGTGACATGGCCACATCAACCGAAGAGTAAGACACAGAGGCTGTCTCTTCATCAATGAAGTCATTGACTGACGACCCCTCCGGCCATGATAAGTGTTGGATTAATCTGTACTGCCCTGCTTCTTTTATGGGAAGAACCCCAATTGGTGAAATGATCAAGTCATCCAAAGGCCAATCGTCAAAAGGACCTGCCATCCTTCCTCCCGCACTTCCTTATCCAGTTTGGGGATGCCCGTCACCCCCTCCCAACACAATCCCCAAGAATGGGAAGTCGGACGCAGTTGCTGAACTTTTGGAAGGCGGGAGGGAGTCACCCTCCCGGCCGTATTTATTAAAATATGAAACAAAATTAAAACATTAAATAAAAGTTTCATATCAAGTACAATTTTCCTTTATTACATTTCGATGAAGACATGTTCATTGGCTAACCTTAACAGATCTCTAATACAAAGGTTTCCTAGCCGAGTCTAACATCCTCCAAATGCATACATTTCTAAATTTAAATTGTACATCCTAGCATTAAGGGCCAACGGCAAGGTCGCAACCGGTGTCAGATCCCTACTACCAAAAACTCTCGCCCTCACGGTGTGAGTGGCGGCCGCGCAGAGGACTGTACCCTCTGTGCCAACTCCGATTTCCCTTGTCTTGTTGGGGGCCCCCATTTCCGCTCGACGCCATCTTAAAGGTCGTCCGAGCACCCGTGTGAGGTATCTGTAGGAAGGCAGCGTGGACTCCCCCCCCCCACCCCACACTCTCTATCACATCCGCCGTCGCGGATATCTGGGCCCCGGGAAATTCATAGGAGGGGCATATAGCCGCCTCCTCCCCTGGAAGGGGCCTATGGGCGTCTCCCCCTAGGTGACCCATTCTTAGTGGGTGCCGCCTCCCAGTGGGAGGGGCCAATGGCGCCTCCCCCCGGGCGCTCCCATCCATAGTGGGTGGCGCCCCCCTCTAGGGACCTTGAAATTACTGCTCACGGATCATGACCTTACCGCCACAGGCCGGATAGTTGACCGGCTATCCGGCCCCCCCCACAAACTCCTCCTAAAGGTCATGCTTCTTCAAACCCTTTAGCCATGCTATTAAGTCTCCTATGAGTAAGACATTCCCCTCCCGGGACAGGTGAACCCCATCATTGAGATACATGTGATCACCCCGAATACACCCATGCGGAATGCTATGCAACTCCGCAGAGCGAAACAATCTACCAATTTTGTTGTTAACCTTCTTCACGGAATGGTTTAGAGCTGATACTGAAAGGCCCCCCCACCAAACCCTTCTGGGGATAATGTAGGACCAGGCAATTGTGCACCCCGGGATTCTTTTCGCTAACCAGCTAACGGCCGACAAAACTCGCTCGAGTAATACTCGTCTACCGAGTGTCACCAAGTCATTGCCCCCCAGGTGTACTATGATTACAGATGGCGGTGACCTCAGCCGCCCTAAGAGACCCTCAATAAAAGATTCGAACTGGTCCATACAGAGCCCGCCCCTGCCGTGGAAGGCCACTCTGTACCCGTATTCCCCAGCTGCGTGAGTCACGTCACCTGCCTTGAATACGTCCCTGGCCCGCCTCACGTATGAGTGGCCCACGACCCAAACCACTCGCTCCTCAGCAGGTGATCTCTGACCGCTGGTCCCCTGGTGCAGGTTCGACTGCCAATTCCGCCCCGCATGACATGCTCGCGAAACTGTAAATCAAACAGAAGACAAGAAGCATGAGTGCATGTAACTTGACTTCACAACATATGCAATCGCACATACCTTTTAAAACAATTCGAGGACCATCGTCCTAACTGTTTCACCTCTTCCGCACTCTGACCCCTGGCTGTAGCCTCAGTAGCAGCCCCTATCCTAAAGGAGTGGGTCTCAAAATCGCACGGGTCCATGCCCGCCGCCGCGATTGTCAGTGCTAGCACCCTCTGAAACTGAAACCTCGTCATTGGGGTGGCATCCATGTGCCTCAGCAAACTCCCCCCCCATGTATCCGCCCTCAGTGCCAAGTATTCTTCAATGCACCTTATCGGGCACGTGGGGGACCCTCGCATGCGTTGGACAACAATACTGTTTCCCATAGCTCCCTGGTCTGTCTTGGACCTAGCTATCGTGACTACCATCGAATCACCCCTAATTAGGATGCGATCCCTGCACAAGCCTCCCTCCACATCTTTCTTATTCTTTGCGACCAGTTCGCTCACCCGCATAGCCCCATGGAATGCTAATGCGAAAGCTGCCCGGAACAGAACTGCTTCGAATTGGGAGGAGCATGTCATGGGTAGTCTCGCCATAAGTAGGGACAACCTTTCTAAGCCAATCGGGCGCCTCTCGTCTTGCTTACGGCCCTCGAGGCGCTGCCAGCCACGAAGGGCTTTTCTTGCCAAAAATGAAGCTGTTGGGTCTTTGATGCCATGCACCTGCGCCATGAATGAAATGGCGGCCCTGTGTCTATTGGCCGTTGCTGCTGATCGGCCTTCCCTGTGCAATGCTACTAGGAACCCCAAGAAGGAATCCTCCTGACCCCATTTCTGATTCCCTGCCGGACCCAAAAATGCACAATAGGAACGAAACGCTCCTTCGTATGCCTTCCTCGTCCTGGGGGCTAAACTTGCTGCCACGAGGTCTTGTAATCCGGGGCACCGATTAGCCAGAGTGCTTCGGGGAATGGTGCCGCCGCTAGGTCCGCTGTAGGTAGATAACCCCTGAACGCCTGCATATGTGAACGAGAGAGTGCATCAGCCGCATGATTCAGTACACCCGGCACGTGTTTTGCCCTGAACTGTACATTCAGTCTCATGCAAAGCAGCACAACTTCCTTCAACAATCTCAAGATCCATTTGCAGCGTGCTGCCTGATTGTTAATACATTCGACAACAGTCATATTATCCGACCAAAATACCACAGAGCGGTCTCTGAACTCGTCCGGTCATGCCATCAGAGCGACAAAAATAGGGAATAGCTCGAGGAACCCTATGCTACCTGTGAGACCGCTGGTGCGCCACCACGTCGGCCATGTTTGCGCCGACCATCGATTACCAAAGATGGCACCAAATCCCACGCTACCCGCCGAGTCGGTCCACAAGCCCAGCTCCTCTGAAGACGCTGGCGGCTTGTTCCACACTACTCGACCGTTGAAGTCCGCCAGGAATGCCAACCAAATGCGCATATCCTGGCGAACCTCTGCAGACAGTCTCGTGCGGTGGTGTCCTTCCTTGAGACCAACCATAGCTTGTGCAATAAATAGAGCGTGAAAAAGGGCGGGCCATTGGTATTACTCTCAAGGCAAAGTTAAGCTGACCCACTGCTTGCTGTAACTGGTGCAGGGTCACTTTCTCCTTACTAAGGCACAGTTCCAGGGAAGCCCTAAATTTCGCTACCTTTCCCGCTGGCAAATGGAAACATCCCTCCACAGAATCGAGCTCAATTCCAAGAAACTCCAGTGAAGAAGATGGTCCGACCGTCTTACCTGGTGCCAATGGCACTCCAAATTCCCCCATGAGGCTGCAAAAATCCTGTAGCGCCTGCGCACATTTCGTGTCGCCGGCTGATCCCAAGAACAGAAAGTCATCTAGGTAATGCATAACATGCCTATGCCCTGTGGCCTCGGTGAAAGCCCACTCTAAAAAACAGCTGAATTTTTCAAAATAAGCACAAGAGATGGAGCAACCCATCGGCATGCATCTATCCATGTAGTAACGTCCTTGGAACGCAAAACCTAGCAGACGCTGATCCTGTGGGTGTACCGGGAGCAACCGGAACGCCGACTTGATATCTGATTTCGCCATCAGCGCTCCGGGGCCCAGGCGATTCAACATGGTGACGGCATCATCGAAGGATGCGTACCGCACCGAACAGACTTCTGGGTCAATCGCCTCGTTCACTGAGAAACCCCTTGGAGCTGACAGATTATGGATCAGCCTAAATTCCCCTGGGTCTTTTTTGGGGACCACTCCTAATGGGGAACAGACGAAATTCGCCACTGGCGGGTCCTGATATGGGCCAGCGACCCGGCCTAGGATGACCTCTTTTGCAATCTTTTTCTCCACCACACCTGGATTATGTTGTGCCGAAAGCTGGTTTTTACAAAACGGTTCCCCACGAAAATCCCCCGCCGGGATGTGGAAGCCATATAGGAATCCCTTCCTCAACACCCCAGCGGAGACATAATCAGGGTATTTGTTTAGCCAAGGAGTCATAGCCATGATATCAACGGGGGTAGGCAATAGTACACAATGATCCCCATCAGTCTTGTTTGGACCCTCCTCTACCTCCCGACCCGCCATCTTTTGACCTGCATGAACTCTCCGGGTGCGAGGAATTCCCACAACCTGCACACGCATGTTTGAACTGACATGCCCCTTGCGGTCTGGTACAGTTGCCTCTATTGAAGCCCCAACAGACCCCCGCTTTCCCCCATTCAAGCTGGTTTTCGGCTGGTGATCGCCACTGGCGCCCGCTCGAAAGGGCACCGCAGGCTGTTGGCGGGAAACCCCTGATCCACTCCCACCCGGCGAGGACGTCCTCGCCGCACCAGGCAGGAGCTGCTTTTGCCAAGAAATCGAGTCGAGGCAATCCCATGTCAGAGATGAATCGTACTCTTTCGCTTTACGGAATTTCATGTCGTAACCCATCCATTCATTCCCCTCATATGTTTCATAAAAATCCATTATACGTGCCTGATAACAAGACAGTTCGGGTAATACCTCGGGCTTACGCTCGCCAATAACCGCAGTAAATATTGCAAAGGCCTTGGCCCAATTTGTTATCGTCTCATCCACCCTGAATCCCGCCATTTTGGCTCGCCAGACACTCGGGTGCCACAAATCTTTCTGCGTTTTAGCATACTCCATCTCGCGATGGTCAGTCAACAATGAAAACATATTAACATACTTGTCTGCCCATATCAATTCTTTCGTGGCCAACGAGATATGTTGAACCACCCTCTCCCGTCTAGAGGGCAATGAGCCCTCCCCTGCCACTGGCAAAGCGAGCTTACCCGGTTCGGTCGCTGTTCCCGCCGTTTTCTCGATGCCAGCTGCCAGTCCTTCCTGGGTCACCTGTGGGGGGACAAGAGGGAGATTCGCCTTCGCGGCATCTCGCGACTGCCGCAACTGCTTCATTAGTAACTTGGCCTCCTCGGCCACGTCTCCGGGCGCCGTAGCACCCCCTGACTTTTGGGTGGCCAATTCGGGAGGCATGTCCTCGTCGCTGGCGGGCGTAATCACAACCGGAATCGGTTGACCCGCGTCTGGGGTTGACACCGGGGTATCAGCTGGTACGTCTGGGCTGACCGGGGGCACCTCAGGGACCGGAACCTCCCCTGCCGCCCTCCTCTTGACCCGTTTCCCTCTACCCTCGGGGACGATTCCCGGCAATGCCAGGCCTATTACCTTCTTCGGGTTACCAGGCTTGTTCATTGCGGCCAGTTGCTTCTTAATGCCCGCCATATCACGACCAAGCGCTGGAACTTGACCGAGGCTTCGCTCTATTCTCGTCATTCTGTTCACCAGCATGCGAAGCACCTGGTCATTCTCGGTACCCTTTCCTGCCTTCTTGCCAGACATGGTTATCGATTATCCACTCCAAGTCGATCAAGACGGTCCGGGACTCTCCTCGCGAAGTCACTGAAAGAGAAACACAAGAATTACAAGTTCTCAAAAATGGCTCCTTGTTCCGTCGAGGGCTCATGTGCAACGAGTGGGTGCAGCTTCCAAGCACCGGAACAAGAGGACGCTTCTTCGGGTTCCCGCTCTCTTTATTCTTCTTCAGGAGGGCGTGAACCCTCCGCCGGTACGCCTACTGGGCGTGGCCATCGGTGTAGGTGTCTAGGACAACCCCTCTTGGGCGGGAAAAAGGCGCGCCCCGGCTACGCCACTTCGGGCATACCAGCCGGGACACGCCCCCTGCCCAAAATGGTTTCCCGGGAGGATCGGGGCCCCCAACCATACGTTCGGGGGGACCGAGTGGTCGCCCCTTTCCATTTGTCTTGTACCACTGCCTTTTGTTCATCAGCCGATTTCAAATTCTTGGACCAGCGCCGAAGCCACGGCCCGGAATACCCAAAGTGGAACCCTTCTTGAAAACCTGCCAGTAAAATCCGTTGAGCTCTCACATCCCCATACCCCTGCAAACCCACTGCCAACTGTTCCAATTTAACCGGCGTAAGAGCCTTTGGGCCCAGTCCCTGGAGTGTTTTTCCTCCCTCTGTTTGATTGAGGTTTCTGCGAGGGGCCTGTAGCACTGTTACTCTGCTGCGACCACTGTTGGCCGCCTGGATTCCTTGCCCCCAACACCTAACCAGGGGATGCCTTTTGCTACACTGTGAGCATACATGACGGAATTAACAGTATTCTCTGGTACACAAACCTTTATTGAAAACCCAGCATGCTCCCACCCCAGTCTGTTTGGATGTTGTACTTCCCACCCCTCCCCGGGTGGGCTTTCCCTGAAAGGGCCGGTAAACTAATGGTAAGCCACTAGTGGTAAAAATTGTCTTACCACCAGCCGAGGCACCCATTGTGTGCTGCCACAAATCTGTGTCTAATTCACCCCACTTATCCTCAGGGTCCCAAGCCATCCGAGCCCTAAACTCCTCATCATACTGGGCCCACGCAAAACTGCTACCTATAATCTGTGCCTTTTTGATAACATCCATATATTTAAATATAGCAACACAGCGCTCCGGGAATTTTTCACAATATACGCTGACGTATATTAGAAACGCCACCGTCCAGCTCTCAATTGTGAGTGGAACCTTAGGGCGCTTGGCCAACTCATACTCTTCCTCCTTTGAACCTTCCTTAGAACGAACCTCCCTGTGTAGTAATTTCAAGATCTCAACATACTCACCTTTCCAAATCCTCTCTTTTGTAGCCAACATCAGATGTGCCCCTAGAGGCTTAGTGACGCCCATATAGGGCAGTTTCTTAATTTTCAGCTCCTTGCTATGTAAAGGGTCCTTCACTATTTCCACTACATCAGTAGTCATGCCACTCTCAACCTTACCGCCCGAAGGTCCCTCCCCATCACCTGTGCCTACCCCTTGATCTTTGACGTAACTTCCTTTATACAATTTGCCTTCAGTCCCCCCAGCAACTGCCTCGCCCCCGTCCCCACAGACACCATTTTTGGTCTGGCCCGTGGTTCAAAAAGCTCACCTGGGTCTAACAAGGAGGCTTGATCTGGCCCCGACCTCCATGCCATTTGTTCCACATCGTCCACCATTCGAGGAACCTCACTGAGGGGCCACGCTCTCGACCTGGTCCAGACGTCACCGCTTTCTTTGGTCGCACCACCACCGGTGCCTGTAAAAAACTATGAGAAACATGAAGTTGCCCCCCCCCCCCAGATTCATTATCACGCAGCTCCCCTTCTTCAGGGCTGTCCTCATCATAGTCTAAAACCAAAGGCTCCTCCAACTGGGAAGGGCCGGACACCAGCTTCTTCTTATGAGCCTTCTCGGGTCCCTTGAGACCTGAATGGGCCTTACCAACCCTGTCTGAGCGGGAGGAAGGGAAGGCTCAACCACCTCCTCACCACTACTCCAACCTAACATCGCCTGTACCACCCCCGAAGTTGGACCTAGAACCGGGCCTCTCTGCTCAGCACTCTCCTTGAATACCAAATCCTCAGCACCTCTTCACCTACCAAGGCCCCCTACCTTCAAACCAGGCACCTCCAAATTGCCCCCAAAGCTTTCATGTTGACCATACCCCGCGCCACTCCTTCCAAACACAGCTTCTCGCACCCCTTCAGACCATGAAGGAAAAACATCAAGCCCCTCCCAAGACCTGGCCCTCACACCCTGCCTCTGAACTCCAACCTGCAAAGGAGAAACCGCAGCAGCCATACAAGCATCCCCCAGGGTATCCCTACCAGAAGCCAAAGAATGAGAGGGGGATGGCAGAATGCCGGACTCATGCCCCTGAACCTCCAAATTGACACCCCCCCACCCCCCAACCTGTGCCTACTCTCCTCCCACTGACCCACTATGTACAGAAAACCCCTCACCCCTATTGGAAACTGGAGGAGAAAACAGCAGGGGGCTAAAATGCGCCCCTGCCCCTCGAGTATTGTCTGCCCCAACTGATTGAAACTGCATCTCCTGATCTACAAACTCCTCTTCGCGCCGTAATTGGGAAACATGGGCCGGAGTATGAAGCCCTGTCCCCTCCTCCTCTCCTTCAACCATGCCTATAGAAAGCAGCCCACCAGAGGGAGGAACAATTAACTCCTCCAAACCCTCCCTGACAAACACCACAGACGGAGACAGAACACTCGCCGGAGGGCCCACAAGGTATGCAACCTCCTCCCCCTTTCCGACAGAACCTCCTGCTCAATAACCGCAGAAGCAGAGGCAGAGCGCCTCTTAGCTCCACGCTTTCCCCCCCGCTTCCCCTGCTGCGCGGGGTCTGAAACCGCCCTCTTAGGAGACGCCGGGACTGAAAAAGCTCAGGCGGCTCCACACACACTGCAGACATATTACCCGGCGGCCCAACAACCAACACAAAATGGCCAGCGTCATCAGCCAGGTCACACTCCTCCAAACGCTGCACTTTCAAACCCGGGGCCGCCTTCCTCATATGCGAGCGGCCCCGTTCACTTACCGCATCAGATCTCGAGCGCTTGGGGGTTAAGCAAGCAGCCACCACCGCCGCCATTCCAGCTGAGGCCTGTCACTGAGGACGCGACGGCCCAGCAACATCCCTGAGCACCAAATCCAGCCTGCCTGTTACACTAAGGAGCGTAATCGCCTCAAGCACCCTATAATCTTCGGCTGCCATGACGAAAAAGCCACAATTAAATACTAATAAACTGTGACAAAAAAACTTTCTATCACAACCTCCCTGCCACCAGGTCACCAAACCTAAAATGGTGGCCAGGAGGCGGAGCCCAAAGCATTTATGCTTTGGCTCCATTTGGGAGGAAAAAGTAGCCCAAAATGCAAAAAACACCCCTGCTGGGCTGCAACACAAAACCCCCCCACCCGCCCCTCCCAAACAGCCCCGGGTGGATCTCCCTACGGTCGGCTCCCCCCCCCAAGCCCCTCTTCTCAAAGCGATTTTCACATCATTTTATTTTTTACTTTATTAAGAAAATTCAGCGATCGCTTTAAGCAGTTCATCGACTACCCAGACATTGCAGTAAGATTCAGATTCACTTATTATTTTCATTTATAGTGATTTGTTCATTGTTCTTCTTTTGTTTGATGTTATTATTGTATACATATGGAAAGTGATTCTACATGGTGGGATACTACAACTTCTAATACAACGAATTCTACAGCAATTAACTCTGCACAAAGTGGCAGTATTAATGTCAATAATCCCAAAGAATTCTTAACTAGCCCAGGAGAACGCAATGTAAAATGGCAAGAGTGGAAAGAATATTTTGTGAATTATATTGACACTCTTGAAGACAATGGAAGTGTCATCTCTCCTCAATGGAAAAAAAGGATTTTAATGCATTGTTAAGGATTTGAGTGTCTTAGAATGTATAATCAAATGCAGAAGATAGAAAGGAGTGGTGATTTGGATGTTTTTAAATGTGCCATCGCAGATCTTGATGACCATTATTCACCAGTAGTGTGTGTAGCGGTAACTAGACGCACATTTTATAAACAAAAACAAGACCCTAATGAGTCAATTGAAGATTACGTATCTGCCTTGAAGAATTTGGCTATTAAATGCAAATTCAGTACTTTACACAATGACATGATCAGAGACCAGGAGGTTATGTGCAAGGCAAGCTGTGGATTGAGGGTGAATCCAGTCTCAATGATATCATACCCTTAGTTAAAAAGACAGAACATTCTGACAGATGTGCAATAGCCGTTACATTGTCTAATGAACAGGTTTCAGTAAACAAAATCAGTGACAAAAAAAAGAAAAAGCTTCCACTTACAAGCAGCAAAAACCATGTCAAAATGTGAGACCTTATCAAAACACCAACTTTAGGAAGGAAGAAAATATTACTCAATTTGGTTTTGTATGTTATAGATGTGGTAGTACATCTCATACCACAAGATTTGAGAAATGTCCTGCTAAATCAGCTAAATGTGTTGAGTGTGGACTGATAGGTCATTTTTCTAAGGTTTGCAGAAGGAAATGTTCTAAAAAACCTTGTGTCACTTGCATCATTAACAGAGGTTCAGATGTATCAGATAACAATGAGGATGATTAATCTCCAGATAACAACTCTGATATTACATCCATTGGTACTGTAAGACATGTTGTTGTAAATATCACAGATGGTGACAGCAACAAATCCTTATGCGTGATATCTTTTGGTAGTATCATTTTGCAGGTTGCAGCTGATTGGGGATCTCCTTTCACCATCATTGCTAGATCTATCTGGGATGATAAATTTGCTAATACTATTGGTTCATATATACAGCCTACTGATGTGAGTCCTGAGAGTTTTATTGGACAGAAAATTGAGGTTATTAGGTCTCTTATATTTGAATTTAAAGGTAGAAGAGCGTTATGCAAATTGGATGTAGCTGCTGGTGGACCTTCTGTTTTAGGGTGGAAAGATCAATGTTCACTTGACATCATTTTATATCCTAACAGTCCCGTACAAGTTTTAGTAATGTGTGATGCAGAAAATACAAAAAATGGGTTATGTGAGTTTCCTAAAGTTTTTGCTGGTGGCATTGGGAAACTTGGTGGTTTCTCACACAAGATTCGTATTAAACCCAATGCCATTCCCAAAATTCACAAAGTTTGCCATATACCTTTGATTGTATGAGATGAAGTTAAAAAAGAACTTAAAAAACTACAGGATGCTGGTATAATAGAACCAGTTGAAGCTTCTGACTGGATTTCTCCCATTGTGATAGCCAGACGTGCCAATAGGAAAATGTGCATGTGTATTTAAATGATAATATTACTATTGATCAATTCCCTCTCCCAAGAATTGACGAAATGCTCTCATTAAACAAAGGTGCCAAATGGTTTTCCACCATTGATCTTTCCAGCGCATATCACCAGATCTCTTTGCATCCCATGAGTCAACATTGTACAGCCTTTTGTACCCCTTTTGGTTGTTTTCAATTTCGCCGCATGCCATTTGGGTTAGCGTCCGCGGCTGCGGTTTTACAAAGACTCATGCATGAATTATTTGGTGATATGCAAGGGGTAGTGTTCTTCCAGGATGATATTCTGGTTATGGGGGCCAATAAAAAAGTCCATGACGAACGTGTAAGAAAAGTAATGTGTATTTTACAAGAAACAGCATGTCTTAGAGTTGGGGTACAATGTCTGTTTTTCATTCTCTTGTTTAAGTACTTTTCCCACTTGCCCATCATAGGTACCAGGTCTTGTTAATGTTTCTCTCTAATGGATTTATTTAATGTAGTACTACATCAATGTTTTCCCTGGTGAACAGTATATTTAGGGTTCCGTCAGTCTCCAACTCTAGATCTGTGTTTGATTAAATTGCCATGATTGTTGCATGAGTTAGGTAGTCACCCAGAGGCTGGCCATATGTCTCACTGAGTTCTTCAAGTGTTATACATGTGCCAGTGATATATGATCGCCCCACACATGATAAATCAACACCTTGGAGCATGCTACCCAGCTGGCTGTGTCTGCAAACGTTTCTGAACCTTGTCAGACACCTCAATGACAGAAGAAGAGTGCTAGAAATTGGGTCTCTAGTTGTCCAAATAGGAACCACAATCCTAGTCAGGGTATACTCTAAATTTACCTGTGCTTACCCTCTGGTAGTTTGGCACAGAGCAGTTAGGCTTAACCTAACAGGCAATATGTAAAGTGTTTTTGCAACACTTAAAACAGTAAAACAGTGAAAACACCACATAAAAACAATCTAAACCAAGTTTGAAAAATTAAAGCTTAATTCAATAAACAAAAAGAGAGTAAAACAACAAAAAAAACAATAAAGTAGATCAGGAGTTATACTTTTTTTTTAAATAATTTTTATTAAACACAAAGAGCACAGCATTTCTCATTACATGACAGATATTATCTCAAGTAGAAAGTATTGTTGTGACAAATTCAAATGACAGGTCAGGGGGTAGGGCCTCAGGGTGTAAGATGCTCCTCCAGGGATGGTACAGGGGGCGGGACACAAATGGTTCCTCTATATACATTCCATTTGTCCCAAATTGCAGACCATTTTTGGGGGCATCCCTCCAGTACATACACTGTTTTGTCCCTCAGCATGCACCAATCCATGTCTGCCTTCCATGAAGTTAATGTAAGCGACACACCAGAACCCCACAGTCGGGCAATATTCCTTTTGGCTATCATCAAGCCCAGCGTAATCCACATTTTCCACCTGATGTTCACATCAGTAGGGTCCCAAACATTTAATAAACACTGTTTTGCTTCTGGTTAGAGCCCCACCCCAAGCACCTCAGTTATACATTTGTGTATCCCCTTTGAGTAGTTCTGGACAGTAACACACTTCCGTATTATGTGCAGGAAGGTACTCTCTTGGCCACATTGCCTTCTGCACATCCCATCAGATGCTCTCCCCATGCTAACGCGCCTGGCCCCTGACACATAAGTTCTGTGGAGAATCTTTAATTGAACCAGGATGAGTCTGGAAGAGATTGCCACTTCTTTGGGGAAGACAACACCTCCTGCCATTCTTTATTGTCAAGTTCTACCCTGTCTCTTTCCCACCGCCCCTGATCTGTCCAAGGGGATCTGAGGTGTTGTTGACAAGCTTTTTGTATGTGAGAGAGATTGCTTTTGTGGGCATATAGCCATCTAACAGTCTGTCTTCCAGTGGCAACGCCTCCAGTGAGCAAAATCTCTGTTCAGGCGCTAGAGCGGCGGAAGCAGGTTCCTTGCATGCCTTGTCTTTGGGTCAGCCGAGATTAAAACACCCAGGTATTGGAAGCCGTCTCGTGCCACTTGAATTGGACATTTCCTTAGGGGGGATGGGGTTCACAGTTGAGAACATAGATGACTGACTTGGCCCAGTCGATCCTGTATCCTGAGTTATTCCCAAAGTTTGTAATAATGTTGATGGCATTAAGATGTGAGGCTCTCGGGCAGGCATGAGAAAGGAGGATATCATCCGCATAGAGAGAAATACGGTCTTCCCAGATGTCTACCTATTTGAGGCCTCGGATTTTCCAATCCTGCCGGACCCATGCCGCAGGTGGCTTGTGGGAAAGAGCAAAAAGTAGTGAGGACAATGGACAGCCCTGACGTGTCCCATGGCCTTACCGAACACCTCCGACTTTTTGTTGTTAGCCACTACTTGATCCAATGGCTCACTATACAATAGCCATACCCACCCAATGAATTCGGACCCGAAGCCCCGCATTTTCAGGACCGCAAAAAGATAAGCTGATTTGACGGTGTTGAATGCCATTGTGGCATCCAGGGACACCACCGCCAATGCTTACTGGAGTGTGGCGATCCTGCCCTCCCTCAATGAAGACGCCGCAGGTTTAGTGCAGTATTACGGCGAGCCATAAAACCTGACTGATCAGGGTGGACTAATTCGGCAAGAAGCGAAGTCAGCTGGGTTGCCGCCAGTTTGACCAAGATATTGGGTTCTGCATTTAGCAGTGAGATAGGTCTATACAATGAGCACCTGTCCCGTTGCTTCCCTTCTTTGCACTAGGTCACTAGGGTGGCTATCCGCTGATCATAAGGAAGGCTCCCTCTCTCTTTACTCTCCTCGAACATCGCTCGCACGTGTGGATCAATGGAGTCAGGCTGTAGCTTGTAGAGTGCGATCAGTAAACCGTTTGGACCCAGTGCCTTACGGGATTGAAGGTTTCGTATTGCCTGTGCAATCTCGTCTAGAGATGCCTGTTCTTTGACTGACAGGACAGGAAGCTGTATCTCTGCATGCAGTGCCTCCGAGTCCGTTTCCGGCAAGTCAGTGCTTGAACGGTACATTCGGTGGTAGTGGTCGGCAAACTCATTTACAATTGCCTGCGGATCTGTTAAGATTCCTCCCTGCTCATCTACAAGCTCTGGAACCAGGCAGCTAGCTAATTCTCTTCTATCAAGCCAGGCAGATATCTTGACTGCTTTATCACCTAAGTCGTAGACTCTGCCCTTCTTTTCTTTGCATAGTGTTTTGGCCATGTTCGTGGCTATGACCCTATATTCCTCCCTCTTGAGTTTAAGTTCATGCTGCTTGGTCTCTGTGGCCTCTTTTTCCCCTCTTCCTCCAGCCAGAGGATGGCTGTTTCCACTTGGACCATGTCCTTCACTCTTTCTTTCTGAACACCCAATATGAGTGAAAGGGCCTGACCCCTTGCCCTGGCACCATCTTAAAGGCCTCCAAAAGAGTTTGGGCCGATGTTACTGACCCTGCATTTTGGGAGTAGTCCTGGTCTATGGCCCGGAGGAAAGCTCCTCTAACCGTTGGATTACGCAGATACCAAGGGTTAATGTGCACGATCTTGCCCACCCGTATTTCACTGAAGACAAATTTCGCCCAGATGGGGGAGTGATATAAGATACTCCTTGCTAAGTGATCTACCTCTCTGGCACATCTGACCTGGGAAGCCGGCACCTAAAATGTAGTCGATACGGTGGGGTGAAATGCCCGCCAGACATCCGATAGGCCCAGCGCTTCCATAAACTACGGGAGCCATCTTTGCGAGGGACCAATGTCACGTGGGGGATAACAGTCTGTCCTGCCCGATTTCAAGTCTACCCCCGCTATGTGATGACCGTCAGAAATCAACAGAAGTATTGTCCAAAAGTCCTTGTATGTATGGCTCTGCAGGCCCGGCGGGACATATACAGTCATCAGCGATAGCGTCCTGCCTGCCCACTGCCCAGATATAGCTGCGTACCTACCCAAGGCGTTTGTCCATATGTGTTGTATTGAGAGTGGGAAAGACTTTTTGAGCATGATTCCCACCCCTCTGGAGCCAAAGGTAAACCCTGACCGCGCAATCAGCTTATACCCCCATCTGTTTATGGCCTGGCAAGAATTACCAACAAGATGTGTCTCCTGAAGGTATACTATGTCCGGGGAATGCCTCTTAATATGTTGCAGGACAATACAATGCTTGACTTTATCGTCCAGACCATTTATGTTCCAGCTTAGGAGCCTGAGGCCCTTATCACAGTGTATGGACTGTTGCATATCTGTGGACTAGTGATTCCCTGTGCCTGTCTATTTAGTGTCAGTGCCTTCTTCTTTGAACAGTGAACAACAAATACCTCTCCCCAGCCCAAAATCCCCGCTCCCTGCTTCCCTGCACTTCGGGCCATGAACTGCCCAGTAAACAAACTAGGCAGAGTGCCTGTCACCCATGCATTTAACTAAAGGAAGTTAACTGTGGGCGTAAATGTTCTCCCACCTCGATCCCCGATAACCAATTTGTTAGACCTGGCACCTTGGCGTGAGTCTCCCTTCCACTTTTTGCTGATGTGCCTCCGATGTTTTGCTGGTTTTCCGATACTCAGGGCACTGCGCCACGGCTGACCCGTGCCGCAGTGCAAGTGCTCCCTACTGTAAATTGTACATGCGATTGGTATCCATGATTGGTGCATTGGATTTACTGTCAGTCCCTAGTAATGCGCACTAAAGAGTGCCGGGGCTTGTAGATGCCAATACTGCTGGTGGGCCTGCAGCGCTGGTTGCGCCACCCACCGAAGCAGCCGTAAAGATGTGTCTGGGAACTGCGACCGCAGAACCCGCGTGCGGTCTCGTACTGCCACGCCAGCTGGGCGAGTGCACCCACTTGCCAGCCTCGAACCTTCCCTTGACTACATATTAGTCACCCCTATGGTAGGCCTGCGGGCAGGGTGCGTTGTAGGTGTAAGGTAGGACAAGCCCTGATGTGTGTGGCATGTCCTAGTAGTGACTTACAACCAAAACCGTATTTCACTATTGAAGGCTACCTGCTCCATTAGGCCAGACTGAGCTGCTGGAGTTATTACACCCTATAATCCCAGCAGGCTCAAGGAGCATGGTAGTGCGTCGTGTTTAGTATGCCTGAACTCAGGATATTAAAATATTTCTTTTAGTAAAGTTTATTTTAGTATCCTGGGTTTGCAAATGCTACTTTTAGAAAGTTAGCATTTGCTTGCCTAACCATTTCAGCCCGCCTCTGCTGGTATGTGTATCTGACTGTCTGGGACGTGTGAGTGACAGGGCTGGGGGGATGACAGGTGGTGAATGCGCAGATTACACCTTAGTGGGAGGTAGGAGTGGCTCTTGACTCTGGATCTTGCGGTGCTCTGCCACCACAATGCTGGCTCCACCCTCCTGGGGAGCATCGGATGATGCAGCCGACACCTGGCCCAGGAAGGACGAAGCCCCATCAACAAGGTACTCTGGCTGCCCCTGTCCGCACAATGCTGGCTCCACCTCCTGTGGGGCGTCTGATGCGCCTGCCCCTCACACTGAAAGCAGAAGCCGGAGTACACCCGCCAGGGTACTCAAGGACTGAGAGTGGCTATGCAAAGGCCCCCCTGGCCTGCGAGAACAAAAGACTTGGCCTATAAAAGAAAGAGCCCTGCTTCTTGAGAATTAGATCCTGTTTGGGCTACAGAAGGACTCTGCCCGACGAAAAGGACCGTGAAAGACAAGGAAGGGTGCTGACTCTTGCCTGTGTCTGGTGCCTTGCTGCCGAAGGAGAGGAAGAAGAAGAGACTACGAGAAGACTTTTGCTTTACTTTGTGCCAAACTCTGCTAAAGAGATCTGCAAGGGCTTGCAACTGAACTTGCCCCCTGACCAGCGTCCCAGGACCAGTGGACGCTACCCCCTGAAAGAAAGCGACTGCGGGTGCTGGCCATCGCTGCAGTACCGACGGAGGAATCTCCTCCAAGGCAACGACATCCACCTGACCACCGTGACCGGGGCCCAAAGCAACAGCGAGAGCAACGTGAGGTCCAGCCGCGGCTGGCCCGAACACCGTGACCGCAACTGCACCGGGAGCCTGAGAGCATAAAGGAGGACCCGTCCGGTCCGAGCTCTCGAGTTGACTGCGCAACGAGCAGCCACTCACCTGCAAAGACGGACAGTTGCCCTGTGAGAATCCGCAAGGTCGGTAGCCTGCCCGACAGCCCAGCTGTGAGCGCACAGCTGCACCGGCACTTGGCTGGGTACGTCCTGCACTTGGGGACCGTACTGCCACTTGCCGCCACCGCACAGCCGCCGCCTCCAGGGTCGGAGCGGACGACGAGAAGAGGACCCTGCCGCCACAGAACACCGCTGCCCCGGATGACCCGTGAACTGCTCGGCTGAGAGCCGCAACGAACAGCGACCCCGGGAAGGCAACGCGACGTGGGACAGATCCCCTGGAAGCCGCCTGCTCCACAAGAACTTTTGTTGACATCGGCCTGAGGGCCCCAAGAGAACGCTTAAAACTGCTAGAAAGAACTGTGGTAACCTGAACTGAGTAACTTGCAACCGTTATCGTAAAGTACTTTGACTGTATTCACAAGCCTGCTTAAAATCTATATAAAGATATATATTTTTACAGAATACAGTCTGGTCTCGTGTGGTGGGTTGGTTGTAAAGGTGTACTATTGCAAATGTTTAACCTATATGTCCCAAAGATTAGCCTACGACTGCTTAAGCCACACTACCTAGAGGGTAAGCAGAGGTTGTCTGGAAGGTAACCCTCAGCCCTGACGAGGAAGAGGAGAGTCCCTGCTTGTCGCTAGTGTTGCACTGCGCCAACTAGAGACTCCCCCTTCCTACATTGGACGCAGCGGTGAGGATTTTCGAATTTACACTTGCGATATCTATACCTGAGCTTCTGACCACTACACAAGGATTACGGTCCAGTTACTTAGCCACAGACTTTGCTTTTTGAATTTTGCCGAAAGAAGATTCTGAGTGCGAAAGCCATGCCGGGCACGAAGAGCCTGGATGGAGCGTAGTCCACGACCTCCGAGGTGTTGGAGGTCGAGTGGGACGCTGCGAAGCTGGATAAATACTCCAAGACCGAGCTGAAGTTTTTCTGTAAGAAACTCAAGGTTCCGCACGCTGGTTGCAAGAATAAGCCAGAATTCTACAAGGCCCTGAAAGCCTGGGTAGAGTCCAGAAAGGCCCCGGAGGATCAAGATGCCCTCGTGGAACAAGATGCAACGGAGGAGCAGAATGCACTTGGGGATCTGGTGGAGCTCGAACGACAAGACAGCGTGCACAGCTTTGGTAAAGGCCTGTCGCCAGAGGAGCTGGCGGACAGGAAGGAAACGAGGAATCACGAAAGAAAGCTGGCAGAATTGAAAATCCAACTGGATCTTGAAACGAAAAGAATGGCGCTGGAAGAGCGAAAGCACCAAATGGATTATGAAGTAAAAATGAGGGAGATAAGTCTCAAGGAGAGAGACTTGGATCGTCCTCCCTCTGGTGGCAGCACATCGCCAGTGCAGGTAGAGTCAAGAGTGCACATCCCGAAGGACGTAGTTAAAGAGTTCTTTAAGGGGGATGACATAGGACAGTGGTTTAGGGCATACGAGGTAGCCATGTCCTCCCACCGGGTCCCGGACAAGGATTGGGGAGCGGGGTTGTGGGGAAGGTTCCTTAGCGAAGGGAGAGATACCTTGCTAGATTTGCCCGTTGAAAATCAGAGATCCTACTCCCACATGAAAAAAGCTTTAATGAACAGGTACGGGCTTACCCCTGAAATGTATAGACAGAAGTTTAGGGGATGTACTAAGCGGCCTGGGAATACGTATGTGGAGTATGTGACTTACTTTTGCAGAGCACTGGGTGGTTGGGTGAAGGGTAGCAAAGTTAATGATTTTCAAGGTCTCTTTGATTTGATTGCATGGGAGCACTTGTCTGATCACTGTTTTCCTGAGTTACGCCAACACCTGATCGATAGCAAGCTGTCCAACCCGAGGAAGCTTGCCGAGGAGGCGGACTGCTGGCTCAGCACCAGGGTCCACAAGGGTCCCGTGGGAGACTCCGCCAAGAGTGGGCAGGGTCCCCAGCAGAAGAGTGGGGGGGACAAGGGGGGAAAACAGAAAGGGTTCCAAAAAGGCCCCCAAAGTAGTTCCCAGGGGAGCCCGCAGCAGGGTTCTCAGCCTCCCCCACCCCCGAAGCAGAATGGAGCCCCGACAGGTAAACCTGTTGCAAAGGGGCCCTTCAATTGTTTCAAATGTGGCGAGCCTGGGCACATATCCAGTGACCCCAAGTGTCGCCTGTTTGGAAAACCCGCACCCACTGGTGCTCCGCCCCGACAAGTGACTAGCGTTCACCTGGGAGAAGAAATTATGGTTCCGGGGGGTGGAGATCCCGTTCACATGACCCTAGTCTCGCTAGGAGACAGTGAGATGATCCCTACGAACTACCTGCCCTCTAACACTAAGAAATATGGGCAGGTGGTGATCATCAATGGTAAGGAAGCTGAGGCTCTTAGAGATACAGGAGCCAGTGTGACTGCAGTGAGGCAGCACCTGGTGTCTCAAGAGCAGGTTGTACCCCATGCCTACTGTAGGGTTATCAACGCTGATAATTCTGAGAGTCAGTGTCCGATGGCTCAAGTTCCCTTCGAGTGGGGGGGGGTCTCTGGTACTCTGCAGGTCTGTGTGAGAAAAACCATGCCTGTTGACTGTTTGCTAGGGAACGACTTGGAGCACTCCCCTTGGGAAAAGGTGGAGAAGACGACTCACCTGCAGATGGTGGGTCTGCCTGACTGGGCGTGCGTGACCACCCGGTCGATGGCAGCCAGTAGGGGTGATCGAGAGGTCCTGGGGCCTGAAGGAGAGGCCCAGGAACCGGCCTTAGGGAGAAGGCGCAGGGGGCGCGGGAAACCGGCCCCTGAGGTTCCCACGGTCCAGGAGGAAGCAGACCTTGAGGGGGATGCCCTGGAGCCTACAGGGGAACAGATCGCCGAACTGGGGGACCTGCCTGAGCTGACCCATTGGCAGCAAGAAGGAGGACCCTCCAGGGAGGAATTCTGCAAGGAGCAGAAAGAATGCCCTTCTCTCGTGGGTATGCGGCAGCAGGCCGCAGACCAGGCCAATGGTGTTCAGGCCAAAACACATTACGTGTACTGGGAGAACGACCTCCTGTATTCGGAGCCTAAGGCTGCTGAACCTGGGTCAGCCCGTGTGCTGGTGGTACCCCAGAAGTTCAGAGCCTTCCTACTGGGTCTGGCTCACGATGTGCCTTTAGCAGGACATTTGGGGATGGACAAGACCTATGACAGGCTTGTCACCCACTTTTACTGGCCCCAAATGCATAAGAGTTCAGATGCTCATTGCAGAACCTGTCCGACTTGCCAGGCAAGTGGGAAGACGGGAGGGAAGAACAAGGCTCCCCTCCAACCCTTCCCTGTGGTCGGTACGCCATTCCAGCGAGTGGGTATTGACATCGTTGGGCCTCTGGACCCCAAGACAGCCATGGGCAACAGGTTTTTCCTGGTCTTGGTGGATCATGCCACCCGGTACCCTGAAGCCATCCCTCTGAGAACAGTGACGGCCCCCGTGGTGGGACGTGCACTGATGGGAATTTTCTCACGAGTGGGATTCCCTTTAGAGGTGGTGAGCGACAGGGGGACCAATTTCATATCCAAGTATATGAAGTCCCTTTGGCAAGAGTGTGGCGTAACGTATAAGTTCACCACGCCTTACCATCCCCAAGGTAACGGGTTGGTTGAGAGATTCAACCGAACCCTGAAAGGCATGATCATGGGCCTAGAAGGTCCGATGAGGCGTAAGTGGGACGTCCTCTTACCATGCCTGCTCTTTGCATATCGCGAGGTACCACAGAAGTCCCTAGGGTTCAGCCCCTTTGAACTACTGTACGGTCACCCCGTGAGAGGACCGCTGAGTTTGGTAAAAGAAGGCTGGGAGCAATCTCCCAGGAAACCTCCCCAGAATGTATATAGCTACATGCTGGCCTTCAGAAACCAGACCAGACGCTTCAGACAACTTGCCGAGGCAAATCTGGAAGCCAGCCAGGAGGAAATGAAGCGGTGGTACGATCAGAATGCCACTCTGGTCGAGCTTCAACCTGGACAAGAGGTGTATGTCCTGGCCCCAGTGGAGCCCTGTGCCCTTCAAGATAAGTGGACAGGCCCATTTGAGGTTGTGGAGCGCAAGAGCCCCGTGACATACTTGGTGGACATGAAGACGCCCAGGAACCCTTTACGGGTCCTACATGTCAACCGCCTCAAGCCCCACTTGCGAAGGTCCGAAGTGGGCATGTTGTTGGCAACTGATGACGGAATGGAGGAGGAGTCGGAGCCTCTTCCTGACCTCTTGGTGGCCTGTGAGAAAGATGGGTCAGTTGATGGAGTTAACCTCTCACCCACCCTGACCGCCGAACAACAGGAGGACTGCCGCCAGTTGCTGGGGCAGTTTCCAGATCTGTTCTCCCTGGTTCCGAGTGTCACAGATTGGTGCGTCCATGATGTGGACACTGGAGACAGCTTACCTGTGAAGCATAAGGCTTACAGGGTGACTGACAGGGTCCGGGCCTGCATCAAGGGGGAGGTCTCCAAGATGCTTGCCCTTGGGGTGGTTGAGTCTTCCAGCAGTCCTTGGTCCAGCCCCGTGGTCTTGGTTCCGAAGGCTGCTGCGCCGGGAGCCACACCCGAACTCCGGTTTTGTGTGGACTACAGAGGACTCAATTCAGTCACGAAGACTGACGCGCACCCCATCCCCAGAGCTGACGAGCTCATTGATCGGCTAGGGCTGCCCGGTTCCTCAGCACGTTTGATTTAACGTCTGGGTACTGGCAGATCGCCTTGACCGAGGGGGCAAAGGAGAGGTCGGCATTCTCTACACCAGATGGGCATTTCCAGTTCCGGGTTATGCCATTTGGAATGAAGAATGCCCCTGCCACCTTTCAGAGATTGGTCAACCAGGTGTTGGCTGGACTGGACGAGTTCAGTGCCGCCTACCTGGATGACATCGCGGTGTTCAGTGGCACCTGGCCAGAACACCTGCGACACCTCTGGGAAGTGTTGATGGCCCTGCGCAGAGCAGGCCTCACAATCAAGGCAAGCAAGTGCCAGATTGGGCAGGGTTCAGTGGTGTACTTGGGACACCAAGTTGGGAGTGGCAAGGTAGCACCCTTGCAGCCCAAAATCGAGACCATCCTGGCTTGGGAACCCCCCAAGACCCAGACTGCAGTGAGAGCCTTCCTGGGGCTCACTGGGTACTACAGGAGGTTTGTCAAGGGTTATGGCACGATTGTGACCCCCTTGACAGAGCTGACTTCGAAGAAGCAGCCCAGGAATGTGATTTGGACTGACACCTGTCAGAAGGCTTTTGACACCCTGAAGACTGCCATGTGCACGGCGCCCGTGCTCCTGGCCCCTGATTTCTCCAAGGAATTCATAGTGCAAACAGACGCTTCAGAGCGTGGTGTAGGGGCGGTTCTTTCACAGATGACTGAGGAGGGCTTTGACCAACCCGTAGCCTTCATAAGTAGGAGGTTACTTCCACGGGAAAGTAGGTGGAGTGCAATAGAGCGTGAAGCATTTGCTGTGGTCTGGGCGCTGAAGAAGCTAAGACCCTACCTGTTTGGGTCTCACTTCCGAGTTCAGACGGACCACAGGCCCCTCAGATGGTTGATGCAAATGAGGGGTGAGAACCCGAAACTGTTGAGGTGGTCCATTTCTCTACAGAGTATGGACTTTACGGTGGAACACCGCCCTGGCACCGATCACGCCAACGCTGACGGTCTGTCCAGATTTTTCCGCCTTAGTGGTGTGGAACTCCCTGGGGAAGGGTAGTTCCCCCCACATTTCAGCTGGAGGGGACACATGTTAGACCTGGCACCTTGGCGTGAGTCTCCCTTCCACTTTTTGCTGATGTGCCTCCGATGTTTTGCTGGTTTTCTGATACTCAGGGCACTGCGCCACGGCTGACCCGTGCCGCAGTGCAAGTGCTCCCTACTGTAAATTGTACATGCGATTGGTATCCATGATTGGTGCATTGGATTTACTGTCAGTCCCTAGTAATGCGCACTAAAGAGTGCCGGGGCTTGTAGATGCCAATACTGCTGGTGGGCCTGCAGCGCTGGTTGCGCCACCCACCGAAGCAGCCGTAAAGATGTGTCTGGGAACTGCGACCGCAGAACCCGCGTGCGGTCTCGTACTGCCACGCCAGCTGGGCGAGTGCACCCACTTGCCAGCCTCGAACCTTCCCTTGACTACATATTAGTCACCCCTATGGTAGGCCTGCGGGCAGGGTGCGTTGTAGGTGTAAGGTAGGACAAGCCCTGATGTGTGTGGCATGTCCTAGTAGTGACTTACAACCAAAACCGTATTTCACTATTGAAGGCTACCTGCTCCATTAGGCCAGACTGAGCTGCTGGAGTTATTACACCCTATAATCCCAGCAGGCTCAAGGAGCATGGTAGCGCGTCGTGTTTAGTATGCCTGAACTCAGGATGATAAAATATTTCTTTTAGTAAAGTTTATTTTAGTATCCTGGGTTTGCAAATGCTACTTTTAGAAAGTTAGCATTTGCTTGCCTAAACATTTCAGCCCGCCTCTGCTGGTATGTGTATCTGACTGTCTGGGACGTGTGAGTGACAGGGCTGGGGGGATGACAGGTGGTGAATGCGCAGATTACACCTTAGTGGGAGGTAGGAGTGGCTCTTGACTCTGGATCTTGCGGTGCTCTGCCACCACAATGCTGGCTCCACCCTCCTGGGGAGCATCGGATGATTCAGCCGACACCTGGCCCAGGAAGGGCGAAGCCCCATCAACAAGGTACTCTGGCTGCCCCTGTCCGCACAATGCTGGCTCCACCTCCTGTGGGGCGTCTGATGCGCCTGCCCCTCACACTGAAAGCAGAAGCCGGAGTACACCCGCCAGGGTACTCAAGGACTGAGAGTGGCTATGCAAAGGCCCCCCTGGCCTGCGAGAACAAAAGACTTGGCCTATAAAAGAAGGAGCCCTGCTTCTTGAGAATTAGATCCTGTTTGGGCTACAGAAGGACTCTGCCCGACGAGAAGGACCGTGAGAGACAAGGAAGGGTGCTGACTCTTGCCTGTGTCTGGTGCCTTGCTGCCGAAGGAGAGGAAGAAGAAGAGACTACGAGAAGACTTTTGCTTTACTTTGTGCCAAACTCTGCTAAAGAGATCTCCAAGGGCTTGCAACTGAACTTGCCCCCTGACCAGCGTCCCAGGACCAGTGGACGCTACCCCCTGAAAGAAAGCGACTGCGGGTGCTGGCCATCGCTGCAGTACCGACGGAGGAATCTCCTCCAAGGCAACGACATCCACCTGACCACCGTGACCGGGGCCCAAAGCAACAGCGAGAGCAACGTGAGGTCCAGCCGCCGCTGGCCCGAACACCGTGACCGCAACTGCACCGGGAGCCCGAAAGCAAAGTAAAGGAGGACCCGTCCGGTCCGAGCTCTTGAGTTGACTGCGCAACGAGCAGCCACTCACCTGCAAAGATGGACAGTTGCCCTGTGAGAATCTGCAAGGTCGGTAGCCTGCCGACAGCCCAGCTGTGAGCGCACAGCTGCACCCGCACTTGGCTGGGTACGTCCTGCACTTGGGGACCGTACTGCCACTTGCCGCCACCGCACAGCCGCCGCCTCCAGGGTCGGAGCGGACGACGAGAAGAGGACCCTGCCGCCACAGAACACCGCTGCCCCGGATGACCCGTGAACTGCTCGGCTGAGAGCCGCAACGAACAGCGACCCCGGGAAGGCAACGCGACGTGGGACAGATCCCCTGGAAGCCGCCTGCTCCACAAGAACTTTTGTTGACATTGGCCTGAGGGCCCCAAGAGAAAGCTTAAAACTGCTAGAAAGAACTGTGGTAACCTGAACTGAGTAACTTGCAACCGTTATCGTAAAGTACGTTGACTGTATTCACAAGCCTGCTTAAAATCTATATAAAGATATATATTTTTACAGAATACAGTCTGGTCTCGTTGTGTGGTGGGTTGGTTGTAAAGGTGTACTATTGCAAGTGCTTAACCTATATGCCCCAAAGATTAGCCTACGACTGCTTAAGCCACACTACCTAGAGGGTAAGCAGAGGTTGTCTGGAAGGTAACCCTCAGCCCTGACGAGGAAGAGGAGAGTCCCTGCTTGTCGCTAGTGTTGCACTGCGCCAACTAGAGACTCCCCCTTCCTACACAATTGTTATGTCCTCCCAGCGGAAGGGGACATCTAAGATAAAGTACACTAGCAGATAACAAGTACTGCAGCGGAGTGCCCACACTGGAAAATCACCTACATACATCCCTTACACTTATGACATGCTTGCAATTGTATTAAACAAGCCCAGTAAGGGACCCCCTACCTCCCTGAGTTATACGATTGTTAAACGTAGCACTGGACATCATTCATCTGGAGTTATGTACCTTTGCGCCTCTCCAGCCCTCCAGCCAGTCCTCTGCCTCCTCAGAATGTTCAAAGAACCATGCCTTCCCCTCCGCCTCCACTCTCAGCTTGTTTGCAAAAACAACAGGTGATGGACCGAATGAGGATCAATGTCACACATTCAACCCAGTCAAAAGATCTGGGTCCTAATCCATCGTTTTTTTGCACTCCACACCACCCTGGGTTAGACAATGGCGATATGCAAATCAGCTCTGACCCTGTGCCCCATGGGAACAGTCCAGTCCGAACTACAAAAGCCATGTCCTTCCCAGAACGGAATCAAGCATCCGAGGACCGGACCGGTTTCGAGGTAACACCTCTCATCAGCCCGGCTAGCTTGACTCCAGTGGGGTGGAGTGCCTGGGACCCACGTCTGGGCATCCCCAGTACACTTATAGCGAGTTTGCAAAAACAACAGGTGATGGACCGAATGAGGATCAATGTCACACATTCACACAGTGTAGTTCGGACTGGACTGTTCCCATGGGGCAACAGGATCAGAGCTGATTTGCATATCGCCATTGTCTAACCCAGGGTGGTGTGGAGTGCAAAAAAACGATGGATTTGGGCCCAGATCTTTTGACTGGGGGAATGTGTGACATTGATCCACATTCGGTCCATCACTTGTTGTTTTTGCAATTGCCGCCCTAAGTGCGCTGGGGATGCCCAGACGTGGGTCCCAGGCACTCCACACCACTTGGAGTCAAGCTAGCCGGGCTGATGAGAGGTGTTACCTCGAAACCGGTCCGGTCCTCGGATGCTTGATTCCGTTCTGGGAAGGACATGGCTTTTGTAGTTCGGACTGGACTGTTCCCATGGGGCAACAGGATCAGAGCTGATTTGCATATCGCCATTGTCTAACCCAGGGTGGTGTGGAGTGCAAAAAAACGATGGATTTGGGCCCAGATCTTTTGACTGGGGGAATGTGTGACATTGATCCACATTCGGTCCATCACTTGTTGTTTTTGCAATTGCCGCCCTAAGTGCGCTGGGGATGCCCAGACGTGGGTCCCAGGCACTCCACACCACTTGGAGTCAAGCTAGCCGGGCTGATGAGAGGTGTTACCTCGAAACCGGTCCGGTCCTCGGATGCTTGATTCCGTTCTGGGAAGGACATGGCTTTTGTAGTTCGGACTGGACTGTTCCCATGGGGCAACAGGATCAGAGCTGATTTGCATATCGCCATTGTCTAACCCAGGGTGGTGTGGAGTGCAAAAAAACGATGGATTTGGGCCCAGATCTTTTGACTGGGGGAATGTGTGACATTGATCCACATTCGGTCCATCACTTGTTGTTTTTGCAATTGCCGCCCTAAGTGCGCTGGGGATGCCCAGACGTGGGTCCCAGGCACTCCACACCACTTGGAGTCAAGCTAGCCGGGCTGATGAGAGGTGTTACCTCGAAACCGGTCCGGTCCTCGGATGCTTGATTCCGTTCTGGGAAGGACATGGCTTTTGTAGTTCGGACTGGACTGTTCCCATGGGGCAACAGGATCAGAGCTGATTTGCATATCGCCATTGTCTAACCCAGGGTGGTGTGGAGTGCAAAAAAACGATGGATTTGGGCCCAGATCTTTTGACTGGGGGAATGTGTGACATTGATCCACATTCGGTCCATCACTTGTTGTTTTTGCAATTGCCGCCCTAAGTGCGCTGGGGATGCCCAGACGTGGGTCCCAGGCACTCCACACCACTTGGAGTCAAGCTAGCCGGGCTGATGAGAGGTGTTACCTCGAAACCGGTCCGGGCCTCGGATGCTTGATTCCGTTCTGGGAAGGACATGGCTTTTGTAGTTCGGACTGGACTGTTCCCATGGGGCAACAGGATCAGAGCTGATTTGCATATCGCCATTGTCTAACCCAGGGTGGTGTGGAGTGCAAAAAAACGATGGATTTGGGCCCAGATCTTTTGACTGGGGGAATGTGTGACATTGATCCACATTCGGTCCATCACTTGTTGTTTTTGCAATTGCCGCCCTAAGTGCGCTGGGGATGCCCAGACGTGGGTCCCAGGCACTCCACACCACTTGGAGTCAAGCTAGCCGGGCTGATGAGAGGTGTTACCTCGAAACCGGTCCGGTCCTCGGATGCTTGATTCCGTTCTGGGAAGGACATGGCTTTTGTAGTTCGGACTGGACTGTTCCCATGGGGCAACAGGATCAGAGCTGATTTGCATATCGCCATTGTCTAACCCAGGGTGGTGTGGAGTGCAAAAAAACGATGGATTTGGGCCCAGATCTTTTGACTGGGGGAATGTGTGACATTGATCCACATTCGGTCCATCACTTGTTGTTTTTGCAATTGCCGCCCTAAGTGCGCTGGGGATGCCCAGACGTGGGTCCCAGGCACTCCACACCACTTGGAGTCAAGCTAGCCGGGCTGATGAGAGGTGTTACCTCGAAACCGGTCCGGTCCTCGGATGCTTGATTCCGTTCTGGGAAGGACATGGCTTTTGTAGTTCGGACTGGACTGTTCCCATGGGGCAACAGGATCAGAGCTGATTTGCATATCGCCATTGTCTAACCCAGGGTGGTGTGGAGTGCAAAAAAACGATGGATTTGGGCCCAGATCTTTTGACTGGGGGAATGTGTGACATTGATCCACATTCGGTCCATCACTTGTTGTTTTTGCAATTGCCGCCCTAAGTGCGCTGGGGATGCCCAGACGTGGGTCCCAGGCACTCCACACCACTTGGAGTCAAGCTAGCCGGGCTGATGAGAGGTGTTACCTCGAAACCGGTCCGGTCCTCGGATGCTTGATTCCGTTCTGGGAAGGACATGGCTTTTGTAGTTCGGACTGGACTGTTCCCATGGGGCAACAGGATCAGAGCTGATTTGCATATCGCCATTGTCTAACCCAGGGTGGTGTGGAGTGCAAAAAAACGATGGATTTGGGCCCAGATCTTTTGACTGGGGGAATGTGTGACATTGATCCACATTCGGTCCATCACTTGTTGTTTTTGCAATTGCCGCCCTAAGTGCGCTGGGGATGCCCAGACGTGGGTCCCAGGCACTCCACACCACTTGGAGTCAAGCTAGCCGGGCTGATGAGAGGTGTTACCTCGAAACCGGTCCGGTCCTCGGATGCTTGATTCCGTTCTGGGAAGGACATGGCTTTTGTAGTTCGGACTGGACTGTTCCCATGGGGCAACAGGATCAGAGCTGATTTGCATATCGCCATTGTCTAACCCAGGGTGGTGTGGAGTGCAAAAAAACGATGGATTTGGGCCCAGATCTTTTGACTGGGGGAATGTGTGACATTGATCCACATTCGGTCCATCACTTGTTGTTTTTGCAATTGCCGCCCTAAGTGCGCTGGGGATGCCCAGACGTGGGTCCCAGGCACTCCACACCACTTGGAGTCAAGCTAGCCGGGCTGATGAGAGGTGTTACCTCGAAACCGGTCCGGTCCTCGGATGCTTGATTCCGTTCTGGGAAGGACATGGCTTTTGTAGTTCGGACTGGACTGTTCCCATGGGGCAACAGGATCAGAGCTGATTTGCATATCGCCATTGTCTAACCCAGGGTGGTGTGGAGTGCAAAAAAACGATGGATTTGGGCCCAGATCCTTTGACTGGGGGAATGTGTGACATTGATCCACATTCGGTCCATCACTTGTTGTTTTTGCAATTGCCGCCCTAAGTGCGCTGGGGATGCCCAGACGTGGGTCCCAGGCACTCCACACCACTTGGAGTCAAGCTAGCCGGGCTGATGAGAGGTGTTACCTCGAAACCGGTCCGGTCCTCGGATGCTTGATTCCGTTCTGGGAAGGACATGGCTTTTGTAGTTCGGACTGGACTGTTCCCATGGGGCAACAGGATCAGAGCTGATTTGCATATCGCCATTGTCTAACCCAGGGTGGTGTGGAGTGCAAAAAAACGAGGGATTTGGGCCCAGATCTTTTGACTGGGGGAATGTGTGACATTGATCCACATTCGGTCCATCACTTGTTGTTTTTGCAATTTCCACTCTCAGCTTGGCAGGGAAAAGCATGGCGTATTTTACCCCTCTGCTGTGTCGCTCTCTGGTCACCTCATGAAATGACCTCCGTTGTTTCTGCACATGCAGGGTAAAGTCAGGAAAGAGGGAAATTTCTGCATTCTTTCTGATAGCAAAGAGGTGGGGTCACCCTGGCGGTCTGAAGTATGAGGTCTCTGTCCTGAAGTTAAGTAGTCTGGCCAAGATGGGGCGAGGCGGTCGCACTCGACCCCCCAGCAGTCTATGTGCCCTTTCCACCACAAAGAACTTTGAAAGGCCCTTCGGCTGCTAGTGGTTGAGAACGAGGTCCTCTACAAAGGGGTCTGCCACCAGACCCTCCACATTTTCGGGCACTCCAATTATGCGGATGCTGTTCCTTCTCGAGTGACCTTCGTAGCTTGTCTTGTCTGCATACTTCCGAAACTCATGCAGTTCCTTGACGTCCTGCTGCAGTTGTACGGTGTCACCTTGGAGGCTGAAAGTGACTATCTTCATTTGTGTTACCTTTTCTCTAATCATGGACATGTCTGCCCTCATTAGGGTCATATCGGTAGAGATCATGTCCATTCGCTGTTCGAGAGAAGTGCACACTCCGGATATCGCTTCCAGCACATCCCGTAGGGTCAGTTCAGTGTGTTCAGAGTAAGCCCCCAACACCACATCGCCCTTCGGGTGGGACTCAGGGACCACAGTCTTTGGCATGGCATATTCGTCCAATCTGGTCTGTTGGGTCGCCTTTGAACCCCTGGGCTCTGACATGGCCGCTGTTTGTTACCTTAGTCGGTTCACACCCCACGCCTCTGAAAATAGAACCACAAGTGTGGGACACCACCCGGGTGCTGGAAAGCACAGCCCGACAAGTCTCTGGTGCCTCCTTCATTACTACCGGGGTCCCAGTGCTTCACAATCGGGCCCTAGCGGGCCACAGGCCAGCAGCCCCACCAACAGCAGGGCTTCGTGACCGGAGGGCAACTCATCCACCCAGGCCACCAGGCCGCAGCAGGCCAGATGGAAACCAGGCTGGCAGCCCACAAGTCTGGCAAAGTTCCACAGCGGCGGAAGGGCAGAGCTGCCAGGCAGGGGAATCGCAGTCCTCAAATCTGTCCAGTCTGCAACAGCTAGCCAGTTCCCCGTATCCCAGTGGGTGACCAGGCTCCAACCTCACAGCGCCACCCCGGTCCACCCTTTTTGTGCCATTCAACCAGGCCTCAGATATGGCAGTCTATTATGTCCCCGCTCCCACCACCAAAGGCAGGGGGCATCCAGGATGGTCCGTGGGCAATCCTCAGACCTCCACAAGAGTCTAGCCCAGCCACTCTTAGCATGCGTGGGGTATTGTCCCTGGTCGCAGCCACACCCAACTTCACTGTGAGCCCGAGAGAGGATCCTGGCATTGCAGCATAACAGAATTTGGGCACCGCGCCTCTGCACAGTCCACGGGCCAGCTCCAGATTACTCACAGTGGGGTCTGGGGCTCCCAGTGGAAGCTGCTTTCTCCCTCTGGGTGTGCCATCCGGGTCAGACCGCTGATGAGCCTAGTGGTGGGCGGCAGCTCCGCACTCTCAATGCCAAAGTATGAGCCAAGCCTGGACCTTTCAGCTACACATTGCGGACTTTGTCCCACTCTGACAGTTCATGCCCCCAGCCTTGGCCTCGCTTGCTCTAAACGTAGTCAACCGGGCACCGCCACGCCTGCTCTGATGTCACGCCAGGCCCCGGTTTCACTCTCTCACCAGGCCCCCGGCAATGCAATCCATTCCGCTTCCCAGGGGGTCCCAAACCGTGAATCCTGTAGCCGATGGCTGGGTGAGTGTTTCTGAAGTCCCCCAGCATGTAGGAGGCGGATAAATGTGGCGGATTTATGAGGAAAATTAGGCTTTCAGCAGAGCTCTCTCACATCGCAGACATCACCCTCCGTGACTTAGTGAGTTATACATTTTTAAAGATTAAAAGGAGGTATAGTGCTTAATAGCAAAAAGTACCAACTGCAGACATCTGGTTGCACTTCTCTGGTGTAAATCCAAAAGTTCAGGCCGACCACGATGGAGGGCAGGTCTTATACAGGGACCAACCTTGTCTCATTGCACAAGTACCTTGGATGGAGGAAATGTGTTGACGTTGAAGACTCGATGCAAGGAAGAGAGGAGAGGATGCATCATCGTCGATCCGGCTGGATGTAGGCAATGCATTGGTTCTGATTGGCAGTCGCAGATGCGTCATTGGCGAACCTTTTGAAAAGAAGGTAATGTCCTTGTCTTTAGCGGCGATGCATCAGTGTCGAGGGGAGATGCATCAGTTCCGAGAGGCACATCGATGGCGATGCTTGGATTTGGAAGGAAAACAGCCACACAACCCACTTCCATGGGCCCAGGAAAGGACTGGATTGCACCACTTGGTAGGGCAGGACTCACAGTTTGCAGGGTCTACGGGCTGTAGCAGAGTTACTGTAAGTCTATGATGACCCTGAGACTTCAGAAAAAGAGTCGAGCCTGCAAGCCCTAGGAGTCCTTTTAGTTCTGGAGATGTAGGGATGCAGATCCAATTTGTCGCACTTCCAGGCAAACAGGGCAGCAGGGCAGGCACAGCAAAGCAGGAGCCCAGAAAAGTCCACAGAGTCAAATAATCCATTCAGCAGCACAGCAGTTCTTCTTCCTGGCAGAATGTCCTCAGATTCAGAAGTGTACTGAGTTTGTGGTGTCAGGGATCTAGTACTTATACCCTGATACCCAGTTGTGCTTTTGAAGTGGGGAGTGTTCAAAGAGAGACCGTTGAAGTGCACAAGTCCCCTGCCCTTTCTGCCCTGGCCACTACAGGGGAGTATGCAGCTCTTTGTATGTGGACAGGAACACACCCTATTCAGATGAGAGTGTCAGCTCCTCACTCCCATTCTGCCCAGGATGGTCCATCAGCCAGGTGATGGCCCATAAGGATGTGAATGGCCCATCAGGCACACCTATCTCTCTTTGTGTGTGGCTGTCTTGAGGGAATGCACAAAGCCAACCTCTTACCCACCCCAGATGTGTATTCAGGGACAGGTAGGGACACAGAATGGTTAAAGTAAGAACAAGCCAGCTTTCTGAAAATGGCATTTACAGACTTGCAACCTAAAGTCAACTTTACCTTGAGTTGCAATTTTAATTTGTGAGTCCAGAAACACCAAACTTGACATGTCTATCTTTTCGCATTTTGAAATTTCACCGATACAATGTAATAAGGTAAACTCAATGTTAGCCAATAGCAGAGACAGACCTTGCAGGAGTGAAAAACGAATGTAAGAGTTTTGCACTATTTGGATATGTAACAATTAGAAGTACATGCTCAACATGTTCAATACACTGCACCTTGCCCTTTAGGCTGTCCAGGGCCTACCATAGGGGTGACGTATAAGTACTTAAAAGGAAGGTTTATGCCTGTCAAGAGGGTTAACTTGCCAGGCTTAAATGGCAGTTAATACTGCACACACAGGCTCTGCAAAGGTTAGCAGTGAAAAAGTGTACAGCGACCTAAGGCCAACAAAAAGAGGTCAGAAAAAGGAGGAGGAAGGCAAAAGGTTTGGGGTAGCCCTGCAAAAAGGGCATTTCCAACAAAGAGCATATAGCTTTCCTTAGGTAATCTGTGCAGATATATGTGCCTAGCCATTTTAAGTAGAATTCACTTATATTTGGCGTGTTGAGTGTATTATCCCAGTGTGATGAAACCCATTTCTTTTTTAATAAATCCTATTTAGAGTGTGCCAGGCACTCCTTGTCAATAGGTAAGTGCGTATTGTCTAGTTTTACTCTATGTAAGATGTGTTGCAGAACAACCAATAAACAATAGTGGCAGCTTCTTCCAAATGGTAACGGACATCGTAACCAAAGCCAGGGCTTTAGTGAGATTTCCACCTATTGCATCTGCTGGCTCTCTGCACACCATGCTCCCCAGCTATCTGAACGTTTGCTGTTCAAGGGTTACGCTGCTCGCCTCTGTGGGTTCTATGTCCATCACCACTCATTCGGTGAGTGGAAACAAACAGAATTCAGCTTTTGGTCAGTAGACAGGTGACATTCCCAAACTTTTCCAACTGTCATAAGATCTATGGTAGTCTTGCCTTCACATGTAAAACAAGATGAAGATGTTGCATGCATACAATGATATTATAAGTGTATAGCTATGTATGTTCATTCCTGTGTGTGCTCCATTGTATCTCATATAACAAGATAAAGACTAGGTCTGGGCAAAATTTCTATGATATCAGCATATTCTGAGAAACTGTGATAATTCCGCATTACTCTTGTAACGCAAAATTAGAAAAATGTACAAGATAGCACTTGCTGGCATAACCAAGAGTCCTTTGGGGCAAAAATCTTAACACAGGAGCACAGAAATAAGGAATTTAGTGAGCACGAGTAAGCTGCTTCTGTTTATACTCTGTTGCATTTTGTGCTATTTTCTTGGTGCAAAATGTATCTTCAGGTCAATTTTAAATGAGAGGCTGAAAACGTTAAATGTCAGTTGGCACTCTTCATGCAATTCCATATAATCTCACATAATTTCCTGTAATTATATGTAATTATGCTACAGCAAATTACTCAAGAGAAACCATACTTAATAAATGCTCCATGGTAAGGATGAAAAGCAACGGGGAAGGGATGTCATTGCCTAGTGTCTTGCTTTATTGGCCAGGAGTCGGATGTTACTTTTCCAGATTTGGCATGGGCTGTGGGGTCCACTAATAGCAGCCATTGGTTCTATCTCCAGATTTTATTGCTGAATCCCATTTTCTGCTGTACTGCTCACAGGGCCAGCTATAGGGCGGTGCCACAAGTGCCCCTGCACTTGACGCTGAGCTTGGGGGCGCTGTATTTAGATATAATTTATGGGTTTAAAAGCACCTGCTTCAGAGTCTCTTGTGTGTCCAGCAGTTTCCAGGAAACAATATTAACGTCAAGACAACTCTGGTGATTAGGGTTCCTTTTGGAGAGAGATTGGAGATTTGTCAGCAGTTTTGACTCCTCATAAAGTATCACATAGGGTTGATGGGCCTACTACAAAAACCAGATACATACAGATTACAGGACTCTATTTTGTAAGAATAGCTCATTTGGTTATTGTTTTTGTCACAGAGATTATTTTGTTACTCGCAGTTCATAAGTTACAACCCAATATAACACAGTGAGCTATAAACTCACATAAAAGAGCAGCATGCAAACTGCATGGTAAAGGTTAGAGTAATATGATGTCTCCCAAGTCTTTCATTATCTTAGTGTTGCTTAAAATAGTTTATTTGGCTAGCAATACATTCTTATTAGTAAAACCAATCCCAACCACTGTGGTACATTTTAAATCCTCAGTTTTTGTATCTCTGGACCAATCACTCATACAATGAACTGCCTTCTAGTATGATGACATATGATTCCTACTCCTTGTGGACCACATTGCCTTATGTAACATTTCTTATAGACTGATTTACACACATGCGATTCTTTATCTCTGTATAATGTGTGTGTGTATTGTAAAGTGTTCTGACACCCTGCACCGGTATGAGCAGGACTGTAAAAAAAATGAAATGCATGTGCAAGAGGGGCTATGGAGAGATGAGGGCACTGTTGGAGGGTGATAGTGAGAGAATAAATGGAGGAGGTCATTGGGGATCGCCAAAAAAGATTGTTTCAGAAGGCACCACCAGCCATCAAGCCAGTCCTGGCTGCACATAAATATTCTCAGTGTATTTTATTGAGACCTTTCTCAATACAAATGGAGGTCAGCACAGATATTGAAGGGATGCTGTTGCACTTTTCAACTAATGTAAATAATCTGCAAATGGTGGTAGGTGTGCTTCTACCAGGTATGAACCCGGACTAGTCATGGTGTTTTAGGTATCTTTGGTATTCTGTCTGATAACACTTTCCCCAGTATCATACACTTCAGGCTGAGTATTGATAGCTAGTCATGCAGTGTGCTATATGAAAGATCTAAGTTAAGTATCAGCAGTACCATTCTTGTTTCAACCTGGGTTGTGCAAGGGTGATTACCTTGCTTATGAGCTGCTAAGTACATATCTGTAAATCTTAATCATTTGGCCATTTGTTTTTGAAAAGTCTTGTTAAATCCAGGGATAAGCCATTACTTTTAGGTATTTTGCCATCACTAGTTGTGGGCTGGGTGTGTCTATTTCATTTAAAGAGAGAGAGTTTTAGAGCTGTTATTTATTCTGAGATGAGGCTTCTCAGAGCAGCTTCATGCACATATGTGACAGCAATAGATACATTTCTGTCTTCTAAGGTCATAAATAGTCACCTCTGATATGAGGCAAATACGCTATTTATGTTGACTTGTGCATGCACAGGTTGATCTTTTGGGTGTCTGATAACTGTTATGCCCAAGTGTGGAGTGGAGTTGTGTGCCTTAACCAATAGTCTGCCATATTTCTCTCCTTTTGAATGTTGTAGGGCCACATGTCCTAAGTAATCAAAGACTGTCTAATCCATCTCACAGTTCTGTGTTGCTGCCTTTTTAAGTGTGTTGGAACAGGAATAAGTTCACAACTTTAAAATATCATGGTTTACCATCAAATGGGCAAATTCCAGCTATGTCGTTTTTCTGCCTCTTGTTGATATTTGCTGTTGTTTTAGAGAAGAAGAAAGAAATCCAGCATTTACCTTGTCAACACAATCATTATTCTCCATTTTTGCCAATAAAGAGAGTTGATGTAAGTTTAAAGGGTTTTATTAATCACATCTTTTAGTAGATCATCGTTTTTGAAAATTACAAGTTAATTCATTTTATTCTCAATAGTCCATAAATGGCAGAAATATAACATCAATATTAGTTAATCAATTCATATAACAAATGCATAAAAAGCATGTTCTATTAAGGGAAGAATCATATTCTAAGAATCAGGGAAAATGGAGTTAGTCAGAATCAATAAAGAGTTGTATTCCGAGAGAGTGAAGGAAAAGAATAATGCTCCAGTGGTTAAATCAACTCAAATAGATCAAATATATCAAAGCAAAAGATTTTCCATAAAGAAAGGGTCAAGAAACTCAATAGAGTCTCAAAACAATGTGACATAAATTCTAGGTCATAATGTGATTGTAAAAAAGTGGTCCGGCAAAGTGTTATCCTACTCTAGGAACACGCACTAGTAAATATTACATATTTTGCGCAGCTTTTGCAACATGTTACTCTTCTTTTCTCCTATCGACCAATCAGAGTCTGATGCTCTCCTGGGAACAGGATCCCTCCTCATCTTTTCACATGAATACAATAGTCCTCAGACAGTAATGTAACATTTGGAACTATTTTATAACAACTACGTATTTATGTGGAGTTTGCGTAGTTCATGCTTACTTTCCCACATATACTCGAATTTGTTTAACCTTTTAATAGCAATTCTTTAGACATTATTCCATCTAGAAGTTGAAGCATCTATAATAATGAAAAAGAAAACATTTTGCATTATTACCATTGAATGTGAAAAAACAAGTAGGTTAGAAAGTCAAGTACACATTTTAAGCTGTGTTTCAATGAATATACTCTTCATTACCCTACTAAACAACAAAATGAATCAAGTGTAAACAGTGATAAGTAGAAACATTTTACCGGAATACTTCAAAATATATAAGAGGCTTGATAATTATTACAAAAACATGGTCATGAAGAGGTCAAGAATCAATCTTTTATGCCTGTTTAGCAGTTTCTATTGAAACTTGCTTTCAAGCAGTTTTCAAGCAGTACTGTTTTATAAAATTCGGAGGCCAAGTTCGAGTAAATAAAAACAGCCTATGATTTCATGCTATGGAAATACTTTGTTAGAGTTGCACTTATTTTATTTTATATTTACTTAAACACAGAATCTTTTCTAGTTCATTTTAAAACTGTTTTACAAGTGTGAGTTCATGGAAAAGTGGAGTTAATTTCACTTTCTTTAAGGTCTCAAGTCTGCTACCAGTCTACACAGACGGCTGTTCAACAGAGTTCAGACTCCAAAGGTGTTTTTGGTAAAGAGTCTCTGTATGTTGACCGGACATGTTTCCGATTCTTTCTATGAATACCTGTGTGGATCCTTTGCTACTATGAAAGATGTGTGTTATTGTTAGAAATGGTAGTCTCTAGTTGGCAGAGGTAGCTACGTTTGTCCAAGTAGGGACCCTTCTTCCTCATCAGAGCATGGAAGTTACACTCCTATAGTAACCCATGCTCACCCCCTTGGTAGGTTGGCACGAGCAGTCAGGCTTATCTTAGAGGCAGTGTGTAAAGCATTTGCACATGATAACTAGACATAATATTGAATACAAAATATTGAATGTACATAATATCGAAGTAAAAATATAGAAAGGACAAAATATCGAATGGACACAATATAGTGGTTAAAAATATTGAATTGAAGGTACGTAATATAATATCGATTGGCAAAATATAGAAGTTTAAAATATCGAAGTATATAATATAGGCATTTAAATATATAGAATTTTTAATAATATCGAATTTTTTAAAGGGTTTTGTATGCTAGTGTATGCGTGAAAAGTGTATAATATTTTTGAAATGTATGTTTATTTTATTTTAAGTAATTCATTTTATGTTATTTAATTTTTGCGTAATTCATTACTGTAGCGGGTTGTGGGTTCATAGGGAAATAGACTGGAAGTAATTTAATTATATTAAACTGAATATTATTTTTTAGCAATTATTAATTATTTGTAATTTAATTTAGCTTTTTAGTTCTGTAGCAGGTTGTGGGTTTTTAGGGGCATAGAGTGGGAAGTAATTTAATTGTAATTAATTAAATATTTTCATTTATTTATTGGTTTTCATTTCGAATTTATTGTTAATTAATTTTTAATTAGTAATTACTTTTAATTAATTGGTAATTCATTTTTATTAATTGATTGTTTGATAGTTATGTTAATGTTATTAATTTATTTTACGTAGCAGGTTGTGGGTTTATAGGGGAATAGGGTTGGAAGTAATTTAATTGTAATTAAGTAAATAATTCATTTTTATTAATTGGTATTGATTTTTAATGTATTATTAATTAATTTTTAATTAGTAATTAATTTTTATTAATTGGTAATTACATTTATTAAATTAATTTTTTGATAATTATGATTATTTTATTAATTAATTCTGTAGTGGGTTGTGGGTTTATATGTGAATAGGGTGGGAAGTAATGTAATTGTAATTCATTACATATTAAAAATACTTTTTATGTATTGATAATTAATTTACTGTTAATTATTAATTGGTATTATTTTTTATTATTTATTATGTTTTGTTATTGACAATTAATTAGTTGTTAATTAATTATGAATATGTAATACATTTTTTAATAACTAATATGTATTTGTATTTCTAATTAATTAATTATTATATAATATTAAATTGGTAATTCATTTTAATTAATATTTTATTGGTATTGATATTTAATTTATTTTTATTAATATATTAAATCATTACGTTCCCTACTGTCAAACTTACTGGAGTTGGAATAGTAATTTTTACCCTTACGCTATCCAACACTTTCCCTACTGTTGCACTCTCTGGAGTGGGAATAGTAATTTTTACCCTCCCGCTATCACACATTTTCCCTACTGTTGCACTTTCTGGAGTGGGAATAGTAATTTTTACCCTCCCGGTATCCAACGCTGTCCCTACTGTTGCACTCACTGGAGTGGGAATAGAAATTTTTACTCTCCCGCTATCCAACGCTTTCCCTACTGTTGCACTCTCTGGAGTGGGAATAGTATTTTTTACCCTTACGCTATCCAATGCTTTTCCTACTGTTGCACTCTCTGGAGTGGGAATAGTAATTTTTACCCCTACGCTATCCAACGCTTTCCCTCCTGGTGCACTCTCTGGAGTGGGAATAGTAATTTTTACCCCTATGTTATCCATCGCTTTCCCTACTGTTGCACTCTCTGGAGTGGGAATAGTAATTTCTACCCTCCTGCTATCCAACACTTTCCCTACTGTTGCACTCTCTGGAGTGGGAACAGTAATTTTTACCCTCCCGCTATTCAACGCTTTCCCTACTGTTGCACTCTCTGGAGTGGGAATAGTCATTTTAACCCTACGCTATCCAACGCTTTCCCTACTGTCATCCTCTGTGGAGTGGGAATAGTAATTTTTACCCTCACCGCTATTCAACGCTTTCCCTACTGTTGCACTCTCTGGAGTGGGAATAGTACTTTTAACCCTACGCTATCCAACGCTTTCCCTACTGTTGTCCTCTCTGGAGTGGGAAAAGTAATTTTTACCATCCCGCTATCCAACATTTACCCTACTGTTGCACTCACTGGAGAGGGAATAGTACTTTTTACCCCTACGCTATCCAACACTTTCCCTACTGTTGCACTCACTGAAGTGGTAATAGTAAATTTTACCCTCCCGCTTTCTTACAGTAAAAATATTGTATATTTTATTATTGTTATTATATAAATATATATATATATATATATATATATATATATATATATATATATATATATATATATGTGTATTAAAAAACTAAAATTGTATATTTTTTACTTAAATTAATTATTTGTTAAATTTAAGGTTATTTAAGTATTTTTAAGTATGTTTCAGTTAATTATATATATTATTTTATTAATTTCAAATTACTTTTAAGACATTTAAAAAATTCGATATTTTGACTAACTATATTTTTGACAACGATATTTTTGATTCAATATTTTTCCACTTACCTGTTTGTAGAGTACAAAAGGATACCACACCAGTTTAAAAAAAATAACCAATATTGTATCTACTAAAAATGATAAAAATCCACCATACAGTTCCCAGAATTCTCAATAATCATTAGAACTACAATGCAGTCTCTGGAGGCGATAGCTCCGTCTGGGTCAATCACAGCATTGTGAACACCAAATCCAAACAGTTCTGGATGACCGCAGCGTCGCAGGCCAGTTATAGTGGTGGAAGGACCGGCAAAACAGGATATTTTAGAAATGCAGGGTGTTCAGCGACCTTTCATTGAGCCCCAAAGAACCAATGTCCGCAAGCGTTTGTTTTGGAGGTCGGTGTAGAAGTTGTTTGACCCCTGAAGTCTCACGCGTTGCAGATTGAACTCCTCGCAGTTAAAGTCAAAGCACCAGCAGGTGTCGGGGCTGCAGTGTGAAGTGCAGCGGTGCGGTGTGCCGTTCCCTCAAGTCTTGGTGCAGGCAGCAGCTCAGTGACGGTCGTCTAGTGGCGTCGGTGAGACCAGGACTGCAGTGCAAAATTATTAATTGCTTGTCGTGGTGCTGGCAGGTCACAGTGCAAGCAACGGCTTTGTCATTGTGGAAGTGCTGTTGTCGGCAGATGAACTGGTGTCAACGGAGCTGGCATCGGATGGCCAAGGCTGCTGTGCACGATAAGGGCAGTGCGTCGTGTAACTTACGAGCGGTGACCCCCACCCACAGTGCAAGCAGCATCACAGATGTTGGTGTGGAGCGTCGTCGTCGGTGATAACAGGGCAGATATGTGAAGTGAGGCGGTGCTGAGTGCGGTGCCCACAGGTCACGGTGCAAGCAGCAGCTCAGTGGCAGCATCAGGTGGCATCGTTGTTGAGACCAGGGTTGCGATGCAAAGTTTGGTGGTGCACTCTGCGGTACCTTCAGAACACAGAGTCGGCTTTGGCATCGTTGACAGCATCACGTTGCTTCTTCTTCTGTTGCAGGACAAAACACATAAACCCCAGAGCTGGTGTCAGATGAACTTGAAATCTTTGCTGTTCTCTACCTCAAGTCCTTGGAGAAACTCACACAAAGAAGTTGCAGAAAGTTCAGTTCAGTCCTTTCATTGCCCAAGACAGAAGTAGCCACTGCAGGCCAACACAGAAAAGCACCCAGCAAAGTGGTAGTTCCTCTTCTCAGCTTCCCCAGCTCTTCTTCTTGGCAGTCTTCTTAGTCCCAAAGAGTTCTCTAACGTATTTTATCTCCCTGAGACTTTCAACAGGAGGCATGCTCTACTTCAAGCCCTTGGAGAAAACTCTATCATCAGGAAGATGACATTAGAATACAGTCCTTTCTCTGCCCAAGACAGAAGCAGCAAGCAGCAGGCCAACACAGCAAAGCGTTCAGCAAAGTGCCAGTTACTCCTGACAACTTTTCTATCTCTTCTTCCTGGCAGGTTCCTTAGTTCAGCAGTAATCTAAAGTTCTGGGGCCTGGTCCCCAATATTTATAATCAGTTTTTCTTTGTTCCTTTGGGCAGAGAGTGTCTGTGCTCAGCCCAATCCTGTTCTGTAGTCTCTGTTCCAGGAGTTGGAGATAGCATTGTCCAAGGCAGACAGGGCCTATTCAGGTATAATAGAAATCTCCTATCACTAATCTAATTGATGACCAGCCTATTCGGGTGCTAGTAAAACCTCTCCCCACTTTTCTGAATGTAGCCCAAGTCTATTCAGCCCAGCCTTTACTCATTCAAGAAAGGCAGGACACACATCAACCTCCAGCAGAGGCACACAGGATGGCCAAGCAAGAAAATACCCACTTTCTAAAAGTGTTATTTTCAAAAACACAATATATAAACATCTTTACTAAAAGATGTATTTTTATGTTCTGAGTTCAGGCATACTGAACTTCACCTTTCTATCTTGTCCGAATGGGAAGTTATATTTAAAAGATGTTGTAAATAAACTTCCATTCCATCCTATGGGACAGATGGCGTTTCAATAGGGAAAAACGAAATACACTGTATTTTACTATCAGGACATGTCACACACCTCAGTACATGTCCTACCTTTCACATACACTTAACCCTGCCCATGGGGCTACCTTTGGGCCTACCTTAGGGTTGACTTACATGTAAGAAAAGAAAAGGTTAGGGCCTGGCAAGTGGGTGCGCTTGCCAGTTTGACATGGCAGTACCAAACTGCACACAGACACTGCAGCGGCAGGTCTGAGTTACATTTACAGGCTGTACATGTGGGTGGCACAATCAGTGCTGCAGGCCCACTAGCAGCATTTGATTTACAGGCCCTGGGCACACAGTGCATTTTAGTTTGGACTTACCAGTAAACCAAAAATGTCAATCATGGAATCACCCATCCATATATACAATTTACAGGGAGAGCATATCACTGAATAGCAGTGGTTAAGTGCTCAGAGTCCTAAAACCAATAAAAACAAGGTCAAAAACAGAATGGCAAAAAGCTAAAAGTCTGGGGGTAAACCCGCTGAAAAGCCAAGTCTAACAGTTATCTGTTATGCAACTGAGTTCTTTTAGGGTATGTTCTCCAGTATTGAAGGCCAGCTTGGTTTTTTTTGTAGGATTTCCACCTCACTGCGAAATTATTATCAATTGTCTGTGATCTGATCTTGTCTTGACTAAGCATTCCTCACTATGTACTGACCCCTGAGATTTGGGGTCATGAAAACCATGTGTATAACAGGGTGTAATGCATGTAGGAATTAATAATATGAGTATTCTCTTTGTGTTCTTTGAGGCTGCTTTTCACACATCTGTCATGTTTCAGTCTGCTGTCTGTTCAACCAATTTCTCTATGAGCTTTCTTGTATGAGGGGTTATGGCATCTGTCAGTGGTAATGTGATGAGACAGCTGAAGTTACCTCCCAATATGTGTGTGCTGTGATTGATAAGGAGATTTTTAAGTAGATCGTTGTTGGTGGTTTAGTGCTTTGGGTATAAAACCCAAGGTTGCTACGTCCTTTGCCATCTAGCTGTCCTCCAAACTACTTGTATCACCCCTCTGCATCTATTTGTTGTCTCCTAATTCAAAAGAGAACTCCAGGTCAAATTCACATCAGACCGGCCCTGTGCATATGCTCAGAATGCTATATAGAAGAGATACATCTTCCAGATTTGATATCATTTTTTTTACATATCTTTCATTATTGTGTGTTTCTTATAAAATGTGTGTGTTCTCTTTTGCTTCAAGTGCTGTTACACCTGATTTTTCTTGGCAATGGTACCCAGCCCTCTAACATTCCACATTGTATATGGATATTTCCGTGTTCTTGCCATGTGTTAAATGTGCTTGGGTTTTGATTGAGGACAGACCAGGTGGTACTCCTTGCTCGTTGTCATCATCTAATCGCTGTCAGTGATTGTGTTTGTTGCAATTTGTCTTTTCCTCTTGTGAGATGCTCTTACAAGTTTTATTTTTCGGTCAAGCCTAGGCAGCGCATGCACTGTCTCTTTGAGACATGCTGTATTTACTCTGTGGGCTTACAGCCCACCCATTGTTAGTGGCTAGTCCTTTCTCTTTCTCCCTCCTATTTCTGTTTCGTTTCCTTCCATGGAGCACTACCCAGCTATTATTAACATTATGGTTTTTTTTTAAGTGCTCATTTGGTGGGCTATCTTTCTTTGATTCCTGCTTGTCCTTCTTCAGTCGTTCAGCTTAGGTGCCGGTCACATAATCTCCTCGTCCCATTCAAATTTTAAAATGAAATCTCAGATACTTTAGAGACTGTTTTCAAACTTGCCTCTTTAATTTTCTCTGACTTCAAAGTGGGTGGATTTTCACCAACCCCCCTGCTTTGCTGCTTGTTGCTTCAGCAAGCTTCAGTCACCAGATCTCAGTAGCCCCACCTTGCAGCACAGTTAAGGGCAAGACTTGGGCAAGTCCTGATGCATTTTCTCAGGCACTTCTTTATATAATGTGAACTTGAGCAACCCAAAGGTAAATAAGCGCTATTTACATTACACAATGTCAGATACATTTTTGGGGGCATTTTTACATTGCACAAGGTCGAATGACCCGAAGGTATTGTAGCACTTTACAAAAGCGCAATTTACATTAGACAAGGTCAGGTTATTTTTTTTGCTTTTAGGTGCGCAGAAAAAAAAGGTATTTCCACTCTATCTGACAAGTTGGGGCAGCATTCATCCCTAACACCTCCTTATATGCTGCTGCATGCCCACCCCACTGCCTTTTACTGTTGTTGGCCTCCTATCAGAGCTCTAATTTCAAAGCACAATCATGACAGCTCCCCAGGGACTGTGGGACATTTTTTATTATATAATGTGAACATGAGCGACCCCAAAGGAGTTGGAGCACATTACGTGAGCACCCGTTACATTACACAAGGTCAGTTTATTGCTTGTAGGCATTTTCATAACACGCAAACTCAGCTGACCCGAAGGTATTGGACCACCTTACAAATACACCAGTTACATTACACAAGGTCAGGTTATTTTTTTCTTTGATGGTCCGGGGAGGTTAAGTGATGCCGACCCTGCCCCTGTTAATTCATTATTTCCCCATTACCTAACAAATGCCAGAATGTTGTTGTTGTTGCTATACCCAACACTCCTATACTCAGGGGGCTGGGACAGATAGTGGGGTTGATAGCTTGCTGGTAAACCCATGGTGCAAGCAGTGTTTTCAATGGAAAACTCCCTAGAAGTGTGCCTTGTGAATAGAGGCTGCTATTGGAATGTAGTTCGATGCTTTTTCATAGGCTGTTCAATACTCTAGTGATGCAGTCACACATAGAATGTTAGAGTGCTGTTGACTTTCATTGAGGCACTTATCTTTCTCTCTGTGCATTAAATTGCTTTAGAATGTGTCCATAAAAGTTTACAGAGGAAAGAATGTATTTCTGAAACACACCGCATTAACCAGTGTGTAGTAACCAGTGCCCGCCGCTCCATTAGGGTGTTGGAGCGCCACCCCACTGCTTTCTTGCAGTACGAGAAGCCAAAAATAAAATATTTTTTTTTACCATTTTCATTTCTGCTTCTCGCGCTACGAGAAAGCTGACGGCAGGGGTATGCCTGGTTTGGGGTGGGTGGTTGCGTATGCCTGTTTGGGGGCAGTTGGGCGAGTCGAGGAGGAGTGACTTGCACCACTCTGAGTGCCCTGACTGCTTGGTCGTCCCTGGGGCTGACCAAAGCAGTCATGCAAAATCTTCATGTTCTCTATGTAGGCTGCATGCAACCTACATAGAGAAAATGGTCTCCCTGCTGGCCTCCCGGGACTCTGCATCCAATCACAGTTCTCCCATTGTAGCATTGTGATTTGCTTACATGAGGGGAGGGAACTACTGCATGCCTGTTCCTGTTCAGAACGTGACCCCGGCCCAGGAGCAGAGGCGACACGGACCCGGTCAGGTTTGTTTTCCTTTTCTTTTAATTTTAAGTGACCCCCCGAGTTATGCGAGCCGCGACTAGTGTTAAGGTTTGCATTGTGCTTCCGACTCTAGCAGGGAGGTACAGGTTTTCGATTTGAATTTGAATTACACACATTTTCAATAGGCCAGACTCCGTACAGATCCTCTGAGATTAACCCCACTCGAGGGCGTGCCCTGTGGGGCCCGGAATCATAAATGCGAGCTGTAAATGTAAGATAAATTACCTCTCTTCCCCGAAGGGTACCAGCAGGACCCACATTACGCAGATGCTCAGAGGAGTGAGGCGGGGGAGGGTAAAACAGCCGACCATGAGTTTTATTGAGCATGGATTCCCAGGCCCAAGCCACTTAAATCTATTAGTTTAATTTACTAATACTCCCCTGTGGGGGCGATACTATGCCTTCCTTGAAGATAGGGCTGCTGCCATCAAGCCGCTCTAAAAATTGAAGTCCACTGCAGATAATTACCCGCTCTGAGAACCACAAACACTTCCAGGACTGATCACCTCATGTATACAATTTACTCTTTGGCACGTGAAAACACCCACGAAGAGTAAACACAGCTTGCCTAATATTGAACGGCGGTTCTTCAGTCATGCTTTGAAGAAAAAATGTAATGTTGAGTATAGCTGCAACTCAAGCTCATGTGCATGGGTACCAAGCTAGGTTCTCACCTAGCATTAGGCACTCCACTTGCGCCCCTTTATGGCCTCTCTTAGCGTGGCTCCCTGGTAGCGTCCCACCTACCCAAGTGTGCCATGCTCTTGGCTAGTGACCACTCACCTGCTTTTCCCTCACTCATTGGAGTCTGAGCCGGCCCAGCCCACAATGCACTGTATGCACAGTGCCCGATGTAAGCCAGCAGAGGAAGAATGCAACAAGTTGACCACTTCCTCGTTTGCATTTTTTGGGCTGTAAAGTGTCTTATTAGTCCCCCAGGATCAACATAGAGGGAATGAAAGGAAAAGAGGGAGGAGAGCCACTGGCAGTTCATCCAGTAGTTTAAAATACCCGGAACCACCATGGAACAGGAAGTACTGTCACAGAGTGTCAGCCATACCAGGAGAGCAGTTTATGGCACACTTGTCGCTCTCTTCCTTCATTAACATGGGTACGGAACTACAGGTAGTCCTCCTGGCATACATTACTTGTCATTGACAGTAGACATTGCAGGTAATACAAGTAATGCTCCAACCATGCCTGACGTAGCATAGAGAGGACAGGTGATTTTTCAAGCATGCGGGCAGTGCTAGTGGTGCTCTCTGCATACCACTGCAGACGGGAGTAAAGCCTAAATGAATGGGTCTGATGACTGTCTCAAAATGCCATCAACCCAAAAAATTTTTATTCAGCTTTAGGAGTGATAAAAGTACATCTGACAATCCTTGTTTGGAAAAAGAATGTGGGCCCTGTCTGTGGAGTCATAAATAAAATGGTCCTGATAACAACTGTAGGTGGGCCTCAACCTTGCCTGAATACTATGTGGGCCAGTGGGTAGTTTCTCTAGATGTCTGGTATGAGGGGCGCATGATCATTGCATGCTTTGTATGCGTTATGTCCTGATTGGCTGTTTTACTAACTTTTTGAGGCATCTGACTTCACGGTGTTTTGGGAATGTGTGCACCCGTCAGGCCATGTGTGCTTTAAGGGGGCCCATTCCCCTGGACCATTGTGGTGTTGCTGCACTTATCTGAGTGATGGACCTGAGTTTCCTGTGTGTGCATTTAGATGCCAGCTATGTGGCACCTCACCTGTGACCTTTCAATTAGTTACCACTGGCTTGGGTTGCAGAACCTGTCTGATCATATATTTTCGAGTCTGGGTTGATGGAGAGTTCATGATGGGTGAATTTGACAATAGCGCGGTGATTTTATTTGTGTGTACGAGTGTACCATCATAAGCAGTAGCGTCATTTTTATTGATATCAATAACTACAGGCTGGTCATTAATCTCTCAGCACCATTCTTCAGCGAGTGCCAAAGCTGGCTGGAGGTACCCTATCCTTTCATCAAGACCTAGGAAGCAGACAACCTCTGCAAGGAGGGGCTACTGATCCTGGATCTAATGCCAGTACTGGTGCCACTTCTTCCAGAGAGCTAAAAGCCTTTCACTCACTCAAGATTCTTGCCCCCCACTCCTTTTTTATTCTGCATTCATATTTTACGGTTTGCCAAATTATTGACAGTTGATGGAGGAGTCAGCTTCAGAGTACCCAGAGGTTACAGGGTGAGTGGGGTGGCGATCCCTCCGGCATGATCTTTGACCACCAGTCAGCATACTTTGTAAGCTGATGCTAACTGCCCCACAGCCCTGACCATTTCTGGCCACTATAGTATGCACTGTATTAGGTCTCTCCCCTGCATCCGGGATACAATTTGGCACAGTGAGCTGCTTAGCAATAGAATCAGGATTAAAAGTCCTGTTAGGACTTTTATAGTTTTGTGAGCCAGAATTGACCCCTCCTGATATTACTAGGGAATCATTTTGTGCCACAAAAACAGATCACTCCACCAGGGTCCCAGATGCCAGCAGATCATACAAACAAAATAATCTAGATTCTGACTTACAGCAGGGTCCGTCATCAATTCAGCCCATTCAGACTTCTGTTTTGTCAGCTAGGTCAATGAGGTGCCAGGAGCCTCCATGTTCCTTAGTCGCTCCTGCGCTTACAGGAATGCAAGGAAGCAGATGCTGGCTCTTTCTAATTCATTTTACAACTTTTCAAGTGAGGCAGAAACAAGGGCAGATACTACTGCGGAATCCTGAACACATTGTCTTAGCAAGAAGAGTGACAACCTCTTTCCTGGGCCGCCCCTTGTGTCACCCCTCTCCACACTAATCATGCTGGGACCAGCATCTGACACTGCATCCCATTCCTGAGCCACCTTCCTGCACTGTTGAGAGAAGCAACTGGGCTGATTACCCCTCCCGAACAAACTTCCCTTTGAGGTCTAATCCAGAGGAGCTGCAGGCCTCATTTTCTGACTTTGTAGTCCTAGATGAGAGCTCACTGCAAAACCTCTTGGAATGACCCTTGTCCCGAGAGCTCGAGTGCCTGCTGAACAAAGTGTTACTAGTGGCAGCCGGTGACATTTGAAAGTGGTGGGTGTAAAATTATTGGCGTACTGCACTGTGGCAAGCGTGCGTAGTGCGCAAGCCCGAACAACCTACCGAGGGTTTGGGGGGGTTCTCCTCCGAGCAAATTCTGAAAAAAAATTGGATAAATGGTGCATTTTCAAGCAAATTTGAGGAAGCAGGAAGGTTAATAGAGCAATACTAGCACTTGGAATATGTAGCCCCATCCACGACTTTTTGAACCATGACAGCTTATTTCAAATCTGCCTGCACCCACCTCATGGCTGGGCCGCAAACTGTTGCATCTTACTGCCTGTGCCTGCACCTGCAACATGCCACACCACAGCTGCCTGCACCATTAGTCGCTTGCGCCACATCCACAAACCTGCACAAAGTCTGTTTCTATGCATATATAAATTGCAACTAGAGTTAGACTATGCCTGCACAGGAATGCCTCTGCTGTCCTGCCCAGCTTTAACATCCTATGGCATATTCTGTGTATGTTTTTGAATGTGATTGTGTTTCTAAAAAGTGGACCGAAATGTGAGCATCGGGTCGTTTGTGGTGGACCAGGTAAAACTAGGCACAATAGTCACGGTTCGCTTGTGAACATAGCAAGAGATTGGCCATAGCACAGATTACACTCAGATGGCAGAATAGCAGCAACGATGAGACGTGAGACGTCGGAAGCGCCAGAGGGACTCGGCAGCGGTAAACTCACATCTCGCAGTTTCCAAGACGGTCTTGTGATCTGTGACACACCGTCTTCTTGATGCTCGAGGGTACCATTACCACATTCGAGCATAAGGTCCTCATATGAAAGGTGGAGGATTGTGAATAGAGACCCAACTATTTGCCCTGACGAAGTTGCCAATGACAAGGCAATGAAACATGTCGGTCCAGTCGTAAAAACTTATGGTATCAGTTGAACCATTTTTAAACGTGCAGTTTGGCAGCACCAGAATAAAATCGACTCAGCCAGCCAAACTACACATTCTTAATTAATTATTTTGTTTGTTGGGTGTGGGCACTTCTGGTTTCAATAACTTTGTCTGTCCCACTAGGAAGTGTAACTGTACACTCCTTTTCTGTCTCCTTCTCTATTCTCTCTGGTGCACATCTCTTTTGCACTTATTTCATCCTCCTTGCCAGGAAAGTAGCCGATGATGAGAAGCGGGTATACCGGTGATTAACAAACCGGGAACCCCCTCGGGTGTTGCGTCCGTGAGGTACTTTCCGGGCGTTCTCACATATTTTTTCTATGTGGGTGAGTCTGTACACATTCATGTTTATATATTTTAAGGCATGTCCGGACCTGTAACACAGTAATATATATTAAAATTTCCTTGGTGAGCCAATATGACGTGTGGCCCCATTAGTTACAGAGTTTGAGAATTATATCATGCAGGCTTAATAGGGCTTTTTGTTTCATATGCGTTGAGTGGGGGGGCTGCCCTATATAGCCTTTCTCCCCCTGACATCCCTTTTTGAGTAACAGAATAGCAGCAACGCCTTCCCCAACATATTTCACACCACATAAAAATGCTCTTTATCACATAAGAAGTATCCATGCCATGTAAACACTGTCTCCGCTCCTCTGAAGAGCCGGTGCCGCACAACTGCACTCTCATAGAAGAATTCTCTATACCATGCACTCGCTGATTGTACAGTATAAGAACTCCCTATGCATACAGGCATTCTCCTTGCCATATAACAATTCCCCATAGATACAATATCATTCATGCCACGTAAGAACTCCGTATACCTGCAAGCGTTTTCCTTGCCATATAATCTCCACTTCTACAGAACTACAAGCATTCCCCGTGCCATAATAACCACTCACTGTACATACTTGTATTCTCCATCTTGTTAGAATGTACTATACATACAATCCTCCTCCATGACATTGCCATATAAGCTCTGCCTAAACATTCTCGCACTCTGCATATCAAATAAGAACTCTCATGCCAGGTATGAACAGCCCGTTGTATTTAAAAACTATCCAGACTGTATAAGGACTTCTCCCGCCTTATATGAGCTCTTCCCTTCATGTATGAACTGGCAAGACTTAAGAAATGTCCCCCTGCGTAACAATTGCCCTGGCCATATAAATATTCTAGCAGCCATCTAAGAGTTCTTGTCAACACAATGTATGAACTGTGCGTAAAATTGGTCAATGTTAAATTAAGATGAAAATAAAACAAACTTACCTGACACTCCGCGCCACCTCTGTGACGGCTCCTGGGCCGGGGTCCAGCATTGGCTTGCACAGGAACAGCCGTGTCACAACCCCTCTCAGCCATTACTGATGCTGCTCCAGCAGCTCCAGGATTGGCTTAGCAGGGATACTCGCCACCCGCCTGCCCATTAGGAGACCGAGGGTTGCGGCGTTGATCGAATCTTGCTCTCCTAATGCGCAGCCGCCAGCCAGACTCAACACTAGTGCGCATGACTGGGCTGGTCAGAAAAATTCTCTGACCTAAACCCAGCATGCGCACTTGTGCTGCTGCTGGCTGTGCGCTGCACGCCTCCCCCTGGCCTGACAATGCATGTCAGTCAGCATGATACTAGACCGTCCATCCCCTTCTGACTCTGTAGGGGGTATGCGGTCCAGCGTCATGCTGACTGACAAGCATTGTCAGTTTACTTCAGTCAGAACTGCTGAGGGAGCTGCGGGCGTGGGCGACTTGAGGGTCAAGCCCCATCACCCGAATGGTCTCACCGCCATCAGTAAAGGGGATCCTTATTCTGGGCTATCTTAATGAAACTTCATGTACTTAGCTACAGGTGTCCCTGACCAAGTTGTGAGAGCTGTAAGAGCAGCTCAGCAGTGTGCGTCATCTTTCCCACATCTATTTACATTATTAGCTGAAACTTTGACACCATTTTATAGAAATCTTTTCAGATGCTACTTTGAGTGTTACAAACGTTAGTCCTTATTCTGACCAATTCTTTGGAAGAAAAGAGAAATTACTGAGAGCGTAGCCCCTGGTTTTAAAATGCATAAGCCATTTCCAAGCACTTAATGCATGGAGGAGGTAGACATAAAGATTATAAATGATTGGAGTAAAATGTTACCATAATTAGAAATTTGCAAGTTCATCCACATGATTGCTAATTATGATATCTCACATAATTGAAAGATCTGTTTCAAAATATTTTTTGTCAGAACATACCTTACAGTCAGATGGTCAGTTTGTGTTGAAGGGCAACTGAAAGCAAATATTCTCACAGGAAATGCTGAGCTGAGGCAATTAGTTAGTCAGTTTAGCAATCATCAAGGTGGACACATGAAGGTGTTCAGTCACCAGGATCTTTGTGATGAGGCATAGTGACCTGATCTTATGTGTTAGCTGATTTGGAGTCAACGGTGAGAGAGATCAGTGAGGGTGAAATATAGTCTGTGAACTTCAACTCAAAATGTAGGTAGATGCTTTGATTTTCACTCTTTGGTAGGAGCCATCACCTTGATCATCAGTCTTCCTTTAATTCCATTTTTGTATTTGACGTTAAAGATGACCCTAATAAAACCAAGTGTTTTATATATATTTATTTTGAAGTTTTTATATAGCCCAAAGTTATTGGAGCACGTTAGGTGAGCACCAGTTAGTTACATTATACATTTATTTTTGGTTGGGACCGGGAGTTGAAGTGACTTGCCCAGAATCACAGGATGTTGGACCAACGTCGAGATTAGATTCGGGTTTCCCAGCACCAAAGTCAGCTGCTCTGGCCATTGCACCACATCCGAGCCCCGTATTGTGCATGCAGTATTTATTGAAGGATGTGAAGGTGGCGGGATGCTTCATAGTGGTACATGATATATTATCATATATTTATAAAACTTTTGTCTGATTCTTGAGCCCATAATAACAAATATTTCGCTTGAGATTTTAAACATACTCCACATCTCAGCACCACCACAGCATCTGTGCAGCCATTCAACAACAACTGGTTCAAATATGTTCTCTCAATGTTTCAAGCTTTATTACAAATGTCACAAAAAGATCTTAATATTTCACTTCTGCTCTTGGATTTTCGTCACAATAAAATACACTGATCATAATCTTCACAAAAGTTATTTACAAAAGTTTAAGCTATTGCCATTATAAATTAAAATCACTTTTATTTAAGCATTAATTATATAAAAAAAACTAAAAGCCATTGTAATTTGTAATACCAATACATCTAAGTCACGTAAATACAAAACATGTTGCATTACAAATGCTATAGGTGTCACATTTGCGAAAGTTATAACTATTGGCATTGTGAATGTCAAAGCTATTAATTTAGCTATTTTCAAAACCAACACATAAATAAAAAAAATTGTCATTTACAAGACCAATAGCTCAAACTTTCCTAATGCGAGACCTATTGCATTGCAAATCCTTGTTTTTATATCTGTCAGTGCTTCCTGTTGAGGTTTAATTTTCGTTGCAGTCACCTCATTGCCTCCTTGTAACTATTCCCTGACCCTGCTTCAAGGGTCAGGGCATGGTCAGAGAATAGTTGCAAGTAGGCAACGAGGCGCCAGGAAGCACTTACAGGCTTACAGCAGCAGGTGCCCAAGTTGAAGTTAATTTCTTTGTAACCCTTTTGTAAAAGGTTACAAAAAATTAGCTTCAACTTTTGCACCTGCTGCTGTAACCATGTAAGCGCTTGGCTGAAAATTCGTCCCCGCTGATTCGCAAATTCCGCAAGCGGAACGAATTTTCAGCCCATGCTTAAATAAAATGATAATCTGTATTATTGAAATTACCTGTAAGTAATCAAGGTAGCAACTCTGCTGATAGTTATGTTTTATGGTACTTTCTGTAAATTAATTCGCTCCTCTGTTGGCGCACTCTGCCAGGCTGAGACTTAGTGGGCAGTTTGTCATCGTGCTCTAGAAATTCTTATTGCTTAGGGTTTAACACATTTCAATAATAGATTCTTGTTTTGTAATATATATGTCTGCTCTGACAGGTGCTGTAGCTTTTATTGTCTTTAAACTGGGTTAAATATAGCTTCTTTGAAGTGAATGTTACCCCTACCTTTCCTGGTGGACACTGCATCGTCTGTCTCAGAAGTGCATAAAAGTCCTTGAAAACAAAAACATGTTAGTTAGGATAGGTGCATCCCTGTTTAAAGCAGATGCTGAAAGTGAACAATGAGGCCTATTTAAATATTAATTTCAAGGGACCAGCTTGACACTATCACCCAGGCGCACAAATGCATTCCGGTGCATGATAGGTACCCGATTATACAAATAACTAAATTAAATGTCCTAACTCTACCTTTCTAAGCACAGGAACACTGAACCTCCGTTCCTTCTAACATGACTGCATTGCCACCTGAACAGGTCTCAGCAACCTTTAATAATGAGCTGCCTAGGCTGATGCTCCAGATCCTTAAAGCCTGCTGCCCTCATCTGTTTACTCCAGAATGTCATTATGCCTGCAAGAACCTGGACTATGCTGCCTTTCACTGTTGACTCGTCAGAACTGAAGATAAGAGATATGCTGTGCCATGGTCGGGTGCCACGATTAATGCCTACAGAGCGTTTCATGTTAGACGTCGTTGACATAGTGTCAGTGAGACCGTGCTTCAGTACTCTATCATTTCAAACTTTGTGCTGTAGGAGAGAGTTTACTGAGTAGCCAATATTGCCTAGTGTGAGAAACACATTACTTTATATCCGTAAACCTCAACATTGGCTCTAAAAGAAATTCAGAAAGTATGCAGTTCTGGGTGTGGTCAGTGCATCTCTGAGATATATTGTGATTTTTTTTAAATATTATTATTTTTGCAAAGGATTCAAACACAGGTTAAACAGGCACAATAGAAACCCTATTACATACTCTTTCATGTGGTTTTCTAGGAGTACAAAAAGAAAGAAAACATGAAAAGAAAATCCTTTTTTTTCTTGTCCTTACCAAGAATAAAAAAAACAAGTAATACAGTGAAAAAACAGCACAGAGAAAATATTTAGCACATGAACCCTAATTCATACCATGTCAAAAAGCATTACATTTCCGTAGTGCCTTAAGACCTCTAATCTTGGCCAAAGCTTTGAGAAGATGCATGCCCAGGCTAAAGCCAATCTAGCAGAGACAATGGCTATAGTTATTAAAGCCCGCTTCACTCTATTAGCATTCTCTCTGTAGCCCAGCATTATCTCAGTTGTAGTAATATCTACGTCCAAACCAAGTCGATTTCTTAATGCGTTCAAGACCTCTTGTCAATAAGCAGCTAACATCAGGCACACAGCAAACATATGAACAATATTTACTTCATATTCCCCACATTTAGCACAAACCATCCTATTGCTTAAATGCTGATTAGTTGTTTGCCCCCATCTAGCAACCTTCTCAGGTGTGTAATCGAACATGCATATGGTTTTAAATTGTTGGAGCCTTAAATTGATATACCATACTGCATCTTTGGCTGTAGTAAGTGTAGCCTCTAGGGTTGTTAAAGATATTTCCTCTGCAACAGTTTTTTTTACCACCTTCATTGCGTCCCATTCAGTCGCCCTAGTGCTAGCTGAGCCCCAGTCGACCTCCAGGTACGCCTCAAGCCCCTGCAAAATAGCAGCCTTGTAAGTCGGGTCGCCCAAAGCTTCGGTGTTCAGTCTCCATAGTGGTACCGTAGGCCGTGGGTTGTCTAACTAGTACGTAAGCAGAAGCGGGGAGAGATCAGACAAGTAGCGGGCTAAATATTGTATCTCCGCTATCCGGTACATTGCTGTTCCCTGCAGAAAGAAATAGTCCAGTCTACTGTGGGTGTTGGCAGCAGGTGTGTGGCACGAGTACACCAACAAGTTGGGTTGCGGTGCCTCTATACATCTAATAAGCCATAAGGTAATCAACCTTTACGACAAATGTTTCATTCCGAATTCTATTATCACGCACACTTTCACTCCGCAAATGCATTCATTCCGAAAACTTTCACTCCGCATGCACATCGATACAATAACTGCACCCCCAAACAAAAAGACAGTCCTGTTTAAATCCCTTGCTTTTCCCCCACACAAATAAAACTCCCCCACAAACCCACTTTCTCACCCACCCCGCATCTTGAGAAAGGAATCACCCCCTTACTACTGTCTGCAAGATAGCCTTTTTTATGAAGTTCGAATCCAGGGTGACCGAGTAGAAAAACCGAATATATTTTTCCAAGGCAGGTAGACAAATAGAATGGGAAGGGGCGACCACTCGGTCCCCCCGAACGTATGGCAGAGTACCCCGATCCCCCCGGGAAGCCATCTTGGGCGGGAGGCGAGTCTCGGCTGGTATGCCCGAAGCGGCGTAGCCGGGGCGCGCCCTTTTCCCGCCCTGGAGTGGGCTGGCCTAGACACTGACGAGGCCGGGCCACGCCCTCGGGGCAGGCCGGGGCGGGTTTACGCCCGCCCTGAAGACGGATAAAAGGAGCAACAAGCCAAGGAAGCATCCTCTTGTTCTTGTGCTCTGAAGCTGCACCACCTCGCTGCACGTGAGCTCGAGACGGAACGAAGAGCCAATTTTGAGCGTTGTAATCTTCTTGTTTGTTTTGCAGATACTCTGTCGGAGAATGCCTAAGAAGGCGGGAAAGCGAATGACTACCGACCAGATGCTGCGTGTTCTCATGAAAGAGGTGACCGACCTAAAGAAGCGAATGGCGGAGAAAGACGAGGAAGGGGGGCCGAAACGTCCTCTGGCGGGAGCAGCTCCAGGAGGAAAAGGCAAGAGGCCCAGGAGGGGAACAGCTGGGGGAGACGTCCCAGTTCCCTGTACCCCACTCGAAGCACCCACTCCGGTCCCGGAGGGAGGGAATCCGATTCCCGTAGTGGTCACCCCCGTGTCCGGGGAGGATATGCCGCCCGAGCTGGCCGCACAATTAGCAGCGTGGTTGGGTAAAGGTAGCAAGGGCGCCACGGCTGACGACGCGCAGGTGTTGATGAAGCAACTGCGTGAAACAAGGGAAGCGACGAAGGCACCATCGCCGGCTGCGGCAGTAGAGAAGCCACCTGGGACAGGTCCAGTCGCAGATACAGCTTCCGGTTCAGGTAAGCGGCCATTGCCGATTGCGAGGGATGAGTCTGCACCCTCTCGAAGGGAAAGGTTGGGTCAACATGTCCCTCTGGCTATCAAAGAGAAGATATGGGCAGAGGAGTATATAAACATCTTCTCGTTGCTTACCGATCATTATGAGATGGAGCATGTTAAGAGCCAGAAGGAGCTCATGCATCCGGGTGTTTGGCGCGCAAAGATGGCCGCCTTTAAGGTAAATGAAAACATTGGTAATTGGGGCAAAGCATGGGGGGTTTTTACATCCATCTTGGGTGAACGTAGGCCCGAATTGCTGCCCGAATTGCCGATTTATCAATCACGGATCATGGGGTATTCAGTATCTCACGAGGGCAACCATTGGTTTTGTTACGATAATATTTTCAGAAAAGCGAAAGAGCATGATAAAAACTTAACTTGGGATTGTTATGATTCTGTGTCCTGGTCCAAAATGGAGGATTCTGGTATGTTGAAGGTGCCATTAGTAGGGAGTAACGTGGGTGAATCCTCCCGCCAATATGCGGGGACGCCCTTTCGATCAGGTACGAGTAACGACAATCACTCGAGGCCAATCGGCAACGCAGGAAAAAGGGGGGTTTGTTGGAACTTTAACAGGGGGAAGTGTACTAGGCCCCAGGGGTCATGCAAATTTAGGCACGAATGTGGGGGGTGTGGGCAATCATCCCATCCTGAGTCCATGTGCAGAGCCAAAACGGGTGATAACGGGGGTAGAGGAGGCGCCAAACAGGTCTGACATAGTCCGAGGGGCGCCTTTACCTACTCCGATTGATACCATGGCAATGATTCCCTGGCTCAGCGAATACCCGGATCACGCTTCCGCTGGGGTGTTGCGGGATGGGTTTTCATATGGTTTCCGCATCCCAGTGGGGAAGTTTCAGGGTATAGCGAAATGTAAAAACCAGATATCGGTCTTGCAGCATACGACCGTGGTGCAGGAAAAGATAGGGAAAGAGGTTACTCGAGGTCGAGTCGCCGGTCCATTTGATGTGCCACCAGTTGCTAACTTTGTTTGTTCCCCTTTAGGGGTGGTCCCCAAGAAGGACCCGGGTGAGTTTCGGCTGATACATAATTTATCAGCCCCACGTGGTCTTTCCGTGAACGATGCGATAGACCCGGAAGTGTGTTCGGTGCGGTACGCATCCTTCGATGAGGCCGTAGCCATATTGAATCGCCTGGGGCCCGGTGCGCTGATGGCAAAATCTGATATCGAGTCAGCGTTCCGGTTGCTCCCGGTACATCCAGACGATCAGCGTCTCCTTGGTTTCATGTTTCAGGGTCACTATTACATGGATAGGTGTATGCCGATGGGGTGCTCTATATCGTGTGCCTATTTCGAAAAGTTCAGTTGCTTCCTGCAATGGGTCTTCACAAAGAAGACGGGGTTTCAACATGTTATGCATTATCTCGATGACTTTTTGTTTCTGGGGGCAGCCGGGGATCCAGAATGTGGACAGGCTTTGACTGCATTTTGTGTCTTGATGAATCAGTTTGGCGTGCCATTGGCACCAGGTAAGACTGTGGGTCCCTCGACTTGCCTCGAGTTTCTGGGGATCGAGCTCGATTCCGAAGAAGGTTGTTTTCGTTTACCAGGTGACAAAGTGTTGAAATTCAGGGCATCCCTGCAAATGTGTATAAGTGAATCTAAGGTTAAGCTACATCAATTACAGCAATTGGTAGGACAGTTGAATTTTGCCCTAAGAGTTATACCGATGGCCCGCCCCTTTTCTCGCTCGATCGCTCAAGCCATGGTCGGCCTGAGGGAGGGTCATCATCGCACAAGGCTCTCGGCAGAGGTTCGCCAGGACATGCGCATTTGGTTGGCATTTCTGGCGGATTTCAATGGTCGAATTGTCTGGAACAAACCGGCCGTGTCCTCTGAGGAGCTAGGGCTGTGGACAGATTCGGCAGGGAGCATTGGTTTTGGTGCCATATTCGGCACTCAGTGGTCGGCACAAAAATGGCCGTCATGGTGGCATGATAGTGGTCTGACAAGCAACATTGCTTTCCTAGAACTTTTTCCCATACTGGTGGCCCTGAGAACTTGGCCCGAGGGGTTCAGAGATCACTCTGTGGTATTCTGGTCTGATAACATGACCGTTGTTGAGTGTATCAATAGCCAGGCAGCACGATGCAAATGGATTCTGAGATTGCTCAAGGAAATTGTGTTATTGTGTATGCAATTGAATGTACTATTTAGGGCAAGACATGTCCCGGGGGTGATGAACCAGGCGGCTGATGCGCTTTCTCGTTTTCATATGCAGGCCTTCTGGGGTTTTCTGCCCACAGCGGACCCGGTGGCAGCACCCTTTCCCGAAGCTCTCTGGTCTCTCGGTGCCCAGAACTACAGAACCTCGTGGGAGAGAGTTTAGCACCCAGGACGAGGAAGGCATATGAAGGGGCGTTCCGTTCCTATTGGGCCTTTTTGGGGGCGGCTAGGGGGGAGCTTTGGGGCCAGGAGGAGTTGGTAGTGAAATTCCTGCTGTCTTTACGTCAGGCAGGCAAATCAGTGGCTACGGCCCAGAGGCATCGGGCCGCCATTTCCTTTGTGGCTAGGGCTCATGGGATCCAGGACCCGACAGCGTCTTTCGTTGTGCAAAAAGCGCTACGTGGGTGGCAACGCCTTGAGGGTCGCAGGGTAGATGAAAGGCGCCCGATAGGTTTGGATAGGTTGGCCCTGTTATTATCTAGACTCCCTGCAACATGTTCATCCCAGTATGAAACGGTGTTATTCCGAGCCGCTTTTACGCTGGCATTCCATGGGGCTATGCGGGTAAGTGAACTAGTGGCGAGGAACAAGCAGGACGTGATGGGGGGACTGTGCCGAGAGCACGTTCAGATCAGAGGGGAGACGATAACTCTCTCGTTCGTCAGGTCCAAGACCGATCAGGGTGCGATGGGTGATTGCATAATCATACAAAGGATCCCCGGGTCCTCCATGTGCCCGGTGAGTTGTGTAGAGGAATATTTGGCACAAAGGGTGGCATCATGGGGGGGGACCTTGTTGAGACACGCTGACACCACCCCACTGACGAGGTTTCAGTTTCAGCGGGTGCTTGCGATGTCGATTACTGCTGCGGGCTTGAACCCGGGCGAGTTTGGGACCCATTCCTTTCGGATAGGGGCTGCTACAGAGGCTACAGCCAGGGGTCTGAATGTCGAACAAGTTAAACGTGTGGGGCGTTGGTCCTCCAATTGTTATAAGAGGTATGTGCGGTTGCACATGTTGTGAAGCTGTAATGATGTACTCACGCTTCTTGTTTTTGTTTGGTTTCAGTTGCGCAAGCCTACGAGGCGGGGCGGACTATGCAGTCGACCCAACACCGGGCCAGAGGTCAGACTTCACCGGCTGTGAAAAAGGAGGTGTGGGTCGTGGGCCACTCATACGTGAGGCGTGCCGCGGACGTATTCAAAGCAGGTGACATGATTCATGTGGCTGGGGAATACGGGTACAGTGTGTCCTTCTACGGAAAGGGCGGACTCTGTATTGACCAGTTTCAATCATTTTTTGAGGGTTTGCTAGGGCGGACGAGGTCACCGCCGTCTATAATCATAGTACATCTTGGGGGCAATGATTTGGTCACCACTGGTAGACGACTTCTCCTTGAGGCGATGCTTTCCACTGTAAGTTGGTTGGCGAGGAGAGTTCCAGGGTGCACGATTGCATGGTCACATATGATCCCACGAAAAGTATGGCGGGGGGCTATTTCTGTTTCTGCTCTGAATCATTCAGTAAGAAAAATTAATAACAAAGTGAGTAGATTGTTCCGTTCCAATACACTGCATTCTATTTCGCATGGTTGTATTACTGGTGACAGTATGTATTTGGGGGATGGTGTTCATTTGTCCCGGGTGGGGAACGAGTTACTCATAGGGGACTGTATAGCTTGGCTAAAGATTTTAAGACATGACCTTTAGGTAGGAGTGTTGTGGGGGGTCCGGATAGCCGGTCAACTATCCGGCCTGTGGCGGTAAGGTCATGATCGGTGAGCACTAATTGGAAGATCCCTATGAGTGGGCGTCACCCATTACGGATGGGAGCGCTCGAGGGAGGTGGCCATTGGCCCCTCAACGGGGTAGGCGGTCCCTTCTAAGGATGGGCCGCCGAAAGGAAAGGAAAGGCGGTCAAGGCCCCTTCCTGGGTAGGAGGGGCTACAGCCCCCTCCTGGAGAATTTCCCGGGGCCAGGTCATCTGCGACGGCAGATGCGGTAAGTTGTGTGGGGTTTGGGGGGGGGTCTACGCTACCTTCTAGATACCTCACACGAGTCCTCGGACGACCTTTAAGTGGCGTCGAGTTTATTGGGGCCCCCGTCAAGTCAAGGGAAATTGGTAGTTGCACTCGAGGTACACCTCTGTGCGGTCGCCCCTCACAAGTGAGGGGGATATTTCTGGTTTAGGGATCTTGACACCGGTTACGACCTTGCCGTTGGCCCTTAAACAGTAGGATGTACAATTTCAAAATTTCAAGTTAAATGTTTTGTAGGATGTTAGTTCGGCTAGGAGAACCTTTGTATTAGAGAATATGTTAAGGTTAGCCAAACATCGCAATGTGGTAATGAAATTGTACATAATATGAAACTGTTATTTTAATGTTTTAATTTTGTCATATGGATACTTCATTACATATATTGCGTTAAGTTAGCATGAGTGTATTACATGTTTAAACAGCCGTTTTTCCTTCAGGCTTCAGTTTTGCACACGACACGTACTTGTTGTTGTAGCTTTCAGCCTAGAAGTGGTGAGGTGTTTTATTTGAGAATAATATGTTATTCCTAAGCTATCAGCTTTGCCTTGTACACTTGGTACAACTGTCTGCACACTGAGAGCTGCACACTCTAAGATTAACCTAACACAAGGTTGCTGGGAAGTCTGATCCTCGCACCACATTAGACATTAGACATAACACAAATAATGTTGATGCCAACATTTTGGGCTCTACGCGGGTTTAAGATAGAGTTACACGGAATGAACGCAGACACTTGGTGCTGCGCATGAAGAGAACTGGTAGATGCTGATGTGAACTGCTCCTACTGACATTGAGAGGTATGGGGTCGCCCTGCTAAAGCCCGAATGAGACCTTCTTAGATATAATATAATATGCTAGATAGGGTGCGCGAAATATAGGTGATATAGATTTCTATTGAAATTGCATTATAACATGCTAGCACCTTTTGCTTACTATGGATTAGTGACTATGCTGCTGACTCTGATTTTTATAATCTGCATTTTGGTATTATACAAGATACTGCGTTTGAGAACTTTGCATTGAATAATAAATATTTCAAACTTGCACTTGTGTTCTCTGACTCTCAGTTTTGGTTTGAAATGATTATAGAACGAAAGAGTGTTCATGTGTTCCACGACTCCTGAGGTATTCTAAAGATCATGTTCTGGTTTGTCTAATACATGTATCATTACATAATGATCCATGAGACACTGTAGCTAGCTAGGTAACTAGATTTCTGACACTGAGATGAGTTTTTGGATCATCCTAACTCACTAAGGTTCTAGATCTCTATGCACAGTTCTGTGGGAGAACGGAAACCCTGCTACATGGCGCCCAACGGATTGGTTGGCCGTATTTCATGACACTCGAGTAGTATATCATTCAGACCTTGACACCTTCATTCCCGTTTCCGGAAAACGGTGGTGTCGGAAAAACCTACCTATTTATGTGATAGGTGTTTTCAAGCTTGAATTCTTCTAAAAAAAGGTTTCTTTGAATTACTACCCAGTTGTGCTACACACAGTTCTTTGTCTGGTTTTTCATCTTCCTGTGCTAACATGGCAGTGGAAATAGCGCAGCATAGCCGCGTCGCGGTTCGCGATCACTTGCGGGGATATAATGTACCCGCTGAAGGCTTAGCTGTGGTTCTAGTTGTGAGTGCGGAACATGCGTACCCGTACGAATTGTTTTATTCCTGGGTGACATTTCCGGAAGTAGACGCTAATTCGGGTGTCTATCACACATACACTGCCTCAGCAGTACCGGCAGCTTATGCTCCGTACAGGGCACTGGAAGTACCTATTGACGCTTGGCAGCACGGTGTTTGGTTTGGTGGCGCCCTACCCCATTCTTTGAACGCTACGAGGTTAGGTCCTTTGTCCATTCCGGGCACAAATTGGCCCGCCTTGGGTGGATTTACTCCTCATCCTAATCGCGCCACGTGTAACGTGGCTGACCTGAGGCGTCTTCATGAGGTCTCGGTTGGCGTGATTAGAGCGCTTGTTCATTACATTAGTCGTAATATTCAAGGCGCAGCCCCCGCAGGTGCGCAGCTTCGAGCAGAACAGGCTGGTTTAAAAATCAGTCCTGTCTTGGTGAATTCCGTTATGGGCAGAAAGCCAGATACTACGGATGAATTTCCTTACTGGCTTGCCGAGAAATTCGACCAGTTAGAGGCTGTGTTTCCTAATACGACTCCGAGTGAAAAACACCGGATTCTTACGCTTAGTTTACCGAAGGAAATAGCCCCGGACCTTGCTGACTGTGAGACATGGGGTAAGACTTTTGCAGCGGTTTACTCGAGGTGCTTTGGCACACCGTCAGTTTCGAACCTGTCTGCGATCCTCAAGCGTGTTCAGGATGATCACGGACCTGAGTCGGCGGTTGAGTTGGGTATGCGCCTGAACGGTTCATTTGAGACAGTTTGCGGTATTATCCTTGCCAATGTAAAAGGGGATGCAATGAACTTTCAAGTGACCAATGGTCTGGCGTTAGTACCCGATGCCGAGAAACCCCGTCAGCTGGCAAAAATTATTGTGGCGGCTTATAAAACGGTTGGCCGCAATTCAAGGGGTGCGAAGGTTTTTCTTGAAAAAGAAAAGAAGCAACCCCAGGGGCAGTCTTCGGAAACAGGTGGACAGCCCAAGTCCAAAAAACAAACTTGGCCGAAAAAGCAGAATAGGGGTAACCAACAGCAACAACAGACACAGGTCTCTAGTCCGACACCTTCGCAACCTGCGCAGTCTGAGCGAGTTTATGAATTGCGCGATCGCGCTACGATTAAATCGCCTGACAGATATCAGGCAACTGACCAACGCTCTCCTCGTTCCTTTCAGGACTCATCGGCTCCGTCAACCGGTGGTGGAGGGGGCGGCAGGGGCAGGGGTGGTCAGCAAGGACGTGGCCAGCCCCGCACGCGAAGTGAAGGGGACAAGCGGGACGACTCTACGCCAAAGAGACCGCAGTTTGCCAAGAAGAAAGTCGCTGCCTTAACGGCGCATCGATATGCCCCAGATAGTGAGAACGCGGCTTCGGAATCTGACGTGGGCTCTGACCTTGCTGGACAGCGCGGCGGAGATTACCATAGTGAGAGAGGCCCTCCGTCCACTGTTGAAGGTGACAGCGACTGACACTTATGTTGTGATCGAAACAGCTGATACACATGTTGCTCCCCCTGAAAGACTTTTTGAAATTGTCCTGTTAATTGAAGGTGACATGCAGCGAACTGTAAAAGGGGTATTTTGGGAAAATCTTTCAGATACGTATGACATTTTGCTTTCGGAGGCTGACTGGCCCCCACCTTTTGTTCTCGCAGCTCCGCGAGGGGAGGAGGTAATCCTCCCCAGTTTCGCGCACACTGTACCGAGAGTGGAAGCGCTGCATTTTGCAGAAGAGTGGGCTCTGGCGCTTGCGCCGGCTGTGTACCGAAATCAGTGTGGCTGGGATAAATTGTCCCCTAGCCATGAGATTCCATTACGGTCACAGCCTCAGCCACAACCCCAGTACCCCATACGGCGTGAAGCTAAAGCTTCGGTCGCGGCTATCCTTGAACAATTGGAATATCAAGGTGTAATTGAAACGTGCGTGTCACCAATGAATAATCCCCTTTTTACTGTTAACAAGCCGGACGGCTCATATCGTCTAGTTTTGGATTACCGGCATTTGAACTCGCATTGCCGTAACTGTGCAGTACAGAATACTCACGGCTCTGCCCTAGTGAATAGTCTTGAGCGTAAACGGTTCAAAACCACGCTTGACATTTCCAATGGTTTTTATGCACATAGATTAGATGGTCTAAGTTCCCAATGGACCAGTTTTACATGCGGCGGCGTACAAAAAAAGTTTAATCGACTCCCAATGGGATATAAAAATAGTCCTGGGGTGTTTTCCGCCCGCATTGTCTCTCTTTTGGAGAGTTTCGATCCAGTTGCATGTTCGTATGTGGATGACATTTATCTCACAGACGACGAGCTTTGGGTGCATCTGTGTCGAGTAAACAGCATAATTTGTAACTTTGCAGACATGGGTTACAAGTTTAACTTTGCAAAATCACACATTGCGGAGTACACAGTGTTGTTTCTAGGTTATGAACTTAACCATGAAGGAAAGGGATTGGCTCCTCACTTCCTGGAGAAGTGCGCGCAGTTGCGCTCTCCGACAACACTGAAAAAATTACAGTCTTTACTGGGTTTTTTAAATTTCGGGAGGACATACATTCCGGAATATGCCCAGCGTATCAAGCCTTTATATGCCTTGGTACAACCATCTTTTTCCAAATCATGCTGGCTGCCTGAGCATTCAGCCATTCTGCAGTCTTTGCAGGCTGATTTGCTCACTTCTGACTACTTACAGACCCGTGATAACCGGACCAACCTGGTGATAAGGATTATCCCTGGGACGGTGGGTTTCACGTACCTGACTTTTAACGAGGGGGATACTGTACCTATTGCTTACAAGTCGCACTTGTACACTTCGGCTGAACTGCGTTTTTCCACTGTGGAGAAAGTGTTAACGGCTGTGCAGATGGCAATTCTTAAAGAACGTGCCCTGTCGCAGGGAAAGCGCATGTTGGTTGTTACCCCGTGTCCTGCCTTGGAGGCGGTCACGAAAGCCAGTGTACCTAATTCTAAAGCTTTGCACCCTCGGTGGATTCAGTGGGCTACTTCCTTGACATCTCAGGATGTCACGTTTATTTTTGACGCCGCTTTACGGTCGCAGGAGTATTTACAGTATGAATTTGTTCATCCTGCTCCTTTAGCAATGCGGCCGTTGGAGGATTTCCACTGTATCATTTACACGGATGGTTCGGCGCAGGTTGCGCATGGCTCTAAACATGCCTACGTTTCCGCTTGCGCCATTGTGGTCGGTGCCATGGTGAACGATGAGTTCACGTCCAGTGTCGTGCACACACAGACACTTGGAGACTGCACCGCACAATTGGCAGAGCTCCGTGCTCTTATGCTCGCATTGGAGTACGCAGATCCTAGTGTGACAACTTTAATCGTAAGTGATTCTTACTACTGTGTCCAGTCTTACAATGAGAACTTGTTCTTTTGGATTCAGAATGATTTTCGTGATTCCAAAGGTAGCACAATAAAACATAAAATGATCTAGGTCCGAGTGGCGGAACTTAAAGAAAAGCTGCCGCTCGTGTTTGTGATTCATACTCTCGGCCACCAGCGCGTGGGAGTCCACGCTGTTGGCAATTCGCTTGCTGATGAGGCAGCGAAGTCTGCGGTATCAAAATACTTAGTTGCAGCGGTCACGAGGTCCAAGAGCAAAATAGATGACGACATCTTGGCGGCTGTTGCTGCCACGGCGAAGGGAGGTAAATATCCTACGGGGTTCCCTTCGAAATACACATACCACTTAAGTCCCGATAAGGTTCCTTATGTGAAAATTCCTGAAGTTGGAGAGCGTCTGATTCCCAACTCGGATCGCAGAGCTTCTCTGATTACAGCGGCTCATGAAGGTGTGGCGTCTGCGCATGCGGGCGTCTCAGCCACTGTTTCACAGCTACAACAGAGGTTCTGGTGGCGGGGACTGTACAAACAGACGCGCGATTATGTCCTTATGTGTGACATTTGTCAGCAGATTAAGCCTTCTACTGCTGCGCGTCCGCCTCAGACAAAGTTGTACATTTCTAATAAACCGCTTGGTTGTGTTTATTTGGATCACTGCGGTCCTTTTTCTTCTGATACTGCGTATAAATACATCTTAGTAGCAGTTGACTCATGCACACGCTTTGTGTGGTTATGGCCGCATCGCAGCGCTGATTCACGGACTGTCATTAAGGATTTGCGTGTCTTTGTGGGAATCTTTGCTTGTGGTGCTTTCCATTCGGACCAGGGTCCGGCTTTCGCCTCTAAGGCGTATAAGGATGCTATGGTTTCGTTGGGAGTACAGGTGAAGTTTTCAAGCCCCTACAGGCCTGAGGGCAATTCTGTGGTAGAAAGAATGAACCGCGACTTAAAGCAATCTTTGACAGCCCGAGTTATAGGCACTGGTAGAAACTGGCTGACCCACCTCTATGGCGTGCAGCGTGCGCTTAATAATCTCCCTAGAAGGTCTCTGGGTGGGCGGACCCCATACGAAATGCTCTTTGGTATCAAGATGTACGTCCCTGACCTTGATGGTGCAGACTGCCAGGCCCAGGCCGCGGCCTTTGACGTAGATGAACATTGCAATGTTTTACAGGATCTACAAAAGACCAGAGACAGTCTTGCAAAGGAACACTTGCCCTCCACGTCGGATGATGCGTTGCAGATCCCGGTAGTTGGCTGGCTACCCCAAGTTGGAGAACTGGTTCGAGAGAAGATCGATAACAAAAAGGAATTTGGTCCCTCATATCGAGCGCCAGTTCGGGTCCTTGGAGTGAAGGGCACAAGAACAGTCATTTTACCACCACTTCCAGGTCGTAAAGAAAACAGATTTATTTCTATTGACAATGTCAAGACACACAGGGTGGCCGATTCTTCATAGCATGACACCGGCTGTATCCTGTCCTTCCATGGTGAGGCACTCTGTGCTGGCTATTACATCCGGTGCAGATCAGGAGGTGTCCCTCGAGATGCCTGCCATCACAAGTCCTTTATTAAATACTATTCCTGTTACTAACATTGATGAGGTGACCTATGCAGATCCTGCTGATTTATCCATGTCCGATTTACATGCACGTTTGGCTAACCAGTCCAGATTCTCTTTTGACTCTGATTCGGAACTTTCAAAGAAACCATCAACTATTGCAAAATATGCCACGTTGTTTAAAAAACATTTTTTAATTCCGCCTTGGACATACGTTTGGCTGATACTATTTTCGTTTTATCTTTTTATGTCAATTGGTTTTGTGTTTTATTTTTTCCGCCTGATTGATGGCCATTATGTGAAAGAAAGAACAGGAATTCGGTACCTTAATGGAACATTGGCCCCACACTCCTCCTCGCATTCAGCACACAGACTAAAGAGAGACTTACATTCAGTACAAATTACTGCTTGGCCTGTCCTTGATGGGATTGTGTGGGATGCGGTTAGGTTTCAGATACATGGCCCCACAGAAGTTATTAATGTTCCTAATGTGCTTAGAGTAAACATGGGAGATGTGATTAAGCAAAATATTCGTTCTGATGATTGGGATCTTCAGGCAGTAGAAGCATTGTTCTCTGATTTAAAATATTATGCGGCCTTTGATGATGAGGATTTGTATTTAGATTCTGTCAATTATGGTGATTTATTTTGTTACCAACATTATGGAAATCATTTCTTGCACAAGACAAGTTCCAGGCGGGTTCCTGTGAATTACACTCAGTGGGAACATTGCCCTGCTCCTTTACAGGGGAGCTCAAGTACTTTTTTGGGAAAATACTCTTACTTTACAGATTTTAATCAATCAAATCCTGAGTCTTTTTACTTCAAGGTGAAACAGAAATCAATGCCAAAATTTAGACTGACTGACACAAAATTGTTGTATTCAAAGTCCTTTCTAGAAAGGTTATCTGTGGATGGCTATGAGTTATGGAAGGATGTTATTGACCTTAAATCGGTTTGGGGTACCAAAGATTGGCAGGTACAAGGCACTGAGGCTTTGCATCGTGCATGTCTCATCCCAAATCACATGTTGTTTTTAAATTCGACTATTTCCCAAACAACATGTTTTGGATTGGCCACATCTAAAAAATTAAATACCCCTACTATCCCTGATTTGGAAGAATATTCAGGTTGGAGTAATTTCACTACATTGTCCATAAGTGAGATACAAGCACTTTTGCAGAATTCCTCCTTTAATATTTCCAGTTTTGATCCGGATGGGTGGCTTTTATGGCAAAGAAGCTCTGATTCTTGCCAAAGTCGTTTTTTGGGTTTGTCTGAGGGTTTTACACGCATCAGGCCAGATCCCAGGTTTGACCAAGATCACACTGTTACAACTTATTCAGTAGGCAAATTGTGTCAGAACTGGCTACAACATTCCACTTTAGCTGCAGTTAAACTGCATCTGTCCCAGTTGAATGAAAACATAGAGTTAAATGATTTTATAAAAGGCCCAACAATGGGTAGGTCTAAACGCTTTATTTATGCTATTTACAATGAAATTTGGAAATTTTCAAGAGTCGAAGCAGCTAAACGCCTGAGGGCTATTGATCAAGCCAATTTGGAAAAAGTGCTTGCAGTGGTCGATAATAGTATTAACACGCTTTCTTCCAGAATTTACACATTGGATAATATTGTTTCTTCTGTTGTTGATATTGTACATGATGAAGTGTCCACGTTATACCATGGTCAAAATCAATTACGTTCTGTAATGCAGTTTGCCTGGACTCTACAGACAATTAAGGCTGGTCGAGTTCCCTGGACCTCATTGAACGTTTCATCACTTTTTGCACCTTTTAATCTTACTGATAAACAGCGCATGCTTTCAATGCGTGATGCATCGTTTTCTATGTTACATATTGAGAAACTAGAATCCTTACCTTTCTCTGTTGCTGAAACAACCACTGCCACGTGGCTTATTCATGGTTTAATTACATTACCATTTCCTTTATATAAATTTACTAACTGTATGCGATATATTGCTATAGGACGATATGAGCCACTAGGCAATGCATTCCTACATGAGGCATGGTCCTTACCATACACATACAGATGTTTGAAAGATGGAAAAGAAGTGAATCTTAATGGTGAGGAATGCACACAGTCACCTGACCATTCATTAATATGCAGACATATTCAGTTACACGGTTCTTGTAATCAGGACCGCCCAAATTTAGCATGTGTTTTAAAAGGCACGCCAGTTCCAGCAGTAGTGCCCACATTTACATTATTAGCTAATGGTAGTTATTTGCTTTTAAACAACGAATTATGTTGTGGTTTATTAATTGGTGTGGCTTATATAGTTACTGTATCTGAGCGTGTAGTGTGCTGCAAGAACGTGCTTTACCCACCCACGCATGGCTCTTCAGATGTCTCCATCTGGCCACGGATCCCAACCTTGGAAGCGAAATTCAATGGTTTAAGCAGAATAAGGGCTCTATTGTCTCAAAAACAAGTGACCCTGAGTTCGGCCCGGGAAACTTATGTCCTTCACATAGCTAACACCCGCACAGAGGTGCAGGCGCTTTTAAACACTGATTTGCCATTTCATTTCTGCGAGCTGGTACACCAGATTTTTAATGCTTCTTCAACGACTGGGCTGGCACATTTTTTCAAACTAGTAAGCAGTGGACTCGTGACTACGTTTGAAAAAGTTTTTGGTATCATTCCCACGTTTTTCCACACTATTTTTGGGAGTTTGTTTGGTGGAATACCTGTGTTGCTGGCTGTGGCCGCAGGCTTTCTGTTGGTGTTTTACTTCATAAAACATGGATGCCCATCCTGCGCAAGACGCCGTTCAACGCCTCCTGACACTGTGCCGTAATCGGATGCTCAATTACTATGGAACTTTGCCGCTTGCAGCATTAAGCACGGCCTATAGATTGTCATTTCGGTTCACCGACTTCACGTGTGTCCAACCTGTGTTTCACTGCCTAAACTGCGAGTTCGATTGGGCCATTGATTTGTGCCTATGCTTGAGGACTGCTCCTGACGTCGATTTTGATCAGCTAATGCGTCCCGTTGTGGTTCACGAGCTGATCTGTTCTGGCGAGAGAGTTATGGCCTTGGCAGCGATAAATGGAGTTCTGGGCCAATGGGAGATCTCTGCAGCGGCGAATGCCTTTCTGACACACAGCGTTCTGGTGAACCCACCGAGTTGTCCTCTGACATTGCAAGAGGATCCGATGCTGGAGGAGCACGTATGTTCCTTCCCATTGCTAAATTGGATGGCTGAACTATTTTCGGATGATGGCAGTGATTTCATACTGGAGGCTGTTGCAACTTTCTTTGCATATACTTTCCAATCGTGAGATGCCTGGAAGGAATGCTTTGTTGTGAAATATGACTTTCCCCTCGCTGAATTGTAGGGATGGACTATGTTCAGCTGATGGAGAGTTCGCTCACGTGATGTTGCTGGAGATAGCGTCTAAGTGGCACATGACTTTGGATATCGGATGAGTGCCTTGGTTTTTTCTCTTACAAACATTTGAATGGATGCGAACTGGTCATACATTTCATAAATTTTTGAACCGGGCGGAAGACTTTTGGTTCAAGACTTTTGATATTTTTTAGATTTGATGCCACTGTAGGCATTCATACATATTCATTCATACATATTCATTCATACATATTCATTCATACATATTCATTCATACATATTTTTAGCTTATTTTAGCTCAAAACTATTGAATTTTGCTTTCAAATTGTGTATCTGATTTAGTATTGCCTTTTCCCTTATGATTGGCGGTGCTCGGACCAATGGGGGGGTGTCATATGGATACTTCATTACATATATTGCGTTAAGTTAGCATGAGTGTATTACATGTTTAAACAGCCGTTTTTCCTTCAGGCTTCAGTTTTGCACACGACACGTACTTGTTGTTGTAGCTTTCAGCCTAGAAGTGGTGAGGTGTTTTATTTGAGAATAATATGTTATTCCTAAGCTATCAGCTTTGCCTTGTACACTTGGTACAACTGTCTGCACACTGAGAGCTGCACACTCTAAGATTAACCTAACACAAGGTTGCTGGGAAGTCTGATCCTCGCACCACATTAGACATTAGACATAACACAAATAATGTTGATGCCAACATTTTGGGCTCTACGCGGGTTTAAGATAGAGTTACACGGAATGAACGCAGACACTTGGTGCTGCGCATGAAGAGAACTGGTAGATGCTGATGTGAACTGCTCCTACTGACATTGAGAGGTATGGGGTCGCCCTGCTAAAGCCCGAATGAGACCTTCTTAGATATAATATAATATGCTAGATAGGGTGCGCGAAATATAGGTGATATAGATTTCTATTGAAATTGCATTATAACATGCTAGCACCTTTTGCTTACTATGGATTAGTGACTATGCTGCTGACTCTGATTTTTATAATCTGCATTTTGGTATTATACAAGATACTGCGTTTGAGAACTTTGCATTGAATAATAAATATTTCAAACTTGCACTTGTGTTCTCTGACTCTCAGTTTTGGTTTGAAATGATTATAGAACGAAAGAGTGTTCATGTGTTCCACGACTCCTGAGGTATTCTAAAGATCATGTTCTGGTTTGTCTAATACATGTATCATTACATAATGATCCATGAGACACTGTAGCTAGCTAGGTAACTAGATTTCTGACACTGAGATGAGTTTTTGGATCATCCTAACTCACTAAGGTTCTAGATCTCTATGCACAGTTCTGTGGGAGAACGGAAACCCTGCTACAATTTTGTTTCATATTTTAATAAATACGGCCGGGAGGGTCACTCCCTCCCGACTTCCAAAAGTTCAGAACTGTTTCCGGTTTCCCATCCTTGGGGATTGTGTTGAGAGGGGGTGGCGGGTATCTCAGCCATATGGAAAGGGGCGACCACTCGGTCCCCCCGAACGTATGGCAGAGTACCCCGATCCCCCCGGGAAGCCATCTTGGGCGGGAGGCGAGTCTCGGCTGGTATGCCCGAAGCGGCGTAGCCGGGGCGCGCCCTTTTCCCGCCCTGGAGTGGGCTGGCCTAGACACTGACGAGGCCGGGCCACGCCCTCGGGGCAGGCCGGGACGGGTTTACGCCCGCCCTGAAGACGGATAAAAGGAGCAACAAGCCAAGGAAGCATCCTCTTGTTCCTGTGCTCTGAAGCTGCACCACCTCGCTGCACGTGAGCTCGAGACGGAACGAAGAGCCAATTTTGACCCACCCACCAGCCCCTGAGGACAGCAAGTGGTTTTGAATAAAGTTTGATGTGATAACTCTTTTATTTTGCAGGTACCGGATTATTATCGTGATAATTTTGAATATGCAATAAAGAAATGGTCAATTGTGGTATGTGTTGCAAATAAAGTAATCCTGCTCTAGTGTTGATCAGTAGCATGCTTTTAATAAAGTGGTTGCTTTTAACTGTCTTTTAAGTAATTTAGTCATTTAGTTTAGAACTGTCGTATTTATTTTGGTCGGGCGGTAAGGTCATGATCGGTGAGCACTAATTGGAAGATCCCTATGAGTGGGCGTCACCCATTACGGATGGGAGCGCTCGAGGGAGGTGGCCATTGGCCCCTCAACGGGGTAGGCGGTCCCTTCTAAGGATGGGCCGCCGAAAGGAAAGGAAAGGCGGTCAAGGCCCCTTCCTGGGTAGGAGGGGCTACAGCCCCCTCCTGGAGAATTTCCCGGGGCCAGGTCATCTGCGACGGCAGATGCGGTAAGTTGTGTGGGGTTTGGGGGGGGGTCTACGCTACCTTCTAGATACCTCACACGAGTCCTCGGACGACCTTTAAGTGGCGTCGAGTTTATTGGGGCCCCCGTCAAGTCAAGGGAAATTGGTAGTTGCACTCGAGGTACACCTCTGTGCGGTCGCCCCTCACAAGTGAGGGGGATATTTCTGGTTTAGGGATCTTGACACCGGTTACGACCTTGCCGTTGGCCCTTAAACGTTAGGATGTACAATTTCAAAATTTCAAGTTAAATGTTTTGTAGGATGTTAGTTCGGCTAGGAAAACCTTTGTATTAGAGAATATGTTAAGGTTAGCCAAACATCGCAATGTGGTAATGAAATTGTACATAATATGAAACTGTTATTTTAATGTTTTAATTTTGTTTCATATTTTAATAAATACGGCCGGGAGGGTCACTCCCTCCCGACTTCCAAAAGTTCAAAACTGTTTCCGGTTTCCCATCCTTGGGGATTGTGTTGAGAGGGGGTGGCGGGTATCTCAGCCATATGACATAAAGTATGCAAGCAAAAATTACCATCTACAATTAACGATGCTAAAAAAAGAAATGAAAATTATACAAAATGCGCATAAACGTTCATATTATTTCCCAGGCTCCTGTCGCCAAGACTTCAACAGTTGCTGAGCCTCTTGCTCCAAAAATGCCAGCTTAGTGTGGCCATCCTTTATCATTTTTAAACGCCCAGGCTCCTGAAGATAGACCTGTGCCCCAGCCGCCTACAGGAGATCAATGAGTTGCCGAAGTTTTCAGCGGCGATCCATAGTATTCTTACAAAAGTCTGATCTGACAATCATTGAGAAGACTCTGTACGTACTGGAGAAGTATGCCTGGCTTTGATGAAAATTGCTTGCAGTAGTAAAAAATTGCCTAGACAGATTAAAATGGATCCAGGAAAATGGCCAGGGTTTTTTAAATAATTAATTGAAATCTATGAGCCTGTTGTATTTGTCTATCCCAGTCCCAATCAGCCAAATCTGGGAAAAATGTCTGAAATAGATTAACCATGTATACTTGACAGTCCATTCCTTCTGTTCCATCTGGCATCCCCTACTCCAAATACTCGCAGATTGTTACGTCGTTGTCAATTTTCCAAATCTTCAACCTTCATCTCCACAGATCTTATTTTGGTTTTGTGCATATCTGTTCATTTCAACGATTGGTTCATGTGGTCTTCAGTATCCCCTGCTGGAGTTCAGTTATATCGGAAGTAATAGAAGCTATTTTATTTTTTATCTCTGACAGGGCAAGCTTAATAGCAGAGCTATCAGCTCTAGCCTGAAAGTAGTTTACTTGAACTTCTGCTCTTTGTGCTCGTAGTGCCTTAAGAATTTCTTGCAGCAAGGTTTGTTCAGCTGGATGGCTAGAGCCATACTTCTGATCCATCAGACCTTCCTGATTTTCTTGATTTGTAGTAGTACCCGGTGAAGGTATTGAAAAAAAAAGTGTTATCACTTGCCTCTGACTACTAATATCTCTAGTATCTTTACTACTAGTAGCACTAACACAGTTGTTGCCTTGCCCACTCCCTATTATCAAGGAAGCAGGAATAGCCTGGGTAGTTTGAGGAGGCAGTTCAGGGCTTGAGCCGGAGAGACGTCAGATCATTCGCTTTACCTCTCCCTTCTTCGTGACCCACTTTTGTAGAGGGTTACTAGTTGTCACAGATTTAGCAGATTGGAAAGAAGTATCACTTTGCGCTAGAGTCTTCTTTTTGTTTTGTCGCTGAACTCTTGGTTTATCAATCCCCTTATTCTGTTTGTTCGTCGGAGTTCCCTCTTCACCATTCTCCATGATAGATTCATCACAACTAACTGTAATCCATATGTTACTAGTAGGAATTGCATCTTGAGAGCTTACCTGAGCCCCAGAGTGGATTTCCAGAACACCCGCCTGACATACTAAGAGCTGACATTTTGACCCATGTTTTGGAGGGCAGCAATCTTATTATCCTTGCTAGTTTTAGCTGCCCGGGGATCCCCACTCTCTAACACTTCGGTGGAAAGCGATATAATTGTAGGCTGATTATGCTGTTGCTGAGAAAGCTTATGGGATTGTGGAAAGTGAATAGCACGAGAAACCTTAATATTAGCAGTGGAGGAATGTTAGGTAGGCTCAGTCAAATTCTCCCTTAAAGTTATTAATACTGTTTCTTCTGTAGATTTAAATGCACTTGTGTCCATCTGTATCTGTGTCTTCTCCTCCAAGAGTGGTGACACTGCCTCAATTAGTGCATTCACCATGTCTGCTTCTGGGGAGTAGGTGGTTGTACCCCCTGGGTTGATTACAGAAGAAGTCTTATCAGATTGCAATACCTTTAATATGGAGTGATCTACCCTTGAGGCAGAGTCAGTTGGATTCGTTTTTTCTCCTTTCTTCTCTCCTCCCTCGTTGATATTCTCAGCAGCCCCTGCGTTTGCCAATACTGCTGCTGCATGAGCACCAGCCCGCCCTCCCTTCAAGGGGTTTGCTTTTGGGGTGCCCCATCATCCGTTGCTTACAGTAAAGGAGGACAAAAAACAGGCTACAGTGCACCTTGGAGACAGGTCGACAGGAGCGGCCAGGATAGTGAGAGGCAAGCAGCAAGCGCTGGAGTGGAATTCGGTCAGCCAACAAAATCAATCAATCAATCAAGAAGTTGTAAGCACTGTACTCACCGATGAGGGTCTCAAGGCATGGAGGGCGGCAGATCTGTTTAGCCGAAAAGCCAGGTCTTGAGGGTCTTCCTGAAGGTGTTCAGGAAGGGGGTGCATCTGATGTCTGCCGGTAGCTCGTTCCAGATCTTGGCTGCAATGTGAGATGTGTGGGGTTTTGGCCAGTGCGAGGATGGAAGATCGGAGGTTTCTTTTGGGGTCGTGGAAGTTGATTCTATCATTGAGGTATTTGGGTCCGTTGTTGTGTAGGTTTTTGTAGGCGTGAGTGAGAATTTTGAAAGTGACTCTTTTCTCCATGTGGAGCCAGTGAAGACTTCATAAGTGTTGGCTGATGTGTTTGTGTTGTGGGATGTGTTGTGGGATGCCGAGGTCTGGCGGTGGTGTTCTGCATTGTCTGGAGTTTGTGGAGTAGGGACTTGTTGATAGAGTGTGTTTCCATAGTCTAGTCTGCTGGTGATGAGTGCATGGTTGACTGCTTTCCTTGACTCAGAGGGGATAAACTTGAACGTCTTGCAGAGGATGCGGAGGGTGTTGAAACAGCTGGAGGTGAGAGTGTTGACCTGTCCGTTCATGGTGAATGATGAGTCGAGTATGATGCCGAGGTTCTTGTCGTGGTCTGAGGGGGTAGGTGAGTTTCCGAGGGCGATCGACCAACAGATGCTTTCCCATGAGGAAGGGGTGGTACTGAGGACGAGGACTTCTGTCTTCTCAGCATTGAGCTTCAGGCAGCTGTTGGTATCCAGACTGTGATTTCTTGCATTCCTTTCTGGAAGTTGAGTTTGGTAGTGGTGGGGTCTTTGATGAGGTAGAGTATGAGCAGGATGTTGAGGCCGTGTTGTCGGACAATGGCTGCGAGGGGGGCCATGTAGAATTTGAATAGGGTGGGGCTCAGGATGAACCCTGTGGTAGTCCGCATGTGATTTTTGTGGGGTCGGAGAGGAAGGGTGGGAGTCTGATCCTTTGGCTTCTTCCAATTAGGAAGGATCATATCCAGTCCAGAGCTGTTCCTTGTATGCCTGCGTTTTGTAGTCTGGCGACTATCTTGCAGTGGGAGACGGTGTCAAATGCCGCTGATAGGTCGGGTAGGGTGAGGGCTGCGGAGTGGCCTTTGTCCAGGAGGGTTCTGTTGTCGTCTGTGGCAGCAAGTAGGGCGGTCTCTGTGCTGTGGTTGCTTTGTAATCTGGATTGGGACGGGTCGAGGATGCGTTCTCTTTAATTAATCGTGTCATTTTCCTGTTGACTGTTTTCTCTGCAGCTTTGGCTGTAAAAGGAAGTAGTGAGATGGGCCGATAGTTTTTGAGGTCGTTGGGGTCAGCTGTAGGCTTCGTGAGCAGGGGTCTGACTTCTGCGCGTTTCCAGTCGTCTGAGAAGGTGCCTGTTTTGAAATCATATATGCTACCATTAATATCCACAATATCCTCTGGTTTAGAAATAAGTGTATTGACGGATCACATGTAATGTCCTTATCCAACTGTTTCCCAGTCTGTCAAATGTCCAAAGATCCTAATCCACTGATCCGCTGACATGCTGACTACAGCTTCAATCTCCTTCTCCTCAGAACCACAGGAACAAGTCAGCACAGTCAGCGCGTAGCGATGAGAAGCAAGAAAGTTATTAGCTGGTGGCAGGTTTCAAAGTTTAACCAGTTTCAAACCCCCGGTTTGCTTCCTCACATTTCTTTAGTTTTCTGCAGCTGGCGACTTTGCCGTCATGCATTTAACTAATATGTTTTTACGGGACACCTCCGCAGCGACTTCCCAGATTCCGCCATCTGCCTTTGGTGATGTTTGGTGATGTTTGTTTTATAAATACAAGTTTACATTTTCCTATGCAATAAACTGATGACTTGGCAAACCGCTATTACCCCCTCATCCGTCCTCCCTATCCCATTCCTTATACATGAGCAGTTTGTCTGCTCCACAGAAACCTAATACTGAGCTGAGGTCAAATACTTCCCCCAATATGGCGCTGCCTAACCAGCATGCATAAAGGGGAAAGTACGTCACGCCTCCAGCTGCAGTCCTCTCAGTGTTGAAGCCCGGAAGGAGGTGTGAACACTGTTCCCACAGCAGATAAAAGGCCTGGTTATAAGGAGGCATTTCTGTTCCCCTGGCAGGATGACCATTTGGATAGTGCACATGAACTTAATTAACTCAAAAAGGGCTTTCTCTGTCACAGGGAGATGTCATATGACCCCTTGACAAGCCAACTTAGTTTTCTCTCCGAGAAGGCAAGTTCAATCACAGTGGGGAAGGAGATGTCCACAGAAGTGGTATGAAGTTACCACATAGGAGGGGCTGCTATTTTCCCTGGCCCCTCCTCTGGGGTGGAGACAGGCTCTGCACAAAAGGGAAAGGGTTTCACCTTCTTTGAATTAGACATTGAAGGCCATTGTGGGATTGTTTGTAGTCCAGCACACAGGAACCACTGCAAAAGTGAGTAGGGATACCCCGAGGAACTTTTACCGTATGGTAAGGGATGGTCTAGGAGTCACCCCCACCCACTGGTAATTGCCAGGCATAAATGCGGCAACTCCTGGCAACCTTTTCATAACACTTTGGGCCTATTGTAGAAGAAAAGAAGGACTTCACCTGCTGTTTGAGATCTATGAGGAAACGTCGAGGACTGGACCTGCTCCCACTTGTACCCAGGGCAAAGAAGTAGACTCCAAGGGTCAGCTAGCTGACTGTTAAGCTACAGGGCCACAACAAGCTGCAAGAAGCCATTTACCGAAGAGCCTAGCTAACCGGTTCCAATTGGACCTGCTGGATACTACTTGTGACTTCTGCTGGAGTGAGCCTGGATTCCAAGTGCTGTTCCTGAGGTCCTCGAACCATTGGCTTTGTCATCATAATTGTAACCTTATTTAGTTAATGCAAACCACTAAAGTGCCCAGAAAATAATAAAAACAAATGCAATTCATCAACGAGAGAGCAACTGATTCATAAATGGACTAATCAGCAAGGGGAAGAGGGCACATTAAAGTCCAATCAAGTGTAGAGATCAGCTCCAGGCCTTTCCGGTCCACTGGGATGGCTTCCAGTGCAAAAGAAGCCACCTCAACTTAAGAGACCAATTATAAAACAGGATAAAAGTTCAGTACAAAGCTGAAAAATTATAAAACCAGAGATGAGGGAAAAGCACCATTTTCCATTCTCATGTAGGACATATAGCTGTGCAACAGTACATATACACTGAAGTGCAAGTTCCTTTACATAGATACAAGAAAGTGCAACTATGATGTATAAATTGCAATATAGAGCGTGTCTGCCTATACCATGCACCCTGCAGGTACTTCAATATAACATATACTGTAAATGGGTCTTGACCTTTCTTAAAGGCCAGGAATGCAGATGTCTGATGTATTAGAACCAACTTATGACATGCCAGGATCCATTTAGAGCAACCACCTGAGCATGTTGAACAGAATAAAAGGGATATTTTTCTAAGTTTGATTGAAGTAAGAACAGGCACAGCATGCCACCGGGCTCCTGTTGTTGGCTGGCCAAGTGCTTGAGAATGCTGCGAGGGGAAGGATGCCGTAGCAAAAGTTTAAGTAAAGGACTCTCGCAGAAGCAGGGCAGATTGTATCTAGAAAGTTTTACTAAAAAGGAAAAAGTTAAGAAAAGTGCTGTTCCCAAAACCTCTATTTTAATAATTCCAAGGAGCCCTGGCCAATGAGTTGGGGCAAATTCCAGAAATCTTCCAAGCCAAGCTCCATCAAGTTTGCCCTGATTGACCTTAACCAGGAGAGCTTCCTAAAAACTCCTTGTCTTCCAAGGATGTCTGCTAGGCCCTCCTTTATGGATTCATTGTATCCAACATTCAAATATGCATCCAATAAACTAATTGGCACAGCTTGGCTATTCGGCCCAAAGACCTTAATCCAAGTTCAAGCCATACAGGTAGTAAGAGGCAATTATTAGGGAGTAATAATAGTGCCCGCACAAACCTATATTCCTTGCAACCCAGATTAGTCAAGTCTGAATGGAACCATAATTCGCTTCCTTAAAGTACTGGAGTTAAAACCTGTGCCCTATATATTTGAAGAGGTGGTTAATATGGTAATACTTGTGAGATTTCACAAATCTAAGTGAGGCCAAACTTTGGGGCATATTATCATGAAACGGCTTTAGAATTATCGCCGCTTTAGCGGCAGGAAACTGCCCTAAAGCAGCGATAATGGGCTTGATAATATGCCCTTGTGAATTCCCATATAAGACCATGTTCTAGTGTGAACATGGGCTTCTATTGGAATTCGCAAGGGCGTATTATCAAACCCATTATCGCCGCTTTACCAGCAGTTTCCTGCTGCTAAGGCGGCGATAATTTTAATGCCGTTTTTGATAATATGCACCTCAGTTTTTTAATGTAGCAGCAATTCTTTGTATCTGGGTCTCCAGAAGACAAGATAATCAAAATCCCTCACTATTTCAATAGAGAACCCTCTCAGCAATAAATTCCCCCTAAAGTTTTTGAACGGATTTAGGACCATGTTCTTGGTCTTAGCTGTATTCAACTCAGGCCCACACTGTTCAAAAAATAGGGAGAATCACGGGAACACTATTGACTACCCCCTAGCAGTCTTCGCCACCAAGAGTGTGTCATCGGCAAACAACAAGGGAGGAACCTTTGTTCCAGCTCAGGTAGGGGACTCGTTCCTGCAATCAAGCCGAAAATCCACACACTCATTGATAAATAATGAAAACAGGGTGCGGGCAAGGGAACACTACCATGGCGGACTCCTCTTTCCACAGGAATACACCTTGCCAATTCCCATTAGGGACCCATCGAACATGGGCATAGGTGTCCTCATGCAATCTCATTAAAATGTCCAGATGTTAATGGGGCATCCCCTGCTCCATCAATACGCCCCACAAGTTTTCTCTGTGGACCAAGTCAAAGGCAGAATAGAGGTGAACAAAGGCAATAAATAAGTTGCCACCGCTGATGACCACCATCTTCCACTTGGTAAATGAGAGTCTAAAGGTGTGGTCCACAGTACCCACTTTATCTCAGAAGTCAGCTTGGAACAGGATTATCAGATGGCTGTCACATATCCACCCATTAAGTTTCTCAAGGACTTTTCTACAAAAGGGTTTTTGAATAGAGACTACCAAACTAATGGGGACATAGTTCTGCCGTAGATCACTTGGACCCTTATTATACATGGGGCAATCTCCAGCCCTGCCCAGGTTGTAAGTATAAGAGCACCTGCAAGGATGACCTTCGAGATTGTATTAATATACGGAACTCAAACATCTAGATTCGATCGAAAAACATCCACAGGGATTTCATCTAGACCAGCAGCCTTACCCTTCCTTTGCATGGTCACAGCCCTCTTGGTATCAGTTAAAGAAAAGTGTAGAAGCAATTCAGGGTGGCAGTCACTACACTCTATCAAGGGACTGGAAGAAATACCTGCAACTACATGCCAATCAATCAGTACTTGTATAGCGCAACACCATCAACTTTAGGGGTCTCTGGGCACTGATGGTGCAGTATCCCTGTTGAAAAGACATGTCTTGAGTTACTTTCTGAAGTCTGTCAGGGAGGGAGGTTCTCAGAGGTGGAGGGGCAGGCCATTCCAGGTCTTGGCAGCAATGAAAGAGAAGGAGTGACCCCTGCTGTGGCTGCAACGGATACAGGGTGTGTGTGTGAGGGCGAGTGATGGCGAGTGGAGGTTTCTTGAGGGCCAGTGGAAATTCAGTTGATAGTGGATGTTTGATGGTCTGATTGTGTAGGGCTGTTTCTCTGTGCATGAGGATCTTGAATTGGCATCTCTTCTAGATGGGGAGCCAGTAGAGGTTTCTGAGATAAAGGGTGATGCAAGTCTTTTGGGAAGGTCCATGATGAGTCTGGCTGTGGTGTTCTTTATGGTCTGAAGTCTTTTCAGGAGCTAGGTGGAGATTCAGGCGTAGAGAGCGTTGCTGTGTTCGAGGCATCTAGTTACAAGGGCTTATGTGATGATGGTGTTGGACATTCAATTGAAGAACCTGCGGAACCTGCGAAGGGTGTGGAAACAGGAGGAGGCAACTTTATCGACTTGTCATTTCATGGTGAGTTGGCTGTTGAGGATAATGCAGAGATTGTGTGCATGGTCTATTGGTGTGGGTGTAGGTCAGAGTTCTGCCAGCCACCATCAGTGGTCCCATACGGAGATGCTGTACCCAAAGATCAGAAGTTCTGTTTTGTTGGAGTTGAGATGGAGGCAACTGTCTCTCATCCATTTCGAGATGTTTGTCATGGCTTTGCAGGAGTTGGTTTTGGAGAGGTCCTTGGTGAATGAGAGGATTAGTTGAGTGTCATCGGCGTAGAAGCTTATGTTGAGCCTTTGGGATCTGACAGCATCTATGATTGGGTTCATGTAGATGTTGAACAGGGCGGGGCTGAGGAAGATCCTTGGGGTACACTGCAAATTATGTTCCTGGGTGAGGAACTGATGGCAGGCAGCCGGATGCTTTGTGTGCATCCTGAAACAATGGAAGTGATCCACTTGAGGGCATTGTGCTGTATGCTGATGTTGTAGAGTCTGTTGATGAGGGTGTGGTGGGAGACAGTGTTGAACTCCGCTGAGACGTAGAGGAGGATTAGGGCCTCAGCTTCTATGCAATCGAGCAGAGTTCTGATGTCGTCTGTGGTGGTGATCAGCGCAGTCTCAGTGCTGTGGCTGGCAACAATCCTAATTGTGAGGCGGCACCTATTTGGTTTTGTTCCAGGTATTCGGTTAGCTGTTGGTTGATGGCTTTCTCAAGTACTTTGGCTGGGTAAAGGGAGCAGGGAGATCAAACGCAAAGTTTTGAGGTCGCTGGGGTTGGCATAAGGCTTATATAGGAGGGGTCTGACCTCTGTGTGTTTCCATACATCTGGGAAGGTTGCTGTGAAGATGGAGATGTTGAGGATGCCTGTGAGTTCTGTGCTGATTAGGTTGGCTCCAAGGTGAAAGAGATGGTAGGAGCAAGGGTCTTTGGGCACCCCAAAGTTGATGGATGACATGATGGCTGTGGCGGTAAGTGGAAACCAGGGGGTTATCATTCAGCTGGTGTTGGTATTGGTTTATGTTGTTGAGGCTGATGGTGGTGAGTTGTGGGTTGAAGTTGTTGCAGATGGTGGTAATCTTGCTGTGGAAGTACTCAGAGAAGGTGTCGCAGAGTTCTCAGGAGGGGTGGATGGTGTTCTCTGTGGCTGTCCAGTTGCAGTATTCCTTGACAATTTAGAAGAGTTTCTTTGTATGAATGGCCGCAGTGTTTTCTTTGAAGAGGATGGCTGCTATTGTGGCCTCCTTGATGTGCAGGTAGAAATTGCTGAAGGCTGCTTTGTGAGAAGCTCTGTCCGAGAGGACCTTGATGGTGTGCCATCGCTTCTTGCGCTTGCTCGTTCTGAGCTCCGGGGTGTACCAGCTGACTTGTTTTGAGGATTTCTTTGTTTTTTGCTGGCTTCAGCTGGGCAACTCTGTTGGCACATTTGTTGATCCAAGCGGAGTAGTTCTGTTCAAGATCTGCTGAAGTTTCGGGTTATGAGTTGCCGATGTAGATCACTATTCAAGGGGGCGCTCCTTCTATATAGGGATCTGAAGTGATTCTCTCACACTTCACCTTGTATGCAGATTTCTGGGAGCATTGCCACAAGTAATGAGCCATGCTTGACAATATGGCAAACTTTATTAACATATTTGCTAGTTGCCACATTTAAAACTTTGGCCCATGGGGCATCATTCCAATTAACTTGGGCTTAAGTGCAGTTACATATTGCGCTGTAGCTAACGGAATCACGCTTCTATTCCCTTTGATAACGTTAAATAGGGCATACTTAGCTTCCTTGCATGCAGAGTCGAACCAGAGATTGGGTTTAACTGGTTTCCAATCAAGCTTAAAATCCTTCGAAAAAACCTCCTTGACCTTAGTGAAATAAACATTATTGCTAGCTAAACGTAGTTCACCATTGCCTAGCTTATCATCTACTGGTTTTAATGTGGAAAATATGACGTCATACATTTTTGTAATGGCCTTTTAAGAGTTAGCAATGGCATTCCACTTAAAGGTCCTGTTAGAGTTGGCAACTTCAGGCACAGCACAATCTGGGGCATTACTCTGTACTTCTTTCCATACTGCCCCATGGCCCAAATCCAAAACAACTGGCAAGTGATCACCTTCTAATCTTCAAAGGATTACCACATCAATCAAGAACTTTCATGCTCTAACATGTTGGAGGATATACAGCCTGATTCATCATTCTCCCGTTTTGCAAGCCCCTAATAGCGATTCATAGCGAATCGCTATTAAGGACTCGCAAAACGGGATTCATGTAGAAATTGCATAAAGAAATGTGATTCCAACATATTCCTTATTTGCAATTAGCAAATTGCTAATCGCAAATAAGGAATAACTCGCCATTCATTCCTATGGGCCAAAAGGCCCATAGGAATGAATGGGGAGTATTCCTTATTTGCGATTAGCAATTTGCTAATCGCACATAAGATAGCGATTTGAAGGGTGCCAGGGGTGTCCAAAGGACACCCTGTAGCACCCGTCAAATGAAATTTTACACAGGTGTTGCACACACACATGTCCAAAGGACATGTGTGTGTGTAACATGCAACTCAGATAAATGCATTTAAATGCATTTTTCTGAGTTTTCGCAATTTACCACGAGGTCTGACCTCGCAGTAAATTGCGGCCAGAAATTGCGAATTCGCAAAAAAAATTGGATGTTGAATTGCATTTAAGGAATCTCAAATACAGATTCCTTAAATGTAATTCCTCGCAAAATTGCGAGATCGCAATTAGCGATTTTTGCATTTGGGATGCTGAATCCCAAATGCAAAAATCGCACTCGCAAAAGGCCAGATTCTCAGAATCTGGCCCTTTGCGAGCGCAATTTTGTTTGATGAATCAGGCCGATAATCATTTCTACTCCTAGAATTAAAACTGGAAAGTGGGAGACAGTGAGATATCCGATTTTGAGTGGCCATTGCAGGCTGTCAACCCATGTGAAAGTCAAAGACTGGTAAATTGTAGGGCTGCAGCGGATAATCAAGCAATAGGTTGAGTTTCTATAGCAGGGATGCCCCAAAGTGAATCCTCTACTACTAATAATTCTGAAAAGCATGCACAAGGCTTGGATGTAGTGTTAAAATCACATGCAGTATTAATGATATGTGACTTAGCCTAACGGATAATGAAGCAACATTTCCAGGGTTGGGGAAGATACTCCAAAAGGATAGGGCCTACTATAAACGTTGATAGGTAGCCAAGACTTCACACCAGGCTCAACAACCTCTAACCCAAATATATCTGGGGACTGATCTAAGATCTCTCATGTTTACCCCCTCAGCGTAGTTTTGACCCATATTAAAAGGCTACCAGAATGACATCTGGCCAGCGATCGAGTGGAAAATTTGCTGTAACTTCGAAAGCCGCCACTATGCTCACTTTCTGTGGCCCATGTATCCTAAAGCACACAAAGGTCAAATTCATCAATAAAAGCACCCCATGCTGGGTCAACCTATTTGGCAGAGAGACCTGCTATATTCCAGGAGACTAGGGAGAGCCTTTCACTGCACTCTTTACTAGTAGACCCTTCATTGATCAGAATCGTGGGGTTGGTAGTAAGTCCAGAGGGAAAGGCCACCTGTAGTCCCTGTTTGGATCCATCTAAGGCAGAAGAAATAATATCGAGTGGGGGGCTGCTCATCTATGTCATCAGATCGAGTCATAACCTAGACGTCACCTTCACCCCAGCTGTGGACATAACTACAGCCTCAGGAGAGCCCTATTCTTCTATGGGGAATCAATCAATTTAATAGATGTCACGGAGGGGGGCATACGATTGCTGGTTGGACCTGGAATAGCAGGAGGACATGCTCTTTGTGTGATTTCGCCCATAGAGTGTATCATAATCCTTCCTGGTATGCTATAAAAGGAACATAATGGGAGCAGCACTACTCCACCCTTAGTTGTACAAGTCCAGCCCAACGCATTGAAGGCTCCCGCAACAAGGGCAGGAATGAACAATGATATAATCACCATCTATGCTTTTCTTTTAGTGCCCAACCGAGATCACTCTCCTAGCCATTATTATTTCATCATGAAAGTATGCACGTGGGTCCACATTATCATGATGGCAGAAGGTAACTTTATTGCACAGTTCTTCAAAAGATTTAAACTTATTCTCCACCAAGGAAGAAAACACCTGTATCTTTAGAAAGGAGATGGGTGTCCTGCAAGAGACATACGTCACCCTCAGCACTATTTAAGAGGGACAAGACTGCTCCCCTCTTTACTGGGTTGTTTGAGCCTCTAACATTGAGGCTAACTATTTTAAGATCTCTCCTCATCCAAGGAGTGTAACCCCGGTGCTAGGCGCTGTAGTGTAGTAATAATGCCCAGTAGCATCGAAGTTGGGTAGACGTCCAGCATATTCCTAAGGCAGAGCGGACATGTTGGCTGGTGCGGAGTCCCCAAAATAATAACCCAGACAAACCCCTCATGAAGATAAACAAATTAGCAGAACAAAGAACATAAAAAAAACCCAACAAATATCCATCAGGAGAAGACAATCTCGATGGGACATGGCACGGGGCAACTGCCCAGCCCGAAACAAGCCAAGTTTGTGCCTATCTTCCTGTGGAAAGGTCGTCAACAGTGGACCAGGACAGCCTTCCAGTCCGCCCACACCCAGCAAGGCATCCCTCCCTGGGTCTTTCAGTGATTTCCCTTATGGAGTGTCCGGTCAATCTGGTGTTTGCCCCGGGTATTTAAGGACTGCTTTGTGTTCTTTGTCCTGCGTGGCTTGATTAGGCTTCTGCGCCGCGTCCCCCTGTCCTACTTTCTGCCATCCTGCTGTGGGTCAGCGATTGAGATTTCTTGGCTGCTCTGCCGGTGCTGTTGCAGTGGTGTCTTCCAATCCAAGGATCTATGTAGCCTTCACCAGGGAACGGAGCTCCTTTGTGCTTGAATATGATGAGGAAGGGATAACCCCATGAGTAGGGGATTCCCTGCTCTCTGAGATGCATTGTCACTGCCTTGAATTTGCACCATTTAATGAGCGTGGAAGCCGCTAAGTCCCAATACAATACTACAACAAAATAGTCTCCTGTCAAAGGTGAGTAAATTACTGCCCATATATCTTGTTTGTTGGTGCTCAGGAGGAGGGAGAGCCACCCAATCTTCCTCAGTTGGCAAAGAAAAACTTCTCCTTAATGTTAAAATAGGGATCTCCCAGCACTCAATGAGTCAAATAATGTTTAATAGTTACAGTATCCACTGTCCTTTATTTGGGCATCCAAACACTTGACATTGCCGTTTGTCTGTTCAATTCCTTGCCAACACGTGTTTCGTCTGTTATTCTAAATTTTAAAATCAGACTTCATCAGGGTTGGTACACAAAGATAACGGCATCATAAGGAATAGGGACAGATCAAGTAAATCAAATTAAGGAGGGAAATTATAATATATCCAGTCCCATTACCAGGGTCCATCACACAATTTGTGCCATAAGCATCCCTATCAAAGTATCAAGAACATAAGTTGAATTGTGAATTGGTGGACAAGTAAAATGAGTAATATAAACACAATTAAATAAAATAGGATGAGAGAGTTCGAAAGTATACAGTGCCGGAGTCTTCTCAGTTTGTGTTAAAACCAAGTATAAGATCACTACTAGTGTCATATAATACCAAAAGAGGTCGTGGATGACTGTGTACTGCATGCTATTATAGTTGTACATGTACGCCCCAGATAGTAAAAAATGTGGGGGGAGCTTACCCTCAAAAGTAATCTCAAATGTACCCATAAAGTTGCTTTGTACTAAATCCAGTCAACGACTTAGTAATATGCAAATTCAGAGAAAATAGCCTATTATACACTATTTCCAGAATATATATCACAAACCAAAATTCCTCTAGCAAAGCCTGACTGCTCTTTGCCACACTACCAGGACTAAACTTAGGATTTATTATCTTGAATCCAAGGACCATCTTTGTGGTATTTGGAAGTATTGCATGATGAAGCCTAACCAGCATCACCGCATGATACTTCACCTTCCTACATATCCTTACAGTAAAAAGTCCACTAAAACTATTTTCACTGTAGTAGTTTTAGTCATAGGAAAGCATTGGGATACAAAATTACATTTAATCGTGTTAACTCTATCTAGGTATCAACTACAAAATTGAATTGTGGACTTTAAAAAATATTTTTACAGGCCCAATATATTGGTAAAGTTGTATTTGCAATACATATTTTGTAAAAGTTACATTTAAAATGTTACCTTTTCCCATGCCTAGAGCCTGTAGAATCCAATTAATTTGCATGAGCTTCAGCTGTCACCTGACATCCCAATAGCCCCCTTGGTGAAGTGTGAACTGGCTTCCAGACCTGAAACAAAGGCCTTACGAGCTGGGAAGTGCTCTGTTTCTATGGAGGGATGACCATCTGTGCTATGCCCAGCAAATAAGTTAACTTGAAATAGGCATGGTCTGTCATAGGCAATTGCTTGCTACCTGACACTTGAATGGTAGACAATCTGCTCCGAGAACTTTTTTGAAGTGGACACAGAGGAGGGTTGCTCATTTCCATAGCTTCACCTTTGTGGTGGGCTCAGGTGCATATGGGAAGAACGTTTCTGCCATCTTGGTTTTGGGTAGAGAGGGGCACTGTTGGATGTTTTGCAGGAGGGCACACAGGAGCCCCTGCAAAAGTGGGCAGAGTTAGGGATGGGTACAGTGGAAACTTTGGTTACGGAGGGGCCCAGTCTAGTGCCAGGCATAAATGTGGCACCCCTGAATAAAAACTTACCATATCAAATGTCTTCTCGCACATGTGAAGCACACTCAAGAAACCTACCAAGGACCCCTGTCATAAGAAAGACACTACTCACGATTATATAATACAATAATATTGAGCCTGCCACAGGAAGATGAGCCAGGGAGTCTAGTGAGAAACCAGAAATGATGATGATAAAGTATTTCCTTGCATTCTAGTTATGGTCAAAACTGCCCCATACAATTGACAGCATAAAACACATGCAAGCTGAAATGGCAACCTACAGGGTACAACTAAAGTATTAGTTACGAATTTGTGATGCCTGTCGGTAATAGTTTGGTAACCTGAGAACGTGCCCTGCCACTCTCCTTGTAAATGGATCATGCAGTTAGTGACTGTCAAGTAATGCATATTCTGTCTTAAAGTTCTGTATTGTCTAACACCGAAAGAAGTCTAAATTGGGACTTTCACTTTGTAATGTACCCCAGAATGACAACATGGTTAAGGTTATCATTTAATACATAGCAGGTGGTCTGATGTGCTCGGTGGTCGGCGAACATGCAACACACAGTCAATGGGGGCCTTTAAGCAGCTTTTCTCCCATGCCTCAAGTGGGAGCTCCAGGTAGAGAAATATAGTGAGGCTTGTCACCTTATTTAGGCTCTGACAGCCCTGTGGTCGATTGAAGTTTTAATAAGAGGCAGAGAAAGCTGAAACTCCACCAACTGAAGCCCAGCACTGCCTCTGAGTTGGGAAAACTGCGAAGTTGACAGGTGAGAGTACCACCAACGAATGGCGGTACTCTTGCTTCACCAGCTTCTAAATTAACCTCTAGTATTTCTCTTTTATCTTAGTGACATATTTTGATTATAGGTCTGCACAACCGTTGCCTTCGTTTAATTCAGCTTGGTAACAACTTAATTTGTACTTTAATTTTTCATTTGAGAAAAAGCCTTCCTTTGCATGAAAGAATCTACAACAACACTTTTACCTGACCTGGAACCATTTTTCCCATTCGAGAAAAATGCAACCTATAAAGTGAAACAATAACTTTCATCTGTATCTATAACAGGTTTGTCTAAACTCTTGTAATATAAGCTTTTATTTTACGATGAAGGCCTTTACACTGGGAGATTTCAGGTGCTTGGTTGGTGATGGTAGTTCGAAAGTACTTTGGCGCCATTTACACCATTGTCCTTTATTTATTTATACCTTACATCGTAATCCTACATGAGAATATTTTTCAGGTCACTTTTGTTAGAATGCAAATTCTATGTAGCAAAAATATAATTTACTGTTGTCTAGCTACACAGCCAATCTCTACTACTGCTATTGAGATTACAAAGTTACTAGTATTTTAAGCCAATTCACTAAGCAGCTTTGGAGCATATTATCATGAAACTGCCGCTAAAACGGCGATAATAGGCTTGATAATATGTCCTTGTGAATTCCCATAGCAGCCCAGCTTCTGGTGTTAACCTCGGCTGCTATGGGAATTCACAAGGGCATATTATCAAGCCCATTATCGCTGTTTTAGCTGCAGTGTCCTGTCGCTAAAGCAGCTATAATTGTATCGCTGTTCTTGATAAAATGCCCCTAAATTTGTATTTTAATCAAACAAAAGATACTCCGTTTTTTGTTAAATTATTGAGGGGCATATTACCAACAAGTAGCGATATTTATCGCTCAATAGGCTTAGCGACAATTTTTTTATCGCTGCCTATCGCTGGATATGTTAGCGGAGAAAACCTGCTATTAGCAATGTTTTTCTCCATTGTGATAAAATATCCAGCAATAGCGGTGAAATGTGTGAATATCGCTGAGAATACAGCGATTTTCAAGCATTAGCGACAAAATGCTCTTAGCCATGTTATCCACCTCCCATTGGATAGCATGGCTAAGAATTGGTCTGGGCAGGTGTTTTTATTTGGAGATATTCATGCTTAACGCAAATATTTTTAACGCTACGCCTGCCTTGCTAATAGGCGATAGCGACGTTAGCGACTGCTTTCAATCGCTAACTGGTTGGGTACGCCCACTTTGCATCAACAGCTTGCTAATAGGGCGATATACTTATCGCCGCTTAGCGGCCGAAAACGGCTGCTAAATCAGCGATAATTGCCTATCGCGCCCCTTGGTAATATTCCCCTAGATTATCTGTTACAACCTATTTCTACTATAATAATGTAGGAGAGTATTCAGTGTATTTTGCAAAGAAAAACGGAGCTACAAAACATCTTAATACTTTTTTTAAGACAATACATAGAACTAAACGTTTAAAAGAAGCATCTCGGTAAGGTAATTGCATATTTAATCTTTATTGCATTTCTGAAAAATAGTTGACCCTGTTTGTTCGTACAATTCGAATAGAATCTTGATAAAACGGCAAAACATGTATTATTGGCTGGTTGTGATTTCATATGCATTATAATTATAACCTCTAAGCACGTGAGCAGCTGATTTGCATGTGTAAGTCTTTGCATGTTTAGAATGTCCATCCAGCCTATGAAGTGTGAAACTAAATTTAAATGCGCCTGTCATCCATAAGCCATTTCATGCCGTTGAAAAAGGACATTCATAAGAGGTATCAAATAAACCCATATAAATGCAAAGCCCGTCGTCTCTAAAGCCTTACTATGTTGCTATTAATTTGAAAAAATCTATCTATATTATTGTGAAAGCTCTGTGGGCTTCCTGTGCTTGGCAGCCGTGAAACACACTTATGATTCAATGGAATCATTAAAATAGCAGCAAAATCACATTACTCCAGGTCGGTTGCCATTCAGCAGTGTTTCTTACCGCACCCAATGCTCTATTATTACAAATGCGGTTGCCTCGTCTGTAGATGTAAAGGGAGCCAACAATTAATTTGATCACATACATTCCTCATGCAGATTTTTTCATGGGTAAATTGATCTACACCGATTTGGGGTTGTATAAGCATTGTATGGGTACAGAGATTGTGGTGCTTGCGTGATTTTACTCTTTTTGAGCAGCCCATTGACTACTATCCTGACAATTCTAGCTCATTCCCTGCTCCGAACCCAACCAATCTCTTTTTACCTAAAAACCTAAGGATGCTTGAAGGATCTCTGAACGGGCAGTCTCCGGTCTCTCTGGCACTATAATTTAAGATCTCTATTCCAGAGAGATTCACTATTCAAAATAAAATGGCAGGACAAGGTATATGGCAGCAGGCACAGGTACCAGAGGTGGGGTGGTGGGGCGGAGGGGGCATGTGGGTGGTAGTTGAAGTGGACAGACAACGGGGTAGGTAAAATTAAATTAAAAAATAAATAAAACCACTTACCTTACGCTCGCCGCATCGTCGACTAGGAGATGCGCCGAACGCAAGGTAAGTGTTTTTTAATTTTTTTTAATTTTACTTTCTCTATCCCATGGTCTGTCCACTTCCTCCACAACCTGCCCTGCCTCACCGATGTTACCAGTGCAGGCCGCGCCTCCGAAGAAGGCTGGTGTGAACAGCTGCTTTTTTATGGTCTGGTTTGACAGTACAGTTGTTGCCAGACAATTATGCGTGCATTAATAGTAAAGAGCTTTGGTTCCTCCCACATGTTAAGAGTCAGGAGTACATTTTGATTGTGCAGAAGGTTTGTGCTTCCGCAAAAAGTGCTTGCACACAGCAGCGATCATTTTGTTTGTTTATCCTTCTGCCTGAGTTGAACTTTTAGGGGCAAACACATGACATTGTAATGGTACTAAAGTTTACTAGATAACCAGATAATTAATGGTGTTTTTTTCTGGCAGCTGCACAGATGGCAAGAGGGCAGTCATAAATCTACATGGATGTTTAGGTCTGGCTTGACAGTGCACTTGTCACCTAGCATTTTAACCTACACCAATATAATTTCTACAGTTCCTTGCTTCCACACAAATACATAGCCATTCCCATGCTATTTACTTGTAATGCTTCACATTGCCAAACAACATTCTCTTAAAGCCAGATCTATTTGCATTACCAATTTATGTTAGTACCTTAAAAGAGGCCAGCCTAAAAGCATATTTATTAAAGGTGTTGCATAGATTTGTTGGTTGCTATCTCGTTTGTTCAAAGCAAGGTTATAATTTGCATATATTGTGGTTGGGAGATAGATCGAACACATAGTACAGTACAATCTGGAACATTAAGATAGTCTCTAGTGGCTTTGGAATGTATTGTTGTGATTCCTTGTGCTTCGAATGACCTGTTCCATTATATATCAGACATATGTCAGACATTCCAGGAATAAGCAACTATTTAAAGAGATTCCTGGGTGCTGTGATGTCTGAGGAAAAAGTATAATCTCACACTTCTCTGTTTTATGAAGGGTAGATGACAGAAATGATGTTGGTGTGAATGGGTGTGTGTGTGCGTGTGTATGCCTGCGTGAGTGTGAGTGAGTGTGCATGTATGGCCTCACTGCTCACCCCTATGCTCTAATTACTAGTCACCACTGTGTCACCATACTTCCCATAGTCTTGAACTTACTACTGTTATAGTACACGTAGCTCGGAGAGCTCCTCATTATTTGTACGTTTTCCAAATGAAAAACACTTAGTTTTGTTTAAATCACTCTGTGTTACTTATAGTTAAAACATTGCATTAATTAATGCCACTAGTGGTTTGTTTCCTGTTCTAGGGACATAGATCCCCGAGTACAGTAACATATGGCCGGGATGCCTGTCACCCCCTCCCAACACAATCCCCAAGGATGGGAAGACGGACGCAGTTCTGAACTTTTGGAAGGCGGGAGGGAGTTACCCTCCCGGCCGTATTTATTAAAATATGAAACAAAATTAAAACATTAAAATAAAAGTTTCATATCATGTACAATTTTCATTTATTACATTTCGATGAAGACATGTTCATTGGCTAACCTTAACAAATCTCTAGTACAAAGGTTTTCCTAGCCGAGTCTAACATCCTGCAAATGCATACTTTCTAAATTAAAATTGTACATCCTAGCATTATGGGCCAACGGCAAGGTCGCAACTGGTGTCAGATCCCTACTACCAAAACTCTCGCCCTCACGGTGTGAGTGGCGGGCGCGCAGAGGACTGTACCCTCTGCGCCAACTCCAATTTCCCTTGTCTTGTGGGGCCCCCCATTTTAACTCAACGCCATCTTAAAGGTCGTCTGAGGACCCGTGTGAGGTGTCTGTAAGAAGGCAGCGTGGACTCCCCCTCCCACCCCACACTGCCTATCACATCTGCCGTCGCGGATATCGGGGCCCCGGGAAATTCGTAGGAGGGGCATATAGCCGCCTCCTCCCCTGGAAGGAGCCTATGGCCGTCTTCCCCTAGGCGACCCATACTTAGTGGGTGCCGCCTCCCCGTGGGAGGGGCCAATGGCCGCCTCCCCCGGGCGCTCCCATCCATAGTGGGTGGCGCCCCCCTCTAGGGACCTTGAAATTACTGCTCACCGATCATGACCTTACCGCCCGACCAAAAAATAAATACGACATTTGATTACCTACTAAGGGAGAAAAATCATCCTGTTGATTTGCAATATTTGTCTATTACCAGAAAACAGTACCTTTAGACATTCATCATATCACTAAACTAGACCTTTATATACCGCTTAAACAAAGGGAAGAAGATGTTATCAAAGAAAATTACTTTATTGCAGTACTAACATTGCCATAAGGGGCTGGTGGGTGGGTCAAAATTGCTCCTTGTTCCGTCGAGGGCTCACGTGCAACGAGTGGGTGCAGCTTCCAAGCACAGGAACAAGAGGATGCTTCTTCGGATTCCCGCTCTCTTTATTCCTCTTCGGGAGGGCGTGGACCCTCCGCTGGTACGCCTACTGGGCGTGGCCATCGGTGTAGGTGTCTAAGACAACCTCTCTTGGGCGGGAAAAAGGCGCGCCTCGGCTACGCCGCTTCGGGCATACCAGCCGTGACACGCCCCTGCCCAAAATGGTTTCCCTGGAGGATCCGGGCCCCCGACCATACGTTCGGGGGGACCGAATGGTCGCCCCTTTCCATATGGCCGGGATGCCTGTCACCCCCTCCCAACACAATCCCCAAGGATGGGAAGACGGACGCAGTTCTGAACTTTTGGAAGGCGGGAGGGAGTTACCCTCCCGGTCGTATTTATTAAAGTATGAAACAAAATTAAAACAGTAAAATAAAAGTTTCATATCATGTACAATTTTCATTTATTACATTTCGATGAAGACATGTTCATTGGCTAACCTTAACAAATCTCTAGTACAAAGGTTTTCCTAGCCGAGTCTAACATCCTGCAAATGCATACTTTCTGAATTAAAATTGTACATCCTAGCATTACGGGCCAATGGCAAGGTCGCAACCGGTGTCAGATCCCTACTACCAAAACTCTCGCCCTCACGGTGTGAGTGGCGGGCGCGCAGAGGACTGTACCCTCTGCGCCAACTCCAATTTCCCTTGTCTTGTGGGGCCCCCCATTTTAACTCAACGCCATCTTAAAGGTCGTCCGAGGACCCGTGTGAGGTGTCTGTAAGAAGGCAGCGTGGACTCCCCCTCCCACCCCACACTGTCTATCACATCCGCCGTTGCGTATATCCGGGCCCCGGGAAATTCGTAGGAGGGGCATATAGCCGCCTCCTCCCCTGGAAGGGGCCTATGGCCGTCTTCCCCTAGGCGACCCATACTTAGTGGGTGCCGCCTCCCCCCGGGCGCTCCCATCCATAGTGGGTGGCGCCCCCCTCTAGGGACCTTGAAATTACTGCTCACCGATCATGACCTTACCGCCACAGGCCGGATAGTTGTCCTCCTAAAGGTCATGCTTTCTTAAACCCCTTAGCCATGCTATGAAGTCTCCTATGAGTAAGACATTCCCCTCCCGGGACAAGTGAACCCCATCATCGAGATACATGTGATCCCCCCGAATACACCCATGCGGAATACTGTGCAACTGCGCCGAGCGAAACAACCTACCAATTTTGTTGTTGACCTTTTTTACTGAATGGTTCAGTGCTGACACCGAGAGGCCCCCCCGCCACACCTTCCTGGGAATCATGTGGGACCATGCTATCGTGCACCCCGGGATCCTTCTCGCCAGCCAGCTAAGGGTAGACAAAACTCGCTCGAGTAGTACTCGCCTACCGAGTGTCACCATGTCATTGCCCCCCAGGTGTACTATGATTACAGATGGCGGTGACCTCTGCCGCCCTAAGAGTTCCTCGACAAAAGATTCAAACTGGTCAATACAGAGCCCGCCCCTTCCGTGGAAGGTCACTCTGTACCCGTATTCCCCAGCTGCGTGAGTCACGTCACCTGCTTTGAATACGTCCCCGGCCCGCCTCACTTATGAGTGGCCCACGACCCACACCACTCTCTCCTCAGCCAGTGATCTCTGACCGCTGGTCCCCTGGTGCCGGGTCGACTGCAAATTCCGCCCCGCATAGCATGCTCGCGAAACTGTAAATCAAACAGAAGACAAGAAGCGTGAGTGCATGTAACTTGACTTCACAACATGTGCAATCGCACATACCTTTTAAAACAATTCGAGGACCATCGTCCCAACTGTTTCACCTCTTCAACACTCTGACCCCTGGCTGTAGCCTCAGTAGCAGACCCTATCCTAAAGGAGTGGGTCCCAAAATCGCACGGGTTCAAGCCCGCCGCTGCGATTGCCATTGTTAGCACCCTCTGAAACTGAAACCTCGTCAGTGGGGTGGCATTAATGTGTCTCAGCAGGCTCCCCCCCCATGTATCCGCCCTTCGCGCCAAATATTCCTCGACGCACTTTACCGGGCAAATGGAGGACCCTCGCATGCGCTGGACAACAATACTGTCTCCCATAGCTCTCTGGTCAGTCTTGGACTTGGCTATTGTGACTACCATTGAATCACCCCTAATCAGGATGTGATCCCGACACAGACCTCCATCCACATCTTTCTTATTCTTTGCGACCAGTTTGCTCACCCGCATAGCCCCATGGAACGCTAATGCGAAAGCGGCCCGGAACAGAACTGCTTCGAAATGGGAAGAACATGTCGTGGGAAGTATCGACATAAGCAGGGACAACCTTTCTAACCCAATTGGGCGCCTCTTGTCTACTGTACGACCTTCCAGGCGTTGCCAGCCACGAAGGGCTTTCTTTACCAAAAAGGACGATGTCGGGTCCTTGATGCCATGCGCCTGCGCCATGAATGAAATGGCGGCCCGGTGCCTATTGGCCGTTGCTACTGATCGGCCTTCCCTGTGTAATGCTACCAGAAACTTTAGGAAGCAATCCTCCTGACCCCATTGGACCTCCCCTGCCGGACCCAAAAATGCACAATAGGAACGAAACGCTCCTTCGTATGCCTTCCTCGTCCTGGGGGCTAGGCTTGCTGCCATGAGGTCTTTTAATCCGGGGCACCGAGTAGCCAGAGTGCTTCGGGAAATGGTGCCGCCGCTAGGTCCGCGGAAGGTAGATAACCCCTGAAAGCCTGCATGTGTGAACGAGAGAGTGCATCAGCAGCCTGATTCAGTACACCCGGCACATGTTTCGCCCTAAATTGCACATTCAGTCTCATGCAAAGTAGTACAATTTTCTTCAATAATCTCAGTATCCACTTGCAGCGTGCTGCCTGATTATTTATACATTCAACAACAGTCATATTTTCGGACCAAAACACCACAGAGCGATCTCTGAACTCATCCGGCCATGCCATCAGAGCCACAAAAATGGGGAATAACTCGAGGAACCCAATGTTACCTGTGAGACCGCTGGTGTGCCACCACGTCGGCCATGTTTGCGCCGACCATCGATTACCAAAGATTGCGCCAAATCCCACGCTCCCCGCCGAGTCGGTCCACAAACCCAGCTCGTCCGAAGACGCTGGCGGCTTGTTCCACACCACTCGACCGTTGAAATCCGCCAGAAATGCCAACCATATGCGCATGTCCTGGCGAACCTCTGCAGACAGTCTCGTGCGGTGGTGTCCTTCCTTGAGACCAACCATAGCTTGTGCGATAGAGCGGGAAAAGGGGCGGGCCATTGGTATCACTCTCAGGGCAAAGTTAAGCTGACCCACTGCTTGTTGTAACTGGTGGAGGGTAACTTTCTCCTTGCTAAGGCACAGTTCCAGGGAAGCCCTGAATTTCGCTACTTTCCCTACTGGCAAACGGAAACATCCCTCCACAGAATCGAGCTCAATTCCCATAAACTCGAGTGAAGTAGATGGTCCAACCGTCTTACCTGGTGCCAATGGCACTCCGAATCCCTTCATGAGGGTGCAAAATTCCTGTAGCGCCTGCGCACATTTTGTGTCGCCGGCTGCCCCAGGAAAAAAAAGTCATCCAAGTAATGCATAACATGGCTATGGCCAGTGGCTTTGGTGAATGCCCATTCCAAAAAACAGCTGAATTTCTCAAAATAAGCACAAGAGATGGAGCAACCCATTGGCATACATCTATCCATGTAGTAACATCCCTGGAACACAAAGCCTAACAGACGCTGATCCCGTGGGTGTACCGGGAGCAACCGGAACGCCGACTCGATATCTGACTTCGCCATCAGCGCTCCGGGCCCCAGGCGATTCAACATGGTGACGGCATCATCGAAGGATGCATACCGCACCGAACAAACTCCCGGGTCAATCGCATCGTTCACCGAGAGACCCCTCAGAGCTGACAAGTTATGGATCAGCCTAAATTCCCCCGGGTCCTTCTTGGGAACCACTCCTAACGGGGCCAGCAACCCGGCCAAGGGCAACCTCTTTTGCAATCTTCCTCTCCACCACCGCTGGATTATGCTGAGCCGACAGTTGGTTTCTACAAAGTGGTTCCCCACGAAAATCCCCCGCCGGGATGTGGAAACCATATAAGAAGCCATTCCTCAACACCCCAGCGGAGACATGATCAGGGTATTCGTTTAGCCAGGGGATCATTGCCATGATATCAACGGGGGTGGGTAGCGGTACACAGTGGTCCCCCTCAGTCTTGTTTGGACCCTCCTCTACCCCCCGTCCCGCTATTCCTGGATCTGCACGAACTCTCGGGGTGCGAGGAATTCCCGCAACCTGCACACGCATGTCTGAACTTACATGTCCCTTGTGGCCTGGTGCAATTGCCCCTGTTAAAATTCCAACAGACCCCTCTCTTACCCCCATTCCCACCAGTCCTTGCTTGGTGATCGCCACCGGGGCCCGCTCGAAAGGGCACCGCGGGCTGTTGGCGGGAAGGCCCGACCCATTTCCGCCTAGCGAGGACGACTTCGTCGTGCCCGGCAGGAGCTGCTTCTGCCAAGAAATCGAGTCGAGACAATCCCACGTCAGAGATGAATCGTACTCCTTGGCCTTACGGAACTTCATATCGTAACCCATCCACTCATTGCCCTCATACGTTTCATAAAAATCCATTATTCGTGCCTGATAGCAAGACAATTCGGGCAAAACCTCAGGCTTACGTTCCCCAATAATTGCAGTAAACATCGCAAAGGCCTTGGCCCAATTTGTGATTGTCTCATCAACCCTGAATACCGCCATTTTTGCTCGCCATACACTCAGGTGCCACAAATCTTTCTGCGTCTTAGCATACTCCATCTCGCGATGGTCAGTCAGCAGAGAAAACATATTTACATACTTATCAGCCCATATCAATTCTTTCGTGGCCAACGTAATATGTTGGACCACCCTCTCCCGTCTTGAGGGCAAAGACCCCTCCCTCGCCATTGGCAATGCCTGCTTACCCAGCTCCATTGTCGTTCCCGCTGTTTTTTCGACGCCAGCTGCCGGTCCTTCCAAGGTCACCTGTGGGGGGACAAGAGGGAGTTTCGCCTTTGCGGCATCTCGCGACTGCCGCAACTGCTGCATTAGTAACTTGGCCTGTTCGGCCATGTCTTCAGGTGCCGTAGCACCCCCTGTTTTCCTGCCGAGCCATGCGGCCAACTGGGCGGCTAATTCTGGAGGCATGTCCTCCTCGTTGGCGGGCGTAACAACAACCGGAATCGGTTGACCCGCGTCCGGGATTGGTGCCGGGGCCTCGACTGGATTGGCCGGGCTTGCAGGGGGTACCTCGGGAACCGGGACGTCCTCCCCTGCCGCCCTATTCCTGACCCGTTTCCCCGTACCCGCGGGGACAACTCCCGGCAATGCCGGGCCTATTACCTTCTTTGGTTTACCCGTATTGTTCATTACAGCCATCTGCTTCTTCATGCTTGCCATATCTCTTATCAGCATGCGAAGCATCTGGTCAGTCCCGGACTTCTTTCCTGCCTTCTTGCCAGGCATTGTTATCGAATATTCGATCCAAGGTGATCAACACGGTCCTGGATCCTTAGCCTCGAAGTCGCTGAAAGAGAAACACAAGAATTACAAGTTCTCAAAATTGCTCCTGTTCCGTCGAGGGCTCACGTGCAACGAGTGGGTGCCGCTTCCAAGCACAGGAACAAGAGGATGCTTCTTCGGATTCCCGCTCTCTTTATTCCTCTTCGGGAGGGCGTGGACCCTCCGCTGGTACGCCTACTGGACGTGGCCATCGGTGTAGGTGTCTAGGAAAACCTTTCTTGGGCGGGAAAAATGCGCGCCCCGGCTACGCCGCTTCGGGCATACCAGCCGTGGCATGCCCCCCGCCCAAAATGGTTTCCCGGGAGGATCCGGGCCCCCGACCATACGTTCGGGGGGACCGAGTGGTCGCCCCTTTCCATTTTCACACTATCGACTCTTTCCCCTTTTGGTATGTTACCTTGTGCATGAATGTCACCTCCTAACTCCAAGCCTAACATCCATCAGGACCGTGAATGTTGCACCTTTCTCCTTTATTCTTGTCAGATATAGGAATATTCACGTCCTGATACAACCAAGCAGAATGAAGTGCCAGTCTTGCTGGTATATTCAACCCATTCCTCAGTGCCCCAATTTATCTGTTTAAGGATCAATCGTAGCTTGGTAATGGACCTTTACACTTTCTTATCTCTCTGCTAGCCATATCTTCATGCCTAATCTGTCCCATCCACAGCCATCCCTTTCTTCCTCTCATACCAAGGTGTATAGCCAGTAACCTCCTACTCTTCGAGACCTTTCCTCAAACCTGTCTGATGACTGGTGTGTTTTTTATTCTTTCTAATTCTCCTATTAATTTTTATGTTAAACACTTTTGAATTGTTGCATTGTTCTTCGCCACTGTTATATAAATTGAGTTATGCTTCTGACTTAACCACAGGAAACCAATCCGTTGAACTTCAAGAGTTATGGTTACCAGCGCACACAACATGTACCATAGCTCACCCCACACACCGTTTTGTTCTCTTGATAGCTTTTTTCTTTTGTTTCTGTTCCATTAACAAATTAATGTTTTAAGCATGGATGGAGGCTTGAGTTGTGGGAATTGTTAATTATAACTGTAAACATCTGTGGTTTTGTGCATCAGAGATGGAATCATAACTTAATTTATACCTGTGTTTTTTCAGTGAATTGCCATTGCTTTTTTGATGTACTTAATTTCCAGCCTCCACTGAATGCAACCTTTGGCTGTGTGCAGCAGGAATTGGTTGCAGCACCAGTGCCCAACTTTCTGTGGATGACCAGCCTCAGCTGTGCATTGGCATCGGCAGTAGGCAGCAAGGTCTGGTTGCTAGACCACAAAACTTAGGGCACAGGGTGTTCTCTGCGCCTTATCTGCTACAGGTGCCCCCCCTCACCATTGATAGAATGCCCAGGCCCTATGGCCAACCATTCGTACATGGCAAACCCCTGATTCACACACCTCCATCCATATGTGGTGGAGGTTGACCTCAGGGTCTTGCTTTCTGCCAAGCCCTGAACCCAACCCGTTATTCCCGATGCCAGTCCCCTCCAAAGATTGGCTTCATTATAATCAAGACCTGATAAAGAAAGAAGATTACAGTTTTCTTCTACCAACGATAATAGCAAATGCGCAGTGCAACCAAGTCCATACTTGCTGTCCTTGGGGAGGGTTCTCGCGCCAGTGATTCTTCTGTCATGCACAATGTGACGGTTCAGTTCTTGGTTTTCATAATCTCTGCAGAGTCCTAGGAAAAAAAGACAGAGACAGTTACTTAGGCAATTGTGAACAGCGCAATGTGATTCAACAGTGTATCTCTATACTTGTAAACAGCGCACTGTAAAAGTGTAAAATTAAACCTTGAACTTGTGTAACAGTACGTCCAGAGCACGGCATAAGATAGTTTGGGAACAACTGGGGTTTGTTATTTCATACACATGTGTGTTATAGCACTCTGCAAACGTTTGAACACTTTTGAATGTAGTCAATTCTTGATGGTTGAATCTTCTGGCAGAACCCCACTGTGTACTCCAGGCCCTTCATGTACAAGCCCATTGGACCGTCAGCGCAAGGGGCTTGTCCATATTTACAAGGCCACATAAAGGCTCCCTGCATGACTTTTCATGGACTTGTAAATATGGGCCTCTGTCAGGCATTTCTCTGCATGAAAGGGGCGTTCCATGGGTGTTGCTGTGGGCGTTCCCATGCAACATTCATGGAACGTGACACAGTCCCAGATTTACAATTTTTGTGAAGCTGGGAATGCATCAGAATCCTACGCCTGTTCAGGGGAGGCATAGGAGCGCCACAATGAGCAGAAATACTTTTATTTCTCCTTGTTTCTTCCTATTTTTATGCCTGCTACATTCTTTAGCATGCATAGAAATAGGAAAATGCCTTAAATTATTCTTTTTGTGCAGGAAGGTGTGCAGGGAACAACTATCCCATCAACGAAGGCATCTTTGCAACATGACGCTAGGGTGTCTGAGCTGGCGCACGCCTGCTATTTGTGCAATGGCGCAGGGAAGAAGGACAGGAATGTGCCGCCATATCTTGTGAATACGGCACATTCATGCCCTTTTTTTTGGATGCACAGCAGTACAGCAGGAATGCGTATTGCGCTGCTGAGCATCAAAATATAGTAAATAAAGCCCAAGGTATTTAGTAGAGAGAAGTGGGTGAAAAGCAGTAAAAGCTAAGTCACCCTGAGTACCAACAGGTAATTCTTGAATCCATTTTATTCTTAGAAGTTCTGTTCTTGTTCCACGCCAGTGTCCTACATCTCACCCTGGGAAAGAGGGAACAGAGTGGTTAGCTCCACATGTCTAGTGTTTTGGGGCATAATTAGATTGGGTTTCTAGGTCACGTGCACATTCCTAACATGTTATTTATTCCTCTACAGTTTACAAGCCTGCCCTCTCACTTGAGGCCAAGGGCACTCACAATCAACCCAAACTCATATGAAGCATCGGAGAGGATGCTTTCTTTCTCTCTAATCTTATTCCCCTTTCTCCCAAGAGCAGTGACTAATCCCCAAGATCACGAGCTGCTCTCAAGAGATGTTCAGAGGAGCTAGTCATTGGATGGGTCTGGGAAGAAGGCCTCAGTGACATCATCATGGTTCCATGAGATCGCGGAAAAGTTTAATGTCAAGAATCTGACAGAATAACATGCCACATAATGTCCATTTCATCTGAGCGTGATGGATTCATAGGCTGTCTCTATAACGGAGGTTGTAAACTGCTTAGTAGTCTTACAGAGTAACTCTAGAGACATGAGCAATCATAGGTTAGATTTTCTGCAAGCTTCTTCTGGTACACCTGGTCCTAGGTGGAGACATGGTCTGCATCCAAAGACAACACCCATATTGAATCCTCCTATGTTCATTTATGTAGACCCGGCCAACACTTCCACACAGTCAAACTCCAAAGGTGCCACTGGGCTTTTGACTCAGGCAGTTACACCTCGCCCAGGATCACTTGCTCCCTCAGAACGGTTGTACCGCGAGCCTGCCAAATTCACAACTTTCCTAAACCAATATCACTTTCATTTTATGGGCCTGATTCAAAAAGGACCTCTGCACTAATGGCAGAGGCCCCACAGTCATGGGAGGAGGGTCCGCACTCTGGGTGGAATCTGCACAATGAGAATTCTCATTGCTGAATCTTCCGATTGAGTGCGGAATCTCAGAATTCTCTGCTTTCAGGCCTACTAATGAGGGACACACTCAGTATTGGTGCTGGTGTTCACTTTATTTAACTTAGTTTCCAAAGACCTCCCCTGGCACGTAGTGAACGTTTAGGTGAACTCTGTTACATCACAGGGATACAAACAGCATTACAATAATACACAGGATAGAAACATATCATCTTGCATCCGAGGACCATCACCACACCGCTCAAACATACTTAGGTCACTAATATAACAAATTAGATTATAAAACCAGGTTGATTGCATGCCCACACCTTGCCAAACACAGGATTGCTGCTATAAGGAAGTCTCAAACACTAACTGTACCAGTATGTTTTATAGTGTTACTGATAGAGCGCACAGGTCACCCGATCCTTATTTTACCAAATTATATACGTTACTGGGCCCATCAATAATTTTTACCATAAATCAGGTAACCTTCTCAGCGCTATCAATAATTCGGGATTCTTACTTTCCATATATTTCACGTTTACCTGACTTACCAATCCTCGAGAAACAGGTACCTATGACCACGATGAATCAGGAGCTATGTTTAAAGTTTTCAGGCAGATAACACCAATACCAGATACATTTTATAATTTATCCAAACTTTGTAATAACCACAAACGCAAGAAGTTTTTAAAACCTTTATCTAATATGCCATGAGAATAAAGTTCACACAGATCAAAACATCTATGACCAAGATTAGAAAAATGGTATAACTATGAATCAATGTAAGGATCATCTAACATTAGAAAATATAATAGGGAAGAAAAAGGAACACTCTGAATTTAATCTAACAGATCTGAATTGACGTTGCTAAAGGATAGGTAAGAACAAGGGAACATACTATTAAATGCTAATAGGAATATACTAAAGAATTTGGGAAACAAGTGTTTCTGAATTAATGCAATTTCTATAGGAAAGGTAACAGTGGAACATACTAAAATATGTAAACAATTCAGCATTAAAGTAAGTGTAAGGGAAAAATAAGGAACATGCTAATAAAATACTTTCATGAGAGTTCAAATGACATAGATAAATCACAGGCAAGATTGCTTTATTAGGAAAATAGGAGAGAATGATTTAGAAGGACGAACACCCACATATAATATATTTACCTAGGACAGAATGAGGACTAACCCTGGCCACGGGTCAGTTAGGAAAGGCGGGAAAGGACCCTCAAGGACTTGGAATGCCAGTTAGGCGAGCAGGTACAGCTCATGGACAGTCAGGACAGGATCACCCCGGGATATGGATCAGGACTGGACTCATCTAAGGGTACGACCAACACCTGGAGCTTCGGATGCAACGCCTGCGCTACGCCCTCTCTGCAAGGAATCTGCCAATAACCCCGATTGGGTTCTCGAATCTCCAGCAAAGTGCTTCGCCAGCACTTAAAGGTTTCCCACCCTAAACTAGGTTTGTGGAAAATACGGACAGAGTGCTCCGCAGCTCTCTGTATCAATCACCTATAGAGTTCGTAGGGTCAGTGACAGGTCGGCTATTCGGACAAGTCGGACAATTTCTCTAGCTAAACATAGCCAGTTATACTGTTTTTGGGTCAGCAGACCACCCACAAATGTTGCAATTGCAAGGATCCCTGATTTCGGATTGGACAAGAGAGGTGGTTAGGTCATAGTCACCACCTAGAATTTGGTGTTTCCACAATTAATATTCATTTATTTGAATCCACCCCTTACATTCCAGTTCCCATGGTATATGAATATGAAGACAATAGCGCACACAGTAAAATATCAATAATGTAACAATTTCAGGTGTAGATTCGAGCCTTCTCGGTGGGTCTTAGATTGGTTCCCAGGATCATCTCAGCTGCGGCAGCCAGCTGGCTGAGTTCCACTGCTGCGAGCCTTGCTCTTCCCCTATCACGTGATTGGTGACACATGGGCTTCCAAGATGGAGCAGCACCTCTCCTCCCAGGCCCCCGGAGAATGTTACATGAAAAGTAAGCGAAAACAATTTAGAAACACAGAAAAAATGAATACACTGTATACCATGAATAGCTGCACTACACCCCTTACTTTATAATATCTCTAGCATTAGGAGTTAGGCAGAAATAAACAGCTGAGCCAGAGCAGCGGTAGCAAGCAGGAAGCATTTTAAAGAAAAAAGCGGCCATATTAGCAATACTGCGCATGAGCGAAAAAAATCCCTTCAGAACTACGAGTGCGTCACATCACATGGGTATGACCGACGCATGCGCAGACTGGAATCCCGCATAACAGCGACCATGTCAGCTTGCAAGCATAGTTATGATTAATAAACACATAGGCAAGCATCTCTGGGACACCCGCGTGTAGTGTAAAGTGCAAGATTAATACACAAAACAAATTGGTTACTATGTTAAAGGTTAGGCGAGGGGTTTGAATTCAGGCAAGTCGCATAATGTGCGAATCCTTGCTCCATCAATCCCCTCTTTGATGATATTTACTATCATCACTATTAATGGAACCAGATGCCAACTTTCTCTTTCATATCTCATTCATTTCAATTTCAACACATTTGTTATTAATCCTCTTTCCTGCATCCTTATTAGGATGGAAACTTTTGGCCCTTTTATAAATTTGATTTTTCAGCTCTTCAAGTTCATCAACATTCCTTTTCACTCCTCTCTAATTCACTGCATACTTCTTTCTGCATTTTTGACATTTGCAGCAAATTATTATTATTAGCACAATTAAACTAATTCCTGCTATTGGCATCAGTATTTTACTCACAAGACTTTTACCTATGTTAGAAAACCAACTACCTACAGAGGAGAGACCATCAGTTAGTCTCTTCCAGGCACTGTCAACCTCCAGTGGTTTGAGCTCTTTTTCCAAATTAGTTATGTTTCTCACATATTTCTTAATTTCAACACTTTTATCAGGAATGTAAGTGCAACAATGTTGCGCTTTCAACATTCTACAGACTCCGCCCTCTTTTGCCAATAAGGTGTCAAGAGCAAGTCTATTCTGTAAAACCATTGATCTGATCGCAACCATTTCAGTATTGACCAGTACGAATCCAGCAGCAGTGTCAGTAGATAACCGATCCACTACTGTAGACAATTTGCAAATTCGATGTGTATTCAGAACCACTCCCACTCCAGGTATCAATGCACTAAATACATCACCTATTATTTCTCCTACACTTTCTCTTCTACTACGCACTAAACCATTAGTATTTTCATTGCTTCCAGCGGCGCCATTCACATGGTATATTTTCGGGAAGACAATGCCAAAATAGCAGCTTCCATACCAGTGATCCAGCAATTTGAAATAAGCCTTGTTTCCACATATATAATAAATTCCAGGAAACACAGGTTCTGACCCATTTTTGAAACCCCAACCTCCAATTACCTTATAATTGTGTTCGCATTCACTGGAACCGATGAATACATTGTTATAATAGCTAGTCTTTTCTCTATGAGGGCACAGTTTCCCCTTCCTTTCGAAATCCAGTAACAATGCAGGATTAGCTTCACCATTTGAGGTGCTTTCCAAGTTCTCTGCCCACTTAGGAGTTCTCTGTCTTTTGTCATTTGCCTTTCTTTGGAAACTGTCCCTTCTCTTTTCTGCCATTTTCAAAAACATTTTCTCTTGTTCATGTAATGAACAGGTCAAATTATTTCTGTGTGCTTCATTTAAATCTATGTCACCTATAGTCAGAAAATATTCTCCCATATAACGAGTTACACCACTTTTAATATGTACAATATTCAGGTTTCCCCGAATAGGAAGTTCAGAAAAAATTACGTCAGCGTTTGAATAGTAATACTGTAGGGTGCTTCTGTAAAATAGACTTGCTAAAATACTACAGGAAATTCCGTAGGTCAGGGGTAGATTGTGATAGGTCACACCTTCAGCTACAGAAGTGGGTAGCTTCATGCAAACATAACAGTCTTCTATTTCCATAGCTTCTACATAGTGTACTAAAAGGTTTGCAAATACATTTAAATGTTTTGTTTTTGATTCTGTGATAATGTAGTCCTTCCTCATCTGATGCATCTAAGTCCAGTTTAGTTTGTTTCAGGCTAAATGTCTTCTCACGTCCTTCTACACTTCGTGGTGTTTCTTCTGTTTGGAGAATTTCCAAGTCCTTTGTCACTTGTGGAGTAGGGTACATGTTAGAGTCTTTGCTTATCATGAAAGGTATTAAGACTGTTAGTCCTATCCATATTATCAATACTAATGCTACACTACATAAGCATATTTTACAGCATGTTTTACAGCAATTCTGTCTAGGTCTTCCATTCACATTTGAATCGGACATGGTGGCTTAAAAGAAGTTTTCCAACCCCTCTTTGTGACTTTACACAGGTAGCTTACGCAAGTTAACCTTCAGGTTGGGTCTTCTTCTTCAGAACCTTGATCAGTGACTAACTCTTCGTCACTTTTGTTACTTATTTCGAGGTCTTCAAATTCTTCAAGCACTAAGTAAGTCCATTTCTTTTAGGTTGGACTCCAGCTCTTTCTCTTTCACTGGTAGCCTTTTTTCGGTCTTCTAGTTTATCCTCTACAGTTTTCAATCTTAGTTTCAGTCTTTTTATGTACCTGGGTACACTTTTCTTCCTTTTTAGTCTTTTAACTGGCACTGTGATCTGGCTTTCTTCACGTGCTCTTTTATTTTCATTCAGTTGTGGCACATTTGTTTCAACAATATCTTCGTCCCTTCCTGTCTGACTAGTCCCAGGTCTTACTTCAGTTTCTTCCGCCTGGTTTCTAAGCTGGCCTGGTTCAGGAGTATGCTGTCTTTGACTTTCGTTTGTCTCAAATTCGGTCTCCTGAACATGTTCGTCTATTTCTATCTGTTCCTGTTCATGCACTTCGAACCCTTGATTTTCTTCTGCATGAACTTCAGCCCTAATTTTTAACTGTCCCTTTTCGGTCTCTGGAGTCTTTGGAGGAGTGTTGATGACTTGTTCTGTCCCTATCTGACCCCTCTCTTCATCAGGATTGACATAGATTTCGATAACCTGATTATTTCCGTCTATTCCTGTCTCGTCCTCACTATCCCACTCTCTATCTAGGTAAGAGTATTTTCTGGTTCTTATTGGATCAAGAACCAGATCGTCTGCTGGGATCCATTCGTCTTGACTGGTGCTCGGTTGTTCGTCATCAGCTAGTTCAGGACCATCGTCTGGCGACCCTTCAGCTGCACAACCTTCAGCCTCAGTTGCTTCTTCTTCTGTCACCCTCTTGGTATGGCTGGCATGTATCCACTTTGGCACACCTGCACACTTTACTGCAGTTGTCGTGACAAGAATCACTTGTCTAGGCTTTCCCCACTTCGGTCCAAGGCAACTCTTCCGGGTGTGTTTCTTTAACGCAACCCAATCGCCTGGTTTCAGATTATGTACTGGAGTTGTTGGCCAGGCGACGGCGTCCTCCCAATCTGGTGAGAGATAGAACGCACTTGGTCACCCAGCTGCTTGCAGTATTCTAGTACCAAATCATCAGTAATACTTAGCAGTTTGTGTCCAGGAACCCATGCCTGCCGCATCACTCTTCCCATTAGTATCTCATGGGGACTCAGGCCTGTCTTTCGGTCTGGAATGCTTCTCAGTCCCATTAGGACAAGGGGTAAAGCGTCTATCCAATTCAATTCAGTAGAGTTACACATTTTTCCCAGCCTTGATTTTATAGTGCCATTCACCTGTTCAACTACTCCAGAAGCCTCCGGATGGTACGCACAATGCAGTTTTTGGGTAGTTTTGAATGCTTCATAGAGCTGAGTCAATACGTCTTTGGCAAAATGCCCACCTCTGTCTGATTCAATTGTAACTGGAAAACCGAACCTAGGTATCAGTTCTCTCAGCAACAACTTGGCTACAGTGATAGCATCATTTTTCTTGGCTGGGTAAGCCTCAACCCATCTTGAGAACAGGCAGACTATGACCAGCACATACCTTTATCCTCTACACATGGGTAACTGAATAAAGTCAGCCTGTAGTCTGATAAAAGGACCTTCTGCCTTTCCAATTGTGCTTGGTAATACTACTGTTTTCTTCCCTGGATTAAACTGCTGACAAGTTAAGCACCTCTGGCAGAGCGCCTCTGCAATGCTCCTGAATTTCGAATTGTACCACATCTGTTTAAAAACACGGACCATCGCATCTCTCCCTATGTGTGAGTCTCCATGTATCAATCTGGCCATGGAAGCGATCATACTGTCTGGCAACACAGGCATACCCTTATCACAGCCAATGATGCCATCTCTCTCCCTCGGTTGACAACCATCTTTCTCCCATCTGTCTTTTTCTTCTTGTTCTGCAACCTGTTGCAACCCTTTCAGTTCCTCCCAAGTTGATACATCCTCAAACACCATAAGTTGGCAGCTGTTTCCGACTCCCCCCAAATTGATGTTCAATGACATTTTGTTTCGGGCACAATATTGGGCTATTTGGTCAGCATATCGATTACCAGCTGTCACATTGTCATTGCCAGATTTGTGAGCAGCACACTTGACCACTGCCAATTCTTTTGGTAACTGAATTGCTTCCAGTAGGTTCTGTACCACCTTTCCATTTCTGATAGGGGTACCCGAGGAAGTCATGAATTCTCTTTGCAGCCATAATTGGCCGAAGACATGCACAACCCAGTAACCATACTGGCTGTCGGTGTATATGGTTACTCTTTTGTTTTTGCCATTTTTACAGGCTCTCGCCAATGCAACCAATTCTGCTACTTGGCAGATTTTACTACAATTAGGTAGGACGCCTCTATTGTCTTTTCTAGAGTGACCACAGCTTAGGCAGCACGTAGACCTCCATCCTCATGTCTTAAGCATGACCCATCTACAAAGTATTCAAGATCTTCTATTGGCAATGCTGTTTCCTTAATGTCTGGGCATGGTTTAGTGCTAAATTCAGTCAGATCAATGCAGTTATGCTCGATCTCTCCCTCAACTTCTGCACCCTGAGTATTAGGTAACAAAGTAGCTGGGTTCAGTATGTTACACCGGGCAATCGTTACATTTGCTGCACCCACCAGGATTCTTTCATACGTAGTCAGCCGACTAGGTGTGAGGTACTGGGTTTTCGTTCTGGTCAGTAAGATTACAACAGTGTGTGGGACATACACAGTTACAGGATGTCCCATGACAATGGACTCACTCTGCTCAAGACTCGTGCAAGTCGCAGCTACTGCCTTCAGACATCCAGGTAATCCAGCAGACACAGAATCTAAGGTGGCAGAGAAATACGCTACCGGACGTCTGGTCATACCATGGATCTGAGTCAGGACTGAAAGTGCACAATTGTCTTGTGTGTCACAAAACAAAGCAACATCTTTTGAATAGTCAGGCATTCCCAATGCAGGAGCTGAGCATAGGCAATTTCGTAATTTTATCCAGGACGTCATGCTTTCATCATCCCATTCAACTGGATCTTTAGCTCCTTTCTTGGTCATCTTTATTAATGGTTTTGCTAGGACGGCAAATCCCGCAATCCACTGTCTACAGTAACCCACTACTCCTAGAAACATTCTGACTTCTTTCTGGGTATGTGGCAATTCCATGTCTCGAATGATCCTAATTCTTTCTGAAGTAACTTTCCGGATACCTTTTTCTATCTGGTGCCCCAGATATTTCACTGAATTCTTACAGAATTGTAACTTGTCTGGTGATACTTTATGTCCTCCTCTGCCTAAGTGATTCAATAATGCGATAGTATCAGTAACACAGTCGTTTAAACTTTTAGACGCCACCAAAAGGTCGTCTATGTACTGGACCAAAACTGATTCTCCAGGTAAGACTAATGATTCAAGGCATCTTTTCAAAATCTGATTAAAAATGGAAGGACTTTCTGTGTACCCCTGAGGGACACGATTCCAGACGTAGACGTGACTGTCAAATTCAAATGAGAAAAGAAACTTGCTGTCTGGATGCAATGGGATGGAAAAGAATGCATGACATAAGTCAATGACGGTAAACCATCCAGCATTCCATGGAATTTGGTACAAAATTACTGCAGGGTTTGGCACAATAGGACAACAAGGGACAACAATCGTGTTTACCTTGCGCAGGTCCTGCACTACCCGGTACTTCCCACTAGGCTTTTTGATCCCAAATATGGGTGAATTACAAGGACTGCTCATTACTTCCTGTATGATGTTAGCTTCTAGCAATCTTTTTATTTCAATGGCAACTCCAGCTTTCACTTCTGCACTCATTTTATACTGCCTGGTATTCGGGTAGACAGCATTTGGTTTTATGGCTATTTGAATCGGGTCTACATTTGCCATCAGTCCTACATCTTTTCCAGTGAAATCCCACACCTCTGGTATCACTGTCTGTTGGAGTTATTCAGGAAAATCTTGTACGGTTAATTTCTTAATTTCGGAGTCAGGCCTTAATAACATTAATTTGTACAATCCATCTTCATCTTGGGTCTGAATTTCAACGCCCTTTGGTGTGCAAAAGATGGTACAGTTCATTTTGCACAACAAATCACATCTCAATAAGTTCACAGGACTGGAATCACAGACGACAAATCTGTGCATCTCTTTAAAATTTCCTATGGAAATCTCCATTGGTTCAGTTACTGGGGTACTAATTATCTGGTTTGACATGCCCACTACTTGGATTGCTTCTCCCGAGAGGGGTAGGTTTGGAACGTCTGCTGTTCTCACAGTAGAACGGGTAGCACCAGTGTCCAATAGAAAGGTGACATCATTTCCTTCAACCTTTCCTTCAATGTATGGTCCAGTCTGGTCTCCTGGCAAGGAGGCACCAAGTACGCACTCCTCGTCCTCCCCCCTCAGGCCCCGTCAGTAAGGTTCATCACAGAGGAATGTATCATTCAACAGGAATTGCGAGGTTGCTGCATTTCTATCCTCCCTTCCTTCCCACACTTCGACTGTCTCATTTTGCTGATTTTTGTTCTTATAATTAGGCCTAGGTGCACGAGGCAACTGACTCTGTTTTACCTGTTGCTGGGTCTTTCGGGGCCCCTCTTTCTGCACCTGTGGATTTAAATCATTACTTTGGGGTATTACCAGTCTGTAAATTCGGACATTCATCTCTCCAGTGCCCTATCTGACCGCACCCGTGGCAGGGAAATTTCTTCATGGCCTCTTCGCGACTCATTTTAACTCAAGGCTTCCCTCCTCCCCCAGTACCTATGTTTGGGGTATTATTATTCAATTTACTTAACTGTTTTTCATGTTGTTCTGCCAATCTTACTTGAGACCACATGATCTTCTCCTTTAAGGCCTTCCGTTTGTTTTCCATCTCGTCCTCACAGTACTTGGCGTACTCAGGACCTCATCTACAGTGTACCCTCCCAACAGATTTTGTTGTCTCTAATCCACTGGGAGATCTCAGGTCTCAATCCCAACACGAATCGATAAATGAAATGAGTCATATCCTTCATTTCAATATTATCGATTCCACTGTAGGTCTTGAACACCTGTAACAGTCGCTCATAATAGGAATGAACAGTTTCATCACGATTTTGGGTAGTTCTATCTATGGTGGTCCAATCAGTTTCTTTGGCTGGCACTTTCCCTTTCAAGTATTGTATTACCTTATCATACTGCCTCATTACATTCGGAGAGGGAGCTCCTGTTCTTGAGTCTCTTTCATACTCCTCACTAGGCCAATCGACTGCAATTTTACATTCTGTCCATAAATCTGCAGGAACTACAATGTCGAAGAACCCATCTAGGTCCTTCAGGAGGCACTTTTGGACTTTTACGAATCTCTCTACCTGCCTATACCACTCAACAGGCTTCTCTCTTAACTTTGGGAAATCATTGGTAAAGGACACAATATCCTGTCGGGACCATGGAACATGTACATATTTTCCTCTGGGCACTTCTCTCATGGGGTACAAGGTTTCTGCTTGATTGACCTCTTTCAGGACATATTCAGAAGTCTTTGGTCTAGCCTTACTGTCTTCCTTTTTCTTTGCCCATCTGGCTTTCCATTTGTCTAAATCTCCCCATTTCTGTAACAGGTTTAGCAATTCTCGTATTTGTACCTTTTTCCCTGACACATTCATATTTTCTAGGTCCTTGTCAGAAAATTCTGCTCTATAAGGTTTTTGTAATACTTTGGATCGACTAACATCTATTCCCATATCAGCTGCTGTATCCATCAGTTTTTCATGGAACACTCGGGTGTTTCGGGTAAGGCTTTTGCATATGATCAACAGCTCCTCTTCACTAAGAGTATTTAAAATGTCCAGTCCCACATTCCCAGCCATCAGTTCTTCTATTTCTATCCTTAACTTGCAAATGTCTAATGGTTTTGACTGGGGAGGTGTTCTGTCTAATTCTCTGGTCCACCGATCTATTTCTTCCAGAGTCACCGCTGTGGCACTTTGAGTACCTGAAGCTGTTTCTATCAGGACTTCCTTTGCACTAGTCTGTGTTCTTGTTCGAGGTACACTGCTCTCTGGTTCCCTTATGGGAAGATCCAACAGGGAGACCACAGATTCACATTCACTTGCCTGATCATCAACTATGGGAGGCTCTTTTCTGGGTGGTGCTACAGTTGGTGTAATAACTGGTGTTTTTGGACTAGCCTGTCTATCCCCATAAAGAGGAACAACGGGACCAATAGTCACTGGAATTGTTAGAGCTTCAGGACTAGGATTTAACAGGGATATTTTTTGAATGAGTTCATTTCTCTGTTTAATTAAAGCTTCCCTTTCTTGTTCCTGTAAAACCTTTTCAATCGTTGTTTCATGTATTACTTGTGGAACTAAAGGAGATACAAACTCGGGGCAGTTGGGGCTGTCGTTCCTGGTCTTTCATCACCAAATGGCCTATAATTCGGGAAGATTGTATCAGGCCTACAAAATCCTTCTTTACCTGCTACATCTGTTTCACTGACCCTCCTTTCCCTAGGGTGCCGGAAAAACGGGTTTTTCGAACTCAGGGACCTAGATTCCTCATCATATGGCGGTGGATTTTTCATTAATAAATCCTCCAGGTATTCATCTTCTGATTCACCTGTAGACATTAAGTGTCGGGCTTTCTCAGTGCTTTTCCCTCCCTCGGGATCGTTTATCCCAAACATTGGAAATAGTCCCTCAACCATCATATTCTGTCTCCACTGTTTCATCTTTTTCTCTTTGGCATCTCGCTGCAATTTCGGGTACCATTTACTCACTCCCTTATCCATTCTGGGTCTGTCTCGGTCCAAGGCCTCAATCTCCCATTCTTCTAAAGCCTCATATTGAGTCAATCTCGGTCTGGGATGTAAATCATTCATTTGGGTCCTCAAATTAAACAAAATTCTACTGTTAAAGGTACCATCTAAGGGAAATGCCAGGATTCCATCATCTTCAGTGTATTTTACCCAGTTCTCCAGCCACACACAGGTATGATACCCTTTGTCAAACATCATGAATGATGCAGGAGTATTAGGTGGTGGAATAATTACACCTTCTCTAGTTCTAATGGGCTTATCTTTCTTAAAGTAATTCTTGATTTTGTCAGCAAATGACAATTTTCTCTTGCTTCCGTACATATTGTAAGGTCTACCTCTTAGCATCTGATCCTTGCGAAAACCTAAAAGTTGTGGATCAGGTAAGAATTTGGGATACCACATAGACTGTGTAACCAAAAGTTCCATGGTCAACTACGTCTTTGTTTACCAATCCTCTTCTAATACCAGTGCGTCTTTTACTAACTACACCAACCAATCAGCACTGTGGTTGCAAACAATTTCAACCAATGGGTGCGCAGCCTTTTCGTGAGACGCGGTCTCACGCTTCGGCACTCACCCCTCCTTTACAATACTAGCTTCGTTACACGCCCGCTGTTTCAACCAATAACAGCGCGGCAGGGAGTGACGTCAGCGCAGCTTCGCGACCGACTCCCTCCTTCACAAGGTAACGGAAACTTTGAATTTTTCTTAAAGTGCAAGTGCTCAATTTAGTTAACAACGTATAACATTCGCCACTGTACTCGAGTGTCTAACAAGAAAAGAAAATTTTGTTTCACTGCAAGTAAACCTCTTCTGTCTACTTTTCATACACTACGGATAGACCCTTCTGCCTACCCTTCACACAAGCCTTAGAGATTTTATTACTTCTTTTGACTCATCCACTCTTTCCGGGATATATACTAAGTCTAAAGTTTCACCAATGTACTCCTTGGCTATAACTCAAGCTCCGATGAACCTACTACTCCTTCCCCGTGTGACCCTTACTAGGTAATATCACAACTAAAGTTTCATGAGCGGACTCGTTGCTACCATTTATTCAAATATCTATTCAGAAAACCCTAATTAGCGCTTCCAGTTCTACCTAACCATGCACTAATCTTCCTCACAGTAAGTGACCTCCCAGCCAAGTGGATTCTACTCACCACCCGCTATACTATTCCCCGGGGATTCCAGACAACATAGAACAATCACTAACCATTTGTTAATAAACACTTATTATATCAACATTTCATAAAATATAATTTCAAAACACTTTGTAACATTTTCAAAGCAATATTTCCGATCGGTTCTAGTAGAAAATATTTTAGCAGCAATAAATTTTAGCAGCACATGTTATAGATTCATGGTTTATTCACAAAACATCTTATCTGCCTATCTTAACTAGTCCTAACCATACTACTGCTACCAGAAAATTACTGATAGAGCGCGCAGGTCACCCGATCCTTATTTTACCAAATTATATACGTTACTGGGCCCATCAATAATTTTTACCATAAATCAGATAACCTTCATAGCGCTATCAATAATTCGGAATTCTTACTTTCCATATATTTCACGTCTACCTGACTTACCAATCCTCGAGAAACAGGTACCTATGACCACGATGACTCAGGAGCTATGTTTAAAGTTTTCAGGCAGATAACACCAATACCAGATACATTTTATAATTTATCCAAACTTTGTAATAACCACAAACGCAAGAAGTTTTTAAAACCTTTATCTAATATGCCATGAGAATAAAGTTCACACAGATCAAAACATCTATGACCAAGATTAGAAAAATGGTATAACTATGAATCAATGTAAGGATCATCTAACATTAGAAAATATAATGGGGAAGAAAAAGGAACACTCTGAATTTAATCTAACAGATCTGTATTGACGTTGCTAAAGGATAGATAAAAAATACTAAGGAATTTGGGAAACAAGTGTTTCTGAATAAATGCAATTTCTATAGGAAAGGTAGCAGTGGAACATACTAAAATATGTAAACAATTCAGCATTAAAGTAAGGGTAAGGGAAAAATAAGGAACATGCTAATAAAATACTTTCATGAGAGTTCAAATGTCAGAGATAAATCACAGGCAAGATTGCTTTACTGGGAAAATAGAGCGCCCCCCAGCGCAATGCATTGTAATGGTTTGCGTTGTAATGACTGCGTTGTAATGGTAGTGCGTGGTAAAAGATTTGTTGTAAAGGTTGTATACCATTTTACTCACTCCCAGACCATGAGCAGATGAGAAGAATGGAATATCTCAACAATTCATTTATCCAATTGCTACATCAGCATCAATTGGTAGTAAATACTACTGATTGTTGGGTTTGTGGGCTCGTATCACATAATACAGAGAGAGGGACGCCGTATTTAGTCCTTTCATTTTCGTATGAAGATTCTGCTTGGGCTTATCTGGCTATGTTTTCTAATACATACCAGAACTAACTACAATATCCTCCTGGTGGGTCCTATAATGGTGGAGTGGATTTCAGTCACAGTCCTTTGATAAAGGGAATAGTGACCATGTCAAAAATCGCTGATATTGGCAAAATTCCTAAGGGTGAGAAGAGAGCATATGATGGATGGAATGTGACTCGTTATTTCACTAGTCTTACTGACAAGGTTAAACAGAAGAGATTTGCACCAATTTGGGTTTTACCCCAAAGAGGTACTTTGTGTTTACAAATAAATGACCAGAATACCAAAATTAAGCAAGAAAAGAGTAATTGTTCCCACACATATGTTTATACACCCTTGATTTCTTCACCATTAGTGCCATCTCAAGGTACATACTTTATCTGCTACGACAGAGCTTACACATGGCTTCCCACATTTTCTCGGGAACATGTTATATAGCCTTTCTTCTTCCTCCGACATATACTGTTCCTGCAGATCACCATAGAAGAAGATTTTGTAGGAAGGGCTATTGATGCGGAAGACACAGCCGGAGAAGAGGGAGGAGATTTTCTGAAAGGGTGTCTTCCTTTTTGGGGTCCAATGGTTAATAGTAGAAACATCAGACGCCTAGTTTGTGTGGTCGATGCTACCATAAACGTAACTTCTGGAGCATTGAGTAATTTGACAGCTGAACTTCAGGCAGATCGCCTTGTGACCTTGCAGAACCGAATGGTTCTAGACATTGTCCTTGCAGATAGAGGAGGAGTTTGTAAATTGATTGGGTCTAGTTGCTGCGTTTACGTTCCTGATAATGCCCCTACAGTATACCAAGCCATTTCTAAGCTACATGTCATCTCCGAGTCCATTCATCAGCACACTGAAGATTGGTCTGTAATGGGATGGTTTTGGGGACTACTGTCCACATGGGGATTGAAAGTGTTAACTTTCCTTGGAGCGATTCTAGCGATCATCTTTTCTTGTTGTCTTTGTTTACAGTGTGGTCCAGCCATTTGCTGACTTTGTGCCACAGTGTGTTTCTAAGCCAGTAAGACAGAAAACAGAGAATATTAGGATGATGTTGCAGCAATAACTCAATGACCTCATGGCCATTGATATTGACTCAGACTAACATGAGTCCTTTTGTGCTTTGCCTGAGTATGGCAAAAGGAGGGTCTGAGGTTACGTGGTTTTTGACTCCGCTTCGTATCTAGCCGCCATTTTGTGTTTAACCGCCATTTTGTCTTTCCTCACTCAGGCAGCACGGTGAACGTGGTGAACACAATGTTTTTGCCTTTTCAACTGATACGTGTCTCTCTCGTTAAAGAGTAACTCCTGCCCATGTTTACGAAACAGATGTCAGGGTTTGTCGAGTCTGTAAATCCATGTCTAGACTGATTAATCCATGTCTTACTCCACTGTTTGGGTCCCACCATTCTTCTTGACTCTATCTTGTTTAACTGACCTTCGCTATTCTCTTCGCGTGTTCTCGTGTTACATAAACTATCCTTTGTAACATTCAAACATGTTCTACCACCTGCATATTGAATTACGGGCACTAGTGTTGATTAACTTGAGGGGAGGAGAGCACACAGGGTCTGAAAGAAGGGTGTGTTTTAGACATTCGATAGCTTGTTTTCAAACTATTCCTATTTGTCAGTTTTGTATGTTTTGGGAGTTGTCATTGTAAACTTGTGTACTATTATAGACTGTGCACCATGGAATTAAGTGGCAGTCTCCTGAGAACCTACCATTGTTTTACTTACAGGACAACTGCTTAGCTGCAGCTAATAAATCTGCTTTTCTACGCCTAACAGAGTGTCTCGTGTCTCTGTCTGCCAAGGCAGGTGAACCCAGAAATCTTAGGCGTGCCCTGCGCCGCCTGGCCCATAAGGTCAGTTTCTCCGAATACACAGATTTCAAGTGGACAAATGGAAAAAGTGGATAAGTCAAGAAAAGAAGAAATTTATAAACATTATACTATACACCCTCTACATTCAAAAGAACTAATAGAGATACTATTGAATTGTTCCAGATGAAAAAAGCAAAAGGAACTCACATGAGTGTGTGGGAAAAAAGTTTGGAAGCTCGTTGTTTTCCACAGCTGTTCCCTACTGGAAAAGGTGGACAATATGATGAATGACCAGTTCAGATTCAAGCTGCAGAATATCGTACTTTACGACTGCACTCAGAAGATCCAAGATTTTGTCAGTGTATTCAATATTTGCAATATAAGAAAAACGGTATAGGTGAAAGGATAAGTACAGAGAAATAAATGTATATATTAGTAATTGTCGACCAATTCACAAGGTCCGTACGCTCAACCACAAGGAATCTACCGTTAGGACCCCAAACAATCCAGAAAGTCACTGTGTTAGAGAAAATGTTTCGAAGGTTCAAAATTGTTGATTCCCAAAGTTCTTTATTGAAGTGAAGTTCATCAAATTATGGCGACAGTGTTTCATCAAAATCAAAGGTTTCAAATTAATCCAAAAGCATAAAGTATGCAGATCACAATACAGCCAACGCGTTTCATCCGGTAACGGACATCATCAGGGCTCCAAGAACAATAACTGTATAAGAGTAGAATCAATGCCGATCTGTATCACTGTACTGTACAGCAGCCGCCTCCGGCCTCCCAATTAAAGTGTGAACATCTCAAAAATTGGTGGCTACTAGCCGTGCACTAATGTATTTCAATTAAAGTTTAACAATTTGCTGTGCTCCTGGAAATCACCCCCCACTTAAGGGTGTACATCAAATGAATAAGTAGCACTTCTGCTTCTGCAGTGTGTCTCCCTGGGCACAGGTTAGGTGCTGTTTAAGTATGGGTGAAATTTGCGAATTCGCATTACACAAATTCGGGCGAAAGCGAACTCGCATTTTGCAAAATCTGCGAATTCATGCAAATTTGCGATTTTTTTTTGCGTGTTCACAAGGGTTTTTGCCAGTTCGCGAGGGTTTTTTACAAGTTCAGGAACGTGTCATGACCATGTTGTTTCTACGCGTCCAGCCTGTTTGCGACCCTGTGGTTCATCGCGGCCACCCTCCGGTTCATCACTGCCACCCTCTGGTTCACCACTGCCACCCTCTGGTTCATCATTATCACCCTCTGGTTCACCACTGCCACCCTCTGGTTCATCACAGCACCCTCTGGTTCACCACTGCCACTCTCTGGTTCACCACTGTCACTCTCTGGTTCACCACTGTCACCCTCTGGTTCACCACTACCACCCTCTGGTTCAAGACTGCCACCCTCTGGTTCATCACTGCTATCCTCTGGTTCATCACCCTCTGGTTCACCACTGCCAACCTCTGGTTCATCACTGCCACCCTCTGGTTCATTACTGCCACCCTCTGGTTCGCCACTGCCACCCTCTGGATCATCACTGCCACCCCCTGGTTCATCACTGTCACCCTCTGGTTTGTCATTGCCACCCTCTGGATCATCACTGTCCCCCTCTGGTTCATCACTGCACCCTCTGGTTCACCAGTGCCACCCTCTGGTTCATCACTGCCACCCTCTGGTTCACCACTGCCACCCTCTGGTTCATCACTGCCACCCTCTGGTTCATCAATGCCCATTAATGTCACCCTCTGGTTCGCCACTGCCACCCTCAGGATCATCACTGCCGGCCTCTGGTTCAAGACTGCCACCCTCTGGTCGATCACTGCCATCCCCTGGTTCATCACAGCACCCTCTGGTTCAGCACTGCCACCCTCTGGTTCATCCCTGCCACCCTCTGGTTCACCCTGCCACCCTCTGGTTCATCACTGCCACCCTCTGGTTCAGCACTGCCACCCTCTGGTTCATCACAGCACCCTCTGGTTCACCACTATAGATTATGGGGGAAAGCACACCTGCCCAGCCTCAAATGAGATGAACTAATTTGGAGATGGTTCATCGCGGCCACCCTCCAGTTCATCACTGCAATCCTCTGGTTCACAACTGCCACCCTCTGGGTCATCACTATCACCCTCTGGTTCACCACTGCCACCCTCTGGTTCATCACAGCACCCTCTGGTTCACCACTGCCACTCTCTGGTTCACCACTGTCATTCTCTGGTTCACCACTGTCACCCTCTGGTTCACCACTACCACCCTCTGGTTCACCACTGCCACCCTCTGGTTCATCACAGCACCCTCTGGTTCACCACTGCCACTCTCTGGTTCACCACTGTCATTCTCTGGTTCACCACTGTCACCCTCTGGTTCACCACTACCACCCTCTGGTTCACCACTGCCACCCTCTGGTTCATCACAGCAAACTCTGGTTCACCACTGCCACCCCCTGGTTCAAGACTGCCACCCTCTGATTCATTACTGCTATCCTCTGGTTCATCGCCCTCTGGTTCACCACTGCCACCCTCTGGTTCATCGCTGCCACCCTCTGGTTCATTACTGCCACCCTCTGGTTCACCACTGCCACCCTCTAGATCATCACTGCCTCCCTCTGGTTCATCACTGCCACCCTCTGGTTTGCCACTGCCACCCTCTGGCCATCACTGTCCCCCTCTGGTTCATCACAGCACCCTCTGGTTCACCAGTGCCACCCTCTGGTTCATCACTGCCACCCTCTGGGTCACCACTGCCACCCTCTGGTTCACCACTGCCACCCTCTGGTTCATCACAGCACCCTCTGGTTCACCACTGCCAGCCTCTGGTTCAAGACTGCCACCCTCTGGTTCATCACAGCACCCTCTGGTTCACCACTATAGATTATGGGGGAAAGCACACCTGCCCAGCTTCAAATGAGATGAAATAATTTGGGTCTGGTTCATCGCGGCCACCCTCCAGTTCATCACTGCAATCCTCTGGTTCACAACTGCCACCCTCTGGGTCATCACTATCACCCTCTGGTTCACCACTGCCACCCTCTGGTTCATCACAGCACCCTCTGGTTCACCACTGCCACTCTCTGGTTCACCACTGTCATTCTCTGGTTCACCACTGTCACCCTCTGGTTCACCACTACCACCCTCTGGTTCACCACTGCCATCCTCTGGTTCATCACAGCACCCTCTGGTTCACCACTGCCACTCTCTGGTTCACCAATGTCATTCTCTGGTTCACCACTGTCACCCTCTGGTTCACCACTACCACCCTCTGGTTCACCACTGCCACCCTCTGGTTCATCACAGCAAACTCTGGTTCACCACTGCCACCCCCTGGTTCAAGACTGCCACCCTCTGGTTCATCACTGCTATCCTCTGGTTCATCGCCCTCTGGTTCACCACTGCCACCCTCTGGTTCATCGCTGCCACCCTCTGGTTCATTACTGCCACCCTCTGGTTCACCACTGCCACCCTCTGGATCATCACTGCCACCCTCTGGTTCATCACTGCCACCCTCTGGTTTGCCACTGCCACCCTCTGGCCATCACTGTCCCCCTCTGGTTCATCACAGCACCCTCTGGTTCACCAGTGCCACCCTCTGGGTCACCACTGCCACCCTCTGGTTCACCACTGCCACCCTCTGGTTCATCACAGCCACCCACTGGTTCACCCTGCCACCCTCTGGTTCATCACTGCCACCCTCTGGTTCATCACAGCACCCTCTGGTTCACCACTATAGATTATGGGGGAAAGCACACCTGCCCAGCCTCAAATGAGATGAAATAATTTGGGGCTGGTTCATCGCGGCCACCCTCCAGTTCATCACTGCAATCCTCTGGTTCACAACTGCCACCCTCTGGGTCATCACTATCACCCTCTGGTTCACCACTGCCACCCTCTGGTTCATCACAGCACCCTCTGGTTCACCACTGCCACTCTCTGGTTCACCACTGTCATTCTCTGGTTCACCACTGTCACCCTCTGGTTCACCACTACCACCCTCTGGTTCACCACTGCCACCCTCTGGTTCATCACAGCACCCTCTGGTTCACCACTGCCACTCTCTGGTTCACCACTGTCATTCTCTGGTTCACCACTGTCACCCTCTGGTTCACCACTACCACCCTCTGGTTCACCACTGCCACCCCCTGGTTCAAGACTGCCACCCTCTGGTTCATCACTGCTATCCTCTGGTTCATCGCCCTCTGGTTCACCACTGCCACCCTCTGGTTCATCGCTGCCACCCTCTGGTTCATTACTGCCACCCTCTGGTTCACCACTGCCACCCTCTGGATCATCACTGCCACCCTCTGGTTCATCACTGCCACCCTCTGGTTTGCCACTGCCACCCTCTGGCCATCGCTGTCCCCCTCTGGTTCATCACAGCACCCTCTGGTTCACCAGTGCCACCCTCTGGTTCATCACTGCCACCCTCTGGGTCACCACTGTCACCCTCAGGTTCACCACTACCACCCTCTGGTTCACCACTGCCACCCTCTGGTTCATCACAGCACCCTCTCGTTCACCACTGCCACTCTCTGGTTCACCACTGTCATTCTCTGGTTCACCACTGTCACCCTCTGGTTCACCACTACCACCCTCTGGTTCACCACTGCCACCCTCTGGTTAATCACAGCAAACTCTGGTTCACCACTGCCACCCCCTGGTTCAAGACTGCCACCCTCTGGTTCATCACTGCTATCCTCTGGTTCATCGCCCTCTGGTTCACCACTGCCACCCTCTGGTTCATCGCTCCCACCCTCTGGTTCATTACTGCCACCCTCTGGTTCACCACTGCCCCCCTCTGGATCATCACTGCCACCCTCTGGTTCATCACTGCCACCCTCTGGTTTGCCACTGCCACCCTCTGGCCATCACTGTGACTGTCCCCCTCTGGTTCATCACAGCACCCTCTGGTTCACCACTGCCAGCCTCTGGTTCAAGACTGCCACCCTCTGGTGCATCACTACTATCCTCTGGTTCATCACCCTCTGGTTCACCACTTCCCCCCTCTGGTTCATCACTGCCACCCTCTGGTTCATTACTGCCACCCTCTGGTTCGCCACTGCCACCCTCAGGATCATCACTGCCACCCTCTGGTTCAAGACTGCCACCATCTGGTTGATCACTGCAATCCTCTGGTTCATCACTGCCACCCTCTGTTTTGCCACTGCCACCCTCTGGATCATCACTGTCCCCCTCTGGTTCATCACAGCACCCTTTTGTTCACCAGTGCCACCCTCTGGTTCATCGCTGCCACCCTCTGCGTCACCACTGCCACCCTCTGGTTTATCACTGCCACCCTCTGGTTCACCACTGCCACCCTCTGGTTCATCCTAGCACCCTCTGGTTCACGACTGACACCCTCTGGTTCAAGACTGCCACCCTCTGGTTCATCACTGCTATCCTCTGGTTCATCACCCTCTGGTTCACCACTGCCACCCTCAGGTTCATTACTGCCACCCTCTGGTTCGCCACTGCCACCCACAGGATCATCACTGCCACCCTCTGGTTCAAGACTGCCACCCTCTGGTTGATCACTGCCATCCTCTGGTTCATCAGAGCACCCTCTGGTTTACCACTGCCACCCTCTGGTTCATTCCTGCCACCCGCTGGTTCATCCCTGCCACCCTCTGGTTCATCACAGCACCCTCTGGTTCACCACTGTAGATTATGGGGGCAAAGTACACCTGCCCAGCCTCAACTGAGATGAATTAATTTGGGGATGGTTAATGTGTCACTGAATTTGAGCTTCAAGTCTGGCACCTGCTTCCTTAGCTGTAAGTGCTTCCTGTTGCAGTTTAATTTTTTTTACCGGAGCATTGTGCCATACTTGTAACTATTCTCTGACCCTGCTTTGAGGGTCAGAGCAGCGTCAGAAAATAGTTGCAAGTAGGCAACTGAACTTTGGAGGGCCCCCTCAGGAAGCACTACAGGGAATGGTTACAAATTAGCTTGAACTTTTGCACCTGTTAAGTGCTTTCAGATTTGCTAAATTCGTTTTTCAGTAATTTCGCGAGATTCACAGGGCGTGAATTCACGCTAAATCGAACTCGCAATCCGCGAATTCGTGCAAATTAGCGGATTGTTTTATGTTTGCGTGTTCGCAGGGTATTTTGCGGTTTCGCAAGCCGCTTGCACCGCACCGACCGCAAAGTTACTCATGCGGTCGTACATGGGCACAGCCATCTTGTGCGCGTTGCGTATTTCTGATTCCGGGCGCTATTGGCAATCTCGCGTTGTGTGCGGCGAGCTATTACGAGTTTGCCTGTGTTTTTACGTGCTCGCGGGGAAAATTTCACGCGAACTTACCCACGCGGTCATCTATGGGCGAGGCCATCTTGTTTTTCATTCATTGCTATGGTTTTTGGGAATGCTACCTTTCTATAAATCTTACATCTTTGTAATCCTATGTTTTTCTTATTTAATTTTTTTGCATTTTTTTGCTTATTATCTATCTCTACAATTTCCTACATCCTTATGTTGTGTTTTTTTAACTTTTTGTTACTTTATTACCTGCTTTATTTCTTTTGCTCTCTCTCTTATTTTTTTCACACCTATTCTTCTTTCCTTTTTCTTGTGCCCAGGGCCATGGCAAAGGGAGCCGACAAGGGCAAGGGGAAGGGCCCAGCACCCCGTACCTGGCTCCCTTGCGGGCGTTTGAGGGGGGAGCAAGTCCAGGCCAGGGAGATCTTCTCTGCAGTGGAGGTGGCCGCGTTGATGTTTTTTTTCCAAGTCCATCTCCCTAAGACCGTGGCAGCAGGTGGGCGGATTGCTTCCAGTTACGGCCTCCGGGAGCGTCGCCAGCTGTGGGAGAAGGTGTGCCGGGGCATGTGGAAGGAGTCTTGGGTCCGGCGCACCTACCAGCAAGCGACGCACCGGTGGACTGACAACCTGGACCGGGAGCCTGACATGCTCGACCTGCTAGGATTGGAGGACCCTGGCCTTGGTAAGTAGCTATTTAATAACTACTTTTTTTATTTTGCTCTGTTATATTGCTAATCTATTTTTTTCCTGAAGAGTACGAATGCTGCTGATTCGATTACATTGCAGGTAAATTAATCTTTAAATAGCTTCTGTAATTGCAGGTGCTCGCCTGGTTATTGGCGTTACTACTATGCTTACTTGTGGTTTTTTGGGAAAGTTTGGTAGAGAGGAAAAAAAACACAGCATGGACAGTCAAACAACAAATGAAGAGAAACAAATCTTTGGATTTGAAGATATTGATAAATCTTTAAAGGGACATAAAGAAAGTGCACTACTGCATACCAGAAGTTGTTTACTAAATGGATGGTTAGGTTACTGCAATGTAGCACTACTACTTACTGCAACTTACTAGTAACTACGAAGAAACAAGTTGACAGTACAGGGCTGCAGTCATTACGCAATTTCACTTGCCTCTCTGCCCTCAGAGAGAATAAACACTTAGAACATTAAATTACTGTTAAACATAGCAAAACATAGAATATTTAGAAGCAGAGAGCAAAGAAATGCAGAGTCACACACATAGATGTTCACAGCAATAACATTACTTAAAAGATAAGTAGAAATGAATGGATACTGTTACTGTATGTTGTTGTACTTGTCCTGTTGAATTTGGGAAGTTCAATGCATCCAGCCATTCCTCTTATTTACGGTACTCCTCCGTTCCATCTGACGCTCCGTCGATCAATGTTGGATGACCAGAAGACACCCTATCAACTGCCTGCCTGGCGGATGCTGAATTGCGGCTCGCTAATGTGAAGCCTGACTTCATCCTTTTTTCCATTGCACAGGGTGAAAGCCGCCCTGTAAATGTTGATGGAAAAACAGGAAGTGAAAATAAAACACCACTGAGAAAAAAATATAAGGTACATACGCTGTGTAGTGCAAAAAGTAACACTTTCAGTTTCAGAATCGACAGTACAATAGTTTCGAAAGGGCTCGTACTCTGAGTCTCCTTTTGAAGTTTAAATAGGTATGGGCGAATTTTGCGGATCTTCCCCCTCAAGCTAGGTGTGTTGTAAACTACGATTTTAGAACAAAATTAGACCTTCCCAGCAGTGCTCCCAGACCCTTAAACCCAGATGCTAAAATGTAGAATACCCCCAATCAGACCACATTTTCCTGTACCAATACAGCAATGGGTTTGTATTAACAAAAACCTGTGTTGGATCATCCAGATAGGCCTGCACCATCAACTAAAAGTTCTCCATGGTTGCTTCACTTTGCGTACCATCTGTGGCCTTCTCAGCACTGGAACGAGCAAACCCTTGATGAGTTAGCCAATCCGCTTCCGACAATATTATGGCTGGGCCTGGTGCAGGTGAGGATGATGATACGGTTGCTGCTGGTGTCGTTAACGGCTGTGAGGGAAAGTGACTCCCTTCGCCCACAGATTCAGTGGAACTTGACGCTGGATGGCCTGCTGATTCAGTTGGACTTCTGACGGCTCCTTGAATTTTCTGCCGATCATTTTCGAACCGAGTGGCTGACACAGCTAGCCAATGTTTGTACTTTGAAGCATCTGCTTCATCAAAAGGAATGAATGCTTTGCTGGCCACTGCCTTTTTGTACAGTGAATCCAGAATAGTGGCACAAATGTAATGTTGTTCTGTATGTAGGTTTTTAAGCCTTTCATTGGCAACTAGGCGGCTTAATAACCTCTCCGCCGACAGATATGCATCTTGCTTTCCAACATCATCTCTGAATGTTGAAGACACCGCCTTCAGTTGGTGCTCTAGCATGACCAACAATGGGATAGCTTTGCTCAAAGAACAGTCCTCCCTGCTGACTTCACGCGTGAAGACTTCAAAAGGACGAAGCATGTCTGTCAGGCTTTTAACTAGCTGCCATTCCTCCAACTCTAGCCTCATGTCTTTCATAGTAGAACCTAGTTGAAAGACATAGTCATTGATTACCATGCACTGCTCAAACAGACGCTCAAGCATGTAAACGGTTGAGTTCCAACGTGTTGCCACCTCCTGGATGAGTCCTTTGACTGGCACTTTACGTTCATGTTGAATGCTCCTCAGCTCCTTCCGGGCCTTAAAAGAATGGCTGAAATGTGTGCAGATTCTTCGGCAGGTGGTCAGTAAGTTCTTGAATGTGTTTTAATTTCTCAAGAAATCTTGAACAAGCAGGTTTATACAGTGCGCCAAACACAGCTCTCTGAAATATTCACCTTCCTGCATGGCCTTAACTATATTACTGCCATTATCCGTGGAAGAATAACCAACTATGCGATTTCTTGGTTGCAGCCATTCAGAGACCTTACTGTTAAACTCCTCCAAAATGTTTTTTGCAGTATGAGTTTTCTCCATGGCTAACATGGCTAATGTTGCATGTTTCCGAGTAGCTTTAAAAACTGTGTCCAGGTCAACAACTGCACTTGACTTGTCCCTAACCCCTGCAAAAGACCCTGCAAAAGAGACCCAGTGTGCAGTGATGCACATGTAATCAAGGGCTTGGCAACTGGTCCACATATCTGTTGTCAAGTGGATAGTGTGAACAGCACTCTTCTGCAAAGCTGCCCCAATCACCTCCAGCACATCTTGATGTAGTGCTAGAACCGCAACTCTGGCAAAATAGGACCGGCTAGGAACGTTTCATTTAGGGCAGACTGTTGCCACTAATTCTAGAAACCCCACCCCTTCCATGAAAGAAAAAGGGAGAAGGTTCAGCGCTAGCATTTTAGCCAGCTTTGCGTTATACAGACGTACCTTTGGGTGGTTGTGTTCAAATGGCACCTCCGACCACAACATTCCGCGAATGGTGGGCTGGATCATTTTACGTGATGATGATGATGATGACGTTTTCAAACCAGTTAGGCCCAGTGATGTAGTTTTTCGCATTGGTGTCTCTCCCACACTCTTAGTGTGCCTCATAGATGTTGCAGGGTTAGAGGGTGTGGGCGATACCACAGCAGTGCTGCTGCCAGCTGAACTGGGTGTACCAGAAAAAATGTATGTTGCTTCTTCACTTCCCCCCTGCATGATCAGCCTCTCGTCATCATCAGATGCAATATCAAGGGATACATTTGGATTTGTTTTTCTTTTGCCTTCCTCGATCTTCCTCATGAGTGCTTCCCAAATGATAGTGTGGTGTTGCTTGAGATGACCTCTCTGGCCTCCGGTACCATAGTTGGTACCAAGCTTACCCCAACTAACGGATACTTTACAAATCGAACAAACCACCATGTTTTCTGCCTTTGCACTAACAGTAAAGAAGTCCCAAAGTGGGGACTGGTGGTCTCTGCTAAAGGTGGAGGTGCTACTTTGACTTTCAATGCCAGATGAAGTGGGGGATGGGCGTGGCTGAATTCATTTCTGGTGTTCACTTACAGCACCACTACTTGAGGTCGAGCTGGATGGAGGTCCATGCTGGCCCTTCTGACTAAAAAAGATGGAAGCTGTAGGTCGTGTTGGTGTTGTAGTTAACAGTAGTGGTACCAGTGCCACACTGCCCATATCCCGCTCTGCCGCCATTCGGGATAGGGTCAAAATGTGTGTCTGCTGCATACCCGGAGTGACGACTGTGATGATTGTGTCGTCAGACTGTTCATCAGCAGCAGAAGACACCACTTCTTGTTCGTTGTCATCACCCATAAGTCAAAGCTTTGCAGGAGCCTTCCTTTTAGGCTTAGCTACCTTGGTCGGCTCATGGCGTGACTCACTCTCAGACTGCATGTCTGGGTTTCAATCACGATCAAGGTCATCAGAATGAAGGGAGCTTGAAGAAGAACTTGTAGTAGTAGTAGTTGTAGTATCCCTCCTTGATCTTTTTCTTGCTGGGGATCTGGAAGACAATGGATAATCATCATCAGGAGGAGTGGCTTCCTCGGATGATACCTCCTCTTGAATATCAATTTCCTGATGTGCCCCTACTTCTGGAGGAACAAGCGTTGTAGGCAGTTGTGCCGCTCCATGAACCTCTAGTTGCACCTCTTCATTGCACCTGTCCATGCGCCTCTCCTTGCGGCTCTGCTTGCTCCTATCCTTGCGGCTCTACTTGCGCCTCTCCTTGTGGCTCTACTTGCGCCTCTCCTTGCGGCTCTACTTGTACCTCTCCTTTCCCATGTACTTGCGCTTGTACTAGTTGCACCTGTGTGTTTGTGGCTGTGGTTGTTGAACAATCGTCAGCTGAGTTACACCCGGCGTTGATTGGATTGTACTTTCTTGTGATGAGCCAAGATCACTGGTCGATGATGATTGAATAACCAAAGTGGTTGCCACAGCAGCACTCATGGTCTTGGAGGCATAGTTTTTTTTCCAAAAAAAGGTGTCGGTGGGCACACCAATCTCCTTGATAGGTGGTGCCACTTGCTTCTTCTTCTCCTTCTTACTGGCAGTGGCACTGGCAAATTTTTTCGCTGAGGCGCTACGGGCAACTTTCTTTGGGGCCATCTTTTTGAGATGTCAGAACAGCAGGCCACAGTTGCACGAGTTGCAGAGTTGCAGAGTTGTCTTGTCTGCGGCCACACGTGACATCACGTGACGTTGTGCTGCACACACCGCTGCAGGACTTTTTCCTGGCACTGGTGGTTCTCTTGTGCACCTAAAAAGAATTGGAAGCCAGAGGAACATCAGTTATACACCCCAAAAAGTCGAAAAACACTCAAAAATCACCACAATCCCATGTTATCCATGCCCTCAATGATGTTTCAATTCAAGACACCTCACAGAAAGACTAGGACCATGCACCACTGAGTACCCCTGGGCATAATGGTTGAAAGCAAGGCAAACTGTGTGCAGGCCTGAGCACACTGCCTGGCTTCAAAATGGCCCCTTGACCCCCACCACATGGCCAGGCCTCACAATGCCCCCCCCCCCACATGGCCAGGCGCTAACAACACCCCAAAAAGTCGAAAAACACACAAAATCACCACAATTCCATGCCATACATGCCCTCAATGATGTTTAAATTCAAGACACCCCATAGAAAGACTAGGTCCATGCACCACTCACTACACCTGGGCCTACTGGCTAGTGAGGCTTTACAGGCACCCCAAAATTTAAAAAGAAATCAACATATAACAGTGAGCTAAAATTCCATGACATAAATGAGAATTAAGTAAAAAAAAATCACAGAAACAGTTGTATCATGCACCCATGACTAACCCTGGGCCTACTGGATACTGTGGCTACCCCCACAATATATATGTTGTTAAAGTTGTGAAAAACGTTTTAGAACTGTAGTTGCCTCAACTGCAATGCCCCAAACAAACAACACCAACTTACTTGTAAAATCTCAGGTCCAAAAGTGATCCAAACTCCAAAGTCCAAAAAGTCCTCAAATACAAATATCCAGCAGCAGCCACAAAAAGTAATCCTTCCAGCTCCAAAGACAAATCAAAAGTGACCAGGACATTGATGAAAATATAAATACAGGATACATTTTATACAAAATGTTGATTTGGATTTCCACGTCAAGTAATTTCCAAAAGAAGAGTGAACAGTTTTATGTCAGCAGTGAGGCATACTATCCCTCGAAAATCGCCCAAAAATACTTACAATTTAAAAAGAAGAGAAGAATCGAGGTACATTAATGATTACAATACGGTGATTTTGAAGATGTGGAATGCAAATATTGACATACAATATATTGCAGATAACTCAAATGCTTTTGCTTGCTATATCACGTCATATTTTACCAAGTCTGAGAAGACAGAATTGAAAGAAATGTGGGAGGAAATTTTGCAGGCAAAGACACTTAGCAAAAAACTGTACAGCTTCACCTTGAAGAGGCTTTCACATCAAGAAATTGGATCCTACAAATGTTCGGATCGATTGACATCTCAAGTTTATATTCAAAGGCAAGAGGAATCATCTGGATAAGTCTTGGTCTTGCTACAGCATGACATCGAGTTTTAATATCTCTACAAGAAATTGAATACTTGGCACTGAATGAACCGGAAAGTACAGATATTTTGAAAACAAATATGTTGGATACCTACTTTCCAAATAGAAGTCCATACCTGGAAAACATATGTTTATATGAAATACTGCAACATTATAGTTTTTAAAAAAAGTCACAGAAAATGTAAATGAAGGAAAACACACTGTAATTGGATCTGAAGGATGTTTGGTAAAGCATGACAAAGGAAATCTGATTAATCACAGGAAATTAAGTTGTGATACTCCAGATAAAAGAGAGTGTTTCTATTTAGCTCTTCTGCAACTTTTCAAAATGAAGTAGTAAATATTCTTTTGTCACAGAAATTGCAGTTAAAATTAGACTCTTTGGAAAAATCAATATCTAAAACTGCTGGTTTGGAAAAAAGACCTTATATGTCTCTGTAAACTGCTGGGTAATATTACAGTGTAATTTATATGTTGAAAAGGGTTTAGTAAATGGAGCAATGGGTAAAGTTGTTGACTTTGTTAGTTTTGCAAATAGAGATGAGAGTGAATTTTTGAAGATTGAATTTGATCAGATTGAAGAGGTGAAACAAATTGAACGCTGTTGTGTTCGCTTCTTGCTTGTAAAAGATTTGTATGTTCCTAGAAAACAGTTTCCTGTTTGTTTATCATATGCAGTGACGTTTCATAAATCTCAAGGTTTAAGTATAGGCAATGTGCTGGTAAATATTGGAAGTTCTGTATTTAAAGAAGGATTGGCATATGTTGCATTGTCTCAAGTAAGAATGTTATCAGGATTGTATTTGATTGATTTTTATGAGCAAAAGGTTAGTGCAGATGTAAATTGTGTAAAAGAGTACAATAGATTAAGAAGACTCTATGCTCCTAATTTAGGTGAACATCCTAATTATGAAAAAAGTTTAATACGTCGAAAACGAAAATATGATGAAGATTATACTCAGGTTGCAAAGAAAAAAAGAATTGAAAAGAATGACGAGTCAAGAAAGAAAATAGAAGGGAACACGGTTGCAATATTGTAGATATCAGTTAGAAAATAGTTAAGGTATCAACAGCTATGCTAATGTAATTGTGAACATTGTCGTTTAAAAAGAAAATCTACAGCATGCAATTATTGAAAATCAAGAACAAAGATTTTGTTCTTTGTTACATTACATTTTTGAGAAGTTGAAAACGGATAAAATAAAAATCAATACTGCTTCTGATGTGCGGAATATTCTGGATATATGTTCTGTTTCTTCACAATTTACACAGAATGTACAGCAAGATGCTCAGGAATTGCTTATATTTATGCTTTGAGTATTAGAAGCTGAAGGTATACAAACTGAAAATCTGTTTGGACTATGTTACAGATGGGTTTATAGATGTGACAGCTGTTCATTTTCATCTACCACTGAAATAGACAGTGAACGATTCATATATTTGACAATGCCAGATTTGAAAACAGTGTCTTTCGATGAACAAGTAAAATCAACTAATCAACATATGGAATGTACTCAGTGCAAATCGGAAATGTTGTCAACTTTATTTATAGAAAGATGTGGACAATATATTATTTTATTGCTGCAACATTGTAGAGCAGATGGAACAAAATTGGAAACCAAAATTAAAAATGTTGTGGCAGGTCAAGTGTCAATTTCAGGAAAAACTTTTAAAACAGTAGCTATTGTTTTCCATGATGGACCAACTTCAACATCTGGACACTATACTGTCTATTCAAAATGTAATAAATGATGGACACTATGTAATGATGCACATTTAGAGTATAAATTGTAGTTACCTAATGAATTAATAAATTCATACTTTATATATTTGATGCCTAAGTTCTAAGAAGATATCAACATGAATTACTGAGTATATTTTGGATATTTCCACTACAAAGGATTTTAGAAACATCATTCACCCTATTGGAAAAATTTGAATATGATTTTAGAAGTGCATGTTAGATATCCTCATTGCAAATGTTTTCAGAAACATCATTCCGCTTATTAGGAAGGTGTGTATATGACTTCCAAAGTTTATTTCGGATATACTCAAGGAAATATTTTCAGAAACATCATTCAGCCAATAGGGAAGATGTTCGTAATTATGGTTTCAATTATTAATTCTGCTCTTTCATATTGCATTTGAAAGATTGTGTTCGAAAGAAGGTGGTGATGTATTTGATGTTTGTATTATATACTATGTCACTAAGGATGTTTATTTGTGAAAATGTAAATACCAAGTTGCGTTGGTTGTAGATATTTTGAAGAGAAGTATGTTTTTTTAACAATCGTATTGATTGTATTTTTTTGCCCGCTGTCATCTGATGATTAACATTGAAATCACTGTTTATGGTGAAATTCAATACAATCCGAAGACAGTAAAAAATGGCAAATTGAATATGTGATGTAATTGTATACTTATATGGTGCTGCGAAATGTATAACATTATGTGTTATAACAGAATTGCTTTCTTCTTTTTTATAGACCTTACTAGTAACGTTTAAAATACTTTAAATTTGCATTTAAAAAAAAGAAGTGAACATATTTTACTATTAATTTCATATCTATTTGAAAACAGGTAAGATTAATCCACCCAGGTACTACCCTTGCAGTCTATCAAATACACTGTGACTCCACATGCACATCTCCAGTCACCCAGCCAGTACTATGCACTAATGAAATCTCCCCACTAATACCCAAGTACTTATAAATTCAGCACACATTCTCCTTGCAGTACTGTAATCATCCAGTCACTGCTGATATGCTCATACACTGGCCCAAGCACTAATACAAGCAGTGCTACAATTGTCTGTACACTATCCAAACAGACCTTTAAGGAGGCACATACTACTCATTTACTCCTCTAAATACCCTGGTAGTACCCATGCACTCTAGCATTCACCCTATCAGTCCCCATGCACTTCCATGGTGTCCTTATCTAATCACTTCGCTAATACCAAAGCACTTTTAAATACACCATGCACTGATGATGTCACATATTACATCATTCATTACATGGTCAGTGATATCACTGATGACATCTCTGACGACATGTCATATGACATCACTGATGACATCATCCATGTGACAATCTGATGTACCTTCTCACACCCTAATATAACCTTTGATACACCTTCTTCAAAATACAGAATACCATTTTCGAAACCATTGACACACCAATGCCACTTACTACATATCTAGTCACTGGCTGTTACGTCTACACATACATCCACTCATTCACCCATTCAATCACTCATACATGTAGTCACTCATCAATATAACACTAACATATGCACTCAAACTCCTACACAGTCTCTCACACACCAGCACTCAACCAGAGTTATTCACACACTTAGTGAGTCAGGCAAAGAATCGATCATACATCCATTTACTAACCTATACCTGAAAATACACACAACATATCAGTTATGCAAACAGAAAGAAACACATAAATACTCTCTTATATAATTACTGATACAAGTGCACACTCATCTATACATCCACTGTCACAATCATTGACTTGCGTGTATAGTCATTTATATACTCAGCCTCTCACATACACTGCCTTTTACATATGTAGTTACTTGGACATGTACCAATGAGACATCGATTCACTCACTAACACACCCATAGACACACTCAATCACCCATAAAGCTGTTTTCACATGCACTCTTGAACCCATACACCCAGTGAGTCAATCACTCAAACATGTATGGACAGAGTTACACACCTCCCACGCAGCCACACACACATTCAGACACCCATATAAATACTCTGACAACCAATCAATAACCCATATAGACACTGATGTAGCTACAGAGAAACCCATGCAGCAGCTTATACAACAGCAGACAGACTGATACAGACATTCGCACACTAGTAGTCACTAACCCATGCATTCAGTAAAACATGTTTAATCACTCACTGTGTAATGTCGATATATGTGTACAAGTATTTTTGATAGTGTTCTATTGTTCATTGACAGCATGTATGAGTGAATCTACAGGTAAGTGATTAGATGTGTCTATACATCTATAAATCACTGAGTGGGTTTTTAGATAATTGTATTGCTGTGACAATGGATTCAAATATGATACTCTGTATTTTACAAAGAGTGATGAAAGATTTTACTAGTGTATGAAAAGGTGTATGTGATTGTCACATGGATGATATCATCAGTGATGTCATCAGTGATGTAATTTGAGATGTCATCAGTGATGTCACTGACCATGTCATGAATGATCTAATATGTGACATCATCAGCAGTGGATTGCGGGTGCGCGAAATATAGTTAGTACAACTAACTATATAGGAGCAATTTCAATGGTTTTGTATGAGTGAAATGTCCAGCTAACTATAACACCCCTAAAAGTTATAGTTTTTTGAGTGAATTTCACCCTGACCCCCTAGGCCTGGGAAGGCCTGGGGGGTCAGGGTGCTTTTACCCTGCCCCCTTTTTGAGTTCTAGACGTTTTCTTTTCTGCTTTCCTGTGCCTCAGTCTAACAATGCACAAGATGGCTCCCAACAATTTCTGTTTTGGGGTGTTGACAGACATTGGCAGCCAATCAGCATGCAGCTCGCGTACGGTGCGCGCATATAGATATATACATTTTTTTCCTTTTGATTTTTGAGGAACTACTGGAGGGATTTACACCATTTAAGCAAACGGGCGATCTGTGAACCAAACTCTACCTCTCTGAGAAATTTGGTGTAATTCGGTTCAGCTGTTCGGGCTGTAGCCGTGTCTAATCGTCCTATGGAAAATAACATGGGGAAAACACGTTTTGGGACGCCCCTTTTTTCTCAGCCCCCACTTAACGAATCCCCCCAAAACTTTCAGGGAAGGAGCAGAGTGGAGCGGGCCATCTTATTTGAGAAATTCGCGAAGATTCATCAGCCGGTGACAAAGTTATTCCCAATAGAATGTTGAGGATTTCCTATGGAAACTAGGTCCTAACTATATATGCCTACTGGCGACCGCCAGTAGGTAATGTATGTATATATATATATATATATCTATGAACTGCACAGCTGTATTGAATTAGGCACTAGCACTTTATAATCCCTCGTTTGTGTCCATGACACGCTATGTGATCAAGCCTCTCTCGAGGTGAAACGCGTCATGGTGGATTGCAGGCTATAACTCTTGGCACGAATAAAATGCACTGAAGAAACTGCACTTACTTTGTGGTCTCGCTCCTTTCGTTGTTCTGCATGGCAAGCAGAGGGTGAAAACGACGACTTTTTGGATATTGTGGTAACTGGAAGCTTCCTGGTTACGAGCGAGATCCCTCTTCACTTGGGCGGTGACACGGCAGGAAGCAGTGGTTTTGTGAACCGGAACCGTTTTTCGATACTCCGGTAGGAGGAAGCCGTGTATGCCCCTGCGAGACAGCACACGCCTGCCGGGAAAGAAGGGAGCCATCTACACCGGAGAAGGACCGAGGTGTTCGGCAGCCCATTCCGGGTAAGGCAGCATTCGACAATCGCAGGGAAGAGTGTGCCACGCGGGGCGCGCAGTATTTTGCAACAGCGCTTCCCGTCAGCTTAGTTTCTTCAGTTAAGTGCCTCATAAGTATCAGCCACACAACGCAATGTCCGCCGCCGTGTTACGACACAGAGAGCAGGCTGCGGAGTCAGTCTTCGAGAGCCCGGCGGGGGGAGAATCAGCTACGCCCATCCAGCAACCGAATGGGGAGAACACGAACCCCACGGTCAGAGACACTTTCCGCAAACTTGAGAAGCTCTCTAAGAAGGAGCAGGCTAAGTGGTGGGAGAACAAATCCCTCACAAGATACTTGGAAGTGGGGCGGGTCCCGAGGGGTCTCCGGATTACACTGGCCCCCAGCTATGACAACCCGGACCCACATATGCTTGAGGAATGGGCAACAGCCAACTTGGAATCCTCAGCAAGGCTAATGAGGATCCTTGTAAAGTACGCGGAAAGTGACAGACTAAAACTCCAAACTGAAATTGAACAGCTAGAGGCGGAGCTCTCTAAAGTTGAGATAAATGAGGAAGTGAAAAAAATGAGGGAAGACATGGAGAGTCGCCTGGCAAAGGAGGAGGACATTATTAAAAAGCGTAAGGCCTTCAAATTTGAGAGAGACAGACTGGATTATTTGAATGGACATATCTTTACATTTGCTCGCAGGTTTGATGGAATCAAAGCTCGGATTGGCAATACAGGACATAAAACACGAGAAACTACGTCCGTATCTATCTCTTCCACAGACCTGAGTTCAGCTGCGGAGAGTGAAGCAGAAGAAGGCCCTTCCAACAAACAGGGTCAGGGGTTGGGGTTTACAAAACTTACCCCGGCACAGGAGGTGAGTTGCCTGTGCGAGAACCGAAGGGACACTCTGAGTTCAAGCTCACAATCAAAGGCCCCACCAGGAAACAGAGGGCAAACAGGAAACAGGCTGAACGCAGGAAATGCAACAAAAACAGGAGGAGAAAGGAAAACAAACAGGGGAAGATGGAACAAGAAAAGAGGGCAGACCTCTGCGCCCCCTCAGTGATCAATCTAACTGATACGACCCTAACTACAAAAGAAACTTCCATCTTGTCCCTGGGACTTTCATACTGTCCCCCTAGGGACTTCAACTACGCTGACACGCGGATGGATGTCTTTAGATATGTTAGGAAGTTAAAGCTAAACAAATTCCATCGCCTACACCCATATAAAAAATCTAAGGTTGCAACGCCAACGAGCCCCTCACTACTGACTGCTGGTGAGGGAATGGAAATGCAGGAAATATAAGAATTGCAATGCGAGGGTACAGACATGCCAGTGGTTACTGACGAAGCTATTGGTAGGGGAGTCAGTACTACTCCATTCAAACCAAAGTCCACCTTCCTTCCAGTATCGACCCACGACAATTTGGATGTGTACCACGAACTCATTATTGGTGACTTGAAAAAACTATATACTGCTTCAAACAAAAAAGAGAAAGTCATCAATAGACAAAATCAATGCTATTACAATCTGGTCAAAAAACTGAAAAACAATGATAAAATCATAGTTAAGCCGGCCGACAAAGGAGGTAACATCGTCCTTTGGAAACGTGAAGAATACATCAAAGAGGCCGAGCTACAGCTAGGAGATACAGACTGCTACAAAAAGAGCAACTTGCCAACTATTAGAGCAGCCTGGACTGACCAGAATTCAAAACTAATGGCATGGCGGAGCAGTGGTTTAATTTCATTTGACAAATTCAAATACTTAAAGAAGGACTACCCAGTCATTCCCATCTTCTATCTCCTGCCCAAGGTGCACAAGGATGCCCTTGTGCCCCCTGGGAGGCCAATAATATCGGCTATAGATAGCTCCACGGAAAGCATTTCCAGCTATATTGACTACCTCCTACAAGAGTGGGTAAAAAGCTTGGGTTCCTATGTCAGAGACACCACTGACTTTTTGTGCAAACTGGGATGATCAATTACTGCTTATTACCATGGATGTTACTTCATTGTACACATCAATTTGACACTGCGATGGTATTAAAGCGGTTGAGTATTACCTTGACAAACGCCCCATTGAATGTTTACAGCATAACAAGATGATTGTTGGTATGTTGAAGATATGTTTAGAACAAAACTTTTTTACCTTCAATAATCAAATATACCAACAACTAAGAGGGGTGGCTATGGGGGCCTGCTTCTCCCCCAGCTTCGCTTGTCTATGGGGCTGTGGGAGGAGCGGGTCCTTATGGGTGAGCATAAAGAAACAATGCAGAACAAGGTTATGCTTTACTTAAGGTATATTGAAAATCTGTTTTTGATCTGGAGGGGGTCGCATGAAGAGGCTACGGAATTTGTGAAACAACTCAACATGAATAACTTAAACCTTCAATTCACATCACACATTGACAAAGAAAAGGTTACTTTCTTAGATGTGGAGGTTTATATCAGGGACAACACTCTGCAAACCAAGTTGCACAGAAAACTCACTGCTGGCAACACAGTCTTACACGCTAGCAGCCAGCATCCCCAACACCTTATCCGCAGCATCCCCTACGGGGAGATGCTAAGATTGCGGAGAATCTGTAGCTCTGATCTGGAGTGTGACCTGGCACAACAAGCTAGTAAAGCCAGATTTCTACAAAGGGGTTACAGTAGTACTCTAGTAGATGGAGCAATTAGACGTACTAAGAAGATTAAGAGGGAGGAAGCCTTAAATCCCAGGACTAAATCCAACGCAGAGTGTAGTAACAATGAGTTAATTCAATCCAGAGCCATTGTTACCTATAGTAACCAACCAACATTCCCAGATAAGGAAAATTCTGAATAAAAACTGGAACCTGGTTAAGGGGGACCCTGTAATAGGTAACCTGGTACCAGACAGACCCCGTATTACTTTCCGTAAATCCCCCAGCCTTGCCAGTGCCTTAGTCAATAACACATTAGAACCCACTAAATCCTGGATGGGTCACATTACTGGTTTCAAGAAGTGCCTTACATATAAGGCTTGTCGCCACGGGATCAACAAAACTCAGGTCCCACGCCCCTTTTCAGATAAACCCTTTGTCATTAACAAGAGGCTGACATGCAAGACAGAATACGTGGTCTATGTCCTGCAATGCCCTTGTGGACTACAATATGTGGGGAGTACACGCCCACCTGCCCACAAGCGCATTCTACAACATTTCAGGGCGATTTCTGGAAAGAATCAGGCATATCCGGTGGCCAGACATTTCGAAACCGTTCATAACAGTGACTCCAGTGATCTCCAGTACTTTCTGGTTGACTCAGTTTTGCCTCTGAAAAGAGGAGGTAACCGGGACGCTAAATTGCGCCTCCTGGAAACCAGATACATTCTTGAGTTCAACACCAAGAACCCGGGAGGTTTAAATAATAGCGAGGATCTTTACACCTGTCTCTAATTAACATGAATTTGCTGATCTAATTTTCTGAATCTTATTTTGAATTATCTGTGGGTATCTGAACAATTACCCCCCAAACGGCTCTCGATCTGTTTTTACCTGACTCTGCTACCTGCTGTTAACTGTAGCATGTTTTTAAATAACTAGTATAAGCACTTTTCACTTTAAAACAATTTTTGTTCTGCAGTAACCATAAGAGGTTGATTCAATAGTGCATGACTTTATTGGTTTTACCAGATTGTGCAGTTGCTTTCCTGGTTATGCCCACTGGGGCGTGATTTTCTTTCATGTATGAGACCATACTTTACTGACAACCATTGATAAATTTGGGTTCTCAATATCATATACATTTAAATGTGAACAAAGGTTTGTGTATATATCTGGAGTATATTATATGAAATAGATATGAATTACTTTTAACCATGTGTATATATATGAAATTTATTTATTTACATAAATTTTAAAGAGAACTTTATACTTCATGAATGTATTTGTATGCACAAAAACCCGTTGGGCACCAAGCCCTTTATTTCTTGTTAACAAAACGAAGTATGTTTTCACTTTCTATGAAATGAAAAAAATGTGAACTGCACAGCTGTATTGAATTAGGCACTAGCACTTTATAATCCCTCGTTTGTGTCCATGACACGCTATGTGATCAAGCCTCTCTCGAGGTGAAACGCGTCATGGTGGATTGCAGGCTATAACTCTTGGCACGAATAAAATGCACTGAAGAAACTGCACTTACTTTGTGGTCTCGCTCCTTTCGTTGTTCTGCATGGCAAGCAGAGGGTGAAAACGACGACTTTTTGGATATATATTTGTATATATATATATCACTATCAATATCACTGATGACATCTCAAATGACATCACTGATGATATCACTGATGACATCATCCATGTGACAATGAAATATACCTCATCACACAATAGTATAATATTTTACACTCACTGTTAAATAGAAAGTGCCTATTTAAAACCATTGACACACCAATAGTATTTTCTAAACACCCACTCAGTGAATCATAGATCTATACACACATGCAATCACTGACCTATAGATTCAGTGTTATATGCAGTGAATAATTAATAGAACACTAACAAATATACTTGTACGCCTATTTGAACATTACACACCAGCACACATTGTAAACACTTATAAAAACATCTTATTGACTTATGCGAACAATGGATCATACTTACATTTACTCACCAACACACTTATACAAACACCACTTCATCTATTTATGTAGATAGTAACACACACTTAGTGTGTTATAAAACGACTATTAGAAATATACAGTTATCCAGTCTTAGGCTCAGTTAATTAGATATAACTGTAACATACACTGCTTTTTTTTTATTTAATGGAGATATACCATTGAAAGACATTTTTCATCACAACCACACCCATAAACATATACACTCACTGAAACAAGTTTTATAACATGGAGTCCTAACCTCATTTACCTACTGAATAAACTATTCACACATTTTTAGGAAAATACCACCCCCCACCAAACCACATAGACATTCATTTACCCATACAAAAACTCAGTTAAGAAGCCAATAACAAATATAGGGGCATATTACCAACAACTAGCGATAATTTTTGTCTCTAACTTGTTTAGAGACAAAAATTATCGCCGCACATTGGCAATTTTTATCGCAGATAAACCTTACTATTAACAAGGTTTATCGCAAATGCGATAAAAAACGGCCGAAATGCATAATTATCGCTGAAAAGTCAGCGATATTCATGCATTATCGAGCAAATGCTCTTAGCCATGTTATCCACCTCCCATTGGATAACATGGCTAAGAACTGCTCAGGGCAGGTGTTAGCTTTTGGAGATATTCGCGCTTAGCGCGAATATCTCCAAAAGTTGGTAATAGGAGATAGCGATGTTAGGGACTGTTTCCAGTCGCTAACATCTTGGCACGCCCACTTTGCATGTCATTAGTGATAAATATCACTGACATGCAAAGCAAGGCCCAAGATGGTCGCTATCTCCTATTAGCTGTCACTAACTGGTGTTAGCGACAGCTTGGTAATAGGGAGATAATTTTATCTCCGCTTTCTTGGCTTTTAAAGCCAAAAAAGCGGAGATAAACCCCCTTGATAATATGCCCCATAGTCTTTAATATACCAATTAAGACAAAGCAATAAAGACTTTCACACAGTTTAATAACTACAAATTATATATAGTGAGACTCTGCAAATTAATCAAGGAAACAATCAATGACACTGTTACTAAATCCACCAGTCACATATTTATATTTATATATCCCCTCATTCTTCAATGCAAAGTAGTGTATTTATAATACATATTTAAATATCAAAGTAAACCGCATTCACTGGATGATGTCATCAGTGATGTCATCAGTGATGTCATTTGAGATGTCATCAGTGATGTCACTGACCATGTCATGAATGATGTAATATGTGACATCATCAGTAGTGGATTGCGGGTGCGCGAGTTATAGTGAGTACAACTAACTATAATGGTTTAATATGAGTAAAATATCCAGCTAACTATAACTCGTGTTAAACCTATGGTTTTTCAGTGAATATATATATATATATATATATATATATATATAAATATATAGGTGCTGTTCAAGAGGTGTCTAGGAGGAGGCTAAGGCGATTGGTATTGACCACAGGGGGCGGAGTAGTAGTTTACGAAGCAGGATGGGGAGGACATTTATTCCTGGATACTCACCTGCTTCCTGATCTTCACACCCATGGCGCTGAAGAAGGCGAAAGACGCCAAAATGCATTCGCCACTGCGGGTGTTTGTGAATTTCTTTGCCATCTGTTTTGGAACAAAGCTGCTTCCGACTTTTCCCCTGCTGGGGCCTTTTCTTCCTTTGGAGGAGTTTTGTGGACATAATTACAGCGCCATCTCCAGTGTCGCGTTCTAAAGGCCCCCGCATCACCAAGTGGCTTTGCATTCACTGGTCTCCGCTTTGGTGGAATTTTCTATCTATCCTGGGTGCAGTAATGACCAAAGCCCACCAACACGCACAGGAGGAGAAGGGGCGGTGTAGATGTCTTTGCCATCACACTGGGCGAGGTGATACAGTAGCCTTGCCCCCGCTACAAGGAATCCTGAGGCGTGGTGGGGGATGCGGTTGGGGACTCGAGGAAGGAGCTTGTTTCGGGACTACTGGACATTGGGGTTCTAGGCGGCACTGTTCTACCCCGCGCATTGCCTACCAGCACCTTCCAAATGCATGCTGGGACCTGTAGGCGCTGTTCAAGAGGCGTCTAGGAGGAGGCTAAGGCGATTGGTATTGACCACAGGGGGCGGAGCAGTAGTTCACGAAGCAGGATGGGGGAGGACATTTATTCGGGGATACTCACCTGCTTCCTGATCGTCACACCCATGGCGCTGAAGAAGGCGATAGATGCCGAAATGCATTCGCCACTGCGGGTGTTTGTGAATTTCTTTGCCATCTGTTTTGGAATAAAGCGTCTTCTGACGTTTCCCCTGCTGTGGCCTTTTCTTCCTTTGGAGGAGTTTTGTGGACATATATATATATATATATATTCACTGAAAAAACCATATGTTTCATACCAGTTATAGTTAGCGGAACATTTTACTTACACAAAACCATTGAAATTCCCACGTTATATTTAGTTGGAGTCACTATAACTCACGTGCCCGCAATCCGCTGCTGATGATGTCACATATTAAATCATTCATGACATGGTCAGTGACATCACTGATGACATCTCAAATAACATCACTGATGACATCACTGATGACATCTCAAATGACATCACTGATGACATCACGGATGACATCATACCGTGTCTGTGTGTTTCTGTAAAGTTTAAATATGTTTTACATATTGAAGAATGAGTGGATGTATAAGTGTCTGGATGAAGGATTTAGAAGGTGCTTGACTGACTGTACGAGTGAGTGATTAAATGTGTCTTACTGAATGCATGGGTTAGTGACAAAACTGTCTGAATGTGTGCATCAGTATGTCTGTTGTGTAAGCTGCTGCATGTGTTGATCAGTAGCTATATGAGTGGCTATAGGGGTTATTGATTGGTTGCCCAAGTATTTGTATGTGAGGCTGAGTGTGTGTGTGAGTGCCTGGGAGGTGTGTGACTCTGTGCATAGATGTGTGAGCAGTTGATTCACTTGGTGTATGGGTTAAAGAGTGCATGTGGAAACAGCTGTATGGGCGGTTGACTATGTGCATGGGTGTGTTGGTGAGTGAATGGATATCTCAGTGCTACATGTCCAAATAAGTACATATGTAAAACATAGTGCTTGGGAGAGTTGGCATATGTAAATGACTATACATGGGAGTCTGTGATTGCGTAAGTGGCTGTATGGATCAATGTGTACTTGTATCAGTGAGTGTAAAAGAGAGTAAGTATGTGTTAGTATTTGTTTGAATAAGTAAGGTTTAGTGTGTATAACTGTGTAGATGAGGAAATGGGCGTGTGATTGATTCTTTGCATAACTGACTAGGTGTGTGAGTAACTCCGTGGATGAGTATCAATGTGTGAGTGTTTGTATAGGTGTATGAGTGGATATGATAGTGTTCTATTGATGAGTGACTGTATGTATGAGTGATTGTATGGGTGAATGAGTGGATGTGTGTGTAGACCTCAAAATCAGTGAGTGCGTATGTAGTTACTGGTATTGGTGTGTCAATAATTTCAGGAAAGGTAGTTTGTATTTATCACTGGGTGTATCAAAGGTTAGATTAGAGTGTGAGGAGGTGCATCGTATTATCACATGGATGATGTCATCAGTGATGTCATTTGAGATGTCATCAGTGATGTAATCAGTGATGTCATTTGAGATGTCATCAGGGATGTCATCAGTGATGTCACTGACCATTTCATGAATGATGTAATATGTGACATCATCAGCAGTGCATTGCGGGCGCGCAAGTTATAGTGAGTCCAACTAACTATAATGTGGGATTTTCAATGGTTTTGTGTGAGTAAAATGTTCAGCTAACTATAACTGGTGTGAAACCTATGTTTTTTTTTAGTGAATTTCAAAGGTTTTTTAAATGCTAATTCCTAACTATAACGAGTGTGAAACCTATGGTTTTTTTCTGTGAATTTCTATGGTTTTTTAAAAGCTAATTCCTTACTATAACATGTGTTAAACCTATGTTTTTTTTCTGTGAATTTCAAAGGTTTTTTAAAAGCGAATTCCTAACTATGACGTGTGTGAAACCTATGGTTTTTTCAGTGAATTTGCAACTTTTTTAAAATGCTAATTCGTAACTTTAACGAGTTTGAAAACTACAATTTTTAAGTGAAATATTGTTTTTTAATGATAGGTAATTATATCTATTAATTTTTCAAATGTTTTCTAAATATTTCCTATTTCTATATTTGTTCAAAACTATTTTTTACATGTTTTTCATATATATGTTTTTTTTATTATTTGTTCACCGGTGCGGTCACGGTACGCGTACCAGGGCGCGCGCCGGTACGCGCAGCAAGAGCGCCCTATCGCGATCGAAATAAAAAAATATATAAAGGTACTATTTATAATATTTAAGAACCGTATTTGAACTTTAAACGCATTCCCGAAAAACAAGCAAAACATCACTGCTGCGCGCTGCGTAAGCGCCCCCGGAAGCGCTTCAGGAAGCGCCCACGTACATGCCGCGTAAGTCCCCCGTAAGCGCTCCGGGGTGCGTAGCGATCGATAAAAGAAATTAATTTTTGTATTAAAAGTAAATAATAATATATAAAAGTACTATGTATAATATTTAAGAACCGTATTTGAACTTTAAACTCATTCCCGAAAAATGAGCAGAACGTCACTGCTACGCGCCGCGTAAGCACCCCCGGAAGCGCTCCAGGAAGCGTCCACGTACGTGCCGCGAAAGCGCCCCGGAAGTGCTCCGGGGCACGTAGCGTAAGCGTGTCAAGCCATGTGACCTTAAAATAACACTTTTCATTGGTTCAGAACATTTTTTTCCAAATATTGAGAACCCCACCCATTTTTCTCACTTTTGCTTTGTACTTGGAGAGAGCAAGAGGTGTTCTGTGCATTATCTGCTTCTCAAAGTTTTCTGATCTACAGCAATGGCTGAAAGAGAGTCAACCAGCAGTGATTCTAATGTTTTTTTGCCCAAGGACCCTCCTCAATACAAAACAAAGGACCAGTTCATTTGGAAATTTTTTGACATCCCTGAAGGAAAAAAAAAGGTTAATGCTGCTAAGGTAACCTGCAAGATATGTGGCACTACTTTATCCAGATGCAATCCGAATAGGAAATATAGCTTTGGAAATGCCACCTTAATTAGGCATGTCCAGAGAATACACCCAAATAACTTTGCCAGGGAGAGTGTCAGAGACCTGGCATAGAATGCACAAAGAGATTTCGGCAGCACCTCCACTGGTAAAGCAACAGCTTCGGGAACACCAAGTGGAAGAATGATCCCTAACGCGCAGCCAGTCTTTGCAGGCATAAAAATTCTATGCATTGACTGTGATGAACTGCTCTGCTATGGGGAGCAGAGCGTCAAACTCATTGCTATGAAGAGACAGGAACACCGCTGCCCTCCCCGTCCCTAATATTTCATCTTTTTTTTCCTCATGTTGAGCAGTTTTGGAATCCCTGGTTTTGTTTTTCCCCTGAAAAAAATCGTTTAAAAAAAGTATTAAAAAAATATTAAAAAAGGAAGAAAAAAAAATTTCTTTTCAGAACTACCTCCAATTCTCAAAAAAGAGCTGTATTCTTTACATATTTTATAATTCTGTTTTCCAAGTGGTGCACTCAGGGTGCGCGTACCGGAGCGCGCACCTGGGAACGCACCCAGTGCTTACCCCGCGAAAATTTAAAATAAAAAAAGTTTTGTTGCCCTTCAGGGTCCTTCTAGGCCCCCTCCGTAAACCTAGGGTTCAGGGGGTTTCTACTCTGCCCCCTTTTAATTATATCCCCTTTCTTTTTTCACCTCTTGTGTCTCGATTCTACAGAGACACAAGATGGCGGACTCTCTGGACTGTTTAGAATGTTGACAGACACCCGATAGCCAATCAGCTTTCCGCTCGCACACTCCCGTATCGCGCCGGGTGCGCTCCCCGGTACGCCTACCTGTAAGCGCTCGAAGCGCGCATATAGATATATATGTGTTTTTGAAGTTAAGTTACAAAAAAAACACTGGAGAAATTTTCAGCAAATATAGAGAAGGCACATCTGCGTACCAGTCCCTACAATTTTGCCACGTATGGCGTAATTCCATTCAGCGGTTCGGGCTATAGACTTGTCAGACCGTCCTATGGAAATTAACAAGGGGAAAACACGTTTTGAGACTCCCCTTTTTTCTCAGCCCTCACTTCAGGAATCCCCCTGAAACTTCCAGGGAAGGAGCGGAGCGAAGCTGGCCAAAATTGTGGAAAATTAAACGCAAATTCCTCAACCGGCGCCAGAGTTATTCCCAATAGAATATTGCAGATTTCCTATGGTAGCCAATCCTAACTATAACTACCTACTGGCGACCGCCAGTAGGTAATATATATATATATATATTCGAGGGTGCATTTGGATGACAATATAAATATATATATATATATATATATTACTTAAGTAGGTATAGTTAGGATGTTGTTTCTATAAGGAAAACGTTTTTTTCATTCAATAACTATGGCGTCATTTGATGAATCTTTGAAACATTTTCAAAACTTGTTTGACGCTTGCTTCAGTGGCTGTCGTCAAAAGTAATTGATGATCTGTTAAGTAGAAGCTGAGAAAAAGGGGGGGGGCCCAAAACGCTTTTCCTCCATGTTTTTTTCCATAGGAAATTTTAAACAAATCCACAGCCTGAACTGCTGTACAGACTTACACCAAATTTGGTAGAATGGTAGCTCATCGTCCAGAAAATACAATTTTTTGTTAAGTGGTGTAAATCCTCTCAATAGTTACTGAGAAATGTAAAGATTTCTTAGATATACTAATGAGGCCGCAGTGGGTCCGCGATTCTTCCCGATCTCGTTTCTGAGATCTGACATTTGGCAGTGAACATTTCAAACCTGAAAGTGTTGGAAGCCATCCTGTGACTTGGTTCAGACTATTTATTAAAGAAAAGGGGGCAGAGTAGAGACACTTTTACCCCTGAGGCCTTTTTGGGGGTCCCACTGTGACCATTCAGGGCCGGAAATTGTCAGGGAGTCATGTTAAATTCTCAACTCCTGCTAAAAATGAGAAAAATTTAATATTTTGGCCCCGGCGGCCCCCAGGTCCCTGAGGCATTAATAAAATATAGGAGGGGAGCACACAGGGCCCCGGGGACACGCCACCTTTCTGGGGCATTTTTTTATATGAATGTGGGGGTTGCCCTAATGCCAATTTCTGTGCCCTGGGGACCGCCACCTCTCATTTTCCCTTGCTTGCTGAAAGCAGAGCACAGTTTGCTTTTACACACAAAGAGCTGCCTGTCAAATGCGGGCTCCCTCAGAAGGCAGGGAGCTGGCAGTGATACCCTAGTGGTCCGCAACTAGGTGGCCATGCCCGAGGGATAGGGTCCACAGGTTGAAAATTGCCAGGGAGAGGGGCTGTGAGGCCTCAGCCATTACAAAAAAATATATATATTAGGCATGGTCCAGGGGAATTAGGTCTCCAGGGCAGAAATCGGCTTGGGAGGGAGTCACATGCCCCATACCCTAAAAAAAGTTATAAAAATAAAAAAAACTGGTCTCAAGGGATGGGGGCTCCAAGGCCTGAATCGGACAGAGAGGGGTGCTGCATGACCCCTCTCTCTTATTTTTTTTTAAGCATTCACTCCAGGGATGGGGCCCCAGGAATGATTGAGCTATAGAAGAGTAGTCATGCAGTCCTATTTCTCCAATAATATTTTTGTTTTGCATATGGAGGAAGACGCAACCCCATTGTGGTGCTCAGCATGGCCCCCGTGTAATGTCAAGGTGGAGTTGCAAATCCAGAAAGTATTTTTGAGGAATATAGTTAAAAACAATATATACTTTTCAGTGTTAGGTTCTAGGTTGGCTCTGAGAAGAACCATTTGTGTTCATTATGAGTTTGTTGCATCTATATGTAAGTGTGGATGTATAGTTTGAGGTTGCTGAGAAACACGCTGGTCCCTTAATCGATGAAGTTAACTCCATCACTTCTATAGATTCTAGGCATATCAAAATGCAAGTTGTTGTTGTAAAAGGACAAGCAGTTTTTAAAACACTTGCACATGAAGACACCGGAAAGTCTCTGGGTAGTGTTGGAAACGTGAACATTTGGTCATTTTTTGACTACAAAGAACTCATTACAAATATGCGACAGGCAAATGATGTTGATTATGGAACTATTCTCCAAGATATAAGAATTGGACAATTGACAGAATATGGCAAACAAGCTTTACAGACTCGATAACTTTCCAATTTGTTTTCAAATGAAAATATAGGTACTGAGAAAATATACAAGAAATTGCAGATAAGAAATCTGTAATCTGCTTAATGCCAACCCTGCATGAGCGTTCTATTATTTAACAAACAACTTTTGAAACTGGAAAATGAAGAAAAAATAAAAATGGAAGCCATCGATAAAATCGAACATGAGAAGAATCACTATTATTGTGACTGAAATATTTAAGACAAAGTTGGATTCTTTAGAGAAATCAATATCTAAAACTGCTGGTTTTGTCATATGGTTACTACGTTTCTATATATTGTGTTAAGTTAGCATGTGCTTATTAAATGTTTAAACGCCATATTTTCTTTCTGCTTCAGTTTGCACACGACACCTAATTGTTATTGTAGCTTTCAACCTAGACGAAAGATGTGATTTATTTGAGAATAATATGTTATTGCCCTGGTATCAGTCGTGCTTGGTACACTTGGTACAACTGTCTGCACACCGAGAACTGCACACTCTAAGAATAACCTAACACAAGGTTGCTGAAGGCCTGATCCTCGCACCACGTTAGACATAACACAAATAATGTCGCTGCCAACATTGGGCTCTACGTGGGTTTAAGATAGAGTAACAGGGAATGAAACAACACACTTGATGCTTGGCATGCAGAGAGCTGGTAGCTGTTGATGTGATCTCCTCCTACTGAGAATTAGAGGTATGGGGCCGCCCTGCTAAGAACCCAAACGAGACCTTCTTAGATATAAAATAATATGCTAATTAGGGTGCGCGAAATATAGGTGATACAGAATTCTATAGATTTTTGCATCATAACATGCTATCACCTTTTGCTTATTATGGATTAGTGACTATGCTGCTAACTCTGATTTTTATAATATGTATGTTGATATTATACAAGATACTGCGTTTGAGAATGCTGCATTGAAAAATAAACATTTCACACATGCACATGTGTTCTTTGCCTCCCAGTTTCGGTTTGTAATGATTATATATAACGAAAGAGTGTTCATGTGTTCCACAATACCTGAGGTACCCTAAGTTCATGTTCTGGATTGTCTAAGTCATTGGGAAGTATTTACTACCGATGAGACACTGTAGCTAGCTTGGTAAGGGGATTTCTGAAACAAAGGTGAGTTCTGGGTCACCCTGACTCACCCAGGTTCTAGATCTCTGTGCACAGTTCTGTGGGAGACCGGAAACCCTGCTACATGGCGCCCATACGTTGATTGGCCTTATATCATGACACTCGAGTAGTATATCATTCAAACCTTAACCCCTTCATTTCCGTTTCCGGAAAACGGCGGTGTAGGAAAAACCTACCTATTTTATTAATAGGTCTTTTTCAAGCTTGAATCTATCTGAAAACAGTTTCATTGAATTTCTAACCAGTTGTGCTACAAAGTAATCTTTGTTTTTTCACTTTCCTGTGCTGACATGGCACAAGCCCTGGACATCCCGCAGCATAGTCGCATTGCGGTGCGGGACCATTTGCGGGCTTATGATGTCCCTGTAGAGGGCTTGGCTGTTGTTCTAGTGGTGAGTGCGGAACATGCTTACCCGTACGAACTATTTTATTCGTGGGTGACATTTCCGCTGGTGAACGCTAATTCTGGCGTTTTTCATTCGTACACTGCTACGGCTGTACCGGCTGCGTATGCTCCGTACAGAGCACTGGAGGTACCTATTGACGCTTGGCAGCATGGAGTTTGGTTTGGTGGCGCCCTACCACACGCTTTAACCGCTCCGAGGTTGGGTCCTTTGTCCATTCCGGGCACACCTTGGCCCGCTTTGGCTGGATTCACTCCTCACCCTCAACGTGCCACTTGTGGCATAGCTGATCTGCGGCAACTTCATGAAGTTGCTGTAGAGGTGATTAGAGCACTTGTTCATTACACTAGCCGTAATGTTCAGGATGCAGCCCCCAGGGGGGCACAGCTTCGTGCAGAACATGCTGGTTTGAAAATCAATCCGGTCATGGTAAATTCCGTGATGGGCAAAAAGCCACAGGACAAGGATGATTTTCCGTTCTGGCTTGCAGAGAAATTCGGCCAGCTTGAAGCTGTGTTTCCTAATACGAGTCCCGGTGATAAACACCGGATTCTTACACTAAGTTTACCGAAAGATTTGGCACCTGAGCTTGTTGACTGTGAGACCTGGGGTAAGACTTTTGCAGCGGTCTATTCGAGGTGCTACGGCACCACGTCTGTGACCAATCTGGGTGCGGTCCTTAAACGTGTTCAAGATGAACACGGACCAGAGTCGGCGGTCGAATTGGGTATGCGCCTGTGTGGCTCCTTTGATGTAGTTTGCGATCTGATCCTTGCAAATGTCAAGGGAGATGCAGTGAACTTTCAGGTGGCTAACGCTTTGGCGTTAATTCCCGAGGCCGAGAGACCCCGTCGGTTGGCAGGAATCATTGTGGCCGCTTATAAAACGGTTGGCCGCAATGCGAAGGGGCTTAAGGCTTTTCCTGATAAAGAGAAAAAGCAGCCCCAGGGTCAATCATCGGAAACTGGTGGTCAACAAAAGTCCAAGAAACAAAATTGGCCTAAAAAGCAGAATCAGGGTAAGCATCAACAACAACAAACACAGGTTTCTGCTCCTACGTCTCCGTTGCCTGCGCAGTCGGATCGTGTTTATGATTTGCGCGACCGCGCGATGATTAAATCGCCTGATAGGTTTCAGGCTTCTGACCAACGCTCTCCTCGTTCCTTTCAGGACTTATCGGCTCCGTCAACCGGTGGAGGAGGGGGCGGCAGAGGCAGGGGTGGCCAGCAAGGACGTGGTCAGCCCCGCCCGCGTACCGGTGGAGATCAGCAGGAAGGCTCTACACCCAGGAGACCACAGTTTGCTACGAAGAAAGTCGCCGCCCTGACAGCGCATCGATATGCCCCAGATAGTGAGAACGCGGCTTCGGAATCTGACGTGGGCTCTGACCTTGCTAGACAGCGCGGCGGAGATTACCATAGTGAGAGAGGCCCTCCGTCCACTGTTGAAGGTGACAGTGACTGAAACTTATGTTGTGATTGAAACTGCTGATACACATGTTGCTCCCCCTGAACGTCTTTTTGAAATTGTCCTGTTAATTGAAGGTGACATGCAGCGAACTGTAAAAGGGGTATTTTGGGAAAATCTCTCGTCTACATATGACATTTTGCTTTCGGAGGCTGACTGGCCCCCACCTTTTGTTCTCGCAGCTCCGCGAGGGGAGGAGGTAATCCTGCCCAGTTTCGCGCACACTGTACCGAGAGTGGAAGCGCTGCATTTTGCAGAAGAGTGGGCTCTGGCGCTAGCGCCAGCTGTGTACCGCAATCAGTGTGGCTGGGATAAATTGTCACCAAGCCACGAGATTCCTTTACGGTCTCAACCGCAGCCTCAATCTCAATATCCCATACGGCGTGAAGCAAAAGCTTCAGTCGCGGCTATCCTTGAACAATTGGAATATCAAGGTGTAATTGAAACGTGTGTGTCACCGATGAATAACCCCCTTTTTACTGTAAACAAGCCGGACGGCTCATATCGTTTGGTTTTGGATTATAGGCATTTGAACTCGCATTGCCGTAACTGCACAGTACAGAATACTCATGGCTCTGCGTTAGTGAATAGTCTTGAGCGTAAACGGTTCAAAACCACGCTTGACATTTCCAATGGTTTTTATGCCCATAGATTAGACGGTCTAAGTTCCCAATGGACCAGTTTTACATGCGGCGGTGTGCAAAAAATGTTTCGGCGACTTCCAATGGGCTATAAGAACAGTCCTGGAGTATTCTCCGCCCGCATAGTCTCTCTTTTGGAGAGCTTCGACCCAGTTGCTTGTTCGTATGTGGATGACATTTATCTCACAGACGACGATCTTTGGGAGCATCTGTGTCGAGTAAATAGCATAATTTGTAACTTTGCAGACATCGGTTACAAGTTTAACTTTGCAAAGTCTCACATTGCAGAGTACACAGTGTTGTTTCTCGGTTACGAGCTTAACAACGAAGGGAAGGGTTTAGCACCCCACTTCCTGGAGAAATGCGCACAGTTGCGCTCTCCGACAACACTGAAAAAATTACAATCTCTACTGGGCTTTCTGAATTTCGGAAGGACTTACATTCCGGAATATGCCCAGCGTATCAAGCCTTTGTATGCTTTGATACAACCATCTTTTTCCAAATCATGCTGGCTGCCTGAGCATTCGGCCATTCTGCAGTCATTGCAGGCTGATTTGCTCGCTTCTGAATACTTACAGACTCGTGATAACCAGACCAACCTGGTGATAAGGATTATCCCTGGGGCGGTGGGTTTCACGTACCTGACTTTTAATGAAGGAGATACAGTACCTATTGCTTACAAGTCACACTTGTACACACCGGCTGAACTGCGATTTTCCACTGTAGAAAAAGTTTTAACGGCTGTGCAGATGGCGATTCTTAAGGAACGTGCCCTGTCACAAGGAAAACGCATGTTGGTTGTTACCCCGTGTCCAGCCTTAGAGGCGGTTACGAAAGCCAGTGTACCTAATTCCAAAGCTTTGCACCCTCGGTGGATTCAATGGGCTGCATCCTTGACGTCCCAGGATGTCACGTTCATTTTTGACGCCACGTTACGGTCGCAGGAGTATTTACAGTATGAATTTTTTCATCCTGCTCCATTAGCTATGCGGCCGTTGGAGGATTTCCATTGCATCATTTACACTGATGGTTCGGCGCAGGTTGCGCATGGCTCTAAACATGCCTACGTTTCCGCTTGCGCCATTGTGGTTGGTGCCATGGTGAACGATGAGTTCAAGTCCAGTGTTGTGCACACGCAGACGCTTGGGGACTGCACCGCACAATTAGCAGAGCTTTGTGCTCTGATGCTTGCATTGGAGTACGCAGATCCTAGTGTGACGACTTTGATCGTAAGTGACTCTTACTACTGTGTCCAGTCTTACAATGAAAACTTGTTCTTTTGGATTCAGAATGAATTTCGTGACTCCAAAGGTAGCACAATAAAACATAAAACAATCTGGGTCCGAGTGGCGGAACTTAAAGAGAAGCTGCCACTTGTGTTTGTGATTCATACTCTCGGTCATCAGCGCGTGGGGGTACACGCTGTTGGCAATTCGCTTGCTGATGAAGCAGCGAAGTCAGCAGTATTGAAATACTTAGTTGCAGCAGTCACGAGGTCCAAAAGCAAAATAGATGATGACATCTTGGCAGCAGTTGCTGCAACGGAGAAGGGAAGTAAATATCCTGCGGGTTCCCTTCTAAATACACATACCACTTAAGTCCCGATAAGGTTCCTTATGTGAAAATCCCTGATGTTGGCGAACGTCTAGTTCCCAACTCGGATCGCAGGGCTGCTTTGATTGCAGCGGCTCATGAAGGTGTGGCGTCTGCGCATGCGGGCGTCTAAGCCACTGTAATTCAGCATAAACAAAGATTCTGGTGGCGGGGACTGTACAAACAGACGCGCGATTATGTTCTTCAATGTGACATTTGCCAGCAGATTAAGCCTTCAACTGCTGCGCGTCCGCCTCAGACACGGTTGTATATCTCGAATAAACCGCTTGGATGCGTTTATTTGGATCACTGCAGTCCTTTTTCTTCTGATACTGCATACAAATACATCTTAGTAGCAGTAGATTCATGCACACGCTTTGTGTGGGTATGGCCACATCGGAGCGCTGATTCACGTACTGTCATTAAGGATTTGCGTGTCTTTGTGGGAATTTTTGCCTGTGGTACTTTCCATTCGGATCAGGGTCCGGCTTTCGCCTCTAAGGCGTATAAGGATGCTATGGTTTCGATGGGGGTCCAAGTCAAGTTTTCGAGTCCCTACAGACCTGAGGGTAACAGTGTAGTTGAACGAATGAACCGCGACTTAAAGCAATCTTTGACAGCTCGAGTTATAGGCACTGGCAGAAACTGGTTAGCCCACCTCATGGGCGTGCAGCGTGCGCTTAATAATCTCCCTAGAAGGTCTCTGGGTGGGCGGACCCCATACGAAATGCTCTTTGGTATCAAGATGTATGTCCCTGACCTCGATGGGCTAGACACCAAGGCCCAGGCCACGGCCTTTGACGTAGATGAACATTGCAATGTTTTACAGAATCTACAAAAGACCAGAGACAGTCTTGCAAAGGAACATTTGCCCTCCACATCGGATGATGCGCTGCAGATTCCGGTAGTTGGCTGGCTACCCCAAGTTGGAGAACTGGTTCGAGAGAAGATCGATAACAAGAAAGAGTTTGGTCCCTCATATCGAGCACCGGTTCGAGTTCTTGGAGTGAAGGGCACAAGAACAGTCATTTTACCACCACTTCCAGGTCGTAAGGAAAACAGATTTATTTCTATTGACAATGTCAAGACACACAGGGTGGCCGATTCTTCATAGCATGACACCGGCTGTATCCTGTCCTTCCATGGTGAGGCACTCTGTGCTAGCAATAACATCTGGGGCAGAAAAGGAGGTGTCCCTCGAGATGCCTGCCATATCCAGTCCTTTATTAAATACTATTCCTGTTACTGACATTGATGAGCTGAACTACACTTATCCTGCTGATTTATCGATGCCTGATTTGCAGACCCGTTTGGCCAACCAGTCCAGATTCTCTTTTGACTCTGTTTCGGAACCTTTGAAGAAATCCTCAAACATTGCAAGATATGCCACGTTGTTTAAAAAACATTTTTTAATTCCCCCTTGGACATACATTTGGTTGATCCTATTTTCATTTTATCTTTTTATGTCAATTGGTTTTGTGTTTTATTTTTTCCGTCTGATTGATGGTCACTACGTTAAAGAAAGAACAGGAATTCGGTACCTTAATGGAACATTGGCCCCTCTTTCCTCTTCACATTCAGCGCACAGACTGAAACGAAACTTGAATACAGTTAACATTACTGCTTGGCCTGTCCTTGATGGGATTGTGTGGGATGCGGTTAGGTTTCAGATACATGGGCCCACTGAAGTGATTAATGTTCCAAATGTGCTTTGAGTAAACATGGGAGATGTGATTTAACAAAATATACGTTCTGATGATTGGGATATTCAGGCCGTGGAAGCATTATTCTCTGATTTGAAGTATTATGCTGCCTTCGATGCTGAGGATCTGTATACAGATTCTATTAATTATGGCGATTTGTTTTGTTTTCAACACTATGGTAATCATTTTTTACATAAAACGAATTCCAGAAGGGTTGCTGTAAATTATACACAATGGGAGCATTGCCCTGCTCCATTCGGTGGCAGCTCCAATACGTTTCTGAAAAAATACACCTATTTTACAGACTTTAATCAATCTAATCCCGAGTCATTTTACTTTAAAATGACAAAAAAGCCCATGTCCAAAGTTAAACTTACCGATACAAAAATGCTGTATTCGACGTCCTTCCTAGACAAGTTGGCTGTAGAAGGCTACGAGTTTTGGAAAGGAACAATTGACCTTAAATCGGTTTGGGGTACCAAAGATTGGCAGGTACAAGGCACTGAGGCTTTGCACCGTGCATGTCTCATCCCGAATCACATGTTGTTTTTAAATTCAACCATTTTCCAAACAACATGCTTTGGATTGGCTACTTCTAAAAAGTTAAATACACCAACCATCCCAGATTTAGAAGAATATTCAGGTTGGGATAACTTTACTGATTTATCAATTCCCAAGTTGCAAACTCTTTTACACAATTCGTCCTTTAACATTTCCAGTTTGGATTCCAAGGGTTGGTTGATGTGGCATAGGAGTGCTGATTCTTGCCAACGCCGTTTTCTGGGTTTGGCTGAGGGTTTCACAGAAGTCAGACTCGATCCCCGTTTTGAAGAAGGCTATACTGTCACAACTTATTCTGTAGGGAAGCTGTGTCAGAATTGGTTACAACATTCTACCTTGGCTGCAGTTAAACTACATCTGTCTCTATTAAATGATAATGTGGATTTGAACGATTTTATAAAAGGCCCGGTTAAAGGTAGATCTAAACGATGGCTGTATGCGATTTACAATGAAATTTGGAAAGTTTCCCAAGTTGAGGCTGCTAAACGCCTAAGAGCTATTGATCAAGCAAATTTAGAAAAGGTCCTTGCAGTGGTTGATAACAGTATTAACACGCTTTCTTCCCGAATTTACACGTTGAACAATATTGTGTCTTCTGTTGTTGACATTGTACATGATGAAGTGTCCGTGTTATATCATGGTCAAAATCAATTACGTTCTGTGATGCAGTTTGCTTGGACACTACAGACTCTTAAGTCTGGTCGAGTGCCTTGGAATTTTATGAACGTCTCATCACTATTTGCCCCATTTAATTTGACTGAAAAACAGCGAATGCTGTCAATGAGGGATGCAACGTTTTCTATGTTACACATTGAAAAATTAGAATCCTTGCCCTTTTCTGTGGCTGAGGTGACTGCTGCTACATGGCTTATCCATGGTGTTATTACCTTACCTTTTGCTTTGTATAAATTTACAAATTGTATGAAATATATAGCCATTGGGCGATATGAACCATTAGGCAGTGCTTTCCTCCATGAGACATGGTCTTTACCATACACTTATAGATGCCTAAAAGAGGGAAATTAAGTGAATCTGAATGGTGAAGAATGTACACAGTCGGCTGACCGCTCGCTAATATGTAGACACATCCAGTTGCATGGTTCTTGTAATCAGGACAAACCTAATTTGGCCTGTGTTTTGAAAGGGACCCCAGTTCCTGCAATAGTTCCCACGTTCACTTTATTGTCCAACGGTAGTTATTTAGTTTTGAATAACGATCTGTGTTGTGGGTTACAGGCTGGTATCGCATATGTGGTAACCGTATCAGAGAGGGTGGTTTGTTGCAAGAATGTGTTATATCCACCCACGCATGGGAGTTCAGATGTTTTAATTTGGCCAAGAATACCAACCGTGAAAGCTGAGTTCAATGGTTTAGGCCGTATAAGAGCACTATTGTCTCAAAAGCAGGTGGCCCTGAGTTCTGCCCGCGAAACTTATGTCCTTCACATAGCAAACACACGCACAGAAGTGCAGGCACTTTTAAGTACTGATTTGCCGTTTCATTTCTCCGAGCTGGTTCATCAAATCTTCAATGCCTCCTCCACGACCGGGCTGGCTCATTTTTTTAAAATGGTTAGCAGTGGTCTCGTGACTACATTTGAAAAAGTATTTGGTATTATCCCTGCGTTTTTTCATTCTATATTCGCAAGCTTGTTTGGCGGATTCCCTGTTTTGCTGGCTTTGGCTGCAGGCGTTCTGGTGATATTTTACTTTTTAAAACATGGATGCCCATCCTGCGCAAGGAAACGCTCAGCCCCTACTGATGCAGTTTCGCAACCGGATGCTTGATTACTATGGCTCCTTGCCGCTTGCGACTTTAAGCACGGCTTTTGGATTATCGTTCAGATTCTCCTATTTCACATGTGTCCAGCCCGTGTTTCATTGCCTGAGCTGTGATTTCGACTGGGCTATTGATTTGTGTCTCTGTTTACCGACTTCTCCTGACGTCGATTTTGATCAGCTGATGAACCCCGTAGTGGCTCACGAGTTGGTTTGTTCTGGCGAAAGGGTTATGGCTGTGGCAGCGATGCATGGACTAATGGGTCAGTGGGACATATTTGCAGCGGCGCATGACTTTCTGGCACATAGTGTTCTCGAGAACCCACTGAGTTGCCCTCTGATGTTGCTAGAGGAATCGGTGTTGGAGGAGCATGTATGTTCTTTCCCATTGCTTAATTGGATGGCTGAACTGTTTTCGGATGATGACAGTGATTTCATGTTGGAAGCTGTAGCTACCTATTTTGCATATTCATTCAACCCATGAGTGACTTTGAAGACTTTCATTATTATGGCACGTGACTTTATAGTAATTCTGAATGGTGCCTTTTTTATTACGAACATTCGATTTTTCATATGTTCTGGGCCTATGAACTGAGAGTAGGCCTTAAGTTTGACTTTTATATTTTGTGTGGCCACTATAGGCATTCATACTTAACATTTGTTTTTAAATTTTACTTACATTTGCATACATTTAGCTTGGCTCAATATCATTGAACTCTGCTTTCATGTTTTGCCTCTCATAGAGTATTGGCTTATATTTTTTCTTTTTTAACCGGATCATTGGGGGGGTGTCATATGGTTACTACGTTTCTATATATTGTGTTAAGTTAGCATGTGCTTATTAAATGTTTAAACGCCATATTTTCTTTCTGCTTCAGTTTGCACACGACACCTAATTGTTATTGTAGCTTTCAACCTAGACGAAAGATGTGATTTATTTGAGAATAATATGTTATTGCCCTGGTATCAGTCGTGCTTGGTACACTTGGTACAACTGTCTGCACACCGAGAACTGCACACTCTAAGAATAACCTAACACAAGGTTGCTGAAGGCCTGATCCTCGCACCACGTTAGACATAACACAAATAATGTCGCTGCCAACATTGGGCTCTACGTGGGTTTAAGATAGAGTTACAGGGAATGAAACAACACACTTGATGCTTGGCATGCAGAGAGCTGGTAGCTGTTGATGTGATCTCCTCCTACTGAGAATTAGAGGTATGGGGCCGCCCTGCTAAGAACCCAAACGAGACCTTCTTAGATATAAAATAATATGCTAATTAGGGTGCGCGAAATATAGGTGATACAGAATTCTATAGATTTTTGCATCATAACATGCTATCACCTTTTGCTTATTATGGATTAGTGACTATGCTGCTAACTCTGATTTTTATAATATGTATGTTGATATTATACAAGATACTGCGTTTGAGAATGCTGCATTGAAAAATAAACATTTCACACTTGCACGTGTGTTCTTTGCCTCCCAGTTTCGGTTTGTAATGATTATATATAACGAAAGAGTGTTCATGTGTTCCACGATACCTGAGGTACCCTAAGTTCATGTTCTGGATTGTCTAAGTCATTGGGAAGTATTTACTACCGATGATACACTGTAGCTAGCTTGGTAAGGGGATTTCTGAAACAAAGGTGAGTTCTGGGTCACCCTGACTCACAAAGGTTCTAGATCTCTGTGCACAGTTCTGTGGGAGAACGGAAACCCTGCTACATGGCGCCCATACGTTGATTGGCCTTATATCATGACACTCGAGTAGTATATCATTCAAACCTTAACCCCTTCATTCCCGTTTCCGGAAAACGGCGGTGTAGGAAAAACCTACCTATTTTATTAATAGGTCTTTTTCAAGCTTGAATCTATCTGAAAACAGTTTCATTGAATTTTCACCCAGTTGTGCTACAAAGTAATCTTTGTTTTTTCACTTTCCTGTGCTGACATGGCACAAGCCCTGGACATCCCGCAGCATAGTCGCATTGCGGTGCGGGACCATTTGCGGGCTTATGATGTCCCTGTAGAGGGCTTGGCTGTTGTTCTAGTGGTGAGTGCGGAACATGCTTACCCGTACGAACTATTTTATTCGTGGGTGACATTTCCGCCGGTGAACGCTAATTCTGGCGTTTTTCATTCGTACACTGCTACGGCTGTACCGGCTGCGTATGCTCCGTACAGAGCACTGGAGGTACCTATTGACGCTTGGCAGCATGGAGTTTGGTTTGGTGGCGCCCTACCACACGCTTTAACCGCTCCGAGGTTGGGTCCTTTGTCCATTCCGGGCACACCTTGGCCCGCTTTGGCTGGATTCACTCCTCACCCTCAACGTGCAACTTGTGGCATAGCTGATCTGCGGCAACTTCATGAAGTTGCTGTAGAGGTGATTAGAGCACTTGTTCATTACACTAGCCGTAATGTTCAGGATGCAGCCCCCAGGGGGGCACAGCTTCGTGCAGAACATGCTGGTTTGAAAATCAATCCGGTCATGGTAAATTCCGTGATGGGCAAAAAGCCACAGGACAAGGATGATTTTCCGTTCTGGCTTGCAGAGAAATTCGGCCAGCTTGAAGCTGTGTTTCCTAATACGAGTCCCGGTGATAAACACCGGATTCTTACACTAAGTTTACCGAAAGATTTGGCACCTGAGCTTGTTGACTGTGAGACCTGGGGTAAGACTTTTGCAGCGGTCTATTCGAGGTGCTACGGCACCACGTCTGTGACCAATCTGGGTGCGGTCCTTAAACGTGTTCAAGATGAACACGGACCAGAGTCGGCGGTCGAATTGGGTATGCGCCTGTGTTGCTCCTTTGATGTAGTTTGCGATCTGATCCTTGCAAATGTCAAGGGAGATGCAGTGAACTTTCAGGTGGCTAACGCTTTGGCGTTAATTCCCGAGGCCGAGAGACCCCGTCGGTTGGCAGGAATCATTGTGGCCGCTTATAAAACAGTTGGCCGCAATGCGAAGGGGCTTAAGGCTTTTCCTGATAAAGAGAAAAAGCAGCCCCAGGGACAATCATCGGAAACTGGTGGTCAACAAAAGTCCAAGAAACAAAATTGGCCTAAAAAGCAGAATCAGGGTAAGCATCAACAACAACAAACACAGGTTTCTGCTCCTGCGTCTCCGTTGCCTGCGCAGTCGGATCGTGTTTATGATTTGCGCGACCGCGCGATGATTAAATCGCCTGATAGGCTTCAGGCTTCTGACCACCGCTCTCCTCGTTCCTTTCAGGACTTATCGGCTCCATCAACCGGTGGAGGAGGGGGCGGCAGAGGCAGGGGTGGCCAGCAAGGACGTGGTCAGCCCCGCCCGCGTACCGGTGGAGATCAGCAGGAAGGCTCTACGCCCAGGAGACCACAGTTTGCTACGAAGAAAGTCGCCGCCCTGACAGCGCATCGATATGCCCCAGATAGTGAGAACGCGGCTTCGGAATCTGACGTGGGCTCTGACCTTGCTAGACAGCGCGGCGGAGATTACCATAGTGAGAGAGGCCCTCCATCCACTGTTGAAGGTGACAGCGACTGAAACTTATATTGTGATTGAAACTGCTGATACGCATGTTGCTCCCCCTGAACGTCTTTTTGAAATTGTCCTGTTAATTGAAGGTGACATGCAGCGAACTGTAAAAGGGGTATTTTGGGAAAATCTCTCGTCTACATATGACATTTTGCTTTCGGAGGCTGACTGGCCCCCACCTTTTGTTCTCGCAGCTCCGCGAGGGGAGGAGGTAATCCTGCCCAGTTTCGCGCACACTGTACCGAGAGTGGAAGCGCTGCATTTTGCAGAAGAGTGGACTCTGGCGCTAGCGCCAGCTGTGTACCGCAATCAGTGTGGCTGGGATAAATGATCACCAAGCCACGAGATTCCTTTACGGTCTCAACCGCAGCCTCAATCTCAATATCCCATACGGCGTGAAGCAAAAGCTTCAGTCGCGGCTATCCTTGAACAATTGGAATATCAAGGTGTAATTGAAACGTGTGTGTCACCGATGAATAACCCCCTTTTTACTGTAAACAAGCCGGACGGCTCATATCGTTTGGTTTTGGATTATAGGCATTTGAACTCGCATTGCCGTAACTGCGCAGTACAGAATACTCATGGCTCTGCGTTAGTGAATAGTCTTGAGCGTAAACGGTTCAAAACCACGCTTGACATTTCCAATGGTTTTTATGCCCATAGATTAGACGGTCTAAGTTCCCAATGGACCAGTTTTACATGCGGCGGTGTGCAAAAAATGTTTCGGCGTCTTCCAATGGGCTATAAGAACAGTCCTGGAGTATTCTCCGCCAGCATAGTCTCTCTTTTGGAGAGCTTCGACCCAGTTGCTTGTTCGTATGTGGATGACATTTATCTCACAGACGACGATCTTTGGGAGCATCTGTGTCGAGTAAATAGCATAATTTGTAACTTTGCAGACATCGGTTACAAGTTTAACTTTGCAAAGTCTCACATTGCAGAGTACACAGTGTTGTTTCTCGGTTACGAGCTTAACAACGAAGGGAAGGGTTTAGCACCCCACTTCCTGGAGAAATGCGCACAGTTGCGCTCTCCGACAACACTGAAAAAATTACAATCTCTACTGGGCTTTCTGAATTTCGGAAGGACTTACATTCCGGAATATGCCCAGCGTATCAAGCCTTTGTATGCTTTGATACAACCATCTTTTTCCAAATCATGCTGGCTGCCTGAGCATTCGGCCATTCTGCAGTCATTGCAGGCTGATTTGCTCGCTTCTGAATACTTACAGACTCGTGATAACCAGACCAACCTGGTGATAAGGATTATCCCTGGGGCGGTGGGTTTCACGTACCTGACTTTTAATGAAGGAGATACAGTACCTATTGCTTACAAGTCACACTTGTACACTTCGGCTGAACTGCGATTTTCCACTGTAGAAAAAGTTTTAACGGCTGTGCAGATGGTGATTCTTAAGGAACGTGCCCTGTCACAAGGAAAACCCATGTTGGTTGTTACCCCGTGTCCAGCCTTAGAGGCGGTTACGAAAGCCAGTGTACCTAATTCCAAAGCTTTGCACCCTCGGTGGATTCAATGGGCTGCATCCTTGACGTCCCAGGATGTCACGTTCATTTTTGACGCCACGTTACGGTCGCAGGAGTATTTACAGTATGAATTTGTTCATCCTGCTCCATTAGCTATGCGGCCGTTGGAGGATTTCCATTGCATCATTTACACTGATGGTTCGGCGCAGGTTGCGCATGGCTCTAAACATGCCTAAGTTTCCGCTTGCGCCATTGTGGTCGGTGCCATGGTGAATGATGAGTTCAAGTCCAGTGTCGTGCACACGCAGACGCTTGGGGACTGCACCGCACAATTAGCAGAGCTTCGTGCTCTGATGCTTGCATTGGAGTACGCAGATCCTAGTGTGACGACTTTGATCGTAAGTGACTCTTACTACTGTGTCCAGTCTTACAATGAAAACTTGTTCTTTTGGATTCAGAATGAATTTCGTGACTCCAAAGGTAGCACAATAAAACATAAAACAATCTGGGTCCGAGTGGCGGAACTTAAAGAGAAGCTGCCACTTGTGTTTGTGATTCATACTCTCGGTCATCAGCGCGTGGGGGTACACGCTGTTGGCAATTCGCTTGCTGATGAAGCAGCGAAGTCAGCAGTATTGAAATACTTAGTTGCAGCAGTCACGAGGTCCAAAAGCAAAATAGATGATGACATCTTGGCAGCAGTTGCTGCAACGGAGAAGGGAAGTAAATATCCTGCGGGGTTCCCTTCTAAATACACATACCACTTAAGTCCCGATAAGGTTCCTTATGTGAAAATCCCTGATGTTGGCGAACGTCTAGTTCCCAACTCGGATCGCAGGGCTGCTTTGATTGCAGCGGCTCATGAAGGTGTGGCGTCTGCGCATGCGGGCGTCTAAGCCACTGTAATTCAGCATAAACAAAGATTCTGGTGGCGGGGACTGTACAAACAGACGCGCGATTATGTTCTTTAATGTGACATTTGCCAGCAGATTAAGCCTTCAACTGCTGCGCGTCCGCCTCAGACACGGTTGTATATCTCGAATAAACCACTTGGATGCGTTTATTTGGATCACTGCGGTCCTTTTTCTTCTGATACTGCATACAAGTACATCTTAGTAGCAGTAGATTCATGCACACGCTTTGTGTGGGTATGGCCACATCGGAGCGCTGATTCACGTACTGTCATTAAGGATTTGCGTGTCTTTGTGGGAATTTTTGCCTGTGGTACTTTCCATTCGGATCAGGGTCCGGCTTTCGCCTCTAAGGCGTATAAGGATGCTATGGTTTCGATGGGGGTCCAAGTCAAGTTTTCGAGTCCCTACAGACCTGAGGGTAACAGTGTAGTTGAACGAATGAACCGCGACTTAAAGCAATCTTTGACAGTTCGAGTTATAGGCACTGGCAGAAACTGGTTAGCCCACCTCATGGGCGTGCAGCGTGCGCTTAATAATCTCCCTAGAAGGTCTCTGGGTGGGCGGACCCCATACGAAATGCTCTTTGGTATCAAGATGTATGTCCCTGACCTCGATGGGCTAGACACCAAGGCCCAGGCCACGGCCTTTGACGTAGATGAACATTGCAATGTTTTACAGAATCTACAAAAGACCAGAGACAGTCTTGCAAAGGAACATTTGCCCTCCACATCGGATGATGCGCTGCAGATTCCGGTAGTTGGCTGGCTACCCCAAGTTGGAGAACTGGTTCGAGAGAAGATCGATAACAAGAGAGAGTTTGGTCCCTCATATCGAACACCGGTTCGAGTTCTTGGAGTGAAGGGCACAAGAACAGTCATTTTACCACCACTTCCAGGTCGTAAGGAAAACAGATTTATTTCTATTGACAATGTCAAGACACACAGGGTGGCCGATTCTTCATAGCATGACACCGGCTGTATCCTGTCCTTCCATGGTGAGGCACTCTGTGCTAGCAATAACATCTGGGGCAGAAAAGGAGGTGTCCCTCGAGATGCCTGCCATATCCAGTCCTTTATTAAATACTATTCCTGTTACTGACATTGATGAGCTGAACTACACTTATCCTGCTGATTTATCGATGCCTGATTTGCAGACCCGTTTGGCCAACCAGTCCAGATTCTCTTTTGACTCTGTTTCGGAACCTTTGAAGAAATCCTCAAACATTGCAAGATATGCCACGTTGTTTAAAAAACATTTTTTAATTCCCCCTTGGACATACATTTGGTTGATCCTATTTTCATTTTATCTTTTTATGTCAATTGGTTTTGTGTTTTATTTTTTTCGTCTGATTGATGGTCACTACGTTAATGAAAGAACAGGAATTCGGTACCTTAATGGAACATTGGCCCCTCTTTCCTCTTCACATTCAGCGCACAGACTGAAACGAAACTTGAATACAGTTAACATTACTGCTTGGCCTGTCCTTGATGGGATTGTGTGGGATGCGGTTAGGTTTCAGATACATGGGCCCACTGAAGTGATTAATGTTCCAAATGTGCTTAGAGTAAACATGGGAGATGTGATTTAACAAAATATACGTTCTGATGATTGGGATATTCAGGCCGTGGAAGCATTATTCTCTGATTTGAAGTATTATGCTGCCTTCGATGCTGAGGATCTGTATACAGATTCTATTAATTATGGCGATTTGTTTTGTTTTCAACACTATGGTAATCATTTTTTACGTAAAACGAATTCCAGAAGGGTTGCTGTAAATTATACACAATGGGAACATTGCCCTGCTCCATTCGGTGGCAGCTCCAATACGTTTCTGAAAAAATACACCTATTTTACATACTTTAATCAATCTAATCCCGAGTCATTTTACTTTAAAATGACAAAAAAGCCCATGTCCAAAGTTAAACTTACCGATACAAAAATGCTGTATTCGACGTCCTTCCTAGACAAGTTGGCTGTAGAAGGCTACGAGTTTTGGAAAGGAACAATTGACCTTAAATCGGTTTGGGATACCAAAGATTGGCAGGTACAAGGCACTGAGGCTTTGCACCGTGCATGTCTCATCCCGAATCACATGTTGTTTTTAAATTCAACCATTTTCCAAACAACATGCTTTGGATTGGCTACTTCTAAAAAGTTAAATACACCAACCATCCCAGATTTAGAAGAATATTCAGGTTGGGATAACTTTACTGATTTATCAATTCCCGAGTTGCAAACTCTTTTACACAATTCGTCCTTTAACATTTCCAGTTTGGATTCCAAGGGTTGGTTGATGTGGCATAGGAGTGCTGATTCTTGCCAACGCCGTTTTCTGGGTTTGGCTGAGGGTTTCACAGAAGTCAGACTCGATCCCCGTTTTCAAAAAGGCTATACTGTCACAACTTATTCTGTAGGGAAGCTGTGTCAGAATTGGTTACAACATTCTACCTTGGCTGCAGTTAAACTACATCTGTCTCTATTAAATGATAATGTGGATTTGAACGATTTTATAAAAGGCCCGGTTAAAGGTAGATCTAAACGATGGCTGTATGCGATTTACAATGAAATTTGGAAAGTTTCCCAAGTTGAGGCTGCTAAACGCCTAAGAGCTATTGATCAAGCAAATTTAGAAAAGGTCCTTGCAGTGGTTGATAACAGTATTAACACGCTTTCTTCCCGAATTTACACGTTGAACAATATTGTGTCTTCTGTTGTTGACATTGTACATGATGAAGTGTCCGTGTTATATCATGGTCAAAATCAATTACGTTCTGTGATGCAGTTTGCTTGGAAACTACAGACTCTTAAGTCTGGTCGAGTGCCTTGGAATTTTATGAATGTCTCATCACTATTTGCCCCATTTAATTTGACTGAAAAACAGCGAATGCTGTCAATGAGGGATGCAACGTTTTCTATGTTACACATTGAAAAATTAGAATCCTTGCCCTTTTCTGTGGCTGAGGTGACTGCTGCTACATGGCTTATCCATGGTGTTATTACCTTACCTTTTGCTTTGTATAAATTTACAAATTGTATGAAATATATAGCCATTGGGCGATATGAACCATTAGGCAGTGCTTTCCTCCATGAGACATGGTCTTTACCATACACTTATAGATGCCTTAAAGAGGGAAATTAAGTGAATCTGAATGGTGAAGAATGTACACAGTCGCCTGACCGCTCGCTAATATGCAGACACATCCAGTTGCATGGTTCTTGTAATCAGGACAAACCTAATTTGGCCTGTGTTTTGAAAGGGACCCCAGTTCCTGCAATAGTTCCCACGTTCACTTTATTGTCCAACGGTAGTTATTTACTTTTGAATAACGATCTGTGTTGTGGGTTACAGGCTGGTATCGCCTATGTGGTAACCGTATCAGAGAGGGTGGGTTGTTGCAAGAATGTGTTATATCCACCCACGCATGGGAGTTCAGATGTTTTAATTTGGCCAAGAATACCAACCTTGAAAGCTGAGTTCAATGGTTTAGGCCGTATAAGAGCACTATTGTCTCAAAAGCAGGTGGCCCTGAGTTCTGCCCACGAAACTTATGTCCTTCACATAGCAAACACACGCACAGAAGTGCAGGCACTTTTAAGTACTGATTTGCCGTTTCATTTCTCCGAGCTGGTTCATCAAATCTTCAATGCCTCCTCCACGACCGGGCTGGCTCATTTTTTTAAAATGGTTAGCAGTGGTCTCGTGACTACATTTGAAAAAGTATTTGGTAATATCCCTGCGTTTTTTCATTCTATATTCGCAAGCTTGTTTGGCGGATTCCCTGTTTTGCTGGCTTTGGCTGCAGGCGTTCTGATGATATTTTACTTTTTAAAACATGGATGCCCATCCTGCGCAAGGAAACGCTCAGCCCCTACTGATGCAGTTTCGCAACCGGATGCTTGATTACTATGGCTCCTTGCCGCTTGCGACTTTAAGCACGGCTTTTGGATTATCGTTCAGATTCTCCTATTTCACATGTGTCCAGCCCGTGTTTCATTGCCTGAGCTGTGATTTCGACTGGGCCATTGATTTGTGTCTCTGTTTACCGACTTCTCCTGACGTCGATTTTGATCAGCTGATAAACCCCGTAGTGGCTCACGAGTTGGTCTGTTCTGGCGAAAGGGTTATGGCTGTGGCAGCGATGCATGGACTAATGGGTCAGTGGGACATATTCGCAGCGGCGCATGACTTTCTGGCACATAGTGTTCTCGAGAACCCACTGAGTTGCCCTCTGATGTTGCTAGAGGAATCGGTGTTGGAGGAGCATGTATGTTCTTTCCCATCGCTTAATTGGATGGCTGAACTGTTTTCGGATGATGACAGTGATTTCATGTTGGAAGCTGTAGCTACCTATTTTGCATATTCATTCAACCCATGAGTGACTTTGAAGACTTTCATTAATATGGCACGTGACTTTATAGTAATTCTGAATGGTGCCTTTTTTATTACGAACATTCGATTTTTCATATGTTCTGGGCCTATGAACTGAGAGTAGGCCTTAAGTTCGACTTTTATATTTTGTGTGGCCACTATAGGCATTCATACTTAACATTTATTTTTAAATTTTACTTACATTTGCATACATTTAGCTTGGCTCAATATCATTGAACTCTGCTTTCATGTTTTGCCTCTCATAGAGTATTGGCTTATATTTTTTCTTTTTAACCGGATCATTGGGGGGGTGTCATATGGTTACTACGTTTCTATATATTGTGTTAAGTTAGCATGTGCTTATTAAATGTTTAAACGCCATATTTTCTTTCTGCTTCAGTTTGCACACGACACCTAATTGTTATTGTAGCTTTCAACCTAGACGAAAGATGTGATTTATTTGAGAATAATATGTTATTGCCCTGGTATCAGTCGTGCTTGGTACACTTGGTACAACTGTCTGCACACCGAGAACTGCACACTCTAAGAATAACCTAACACAAGGTTGCTGAAGGCCTGATCCTCGCACCACGTTAGACATAACACAAATAATGTCGCTGCCAACATTGAGCTCTACGTGGGTTTAAGATAGAGTTACAGGGAATGAAACAACACACTTGATGCTTGGCATGCAGAGAGCTGGTAGCTGTTGATGTGATCTCCTCCTACTGAGAATTAGAGGTATGGGGCCGCCCTGCTAAGAACCCAAACGAGACCTTCTTAGATATAAAATAATATGCTAATTAGGGTGCACGAAATATAGTTGATACAGAATTCTATAGATTTTTGCATCATAACATGCCATCACCTTTTGCTTATTATGGATTAGTGACTATGCTGCTAACTCTGATTTTTATAATATGTATGTTGATATTATACAAGATACTGCGTTAAGAATGCTGCATTGAAAAATAAACATTTCACACTTGCACGTGTGTTCTTTGCCTCCCAGTTTCGGTTTGTAATGATTATATAACGAAAGAGTGTTCATGTGTTCCACGATACCTGAGGTACCCTAAGTTCATGTTCTGGATTGTCTAAGTCATTGGGAAGTATTTACTACCGATGAGACACTGTAGCTAGCTTGGTAAGGGGATTTCTGAAACAAAGGTGAGTTCTGGGTCACCCTGACTCACCCAGGTTCTAGATCTCTGTGCACAGTTCTGTGGGAGAACGGAAACCCTGCTACAGTTTAGAAAAGAACCTTTATGCATGTAGGAACTGTTGAATAATTTTAAGGCGTAATTTGGATGTAGAAAAAGGTTTAGTTAATGGAGCAATGGGCAAAGTTGTGGATTTTTTTAATTATAAGAATAAAGATGGTATTGAATTCTCAAAGATTAAATTTGATCAGATTGAAGAAGTGAAACAAATTGGTCATTGTTCTGTTCGGTTTTTGCTTGTTAAAGATTTATATGTACATAAAAACAGTTTCCATTTTCTCTGGCATATGCAGTGACTATTCATAAATCTCAAGGTTTAAGTGTTGACAGTGCTTTGGTGAACATTGGAAATTCTGTGTTTAAAAAAGGTATGGCATATGTTGCTTTGTCCAGAGTCAGAACATTATCTAGTTTATTTTCGATTGATTTTGATGATACCACGATTACTGCAGATGCCAACTTTGTCAAAGAATACAGTAGGTTAAGAAGAACATATGCTCCCAATTTAGGTCAATATCCTGGATTTGAAAAGCGTGTGGTTGCTCGAAAATGAAGGTATGAGAATATCTGTACTGAAGGTGTAGAGAAGGGGAAAAAACAAGAAAATGTGATTGCAAGCAAAAAAGACACGGTTTAAGAGATTGTTTCAGTTTGAAAACAGTTCTGGTGTCAACTGCTATGCTAATGTAGTGGTCAATGTTGTTTTTTTTCTTGAACGTTTGCAATAGCAAATTATGGAGGATTGTGAAAAAAGATTTTGTTCCTTGTTACATTCTCTTTATGAAAAATTGAGAACAGATAAAAGTAAAATACAAAGCGTTTCTGATGTAATATTTTGGATGTATGTTCTGGTTCTACACAATTTACACAAAATACCCAACAAGATGCTCAGGAGTTTCTAATGTATATGCTTACAGAATTGGAAAATGAGGGTGTAGACATGGAGAATATTTTTGGCCTTTGTTATAAATGGGAACATCAATGTGAAAATTGTATGTATACATGTAGCACTAATGTAGATACTGAAATTTCTATGGTTTTTTAAATGCTAATTCCTAACGTGTGTGAAACCTATGTTTTTTTCAGTGAATTTCAAAGGTTTTGTAAATGCTAATTCGTAACTATATCTACTCTGGTTAAAGAAAGATCTAAACTAGTATTATAGTGTGTGAAAGTTGAGATGAATGTATGTGGAATGCATAATTGACTGTAAAAATACATTTCTCATGTGAGGTGAATGCATAAGTGCAGAATTATAAGGAAGTGCTGCAGCATGACAGTGTAAACTGTTTAACTACAGTGTGCTGTGTTACCTCCAAAGCACAAGGATGTATCATATGTACATACATATGTTGCAACTCTGTGCTTCTCTCTGCACAGCTGCAGAAACTGCAGGCATGTGGTGACACAGACACCCTTGCACCATGGTGCAAGGATGTCCGTGTCATGTGGAGATTGCTTTTTTGATAGAAGGGACACTATCTTGCACAAAAACAATCAGTAATGGCAATTTTCTCCTTCAATATATGCTATGTATTCCAACCTATATTGAATGCAAAAAAATGAGAAGAAGTGCAAACAATTTTCCTCATTGTGCTTTGCTATACCAATAGATGGATCGTGTAGCATTCACAAACATGTCCAGATTTATGATTTATGATAAATCTGGAAATGTGTCTTGTTTTATGAGTGTTCTGTGCAAACACGCACAACAAAATTTATAGAACACCTTTTCAACGCAAAGTACTGTGTATAATGAGATTATATTAACATGGAAAAGAAAAGGTATACAGAATGCCTTTTCCTCACCTTATGAATAAGAAAGAGAGTTAATGGCTAGGCCACTTGTTTTTATAGGAGTAAATGTCGGTACTGATAACAGAGAACAAGATACATTTACAACTATTTATGTTTTAGGGAACTGATAGGACAGGTTTATATATTACTGAAGGGAAGGGATGCGACCTAATATGGTATTTGCAAAAACACTGACTGATGTGGTTTAAATTAAACAGTTTAATTTCTTTTAATTCTGAAATTATCAAGACCTGCAAAAGAACCATAGTAGTCTATTCTGTAGTATACCATATATCTTGCAGACAGGTGTTCTGAAGCTATTCCCTATTTTTTACCTTTTTGCATTGCAATTTTCTGACAGAAATCTAGCCTATCTATGTTCCTTTTCCTCCACAGTGTGGAAACACAGTTCATTCTCCATTTTAAGACTTACTAAAACTTACCTCTACAGTAATAAACGTAAAAAACAGTACACATTGTATTCACTTGTTTTTTATAATCTAAATGGTGGTAAATTTGATATTGTAAAATGAATATCTGTAAAAAAAGAAAAAATGGTTAAAACATATAATAATACATTTTTAACAGCACAGCATCATTTTTACATTTTACAAAGTCATTATTTTGCTTTTGTTGCTTTTCTCGGAATATATTGAATTTCACTTGAAACAGTGATTTCAATTGTACTCATCACATAACAGCGGGAAAAAAAAACCCCAATCAATTAGATTGTTTCAAAAAAACAATAATGCATCTATAGTAAAATACTAGATAATACAAATCACAATGTATATAAAATGATTACTGCTAAGAAAATGTTATAACTTAAATTTATAAACACTATAAATAATACCACGTAAAATTATACACCGAGACAATGTGCAACAAAAAGTCCATAATTCAAAGAAATACATTTACTTAAGGCCAAATTGTATTTTTGCAGTAATTTTTATATAAATTGTCCAATGATAATCCTATAAAATTATAACAATAAATTCCTCAGAGGCTGAATTATCTTCTTAAAACGTTGGCTTTAAAAATATTAGATAGGAATTTGGCAATTCAAAAGGCAAACGTTGTTTGAAAACCAACTCAGCATCATTACAAATACTCCAGCCTTTCTCACTTTTGAGATATGCAGTGTAGTGTCCTGAGGTTATTGAACGACCATTGTGGAAAATTATTACTACTGCTAAAAAAGTCCTTCCAGATATTGATAGTTGTGTAGCAACAAAATGTTTTATTAAATTGTCCAATTTTCTTCCATCAGCTGAACAACTTCGCATCTTTAAAATTATATATTTTCCATATCTTTGGATAAATAATGTTGATAGCATTTCTGATTTGCAGTGCCTACACTCCATGTGTTGGTTGCAGCTTAAAGTAATTTACTGAAAGACACTGATTTACAGTCCGGTAATGTCAAATATAAAAATCTTTCAGTGGATTTTGAATATATATATCCGGCTTCAGCATGACTCCTGTTTTTCCCGAAGAGAGGTTAAAACGGGGCATTATGGCTCAACAACATGAAGAACCCACCAGAGGGATTTAAATCCAATTGCGAGAACTACAATGACCAGCATGCCCACCAGAGAAACAACCCATAAAATGTCTTACCAAATTAATTGGCTATCACTGTAGAAACGCGTTTATGACAGAGCGCGGCACACCTTTGAGAAAGTTGAAGTTTCAACGAAACGCGTCAGGACTGCCAAACCTGCATTATTAATAAAGAAGTGTACGAGTCCAATGCAGTGCGACTCCAATTTCTTCAGGCAGAGGAAGAAGGGATTTAGAATATATATATATATATATATATATATATATATATATATATATATATATATATATATATATATATATATATATATATATATATATATATATATATATATATATATATATATATATGTAAATATATATATATATATATATATTACCTACTGGCGGTCGCCAGTAGGTATATATAGTTAGGATTTTTTCTCTATGGGACTTTTGAAAATTCTATGTCTAATATGTCTAATAACTTTTGCGTTTGTGGACGGAATCGGCTGAAATTTTCAGGAAAATGGCACATTTTGTTTCGGAGCAGCCCCTAAAAATTTGGGGGGGTTTCGTCAAGGGGGGGCCGAGAAAAAAGGGGGGTCCGAAAACTCGTTTTTCCCATTCATTTTTCCATAGGGCGTTTGGCCTCACTTTTAGCTCGAACGGCTGAATGGATTTGCACGAAATTTGGCAAAATTGTAGGGACTGTTAGCCCGATGTGCCTTTGCTGGGTCTCAATATATGTGCTCCAGTGGATTTTGAGAAATTGACGTTTTAAAAAACAAATATATCTGTGACAGCGTCCCGGGTCATTGAATTTCTACCCAGTTGTGCTACAAAGTGATCTTTGTTTTTTCACTTTCCTGTGCTGACATGGCACAAGCCCTGGACATCCCGCAGCATAGTCGCATTGCGGTGTGGGACCATTTGCGGGCTTATGATGTCCCTGTAGAGGGCTTGGCTGTTGTTCTAGTGGTGAGTGCGGAACATGCTTTCCCGTACGAACTATTTTATTCGTGGGTGACATTTCCGCCGGTGAACGCTAATTCTGGCGTTTTTCATTCGTACACTGCTACGGCTATACCGGCTGCGTATGCTCCGTACAGAGCACTGGAGGTACCTATTGACGCTTGGCAGCATGGAGTTTGGTTTGGTGGCGCCCTACCACACGCTTTAACCACTCCGAGGTTGGGTCCTTTGTCCATTCCGGGCACACCTTGGCCCGCTTTGGCTGGATTCACTCCTCACCCTCAACGTGCCACTTGTGGCATAGCTGATCTGCGGCAACTTCATGAAGTTGCTGTAGAGGTGATTAGAGCACTTGTTCATTACACTAGCCGTAATGTTCAGGATGCAGCCCCTAGGGGGGCACAGCTTCGTGCAGAACATGCTGGTTTGAAAATCAATCCGGTCATGGTAAATTCCGTGATGGGCAAAAAGCCACAGGACAAGGATGATTTTCCGTTCTGGCTTGCAGAGAAATTCGGCCAGCTTGAAGCTGTTTTCCCTAATACGAGTCCCGGTGATAAACACCGGATTCTTACACTAAGTTTACCGAAAGATTTGGCACCTGAGCTTGTTGACTGTGAGACCTGGGGTAAGACTTTTGCAGCGGTCTATTCGAGGTGCTACGGCACCACGTCTGTGACCAATCTGGGTGCGGTCCTTAAACGTGTTCAAGATGAACACGGACCAGAGTCGGCGGTCGAATTGGGTATGCGCCTGTGTGGCTCCTTTGATGTAGTTTGTGATCTGATCCTTGCAAATGTCAAGGGAGATGCAGTGAACTTTCAGGTGGCTAACGCTTTGGCGTTAATTCCCGAGGCCGAGAGACCCCGTCGGTTGGCAGGAATCATTGTGGCCGCTTATAAAACGGTTGGCCGCAATGCGAAGGGGCTTAAGGCTTTTCCTGATAAAGAGAAAAAGCAGCCCCAGGGTCAATCATCGGAAACTGGTGGTCAACAAAAGTCCAAGAAACAAAATTGGCCTAAAAAGCAGAATCAGGGTAAGCATCAACAACAACAAACACAGGTTTTTGCTCCTGCGTCTCCGTTGCCTGCGCAGTCGGATCGTGTTTATGATTTGCGCGACCGCGCGATGATTAAATCGCCTGATAGGTTTCAGGCTTCTGACCAACGCTCTCCTCGTTCCTTTCAGGACTTATCGGCTCCGTCAACCGGTGGAGGAGGGGGCGGCAGAGGCAGGGGTGGCCAGCAAGGACGTGGTCAGCCCCGCCCGCGTACCGGTGGAGATCAGCAGGAAGGCTCTACGCCCAGGAGACCACAGTTTGCTACGAAGAAAGTCGCCGCCCTGACAGCGCATCGATATGCCCCAGATAGTGAGAACGCGGCTTCGGAATCTGACGTGGGCTCTGACCTTGCTAGACAGCGCGGCGGAGATTACCATAGTGAGAGAGGCCCTCCGTCCACTGTTGAAGGTGACAGCGACTGAAACTTATGTTGTGATTGAAACTGCTGATACGCATGTTGCTCCCCCTGAACATCTTTTTGAAATTGTCCTGTTAATTGAAGGTGACATGCAGCGAACTGTAAAAGGGGTATTTTGGGAAAATCTCTCGTCTACATATGACATTTTGCTTTTGGAGGCTGACTGGCCCCCACCTTTTGTTCTCGCAGCTCCGCGAGGGGAGGAGGTAATCCTGCCCAGTTTCGCGCACACTGTACCGAGAGTGGAAGCGCTGCATTTTGCAGAAGAGTGGGCTCTGGCGCTTGCGCCGGCTGTGTACCGCAATCAGTGTGGCTGGGATAAATTGTCACCAAGCCACGAGATTCCTTTACGGTCTCAACCGCAGCCTCAATCTCAATATCCCATACGGCGTAAAGCAAAAGCTTCAGTCGCGGCTATCCTTGAACAATTGGAATATCAAGGTGTAATTGAAACGTGTGTGTCACCGATGAATAACCCCCTTTTTACTGTAAACAAGCCGGACGGCTCATATCGTTTGGTTTTGGATTATAGGCATTTGAACTCGCATTGCCGTAACTGCGCAGTACAGAATACTCATGGCTCTGCGTTAGTGAATAGTCTTGAGCGTAACGGGTTCAAAACCACGCTTGACATTTCCAATGGTTTTTATGCCCATAGATTAGACGGTCTAAGTTCCCAATGGACCAGTTTTACATGCAGCGGTGTGCAAAAAATGTTTCAGCGACTTCCAATGGGCTATAAGAACAGTCCTGGAGTATTCTCCGCCCGCATAGTCTCTCTTTTGGAGAGCTTCGACCCAGTTGCTTGTTCGTATGTGGATGACATTTATCTCACAGACGACGATCTTTGGGAGCATCTGTGTCGAGTAAATAGCATATTTTGTAACTTTGCAGACATCGGTTACAAGTTTAACTTTGCAAAGTCTCACATTGCAGAGTACACAGTGTTGTTTCTCGGTTACGAGCTTAACAACGAAGGGAAGGGTTTAGCACCCCACTTCCTGGAGAAATGCGCACAGTTGCGCTCTCCAACAACATTGAAAAAATTACAATCTCTACTGGGCTTTCTGAATTTCAGAAGGACTTACATTCCGGAATATGCCCAGCGTATCAAGCCTTTGTATGCTTTGATACACCATCTTTTTCCAAATCATGCTGGCTGCCTGAGCATTCGGCCATTCTGCAGTCATTGCAGGCTGATTTGCTCGCTTCTGAATACTTACAGACTCGTGATAACCAGACCAACCTGGTGATAAGGATTATCCCTGGGGCGGTGGGTTTCACGTACCTGACTTTTAATGAAGGAGATACAGTACCTATTGCTTACAAGTCACACTTGTACACTTCGGCTGAACTGCGATTTTCCACTGTAGAAAAAGTTTTAACGGCTGTGCAGATGGCGATTCTTAAGGAACGTGCCCTGTCACAAGGAAAACGCATGTTGGTTGTTACCCCGTGTCCAGCCTTAGAGGTGGTTACGAAAGCCAGTGTACCTAATTCCAAAGCTTTGCACCCACGGTGGATTCAATGGGCTGCATCTTTGACGTCCCAGGATGTCACGTTCATTTTTGACGCCACGTTACGGTCGCAGGAGTATTTACAGTATGAATTTGTTCATCCTGCTCCATTAGCTATGCGGCCGTTGGAGGATTTCCATTGCATCATTTACACTGATGGTTCGGCGCAGGTTGCGCATGGCTCTAAACATGCCTACATTTCCGCTTGCGCCATTGTGGTCGGTGCCATGGTGAACGATGAGTTCAAGTCCAGTGTCGTGCACACGCAGACGCTTGGGGACTGCACCGCACAATTAGCAGAGCTTCGTGCTCTGATGCTTGCATTGGAGTACGCAGATCCTAGTGTGACGACTTTGATCGTAAGTGACTCTTAGTACTGTGTCCAGTCTTACAATGAAAACTTGTTCTTTTGGATTCAGAATGAATTTCGTGACTCCAAAGGTAGCACAATAAAACATAAAACAATCTGGGTCCGAGTGGCGGAACTTAAAGAGAAGCTGCCACTTGTGTTTGTGATTCATACTCTCGGTCATCAGCGCGTGGGGGTACACGCTGTTGGCAATTCGCTTGCTGATGAAGCAGCGAAGTCAGCAGTATTGAAATACTTAGTTGCAGCAGTCACGAGGTCCAAAAGCAAAATAGATGATGACATCTTGGCAGCAGTTGCTGCAACGGAGAAGGGAAGTAAATATCCTGCGGGGTTCCCTTCTAAATACACATACCACTTAAGTCCCGATAAGGTTCCTTATGTGAAAATCCCTGATGTTGGCGAACGTCTAGTTCCCAACTCGGATCGCAGGGCTGCTTTGATTGCAGCGGCTCATGAAGGTGTGGCGTCTGCGCATGCGTGCGTCTCAGCCACTGTAACTCAGCTACAACAAAGATTCTGGTGGTGGGGACTGTACAAACAGACGCGCGATTATGTTCTTCAATGTGACATTTGCCAGCAGATTAAGCCTTCAACTGCTGCGCGTCCGCCTCAGACACGGTTGTATATCTCGAATAAACCGCTTGGATGCGTTTATTTGGATCACTGCGGTCCTTTTTTTTCTAATACTGCATACAAGTACATCTTAGTAGCAGTAGATTCATGCACCCGCTTTGTGTGGGTATGGCCACATCGGAGCGCTGATTCACGTACTGTCATTAAGGATTTGCGTGTCTTTGTGGGAATTTTTGCCTGTGGTACTTTCCATTCGGATCAGGGTCCGGCTTTCGCCTCTAAGGCGTATAAGGATGCTATGGTTTCGATGGGGGTCCAAGTCAAGTTTTCGAGTCCCTACAGACCTGAGGGTAACAGTGTAGTTGAACGAATGAACCGCGACTTAAAGCAATCTTTGACAGCTCGAGTTATAGGCACTGGCAGAAACTGGTTAGCCCACCTCATGGGCGTGCAGCGTGCGCTTAATAATCTCCCTAGAAGGTCTCTGGGTGGGCGGACCCCATACGAAATGCTCTTTGGTATCAAGATGTATGTCCCTGACCTCGATGGGCTAGACACCAAGGCCCAGGCCACGGCCTTTGACGTAGATGAACATTGCAATGTTTTACAGAATCTACAAAAGACCAGAGACAGTCTTGCAAAGGAACATTTGCCCTCCACATCGGATGATGCGTTGCAGATTCCGGTAGTTGGCTGGCTATCCCAAGTTGGAGAACTGGTTCGAGAGAAGATCGATAACAAGAAAGAGTTTGGTCCCTCATATCGAGCACCGGTTCGAGTTCTTGGAGTGAAGGGCACAAGAACAGTCATTTTACCACCACTTCCAGGTCGTAAGGAGAACAGGTTTATTTCTATTGACAATGTCAAGACACACAGGGTGGCCGATTCTTCATAGCATGACACCGGCTGTATCCTGTCCTTCCATGGTGAGGCACTCTGTGCTAGCAATAACATCTGGCGCAGAAAAGGAGGTGTCCCTCGAGATGCCTGCCATATCCAGTCCTTTATTAAATACTATTCCTGTTACTGACATTGATGAGCTGAACTACACTTATCCTGCTGATTTATCGATGCCTGATTTGCAGACCCGTTTGGCCAACCAGTCCAGATTCTCTTTTGACTCTGTTTCGGAACCTTTGAAGAAATCCTCAAACATTGCAAGATATGCCACGTTGTTTAAAAAACATTTTTTAATTCCCCCTTGGACATACATTTGGTTGATCCTATTTTCATTTTATCTTTTTATGTCAATTGGTTTTGTGTTTTATTTTTTCCGTCTGATTGATGGTCACTACGTTAAAGAAAGAACAGGAATTCAGTACCTTAACGGAACATTGGCCCCCTCTTTCCTCTTCACATTCAGCGCACAGACTGAAACGAAACTTGAATACAGTTAACATTACTGCTTGGCCTGTCCTTGATGGGATTGTGTGGGATGCGGTTAGGTTTCAGATACATGGGCCCACTGAAGTGATTAATGTTCCAAATGTGCTTAGAGTAAACATGGGAGATGTGATTAAACAAAATATACGTTCTGATGATTGGGATATTCAGGCCGTGGAAGCATTATTCTCTGATTTGAAGTATTATGCTGCCTTCGATGCTGAGGATCTGTATACAGATTCTATTAATTATGGCGATTTGTTTTGTTTTCAACACTATGGTAATCATTTTTTACATAAAACGAATTCCAGAAGGGTTGCTGTAAATTATACACAATGGGAACATTGCCCTGCTCCATTCGGTGGCAGCTCCAATACGTTTCTGAAAAAATACACCTATTTTACAGACTTTAATCAATCTAATCCCGAGTCATTTTACTTTAAAATGACAAAAAAGCCCATGTCCAAAGTTAAACTTACCGATACAAAAATGCTGTATTCGACGTCCTTCCTAGACAAGTTGGCTGTAGAAGGCTACGAGTTTTGGAAAGGAACAATTGACCTTCAATCGGTTTGGGGTACCAAAGATTGGCAGGTACAAGGCACTGAGGCTTTGCACCGTGCATGTCTCATCCCGAATCACATGTTGTTTTTAAATTCAACCATTTTCCAAACAACATGCTTTGGATTGGCTACTTCTAAAAAGTTAAATACACCAACCATCTCAGATTTAGAAGAATATTCAGGTTGGGATAACTTTACTGATTTATCAATTCCCGAGTTGCAAACTCTTTTACACAATTCGTCCTTTAACATTTCCAGTTTGGAATCCAAGGGTTGGTTGATGTGGCATAGGAGTGCTGATTCTTGCCAACGCCGTTTTCTGGGTTTGGCTGAGGGTTTCACAGAAGTCAGACTCGATCCCCGTTTTGAAGAAGGCTATACTGTCACAACTTATTCTGTAGGGAAGCTGTGTCAGAATTGGTTACAACATTCTACCTTGGCTGCAGTTAAACTACATCTGTCTCTATTAAATGATAATGTGGATTTGAACGATTTTATAAAAGGCCCGGTTAAAGGTAGATCTAAACAATGGCTGTATGCGATTTACAATGAAATTTGGAAAGTTTCCCAAGTTGAGGCTGCTAAACGCCTAAGAGCTATTGATCAAGCAAATTTAGAAAAGGTCCTTGCAGTGGTTGATAACAGTATTAACACGCTTTCTTCCCGAATTTACACGTTGAACAATATTGTGTCTTCTGTTGTTGACATTGTACATGATGAAGTGTCCGTGTTATATCATGGTCAAAATCAATTACGTTCTGTGATGCAGTTTGCTTGGACACTACAGACTCTTAAGTCTGGTCGAGTGCCTTGGAATTTTATGAATGTCTCATCACTATTTGCCCCATTTAATTTGACTGAAAAACAGCGAATGCTGTCAATGAGGGATGCAACGTTTTCTATGTTACACATTGAAAAATTAGAATCCTTGCCCTTTTCTGTGGCTGAGGTGACTGCTGCTACATGGCTTATCCATGGTGTTATTACCTTACCTTTTGCTTTGTATAAATTTACAAATTGTATGAAATATATAGCCATTGGGCGATATGAACCATTAGGCAGTGCTTTCCTCCATGAGACATGGTCGTTACCATACACTTATAGATGCCTAAAAGAGGGAAATTAAGTGAATCTGAATGGTGAAGAATGTACACAGTCGCCTGGCCGCTCGCTAATATGCAGACACATCCAGTTGCATGGTTCTTGTAATCAGGACAAACCTAATTTGGCCTGTGTTTTGAAAGGGACCCCAGTTCCTGCAATAGTTCCCACGTTCACTTTATTGTCCAACGGTAGTTATTTACTTTTGAATAACGATCTGTGTTGTGGGTTACAGGCTGGTATCGCCTATGTGGTAACCGTATCAGAGAGGGTGGTTTGTTGCAAGAATGTGTTATATCCACCCACGCATGGGAGTTCAGATGTTTTAATTTGGCCAAGAATACCAACCTTGAAAGCTGAGTTCAATGGTTTAGGCCGTATAAGAGCACTATTGTCTCAAAAGCAGGTGGCCCTGAGTTCTGCCCGCGAAACTTATGTCCTTCACATAGCAAACACACGCACAGAAGTGCAGGCACTTTTAAGTACTGATTTGCCGTTTCATTTCTCCGAGCTGGTTCATCAAATCTTCAATGCCTCCTCCACGACCGGGCTGGCTCATTTTTTTAAAATGGTTAGCAGTGGTCTCGTGCCTACATTTGAAAAAGTATTTGGTATTATCCCTGCGTTTTTTCATTCTATATTCGCAAGCTTGTTTGGCGGATTCCCTGTTTTGCTGGCTTTGGCTGCAGGCGTTCTGGTGATATTTTACTTTTTAAAACATGGATGCCCATCCTGCGCAAGGAAACGCTCAGCCCCTACTGATGCAGTTTCGCAACCGGATGCTTGATTACTATGGCTCCTTGCCGCTTGCGACTTTAAGCACGGCTTTTGGATTATCGTTCAGATTCTCCTATTTCACATGTGTCCAGCCCGTGTTTCATTGCCTGAGCTGTGATTTCGACTGGGCCATTGATTTGTGTCTCTGTTTACCGACTTCTCCTGACGTCGATTTTGATCAGCTGATGAACCCCGTAGTGGCTCACGAGTTGGTCTGTTCTGGCGAAAGGGTTATGGCTGTGGCAGCGATGCATGGACTAATGGGTCAGTGGGACATATTCGCAGCGGCGCATGACTTTCTGGCACATAGTGTTCTCGAGAACCCACTGAGTTGCCCTCTGATGTTGCTAGAGGAATCGGTGTTGGAGGAGCATGTATGTTCTTTCCCATTGCTTAATTGGATGGCTGAACTGTTTTCGGATGATGACAGTGATTTCATGTTGGAAGCTGTAGCTACTTATTTTGCATATTCATTCAACCCATGAGTGACTTTGAAGACTTTCATTATTATGGCACGTGACTTTATAGTAATTCTGAATGGTGCCTTTTTTAATACGAACATTCGATTTTTCATATGTTCTGGGCCTATGAACTGAGAGTAGGCCTTAAGTTCGACTTTTATATTTTGTGTGGCCACTATAGGCATTCATACTTAACTTTTGTTTTTAAATTTTACTTACATTTGCATACATTTAGCTTGGCTCAATATCATTGAACTCTGCTTTCATGTTTTGCCTCTCATAGAGTATTGGCTTATATTTTTTCTTTTTTAACCGTCCTCGGATCATTGGGGGGGTGTCATATGGTTACTACGTTTCTATATATTGTGTTAAGTTAGCATGTGCTTATTAAATGTTTAAACGCCATATTTTCTTTCTGCTTCAGTTTGCACACGACACCTAATTGTTATTGTAGCTTTCAAACTAGACGAAAGATGTGATTTATTTGAGAATAATATGTTATTGCCCTGGTATCAGTCGTGCTTGGTACACTTGGTACCACTGTCTGCACACCGAGAACTGCACACTCTAAGAATAACCTAACACAAGGTTGCTGATGGCCTGATCCTCGCACCACGTTAGTCATAACACAAATAATGTCGCTGCCAACATTGGGCTCTACGTGGGTTTAAGATAGAGTTACAGGGAATGAAACAACACACTTGATGCTTGGCATGCAGAGAGCTGGTAGCTGTTGATGTGATCTCCTCCTACTGAGAATTAGAGGTATGGGGCCGCCCTGCTAAGAACCCAAACGAGACCTTCTTAGATATAAAATAATATGCTAATTAGGGTGCACGAAATATAGGTGATACAGAATTCTATAGATTTTTGCATCATAACATGCCATCACCTTTTTCTTATTATGGATTAGTGACTATGCTGCTAACTCTGATTTTTATAATATGTATGTTGATATTATACAAGATACTGCGTTTGAGAATGCTGCATTGAAAAATAAACATTTCACACTTGCACGTGTGTTCTTTGCCTCCCAGTTTCGGTTTGTAATGATTATATAACGAAAGAGTGTTCATGTGTTCCACGATACCTGAGGTACCCTAAGTTCATGTTCTGGATTGTCTAAGTCATTGGGAAGTATTTACTACCGATGAGACACTGTAGCTAGCTTGGTAAGGGGATTTCTGAAACAAAGGTGAGTTCTGGGTCACCCTGACTCACCCAGGTTCTAGATCTCCTAATTTAGGTCAATATCCTGGATTTGAAAAGCGTGTGGTTGCTCGAAAATGAAGGTATGAAAATATCTGTACTGAAGGTGTAGAGAAGGGTAAAAAACAAGAAAATGTGATTGCAAGCAAAAAAGACACTGTTTAAGAGATTGTTTGTTTTCAGTTTGAAAACAGTTCTGGTGTCAACTGCTATGCTAATGTAGTGGTCAATGTTTTTTTTTTTCTTGAACGTTTGCAATAGAAAATTATGGAGGATTGTGAAAAAAGATTTTGTTCCTTGTTACATTCTCTTTATGAAAAATTGAGAACAGATAAAAGTAAAATACAAAGCGTTTCTGATGTAATATTTTGGATGTATGTTCTGGTTCTACACAATTTACACAAAATACCCAACAAGATGCTCAGGAGTTTCTAATGTATATGCTTACAGAATTGGAAAATGAGGGTGTAGACATGGAGAATATTTTTGGCCTTTGTTATAAATGGGAACATCAATGTGAAAATTGTATGTATACATGTAGCACTAATGTAGATACTGAAATTTCTATGGTTTTTTAAATGCTAATTCCTAACTATACCGTGTGTGAACCCTATGTTTTTTTCAGTGAATTTCAAAGGTTTTGTAAATGCTAATTCGTAACTATAACTACTCTGGTTAAAGAAAGATCTAAACTAGTATTATAGTGTGTGAAAGTTGAGATGAATGTATGTGGAATGCATAATTGACTGTAAAAATACATTTCTCATGTGAGGTGAATGCATAAGTGCAGAATTATAAGGAAGTGCTGCAGCATGACACTGTAAACTGTTTAACTACAGTGTGCTGTGTTACCTCCGAAGCACAAGGATGTATCATATGTACATACATATGTTGCAACTCTGTGCTTCTCTCTGCACAGCTGCAGAAACTGCAGGCATGTGGTGACACAGACACCCTTGCACCATGGTGCAAGGATGTCCGTGTCATGTGGAGATTGCTTTTGTGATAGAAGGGACACTATCTTGCACAAAAACAATCAGTAAAGGCAATTTTCTCCTTCAATATATGCTATGTATTCCAACATATATTGAATGCAAAAAAATGTGGAGAAGTGCAAACAATTTTCCTCATTGTGCTTTGCTATACCAATAGATGGATCGTGTAGCATTCACAAACATGTCCAGATTTATGATTTATGATAAATCTGGAAATGTGTCTTGTTTTATGAGTGTTCTGTGCAAACACGCACAACAAAATTTATAGAACACCTTTTCAACGCAAAGTACTGTGTATAATGAGATTATATTAACATGGAAAAGAAAAGGTATACAGAATGCCTTTTCCTCACCTCATAAATAAGAAAGAGAGTTAATGGCTAGGCCACTTGTTTTTATAGGAGTAAATGTCGGTACTGATAACAGAGAACAAGATACATTTACAACTATTTATGTTTTAGGGAACTGATAGGACAGGTTTATATATTACTGAAGGGAAGGGATGCGACCTAATATGGTATTTGCAAAAACACTGACTGATGTGGTTTAAATTAAACAGTTTAATTTTTTTTAATTCTGAAATTATCAAGACCTGCAAAAGAACCATAGTAGTTCATTCTGTAGTATACCATATATCTTGCAGACAGGTGTTCTGAAGCTATTCCCTATTTTTTACCTTTTTGCATTGCAATTTTCTGACAGAAATCTAGCCTATCTATGTTCCTTTTCCTCCACAGTGTGGAAACACAGTTTATTCTCCATTTTAAGACTTACTAAAACTTACCTCTACGGTAATACACGTAAAAAACAGTACACATTTTATTCACTTGTTTTTTATAATGTAAATGGTGGTAAAATTGATATTGTAAAACGAATATCTGTAAAAAAAGAAAAAATGGTTAAAACATATAATAATACATTTTTAACAGCACAGCATCATTTTTACATTTTACAAAGTCATTATTTTGCTTTTGTTGCTTTTCTCAGAATATATTGAATTTCACTTGAAACAGTACAATTGAAACAGTGATTTCAATTGAAACAGTGATTTCAATTGTACTCATCACATAACAGCGGGCAAAAAAAAACCTAATCAATTAGATTGTTTCAAAAAAACAATAATGCATCTATAGTAAAATACTAGATAATACAAATCACAATGTATATAAAATGATTACTGCTAAGAAAATGTTATATCTTAAATTTATAAACACTATAAATAATACCACGTAAAATTATACACCGAGACAATGTGCAACAAAAAGTCCATAATTCAAAGAAATACATTTACTTGAGGCCAAATTGTATTTTTGCAGTAATTTTTATATAAATTGTCCAAAGATAATCCTATAAAATTATAACAATAAATTCCTCGGAGGCTGAATTATCTTCTTAAAACGTTGGCTTTAAAAATATTAGATAGGAATGTGGCAATTCAAAAGGCAAACGTTGTTTGAAAACCAACTCAGCATCATTACAAATACTCCAGCCTTTCTCACTTTTGAGATATGCAGTGTAGTGTCCTGAGGTTATTGAACGACCGTTGTGGAAAATTATTACTACTGCTAAAAAAGTCCTTCCAGATATTGATAGTTGTGTAGCAACAAAATGTTTTATTAAATTGTCCAATTTTCTTCCATCAGCTGAACAACTTTGCATCTTTAAAATTATATATTTTCCATATCTTTGGATAAATAATGTTGATAGCATTTCTGATTTGCAGTGCCTACACTCCATGTGTTGGTTGCAGCTTAAAGTAATTTACTGAAAGACACTGATTTACAGTCCGGTAATGTCAAATATAAAAATCTTTCAGTGGATTTTGAATATATATATCCGGCTTCAGCATGACTCCTGTTTTTCCCGAAGAGAGGTTAAAACGGGGCATTATGGCTCAACAACATGAAGAACCCACCAGAGGGATTTAAATCCAATTGCGAGAACTACAATGACCAGCATGCCCACCAGAGAAACAACCCATAAAATGTCTTACCAAATTAATTGGCTATCGCTGTAGAAACGCGTTTATGACAGAGTGCGGCACACCTTTGAGAAAGTTGAAGTTTCAACGAAACGCGTCAGGACTGCCAAACCTGCATTATTAATAAAGAAGTGTACGAGTCCAATGCAGTGCGACTCCAATTTCTTCAGGCAGAGGAAGAAGGGATTTTGAATATATATATATATATATATATATATATATATATATATATATATATATATATATATATATATATATATATATATATATATATATTACCTACTGGCAATCGCCAGTAGGTATATATAGATAGGATTTTTTCTCTATGGGACTTTTGAAAATTCTATGGCTAATAACTTTGGCGTTTGTGGACGGAATCGGCTGAAATTTTCAGGAAAATGGCACATTTTGTTTCAGCCCCTAAAAATTTGGGGGGGTTTCGTCAAGGGGGGGCCGAGAAAAAAGGGGGGTCCAAAAACTCGTTTTTCCCATTCATTTTTCCATAGGGCGTTTGGCCTCACTTTTAGCTCGAACGGCTGAATGGATTTGCACGAAATTTGGCAAAATTGTAGGGACTGTTAGCCCGATGTGCCTTTGCTGGGTCTCAATATATGTGCTCCGGTGGATTTTGAGAAATTGACGTTTTAAAAAACAATTATATCTGTGACAGCGTCCCGGGTAGCGCTCCGGTTCGCGAACTTTTCGCGTAACGGAGCTTTGCGAAGCGAAGCTGATTGGCTCTCCGGTGTCTGTCAACATTCTAAACAGTCCGGTGCGGCCGCCATCTTGTCTCTCGGTAGGATCGAGAGACAAGAAGAGGAGAAAAACGAAGGGGGAATTTAATGAAAGGGGGCAAGGTAGACCCTTCTTGACCCCCTAGGAATGATGTTGGGGTTATTAAAGGGTCCCGTGGGGCAAATAAAAAAAATAGATTTTTTGCGGTAGAAGCGCTTTCCGGTTCGCGAACCGGGTAGCGAATCGGGACGCGAAACGGGAATTCGCCATTTTGTGTTTCGTTTTAATTAATTTACAAAATGGAGGAAAAACAATGTGTGAAATGGGTATAAGGGGGTACGGGAGACGTATCCTGACCCCCTATGTTTTCTGAGGGTGGCTGAGGATGCTCATATATGTTGATACTTGTCTTCCAGCGGCTGCGCGTGAGCATTTTTTTTTTTGCTGCGTGACGTCTGTTAACGATCGATTTGAAGGAAATCAGGAAGTGTTGACCGCCATTTTGACACTGCGAGTAAATATATTGTTAAAAATAATTGTTATAAATTAGTCCGTATTGATAAACATTGTCTGCGCCATCTTGCTTTTTTGCCAATGCCACACTTTTGTCGTGCACGGCAGCCATTTTAGATGCCTTGACCAGACCCACTCTCTGCACGCCGCCGATCCTCAGCATGGCTCCCCACCCTCGCAAGCATCTCCCCCATGCATTGGTCACCCCCGCTCTCTCTCTTATGCATGGGCCATAAACCTCCCCCCATCTGCGCTGCTCTTCCCTGAGAATCACACCCTGTGCCCGCCCGACACCTCCCTTTCACCCTATTCACTACCGCACCCTCTGACACTCCTCTTCCTTTGTGTCTGATTGTCCAGGCCGGTCCCAGGCTATCACCTAGCCCTGCGGATGTAGTTTATGGCCTCAACTGTAAAGAATCACCCCTCTTCAAAGGAGTTACAGTAGATCAAGGCCCCCACCCCATGAGATCCGTCACACCACACGCGTTCCTACTATCTGATAACGATCCTGTATTGTGATTGGGCAGGGGATTCTCACTGTGAGGGTATGTGGGACCGAGCCAGAAGCGGAAGATTCCAGGGATGCCTTTTTGTACATCAAAGTCTTCACAATTATGTGTCACATTAAAAATATATAGCACTCCAACAAAGTAGTGGGATTATAACACTTTAATAACTTATAAATATATACAAAGCACCAAAAACAGTAAACACGTTAAAAAAAAAATATTTAAACACAGCAACAATGGTCAGTAGCGGTCTGTTGTGCGAATAGTCCGAAGGCAGCACAACGCAACAAGATCTGGACGGCACCCCCTTGCCATTCAGCGGTTTTTCGCCCGCTTTTGCTGCACTGTGTGTGGTCAGTAGCGGTCTGTTGTGCGAATAGTCCGAAGGCAGCACAATGCGCCGAGATCTGGACGGCACCCAGGTGATGTCCTTTACTTGCCGCACTGGTTTTGGCATCCTACAATGCTGCACCGAAAAACGGCGTGGGGCGCCTCGGGGGCGGGGGAGGCGGCATGTACGGGCCTCCCCAGGTGGAGGCTCGTCTGCTGTAGTGGGGCGCCCTTTTACTGTTTCAATCACCAATCAGCAGTTTTCCGCCCGCTTTTGCTGCACTGTGCCTCATCCGCCATTTAGCTGTTTACCGCCCGCTCTTGCGGCTACAGCGTCTCGCTCACCATGTAGTTGAATTGCGCCCACTCTTGCGGTGCAGCGATAGGCGGCTGCCACAGGACTCTCAAAATGGTGGCCAGCTCTTTGGATTTGGGCCTGGTCCACTAAAATGGTCCGGGACACCTTGGAACTCAGACGCTTGTCTGCTAGGGCATGGGCCCAATTCTCGAAAGCGTCCCCTCTTTTGACTGATTGTTCTTGTTGCCTATTTCTTCTGTTGTCATTTAACGGAACCTTTTTGGACTGCGGAAAGGTGTTCGGTCTGACCGCTGGTTGGTGGAGACATTTTGACTATATCCTGGACCTGCCCGGCCTCGCACAAAATGGCGCTGGTATAAATGGGACTCGTAACTCCTTGTTGTGTACTGGTTGCCCAACCTTGATATCACGAGATACGTATGCAGTTTTGAAGCACATGGCGGGCGGGGACGAGAATTGATTGAACATTTGGACATCCCTATTGATATTAAGTTCTGATGTGTTATTGAATACTGTACTATTGAAAGTTCGAATTAACGTCACTCATGGTACTTGCCCGCAAATGTATATCTAGATAATTTTATTGTAATTGGCCCTGTCGTACTTTAATTATAAAATGTACGTCCCCCGATTCCGCAACTTTTTAGACACCTTACTTCTTGCAACCTAATGGCCCGCTCGTTACGTTCTTCTACAGTGTAAATGTCCCCTCATCATATACGATTCCAGTTTGCTCCGTGGCCGGCCCACGTGGTTATAGGCCCGTATTTGTATACTGCCATTTTCGCAATAAAGGTTTTTAAAACAAAACATGGTAGTAGTACCTTTTTTGGTATAGTTGTGAATAATAGCCACTGTTTTCGAATGAGTAAAAGGCAAGTGAAATAAAGCAGCCCGATTACATGACGGTTGAAAGCTATAATACGCAGGAACGCAGTAAAGATAAATAGTCAAGGGCTGTTGTGTTTTCCACTCCTGCAACATAAAGTGATCGATAAGAATCCGATATTCATGCCTATCAGCGACTAAGACAGCAGGCAGAGCCTCTTTTGATGAACGGCTCCCTCATGGGACTAAGAAACGCCCTTTTTCTCGAAATAGGAATATTTTACTTGCAGGCCAGTTGTAAATTTCCAGGGAAAATACATTAGCCTGGAACATTGTTAGTGATAAACTGTAAATGCATCTGGGTCCTTTGCTTTACAAGTCAGGGCGAGAAAAAAAAAGGTGGGGCTTTCATCATTTAGGAAAAAAAAATGTTCGAAAGCAATGAAAAGCGTTATTTTTAGGTCATATGACCAAGCCTTTCATCATTAGAATAACAAAAGTAAAATGAACCAATGAAAAGTTTTATTAACAAGTCACATGACCTGTTATGCTTACGTTACGTGCTGCGCGCCTCGCTCTGGATCGTTTCCGGGAAGCTGCGCCTCGCGCACCGGAGCATTTCCGGGTGCGCTAATGCGGCGCGTCATATGACACTTTACGCGACAACGCAGGTCCAGAATATAGTCAAAATGTCTCCACCAACCAGCGGTCGGAACACAACCCCTTTCAGCAGTCCAAAAAGTTCTGATAAATGACAAGAGAAGGGACAGGCAACAAGAACCATCAGTCAAAGAGGGGAGGGCAAGTTCTTCTCTACCGGGTCACGTTGGGTCAGCGTGCATAAATCCGAAAATGTTTTTACCTTCCACGTACTTGACATTTTACAGCTTTTGATATTTGCTATTAAAAAACCATTGAAATTCACTGAAAAAACCATAGGTTATAGACCATATATAGTTAGGAATTAGCATTTACAAAACCTTGAAAATTCACTGAAAAAACCATAGGTTATAGACCATATATAGTTAGGGATTAGCATTTACAAAACCTTATTTTACTCGCACAAAACCATTGAAATTCGCATATATAGTTAGTTGCACTAACTATATATCGCGCACCCGCAATCCACTGCTGATGATGTCACATATTACATCATTCATGACATGGTCAGTGACATCACTGATGACATCACTGATGACAACACCCAGTGACTGTATGTTTCTGTAAAGTTAAAATATGTCTTACATATTGAAGAATGAGTTGATGTATAAGTGTCTGGCTGAAGGATTTAGTAGGTGCATGACTGACTGTATGAGTGAGTGATTAAATGTGTCTCACTGAGTGCATGGGTTAGTGACTAAACTGTCTTAATTTGTGCATCATTATGTCTGTTGTTCTGTGAACTGCTGCATGTGTTGATCAGTAGCTATATGAGTAACTATATGGGTTATTGATTGGTTGCCCAAGTATTTGAATGGGAGACTGAGTGTGTGTGTGGGTGGCTGGGAGGTGTGTGACTCTGTGCATAGATGTGTGAGCAGTTGATTCACTATATGTATGGGTTCAAAAGTGCATGTGGAAACAGCTGTATGGGCGGTTGACTGTCTGCCTGAGTGTATTGGTGAGTGAATGGATTTCTCAGTGCTACATGTCAAAGTAAGTACATATGTAAAACACAGTACATGTAAGAGTTGACATATATAAATAACTGTGCATAGGAGCCAGTGAATGTGTGAGTGGCTGTATGGATCATTGTGAACATGTATCAGAGAGTAAATATGTGTTAGTATATGTTTGAATAAGTAAGGTGTGTATAACTGTATAGTTGAGAATATGGAGGTGTGATTGATTATTTAAATGACTGACTAGGTGTGTAATTAACTCCATGGATAAGTGACAGTCTGTGAGTGTCTGTTTATACTGATTTTATCTAAGGTTATATTAGAGTCTGAAGATGTTCATTGTATTATCACATAAATGATATCATCAGTGATGTGATCAGTAATGTCAAATGAGATGTCATCAGTGATGTCATCAGTGATATCATTTGAGATGTCATCAGTGATGTCATTTGAGATGTCATCAGTGATGTCATCAGTGATGTCACTGACCATGTCATGAATGATGTAATATGTGACATCATCAGCAGTGGATTGCGGGTGCGCGATATATAGTTAGTGCAACTAACTATATATGCGAATTTCAATGGCTTTGTGCGAGTAAAATAAGGTTTTGTAAATGCTCATCCCTAACTATATATGGTCTGTAATATATATATATATATATTCACAGAAAAAACCATAGGTTATAGACCATATATAGTTAGGAATTTGCATTTACAAAACCTTGAAAATTCACTGAAAAAACCATAGGTTATAGACCATATATAGTTAGGGATTAGCATTTAAAAAACCTTATTTTATTTGCACAAAACCATTGAAATTCCATATATAGTTAGTTGCACTAACTATATATCGCGGACCCGCAATCCACTGCTAATGATGTCACATATTACATCATTCATGACATGGTCAGTGACATCACTGATGACATCACTGATGACATCTCAAATGACATCACTGATGACATCACTGATGACATCTCAAATGACATCACTGATGACATCACTGACATCTCATTTGACATTACTGATTACATCACTGATGATATCATTTATGTGATAATACATCTTCAGACTCTAATATAACCTTTGATACACTCAGTGTAAACAGGCACTCACAGACTGTCACACATCCATGGAGTTACTCACACACCTATTCAGTCATGCAAAGAATCAATCACATCTCCATTTCCTTAACTATACAGTTATACACACCTTACTTATTCAAACATATACTAACACATATTTACTCTCTTATACAATCCTTGATACAAGTTCACAATGATTCATACAGCCACTCTCACATTCACTGACTCTTATGTTCAGTTATTTATATATGTCAACTCTCACATGGAGTGTGTTTTACATATGTACTTACTTTGACATGTAGAACTGAGATATCCATTCACTCACCAATATACTCATGCACACAGTCAACTGTCCATACAGCTGTTTCTACATGCACTTTTGAACCCATACACCTAGGGAATCAACCGCTCACACATCTATGCACAGAGTTATACACCTCCCAGCCACCCACACACACACTCAGTCTCCCATACAAATACTTGGGCAACCATTCAATAACCCATATAATTACTGATATAGCTACTGATTTAAACATGCAGCAGTTTACAGAAGAACATAAATATTGATTGCCAAATTAAGACACTTTAATCACTAACCCATGCACTCAGTGAGACACATTTAATCATTCTCTCATACAGTCAGTCATGCACCTACTAAATCCTTCATCCAGACACTTATACATCCACTCATTCTTCAATATGTAAGACATATTTTAACTTTACAGAAACATACAGTCACTGGGTGTTGTCATCAGTGATGTCATCAGTGATGTCATTTGAGATGTCATCAGTGATGTCATCAGTGATGTCACTGACCATGTCATGAATGATGTAATATGTGACATCATTAGCAGTGGATTGCGGGTCCGCGATATATAGTTAGTGCAACTAACTATATATGGAATTTCAATGGTTTTGTGCAAATAAAATAAGGTTTTTTAAATGCTAATCCCTAACTATATATGGTCTATAACCTATGGTTTTTTCAGTGAATTTTCAAGGTTTTGTAAATGCAAATTCCTAACTATATATGGTCTATAACCTATGGTTTTTTCTGTGAATTTCATTGGTTTTTTAAAAGCTAATATCTATAGCTGTAAAATATATTCTTTATTAAGTGACGTATCACGTAGCCCGTGAGACGCCTCATGATGCATCGCATAACCGTGACGTATCGTCTCTGCAGCGCAAACCAAACCCAAAACGTAAGCGCGCCAGAACACGCTTAAAGATATATATATATTTTTTTAACCTTAATTAGACAAAATCCACACGTGCACATATCACAAACGTTCAAAAAACACAATATGTCGGACTCCCGTTACGCTGCCGGTTAGCTGCCCGGTTAACGTACCAGGAAGCACCTTTACCGCGAAAAATCGCAATTTTTTTTTTTTCACCCCCCAGGGAACTTTAATAGCCCCCTCATCAATCCTAGGGGTTCAGGAGGGGTCTGCCTTACCCCTTTCATTCATTTACACCTTTTTTTTTCCACCTCTTGTCTCTCGATCCCACAGAGAGACAAGATGGCGGCCGCTCCAGACTGTTTACAATGATAACAGCCAATCAGCTTCTCCTCAGACTCCCGTTACACTGCCGATTAGCTTCCCGGTAGCTGCCCGGTTAGCTGCCCAGTTCGCGTACCAAGACGCGTCTCTACGGCGAAAAAATCGGATTTTTTTGTTTGGTTTTTTTTGGCCCCACGTGGCTTTATAATATCCCCCTCATAAATCCTAGGGGGTCAGAAGGGGTCTACCTTGCCCTCTTTCCTTCATTTCCCCCTTTGTTTTGGCCTCCTCTTGTCTCTCGATCCTACCGAGAGACAAGATGGCGGCCGCTCCGGACTGTTTACAATATTGACAGCCAATCAGCTACTCCTCAGACTCCCGTTACACTGCCGGTTAGCTTCCCGGTTAGCTGCCCGGTTAGCTGCCCGGTTCGCGTACCAAGACGCGTCTCTACGGCGAAAAAATCGGATTTTTTTTTTTTTTTTGGGTTACACTGCCGGTTAGCTTCCCGGTTAGCTGCCCGGTTAGCTGCCCGGTTCGCGAACCAAGACGCGTCTCTACGGCGAAAAAATCGGATTTTTTTTTTTTTGGGTTACACTGACGGTTAGCTTCCCGGTTAGCTGCCCGGTTAGCTGCCCGGTTCGCGAACCAAGACGCGTCTCTACGGCGAAAAAGTCGGATTTTTTCTTTTTTTTTTGGGGCCCGGCGTGGCTCTATAATATCCCCCTCATCAATCCTAGGGGGTCAGAAGGGGTCTACCTTGCCCCCTTTCCTTCATTTCCCCCTTTGTTTTGGCCTCCTCTTGTCTCTCGATCCTACCGAGAGACAAGATGGCGGCCGCACCGGACTGTTTAGAATGTTGACAGACACCGGAGAGCCAATCAGCTTCGCTTCGCAAAGTTCCGATACGCGAAAAGTTCGCGAACCGGACCGCTGCCCGGAGCGCTGTTACAGATATATATCTTGATTTAAACGTTAATTTCTCAAAATCCACTGAAGCACATATATTGAGACCTAGCAAAGGCACATCGGGCTAACAGTCCCTACAATTTTGCCAAGTTTCGTGGAAATCCATTCAGCCGTTCGGGCTAAAAGTGAGTCCAACCGCCCTATGGAAATTAACATGGGAAAAACGCGTTTTGGGACCCCCCTTTTTTCTCGGCCCCCCCTTGACGAACCCCCCCCAAATTTTCAGGAGCTGCTCAGAAACAAAATGTGCCATTTTCCTGAAAATTTCAGCCGATTCCGTCCACAAACGCCAAAGTTATTAGACATAGAATTTTCAAAAGTCCCATAGGAAAAAAATCCTAACTATATATACCTACTGGCTATCGCCAGTAGGTAATATATATATATATATATATATATATATATATATATATATATATATATATATATATATATATATATATATTTATATTTATATATATATATATATATATATATATATATCCTTTCAAGAAGCTCCTGCTGGCAAACCGAACGCTTAAAGAAGTGGCTCGTATCCGGCAGAGCAGCCGGAATCAATATCACAGCAAAAACGGCGTACCAACGAGCACTTAGAGGAACAAACACGGGAGTCAGGTCAAGGTTCCAGAGAAAAGGGTTTATTAATCCATAAACCTCGTGACGCGTTTCGCGCTTGGAAAGCGCTTGTTCACACAAAGTTTGCACCATTACAATCAAGCTATATGGGAATTCTCACTTACGTGTCATGGACAACAACAAAGGACTTGTTTATGGTCGCCATCTTTGAGTGGTGTAACAATCATTATTGTCAAAACGTAAAACAAATAACAGAATCGTGTACGATATATCGTGAAAAGTCTACAAACACATAAGGCGGCATCATATTATGATTGCTAGTGCATTGTGCATGACACATATTGCCGAAAATGTGGAATCCTGCTAATTCGCTTGTTAGTGCGTTTGTCAGCATAATATATAATACATGTAAAACCACTGGCGAAGGAAATACTGTTATATATATATATTCACTGAAAAAACCATAGGTTTTAGCCCATATATAGTTAGGGATTAGCATTTACAAAACCTTAATTTACTCGCACAAAACCATAGAAATTCGCATATATAGTTAGATGCAATAACTATATATCGCGCACCCGCAACCCACTGCTGATGATGTCACATATTACATCATTCATGACATGGTCAGTGACATCACTGATGACATCACTGAATATCTTGCTGGTATTGGGCCCTAATTCTAGCAGGGGAGGAGAATTTCCTGATTCCAGAGGTGACCTCGGGGAAAGAACTGCCTTTGCTGGATATCCAGAATCTGTGGCAAGTATCTATGAGCAAATGCTGGTCAATTGTGAAATCTGCTGCCTTAAGGAGAAATCATTTCTTTACCACCCATAGAGCCTACTGGACCCCAATCCGTAGATTTGGCGGGTCAAATATAAAGAGCTGCACTGAATGTGGTTTGGAGAAAGCAGATGATTTGCATATGTTTTGGCAGTGCCCCCAGCTCGACGTTTTCTGGCAGGAAGTGAGTAAGATCCTAGACATAGTACTAAGAAGATTAACAAATGTAAGTATGGATCTGGTTATTTTTGGGGTTACTAGACAGGATGGTCCAAATCACTTAACAAAAAAAGAAGAGAATATTTTGTTTATGTTAATCCTGCTAGCAGGGAGGGAACTCTGTATTAAGTGGATCAGTTCAGCATCCCCCACACACCTAGAATGGGTAGCCTCAGTAAACAGAGTAAATAAGATGGACAGAAAAGGGGAAGCCAGTAGGAAGCATAACTTCTGGGAAATATGGGAGGGTTCCCAGTTTGCTAACTAAATGCTGATTCATACTTTTAAAACACATAAAGGGCTATATCCAATGATAATGCGATGGCAATAAATAAACAGGCAAAGTGCTTTTGTGAGTGACCAGGTTGATCAGCTCCCCCAGGATGGAAAGATTTATTGAATTTGGTTATGGAAATAAGGGGACCCCCCTCTGAACATGCATACAGGGAGACTCCCCAAACTCGTATTTAATCTTCGGAATAAAGAAAGGGGCAGTGAAGGAACAGAAAACAGAGAAGCGGGTCCCTGAAAACTCCGTATACATACTATTGCAGAATGAGGCTAAACAAAATTTTAAAAAAAGAGTAACAGCTGATCAGCTCAATACATTCTCACAATTCTGCCCCAGTGGGCCTGTGTGAAGAAACATTGCAATCCAAAACCCGGTTTAGACTGTTTGCTAATTGAAGCCCATCGTCACTCCATTGCACACCCAATACAATTCTGCCCAAGTGGGCAATACTGGTCGAAAATGTATACCTTTTTTCAATCTTTCCATCTAGAAAAAAAAAGTGCAGCATTTTAGTGACATAATTACAAGTGCTATTTACAATGTAAAAACCATTAAAAACTCAGAATTCGATTTATATCAGGTGAGGCAGCATAAATAAATTTTCACAAAGTAACATTAAAGATAAACTGCCAATATCTCATCAAGATTGAGCCCTTCTGGATGCATTGTATTGTATTTAATAATAAGTTTGGATTCAAATCTCCTTAACTCCCAAATTCTGTTACCTCCCCTTTCTTTCATTGGACTACAATCAAGTACATAAAATTTCAAAAGATTCAGATTCTGATTGTGTTTTGCTGCGACATGACATGCAATGGGATATTGTCGGTCTAGATTTTTGATGGCCCTTAGGTGTTCAAGTGCTCTTATTTTGGCCTTGTGCAGAGTGCTGCCTATATAAAATTTCTTAAGACATATATTATGTACTCAGTATTGCAACTCACATGTTTCATTATCTTATGTGGGGCTTGTTCTACTGATATCTTGAGTTTCGTACAATTTTGGCTAAATTTATAGGCTTTACATTTGTTGTAGATATAAAAACCCTGAATCTCATCCACCTTCTTCGTCTCCTTAATACGACAAGTACTGAGTGTGCCTTTTAAAGACTTGGCCTTCCTGAAAGTGAGAGACGGACTCTCACCTACAGCTTCATCAAGCTCTTTATCTGTCTTGAGGGTGTTCCAAAATTTCTTAAAGCCCCTCCTCACTTCCCAAGATTGACAATTATATTCAGTAATACATCTGATTTGTTCCTTATTTTCTCTCTGTCTAGGTATCAAGAGGTCATTTCTATTCAGCTTTTCAACCTTTGACTCTGCTTGTTTGATCCACTCCTTACTATGGGGCTCATTAGGATGGCGGACGGAAGTCCCTCCGCAGACCCAGAGCATGCGGAACATGCCTATTTTCTGTGCGCCCGTCGCGGACACTCCGGCCGCCAAATCAGGATACGAAATACGGGCCAAAATCCGTCCGCGGCGGTAGAACACGGTCCGCCGCACCACCACACCCAACCACGCGGTGGACGTAACCTATCCAGAGACTCCGCCGTACGGACTGACGTCTAGGACCGTCCTCCAAATCAAGATGGCGTAAAATACACATAAAAGCGCAGCGGAAAAACAACCTGCCTGAACACTGCGGATGCTCCACAGCGACCATACCCACCACGAGCCGCTCGCCGACATGGACCCTGCACTACACGCTTACCCGATACTCTTCGTGATCCACTACGTCCTAGTCTTGGCCCACCATCGAGGACGACGCAGGTAGGCTACAAACCATTCGCTGTCTGGAGAGGAGTACCTGCAAGGGCCGTGACGTAGGGAGGGGGGAGTGACATGTCCCGAAATCGACATATTCTTGTGTACCGCAACGCCTCCAAGGGTCGTGACCCAGGTAGGGGAGAGTGACATGTATCTGAACCCACCGCCCTCAAGAAAATGCAAATCCACACCAGCATCACACATGCAAGATTGATTCCGACAACCCACGACACATGAATCACAATTTTATTTACGCAGAATCGGAGTAACATCACAGTCTAGGATGGAGCATGGGCAGTGTGGACACCAGACCAGTAACATCAGAGGCAGTACATCAGTATGAAAACAGCAACAGGGCAGCAACAGGGCAGTGTGGACACCAGAGCAGGTACATCAGAGGCAGCACATGAGAGGGCACAATGCAGTATGAGAACAGCAACAGGGCATAGTGGACTCCAGAGCAGGTACATCAGAGGCAGTACATGAGAGGGGCTAAGTGCACCAACTGTCCATGGCAAGGCACAGGTCCATCAGAGGCAGTACATGAGAGGGGCTAAGTGCACCAACAGTCCATGGCAAGGCACAGGTCCATCAGAGGCAGTACATGAGAGGGGCTAAGTGCACCAACAGTCCATGGCAAGGCACAGGTCCATCAGAGGCAGTACATGGGAGGGGCTAAGTACACCAACAGTCCATGGCAAGGCACAGGTCCATCAGAGGCAGTACATGAGAGGGTCTAAGTGCACCAACAGTCCATTGCACTGAAAAGGTCCATCAGAGGCAGCACATGAGAGGGGCTAAGTGCACCAACAGTCCATGGCAAGGCACAGGTCCATCAGAGGCAGTACATGAGAGGGTCTAAGTGCACCAACAGTCCATTGCACTGAAAAGGTCCATCAGAGGCAGCACATGAGAGGGCACAATGCAGTATCAGAACAGCAACAGGGCAGTGTGGACACCAGAGCAGGTACATCAGAGGCAGTACATCAGTATGAGAACAGCAACAGGGCAGCAACAGGGCAGTGTGGACACCAGAGCAGGTACATCAGAGGCAGCACATGAGAGGGGCTAAGTGCACCAACTGTCCATGGCAAGGCACAGGTCCATCAGAGGCAGTACATGAGAGGGGCGAAGTGCACCAACAGTCCATTGCACTGAAAAGGTCCATCAGAGGCAGCACATGAGAGGGCACAATGCAGTATCAGAACAGCAATAGGGAAGTGTGGACACCAGAGCAGGTACATCAGAGGCAGTACATCAGTATGAGAACAGCAACAGGGCAGCAACAGGGCAGTGTGGACACCAGAGCAGGTACATCAGAGGCAGTACATCAGTATGAGAATAGCAACAGGGCATTGTGGACACCAGAGCAGGTACATCAGAGGCAGTACATCAGTATGAGAATAGCAACAGGGCAGCAACAGGGCAGTGTGGACACCAGAGCAGGTACATCAGAGGCAGTACATCAGTATGAGAATAGCAACAGGGCATTGTGGACACCAGAGAATGTACATCAGAGTCAGTACATCAGTATGAGAACAGCAACAGAGCAGTGTGGACACCAGAGCAGGTACATCAGAGGCAGTACATCAGTATGAAAATATCAACAGGGCAGCAACAGGGCAGTGTGGACACCAGAGCAGGTACATCAGAGGCCATACATCAGTATGAGAACAGCAACAGGGCAGTGTGGACACCAGAGCAGGTACATCAGAGGTAGTACATCAGTATGAGAACAGCAACAGGGCAGTGTGGACACCAGAGCAGGTACATCAGAGGCAGTACATCAGTATGAGAACAGCAACAGGGCAGTGTGGACACCAGAGCAGGTACATCAGAGGCAGTACATCAGTATGAGAATAGCAACAGGGCAGCAACAGGGCAGTGTGGACACCAGAGCAGATACATCAGAGGCAGCACATGAGAGGGCACAATGCAGTATCAGAACAGCAACAGGGCATAGTGGACTCTAGAGCAGGTACATCAGAGGCAGTACATGAGAGGGGCTAAGTGCACCAACTGTCCATGGCAAGGCACAGGTCCATCAGAGGCAGTACAAGAGAGGGGCTAAGTGCACCAACAGTCCATGGCAAGGCACAGGTCCATCAGAGGCAGTACATGAGAGGGGCTAAGTGCACCAACAGTCCATGGCAAGGCACAGGTCCACCAGAGGCAGTACATGAGAGGGGCTAAGTGCACCAACAGTCCATGGCAAGGCACAGGTCCATCAGAGGCAGTACATGAGAGGGGCTAAGTGCACCAACAGTCCATTGCACTGAAAAGGTCCATCAGAGGCAGCACATGAGAGGGCACAATGCAGTATCAGAACAGCAACAGGGCAGTGTGGACACCAGAGCAGGTACATCAGAGGCAGTACATCAGTATGAGAACAGCAACAGGGCAGCAACAGGGCATTGTGGACACCAGAGCAGGTACATCAGAGGCAGCACATGAGAGGGGCTAAGTGCACCCACTGTCCATGGCAAGGCACAGGTCCATCAGAGGCAGTACATGAGAGGGGCGAAGTGCACCAACAGTCCATTGCACTGAAAAGGTCCATCAGAGGCAGCACATGAGAGGGCACAATGCAGTATCAGAACAGCAACAGGGCAGTGAGGACACCAGAGCAGGTACATCAGAGGCAGTACATCAGTATGAGAACAGCAACAGGGCAGCAACAGGGCAGTGTGGACACCAGAGCAGGTACATCAGAGGCAGTACATCAGTTTGAGAATAGCAACAGGGCATTGTGGACACCAGAGCAGGTACATCAGATGCAGTACATCAGTATGAGAAAAGCAACAGGGCAGCAACAGGGCAGTGTGGACACCCGAGCATGTACATCAGAGGCAGTACATCAGTATGAGAATAGCAACAGGGCATTGTGGACACCAGAGCATGTACATCAGAGTCAGTACATCAGTATGAGCACAGCAACAGGGCAGTGTGGACACCAGAGCAGGTACATCAGAGGCAGTACATCAGTATTAGAATAGCAACAGGGCAGCAACAGGGCAGTGTGGACACCAGAGCAGGTACATCAGAGACCATACATCAGTATGAGAACAGCAACAGGGCAGTGTGGACACCAGAGCAGGTACATCAGAAGCAGTACATCAGTATGAGAACAGCAACAGGGCAGTGTGGACACCAGAGCAGGTACATCAGAGGCAGTACATTAGTATGAGAACAGCAACAGGGCAGTGTGGACACCAGAGCAGGTACATCAGAGGCAGTACATCAGTATGAGAATAGCAACAGGGCAGCAACAGGGCAGTGTGGACACCAGAGCAGGTACATCAGAGGCAGTACATCAGTATGAGAATAGCAACAGGGCAGCAACAGGGCAGTGTGGACACCAGAGCAGGTACATCAGAGGCAGTACATCAGTATGAGAATAGCAACAGGGCATTGTGGACACCAGAGCAGGTACATCAGAGGCAGTACATCAGTATGAGAATAGCAACAGGGCAGCAACAGGGCAGTGTGGACACCAGAGCAGGTACATCAGAGGCCATACATCAGTATGAGAACAGCAACAGGGCAGTGTGGACACCAGAGCAGGTACATCAGAGGCAGTACATCAGTATGAGAACAGCAACAGGGCAGTGTGGACACCAGAGCAGGTACATCAGAGGCAGTACATCAGTATGAGAATAGCAACAGGGCAGCAACAGGGCAGTGTGGACACCAGAGCAGGTACATCAAAGGCAGTACATCAGTATGAGAATAGCAACAGGGCAGTGTGGACACCAGAGCAGGTACATCAGAGGCAGTACATCAGTATGAGAATAGCAACAGGGCAGCAACAGGGCAGTGTGGACACCAGAGCAGGTACATCAGAGGCAGCACATGAGAGGGGCTAGGTGCACAAACAGTGCATGGCAAGGCACAGGTCCATCAGAGGCAGTACATCTGAGGGCACACTACAGCAACTTACAGCACACTATCAGGTGGATTGCGTGAGGTACCCGCATCGGACAGACTGCCAGCACCAGAAACCGGAGTGTGACACACAGCCACAGATGTAGTGACTGACACGTGAGCCACAGACCCAGATACACTGCCAGCACCTGATACATGAGTGTGAGACACAGCCACAGCCCGAGTGACTGACACATGGCCCATAGACTCAGATACACTGCCAGCACCTGATACAGGAGTGTGAGACACAGCCACAGCCCGAGTGACTGACACATGGCCCATAGACCCAGATACACTGCCAGCACCTGATACAGGAGTGTGAGACACAGCCACAGCCCGAGTGACTGACACATGGCCCATAGACCCAAATACACTGCCAGCAACTGATACAGGATTGTGAGACACAGCCACACACCGAGTGACTGACACATGGCCCATAGACCCAGATACACTGCCAGCACCTGATACAGGAGTGTGAGACACAGCCACAGACTGAGTGACTGACACATGGCCCATAGACCCAGATACACTGCCAGCACCTGATACAGGAGTGTGAGACACAGCCACAGCCCGACTGACTGACACATGGCCCATAGACCCAGATACACTGCCAGCACCTGTTACAGGAGTGTGAGACACAGCCACAGACCGAGTGACTGACACATGGCCCATAGACCCAGATACACTGCCAGCACCTGATATAGGATATGTCTCGACTGATGCCCTGCCACTAACAGACACATGCGAGTCAACTGCACCAGCACCACTGGGACCACTGAAATGATGAGCCACAGGGCTGTATGGTCCAGGAGGCAGGGTGGCTCTGGGAGCGGGGGATAGTTGCAATTGTCCGACATCGGATTGTGCATGTGTCAATGCTGTGTGTCTACGTTTCTTTTGGACGTGTGCCTGCACCCTGGACAGGACAGGACTTACAAGTGGACCGGACTGAGAAGAAATTTCACCCACCATGGGAGGTGCATCTGCTGGGGGGGGAATGCTCTCTGGGGACGTGCTGGAGCCTGCTTGTCGTTTGCTGTGTGGCTGCCTTGTGGCCTCTGCAACATGTGTCATGGGGGATGCTACTACAGGGTCCACCTGCATCCGTCCCTGACAGGCCCTGATGGGAGTGGAGGTAAGGGGTGACTCCACTGCGGAGACATCTGTATTCCGTTTCCCAGAAAACAGCTGCCTCAGTGCAACAATGGGTGATGTATGCCTGTCCCTGACAGCACCACTGTCCATGGGAGATGCCTTGGGCCTTGGATGTTCAATTTCCGTAGGAGTACTGTTGTCTGCGGACTTTCCCTGTTCCCTGGATGGTGCCCTGTTCCAGGCAGCAGACTTGTCGTGTGTGGTGTACATATCCCCAGGACACACCTTCCCCCCGTGTGTGTCCCTGCCCCTGGGAGAGTCCGTGCTCTTCTTAGGTGCGTTTGTCTTGTGACTGTCCTTGTCCCTGCCTTTGGGAGTGGCTCCTTCCTTCCTAGTTTCCCTGCCCTTGGGAGTGGCTCCTTCCTTCCTAGTTTCCCTGCCCTTGGGAGTGGCTCCTTCCTTCCTAGTGTCCCTGCCCTTGGGAGTGGCTCCTTCCTGCCTAGTGTCCCTGCCCTTGGGAGTGGCTCCTTCCTGCCTAGTGTCCCTGCCCTTGGGAGTGGCTCCTTCCTTCCTAGTTTCCCTGCCCTTGGGAGTGGCTCCTTCCTTCTTATTTTCCGTGCCCTTGGGAGTGGCTCCTTCCTTCCTGGTTTCCCTGCCCTTGGGAGTGGCTCCTTCCTTCCTAGTTTCCCTGCCCTTGGGAGTGGCTCCTTCCTTTCTAGTCTCCCTGGCACTGGGAGTATGCGAGCCCTCAAGAGACTTATTCGTCTTCTCAATGTCCTCGTACAAGGTAGTGTCAATGGAAGTGGGAGTGAGTCTTGGCTTGGTAGTACCTTGTGTGTGGGATGGCTGTGCAGCATGTGTAGCCATTACACCCAACCCCTCTTTTGCTTCACGTGTGTGTACTCCACTATATTTGACGTTGTCCTTGTGAACAGATTTACCTGACCTAGGGGATGGGGTCTGAGGCCTCCGTGCCTTGACGTGCTGGCTGACGATGCTTCTAGTGCAATAACCTGTATTAGAGTCCTAGTCAGAAAATTTACTCCCCCCTGACACATCCAGAGATGTAGATGGTGGAACAGAAGTACCACCCAGTCCATGCGACTGTACAATGGCAGACGACACACTGTTAGCCAATGTCTGCAGTGTCCTGTGTACACCAGCCAGATCACCATGCATACCTTCCATGAATGCCACCACCTGCCCCAACTTCCTATCGTGGTCTTGGAAAGCATTAATCATATTGGTCTGCCCCACACACAGCTGTCGCAGCAGATCAACAGCCTCTGCACAAAGTGCATTTTGGCTCACCGAGGCTGGGGCAGCGGTGCCGACACCGAACGCCACTCTGCTCCCCCTACTCCTGCGTGCACGAACAGTACATGGTGCAGTTAGCGGCAGGGTGGGCCCTGTGTGCTGTGTCCCGACCGAAGGTGTTGATTGCCCACTCCCAGTCTGTGACAACAGTGCTGACTCACCAACACTGTCGGAAGATGATGACGATGTTGTCTCCACATGCGAGTCCTCCGGGACGGTCCTGTCCCCCTCTCCGGCGCTGGCCCCTTCGGTGTCAGTCTGCGTGTGCGCGACGTCTGATCCGGATGCATTGCCTTCTGTCATCTCCGCCGTCTGTGGCTGAGTGCCCTCTGCCAAAGCTGAAATGCACAGGAAATTGGTGTAAGTCATGGGCACACTCACGTACAGTACTGCTACGGAATCCCTAAAGCCAATGATGACAATGTCCATCGATTCCCCAACCTGCACACGGTCCACCCCAACCAGTCATCCTCACAGGAATTAAGTGGCGTTGGCCGTAATACATGTACAGCATGCACACTGGGCATGAGGAACTACATCTGCACACAAGTTTCCAGAGCCCAGGTGTCATATGACACCTCATGCACAACAACTTATCCCCCACTGCACAGACGTCCGTAGTTGCGGAGCACAGCGTCCACGAGGACATCAAGCTCCTCGGCGGTGAAGGGACGAGACCGTATCTCTTTGACTCTCGACATGCCAAGGTCACGGAGTATGGCACTAGAGCGGCAGTCGGTGGTCAGCTCAGCAGCAGCAGGTGGAGGTGATGGTCACAGGCAGCAGTCGGTGGTCAGCTCCGCAGCAGCAGGTGGAGCTGATGGTCACAGGCAGCAGTCGGTGGTCAGCTCCGCAGCAGCAGGTGGAGGTGATGGTCACAGGCAGCAGTCGGTGGTCAGCTCCGCAGCAGCAGGTGGAGGTGAGGGTCACAGGCAGCAGTCGTGGTCAGCTCCGCAGCAGCAGGTGGAGGTGATGGTCACAGGCAGCAGTCGGTGGTCATCGTAGAAGGTATGCTTTTGCACATCACACATATATAGGGCCCTGTGGCCATGTCAGTGGCATACGGCGCCAGCCATTGGTCAGCCATGAAAGCGTGTTTGGAATTGGGCCAATGATTGGCCCTGGTGTTGCGGTGAACAGCATACGATACTTGCTATTGGCCAACCGTGGCCCATGTCCACACCTCCCATTGGCTGCACGTGCACAGACCGTCACGCTCACACACCGGCAAGTGCATGTGCTAGACACCGGGACGGATGCATCATTTGCAACAAAGTTGTAACAGTGGCGCCACCAGGGCGGGACACGTATTCGGCGGGGGAGGTGGAGGCCAAAACATCCATAAGCTGATGTCCATGCACATGGCAGTTCATGACCCCCCTTACAGTGACATTGCATCAGCCAGCCTACACCGGCCGGCCCAGCCCTGCCCATGACCGCCGTTCCGGCCATGCCAACTACCGCCGTTTCAGGCCCCCTCCACTACCGCCGTGCCAGGCCCAACCCATGACCGCCGTGCCGGCCATGCCAACTACCGCCGTTTCAGGCCCCCTCCACTACCGCCGTGCCCTGGCGGGCCTGGCACGGCGGTCATGGGCTGGGCCTGGCACGGCGGTAGTGGAGGGGGCCTGAAGCGGCGGTAGTTGGCATGGCCGGCACGGCGGTCATGGGCTGGGCCTGGCACGGCGGTAGTGGAGGGGGCCTGAAGCGGCGGTAGTTGGCATGGCCGGCACGGCGGTCATGGGCTGGGCCTGGCACGGCGGTAGTGGAGGGGGCCTGAAGCGGCGGTAGTTGGCATGGCCGGCACGGCGGTCATGGGCTGGGCCTGGCACGGCGGTAGTGGAGGGGGCCTGAGGCGGCGGTAGTTGGCATGGCCGGCACGGCGGTCATGGGCTGGGCCTGGCACAGCGGTAGTGGAGGGGGCCTGAAGCGGCGGTAGTTGGCATGGCCGGCACGGTGGTAATGGGCTGGGCCTGGCACGGCGGTAGTGGAGGGGGCCTGAAACGGCGGTAGTTGGCATGGCCGGAACGGCGGTCATGGGCAGGGCTGGGCCGGCCGGTGTAGGCTGGCTGATGCAATGTCACTGTAAGGGGGTCATGAACTGCCATGTGCATGGACATCAGCTTATGGATGTTTTGGCCTCCACCTCCCCCGCTGAATACGTGCCCCGCCATGGAGGCGCCGCGTATGGCCAGACGTAAACAGCGGAAGCAGTGCACCGCCATGGCGGCATCAATGATTGCATGTCAGCTGACGATGCACCTTGTTTCATTGTCTGCAGCTGCATGATGACGGTTGTGTGCGTGATTGCGTGACTCCACACTTCATGCTCAATCCCATGTGTGTCCATACCATGCCCATCGGTGTGCCACTAATGTCCATCACTTTTGGGTCATGTCACATGTCTTGTTGGCAGTGATGTTGAGGTGAGACAAAGTGCATTGCACATGTTGTAACACATCATGTAGCTAGTGGGTGCACATTGCTACATCAATCCATGTTGTTGTGACAATCAGAGATGTCACACATATGCTAATTGAACACTGCCTATTACATGTTGGATAGAGTGCGATGACATGTGAGTGAGTTGCACAGACATGCGTTGTATGTGAATTGACTTCCATTCCATTTACTCCCACACAGGAGGGCTCCAAATGTCCATCGCCCATACTACCAGAGCGTGAATCTTCCCAATACAAATACAAGAGATCAATACTGCGCATGCTATATCAAATGCATTGTGAATACATAACACAGTTACTGCCCGGATTTTACAACCGGCCCCCGGCACTCCAGGATATATCTGGAAGCCATTATAAGACACAGAACTTGGTCCTGAAGAAGGTTGTTTATTGTTTCTCCTTAACCGAAACGCCGCGTCGACCCCTGTTCTTACGAATTTTTTTAAAGCCATATTGTTTTGTTTATCTTTGTGATTTTTATATGCTTTTAATGAAAAGTATAATATACTTCACGTATATTTTTTAAACTATTTGTTACAACTGTGATAATTGTGAATACTTGAATAAATACACAAATGATATATATTTTTCCAAAAAACAATTTTCCGGCTTTCTTTTCCTAGCTTTGACCTGAATTTAAGTAATATGTGTGCCATATTGGTATAATTTGCCGTTTGATAAATGTTCATAATGGTTGGCCTATATCCAGTGATTTTATTTCCTGTTCCACCTATATATGTGTGATTGGTATTGCTAAACAACAAAAAACCTGGCACCTCTAGTACACTTCTGACCAACTTAGTGGCAAACGCGTGGGACATCTTTGTTTTGCAAGAATGACTACATACATTTTCCACAGGCGACAGCGGTCAAAGCAGACTTCTATGCACTGGGTCGCATACCAAACGTTGTGGGTTCCATTGATGGCACGCATATTGCGATCATTCCACCACGGGCACGTGAGCAGGTGTTTAGGAATCGGACGCACTTCCACTCCCTAAACGTGCAGGTGGTGTGCCAGGCCGACAACATAATCTCACATGTGTGTGCAAGATTTCCTGGCTCTGCACATGACGCCCACATCATGCGGAGCAGCATTGTCCCCCAACTGATGGCAAATCTGCGTCCGGCACAAGCCTGGCTTGTTGGTGAGTATGCTGTGGTGACAGGAGTGATATCTGTGTGGCTTTGTGTGGCCACAAGTTCAGGTAGTGATGTTTCTCTCTCTCTCTCTAATTTCCACAAACAGACGCGACTCGGCTTACCCAAACAGGCCTTGGCTTCTAAGTCCAATACGCAATCCCACTACAGCAGGAGAAATGCGATACAATGATGCCCATGGTAGGACACGTCGAGTGGTGGAACGAACATTTGGCCTGCTTAAGTCTAGGTTTCGGTGCCTGGATAAGACTGGAGGGGCCCTGCCTTACGCACCAGGTAAAGTATGCAAGATTGTGATTGCCTGCTGCATGCTCCACAACCTGGCTGTGCGCAATAACATTGAACTGATCTTGGACCCAGATGAACAGCAAGTTCCTTTGCCCTCCCGACCCACCCATGTCGACTGATGAGGATAGTGGTGAGGAGGAAGGTGTGGACCAGAGGCGCCAGCTCATTGAACGCTACTTCCCTTGATTGTGAGTGTGCCCCTCTTGTGCTGCTTGTGTATGCCCTGTGTAGGTTTGCTGCTCTTGTGTCATTGTGTTGGGCATCATCTATGTGTTTTGTTATGTGATGTATGCATGTGTGTGTGTCTCTTCATTTATGAGTACATGATGTGTGTAGTGTCATCCATTCCTGTAGTGATGTGTGTGGTTTGTTGAAAGTTGCACTGCAGTGAGTTGGGATGGTGTTTCCTAACGTGTGTTTGCGTTTTCTATGTTTCCGTAGGTAACTCCCTTGCGGCATGATTCTGTACCACTTGGATCCCTGAACCTGGTTACGTCTGTTTCTGATGCAATCATGTGAATAAACATGGAGGTAACACATCATTGAGTGAGTAAGTGTTATTTATTTACAGATTGTGCATAGGTGTAGGTGCATATTTACAAATGAGTGAAGGGGTGGGGGAGTGAGAGTCCAAGGTTATGGCAGATGAGATGTCCGTGCAGACACCACATAGGGTGGTGTGTGCCTAGTGCAGCAGGCCTGTGCCAGGTGGGACCGGATAGTTGGCAGGGTGAATGGCAGGCTCAGGTACTCAAAAGAGTCATTGTCGGCTCCTCTTGGAGCGTGTGGCAGGAGCTTCGACACTGCTCTCGCCCACTTCCAGCCTCGGACGGCCCCTCCGTATTTGTGTCGGGACGGAGTCAGCTGGGGGCGCTGGCTGATCAGGTGGCACATCCGCCGCCAGGGGCGCAGGTGGCGGTGGCGGTGTTGTTGGCGGTGGCGTTGTTTGAGGGGGTGTGTGGTGGGTGGTGTTGGCGGATATCCTCGTGCTAAAAATGTCCACAAGTTGGCCAAGCCGCCTCTCGATGGCCCCCAACATCGCTGTGTTGTCAACAAAGTCCTGGTGGGCCCGGTCTGCATGTGCCTGGCCACGTAGATAGTTCGCCTCCACCCTGACTAGTGCTTCTAGACACTGTTGCACGGCATTGGGTGTAGTGTCATCATGCCTTCTTTCTGCTGTGCTCCTGCCTGCAGGATCTGGCCTTGCATTTGTGGTTTGCCTCACTCTCTCCCTGCGTGGCTGGGATGGCGCTGCCCCAGCGTTGGCCGGTGGGTTGGGCAGGGTGGCAGGGGCAGAAGTGGTGGTAGTAGTGGTGGTGGAGGTGGTGCTGGAGGTAGCTGGGCAGGTCACAGTAGCCGGTGTTGTGGTGATGCCAGAGGCCGTAGTTGTTGTTGGTGCAGGTGTGACCTGCGAGCCAGATGTCCCTGGCTGGCTGCTTGATCCGGCACCATCCTCAGCCCCGGAGGTGGCTGGCCAATCGTCCCCTGAAAGTTCAGAGTGTGGGGATGCTGGAGGCCTGGTGTTAATTGCAGCTGTCAGATTAGGATCCCCTGCAAAACAAAAATGTGAGGATGAGTCATGTTGCCTAAACGTGTACATTTATTTGTATTTGACATTCAGTCGGCAATGGCACACACCCCACCCACCACCACCACCCTCTCTTAGGACATGGGGGCCTGTGGGGAGTAGGACTAGTGACCCCTCACACACCCCACCCACCACCACCACCCTCTCTATGGACATGGGGGCCTGTTGGGAGTTGTAGTTCCGTCCCCTCACCCACCCCACCCACCACCACCACCCTCTCTATGGACATGGGGGCCTGTTGGGAGTTGTAGTTCCGTCCCCTCACACACCCCACCCACCACCACCACCCTCTCTTAGGACATGGGGGCCTGTGGGGAGTTGGACTAGTGACCCCTCACACACCCCACCCACCACCACCACCCTCTCTTAGGACATGCGGGCCTGTGGGGAGTTGGACTAGTGACCCTTCACACACCCCACCCACCACCACCACCCTCTCTATGGACATGGGGGCCTGTTGGGAGTTGTAGTTCCGTCCCCTCACACACCCCACCCACCACCACCACCCTCTCTATGGACATGGGGGCCTGTTGGGAGTTGTAGTTCCGTCCCCTCACACACCCCACCCACCACCACCACCCTCTCTTAGGACATGGGGGCCTGTGGGGAGTTGGACTAGTGACCCCTCACACACCCCACCCACCACCACCACCCTCTCTATGGACATGGGGGCCTGTTGGGAGTTGTAGTTCCGTCCCCTCACACACCCCACCCACCACCACCACCCTCTCTATGTTCATGGGGGCCTGTTGTGAGTTGTAGTTCCGTCCCCTCACACACCCCACCCACCACCACCACCCTCTCTATGGACATGAGGGCCTGTTGGGAGTTGTAGTTCTGTCCCCTCACACACCCCACCCACCACCACCACCCTCTCTTAGGACATGGGGGCCTGTGGGGAGTTGGACTAGTGACCCCTCACACACCCCACCCACCACCACCACCGTCTCTATGGATATGGGGGCCTGTTGGGAGTTGTAGTTCCGTCCCCTCACACACCCCACCCACCACCACCACCCTCTCTATGGACATGGGGGCCTGTTGTGAGTTGTAGTTCCTTCCCCTCACACACCCCACCCACCACCACCACCCTCTCTATGGACATGGGGGCCTGTTGGGAGTTGTAGTTCCGTCCCCTCACACACCCCACCCACCACCACCACCCTCTCTTAGGACATGGGGGCCTGTGGGGAGTTGGACTAGTGACCCCTCACACACCCCACCCACCACCACCACCCTCTCTATGGACATGGGGGCCTGTTGGGAGTTGAAGTCCGTCCCCTCACACACCCCACCCACCACCACCACCCTCTCTATGGACATGGGGGCCTGTTGGGAGTTGGACTAGTGACCCCTCACACACCCCACCCACCACCACCACCCTCTCTATGGACATGGGGGCCTGTTGTGAGTTGTAGTTCCGTCCCCTCACACACCCCACCCACCACCACCACCCTCTCTTAGGACATGGGAGCCTGTGGGGAGTTGGACTAGTGACCCCTCACACACCCCACCCACCACCACCACCCTCTCTATGGACATGGGGGCCTGTTGTGAGTTGTAGTTCCGTCCCCTCACACACCCCACCCACCACCACCACCCTCTCTATGGACATGGGGGCCTGTTGGGAGTTGTAGTTCCATCCCCTCACACACCCCACCCACCACCACCACCCTCTCTTAGGACATGGGAGCCTGTGGGGAGTTGGACTAGTGACCCCTCACACACCCCACCCACCACCACCACCCTCTCTATGGACATGGGGGCCTGTTGGGAGTTGTAGTTCCGTCCCCTCACACACCCCACCCACCACCACCACCCTCTTTATGGACATGGGGGCCTGTTGGGAGTTGGACTAGTGACCCCTCACACACCCCACCCACCACCACCACCCTCTCTATGGACATGGGGGCCTGTTGTGAGTTGTAGTTCCGTCCCCTCACACACCCCACCCACCACCACCACCCTCTCTATGGACATGGGGGCCTGTTGTGAGTTGTAGTTCCGTCCCCTCACACACCCCACCCACCACCACCACCCTCTCTTAGGACATGGGGGCCTGTAGGAGTGGTTTAGACGTTGATGAGTATGTGGACTGCATGCATGGCTGGGGTCTGGGAGTTGTGTGAGGCACACCGTGTTGTTGTGTTTGTGGTGCTTGGTTGGTACTTACCAGCCTCTTCTCCCTCATCAAGTCCATCAAGGGTCTCAGGGTGCAGGATGGTCAGCACCTTCTCCTCCCACTCGGTGTACGGTAGGGGCTCCGGGGGGGTTCCAGCGCCTGTGTGGTTGGCCCGGAGGAAGTTCTTGGCTCTGATGGACTTCACCCGGGTCTTGAGGTCGTGCCACCGCCTCTGGATTTCCTGCTTCGTCCTCGGGACGGTCCCGGAGGCATTGACCCTGGTGACAATCCGGTCCAACAGGCTGTTCTTCCTAGCTATGCTGGTCTGCTGCACTAGGGATCCAAAGATGTGGGGTTCAACACGAATAATCTCATCGACCATTACCCTGAGCTCGGTGTCGGTGAATTTCGGATTTTTCTTGGGTGCCATGGTGCTCGGGGTGTGTGTTTGTGTGAATTAGGAGGTGCTGGTGTGTGGTGTTTGGGTATGGTGTGGTGGGTCTTTGTGTACAGGGTGTGTTTGGGTGTGGGTTATGTGTATGATATCTATTTTATGCTGTTGGCTAAGTGGTGTCTCCTGCTAGCAGCTATGCTGTGATGCAGAGGATTTCTGGAGTGGGTGGGAGTTAATTTATAGTCTGTGTGAATGTTGATTGGCAGTCAGGTGATAGGTGGGTGTGATGGCAGGTGTGGTTTATGCAGGTTTTGGGGGTGGGTCATTGTGTCTTGTGTTTGGTTTAGATGTGTCAGGTGGGTGGTCGTTCATTTTCCTGTGTTTGGTGATGAATTCTGTCGCTATGTATGCCATTGGTTTGACTGTAGGGATGTTGGACTTCCGCTGTGGTGCACGGTTTCTCCTAGCATTGGTACCGCCGGGACGTGGATCGCGGTGGCTACCGGGGTACTTGCAGAGTTATCCTAATTGCGGACACGGACACTACGCAGGTATCGCGGGGGAGGTTGTTGTTCTCCTGGTCATGTACGTACGCGGCGGGCGGTGTTTTTTAGGTTCCGTCCGCCTGCCGCGGCCTCAGGTGTACTTCGACCGCCGCGGACGGAGATTGTTGTGCTCCGTCCACCGCGATCGGCGTTTCTATCACATTTGATCCTAATCGCTATTGCGGTTTTTCCGCGGGCAGGTCCGGAGTATCTTGTCACCTTCCTCGGCGGACGGAACACGTTTCCGTCCGCGATCCTAATCAACCCCTATATCCTCTATCATGTAACTTTTATCATTATTTCTTTTTCTTTCTGATGTCCAGTCTAAGAGCTGCAATTCCTGTTTGCTTTTATCAGCTCACCAAAAAGAATGCTGTGAATTAAAGTAGTTGGATGACAACTTCCTGCATATAGCAAGCTGTTGCCCGCTGTTTCCTTTCAAAACAGAGTACAAGTTAATTTGTTCTCTGATATAGTAAGTTTTAAGTCCCAAAAAGCTATGCTGTTTTTGCTTATATGACTTGTAAACTGTAAGTTGAGTAAATTATCATTGAGCAGTATTTCAAATTCCCTTGACTGGTCTTCTGTGCCATTCCAAATGCAGAAAATATCGTTTATGTAGCGTACCCAGAGTATGACGTGGTCATTAAATTGAGAGATGTTATTCACCACTTGCTTCTCCCACCAGCCCAGGTATAAACCAGCAAAGCTGGGGGCTAAGCAAGTTCCCATCGCCGTCCCCTGGGTTTGCCTGTGCAGTTGTTTATTGAAGATGAAAAAATTATTCCTGAGACAAAACAGGATCATGTCTAATATCATTTCAGTGTGCATGAGAAAAGAAAGAAATCTCCCATTGAGGAAATACCTACAAGCATCTATCCCTAGGTCTTGTGGGATGCAAGTATATAAACTTGTCACATCAAAACTGAGTAACAGATAGTTTGGATCCCAAGTTACTTCATTAATGATTCTTAAAAAATCAGAGGTGCCCCTCACATATGATGGTAAGGACTGTGCAAAAGGTTGTAAAAGATTAATCCATGTATCTGGAAGTATTTTCTAAAAGGCCACTATTGGCCTGCCCGGTGGGACTTCTAAGTTCCTATGCAGTTTAGGCAGTAAGTACAATGCAGGGATTTGTGGGTGTTCACATAACAAAAAGCCATATTCTTCCTCTTTCAGAATGCCTTGCTCTTTCCAATCAATAAGTTTGTCAAAGAAGTCATGTTTGGCTTATTCATATGAAAGGTGGTTACCACTTTCTTTACATTTTTGCAACACTACGTTTTTTTACAAATCATGCCGACATCACCCTCGTGCTGTGCATTTCACCTAATGAACAAAATATACGTTTAACTTTAATGATCTAGATTTGACGGAGTCAGTGCAACAAAGTATTTTGTTTATGTTGATTAATCACGTGTATATTTTTATAAAACTCTGTACCTTTAAAAAAAGAATGGCTACATTGTAAACCTCACCCATGATAAAGGAGTGAGGGAACCTCGAAACGCGTTGGGTGTTTCTCGCTGCCAATGAATTAACACGCTGAGCAAGAATAGTGGCCTCGGCTCTGGTCGTTGTCTCAAGTAAGAGAATTGGATTCCAGGATGGTTGTGCATATATATATATGTATATATGACAAATGAGAATGAACTGAAGGTGTGAGGGAGGAAGGAGGAATTGAGAGAAAATGAGAAGATAAATTAGAGGTTCGTTGGCAGTGTGGTGCTACTAAGGGGCATATTAATGGGAGGATTGCAGTGCGTTTGCACCATGCAAGGTAGTGCATGTGCAATGTAGACTTCAGATTTATGAAGCCACGCAAAGCCAATTGGCCTGGTTCTAAGTGGCCTCATGAATCTGGATTTGTGCATCACAGTGCAAATTGCAGCCTTGTGGTACTCTGCCCTGGATAGGAGTTTCATTCATGGGCGTAGCGGTGGGTATTCCCACACAGCTCATATGGATTCTGAAGCATTCCCATATTTACAAGTACTTGTAAACCTGGGAATGCACCAAAATCTTATGCCTTCACAGAAGAGGCATACCGAGGATAAATATCGTTGTTTCTCCATGTTTGTTCATCTTTCAATATGTATTGCATTCTGCAGCACAAATAGAAAGAAGATAAAGCCTTTCTGGATTGTTTTAGTGCAGGAAGGTGCTCCTTCTTGGACAAATGAAATCCTCCCAACAGCACAGGTACCCTTGCATCATGTGTTGGGACTAGGCGAAAACAACAGGAAAGTGTCATATTGGATAAATACAGAGCATTGTTGTCCTTTGCCTGGGACACAGAGCAGTGCAGCAAGATGAGTTGCTGCACTGTGCCACAAAAACAATAAATATGCCCCTAGGAGTCTAAAAATTAATTTAAAAAGACCTGTAAAGCATGGAAGGGGTGGGGGTTCTTATGAACTAAAAGGGGAGGGGTCTGGTAGGACCAAAATAGTGGAAGAAGAAACAGAAAGGTTTGCTATGAACTCTCACCGACTGCAAACTGAGAAATGAAAAAGTAGTTCCCTTATCCCAGCTTTCACTGAAAAAGGATGATGAAACAGAAATGCTCCAGGAAGAGGACTACCACTACAAAAGGAAGAAAAGCTATCCACTCAAGATCCGTTAAGTGAGGTAAACAAGAAAACAATTCAGTGGAATGACCCAAAGCCCACTCTATATATTGTTTTATTCACAGTATTTGCTAACATGCTGGGTGTAGGCGAAACCTAAAATTATAGGTCATTGTTCCATTTAACAACTACTAGCACTTACCTCACTAATTGTATAGTTAATTACAAGATTTTGTATTCCTTTTATTTCTAGGCATCGCGTCATGGTATGATATTATTTTGACCGTGGGTTACCAACACTATTCTTTAAGCATACACTGTACATTCAGCAAGTTCAGTGCAGAATGTAATTGGCAATTTTATTTCATGTGCAAAGTATACGAGAAGAAACAGTGTTTATTTATTCGTTAATATTTATAATCTTTATCCGCCGTATATAATACATTTCAGTTGAAGGAGCTCGTCTAATATTTGAAACAGTCTCCTTTAAATGTAGTGAATGCGTTTTTTTTTTAAATATGTCTGTGACTGGAGCGATTGAGTGCAATCTGCCAATAGCTTGTTAAGCTAAAGGTTTAGAGGGTTCGAACATTACGTTGTTAAAGCCCACAAGTCATGTGGCTGCACACAATACACGCAGCAAGTTCTAATAATTCCGAACTAGTATACATGTACGCTTGTTTAGTGCAGTCCTCCAGTACACCATGTACTAGATGCTGAGAAAGAAATCATTTTACAGGACAATGACATGTTTGGAGGCCTGCTGACACAGCAGCCGTCTAATGAATGACAGTGCAACAATACCAGCTACTACCTTGTCACCATCACAGAGTTGCAATTAAATAGCCCCTTAAAAACTGACAAGTGACGAAAGGGGTGTCACCGAAGGTCAGGTATCCAGAGTGCCTATTCCCTTTGAGAACTGCTGTAATTTCTGATTTGTCATATAAACATTACAAGACAAATATCCTCCCAGATGCAACACACACAGAAAGATAGTACCTTCAAGCGCCACTTCTATTTACTCTACAACAATGCTCTTTACTGCTTTACAGTTTTTAGAAACAAACCAATTTCTCCGGATACTTTGGACATTCGGTTGAAACAAACGTTCTGAATTTTAAAAATAAATGTATTGTATGTTTGGGACATTATTCAGATTTGTATTCGCATTAAAATACTTGAAATTCGCAATACTTACTTAATCAATTCAGTTTGTTTAATTTAATCTGTATTCTTTACATGATCAAGGCAGGGTGCAAATCCTACTTGAAAACACCAGCTGCTTTTCTTTTGCTCTGTGAAAATGAAGAAATAACGCTTATTTTTTGTCAAGATTCAATATTAAACAACAAAGTAACTCAAATAAGGCATCTACAAATGCAAGAATACCTTAACAGTACACCCAAACTCATTGACAGAACGAATATATTTCGTTGTGTAACTTTTTAACAGCTGAACATGAAAAAAGATCTCAAAGAAAATTGAGAGAAAGGCAGAAAGAAACATGGATAGTTAACTAAGCATTCACTTTCTTAATAGGCAAAAAGGTATGGCACTTATTTATCAGCACAGAGCGATTTTACTGCAGCATCTTTTGGTGGTCAGCTACATTCAAGATACCAATGTGTTCGATGCATCGTTCTTGGTAGTACTAATGGAAGAAATATTTATTCGTCAACCTGCTACATTGCTGGACAGCCCCCCGAGCTTCTATAACATTACAACACCGTACAATGAGAACATGCCAATAAAAAGTGATAATAAATTCGCGGAGCAGGTAATTCCAGTGTTTCAATTTCCCTGCCTTACTTGTAATTGGTAAACTTGTACAAATTAAGCTTCTGTTTAAAGCACCGGAAAGAAATGTTGTGACGGAGGGTTGAAGGGAGAGAGCTTCAATGTCAGATGCAGGCAGCCTTAGACCACAAACTTTGTATATTTCCTTTAGGAAAAAGTGCATTTTGGATAATGAGTGGAACATACAATTCTTGTAGGTTTGCAGTATTTCAGCTTATCTTTCAACAGTAAGGAGTCAGCCTGTTGTTTTTCAGCTGATGTGTTTAAATGAGAATGAGGGACCCGATTACGATGGCAGTCCCACTGCAAAGGGTGGCTATATCTCCCCCGCCACATTACGATGGCGAGCGGTGTGTTCGCGGTCAGAAAGACCAACTGCCACGTATCCAACGGGCACCTGGAGTCTTCCGGTGCATCGGAGGCAGCCATAATTCCTACAATGGGGACGGTGCCTGCGAGGCACCGCTGTAGGGATTATTATGTCTCTCCCCACGTTTCATGCCGGTTTACCCACCATGAAAAGGCTGGCAGAAAGGGACAATGGGGGCCCATAGCAGGCCACCCTTCCCCCCGGCCCTCCGATATGGGCACTGGGGGGCACCTGTGGTGCCCCCCTACATAACCCTGAACCATGTGGCAGGCACAGCATGGTGCCTGCCACGTAGTGCAGAGATATGTCTGGTGTCAGGTGTCCCACTATTGCATTGCAGCAGGTGCTGCAGACAGCATAGTATAGGCAGTGCGACTACCGTGGTGGCAATCGCATCATAATGCCTACATCGGGACAGTTGACAGCCTGATGGGCGGTCCCAATTACCTATAGTCTGGCGGGCGGACGTGAGTCCGCCCACTATGCTAATCAGACCCAAAGTTCTTAACAGTAGGCCGGCTCAGAGGTATACAGTGGCTAGTTCAATGGACATACATCTGTAGCCCATACCTTATTGAGACTGTTCACTTTTGAATTGCTTGTATGCCGTTTGCCCATATTACAGTAAGACATGCTCAGATACTCTGTTCTGACTTGAAAGGAGTATGACTGAAATTAAAGTGATATGTCTTTTAACATTACAAAATGGAACCACTCTATATATCTTGAACATATGAAAAAAACTGATTTTATAATGATTGAAGTTTAAGTGTTTAAACATAATAAATCATTAAATAGGATACCCAAATCCCTGGTAGTCATGGATGATGTTGAAACCACACTAGTCCTGAAGGCCACAAAAGGGACGGGTCCCTCAACTCTTAAGATCAAAACCTCGGACTTGCCTACATTAAGGCATAAATGATTGTTCAACATCCGGATTCTAATTGTTTCTAGGCGTGTTGTTGGTAGTAATTTGGTTTATGAACTGAGGAAAGTAAGTTGTCATGTGCATCCTGTATGTGGCCCACAATCTTGTATAGAGAGCAACATTATAGTCTTGTAAATCAAAACAATATGTTTGTATGCCTCTATGCTGAACTCACCTATTTAAAGGTGCTTTCATATACGATAATGAAGAAAATGGCATATTGAATTGAATTGAATAAAACACTTATAAAGCACATGGCTATCAAAGGCCTCCCAGAAATGAATGAAATGAAATGAAAATGAAATGAAATGAAAATAACTCTTTTATAGCGCATGGCTACCCGGAGGCATCCCAGCGCTAAAAGACACACCCAAAACTGTGAGTGTAACGGAGATGAAGAAAACAAGAGGGTTTTAAGAAGATTCCAATTGTTAGCAGCAATGACAGAAAAGAAATGTGCCTCCCTCCGGGCTCGATTGAATTTGGGAACAATGGCAAGATGTCTCAACTCAGAACGAAGAGGCCTTCTAGGGACATACAGGGAAATGATGGATTGGAGAATCGGAGGAGAGCTAGCCACCAGTGATTTATGGGTGATACACAAGGCCTTAAATTGAATTCTTTTATCAACTGGCAGCCAGTGCAGGGCCTTAATGTGCGGTTTAGCAGATTCTCTGTTAAGAGCCTGCATAAGAAGTCATGCTGCACAGTTTTGGACCGTTTGAAGTTTTTTTTATCGTCGAACAGGGGGAGCCCAAATAAAGCACATTGGCATAATCAAGCCTCAATAAAATCAGTGCTTGCAACAAAAATGTCCTAGCATTAAAAGGCAGGAGGGTCAAGATCCTTCTAATCATTTTAAGAATGCCATAACAGGAGCCTGCTACCCTGGACGCCTGCGTCTTAAAACTCAGGTTATGGTCAGGCCAGACTCCAAGGCTTTTTACTTGGTCTTTGGGGGCAGGCATATCTCCCATACATTTAGGCTAGAGAGTGCTTATCTTCAGGCTGGTAGTCTTTCCCAGACACAACAATTCTGTTTTAGCCACATTTAGCTTTAGGAAAGAGGAGCCCATCCATGCCAAAACTTTTCCCAGGCAGTTAGCCTAGATGGACTTATTATTGTCTAAAAGGATGAGGGACACAATAAGTTGAGTATCGTCCACATACGTGATGATCTTAATCTCAAACGGCTGGACAATCTCAGCTAACGGATGCATGTAGACATTAAAAAGTGTGGGGCTAAGAGAGGAGCCCTGTGGCACCCCACACTGTAATGGCATCCAGGTAGAGGCAGCATTATTCTCAAATACTAAAAAGGAGCGATCTGAAAGGAAGGACTCAAGCCATTTGTGTAACATACCAGCCACACAAAAGATGGCAGGGTGTCACTTGGACCCCACCGCAGTGGCGACAGCCTCATTTTTAGTATTGCCAATGCTTCCATTCTTTTATAATAATCCTTTTTCTCATATCTTGCTTATTCCTTATTCTTTACGCTGCGCAGTTGTTTTTCTCATTATCATCTCTCTTAAACTCCTTATCATGCAAGGTGACTGCCAATTTCCAAGTTTTCTCATGTAATGGCGGGCCATCCGAACCTCTCAACCAAAAACACGTACAGATGCATGGTTCCATGTAAGCAGTTTATTTATCCAATGCATTCGGACCCTTTCTGGGTCCTTCGTCAGGGAACATACTGTAAGTAATAATAACACATATATTAACAACCCACATTTTAAACCACGAACTTTTGAAAAAGAGCAATCTTATTGTGTGCAACATATTAGCCTTAAGTGTTATAAAACGTCCTTCATATTACATTGTATCAAGTGCCCATTTTCCATGAAACCCGTCTATTTAATGGTGCTCCTTTACATTGTTTAAAAAAATAATAATCAGTCAAACCTGGGCTTCTTCACTCTCCCTGCGGGTCTGTACAATATCATGACCGTTCTCTTTCCGTCCTAATTCTACCCCATTTCTTACACGCACTGGTTTTCTTACTACTATTGGCAAAACATGACGTTTCCCCACCATCTCTAGTCTATGCCGATTCACTACTGCTCTTTAACCACCCCTTTCCTGATCTCACCAGTTTCTTCATTCAACATACCTGCTTAACTGACAACGTCTACCTCTCCTCGGAAGAAATGGAGGCTATCCTTACTGAGTAACTTCCCTTCGTTATCAAGCTTTAAACTTGCCTTCGTGATTAAGACCCGCCCCTTCCTTTAAACCCACAGTATACACCTAACGCATAGGTGAACAGACATTCTTGGAGTGACTACCTTTCCCATAATCCTTCTGGTGTGGATATAACGATCCAGATAAACTAACACCACTGCACTCGAAAATATTATACGTGCACAATAAACTGGATGCATAATAATTCATAACCGGACGAATGTCCGCAATGAGTTGATCAAATGTCCATAATAATATATATGTTTTCACATCTTTCGCTGACACGTTTAAAACAAACTTGCTGAATGAAACGCGATGTTCTCCCTTGCATGCTGAGCTCGATGTTTTGTCCTTGTTCTCGTTAATAAAGTTCATTTTTTCCTGGGTGCTAACCCGATGGGGCTAGTTTCGACAAAATCACATGAGGAGACAGGTTGCACTCCGTCTTTTCAAGAACCATTTTTGTCAAAAAAAATTTCAACCATTATTTTAGTGATTGGCGTGCTCACTGATTCGTGCCAAGCCCACACAGCACGTGTAATACATAAACACAAAAGATGGCAGGGTGTCACTTGGACCCCACCGCAGTGGCGACAGCCTCATTTTTAGTATTGCCAATGCTTCCATTCTTTTATAATAATCCTTTTTCTCATATCTTGCTTATTCCTTATTCTTTACGCTGCGCAGTTGTTTTTCTCATTATCATCTCTCTTAAACTCCTTATCATGCAAGGTGACTGCCAATTTCCAAGTTTTCTCATGTAATGGCGGGCCATCCGAACCTCTCAACCAAAAACACGTACAGATGCATGGTTCCATGTAAGCAGTTTATTTATCCAATGCATTCGGACCCTTTCTGGGTCCTTCGTCAGGGAACATACTGTAAGTAATAATAACACATATATTAACAACCCACATTTTAAACCACGAACTTTTGAAAAAGAGCAATCTTATTGTGTGCAACATATTAGCCTTAAGTGTTATAAAACGTCCTTCATATTACATTGTATCAAGTGCCCATTTTCCATGAAACCCGTCTATTTAATGGTGCTCCTTTACATTGTTTAAAAAAATAATAATCAGTCAAACCTGGCCTTCTTCACTCTCCCTGCGGGTCTGTACAATATCATGACCGTTCTCTTTCCGTCCTAATTCTACCCCATTTCTTACACGCACTGGTTTTCTTACTACTAATGGCAAAACATGACGTTTCCCCACCATCTCTAGTCTATGCCGATTCACTACTGCTCTTTAACCACCCCTTTCCTGATCTCACCAGTTTCTTCATTCAACATACCTGCTTAACTGACAACGTCTACCTCTCCTCGGAAGAAATGGAGGCTATCCTTACTGAGTAACTTCCCTTCGTTATCAAGCTTTAAACTTGCCTTCGTGATTAAGACCCGCCCCTTCCCTTAAACCCACAGTATACACCTAACGCATAGGTGAACAGACATTCTTGGAGTGACTACCTTTCCCATAATCCTTCTGGTGTGGATATAACAATCCGGATAAACTAACACCACTGCACTCGTGTTAGTTTATCGGGATCGTTATATCCACACCAGAAGGATTATGGGAAAGGTAGTCACTCCAAGAATGTCTGTTCACCTATGCGTTAGGTGTATACTGTGGGTTTAAGGGAAGGGGCGGGTCTTAATCACGAAGGCAAGTTTAAAGCTTGATAACGAAGGGAAGTTACTCAGTAAGGATAGCCTCCATTTCTTCCGAGGAGAGGTAGACGTTGTCAGTTAAGCAGGTATGTTGAATGAAGAAACTGGTGAGATCAGGAAAGGGGTGGTTAAAGAGCAGTAGTGAATCGGCATAGACTAGAGATGGTGGGGAAACGTCATGTTTTGCCATTAGTAGTAAGAAAAGCAGTGCGTGTAAGAAATGGGGTAGAATTAGGACGGAAAGAGAACGGTCATGATATTGTACAGACCCGCAGGGAGAGTGAAGAAGGCCAGGTTTGACTGATTATTATTTTTTTAAACGATGTAAAGGAGCACCATTAAATAGACGGGTTTCATGGAAAATGGGCACTTGATACAATGTAATATGAAGGACGTTTTATAACACTTAAGGTTAATATGTTGCACACAATAAGATTGCTCTTTTTCAAAAGTTCGTGGTTCAAAATGTGGGTTGTTAATATATGTGTTATTATTACTTACAGTATGTTCCCTGACGAAGGACCCAGAAAGGGTCCGAAATGAATTGGATAAAGAAACTGCTTACATGGAACCATGCATCTGTACGTGTTTTTGGTTGAGAGGTTCGGATGGCCCGCCATTACATGAGAAAACTTGGAAATTGGCAGTCACCTTGCATGATAAGGAGTTTAAGAGAGATGATAATGAGAAAAACAACTGCGCAGCGTAAAGAATAAGGAATAAGCAAGATATGAGAAAAAGGATTATTATAAAAGAATGGAAGCATTGGCAATACTAAAAATGAGGCTGTCGCCACTGCGGTGGGGTCCAAGTGACACCCTGCCATCTTTTGTGTTTATGTATTACACGTGCTGTGTGGGCTTGGCACGAATCAGTGAGCACGGCAATCATTAAAATAATGCTTGAAATTTTTTTTGACAAAAATGGTTCTTGAAAAAACGGAGTGCAACCTGTCTCCTCGTGTGATTTTGTCGAAACTAGCCCCATCGGGTTAGCACCCAGGAAAAAATGAACTTTATTAACGAGAACAAGGACAAAACATCGAGCTCAGCATGCAAGGGAGAACATCGCGTTTCATTCAGCAAGTTTGTTTTAAACGTGTCAGCGAAAGATGTGAAAACATATATATTATTATGGACATTTGATCAACTCATTGCGGACATTCTTCCGGTTATGAATTATTATGCATCCAGTTTATTGTGCACGTATAATATTTTCGAGTGCAGTGGTGTTAGTTTATCGGGATCGTCATATCCACACCAGAAGGATTATGGGAAAGGTAGTCACTCCAAGAATGTCTGTTCACCTATGCGTTAGGTGTATACTGTGGGTTTAAGGGAAGGGGCGGGTCTTAATCACGAAGGCAAGTTTAAAGCTTGATAACGAAGGGAAGTTACTCAGTAAGGATAGCCTCCATTTCTTCCGAGGAGAGGTAGACGTTGTCAGTTAAGCAGGTATGTTGAATGAAGAAACTGGTGAGATCAGGAAAGGGGTGGTTAAAGAGCAGTAGTGAATCGGCATAGACTAGAGATGGTGGGGAAACGTCATGTTTTGCCATTAGTAGTAAGAAAACCAGTGCGTGTAAGAAATGGGGTAGAATTAGGACTGAAAGAGAACGGTCATGATATTGTACAGACCCGCAGGGAGAGTGAAGAAGCCCAGGTTTGACTGATTATTATTTTTTTAAACGATGTAAAGGAGCACCATTAAATAGACGGGTTTCATGGAAAATGGGCACTTGATACAATGTAATATGAAGGACGTTTTATAACACTTAAGGTTAATATGTTGCACACAATAAGATTGCTCTTTTTCAAAAGTTCGTGGTTTAAAATGTGGGTTGTTAATATATGTGTTATTATTACTTACAGTATGTTCCCTGACGAAGGACCCAGAAAGGGTCCGAATGCATTGGATAAATAAACTGCTTACATGGAACCATGCATCTGTACGTGTTTTTGGTTGAGAGGTTCGGATGGCCCGCCATTACATGAGAAAACTTGGAAATTGGCAGTCACCTTGCATGATAAGGAGTCTAAGAGAGATGATAATGAGAAAAACAACTGCGCAGCGTAAAGAATAAGGAATAAGCAAGATATGAGAAAAAGGATTATTATAAAAGAATGGAAGCATTGGCAATACTAAAAATGAGGCTGTCGCCACTGCGGTGGGGTCCAAGTGACACCCTGCCATCTTTTGTGTTTATGTATTACACGTGCTGTGTGGGCTTGGCACGAATCAGTGAGCACGCCAATCACTAAAATAATGGTTGAAATTTTTTTGACAAAAATGGTTCTTGAAAAAACGGAGTGCAACCTGTCTCCTCATGTAACATACCAGCCACCCCATTCTCTCTCAGTCTTGCTAGCAGCAGTTGGTGATTGACCGTGTCAAAGGCCACGCTGAGATCAAGTAAAATAATTGCAATGGAGCCTCCGGCATCTAAAATTATCCTGGACTCTTCAACAACCGCTAACAAGGCAGTTTTAGTACCCTGCTGGGGCCTAAAGCCCATTTGAGAGGGATGTAGGGGTTGATTTTCTTCCAAAAAATATTGAATATTTTGGCAATCCCAGGTAGTAACGAAATAGGTTGATTATTAGCAAGAACCCCGGGATCCAAGGTGGGCTTCTTCAGAAGAGCTCTAACCCTAACCTATTTCCAAAGGGAGGGGACAATCCCAGAGGAAAAAGAGCTATTAACTAGCTAGAGAATAACAGGAGAGACCAAATCAAATACCTAGTAAAGGGATAGGGGGGGGGGGGTGCTGCGTCACTGGGGAATCCACATTTCAGGCAGTCTAAGTGCAATTTAAAAATTTCCAAGGCCATGGGTGGGATGGAGTCAATGGAGGGGCTTAAAAAAAGGGATTGGTCTCTAGTCAGGGAGGGATTAGCCCCATCTACTAAAACAGCAAGGGGGGAAAGGCCAAATAAATGTTGCTGAAATAAACTATTTACCTAACGTAACACAATTTGGATTTGTGAGAAAACCAGGATCAATCGCGTTTCTAGTTTCACTTTGGACAAATCAGCCACTAAATGGGTATTGGAACTGTGCAATACAGTAATATTCAGAATTCAGTGGGCCCCTCTGGCCTGGCCCCCAGTGCCGTTCCACCTACTGCACCAATGGACGCTACATGTCTGCACACCACTAATTGTATCATTTTCTCAGTGTAAAAAGTGTGCTGAACAGTCTCATTGAATTACATCTGTGTACATTTCCTAATTTTTATGATCTATTTTAATGGTTTTAAACAATGATGTTTTAAGAATTTTGTAATACGCACTGCAAAGGTTTTAATTACCTGTGCATGATAAACTAAACTTCAAACTTCAAACTTAATTTTCTTTTAGAGGCACCAGCTCATTGTTTCCACGTAGTGGGCATGTACTGATGTTAGTACCAGGGAAGTAGCTACCATTGGTGCAGCAGGTGTAGTGACACAAGGGACCATACAAACCATTTACATTTCTGAATTTTCCTACACCAACAACAGTCAGAAGGGCCATTATCCTTGCTTGCTCCTGAGCACATGGCATAATTTCTATTCTACTGGCATTTACCTGGTCTTTCTAAAATATGCCTAAACCGTAGCTATGTGCCATTGCTAGCAAAGATGGAAGACTGCATTTTATAACAGGAAAGTCGAATTCCTCAGGACTGTGCACAGATAATAACATGTGTAACTGCAGCACCACTCTCTGAGCAGGTGTGACACCTTTGCCTGACTCTTCTTGGTTCATGCAGGCTTCACATTAACTTTAAATAAAGATTTCAATTTGTTTCATTTACAAACACAGTTTGCTTTTATAAAAGTAGCAGTAATAATAACCTCTATTCAATACAACCTATAATAGATCCATGTTTTGGAAATGCACACCACACACATTCCTACATCAATTGTCACTCCAATACCCGCCTAGGTTACACACATTATGCAGAGATGAAAGGATGCGTCATGTATTATTTCCTTCCGCATAACATAAGAGGATGAGGTTTTATAAATGTGTATTTGCAGTTTATTATGCACTATGTGACAGTGTATGTTCTGTTATGTTATGTTAAAAGTTATTTCTATAGCGCAACATACACCGGATAGGTTTCTTGGCACTTAGGAACAGGGCGCTACGATAAAAGTGGATTAGATGGAATAGGCTGACGTGAATATCCAGGTTTTAAGCTGCTTTCTAAATTGAAGATGGTTGTCAGCTAGACGTAGGGAGATAGGGAGGGAGTTCCAGAACTGGGGAGCCAGCGTTGAGAAGCACAGCCCGCCATGTTTGTTTCGTTTATATCTTGGGATGCTCAGGAGGTAATGGCAGGATGATCGAAGGGTGCAGGAGGGACTGTATTTCTTGATTTTGTTGGATATGAATGCCGGGCCAGTGTCCGTCAGAGCTTTGTGGACAATACAGCTTAATCTAAATGCACAATGTTGGCTCACCGGGAGCCAATGCAGTTGTTGCAGCAGGGGTTTGACATGATGGTGAGAAGAGATTCGGAAGATAAGCCGAGCTGCGTGGTTCTGTATCAGTTGTAGGCGTTGTACTTGATAGGCTGGGATGCCGACATACAGAGAGTTTGCGTAGTCCAGTCTGGAGATAATTAGCGCCTGGACTACCAAAGTGGCTGCTTCTTTCGAGAGGAATCTTATTATCTTTTTTATTTTCCGCAGCATAAAGAAGCAAGCGGAAACCACTGAGTTGATTTGAGGGTTCATAGATAGATCCTTGACTATCGTGATCCCCAAGCTCTTTGCCGTAACTGCCGGGGTGGGGGGAGATCCCAGGTGGGTAGGCCAAAAGTTGGAGTTCCAAGGGCTGTTGTTACCGCCAGTCAAGATCAAGTCTGTTTTTTTCGGGTTTAACTTGAGTTGGTTCAGGTTCATCCAGTTGCTAATGTAAGTCATGGTATCCCGCAGGTGAGATTCAGATGAACTGGAGGAGTGTAAATTGAAAATTAGTTGCAGATCGTCTGCATAGTTAAAAACCAACACGTTCCTCTCCCTCAAGGCAGTAATCAAAGGTTGCATGTAGAGGTTAAACAAAAGGGGAGATAAGGAGGAGCCCCGAGGGACTCCGTAAGGGAGTCTGTCTTTCGTGGAACAGTAATGGCCCAGACAAACAGATTGAAACCTGTCTGATAGAAACGATTGGAGCCATTTTCAGAGCTTGACCTCCAACCCCTGCACTTCTGACACGGTCGACCAAGATGTTGTGGTCGACCGTGTCAAAAGCTGCCGAGAGATCAAGAAGAATTAGAGCCTGTGAGATGTTTTGATCTGCTCCTCTGCGAAGGTCATCCATGACCGACAGGATGACTGTTTCGGTCGAATGGGTGGGACGGAATCCAGCCTGATTGGGATCAAGAATAGAGGATGCTTTTACAAAGAAGCTCATGCAACCTGCTACATGGGACTCCAAGATCTTGCCAAGATAGGGTAGGAGGGAGATTGGGCGGTAGTTACTCATGACAAGGGGGTTTGCACAAGGTTTCTTCAAGATAGCAATAATCTCTGCTACTTTAAAGGACTCCGGAACCTGTCCATTGCTAAGAGAAGAGTTAAGGAGAGAAATAGGGGGTTCAGGGCAGGTCGTGAAAGCATCACCAAAATGTAGGGTGGGCCGCTGTCAAGAGGGGAGCCTGACTTGACTTTAATCATTAGTTCAGAGAAAGAATCAAGAGTGATAGGTGAAAATTTGTTGAAAGCAGCAGGGGTTTTGCAGCTGTGGCTGGGAGTGGAAGAAATGTTTGAATGGGGAATACTAGATTTTATTACAGCAATTTTATCAAAGAAATAATGATTTAGTGAGCCACAGAGCTGCTGAGATTGCTCGAGCTGAGCCGTTATTCTGACCGGGCTAGTTAATTCCTAAACGATAGAAAAAATTTCCTTTGCCTTATTAGCTGAGTGCGCAATTTCTGCAGAGAAATGCTCCATTTTGCACGCAAGTATGTAGGATTTATATGCTCTGAGAAGGAGTAAGTAAGTAAGTTTAAGTTCAGGGTTGTAGTGGCATCGCCACTTGCGTTCAGCTTGTCAATTTTTTATTTTGCTTCTTTAAGCTCTGGAGAAAAACATTTTTGGGCGTCGTGGGGTGTTCGTGATTTTATTTTTTATAATGGGCAACTATGTTGCATGAATTCTCTAGCAAGATGGAAAGGTTAGTAGCCTGACTGGAAGTTGAGCAGTCTTGAGTCAGAGGAGCTGTGTTGGCTAGTATTGTTTGAAATTGCTCTACGTTTGCTCGGTTCCAATTCCTGGATGTCATACTGCCTGGTTTAATGGAAGTAGCAGGGCTGATAATCGAGGTCGTGAACCTGATCAGGTAATGATCGGACCATGCGCAAGGAGTAATAGTTATAGAAGAGATGGATAGGTTCTGGGTCCACACTAGGTCTAAAATCTGGCCCTTGTTGTGAGTGGCCGTATGTATATGCTGAGTGGAGTTTAAGCTGACTAAGGTGTCTGTAAAGTCACGAGAATGGGAATCTTCTTTGCTATTCTCAGGCCAGTAATTGAAATCGCCGACTATCAGCAACTTGTGTGGTTAATCACAAGTTGTGCAATCAAGTCCCCAAATGCATGGGGGAAATTTGGCATTGGGTGAGGTGGGCAGTAAACAACCATGCACGCTAGGGAAAACTGGGAAGATTTCAGTTTAATAGTTAAGATTTCAGTATGTGAGATTTGGATAGTGGACAGTGAGGTAAACTGATGGCTTTTGTTAAAAATAGCCACTAGCCCCCCTCCTCTACTTCCCGCTACTCTATCCTACTGCAAGATGTAGTAAGGTTCGGGTATGGCCGATAAGATATCTGGGGTAGATTCAGGCGTAAGCCATGTTTCCGTTAAAAATAAAATGTCCGGCTTATTGATGTCCAGCAGTGAGAAAAGCTCTAGCTGGTGTTTGCACAGGGAACGAGTGTTTAGGTAGTAAATAGACAGATCGCTGCTCTTACACGTGGCCGAGGGCAGTTTAGTATCACTTTTTGCATGAGCAGCTGGGTTGGTAAGCTTGGTGGGTTGAGCCACAGTAAGACCTGTGCGGTGCTGGGTGGAGCAGGCTGCCAGTAAGCCGTGGTGCTCCAGGGTGCACTTAAGTGTGTCATCGATCTCATGCTCCCATTGAAGATGCTCTAGTTGGTCTAATGAATAGGTGTGTATGCAAGCATAATAACCGGCCCATTGCCCCGGACTGCTGCTGGACGGGCGCAGACTGGCTTGCCTTCGGCGCGCACGCTGCGCGAAGGCCAACACATCCGTTTTTATGGGGGAGAGACTGCAACCACTAGACCGTACTCTCGCAGCCCACCAGAAGTGAGGGGAAAGATGGAATACACAGGAATAGCAAGGCCCTCCCTCCACAACAAACGAGCAAGCTCGCGGTGGACCGGGGAGGTGGAAAAGGGAATTCCTGGAAGCAGGAGAAGTAAGTGCTGTTAATACAATGAGAAGGGTAAAATATCAGAGCCCAAAATGCCCTGTAGCCTTTGGTAGCTGCCTATTTAATCAAAAAGAAACAATGCGTAAATGTGAAAGGTAGCTAACCCATTTAATTTTTAAAAGCAAATAGTTTTTTAGAGCAAATAAACAAACACTTGCCGCTTCACAGAGGATGCCTGTCACCTGAGGTAGCGCGCGTCCGCTGCGCGAAGGCCAACACATCCGTTTTTATGGGGGAGAGACAGCAACCACTAGACCGTACTCTTGCAGCCCACCGGAAGTGAGGGGAAAGATGGAATACACAGGAATAGCAAGGCCCTCCCTCCACAACAAACGAGCAAGCTTGCTGTGGACCGGGAGGTGGAAAAGGGAATTCACGGAAGCGGGAAAAGTAAGTGCTGTTAATACAATGTGCAGGGTGAAATATCAGAGCGCAAAATGCCCTGTAGCCTTTGGTAGCTGCCGATTTAATTAAAAAGAAACAATGCGTAAATGTAAAAGGTAGCTAACCCATTTAATTTTTAAAAGCAAACAATTTTTAGAGCAAATAAACAAACAGTTGCCGCTTCACGGAGGATGCCTGTCACCTGAGGTAGCGCGCGTGTATACTGTGGACTGAGGGACAGCCACATATCTTATTAGGTACAAACAGTGGGATTTAGAGCTCTGTACTTAAGGGAGCATGCAGTGCCAGTTTCTCACAATGCCTGTGAGTCCTAAAGCTATTCAGACTACATGCACCTCCAATTTTGACCTCTGTGCAAATCACAGAGAGTGTGAAAAGATAGCCTAGCATGTCTGCAACAAAGTAGGTCAAATATATAATCTGTTTACTTCATCAAGCCCTGCTGATTCCAGTACCGCCTCTCCGATAGCTCACTATCTTAGATATGACTTCAATGCCTTGGGTAGCAGCAGTCCATTCAATCTTTGTGAATTCACCGCCACTCACCCTCTGATTGTTTCCCTATCTGACCAACATCTTTAATGGGTTGTTTGCTACAAGGGTTTTTTCTACCATGTGGAAGAAGGCCCCAATCTTTTCACTTCTTAAGAAGCTCAATCTGGACCCAGAAAATCTAGCCAAATATCGCTCTATTTCCAGATTGCCCTATCCAGTAAAGCTAATAAAAAATTATAGATACTCAAATGACGCTATTTATCCGATCTAATCGTCTACTGGACTCAACGCAATTTGGTTTTATGGCTGAGCATAGCACAGAGACTGCATTATCCAAAACCGATGATGAGTTAAGAACCATCTTGGATGAGGGAGGGCAGCCCTCATTCTTCTTGACTTAGTGGCGGCCTTCGATACGGTGGATCACTCTACTCTGATCCTTTGCCTCAAACACCTTGGCATCAATAACAAAGCTCTTGCCCTGCTGTGTTCCTTGCTGACATACAGAGAATATTTAGTGATGTTGGACAATGTCACATCCAAACCATTCTCTCTTCCTTGTGGGGTCCCTCAAGGGTCCCCACTCAGCCCATTACTTTTTAACATCTACGTCACTGAATTAACATCCCTTATCAGCTCCATTTGCTTCTCATTTATGTCTTACGATGATGACACACAAATCGTATTGTGTGCCTCCAACAACCTTTACCACACTAACCTCGAACTTCAAAACTGCATGAGAGCTATCAGTAATTGGATGGGCAAACATTACCTTAAATTGAACTCGGACAAAACTGAGGTCATCCTCTTTGGTAATAATCCACAATTCTGGAATCCCACTTTATGACCCACTGAACTAGGAGCAATTTCATCCTCAGCCCAAAAAGCATATAACCTGGGAGTCTTAATAAGTTACATTTTAGTAAACACGCCAATTCAGTCCTTTTCTCATGCTTCAACACCCTCAGAATCATCAGGAAAATCAGTCCCCTTATTCCACCCAACTCAAGGAAAACAGTAACCACCTTGATAACAACATCTGAATTAGCTACAGAGTGTACAGCTGCTAGACTCCTCCTTGACCTTCCAAAATTCCAGTCAGCCTCCTAAGCCATTAAAGGACCCTACTGGTTATATTTAGACAATCAAAGGAAATTTAAAGCATTCTATCTTACCAACAAAACTCTCCACAACTTCGTCCCTGATCATCTTAAATAATCCCTAGCATAGTATGAGCCCAGTAGGGACCTGCGATCCAAAGGCTCTCTGAATGTCACCCACTCCAGATTCAAAAGACTTAAATGGGGTGGTAGTTGCTTTGCCGTAGAAGCCCCTAAACTCTGCTCCTTCAATATTAAACTTCAGAAAACTGCTGAAAACCTGGCTTTTAAAAACTATTATTGAGTATTCCTTTCACTATGCTTTTGTATGATGAGTCAGCGCCAAGACACCCCTGGGTATATGTGCGCTTTAAGAAATATATTAATATAACATATATGTTATTTGTAACTGAGGAAAAATGGGTGCGAGAGATACACAACTTTCCAACTAAGATATCACCAAATGGAAACAAAATGCAGCACTTGCAGCAGGTGAGGGTGTGTGTGATGTGTGTTTGTGTGTGTGTGAGGTGTTGAAGTAGAAATGAAGTATGTTCAGGAGAGAGTGAAAAAACGGTGCACAAGAAGAGATTAGATGTGATATATGCATATTGAAGATTTCAGACAACTGTGTGGACAAAAAAGATGTGTTAAGGGCAGATATTTTCAGTTCACATTATCTTAATAAAATCATTGCTGCTCATTTGTTTGATACAGCTAAAAAGCATTGGCAAAGCCAATAGTCTGACTTGTTTCAGTCATAGGTCTCATTGTTGTGTAATGCCTGATGTAGTAACTGAAAAATCCCATTGTCATGGTATCCGTAACCTGATGTGATATTGAAGAATGGCTCTTAGGGTTACAATCTGATGCTGCACATTCAGTGCAATGAAACAGTTTGGTGTCAGGTTTTAGGGTTGTGGCAGTCTGCTGCACAATTCCTATGGTGTCAAAGTTTGTCATTCTCATTTTGCTGTGCTGTCATCTATTGTACTATGAATACATTCAAATTCAACTCTTAAAATAATCTCTTCATAATTTGAAAGTGTCTTTGTTATATTTTTTGCAAGCCACTTGATGTATCATTTCTTTTGGGGTATTCTAAAGGGCCTGGCTCAACCCTGCCCATGGATTTTCAGTCTTGCATAACTCTACCTCTCATGCAGCATGAATGCCAGGGACAAGGACTAACATACAATGCAGGTTTAGAAACCTGTTTAGTGTAACAAATGCTAATAAAGAAACATGTGAGTACATGCCTGTTTGGCCTAAAGTGGAAATCCTGGTAACTCTTGCATTCATGGTCAGTTTATTGGCGCACAAAGCCTTGACTGCAGTGCACAGGGACGTTATATTGCAGCACACAGAGGAAATAAATTAGAGGGAACATTGGTTGTGAGAAGAGTTAAGGCTCCTTCCCCACACCCTACTACGCACACCTGTCATCTGAGAGAGAGTTCTGACAGGAGAGGTCTGTCACTCTGCAAACACCCTACTACACACACCTGTCATTTGAGAGAGAGGTCTGAAAGCAGAATCCTGACTATTCACCCAACCTACCACGTACACACGTCATCTGAGCGGGAGGTTTGAGAGGATAGGCCAGTCCATCAATACACCATACTGAACACAACAGTCATCTGAGACAGAGGTCTGAAAAAAAGGACAGTCCATTCCCAACTCTACTATGCACACCCGGCATCTGAGACAGAGGTTTGACAGGAGAGGACAGTACATCTTCACGCACTGCAATGCACATTCGTAATCTGATGGAGAGGTGTGAACTGAAAGGGGAGGCCGGTCCATCCTGACGCCCTACTACACAACCTGTTATTTAAAAGAGAAGTCTGAAAGGAGAGGCCAGTCCAACCACACAAACTACCATACACACCCATCATCTGAGAGAGAGGTCCGAAAGGAAAGGTCTGTCCATCCACACACCCTACAGCACACACATGTCATCTGAAAGGAGAGGTCAGAAAGAAGAGGCATGTTAGTCCCGACTCACTATAATGTACACCCATCATCTGAGAGAGAAGTCTGATAGGAGAAGGCAGTCCCTCCCCACCCACTACAGAAAACATCCATCATCTGAGAGAGAGGAATAAAATGAGAGGCCTGTTATTACTCACAACCTATTATGTACATTCATAATTTGAGAGAGAGCTCTGAAAGGAGAAAGCAGTTGCACCCATTCACCCTTCTTAAACCCTAGTGTGGATGCGCATTATCCAAGAGTGGGTTGTCAGTAGAGAGACTTGTCCCTTCCACATACTATGTACTACTATTTTCCTAGAATTGTGTTGTGATCTCGCAAGAGTCTAGCAAGAATGGAGTGGAAGCTTCAGAGATTGACGCTTGCAGCAAGAGACTCATTCGATCCCGCAAGCATCTCGCAAGACCCGGATGTAAAAATCCTTTGCTTTCCTGGGTGCAGAACCAGAGATACCTCAGATTGTCCTTGGTGCTTTGGAGGAGAAGGAAGTCTCTTTGAGGTGTGCTCAATAGAAGTGATTCAAAGAGAATGGTGTCTTTAGCTGTATTTAAGAAAGAGCTCCAAGTTCAGATATTTAATAGTATACTTTATGAGGTTTGTTGAGTAGTATCGGTAGTACATTAATGTTGGTGAACTTACTCTACACAAGGATTACTGAGTGAAACACTGCTTGCAGAGGTTTGGATTTCTCAATATAGTTTTTGGGAGGTAGACTTTAGAATGTAGAGAGATATCACAAGTATTGCAGATTGTATTAAAAATTGAAGTGTTCAAACTGTATGCAGTTGCAAGTAAACAAAGCAGTGTTTCTCAAACTTTGTGGAATTTGTTAATACAAGCCCTAGTGATTTTTTTAACCTCGCTGTACACATACTTTAGCCCTGTGAGCTGTTTGAGTGGTGATATTTCTATTTCTAGAGTGAAGCCATGGTCAGTCTTAGCAAAGGTGTCTCAATAAGAATGTGAGCCTTTCTAAAGTTCTGTGAAATCAGGTTTGATGACATGTTCTAATTTATTTGTGAAAAAATACACTGGGTCAGGGTATGGAATTTTTCAGAGAAAGGACTAGCAAGTTATTGGGATACTAAATACAAAAATGTGATTGTGGGTAAAAGATGTAGAAACATTTAATGCAAATAGTGAAAAAATGACTATTATGTAACCTTCAAATTGTTCTGGTTATTTTCTCTTTTTGGAAAAGGAAAATGGAAAACAGAATTTGTGACGAAGACAGCTATCATTTGAAAACATGTATGCAGGATATTAAAAAGCATAGTTCTATTAAAAAAAACAGGAAGCAATAACTCTGAAAAATTAGGGAAAACATATTAATTGTATTAATGGCAATGTTTGTATTGCATATGGTCACAATTGATCACATATGCTGTGTAGGTCTACTTGACTCTAAGGAAATAGTTATCTGTTTGCATCTGCAGCAAAAAAGAGCCTGCATACGATAAGCAGGATTATTTTCTTGTTCAGCAGGGAGCACCTGAGCAGGCACAGTGTAGCCAGGTTGAAATGATGTGGAAGCACCTGAAGACCTCTGCAGTTCAGGAGCATGAGATAACTCTGACTGAGCTAGCCCGTGTGAACTCTGTTTAAAAAAACTGTACACATGAGAATATTTGCTGAGCCTTTTTTGCTAGCTGGCCTCAAAACAAAGACTTTTTGCCTGAATGAGCAGGGTGCTCATCATAATGTAATGAAGACATTATAAATTAGTAAAGTTGGTTATTTTGTTTGTTTTATAGTGTTTGATATAGTTTGTTAATGTAGTTGTTGTTGCGATTGTAGTTTTGTAATTTTGGTAAATTATTTTTTGTAATAACAAAGTTTATATTTTCTACTTATTCATTTGCTTAATAGTTGTTATAGATTTGAATATTATTACAGTATTGTAATCGTAAGAGGCCAACTCTTTATATGGTTTATCAAAAAGAGATACACTGTGCAAAGAGTCCAGGTATTTCCTTGCTAGTAGACAGGGACTTGCTCTAACAATCCAAAGGTGCGTTTCTAGGGGGTAGTGATAGAGCAGCCTTAGGCTAATCAGAGAGGAGTGTTAGACGTCTGCGAAAACACACAACAGTCAATAAATGATGAACATGACTCAATAAGGGAACCCACAACAACTTGTAAAAATAAGACATATCTTTCTATATGTTTTGGCACCAGGATCAATACGATCTGAAAAGTCTGTTTTTCAAGAGACCTACATTTGCGTTCAAATGGTTGATACTTAGTGCTTTTCTTAGAGGCTGCAATGTTATCCTATGGGAGGAAAAGCAAATACGGCATTCATTACAGAACAGAAACTTACAAACCAATCTCCTGGACTTAAGGTGAGCATTCACCAAGGTCCAAGGTAGCACCAGCAGGACATCTCCAGCGGCACTAGGGAAGCCACATGCAGTAGATGATACAGTGGCGGGTGCTCAATTATAATCTATGGGGATCAGTCTTCGTGAAACGAGGCTGCAGGTTTTAACAGGACAGTCAGGCTGAACCAACAGGAAGGTTCAAGTCTTGAAAGGCTAGCAGTGGAGACACCAGTAGTTATCTTCTCCCCTGACTGGGTCAGCTGGGTGCAGAGGGTCTTTGAGTTGTCGATTTTCTTCATCCGGGAGCACGTGCGGTTGAGGGAGACTGCAAACAAAGGTCGCAAGTGTTGTTGTAGAGTTCACGAGGGATGAAACCAAGGTAGACATTGTCTCTTGACGGCGTGGGGACCATGCTCACACTGTTGGACCACATTGACACAGGCTTGGCTTCAGTAGTGCTTGGCAGCATCAGGTTTTGGCCAGTCTGAAGTCCACACAGTGCTTATTGGGGTGCCTGCAGAATGCAAGGGAACTGATTCTCTGCTCCACAAGAGTTTTTGAGTCTTTAATGAATACAGACCATCCTCCAAGGCTTTGGAGGCATGACAGCTGCAGGTCAAGACATCTTTGCCACAAGTTCAACAGCGACCAGCAGCCAGGCTGGTGCCAAGTCAGTTTCTGATCTTCAGTCTAATTCTTTCATGGCTCTTTAGTATCCTTCTTCTTCGTAGGTCATCAGAATCTCGGGGCTATGTTGATCCACTTCAGCTCAGGCTAGGTGGCTTGTGTGCAGTCGTGCTTTCTGGTCTCAGGTTTCCGTGGTCTTGGAGCCTCACAACTCAGTCTTTGGTACCTGCAAGATGCAGGGGAACAGCTCCTCTGTTTTGCTGGAGTTCCTGAGTCTTTGGAGAAGTGCCAGCAGTCTTCCCAGGCTTTGGAGGATCTCTGGCTTACTGGTCAAGATGACTTTAGCGAAATTGTCAAGAATAGGTGAACAGGCCAGCAGGGATGTTGCCAAGACAGCTGCTTCTTCTGCAGTTCTTGCTTTTGTGGCTCTACGGCCCTTCTTCTTCTTTTGGTTGGCAGGATCTGATTTCTTGGTGCAGGGGCTTCCCTAAATTCTGAATTTATGGGTGTTAGGGGAGTAGCTGGTAGCAGCCAATAGACTACTTACACCTGAGTCACTACTCCCTCTATATGACCATTTCCTGGGGGCTGTAGGCATAACCATGTCCAAGAATTCTTACATTTGAGATTACCAAGATGGTCCTTTCTTATAAATCACATCCTCTTCAGGTAGCCCAGTTCAGAGGTGTTACTCGCTTGAGGGTGGGATTACCTTATCTTGCCTAGCTAATTACCCCCACTGTCCAGGTACAAAGTAGCTCTGCACAAAGCGGGCTAGTTTCCTCTCTGGTGAGAGGCCAGATTCACATACCAAAGGTGGTGGACCTCTTTGAAGATCCCTGGCCCTGAAAGCACCTTCTGCATGAGTAGGCCTGGCTTATGGCCCCCTGAGTACAAAGGTCTTCACCCTTGTGGGTCAGAAACACATCTTTGGATGCAGGCGGGTGAAAACCAGGCAATCAGTGCACCAGTAACTGGTAGGTATTCAGGGGGCACCTCTAAGGTGTCCTCTGTGTGCATGTAAAACTAAATCCAACACTGGCATCAGTTTAGATGTATTAATATAAGATATTGCATACCAAGCGTCCCCATTGTGTAGCTGGAGAACTCATTTTCACCAGTGCTCAGCACATGCTTTTAAAATGGCTTCCCCAATAACCTATACTGTCAGTATTACAACTGGCAAGTACAGGGCATATCTGCTCATGAAGTTATTCCATCACATGTACTATAGGGCAAACTGCCTTAGGGTGGTAAGACCTGCTGTAGGGGTGTCTTACCTATACAGCATGCACTGTCGGCATTTAGGGGGTACAGACTGTGTGCCGTGTCATGTTTTCACTTTTGTCTGCACCACAACATTCAGCCAGCAGTGGCAGTTTGCATGAGCTTGGTGAGGGGTCACTTAGAGGGGAACAATTCATGCTGTTGCCCATATGGACCCACTTTAGTACCTCTGGCCCCATGTATCAAGATACCATTTACTAGGTGCTTACAGAGGGAACTAAAGGTATTGCCAATTCGGAAAAACAATTGCACTGAAGATTGAGATCTAGCACTGGGGACCTGGTTAGTAGGACCCCAGTGCACTTTCAGTCGAAATCTCATCAAATACCAGGCAAAATGTTGAGGCAACCATTGAGCACTTACCTACATAAGTCCCTACCAAATGAAAGATAATGAGACTAACATTTTCCAAGTGGAAAACCCTAGAAAGTTCATCTGCATTGGCATGGTCATTCAAAAGTCTGTGTTCCACTGTAAAGTCCATCTAATGTAGGGAAATGGACTACCTCAATAATGTGCAGTTTTCATCTTTCATTTGATTCAGCCGTTTGAGAGGCCTGTGGTCAGTTTAAATAAGGAAGTGAGAGCCACACATGTATGGCCTCAACTTCATGGACCAAACCACAACAAAGGCTTCCCTCTCAAAAGCACTACAACGCTGCTCTCTGGGGAGTAACCTCTTTCTAATGGAAGCAACAGGTTAGCCACGGCTATCATCATTGGTTTGGGACAGGACCACTCCTATCCCATGTTTAAATGCATCTGCCTGCACTATCAACTGCTTCAAATATTTTGGAGTTTTTAGAATGGGTTCCTAGCACACCCGCTTCCTTCAGAGTGTCAAAAGCCTTTTGACAGCTCTCTGTCCAATTTACTTGCTTCAGCATTTTCTTAGAGGTCCATTCCGTGAGGGGTGCTACAATGGAGTCATAAACCACTGGTAATGCCCAGTCAAGCCAAGGAATTCCCTGACTTGAGTCTAGTTGGTTGGACCTACCCAGTCCACAATGGTCAGGGTGTTGGGTTGTAAGGGTTACATTTGTCCTCTGCCTACAAGATGGCCCAAGTATTCAACTAAGCCCTGCACTATATAGCACTTACTTGGCTTGATAGTGAGACCTGCATTCTGCAGGGCCTCAAGGACCTTCCCAAGGTTAATCAGGTGATCCTGCCAAATGGAGTTATAGACAGCAGAATCATCAGATATGTTGCACTAAAAGCCTCCAACCCTGCAAGGACTTTCTTCACCAACCTTTGGAAGGTTAGGGGCATACTTTAGTCCAAAGGGCATAACAATGAACTGATAATGCCCATCTGGATTTAAGAATGCAGATGTTTCTTTTGTTCCTGGGGTGGGACCAATCTGCAGTACCCTGATTTCAAATCAAAGTTACTGAAAATGTAGCTGCCCCTAACCTGTCAATGAATTTATCAGCCCTAAGAATTGGATGTGCATCTGTCTTGTTTACTGCATTGAGGTCTCTACAGTTCACACAAAACCTCTGATTTACCACTTGATATGAGGTTTGGGGGCTAAGGCAACTGGGCTGGCCCAGGGGCTATGAATGGATTTAATGACTTTCAATTCCAGCATCTTGCTGACTTCACCCTTAATGCTCTCTTTTACATGATCAGATTGCCTGTAGATTTTATTTTTGACAGATAGGCTGTCCCAAGTGGGCAAGTCATGTGTATTCTAGGCCTGGGCGGTAAACTCTGCTCCACTGATAAACAGAGTTTAGCAACAACTCCACTATCTGCTGTGTGGCAGAGTTTACCAGCGCCCAAGAGCCCGACCTGAGTTTTCTAGTTACTTCCCACACCTAAAATGTCTTCTATGGCTACACTCACGTAAGGCACTCTGGTAGTGCTGAATGTGAATGTGAAAGTTGAAACCTTCACAGGAGGTGCACAGCAGGTTAGACTGTTGGTGGAAACTAAGTTTGGAAACGCCAGCTGTACGCTTCTCTGCTCCTTTTCCTCAGACTGAGGTGGCGTATTGAAGGCTGGAGACAAACTGAAATCCTCCTTGTTAATAACACCGCATAACACAATGATGCCCCAAGAATGGAAAGAATCTGCCATCAACTCTTCAGCAGCGCTGCCCCTCTACAATAAGTGGTAACAGAAATTCAGAATGTTTTAAGGTGTTGTTGTGGTAATTACAGGCCTCCTAAGCACCTTAAATTGGGCCATATTAAGCTAAAAAAAAAACAGATCAGCTTTTCTGCAGAAAGCGCAGCACACATTGTACTTAGGCTAATGCTGTCAACCTTCTTTTCACAGAGAAAGGCTATGTCAACCTTCATTGTGCAGGGAACTGTAGTGTCAGAACTGAATATGCCTCAATATGGTGCCAGCAGTTTAATAACAGTGATGTTCCTCTTTGCACAGATTGCACAGAAGATGGTGCTTTCAATCTTCCTTTCATGGTGGATGGTGCTGGCGCGTTGTTTAACAATTGATGATGCCAGACAGGGCAAATCTTTGCAATTCTTATCCAGTGATATTGCCAGGCAAAAAAGTCCCCATGCTTAATATAAAAGCCCCATGCTGTACACACACAAAGTGTTTCTAATCATCTGTCATTGTTTTAAACTACAGCTGAACAACATACATTATTGACCTGGATTCAGTGCTTAATTCGAGTCAGTGGTTGCAAGTGGGGGCCTCCGGCACTCATTTTGAGTACAACAACCTATTTTCACTCATGAGACATTGTCAGAGAATTAGAGAGAAAAAAAAGGAGTATATAAGGAGGAAGCGAAATACAGAAAAAAATCACCGAGCAGGAAATCAGGGAATAAAAAGAACCCACAAAAGCAAGATAAGGGTCAGGGAGAATCTAGTGGTGGATTAGAGGTTTGAGGGGGAATCAAGACTACAATCCAATGTATTCCACACTCTGGAATTTGATAGCGGAGACCGTGGGCTTCTGAAAACTTTCTGTCACTGGAGTTATTCTTTTTAGACATTTTAGGGGCTCATTACGCTGGCCGGAGGACCGCCACTGTCTGCCCATCGGTGGGGGTCCACCTGCCATTCTATGGGCTGATCAAACCGCCTGTCGGATTGGTGGCGGTCGGACATGGTCCAGACAGTTAGATAGAATCCAACCGCCAAACGGACTGCCCACAATGCCCAGAATGGTGGAGGTGCCTGAAAAACACTGCTGGACAGATTATGATATCCATCCCGGCTGACTTTCCATGTCTGTTCAACCGCATGAAAAGGCTGGCAGGGATGGAAAATGAGGGCTGGTATTGGGACCCCTTACCTCCTGTCCTATTCCTGTTGTGCCCCAACATAACCCCGTACCCAGTGATAGTCACTGCATGGTGCATGTCACTTAGTACAGCCATCACAATGAGCCACATAGTACTGGTGGATTGAGGAGTCAGCCTGAGGCTGGCTGCACATTATGCCGCTCCTAGCATCCAGCACGGAAAGGAAAAGGAAAACCCTAAACCAGCCATGTTTCTGAAGGCTGAGGTAGCTCAGGCATAAGCAGCTCTGGATGCTTGACCTGTGCTTTAGAGCGCACTGATTTAATAATGAAAATGTGCTTGTAATGTGTTTGATTTAAAAAAAAATAATACTTTGGTTGAAACCTGAGATATAAACACAGAATAATATCTAAGGGTGGGCGGTAAACCATGCTCTGCCGAAGGAGTTTGTGGAGGTTTGCCACTCTGCACTAAACTTGGAATGCTGAGTTTGATGCGCACACCCCTTTTCTCAGCAATCCCACTGTGGGGTACACTTGTGGAAACAGTAGGTGTTCTTGGCCCCCAACAGCCCTCACCAGCCATGGGGACTTCTTCCACAACCGTTAATTAGATGGGAGGCCACTTTGCAGAGTAGTTGAGAAATGAGCCGAGCCTCTGAAGAGGTCTCAGAAATTTGCAGCATGCTCGCCTCTGAGCTTTATTTTGCCTTTTTCTGTGAGTATCTGACCTTTATACTGCCTCTTTCTGCTCGTTTCAAACCTTTATTTTGCCTCTTTCTGCTAATTTCTCTCCTTTATTTTGCCTTTCTTCCAGTTTCTTAACTTTATTCACCCTCTTTCAACTCTTTCTTAATTTATTTTACCACTTTCTGCTCATTGCTATCCTATATTTTGCCTACTTCTGCTTCTTTCTCATCTTCGTCATCCCTCTTTCTGTTAGTTTCTCACCTATATTGTGCCTCTTTCTGCTCATTGCTGACCTTTATTTTGCCTCTTTCTGCTCGAGTCTGACATCTATTCTGCCTCTTTCTGCTTGTTTCTGACCTCTTTTCTCTCCACGCACACACACACACACACACACACGCACACACACCTACACACACACATCCACACCAAATGATTTAAATACTCATAAAATGGAGATCCCAGTAGAGATTTCAGTTCTTGTCCATACTGTAGAATACATACCTCTCATACAAGAGAGAGGTTTTGGTACAGGGACTAGTGCATCCTCATACTCTACTATGCAATGCTATCAGCTGGGGTAAATCTGGTGTTTTGACAAAATACCGGATAACAAATATTCTGCTGTGGGAAATATCATGTGAAGAATATGAGAATCTCATATATATTGTGGACAGGAATATCGAAGGAAAAGTATCATTTTAAGTGTTGATTTTAATATCGATGTAAAAAAATCACTGTAGTAAATATCATTGGCTATAATATAATCTTCAGTTTAAAATAGTATGTTATGTATTTTTTTATTCTATCAGTTTAGATTTTTAATTCTCTTAGTTTTGGAATATTTTTATTTATTAGTGTAGTAATTTGTGAATTTAAATTTTTTTAATGTCTTTCTTAAGGATTGACATTTTCTTTTAGTAGTGGGATGTGGGGAGATTTTAAAATAATGTATTATAAAAATGTTAATTAATGACTTTGTAGATATGCAATGTTTCTATTAATTTTAAATGAATGTGAAATTAGAAACATTTAAATGTTTTTCATCATGAAATATTAAAGGTATTAAAATATTTAAATTATGTTTTAAGATGTTTAAATAATCTTCTAGTTGTATTTACTTATGTGATTACATTAAAAGTATTTAAAATAATAGTGGAATTGCTGTAATTGTATTAAATAATTACAAAATAACATTTAGAAAGGAAAACGTGTATTTTGAGTTTGTAAAATATTATATTGTAGGTAAAAAGTGTATTTTGAGTTTGTAAAATATTATATTGTAGGTAAAAAGTTTTTTTATTGGATTCAATTAATTTGCATTTTTTACATATTTTACACCTTCATTAAGTTTGTTTAGATTTGAGTGAAATAGTGAATGTTGCCCCTTTAGTGTCCAACACCTTCCCCAAGTTGGTTTAGCTTGGAGAAGAAACAGTGAATGTCGTCCCTTTAGTGTCCAACACTTTCTTAAAGTTGGTGTAGATTGGATCGGGAATAGTAAATGTCAACCTTTTAGGGTCCAAAACCTTGCCCAGATTTGTTTATATTGGAGTGGGAATAGTAATATCACCCCTTTAGTGTTCAACACCTGCCATGAGTTGGTTAATATTGGAGTGGGAATCATAAATGTCCACCCTTCAGTGCTTAAGGGCCTAATTATGAGTAGGGCGGTCCTGGAACTACCTTACCCATGGGTAGCCTCCCACCCAATTATGAAAGCTTGGTGGCCTTCTTGGGACCACCATGGCGGTGATCCTACAGGGAGAGAGCCAAACTCATTTTAAGGCCCTAGGATTTTCCCCACATCTAGTATAATACAAAGGTGTCATAAATATTTTTTACAAATTATTTTTTTACAATTTCAATTTATATTATACTAATTCCAATAGTCAGATATATATTTAAAAATAAAAGTTATAGCAATTTTAAAGTAAAGTAAATAAAATAAGGTATTTTTGAATTGTAAAAAATTGTAAAAAATCTGAAATAAGTCTGATTTGATACATTATTTTGATTTGTTATTTTATAGTCAATAGCTTTTTTAAACTTTTTTAAACTATTGTACATAATGTTTTAAAGTGTTATTTAACATATTTATCAGTAGTATATATTAAATAATTATGTATATTTTATAATAATATTTAATTTATACTTCACAATTATTTTAATATTGTTTTATAAAATGTTTTAAACATGTTCATAATATTTCCCATTGATTTCTATTGGGATTGTGTTTTAGTTAAGTTTCATTTGACGGGATTTTGTTTTATAGCTGGCTTCTATTTTGCAAACTATTAACTAGTATAATATAAAGATGTCACATATATTTTTTGACAATTTTATTTTATAGAATAATAATACATTTTGTCAAATATCTATTCGAACTACAAGTAATAGATTTTTAAAGTGAAGAAAAAGTTATTAATTTTTTAATTGTAAAACAAGAAAAACATCAGATTCTATACATATTAACATAATGTTAAAGTCAATATTTTTTTTAAATATTGTTTAACTCATTTATCATTAAAATATATTAAATATGTGTATATATTTTATTCTATTATCTAATTTATACTTCAAAATATTTGTAATATTTTGCAAAATGTTCTTTTTACATGTTTAACATTTTTTATAATTTTTGTTATTGTTTTTAAACATTTAGTAAGCCTTTCCTTAATATTTCTCATTGATTTATATGGGGAATAGTTTTTACGTTTCATTTGAGTGGCATTTATTTTACTGCTAGCTTCAATTTTGCAGGCTATGGGTGTTATTTTGGGTAATTTTTACAGCAGGCAAGTCGCTGTTAGGTGCTGCTGTTCATTGGAACAGATAGAGCCCTTTTTAGGCATTTGTGAGGGTTTTGAGGGTAGGGGATGTACAATGTACGTGTAAAATTTAGATGTGTTTAGATGGGTTTTTGTTACTGTATGGCACTATTTTGTTGTGTTGTTTTTTTAAAAATGTATTATTAATGTATAATTACGGTATTGCTAAAATATGTGATTTTACTTAGTTTTTGATGATTAAGGGTCTGATTACGATTTAGCGGTCCTACAGCAAATGGTGCACACAACGTCCGCTGTAGGACTACCAGAGCTGCTGTGCTGTCGCCTGCCAGTTTAGGAGGTAACTCCTGGTGTTGCGGGTGGTGCTGTGGCAGTCTGACAGCGGTGGACTATCAGTCTCATAGAAGAACTTTACATAAAGACCACTGCTGTCAGAGTGCGGACTGAATGTTCTTGCAAGGTGTAGCATACATTCCACACTGTGCAGGAACTGGGGGTTCAAATACTGGGGAGCACTACATGTGACCTGCCTGCATGCAGCCCCTTGGCCCAGAGGCAGCAGGGGGGCATATTAGGGTCCCCTTAGTTGCCTGACAACCAGCCTTTTCATGACAGGCTTACCACTGTAGCACCACCAGCATTTTCCTGCCTCAGACCACCACAGCCGCACCTCGGGATTCTAGATCCCAGCAGAGGCAGCCTTTCCGTGGCAGTCCGAATGTCACACTCAGAATCCATACCATTGTGCCGCAGTGTGGCAGTGGACGGAATTCTAGAGCAAGTACGGTGATCCTATAGACCGCCACACTCATGATAACGTCTTAAGTACCTGCTTTCAATGTCAGATGGACCTGAGTCTGTCCACATCGATTCAGTCGTGGGACCGATTGACCTCCTGTCGGCTGTTAGGATGCGACTTAACACTGTTCGGTCAAACTCCTATCTTTCACAATGGGAGCATGCATTCTCTCATTGTAAAGCAAAGAGGTGCAGTTCATCCCTGCACCCGTGACAGGCACCTCAAGGTGCCTGCCAGTCAGTGGAAGGATCAACAGGGGGGGACCACAGGTGCCCCCTCAGCCTCCAACACAAGGCCATGCACCCATGAGGGCTCTGCCGGGGACCCCCAAAGTCAACTTCTGACAGCCTTTCTGGATCCGAAAAGCTGTTGGAATCAGACATTGTAATCACTCAGGTGGAAAGAGCCTCCCTAGGGATTAATGGAGGCTTTCCCAATGGCAAAAGGGCTCTCGGAGCCCATTGGAAGCCATTCAGAAATCCAGTTTGGATTCCTTTCCAACCAATTACATCCAAATAGGTTGGTTGGAAATTAATCCGAACAGCTGATTACAATGCCGCGGGAATGGCTCTGACCAACGGTCAGAGCCGTTTACTATGCCATCGTAATCGATCCCTAAGTGTTATAGTGTTTAAGGTTTGTTTTACAGGTTTGTGTTTGCGAGCAGTTTCATTGGGAAGTTGGAGTTTCGGATTTTTTTTAAGGAAATCTGTTTTGGTTTATCGTAAACCAATTGTGTTTACTTTGATTTCCTTATTTTGTGAGTTTCCTGGAGTGGATCTTTTCAAAAAATATTTTTCGGAATTTTTTTATGAAACTTACAGACTTTGGGTTGCTTCGATGGATTCAATTGAATTGGTAATATCTTTGCATTTTTTGGGCCCTTTTTGTATTAATTTTCTTCATTTCTTGGTGAATTACTATTTTTTGTTGTGTGGATTTGGTGAGAGATCTGAAGGTACTGAACAGCGAGTTTTATATTAGTTTTTTGTTGTGGGTGGGAAAAGTTATTTTGCATTGTTTGTTATGTTTATGTTTTTAAATGTGGTGTTGTTTGCAATATGTGTTGTATTTATTTGATTTTATGGTTTGAATTCATTTTTAAGTTGGTCAGTATTATATCTTTTTTAATAATAATATTTTTTATTATATCAGTGATTAATATTCATTCAATTTTATATAGTTTTTCACTGATGTTATAACATGTTTATATTAATTTAAAAAATTGATTTTTGGTTTGTTGTGTAGCGAGTGTTGCATTTATTTAAAGTTTTTGGTTGGTTAATATTTACTGTAGAGGATAGATTTGGCTCATTACTTCTAAAGGGTCTGATCCAATGTCGGTCAGAAGGGCTCAGAATGGGATTTGGGTTTGCCAAATCCGATCCGGAGCCCTTGTTTCCAACCGATTTAGACCACATTTCCGAATGCCCAAGCACGATGTCTGGAGGCTGATCGAGGTAGTTCCGAAAGGCATTCGGATTGGACAAGCCTTTTCAGGAGCTGATTCATAGAGCTTTATAGACTTTTTTTCTGAGTGAGCGAGTATGGTGACCAATTCGGACAAACTTTCTGATTCAGTTTGGCTGGAACAAAATCGCTATATAATCAACAAGGAGCATAGTGGGAAAATTTAGGAAAACATGGTCGCCCTCCACTCATATAATCATCAACAACAAATTGACCAAGTTCTCTGTGGCAATTATTTTTAACGTAAACGTGGACTATATGTTACAATCATTTTTTGTATAAACAGATTTCTCCCCTATATATTTGGGGTAGCAAGTCACACATTTCTCTTGCCTGTTAAGTAAAGTCTTCATCCCAGAAACAAAAGAACATCTTTCTGAATGCTCAAAAGAAACTGGAACTGACAAACTCGACGTACATTCAGCTCACAGCGCTTACAAGTGACACGTGAAAAAAGGGTATAACTTCGGGGCAACATCACTGGGGTTGTGGCACTCCTCTAATCAACATCCAGAAGCAAAAAATTGCAAAACATTGCAACCTGTGAATTGGGTCACATGGTGAAGGTTAACCCAATGTAAGACGGAGGTTTTTACAAAGAACACATGTCAACCTACTCTATTCCACTTTATAAGTTCATTTAGCCCGTGTTGTTCACTTTTCTCTTGGAAAATCCACTGTGCTTTCCTGGATGATAGCAACCTTTCGATATTTTTGGAGTCACCGATCACCTTCTCAAGCACTGTCCAAGTAAAACTGTGTTTCTTTGTGTGGCAGTGTTGTACCAGCCTAGTTGTTAGCTTGCCAGCCTTAATGGTGCTGAGATGTTCCTGAATTCTTGTTTTGATTTTCCGTGAAGTGAGACATATATAAAACAAGCCGCACTCACATTGCAACCTGTAAACCACATTTGTGGTGTTACAATTGCTAAAGTGACCAAAGAACCACTCTTTTCCAGACTGTAACAACACACTCGTTGTCTTTTTTGTTAACGGACATATACAGCACGACCCACATGGGTAATGTCCCTTGTGAATTGTGCTCTCTCTCAGACTTCTAGTGGTTGGAGTGCGTGTGTGGACCAGTTTATCTTTAAGGTTGCTGGATCTTTAAAATGCAAACCTATGTGGTGGCATTTTGAAATCATTATTGGACAGTAGAGACCAGTGTCTTCGGATTGACTGTCTAATCTTTGTAGCTAACGGGTCATAGGTCATGACGACTGGGACGCATTCATCTTTTTTCTTTATATTTTTCTCAAGGAGCACACTCCTAGGTGTATTTAATGCCCTCTTTTTAGCATGTTTAATGGTTTTAGCGGGATATTTTCTCTCCTGTAGTCTACTACTTAGTTCTTGTGCTTACTGCATATAGACATCAGTAGATGAACAGTTCCTGCGATATCTCAGGAACTGTCCCACAGGAGGGAGATTATCTCTCAATGCCCTAGGGTGGTATGAATCGTACAGAAGGAGGGAGTTCCTATCTGTGGGCTTTTGACGGACTCTGGTGCATAAAACACCCCCACTAGCTTCTATGGTATGCATGTGTAGCAGCCAGCCTTTCTTTTTAATGTGATAGGTCTCACAAAGTCAGGAATAAAAGTAGCAGTAGCGTGTTACCTACAATTTTTATTACACTTTTTGATACTTTGCACTTTTTTCACTGCACGTTTATTGTTTGGACACATACATTTATTTTAGGAGTCATGACCGATGATGATGATAACAATGGGCTTTCCTGGTGAGTACCTGCCAGTTATCCGATGGTGGTTCGCCCATGAGGGGTCATTTCTCCTACTCACAGTTTTTTTCACGTGTCACTTGTGAGCGCTGTGAGCTGAATGTACTTCGAGTTTGTCAGTTCCAGTCTCTTTTGAGCATTCAGAAAGACTGCCTTTTGTTTCTGGGATGAAGACTTTTTACTTAACAGGCAAGGGAAACATGTGACTTGCTACCCCAAATATATAGGGGAGAAATTTGTTTATACAAAAAATTATTGTAACTATAGTCCACGTTTATGTTAAAAATAATTTCCACAGGGAACTTGGTCAATGTGTTGTTGATGGAACAAAATGGCTGCCAGAATCAGTGTTTGGGGGCCCATAGCAGGCCCCTCTTCACCCGGGGCCCTCCGAATCATGCCTGTGGTGGTACCCATGGGTCCCCTCTTTCCAACCATGCTCAGTGTCGCAGGCACTTTGAGGTGCCCGCCACAGGGTTCATAATTTCCCCATCCCCGCCTTTCTTCAATGGGAGCCTGTATTCTTATTGTGAACACAGGCTCCAATTGAAGTCAATGGCAGTCCGACCGAATCGGATTCAGATGCATACTGATGCATCATACTTGGTCGGTCAGACTCTTCTGATTCGAGTCATACAGAAAGCATTCTGGAACCGAGTCGGTTGGTTTGCTTTTTATACAAGATCGGAATCGGGCCCTAAGTTGTATAGTCCATAGTTGTGTATGAAAATTTGAACTGTACTTTGTAGCATGTTGTACATTTTATTTTAGTTTGTTTGTTAAGTTTAGGGCCAATATTGGTAATAGATTGTTCTATTCTCAGTTCTTCTTAGCTTTGTTCTTTTTATAATTCTTCAATAAATTTGTATCATGCAGGTTGAGTTCTGCCTAGTGTGGATTGGAAGGCATTATGTCATCCTTCCACTGCATTGTTTGTTTTGGCTTCCTGTGAAAGGGTGCTGTCATAGACATTCCACCATTGTATCTGGAATTTTGCTTGCCATCTGTGTCTTGACCGATGCAGCCTGCCAACCCATGCATCTTCTAAATAGTCCAATAGGAGACTAAGGGGGTGATTTGGATGGCTGCAGACATAAGTCCGCCCACCACCTGTCAGCTGTCCCATTAGAGTGGTTACAATGTGACCGCATCCAAGGTGGTTGCATTGTCTATCTTTTGTATTGCAGCAGATGCTGCATACTGCAGCATATGCAGTAGTACAAAAAATAGACAGGAAACATATCCGTGCACTGTGTGGCAGGCACTATGCTTTGCCTGCCACATGGTGCAGGGATATGTAGGGGGCACTATAGGGACCCTAACACACACATCCATGTGCCAGGGGGAAATGGGGGCATGCTGCAGGCCCCCAATGTACCTTACCACCAGCCTGTTCATGGTGTGTTAACTGCCATGAACAGTCAGGCAGAAAGGGACATTGTAATACCCAATGTGGTGCCTGGTAGGCACAGCCACCATTGTAGGCAATGCAAGGCCCTCCACCACACCGGTGGGCTCAAGGGGCCTGACTGATGCTTGGTGGTTGGGCTTCCTGACCGCCATTCTTCCTCCCACCATTATAATATGGCGGGCGGTTAGACCACCACCGACAGGCTGTCGATGGCGGTTTCACCGTCTTCATAATTGACCCCTAAGTTTGTCTTAATTTTCGTTGGTATAACCCCTTCGATGCTTGTGACGGAACCATTCCGTCATCAGTCACGGTTGAGCTGTGCTGATGACGGAATGGTTCCGCCACGACCACACCCAGTTAAGGAATGTTCAGCACGGGAGGGAAATCGGGGCAGCACGCAAGGTGATAAAGAGATTTCTATTAGTAAGTTACAGTGGCTGACTGCCCGCGAGACAGGGATGTAGGCAAGTGCAATCCTTTTTTTTATTTCATAGGTGAATTGTCTGTTAGTGGCATGTTCTACACCAAGGGGCCTATTCCGATGTCGGACAGACCTAAACGCATCTGACATCGGGCAGGAGCTGTAACCGACTGACCTGCTGTCATCGGTTACCGCCCTGCTAGTACAACGGTCGCATTCGTATACCTTACAATACAAGCATGCTTTCCTACCGGAAAGCATGCTTGCAATGTAGAAAGCAGGGATGCAGTTCATCCCTTCACCCTGTGGCCGGCACCTCAAGGTGCCTGCCACCGGGTTCAGGGATCAACGGAGGGGAACCATAGGCGCCCCCAGGCAGCCATCCGGAGGCCTCACAGCCATGGGGGCCCTGCTCGGGGCCCCCAGAGACAGCTTCCGAATGCCTTTTCATGCCAGACAGACCGGCACAAAAAGGCATTGAAAAGCTGCCATCGTACTCCCTCGGTCGCACAGAGGCAACCAGGGGAGTACTGGAGGATTTCCAGACTGCAGACAGGCTCGGAGAGCCTGTCGTCCGCAATACGGAAATCCGAGTTGGATTCCTTCCCGACCGAGCCCATCGGAATGGAATCCGGCCGGCACTGACCGATTCGGTCGGAAGGGCTCCAAACATGGATCAGAGCCCTTCCTGCTGAAATCAGAATCGCCCCCTTAGGGTTAATTTATGGCATTTTGGAGTAGAGCAGCGCAGCAAGACACCTTGCTGCGCTGCCCTGCACAAAAGTTAGAGGGCAGGAATGCACATATCTGAGCAATACAGTGCATGCCTGTCCTTTCTGCCTGTCCTAGCCCTGGCTTGGAAGCCTAGCGCTAATGTAGGCACCCCTGCACCATGTTTTCAAGGCAAGATTGTTTTTGTTCAGGGGCACCTTCCTGCGCAAAAAGAATCCTAAGAGGCATTACCCTCCATCATTGTGTGCTGCAGAAAATGAAGATATTTCTCCTAGTTACTCCTCACCTCAGATTGCATACTGATTTGACAATTCCCCTGGTTTACATCACTTTGTAAATATGGTGCAGCATCAAATTCCATGGACTTTTTATGGGAAAACCCACAGCAACACCCATGGAATGCCTCCCGGATGCAGAGGAAGGTGATGCAGCGATTTGCGCTGTGTTACTTAACTCATGATATGTCACTCAAAAGCACACAGGTTGGCTTTGAAAGGGATATTGGCATTTTAAAATTCACCATGAATGGTGAATATCTGAATGAATAGTTTGGGGCACATTTTGAAGGTCCCATCCATCCTCCAGATTTGGGATCGGGTAACTTTCATGAAGTTGTTTGCCATGGAGAAGATTAGCATTCATTTGCCATTATTATTATTGTCATGCGAAAGGAAGGGTTTCTCTTTTTCTGCAATTGTTAACTGACCAGGTATGTCTATGTCCTGGTATCTTCTAGGAGCAGATGGGATGTCACTGGTGGCATTTGTAATGCATGTAAATATACATTTTAAAGTGGGAGAGCTATTTGTTCAGGGTCTTTGAGTAGTATGTCTGTAACAATTTTGGCTGTTGGTCCCTTAGTACTAACTTGACTTTCTCATGTCTTGTAAAAATTCTCTCACTTCATGTGGTGGGTGGTTGTGTTCACTTACATCAATTACAACATTTTCTTTTGCATTTACCATTCCAAAGGATGAATAAGAATAATATTTAGTAAATTTCCAGTTTCTAGTTCCTGTCAATGCGTTTTTTTTTTAGCTATAAGTGTGGCTCATATGGCTTAATAACTGCTTTCTTTTTTGTAAAGTGATAAATCGGGAACCTACTGTCTTTATATCTATGAGTAGTTTAATCATACAAATAATAGTTATAATTAAATTGTGAGTGATATTTATTAATATTTTTAAAAATGCAGTCACTTTTATTTTATTTATTAACGTTTATGTTTTGCAGAGATATGGAACATATGTTTGTTTTCTATTGAAGGCGGAAAAAAGTAAGTTAGATGTTGTATTTGTTGCTGGTTTATCCAGGTTTAGGGAGTGAGGTTTGTTTTTGGGGGCTGCTAGTTTCTAATTTATGATTTATGTATACTTCCTATATTTTAGAATATTGGTTTGTTGGTAAAGTTGAGATTCAAAATCAGATTGTTGGTTGGGAAGTTGTTTTATTTTCTTTCAGGTAGTCTGTGTAAAATGCTAAAAGTTGCAGAATTTCTTATTATTTACTTGTTAATTAACAATGTATTACTTGTGGAGAAGTGTGGCTCACTGGTCAGAGGAAGCAGACCTGGAAGCAGAGGTCAGCCTTGGACCAGGGTTCAATTCCCGGCTCGGCGGGGTCTTGAGTCCTAAAATGTCCATGGACTCGACAATTCTCGCTCCGGTGCCTACTCGATTCACGGGTTCACACTCTGCGACTCTGGGCAATAGCTTGCTTAATCTCCACAATGGCCCCTCGCGGCGGGATGCCTGGCTTTCACCTTGCGGAAACCCTGCCGGGGTTATCTCGCAGGGGAATACCAGGACAGGTTCCCTAAGCAAGCACTTAGAAACCGCTCGGTGATTTGCGCTATATAAATTCCTGTACATTTCGTGGTTATGTAGAGATGTATATTTTCTTCTAAAATTGTTTGTGTACAATATCCAGGAGAGTTTTTCATTTGTGGGGTAATTACTTGCTTTAATTAGTGTGCCTTTTATGTTGTTTGTTCAATTGATTGAGTTGTTTGATTGGTTAAAGTTGCTTAGAATGTTATTTTATTGGTTGGTTTAGTACAATTAGATTTTTTTTATCAGTTAAATGTTTGTTTGGCAAACAATAATTTATGTTTTCTTTAAGTAGTATTAAATATATAATTTTATTTATTTAAATATGAATTTTCTTGTTTTTATATATTTTATATTGGTATTAATATTTAAATGTGTATAGTCAATAATAATGTTATAGGTATATTTTTGTATTTTATATAGGTATACTATTTTTATGGCCATAATGTTTACTTTTTGCGTGATGTGGCATATTTTAATTTAATTATAGATATTTTTTTATAAGTTTTAGATTTTTTAAAGTAATTGGTTTAAACAAAAATAGGGTTTGTGGTGTTTTAATTGAATGTATTTATTATTTTGACAATAACATTTGCTTTGATATTGTGGTAGTCGATATTCTGACATGGTATAAGATTATTTATAGGTAACAATATTTGTGGTTCCAATATTTTTGTTATCAATATATTTTAAAATAAATATTTTTTTACAATATGTATGTGCTGCATATTAGAGATTTTTATAGTTACAGAGTTGATTTTTTTGTTCTCAATATTTAATTTCGGATATTTGTTTTTCTCAATATTTGTTGGATCAATAGTATATCACTGATCCATAGATGTGACAGTGGAGGGGGCATTTGTTTGCATATGTTATTATATATGCATGTTACTGGAGAGATGAAGTTTCAGTGGAGAGGTCTGTTCATAGTCACACCCTTGTACTCATGCTTGTCTCCATGGTGAAAGGTCTGAGGGAGAAGTGAGGGTGTCCCCACATTCAACTATCCACACCAATCAACCAAGACACAGATTTCAGCAGAGAGGATGCTCAATTTGTTTTCCCTACAATGCACAATGATCAAGAAAAAGAGAGGTAGGGGCAGAGAGTGTAGTCTCTCCACAGTCTATGCACATGTGTTACTCTGGGGAGATCTGAGCTCACAGATAAGTCTCTCTCCATATCCTAGTCTCTGTGCTTGTCATCCAAGGAAGACTTCTTAGCATAGAGGTATTTCCTCATCACACCCTGGTTGTACATCTATCACCCTGGGGAGCGGTGTAAGCAGGCAGGTAAGCCCCTGCCCCTCTCCACACCCTAATATGTTCACCCATCATCCAAGAGAGAGGTTTCAGCACAGGGGCCTGTTCCTCCACTAAACCTACAATGCATACTTGTCATCCAAGACAGGGTGGCAAGTTCATCCCCACACCATACTATGCTTACCCATCACTGCTGGGATAGGTATGAGTAAAGATGTCAGTGTATAGGCTGTTCACTCTCCACACTCTACTGAAAACATTAGTAATTCAACAGCGAGGTCATAGTAGAGAATCCAGGCCCTCCATAAACTGTACCATGTTCACCCATCATCCAAGACAGAGGTCTCAGAGGAGAGGCCAGTCTCTCCATACACTCTACTGTGCATGCCCATCATTAAAGAGAGAGGTCTCAGCATGGGAGCCAGTTCCCCCACACATGCTATTATGTGTACGCATCATCCAAGACAGGAGTGTCAGCAGAGATGCCAGTTTAGTCGCATACCCTACTATTCATACCCATCACTGTGGGGAGACGTATATCAGTGTAGAGGCCAGTCCCTCCCCAAACTCTACTGTAAACATCAGCCAGTCAAGAGTGGGCCATTGCCTCCATAAACTGTACTATGCTCACCTGTCATCCCAGTGAGAGGTCTCCACAGGGAGACTAGTCCATCTCCACACCATATTATGTACTCCTTTCAGCCTAGAGAGAGGTCTCAGCAGAGAGGGTAGTCTCTCTCCTCACCCTGTTATGCACAGGCACTATTACAGAGAGAGGTCTTAACAGAAAACCAATCCCTTCACCCACCCTAATATGCACAGTTTTCATATGACAGAGAGGTCTTAACGGCAAGGTCAGTCTCTTCCCACATGCTTCTAAACAGACTCATCTCAGCAGAGAAGGCAGACCCTTCACACACCCTACTATGGTCACTGGTCATCTGAGAGAGTAGCCTCAAAACAGGCCAGCCATCCCACACCCAATTATGCTCACTGATCTCCTTGAGGAGAGGCATCAGTGGAGAGGTCAGTCTTTCCTTACACCCTATTCTGTACAATGGTCTCCTTGGGGAGAGGTCTCAGTGGAGAGGTCAGTTACTCTCCACACCCTACTATATAAACGTTTTGCTTTGTGAGAGTTGTCAGTGAAGAGCAAAGTCTCTCCTCACTCTTTACAGTGGACTCCTGCCATACACTGTTAAGGTGGTAGTGGAGAGGCTACTTTTTCCCCACACCCTACTTGTAAGGACTATGATGTGTATGTACTGCAATGAATACGTTTGTAAAATCCACCCTCAAAACATTTTATGATCTTGCAAGATTCTCGCAGGATTGTAAATAAAAAATTCAAAACAAGTAGGGCGTTACAGATAATCTTTCTCAAATGAGAGGCTTCAGTGCAAAGTCTTGTGTGTTTGTTTAGTCTAATACATGTACTCTATGATACAGAGCAATTATTTGTAAAATACAGGATTAATGTTTGAGCATGCAAGCACCCCTCAAAAATCAGACAATTACACAGATGGAGGGAGGCATTTGAGTGTTCAAGCTCTCTTAACTCGTTCACGGGAGTCAGGACAGAAAAAATAGAGAGTTATAACATGAAAGAATCACATGATTTTGCAATATGGCGGGTGTGACAAGAACCTTTGTGTTTATTGTTTATAATATACATTTTCACATGGAACTGGATGCATTTCTTGCAAGAAAGACACTCTTCCCTACAAGGAAGTGCACTCCATCTCACCTACAGACACCTGCCATATCAAACTGAATGTTTTATGATATATAGAGCCCATGCCATGGTCACAAAGAACTGCATAAATTGATTTATTAACATGCTTCTGGAACTAGTCATTCTTAGTACAAAAGTCTTCGAACAATTGGTATATTTGTGCAGTTAGAAAAGTAGGTTAGATTGTGAACAACTGTTATTCGTATGCTGCACAGTTAAACAGAAAGAGGTTTTCTGTTGGATGATTTCCAATAGTGCTACAATTTCCTGATAGTCATTAACAAGCTTCAGTATTCTAAGGAGAGAAGCAATTATAGCGAGGTTTTCTCTCTAGAGTCTCAGGAGATATTCTGAAACAAGAAAAAAATGGAAAAAGTACAAACAACATAGATCATGAGACTATATGGTAGCTATGAAAAGAGTAGTTGTGTTGCCAGTATTCAACAATTTTTTTGTGTTTTTTTAACATTTAAAATATTTTTTTGAATTTTAAAACTTTTTAATAGGTTAGGCGAGAAGCATACAACCTGAAACAGCAACATCTCCTTAAAAACAAAAAGGAGAAAAAATTGGAAATACCTGTTTAAAAAATAAACTGCTGCCTAGGGGGCACTGGTGATCTTAGACAAGTCTTTCCTGGGAAGACCTGTTTGTCTGCCTAGGAAAGAGAAACAAGAAGGGAGAGCAAACCAGACATGTCTACCCTCACCAAATCCGAAATAGAAATAAAGCAAAAAGGATGGAATCTTCTTTTTCTAAATAAAGACATCCATATGAACCAATCACAGTCCTTCCTTAGGTTGTAGTTCCTCTGCCGGACCTCTCGTGAGACACCTATGAGCGCTTCACGAGATAGAAAAAATATTATTGCTTTATATATTTAATGGAAGAATTCACAATCCATTTTTCCAAGTTAATCAACATTTTAAAAGTCTTATTTGTTTAAAATTACAAAAAACAAAGCTAACCTAATTCCTAAAGCACAATCTTGCCGGCAGATCATGAGAGCCAAAGAGGAAGTACAGCCCACTCAGAATCCACACAGGAGATTGTGTGTTCAACTCCTGCGATCGTCTCGAAAGATTGTAAAAATATTATAGCTTTATATGTTCAGTGGAACATATCAAACAATTTTGCTGATGTAATCAACACCTCTAATCTGTTACTTCGTCCACAACTACAGGAAAATACTTAATCCCAAAAGTACAATCTTGCAAGAGGGTTGCAAGAGTCGACCGGCAAGTACATCCCCCCGGGATCCATGCAGGAGATTGTGTGTTTGACACAACCTTTTTATAAAAATAAAAAATATTACAATAATATTTAAATGACTCTCTTATTAAACAATATTATTAAATATTAACTAAACACATGAAAAAGATTCTAAACAATATACTAAAACAAAATATAGAACGCATGAGAGTAATAATGCACTTAAAAAAATATTTATACAATGAAGGTTAATGCTGTAAAAAATTAAAACAAAATATTATTCTATTTCTGAATTATAGTTACGACATTAATGTAAAAACACATACAAAGGCTATGAAAAGTATACTATTACAATATGAATAAACTTGCTTGGAAAATATCTCAATATGAGAGTCAGAAGAAATGAGGAGATAGACAATCTCAAATCAAATATTATGGTAGTGCTCTGTTTTATATGTAAATTGTAAATATAATTTTTAGCAACATTTTGAAAAGAGTGCACCCTTTCTTGTCAATTTACATTAGGAAAGCAATTCCCTTTTAAGAATAATTTCCGCACACAGGATATATTATTCAGTAATTCTACTATACATGCATTTTTAATTTACTAGAAATTCACTGAAAAAACAAAGGTTAAAGTAACATTATAGTTAGGTGTGAAAAAGTTGTTTTAAGAAAAACCTTTAAAATTCATTATAAAAAAACAAAGGTTAAAGTGGGGTTAAAATTAGGTGAATTTCTCAGTGACAACATTCACAGTTTTAACTTTAAAAAAAGCATAAATTCATAAGTTAAAGTTATCAGCGCTAACTATAACTTGTACCCCACCATGCACTGTTTATGACCTCACATTTGACATCATTCAAGACATGTTCTATGGCATCAGTTATAACATCACTGATGACATTTCAAATTACATCATTGATGACATCACTGAATACATACTATATATTGATCTGAATCTTTTCCTTCCTGACTACCAACCCCTTCTATAGTCTGACCACACTTTCTTGAGTTTTTTGATATTGAGCAGGTCTAAAACTATGTTACCATTCGAAAGTGTCCAGTTGCCATGAGAAGAAATGTGTTTAATGTATACCAGGTCCCAATCAAAATGCACATGCTACAAGATTCTCTATCATCTTCCGCTAATTTAATCTTGGCTTGCCTCAGAACCCTGGCAAGAAAGACTGAAAGACTGTCTTCAGACAACCTAATGCAAACAATATATCCTCGGGATCTTGCTGATTCACAGATTGTCTTTGTTCGTTGTAGTGAAAGGGTTGAGCATCAGGGTGGAAAACTGTTAAAGTGCAAGTACACCACGTATTACCACCATTTTATTTCCACTACAGATACATATCCCTTAGAGTGTAGACATGGCTAACTCTAGCTCTGAGAACATATGTGTGTATATATATATATATATATATATATATATATATATATATATATATATATATATATATATATATATATATATATATACATATATATACATATATATATATATACATATATATATATATATATGTATATATATATATATATATATATATATATATATATATATATATATATATATATATATATATATATGTATATCAAAAGGAGTTCTCTTCTATTACGAAGTGACAGGATGAGACGCACACGGTAATCAGCTTGCAGGCAGCAATTTATTTTCAGCGTGAGGCACCTGACGCGTTTCGTTTAGGACTTTAAACTTTTTCAAAGGTAATGCCTCAGTCCGTGCAGATTGGTTGTGGGTTCAGGTGGTTTTATTCACAGTATGCCCCGCCTCTGTTGGTCTTGAGGTTCGTTGGGCATTGTGGTCTCTGTAGTCCCCATTCGTGTAGTTCTTCACTTTCCAACACGTTTGCTGCAGGGAGAGGGGTGTGAGCCACGGTGTAGCTGAGTGTCCTTTAACACGCTTGCAGTTAGCATTTTCTTCCTAGTTTGCCGGTCCCCTCCTTCGTGGTTGACTGGCAATGGGTTTGCTGCTTGCATGTCAATGTTCTTTCACTCGCTGCACAGAGGTCGATGAAGTCAGCGCTGTGGTTCCTGGGACGTGATTTGCTCCGTTCCCAGGTCTGATTACCTCCCTGGTATGCTTCCCAGTCTTTTATGGGATTGCTAAGGGATCCTTACCTGACTCCAGTGTCAGGCGGCAGCCGATTTCCCCTGGGCTTCGGTTTGTCCAAGACGTGCAAATTTTGGTTCAGAGGCGGGGAAAATGTTCGGCGCTCTTGCGGTGGTGCGTGTTCTCTGCGACAGAACCAGTCGCTCAATATCAAAAGGAGTTCTCTTCTATTACGAAGTGACAGGATGAGACGCACACGGTAATCAGCTTGCAGGCAGCAATTTATTTTCAGCGTGAGGCACCTGACGCGTTTCGTTTAGGACTTTAAACTTTTTCAAAGGTAATGCCTCAGTCCGTGCAGATTGGTTGTGGGTTCAGGTGGTTTTATTCACAGTATGCCCCGCCTCTGTTGGTCTTGAGGTTCGTTGGGCATTGTGGTCTCTGTAGTCCCCATTCGTGTAGTTCTTCACTTTCCAACACGTTTGCTGCAGGGAGAGGGGTGTGAGCCACGGTGTAGCTGAGTGTCCTTTAACACGCTTGCAGTTAGCATTTTCTTCCTAGTTTGCCGGTCCCCTCCTTCGTGGTTGACTGGCAATGGGTTTGCTGCTTGCATGTCAATGTTCTTTCACTCGCTGCACAGAGGTCGATGAAGTCAGCGCTGTGGTTCCTGGGACGTGATTTGCTCCGTTCCCAGGTCTGATTACCTCCCTGGTATGCTTCCCAGTCTTTTATGGGATTGCTAAGGGATCCTTACCTGACTCCAGTGTCAGGCGGCAGCCGATTTCCCCTGGGCTTCGGTTTGTCCAAGACGTGCAAATTTTGGTTCAGAGGCGGGGAAAATGTTCGGCGCTCTTGTGGTGGTGCGTGTTCTCTGCGACAGAACCAGTCGCTCAATATCAAAAGGAGTTCTCTTCTATTACGAAGTGACAGGATGAGACGCACACGGTAATCAGCTTGCAGGCAGCAATTTATTTTCAGCGTGAGGCACCTGACGCGTTTCGTTTAGGACTTTAAACTTTTTCAAAGGTAATGCCTCAGTCCGTGCAGATTGGTTGTGGGTTCAGGTGGTTTTATTCACAGTATGCCCCGCCTCTGTTGGTCTTGAGGTTCGTTGGGCATTGTGGTCTCTGTAGTCCCCATTCGTGTAGTTCTTCACTTTCCAACACGTTTGCTGCAGGGAGAGGGGTGTGAGCCACGGTGTAGCTGAGTGTCCTTTAACACGCTTGCAGTTAGCATTTTCTTCCTAGTTTGCCGGTCCCCTCCTTCGTGGTTGACTGGCAATGGGTTTGCTGCTTGCATGTCAATGTTCTTTCACTCGCTGCACAGAGGTCGATGAAGTCAGCGCTGTGGTTCCTGGGACGTGATTTGCTCCGTTCCCAGGTCTGATTACCTCCCTGGTATGCTTCCCAGTCTTTTATGGGATTGCTAAGGGATCCTTACCTGACTCCAGTGTCAGGCGGCAGCCGATTTCCCCTGGGCTTCGGTTTGTCCAAGACGTGCAAATTTTGGTTCAGAGGCGGGGAAAATGTTCGGCGCTCTTGCGGTGGTGCGTGTTCTCTGCGACAGAACCAGTCGCTCAATATCAAAAGGAGTTCTCTTCTATTACGAAGTGACAGGATGAGACGCACACGGTAATCAGCTTGCAGGCAGCAATTTATTTTCAGCGTGAGGCACCTGACGCGTTTCGTTTAGGACTTTAAACTTTTTCAAAGGTAATGCCTCAGTCCGTGCAGATTGGTTGTGGGTTCAGGTGGTTTTATTCACAGTATGCCCCGCCTCTGTTGGTCTTGAGGTTCGTTGGGCATTGTGGTCTCTGTAGTCCCCATTCGTGTAGTTCTTCACTTTCCAACACGTTTGCTGCAGGGAGAGGGGTGTGAGCCACGGTGTAGCTGAGTGTCCTTTAACACGCTTGCAGTTAGCATTTTCTTCCTAGTTTGCCGGTCCCCTCCTTCGTGGTTGACTGGCAATGGGTTTGCTGCTTGCATGTCAATGTTCTTTCACTCGCTGCACAGAGGTCGATGAAGTCAGCGCTGTGGTTCCTGGGACGTGATTTGCTCCGTTCCCAGGTCTGATTACCTCTCTGGTATGCTTCCCATCACATGAGTGATGTCACTGACCATGTCATGAGTGATGTAATATGTGATGTCATCAGCAGTGCATTGCACGCGCAAGTTATAGTGAGTCCAACTAACTATAACGTGGGAATTTCAATGGTTTTATGTCAGTAAAATTTCCGGCTAACTATAACTGGTGTGAAACCTATGGTTCTTTCAGTGAATTTAATAGGTTTTTTAAATGCTAATTCCTAACTATAACCGGTGTGAAACCTATGGTTTTTTCAGTGAATTTCATAGGTTTTTTAAATGCTAATTCCTAACTATAACTGGTGTGAAACCTATGGTTTTTTCAGTGAATTTCATAGGTTTTTTAAATGCTAATTCCTAACTATAACTGGTGTGAAACCTTTGGTTTTTTCAGTGAATTTCATAGGTTTTTTTAATGCTAATTCCTAACTTTTTATACAGACTCATACCTATGTGTTTTTTAGTGAATTGCTAAAGTATGTTTTTCTAAAAATGAACACTATAATGTATAATGAGATAATATTTTTAATTTAAAATAGTTTTTTTTTATATTTCACCCTGCTGCGCTTTCGGTACGCGCACCGGTGCGCGTACCGTCAGCGCACTAACAAAAAAAAAGAAAAAAAAAATAATGAAGGAGTAACCATAAGGAATGGTAACAGAAAGAGTGGTGTTAAGAGAAAGAGAGCTAAAGGGAGGAACACAGAGAGACTGAGTAATAGATAGTAAGACAGAGAAAAAATGTAAGAGGAAGTAACTGAGAAAAAGAAAAATGAATAAGGGAGCAAAAGAAAGAAGAAATAGGAAGAAGACTAAAGCAGAGGTTAAGGGAGAATGTAAATGGATGTTGAAAGTAAAAAGAAGGACAGTTAAGTATGGGAATGACAGGTAGTGACGGAATCAGAGGAAAAGAATAGCAGTGATGGAGGGAAAGTAAATAGCAGTGAATATAAGTAAAGAGGGGTGAAAGAGGGTACATGTAAGTGAATAAGGGTAACACATGGGGAGTAATAGAGAGAAAGAAGAGAGAGAGTAAAAGAAGGACTGTCACAAAGGGACTAAGTGAACCAGTAAAAAAGGTAAGTGAAGGAGTGTGCATAGGCAGAAGTACTGAAAGAAATTGAATGTGGTAGGAAGTAAACATGGAAGAAAAGAATAAGTGAGGGAAGCAAAGTAAGGAAATAGGTGTGCGGTAGGGTGACAGAAAAATAGTGAACATAAAACAAAAGGTGATAACAAAAAACATTTTACAAACACACTTACCATATAATCTATGCAAATTTGTATCTGTGAAAGATAAAGGAAAAAACATGTTATAATTACATAAAAATGTATAATAAAATAGAAGAAACAGTTCATGAGGTTTAAAAATCTACAAAAGTTTACTAAGAAATGAAGCAATACTGAAGGATACAAAAACAGAAAGAAAGTAATGTAGAAAGAAAAAAAAAAGGAAAAAGAAATAGTTAGAGAACAAATTCCTAAAGGTAAATAAGATACTAAAAGAATGTAAAATATCAAAACAAAATGAGTAAAGATAAGAAAGTAAAAGAAAAATGAGTGAAAAGGAGAGAAGTCAGATTGATAAACTATAAATAAAATAGAGGAATAGAAGATGATTGAGAGTGAGTGAAGTGAAGTCACAGAGTGAAGGGATGAAAGAAATGAAGTTATTATAGAACGATGGATAAAACAGGAGTGAGAGAGTAAGTACAAAGAAAGGCAAAATGAAGAACTAACTGAACTACAGTACAATGAGTGTGAAAGAAAAAAAAATGGAGAAAGAGAAAGAGGGTTAGGAAACTAAAGCAGTGGTACTAAGAGAATATGAAAAAGATAAAAAGTGGTGGAAGGAACAGAGGAAATGCAGATAGTTCCTATTAGATTAAGAAGTTGTGAATGAAGTGCAGTAAAGAAACAGCAATGAAAAAAGAGTGTAAATTAGTAAAGAGAGGTAAATAAGGGTGAAAAAGAAAATGAGTGTATAACAATGTGAACACAATATAAATTACACAATGCAAACTACACAATAACTTCTACAATATGTTACATTATTTATTTTTGCTGTTCTCAGAATATATTGAATTCCACTTAAATTAGTGAGTTCAAAGTCTTCATCATATAACAGCGGGAAAAAAAACACAATCTAAAAGATTGTGTTTAAAAAAACCCATTCAAACATACATCTCATATATGTACACTAATCTTTGATTCACTTACTTTTCCATGAGGCCAAATAGAAGATAGTGAAGGTCCTTTTGGTGGAAAAAAGTCTGCTGTGCCTTATAAGTTCCATTTCATCAACTTCCTATGAAAAAAGATCTAAAAACATCATACCATACACAATCCTCACGGCCAATTTGTGTCTGATATATCAGTATTTTTTACTGTGAGATCCACTTAAAGTATCTACATGAGATAAATAATTTAAAATATTAGTTTAACTAACTAACTAACTAACTTTTATTAACTATTCCCGTCTTCAAAGGCCAATTCCCTTTACTAAAACTTTGGTTTTAAAAACACTAGATAAGAATTTGTAGAGTCATAAGGCAAACGTTGTTTATAAGTTAAATGAGAATCATTGCAGTAACTCCATCCATTTTCAGATTTTAAGTAGCATGTATAATGTCCATGATAAATAATAGCTTCAGTTGTAAAGGTCCTTCCAGAAATTGATAACTGAGAAGCCACAAAATTTTTGATAGAAGTTGTCAATTTAGTTCCATCAGGTCTACATCGTTGGAAAACTAAAATGATATACTGCCCATACCTTTGTATAAATAATGTGGACAGCATTGTACAGTTACATTGGCTACACACCATATTATGATCTGCTGCTTTAACTAGATTTTTAAAAGACACTGATTTACAGTCTGGTAAAGTCAAATATATAAATCTTTCAGTGTCTATTCTAGTAGTACTTGATAAACTACAATTGTGGCAGTCATGCTGCCATTGATAAGAAAGACTGAAAAGATTATCTACATCTACACCTTCATCTTCCAAAACACCAAACATATACATTAAAAATTCCTGACAATCCTGCTGAATGTTCTGTGAAAATTTATCTTGACCAGAACACAAATCTAAAATATTTCGAATTTCTGTTACACTTTCTATTTGTGCTGTACCACTGCTACATTTCTGAAACACAGAATTCAATAAACCACACAATCTTTGATCCCGATTTTCAACAATCTGTTCTTGTAAACTTTTAAGAAAAAAAACAACATTAACCACTACATTAGCATAGCAGTTGACACCAGAACTATTTTCAAACTGAAATCCAACAACATTTTCTCCACAATTCTTTTTCTTCCTGTTTTCAATTACAGTTTTCTCTACTTTTTGTCTTTTTGCAACTACCTCACTACAATTATCCTCATTTCTTCTTTTTCGGCCTACCACACGTTTTTCAAACAGAGGATATTGAGGCAAATGTGGAGCATACTCTCTTCTTAACCTATTGTATTCTTTAACACAATCTAGATCTGCAGAAATCTTTGTCTCATCACACGCAATCAAGTACAATCCTGATAAAGTTCTGACTCGAGATAATGCCACATATGCCATACCCTCTTTAAACACAGATCTTCCAATGTTCACCAAAGCACTATCTACACTTAAACCTTGAGATTTATGAATTGTCACCGCATACGCCAAACAAACAGGAAACTGTTTTCGGCGAACATATAAGTCTTTTACAAGTAAAAATCTAGCAGAACAACGACTTATTTGTTGTACTTGTTCAATGCCATCAAATTTTATTTTTAAAAATTCAATTCCATCTCTATTTCTGTAATTCACAAAATCAACAACATAACCCATTGCTCCATTTACCAGACCGCTTTCAACATTTAAATTCCTTCTCAAAATGATACGACAATTTAAACACACATTCAGAGTCTTTTCAAAACCAGCTGTTTTTGAAATACTTTTCTCCAATGAATCCAATTTAGTTTTCAAATTTTCTGACAAAACAATTGTTGCACCCATATGCTCTATTTTATCTATTGCTTCCAGTTTCACAATCTCTTCATTTTCTAAGTCTAACATTTTTTGGTTGAAGATGGAACATTCTTGCAGAGTTGGCATCAAACATATCCCAGATTTCTTCTCAGTCATTTTTTAAAAAATATTCTCTGGAAGAATGTTTTCATTTGGATACAAATTTGAAATTAATCGACTATGCAAAGCTTTTTTCCCTTTCTCAGTCACTTTTCCAATTCTTACATCTTGTAGAATATTTTTATAATCTTCATCCTTGGCCTGTCGCATATTTTGAAGCAGTTCAGCATATTTAAAATTTAGCCATATATTAACATTTCCAATGCTTCCAAGGGACTTCCTGGTATCTTCATGCGTGAGCATTTTAAACACTGGTTGTCCTTTTACTGGAGTCAACTGCAATAGATCTCCAAAAACAATAATGTGTTTTCCTCCAAATAACACATCATAGTCTGTTTTAAGAATTTCTTCATTCTCAAATGCACAAAAGCAAGCATTAGATTTGAGACCATGCTTACTTCATCTATGATAAGAAGTTTCATTTTCTTCAAGACTCTTGAAACTTCAGAACACGCATCTCCAGATAGCTTGTTGTAATGCAATTTATTATCATGTTCAACTGGCAGCATCAATAAACGATGTAGAGTAATCCCTTTAATGTTATGTGCTGCCAGACCAGTTGGAGCAGTTACAACACAAGACAGTGGTGAATCAGTCCTTTTCTGCAGATAACTTGCAACGGCTTTAATTAGAAAACTTTTTCCTGTCCCCGCTTCTCCACTTACGTACAATCGGACAGGGTCAAATAATATACATGAGCACTCTTTTTTCTCATGTCTGAATCCATGTTCAATCTGCTCTGTGACTTCATCATATATCTTTTTCTGCTCAATGTTTAGTTGCTTTACCAAATCTTCTAAGTTAACTCCATCCTCTTGAGCTTGTTCCATAGCTCTTTCCACCTCATCCATGGCAGTGGCAGCTTCATTTTGGATAATTGGTCCTCCTAGTGGATCCTGGCTCAATGAAGTAGAACTCTGACTATCTTGAGAACTGTTTCTAGCTATCTCTTCAGCAATTGTAGTTTCTTGCTCCATTTCTTCATTCAACATTTGCAGATAATTTAGAAAAATAGGACATTCTATGGTAAATAGAGAAAATCTCCAAGTAGTTCCTCTTCTGTACGCCATGGCTTAAAGAGTTGCAAAAGAGCTAAATAGTAAAATTCTCTTTTGTCTGGAACTTCACAACTCAATTTTCGATGATTAATCAAATGGCCTTTTTTCTGCTTCACTAGACATCCTTCATAGCCAATGAGTGCATATTTTCCATTATTGATATCTTCTGTGATGTTCCTCTTATAACTGTAGTTTTGAAGAACTTCATACAAACACGTGTTCTCAAGGTGAGTACTTCTATTTGGATAGTATGTATCCAACATATTTGTCTTCAAAATATCTGTACTGTTCGGTTCTTTTTCCGCCAAATATTCAATTTCTTGTACAGATTTCAAAACTCGGTTTCGTGTTGCAGCAAGACCAAGACTCACCCAAATGATTGTTCTTGATTTGGCATAGAGACTTGCTGATGATAACCGATCAGAACATTCATATGCTCCAATTTCTCGATGCGACAACATCTTCAGACTGAAACTGTATAATTTCTTGCTTAGACTCTTTTCATGTGAAATGTCCTCCCACATTTCCTTCAATTCTGTCTTTTCTTTTTTCGTGATGTAAGATGTCACATATTGAGCCACAGCAATAGAGTTGTCAGCAACGAACTGAATATCCATGTTAGCATTCCACATGGACAAAATCACTGGGTTGTAATTGTTGATGTACTTAGATTCTTCATTTCTTTTCAAATTATATGTATTTTTGGGAGATTTCCTCGTCACAGTATGTCGTAGAGATGACATCAAATTATTTACTCTTCCCTTAGAAATCACTGGTCGAGGAAATGCAAAACGACATTTCGTGTAGTACTTTTCCTTGTTTTTAAATTTTCGACGACAGTACTTTCCACAACGATGAGATTGAAAATGTAAAACTTGTTGCCTTAAATTGTTTTCTTCAGTAGATTTTGGAACAGCACATGTTGAATACTCTTCAATGAAACTCATCGCTGTTTCATCTGAATCTGATCCAAATTTGGGTGCATCTTTAATCCACAACAACATATGTATATGAGGAGCACCTCTCGCTTGATATTCCTTCCTCCAAAAGAAATCCAAAACCTCTCCAAGGGGAGGATTTTTTTTGTTGGTAATAAAAGACATTATAGCTTCAAATCTATGATTAAAATATCTGCAAACATTCACTGGATCTAAAGAACACAGTTCTCCTGGTGTTTTCAATTCTATATTTGGTATGTTTTCATTTGCCTCTCGTAGAAATTGAAGTAAATCGTCCCATGCATACTCAGCACAGCTAAGAGTGAGGAACCATGTAGGAGTTCCTAAGTTTCTTAGCATACATTTCAATTCTCCATGACGACGAAACCAATACTCGTTGGTTCCACGTTGACATGCCATGAGATTGATTAGCTGAGATTCCAAAATACTGTCTTGCAGATTAACTTTCTCCATAAAGTCCCTTGCACAAACATTCTGCAAATGAGGTCCACTTTTTAATATATGATTAACTGCATAAGAAAGCCCAGACAAATCACTTTCAAACAGTAGATGAAATAAATATGGAATGCATTGACGAAACCTTGGATCTTCTGCATATAATCTTAGAGTCTGGTATTCAGCTGCAGGAATTTGAACTGGTCGATCATCATATCGTCCACCACAACCTGTTGGAAATAATTGTGGAAAACAACGAGCTTCCAAACTTTCTTCCCATACACTAATGGGACTTCCTTTTGCTGCTTTCATTTGAAACAAGTCAATTGCATTTCCCATTACTTCTTTGGAATGCAAAGGATGAACAGTATAATGTTCATATATTTCTTCAGTTCTAGACACATCAACTTTTTCAATTTGACCAGCTGAAGAATCACTATCTTCTTCTATAGCTGTTTCCTCTGCTCCAACACTTACATCTTTGTAGTACTCATTGTTTTTGACCAAATACAACGTTGCCTTCTTGACTTTTTTAACATCCACTAAATCTTGCCAAATTTTCTTACTCTTTGTTGGAACCCCATTAACTAGAATAACTAAAGGATCTTCTTCTACTCTTTCTACACCAATTGTATTAATATTTTTCTTTACATCTAGAGGCAAATAAACAACTCTTCCCTTTAATCCTCTCAGTAAATCTGATGAAGGCAATTTCCCTGTCTTAGGCTCCATGCGTACAATAGCCTGAAAAGGATGGACACATTGAATCAAAATAGATTCATAAGTATTTAGATCCATCAATTCAGAAGGAATATCTATCAACTGAAGATTATTATAAACTGCTCTAGCAGGCATTCTATTTTCATTTAATTTTTTCAAACAATAATTACAAATACGCTGATCCAAACTCAAATCAAAAGAATTCTCCACCAACAAATAACTTAGAAAATCCTCCCATTCACTATTATTTTCCAATTCACTTTTTGCATATAAATCAACTAACCTAGTCTGAATTTTATAATGAGTCTGTCGACAACACACACAAGTTAAATTAGGCCTCTCACTTGATTTCACCTTAAACTTGATAATTTCCTCATCAAACTTTTCAATACTTGAAATTTGTCCATTATCTTCTGCATTACCATCCATTACTATATCTATTTCTACACTGTCCTCTTTGTTCCCAAAATAACAAAACTCAATTTCTTCACAAATAGTCTTCACATCCACTTCAGATCCATGCAAAAGAGCACTATTTAACTGTTTAAGCTTAAGTGCAGGACTTTTTGCATAATACAACTTTCTCACTAATTTCCTTACGTTATTATGATGCACTGCTAACATCCTAAAATGATGAAAAACACTCCGACAAACTTTTCTAGAAAGACAAGCTAGTGAATGCCCTTGCAAACCTGTGCTTTCTCTCACTCTGCAAGGATCTAACTCTTGCAGGATCTTCATTTTTTGTTTGAGACTTTTTTTACTATATGTACGTAAGAAATTTCGAAGCAAATCGATTGATTCCTGTCGCACACTACAAATACTACTGCATTTCCATGTGTACACTGGACCCTTAGTACGTCTCCCTAAAACTTCATCAGCTAACACCTCTTCTGCATCTCTAGATACAAGTTTCTCTTTTTCCATCACACAACTATCTTTCACCTCATATGCACGACCACTGGTGTCAACTGCATGCACCAAATCATTTTCCTGAAAGTAACTCTCCTCATTGAAAAAAGGCTCAGAACTTGAACTATGCATCCATTCACCAGAAAATACTTCACAAAAATTACTCCGATTAATAATTCTTTTCCATCTACTGTTCGATTTGAAAACATCAATTGCCTTATTAAGTATCCTAATTCTATTGATTATTAAAATAAATAATTTTTTCTTAACTTCAAAAGCCTGATCAACAATCTTTTCTACACTTTTCTTTTTCTTGTAAAAAGCAGCTTTTAGTTTACTTTTTTAGCAAATTTAAAACTACCCTATTGCGAAACATTCGCCTACGAATGTCCCTAAAAACATTTACCCTTCTATTGCTATCCATTCTCTTCTCTCCTGCTCCAATGGAAACATTTTTTGTGGGCTTCTCTTTCCTTTTTAGATTTGTTGACTTTTTCTGTATATTCACATTAGCAATATCATTTTTTTTTCTACGACATATGTTGCGAAGAAAAGACTTAATTGGCTTACCAGAAGCTTTTCTGGTGTTTTTTGAAGTACTTGTTGAAGAGGATTCCATAAACTCTGTTGTTGATGTTCTCCTTTTCCGTATGTTATTTTTGATATTTCTTTGCTTTGAAGGCATTTTTGCTTCCTTTTCAGAAGTTGATTTGAATCTGTTGTTCTGTTAAAAAAACACATGAAAGACCACTATTAGCAAACAACAAAGTAATGTTAAAAAGCAAACAATATATACAATAAATTGCAACATATTTAAGTTTATACAATAGCAACTCATGGCTTTATTTATAAAGGCCTTGCGCCACCAGTGCGTCACTTATTACCCATGTTTAAAGTAATGCACCAGCTGCACATGGCAATCATAAATAAGGGCCAAATGCAAATACCAATCAATTGCACCGAAAAATCGATTTTTGAATAACATGTAAGAAACACTGCGCAGAACATATGTACAACCACTCAATATCATCAAACAAACTCAGGGCCTTATTTATGAAGGCCTTGCGCCACCAGTGCGTCACTTATTACCCATGTTTAAAATGATGCAGTAGCTGCACAAGGCAATCATAAAAAAGGGCCAAATGCAAATACCAATCAATTGCACCCAAAAATCGATTTTTGAATAACATGTAAGAAACACTGCGCAGAACATATGTACAACCACTCAATATCATCAAACAAAGTCAGGGCCTGATTTATAAAGGCCTTGCACCACCAGTGCATCACTTATTACCCATGTTTAAAGTGATGCATCAGCTGCACATGGCAATCATAAATAAGGGCCAAATGCAAATACCAATCAATTGCACCCAAAAATCGATTTTTGAATAACATGTAAGAAACACTGCGCAGAACCTAAGTACAACCACTCAATATCATCAAACAAAGTCAGGGCCTGATTTATAAAGGCCTTGCGCCACCAGTGCGTCACTTATTATCCATGTTTAAAGTGATGCACTAGCTGCAAAAGGTAATCATAAAAAAGGGCCAAATGCAAATACCAATCAATTGCACCCAAAAATCGATTTTTGAATAACATGTAAGAAACACTGCGCAGAACCTAAGTACAACCACTCAATATCATCAAACAAAGTCAGGGCCTGATTTATAAAGGCCTTGCACCACCAGTGCATCACTTATTACCCATGTTTAAAGTGATGCATCAGCTGCACATGGCAATCATAAATAAGGGCCAAATGCAAATACCAATCAATTGCACCCAAAAATCGATTTTTGAATAACATGTAAGAAACACTGTGCAGAACCTAAGTACAACCACTCAATATCATCAAACAAAGTCAGGGCCTGATTTATAAAGGCCTTGCGCCACCAGTGCGTCACTTATTACCCATGTTTAAAGTGATGCACTAGCTGCACAAGGCAATCATAAAAAAGGGCCAAATGCAAATACCAATCAATTGCACCCAAAAATCGATTTTTGAATAACATGTAAGAAACACTGCGCAGAACCTAAGTACAACCACTCAATATCATCAAACAAAGTCAGGGCCTGATTTATAAAGACCTTGCGCCACCAGTGCGTCACTTATTACCCATGTTTAAAGTCATGCACTAGCTGCAAAAGGTAATCATAAAAAAGAGCCAAATGCAAATACCAATCAATTGCACCCAAAAATCGATTTTTGAATAACATGTAAGAAACACTGCGCAGAACCTAAGTACAACCACTCAATATCATCAAACAAAGTCAGGGCCTGATTTATAAAGGCCTTGCACCACCAGTGCATCACTTATTACCCATGTTTAAAGTGATGCATCAGCTGCACATGGCAATCATAAATAAGGGCCAAATGCAAATACCAATCAATTGCACCCAAAAATCGATTTTTGAATAACATGTAAGAAACACTGCGCAGAACCTAAGTACAACCACTCAATATCATCAAACAAAGTCAGGGTCTGATTTATAAAGGCCTTGCGCCACCAGTGCATCACTTATTACCCATGTTTAAAGTGATGCATCAGCTGCACATGGCAATCATAAATAAGGGCCAAATGCAAATACCAATCAATTGCACCCAAAAATCGATTTTTGAATAACATGTAAGAAACACTGCGCAGAACCTAAGTACAACCACTCAATATCATCAAACAAAGTCAGGGCCTCATTTATAAAGGCCTTGCGCCACCAGTGCATCACTTATTACCCATGTTTAAAGTGATGCACCACCTGCACAAGGTAATCATAAAAAAGAGCCAAATACAAATACCAATCAATTGCACCCAAAAATCGATTTTTGAATAACATGTAAGAAACACTGCGCAGAACCTAAGTACAACCACTGAATATCATCAAACAAAGTCAAGGCCTGATTTATAAAGGCCTTGCGCCACCAGTGCATCACTTATTACCCATGTTTAAAGTGATGCATCAGCTGCACATGGCATTCATAAATAAGGGCCAAATGCAAATACCAATCAATTGCACCCAAAAATCGATTTTTGAATAATATGTAAGAAACACTGCGCAGAACCTAAGTACAACCACTCAATATCATCAAACAAAGTCAGGGTCTGATTTATAAAGGCCTTGCGCCACCAGTGCATCACTTATTACCCATGTTTAAAGTGATGCATCAGCTGCACATGGCATTCATAAATAAGGGCCAAATGCAAATACCAATCAATTGCACCCAAAAATCGATTTTTGAATAACATGTAAGAAACGCTGCGCAGAACCTATGTACAAACACTCAATATCATCAAACAAAGTCAGGGCCTTATTTATGAAAGCCTTGCGCCACCTGTGCGTCACTTATTACCCATGTTTAAAGTCATGCATCAGCTGCACATGGCAATCATAAATAAGGGCCAAATACATATACCAATCAATTGCACCCAAAAATCGATTTTTGAATAACATGTAAGAAACACTGCGCAGAACCTAAGTACAACCACTCAATATCATCAAACAAAGTCAGGGCCTGCTTTATAAAGGCCTTGCGCCACCAGTGCGTCACTTATTACCCATGTTTAAAATGATGCACCAGTTGCATAAGGCAATCAAAAAAAAAGGGCCAAATGCAAATACCAATCAATTGCACCCAAAAATCGAATTTAAAATAACATGTAAGAAACACTGCGCAGAACCTAAGTACAACCACTCAATATCATCAAACAAAGTCAGGGTCTCATTTATAAAGGCCTTGCGCCACCAGTGCATCACTTATTACCCATGTTTAAAGTGATGCATCAGCTGCACATAGCATTCATAAATAAGGGCCAAATGCAAATACCAATCAATTGCACCCAAAAATCGATTTTTGAATAACATGTAAGAAACACTGCGCAAAACCTATGTACAACCACTCAATATCATCAAACAAAGTCAGGGCCTTATTTATGAAAGCCTTGCGCCACCAGTGCGTCACTTATTACCCATGTTTAAAGTCATGCATCAGCTGCACATGGCAATCATAAATAAGGGCCAAATACATATACCAATCAATTGCACCCAAAAATCGATTTTTGAATAACATGTAAGAAACACTGCGCAGAACCTATGTACAACCACTCAATATCATCAAACAAAGTCAGGGCCTGATTTATAAAGGCCTTGCGCCACCAGTGCGTCACTTATTACCCATGTTTAAAGTGATGCACTAGCTGCACAAGTCAATCCTAAAAAAGGGCCAAATGCAAATACCAATCAATTGCACCCAAAAATCGATTTTTGAATAACATGTAAGAAACACTGCGCAGAACCTAAGTACAACCACTCAATATCATCAAACAAAGTCAGGGTCTGATTTATAAAGGCCTTGTGCCACCAGTGCATCACTTATTACCCATGTTTAAAGTGATGCATCAGCTGCACATGGCATTCATAAATAAGGGCCAAATGCAAATACCAATCAATTGCACCCAAAAATCGATTTTTGAATAACATGTAAGAAACACTGCGCAGAACCTATGTACAACCACTCAATATCATAAAACAAAGTCAGAGCCTTATTTATGAAAGCCTTGCGCCACCACTGCATCACTTATTACCCATGTTTAAAGTGATGCATCAGCTGCACATGGCAATCATAAAAAAAGGCCAAATAAAAATACCATTCATTTGCACCCAAAATCGATTTTTGAATAACATGTAAGAAACACTGCGCAGGACTTATATACTAAAATACAATTTCACTTCTAAAACATAACTATCTGCTTCCAAATATTCTCCATAGAGCAAATAAGTCTCTATCTAAATTAAATAAATCATTACTTACCTTTACAAATGCTTTTGGAGATTGAGAACAGTGTCAGACACACACACCAATTTTTCTTTAGCAGAGCAAAAGGTGTGCTCTCAATACACTGAAACCAAGACTGGCATAGAAAATCTCTATCTTTGTACACATATGCCTTAATTCAACCAATCAAAAGTCTTCCCTCACTATTTTCAAACCAACACCCACCCCCCTCTCAGACCTTTCTATCTGTTACCATAGCAACTCCCTCCTAACTGAACTCTAAGGTTCAAAAGTTTATCTTACAATGTTGCAAATGAACTCAGCAAGGATGTTTGACCTCTCAATACAGCAGCCTATACAGGGTATTTTTGCTTTTGGTGACTTTTTTTAAACCATTCAAATGGCTTCTTTCACACAACATAACCATGCACCCTAACTTTCAGTTTTCAACTATCTGAATCCACCAATCATTGCTTGTGATTCAAGAGCAGAGAAACTCCACAATTATTTTTTTGTAAACTCCTACTGTTCCAACTGCCATTTCATTCCCACACTTCATCTGACTGGACCAGAACCTTCTCACATCATGTACTCAGTTTGGATTATTGGACATAGCTACATCCACTGGGCTCAAAGGTATGCAGCTAGCAGAAATTTTCATAACCTTGATTTATCAAATGTGGAAATCAAGTGGATTGGCCACAGAGGATTAAAATGTCACCAATTGATACCATTGGTGAAAACCTTTTTGCATCTGCCAGAACCTGACCTTATAATTGTGCACTGTGGTGGAAACGATCTAGGCACATTGACTGGGGTAGGTCTGGAAATGCTTTTAAAGGACACCTTTCATCAATTGATGATACTTTTTCCCCACACTGCCTTGGTATATTCCAATATATGCCAAAGACAGAAATGGAACTGGTCCAACCAATTTTGTCCACAATTTGAAAAAGCACGGAAACATGTGAATAAATCTGTTTCTGCTTACATGAGAGACTATGGAAAGGGGCGACCACTCGGTCCCCCCGAACGTATGGCAGAGTACCACGATCCCCCCGGGAAGCCATCTTGGGCGGGAGGCGAGTCTCGGCTGGTATGCCCGAAGCGGCGTAGCCGGGGCGCGCCTTTTCCCGCCCTAGAGTGGGTTGGCCTAGACACTAACGCGGCTGGCCACGCCCTAGGGGCAGGCAGGGGCGGGTTTACGCCCGCCCTGAAGACGGATAAAAGGAGAAGCAAGATCCGAAGGCATCCTCTTGTTCCTGTGCTCTGAAGCTGCACCTCCTCGCTGCACGTGAGCTCGAGACGGAACGAAGAGCCAATTTTGAGCATTGTAATCTTACTTGTTTATTTTCCAGATACTCTGTTGGAGAATGCCAAAGAAGGCGGGAAAGCGCATGACTACTGACCAGATGCTGCGCGTTCTTATGAAAGAGATGACCGAGTTAAAGAGGCGAATGGATGAAAACGAGGAAGGGGGACCGAAACGTCCTTTGGCGGGAGCAGCCCCGGGAGGGAAAAGCAAGAGGCCCAGGAGAGGGAGAGCTGTGGAAGACATCCCGGGCCCCAGTACCCCGCTAGAGGCACCCACCCCCGTGCCGGAGGGAGGGAATCCGATTCCTGTGGTGGTCACCCCCGTGTCCAGGGACGATATGCCGCCCGAGCTGGCAGCACAATTAGCAGCGTGGTTGGGTAAAGATAGTGAGGGCGCCACGGCTGTCGACGCGCAGGGGCTGATGAAGCAACTGCGTGAGTCACGGGAAGCAGCAAAGGTATCCACGCCGGCTGCGGCAGTAGAGAAGCCACAGGGGACAGGTTCGGTCGCGGAGACACCGTCCGGTTCAGGTAAGCGGCCATTGCTGATTGCAAGGGATGAGTCTGCACCTTCTCGTAGGGAAAGGGTGGGTCAGCATGTTCCCTTGGCTATTAAGGAGAAGATATGGGCGGGAGAATATGTAAACATTTTCTCGTTACTTACTGATCACTATGAGATGGAGCATGTTAAGGGCCAGAAGGATCTCATGCATCCGAGTGTTTGGCGCGCAAAAATGGCCGCCTTTAAGGTGAACGAAAACATTGGCAATTGGGGCAAAGCGTGGGGGGTCTTTACATCGATCTTGGGGGAACGAAGGCCCGATCTGCTACACGAATTGCCGATTTATCAGTCACGAATCATGGGGTACTCGGTATCACATGAGGGTAATCAGTGGTTCTGCTATGATAATCTGTTTAGAAAGGCTAAAGAACATGATAAAAACTTAACTTGGGATTGTTATGATTCTGTGTCTTGGGATAAAATGAAGGAGACTGGTATGTTGACAGTGCCATTGGTGGGGAGTAACGTCGGCGAATCCTCCCGCCAGTATGCGGGGACGCCCTTTCGATCAGGTGCGGGTATCGACAATCACTCGAGGCCTGCCGGAAATACAGGAAAAAGGGGGGTTTGTTGGAACTTCAACAGGGGTAAATGTACCAGGCCCCAGGGATCGTGTAAATTTAGACACGAATGTAGTGGGTGTGGGCAATCATCCCATCCTGAGTCCACGTGCAGAGCCAAAACGGGTGATAATGGGGGGAGGGGAGGCGCCAAACAGGTCTAACATAGTCCGAGGGGCGCCTTTACCTTCCCCGATTGATACTCTGGCGATGATCCCCTGGCTCAGTGAATACCCGGATCGTACTTCTGCTGGGGTGTTGCGGAACGGGTTTTCTTATGGTTTCCGCATCCCAGTGGGGGACTTTCAAGGTGTGGAGAAATGTAAAAATCAGCTATCGGTCTTGCAGCATACGACCGTGGTACAGGATAAAATCCGGAAGGAGGTGACTCGAGGTCGAGTCGCCGGCCCGTTTACTGTACCCCCGGTTCCTAACTTTGTTTGTTCCCCTTTAGGTGTGGTCCCAAAGAAGGACCCGGGTGAGTTTCGGCTGATACATAATTTATCAGCCCCACGTGGTCTTTCCGTTAACGAAGCGATAGACCCGGAAGTGTGTTCGGTGCGGTACACATCCTTCGATGAGGCCGTAGCCATTTTGAATCGCCTGGGGCCCGGGGCGCTGATGGCAAAGTCTGATATCGAGTCAGCGTTCCGGTTGCTCCCGGTACATCCAGCCGACCAGCGGCTCCTAGGTTTCATGTTTCAGGGTCATTATTACATGGATAGGTGTATGCCGATGGGGTGCTCTATATCCTGTGCCTATTTCGAAAAATTCAGTAGTTTTCTACAATGGGTCTTCACAAAGAAGACGGGTTTCCAACATGTGATGCATTACCTTGATGATTTTTTGTTCCTGGGGCCAGCTGGGGATCCAGAATGTGGGCAGGCTTTGGCTCAATTTTGTGTTTTAATGAATCAGTTTGGCGTGCCATTGGCACCAGGTAAGACTGTGGGGCCTTCCACTTGCCTCGAGTTTCTGGGGATCGAGTTGGACTCCGATGAAGGTTGTTTTCGTTTACCTGCCGAAAAAGTGTCAAAGTTCAGGACATCCCTGCAAATATGTATAAATGGATCCAAGGTTAAGCTGCATCAGTTACAGCAGCTAGTTGGCCAGTTGAATTTTGCCCTGAGGGTTATACCAATGGCCCGCCCCTTTTCTCGTTCGATTGCTCAAGCCATGGTCGGCCTGAAGGAGGGCCATCATCGCTTGAGGCTCTCGGCAGAGGTCCGCCAGGACATGCGCATTTGGTTGGCATTCCTGGCGGATTTCAATGGTCGAGTCGTCTGGAACAAACCAGCCGTGTCCTCTGATGAGCTGGGGCTGTGGACGGATTCGGCAGGGAGTATAGGTTTTGGTGCCATCTTCGGCACAAGATGGTCAGCACAAAAGTGGCCGACATGGTGGCATGACAGTTGGCTGACAAGTAACATTGCTTTCCTGGAACTGTTCCCCATTTTGGTGGCCCTGAGAACTTGGCCCGAAGGGTTCATGGATCACTCTGTGGTATTCTGGTCTGACAATATGACCGTGGTCGAGTGTATCAATAGCCAGGCAGCACGATGCAAGTGGATTTTGAGACTACTCAAAGAAATTGTTTTACTGTGTATGCAATTGAATGTGTTATTCAAAGCAAGACATGTCCCAGGGGTAATGAACCAGGCAGCTGATGCACTGTCTCGTTTTCGTATGCAGGCTTTCTGGGGTTTTCTTCCCACAGCGGACCCGGAGCCGGCACCCTTTCCCGAAGCTCTCTGGTCTCTCGGTGCCCCGAACTTCGTAACCTCGTGGGAGAGAGTTTAGCACCCAGGACGAGGAAGGCATATGAAGGGGCGTCCCGGTCCTATTTGGCCTTTTTGGGGACTGATAGAGAGGAGCTTTGGGGCCAGGGAGAGTGGGTGGTGAATTTTCTGATGTCCTTACATCGGGTCGGGAAATCGGTGGCCACGGCTCAGAGGCATCGGGCTGCCATTTCCTTTGTTGCTAGGGCCCACGGGATCCTTGACCCGACAGCGTCTTTCGTTGTACAGAAAGCGCTACGAGGGTGGCAACGCCTTGAGGGTCGCAGAGTAGATGAAAGGCGCCCGATAGGTTTAGATAGGCTGGCCCAGTTGCTATCCAGACTCCCTGCTACGTGTTCATCTCAGTTTGAGACAGTGTTATTCCGAGCCGCTTTTACGCTGGCATTCCATGGGGCTATGCGGGTATGCGAACTAGTGGCGAGGAACAAGCAGGATGTGACAGGAGGATTGTGCCAGGAGCACGTCCGGATCAGAGGGGAGACGATGACGGTCTCATTTGTCAGGTCCAAGACCGATCAAAGTGGGATGGGTGACTGCGTAATCATACGCAGGATTCCCGGGTCCTCCATGTGCCCGGTAAGGTGTCTAGAAGATTATTTAGCACGAAGGGTGGCATCATGGGGGGGGACCTTGTTGAGACACGCTGACGCCACCCCACTGACAAAGTTTCAGTTTCAGCGGGTGCTTGCGATGTCGATTGCCGCTGCGGGCTTGAACCCGGGCGAGTTTGGGACCCATTCCTTTCGGATAGGGGCTGCTACAGAAGCTACAGCCAGGGGTCTGGATGTTGAACAAGTCAAACGGGTGGGGCGTTGGTCCTCCAATTGTTATAAAAGGTATGTGCGGTTGCACATGTTGTGAAGCTGTAGCAATGTACTCACGCTTCTTGTTTTTGTTTGGTTTTCAGTTGCGCAAGCCTACGAGGCGGGGCGGACTTTGCAGTCGACCCAACACCGGGCCAGCGGTCAGACATCACCGGCTGTGAAAAAGGAGGTGTGGGTCGTGGGCCACTCATACGTGAGACGTGCCGCGGACGTATTCAAAGCAGGTGATATGATTCACGTAGCTGGGGAATACGGGTACAGTGTGTCCTTCTACGGAAGAGGCGGTCTCTGTATTGACCAGTTCCAATCATTTTTTGAGGGTTTGCTAGGGCGGACGAGGTCACCGCCGTCTGTAGTCATAGTACATCTTGGGGGTAATGATTTGGTCACCACTGGTAGACGACTTCTTCTTGAGGCGATGCTTTCCACTGTAAGTTGGTTAGCGAGGAGAGTTCCAGGGTGCACAATTGCATGGTCTCATATGATCCCACGAAAAGTGTGGTGGGGGGCTATTTCGGTTCCTGCTTTAAATCATTCTGTGAGGAAGCTTAATAACAAAGTGAGTAGGTTGTTCCGTTCCAAGGCACTGCATGCTATTCCACACGGGTGTATTAATGATGATGGTATGTATTTGGGGGATGGAGTGCATTTGTCTCGGGTGGGGAATGAGTTACTCATAGGAGACTTCTTAGCATGGCTAAAAACGTTACACCATGACCTTTAGGTAGGAGTGTTGTGGGGGGTCCGGATAGCCGGTCAACTATGCGGCCTGTGGCGGTAAGGTCATGATCAGTGAGCACTAATTGGAAGATCCCTATGAGTGGGCGTCACCCAGCACGGATGGGAGCGCTCGGGGGAGGTGGCCATTGGCCCCTCAACGGGGAGGCGGTCCCTTCTAAGGATGGGTCGCCGAAAGAAAAGGAAAGGCGGTCAAGGCCCCTTCCTGGGTAGGAGGGGTTACAGCCCCCTCCTGGGGAATTTCCCGGGGCCAGGACGTCTGCGACGGCAGATGTGGTAAGTTGTGTGGGGTTTGGGGGGGGGTCTACGCTACCTTCTAGATACCTCACACGAGTCCTCGTACGACCTCTAAGTGGCGTCGAGTTTTATTGGGGCCCCCGTCAAGTCAAGGGAAATTGGTAATTGCACTTGAGGTACGCCTCTGGGCCGCTCCTCACAAGTGAGGGCGATATTTCTGGGTTAGGGATCTTGACACCGGTTACGACCTTGCCGTTGGCCCTTAAACGTTAGGATGTACAATTTCAAAATTTCAAGTAAATGTTTTGTAGGATGTTAGTTCGGCTAGGAGAACCTTTGTATTAGAGAATCTGTTAAGGTTAGCCAAACATCGCAATGTGGTAATGAAATTGTACATAATATGAAACTGTTTATTTAATGTTTTAATTTTGTTTCATATTTTAATAAATACGGCCGGGAGGGTTACTCCCTCCCGTCTTCCAAAGACTTCAGAACTGTTTCCGGTTTCCCATCCTTGGGGATTGTGTTGAGAGGGGGTGGCGGGTATCTCAGCCATATGGAAAGGGGCGACCACTCGGTCCCCCCGAACGTATGGCAGAGTACCACGATCCCCCCGGGAAGCCATCTTGGGCGGGAGGCGAGTCTCGGCTGGTATGCCCGAAGCGGCGTAGCCGGGGCGCGCCTTTTCCCGCCCTAGAGTGGGTTGGCCTAGACACTAACGCGGCTGGCCACGCCCTAGGGGCAGGCAGGGGCGGGTTTACGCCCGCCCTGAAGACGGATAAAAGGAGAAGCAAGATCCGAAGGCATCCTCTTGTTCCTGTGCTCTGAAGCTGCACCTCCTCGCTGCACGTGAGCTCGAGACGGAACGAAGAGCCAATTTTGACCCACCCACCAGCCCCTGAGGACAGCAAGTGGTTTTGAATAAAGTTGATGGATAACTCTGATTTTCGTTTACAGGTTGTGGTTTTATCGTGATGATTTTGATTATGTAATAAAGAATGGTCGATTGTGTTACGTTTCGCAAATAAAGAAATTCTGCTTTAGTGTTCATTGATAAGCAGGCTTTTAATAAAATTGTAGTTGCTACTGTCCTTTTAGTTTAGTTATTTAGTTAGCATTGTCGTATTTCTTTTGGTCGGGCGGTAAGGTCATGATCGGTGAGCACTAATTGGAAGATCCCTATGAGTGGGCGTCACCCAGCACGGATGGGAGCGCTCGGGGGAGGTGGCCATTGGCCCCTCAACGGGGAGGCGGTCCCTTCTAAGGATGGGTCGCCGAAAGAAAAGGAAAGGCGGTCAAGGCCCCTTCCTGGGTAGGAGGGGTTACAGCCCCCTCCTGGGGAATTTCCCGGGGCCAGGACGTCTGCGACGGCAGATGTGGTAAGTTGTGTGGGGTTTGGGGGGGGGTCTACGCTACCTTCTAGATACCTCACACGAGTCCTCGTACGACCTCTAAGTGGCGTCGAGTTTTATTGGGGCCCCCGTCAAGTCAAGGGAAATTGGTAATTGCACTTGAGGTACGCCTCTGGGCCGCTCCTCACAAGTGAGGGTGATATTTCTGGGTTAGGGATCTTGACACCGGTTACGACCTTGCCGTTGGCCCTTAAACGTTAGGATGTACAATTTCAAAATTTCAAGTAAATGTTTTGTAGGATGTTAGTTCGGCTAGGAGAACCTTTGTATTAGAGAATCTGTTAAGGTTAGCCAAACATCGCAATGTGGTAATGAAATTGTACATAATATGAAACTGTTTATTTAATGTTTTAATTTTGTTTCATATTTTAATAAATACGGCCGGGAGGGTTACTCCCTCCCGTCTTCCAAAGACTTCAGAACTGTTTCCGGTTTCCCATCCTTGGGGATTGTGTTGAGAGGGGGTGGCGGGTATCTCAGCCATATGAAAAGGGGCGACCACTCGGTCCCCCCGAACGTATGGCAGAGTACCACGATCCCCCCGGGAAGCCATCTTGGGCGGGAGGCGAGTCTCGGCTGGTATGCCCGAAGCGGCGTAGCCGGGGCGCGCCTTTTCCCGCCCTAGAGTGGGTTGGCCTAGACACTAACGCGGCTGGCCACGCCCTAGGGGCAGGCAGGGGCGGGTTTACGCCCGCCCTGAAGACGGATAAAAGGAGAAGCAAGATCCGAAGGCATCCTCTTGTTCCTGTGCTCTGAAGCTGCACCTCCTCGCTGCACGTGAGCTCGAGACGGAACGAAGAGCCAATTTTGACCCACCCACCAACCCCTGAGGACAGCAAGTGGTTTTGAATAAAGTTGATGGATAACTCTGATTTTCGTTTACAGGTTGTGGTTTTATCGTGATGATTTTGATTATGTAATAAAGAATGGTCGATTGTGTTACGTTTCGCAAATAAAGAAATTCTGCTTTAGTGTTCATTGATAAGCAGGTTTTTAATAAAATTGTAGTTGCTACTGTCCTTTTAGTTTAGTTATTTAGTTAGCATTGTCGTATTTATTTTGGTCGGGCGGTAAGGTCATGATCGGTGAGCACTAATTGGAAGATCCCTATGAGTGGGCGTCACCCAGCACGGATGGGAGCGCTCGGGGGAGGTGGCCATTGGCCCCTCAACGGGGAGGCGGTCCCTTCTAAGGATGGGTCGCCGAAAGAAAAGGAAAGGCGGTCAAGGCCCCTTCCTGGGTAGGAGGGGTTACAGCCCCCTCCTGGGGAATTTCCCGGGGCCAGGACGTCTGCGACGGCAGATGTGGTAAGTTGTGTGGGGTTTGGGGGGGGGGTCTACGCTACCTTCTAGATACCTCACACGAGTCCTCGTACGACCTCTAAGTGGCGTCGAGTTTTATTGGGGCCCCCGTCAAGTCAAGGGAAATTGGTAATTGCACTTGAGGTACGCCTCTGGGCCGCTCCTCACAAGTGAGGGCGATATTTCTGGGTTAGGGATCTTGACACCGGTTACGACCTTGCCGTTGGCCCTTAAACGTTAGGATGTACAATTTCAAAATTTCAAGTAAATGTTTTGTAGGATGTTAGTTCGGCTAGGAGAACCTTTGTATTAGAGAATATGTTAAGGTTAGCCAAACATCGCAATGTGGTAATGAAATTGTACATAATATGAAACTGTTTATTTAATGTTTTAATTTTGTTTCATATTTTAATAAATACGGCCGGGAGGGTTACTCCCTCCCGTCTTCCAAAGACTTCAGAACTGTTTCCTGTTTCCCATCCTTGGGGATTGTGTTGAGAGGGGGTGGCGGGTATCTCAGCCATATGGAATGGGTTCAATATACAATAATAACTTGCGTTACAACATGCAAGACATCTACAGAGGAGATGGAGTGCACTTCTCAGATGAGGGGAATAGAATATTCCTCCTGAATTTAAGAATGTGTATTGGAACCTACTTGTAGGTACCTAAATCAATCACAGAACCCAAAAGCTCTTTTCAGAGCTACCCTACCTCTGATCATTCAAAGCGTTTATTTTTTTCTAACTTTTTTCACTATTTTTCACCAAAGTACGCTTTCGGGTACGCTTAACGGTGCGCGCACCAGGCGCGCCCCCCGTGGAAAATTAAAGATTTTTTTTTTTTTTTTTTACGTTTATGAGCCTCCTAAGCCCCCCTCAGAAAACCTAGAGGGTCAAGAAGTCTCTACCGTGCCCCCTTCTACCCATACCGAACATTGTTTACCCTCCATCTTGTGTCTCGATTGTACCGAAACACAAAATGGAGGACTCCCGTAACGCTGCTGGTGCGCGTAAAGGAGCGCGCACCGGTAAGCGCTCGATAAAAAAAGGTGGGAAAGCAATTTACAAAAAAAGCACTGGAGACACTTTCATCAAATATAGAATAGGCCCTACTACATAGCAGTCCCTACCATTTGCCCAAATTTGGTGAAATTCCATTGAGACATTTAGGCTACAGGCCTGTCTAAATATCCTGAGGTAAATTACATGACAAAAACACACTTGTAATGTTAGAATTTACAACCAATTAAAAAGTATCTTTCATTTTCTACGATTATTTCCTGACATTTGATTGGTTAAGTACAAGAATATATATAAAAGAAGAGAGGGAAACACAGCCATTTTGACTACTGCTTCCAGAAGTACATTTGAAAACAAATATCACTGACAACTTCAACTGATTTCTCTAAGGTAAGTTCTAATTATGGAAGTATATTGTACACTTTAAGTTAATTTCTGAAAAAATATTCTGTTAGTGATATGCTATCCCTCTTTAATAGTTAGAGATAGAGATAGACTTCTCTGTAATAGTTATGGATTGAGTTAGGCTTCTCTGGTATACAGTACCCTAACTCTACTAATATAGTTAATTTGTATGCAATTTTCAGAAAGAAAATGGAAGGAGAAAATCAGGCAAATGATACTTCTATCAAAGTAAAGGTGGAAAAACCAGAAGATCAAAAAAAAGAAGTTGATTTCATGGATGACTCTTTGGATGAACAGTTTATAGAATGTTTGGAAGAAATGGAATCATGTACTTATAATTATGAGGAAATTCCGGACAATATTATGTTAGAAATTTTATTAAATTATGAAAAAGAATCAGAGGAATAAATTTATCTTTAATAATTTCAAATTGTTTCAGACAATATTCATTTTTATATGTAATTCATAAAGTATTACCAAAAATGTTTAAAATATAAAGTGAGACTTATAGTATACTGTTCAACTATTTTTCTGTTACATAGTAAGTTTACTCATAGTTACTACCTTTCTCCCACTATATTATCTCATATGAATATTTTACACCTCATTTTCATAAGGGAGCAGGATAGACTACTCATGATCCCCTAGAAATTCTCAGGGAGTGCTTAAAAGATCTGTTTCTCCTTTCCAGACAGACTATGTTATGAATTCCATATACCACAAAAAATACAATAACAACATGCAAGATGTCTACAAAGAAGATGGTGAACATTAAATTTAAGTCTCTTCATTAGTACCTACATGTAGGTACTTACATAAAATAAAAAAATTTAAAAAAAACAATTAATAAATATACAATTTTTTGAAGTGATTATTTTTCCATAGTACCCTCCTCGATACGCTCCCCCGTGCGCGTACCAGGCGCTTCCCCCGCGAAAATCGAAAAAATAAAATAAAAGGTGAGACCCCGCGGGGCCCTTTAATGGCCCCCACATCAAACCTAGGGGTACAGGGGGTGTCTACTCTGCCCCCTTATGGTCATTTCCCCCTTTGTTTTGGCCACCTCTCGTGTCTCGATCCTACCGAGACACAAGATGGCGGCCGCTCCGAACTGTTTAGAATGTTTACAGACAACTGAGAGCCAATCAGCTTCCTGCGCGCAAGTCGCGTGTCGCGCCTGGAGCGCTCTCCGGTGCGCGCACCGGAGAGCGCCTATAGATATATATATTTTTTTGAACCTAAATTACTCAAAATCCACTGCAGCACATATCTTGAGACATAGCAAAGGCACGTCGGGCTACCAGTCCCTTCAATTTTGCCAAGTTTGGTGGAAATCCATTCAGCCGTTCGGGCTAAAAGTGAAATCGACCGCCCTATGGAAATTAACATGGGGAAAACGCGTTTTGGGACCCCCCTTTTATCTCGGCCCCCGCTTGACGAATCCCCCCCAAACTTTCAGGGAAGGACCGGAGCTCGACGAGGCCATTTTCAGGAAATTTTCAGGCAGATTCGTCAACCGGCGCCAAAGTTATTCCAAATAGAATTTTGAGATTTAACATTGAAAAAAATCCTAACTATAACTACCTACTGGCAACCGCCAGTAGGTAATATATATATATATATATATATATATATATATATATATATATATCAAGACAGTACCACTTCAGGCTTTGTCACTTCTAGGTTGGTGTGGATGGTACTGTGCTAATCCTATGCTTAAAAGCTGTGCTAGAAAAATAGGATGTGTGAGGTATGCCCATGTGAGACTACCTTTGCTAACAACCCAGTGGCTGTGCACAGGTAGCCTGAAGCAAAAGGGACTCTACAAGGTTAGGTTTTGCCCTGTGATAGGCTTCATAATATTAGTGGACACTCATCGGTGAGGTCAGTGGTACTTACTGGTTTATCTGCAGTGTCACTGTATTGTACACATGGGGGAAATCTGCCTTAAAGTGCAGTTGTGCTTCCCTTATACCTACAAAGTCCCATAATGTGTCAAACTAGGGTGAAACATGTGCAGGCAATTTGAATACACATGTCCCATGAATTCACATGTGCACCTCATGGGTCATCCAGATTTGTCATATTCCTCTGGCTCAGCTCAGTATCAGATGACAGGTTTTTTGTCACCCACCTGCCATCCAGTAAAGGAAACAAAGGCCTTCTGACACAAAAGGAATAATTAACTGTGCTCCACTCAGCTACTGAGGCGGGAGGGGTGGGGAAGGAAATTTCCATCTGTTAATTAATCTCACTATACCAGGGTTGGGAAAGCCCAGGCCCACTGAACAAAGAAGTAAACCCTGAGCTCTGGAGCCAATTCAGTAGGGGATTCCTCTTTGAGGTTTTGGTGGGAAAGGCCCTATCAGTGATGACAGTGAAAGTTGGAGCTGAGGCACCTAGAAGATATGTGAACAATGACCACTTAACAGAGTCATCTTGAATTGTTTTACCAGTTGGCAAGCCATTTGAACTTTGTCGCCTCTAAAGCAAGCCAGGGTTGCTTGTCTGCACGTCCTGATTCCTTTTTTTATGAATAGGGTCTCAGTAGATTCCTGCGGTCTTGCTGCAGCTCTTTACAGATTGTATTGAGATGTACAATGTTTTCCTCATGGGTTCCACACAGGCGACAGTTTGCTGGTTTTGGAGGTCGCAGCCAAGGGGCCATATGGTCCGCTGAAGGTAATACTCCTGATTGTAATTTTACTAATGATTATTTTGTTTTTTTGGTGAAGCTGGTTAGAAGATATGCCTGTGGTGTGAGTTAGTTGTAAGTTTCTACTGTCAGCCAGCCATGTGCTCGCTCCGTTAGTGAGGTTTTGTCTTGTAGGAGGGATTCTTTCCTAACAGTATTGTTTACAGCTTTTTTGAAACCTGCCAGGCTCCCTTGCAGATCCCATAGTTGACTTGTCCCCAGTTGTTTTATTGCATCCTCCAGAAAGAGTCTTGCTGGGCAGTAGTCTTTGCTTTGTAGATCTTTCCAGAAGAGTGTGTTAAGGGTGTTTGCTTCCCCTCTGCTTATTTTGTACCAGGTCTTAAGGTATGCTCCCTTGCGAGCAAGCTCTTCCTTAACATGCCCAAATTCGAGTCGGAACTGCGCCGGAGAAGTGTATCTAGGGAGGCCAAACATCATCCGCATTGCTCTTGTAATTACTCCTTCTAAGGTTCCGGTATCCCTGCCTCTCAGTGCTTGGCTACCGTATATGTAATGGATGGTATCAGTTTGGCTTGGATCAGTTTTAGGAGTGGGGTGAAGCTTGGGCCGATGATCTTATTTTTCAGGTTCCTTAGACATACAGCTGTCATTAAGCCTCTCTTTTTTATCTCCTCACATTGCGGATTGAAGCTCCCCCTGTGGTCAATAGTCACTCCCAAGTAACAATATTAAATTTGTGACTTCCAATTTATTTTTGTCCAAGTTCAAACTGAATGTTGGTTTCTTCTTGCGATAGTTGAGGCGCATGACTTTTGTTTTACTATAATTAATACTGAGTTTGTTTGTTTATGAGTGTTGTGCGGTGATGTCGAGGAGCCGCTGTAGGCCGATAAGAGTCTGGCTGATTAGCACCAAGTCGTCAGCATGAAATAGGTTAGACAACTGAATGCCCCCTAGTTTTGGCACATGTGAGTTGTTTTCGTTGAGTGTGGTAGATAGGTAGGGCATAAAAAGATTAAATAAAGTTGGTGCTAGCACACATCCTTGCTTTACTCCTGTGTTAGTTGGAATTTTCTTAGTTAAAAAGTCGCCGGTACCTAGTTCAACCTGGACCCATGTATCACTGTGCAGGAGGATTAGTTGGTTCAGTAGTGTTGCTGGAATTTTCATACTCTTCAGTTTTTGCCATAGCAGATTTCTGTTTACGTGGTCAAAGGCGGAGCTGTAGTCAATAAAACACGGGTACAAGGGTTGTTTTCCTTCTCGAGCTCAGTCGATAAGGAGTGACAAAGGAAAGATGTTTGTTGTCGTCCCCATGTTTTTCCTAAAACCTGTTTGATTAAGTGGAATTGCTGATGTTTCTTCCGCCCATAATGTTAATTCCTGAAGTGAGAGACCTGCGTAGTATTTTGCTTCGTTATCTAATAAGGCAATTAACCAATAGCGTCTTGGATATTGTCTATCGCCTTTTTTGTGTATCGGTGAGATTATTGCCCCCCTCCATGATCGTGGAATTGTCGCAGTGTGCCATATTTTTTCAAACATTGGTTTTAGGGTAGTTGCCCAGTATTCTGGTGCCTGCTTGAATATTATTGGGGGTATGCTGTTAGGGCCCGGAGCTCCCTCTGTTCTCCCTTCGAAATCCTATTAGTTATTTGTAGAGTTCTGATTGATAGTGCTTCGTTGGTTGTCGAGGATTCTTTGAGTGGAGACAAGTATTCTTTGCTCCTGGTGTTGGCTTTGCCAGTTTCTTTTCATGTTTCGTTGGTGTCGCTGAAGTGTGCTAATATGGGTTGTCCAAGCATCTTCCATCACATGGGATTCCATCGCCTGGCTTTGCTGGTTGATGAGTCCATTTTGCCAGAACTGTGCACCGTTGTTTTGTCTTGGCATCGTATAGGAGTTTTCCCCACAATGTTTCATCTGTGTCCTTTTTTAGTTGCCATATTAATTTCCTTCGTTCTCCTTTTAACTGTCTATTTTTACTCTTCGCAGAGTGTGATTTATCAGCTTCTTCAGTCTTTTTAGACTGGTGTCATTTCAGAAATTGTGGTGGCTCTTGTGTGTCGCATTGCTGGTCTTTCTTTCTCGCTTTATGTGCACTTTTCTTTCAGCTATGCCTTTAAATTTTTTTGTGAATACCTCCCAACGTATGATTAGGTTTGATGATTCGGACTGCGCTTTGTTGAGAGCATGCTTCACTTGCTCTAAAAGATTTTGTGGGTTGGTAACTTTACATTTTACCCGTCTTTCGTTTGTTTTGAAGTCCGTACCCAGGTTGTTGGTGCCTGGCGGGTTTGGTATTGTCGGTATGTTTATTGTTGTTTCCTGGGGCAGGTGGTCGCTGTAATCCATTGGCAGATGGGAAAATCTCTTACCCTGTAGTACAGGCTGCGGGAGAAGAATGTAAAGTCAATTTTAGAGCTTGTCTGTGTCCTGTGGAATGTTGCTGACTGCGGTCGGTCGTCTGAAAATCTGCCTTTGAGTGCCCCAAGGCCCAGCTCTTCTAGTTTGACACGCAGGCTCCTTGATGTTTTTGTTCTCCTGCCTCCCGAGGTACAATCTTGATGGTTGTGTTCCCAGGCGAACGGGTCCTTGTCGTCTTTGGTTTCAGGGTTCAAGGTGCTAAGCATATTTAGAATGAAGTCCCCTGTGATAATTGGCCTATTTGTGTTCTCGGTTTTCACTAGTTTTATGAGTTCTTCCTTCAGTTGTTGTGCTCCCTTCTTTTTCTCCCTTGGGTGCAAGTAGAGATTTACTAAAATTATGTCCTCATTTGTATCTTGCGCGCGGAATGACAGTCGTATTGCTTGAAGTGCGTTTGGGGCAGCTATGTTGTAGTCTAGGGGGACTGCCTTCGTTATCACTGAAAGCGCGCTGTATATGGCGAGACCGCCTTTCTTGTGACCAGTGGGACTCTCTAGAACTGGGGAGACTAGTCCAATATATCTCTCTAAGGACCAGCTATGGGAAGCTACTGGTGTCTAGAGCTCACCATGAGGATTCAAATGTGCCCAATATCTTTTAAATTGGCACATTGTGGTTATGCTCATTTAAAGGATTTGACCTTTGATCCCAGTCAAGAAAAGCATCAAGTGCTACAACGGGGTGCTAATAGTAATAACCTAACTTTTTTCCACGTAATATAAAATAAAGAACAGCAAAAAAAACATTAAAAGACAAGAACATGTATATAAAACACAACTAAACATTAAGAATCACAATAAGGCCTATTCAAAGTCAAATATAACTTTATTTCAGCATCAGCCATAAAAGTATACAATAAATAAATAAAACATGCCAGATATAAAGCATCTCCATGGTGCAAAAAAAGTCAAATTTAGCACCATGCATACATTTAAAATTTCCCAGGAGGTTACTAAAAAATTTCGTGAACAACAAGCACAATTTCCAAGTAATGAAAAAAGGGATCAGATTGCAATACTCTACATTATATGATCACAAAACAGCACTAGCAGCTCTTCTTTTTGCCCACATCAATCCTAAAAATATAGTAACTGCAAAAGCACACAAAGTGGAAGGATCGGCTCTTAAAATCCTTAATGCTGCATGGTGGGTTTATCTATAGTAGGATGAGGCTAGAGTCCGTCCAACCCTAGAGAGATCAACAACTCTCTGATTGAAGACAGCTATGGGATATTATTACACTTATCAATCTTGATTGTCTCTTGTAGGGTGGCTGCAAAATGCACCAGCGCTGGGTTTACCCAGATTCGCTATAGGAGACAACTCAATGGAACCTTAAGGGCTACCTTCATGAAGCCTGCATACCCAAAAAGAGGGTACAGCTGGTTAAAGATCTTAAAAATGTATTTTCAGATGTTTCCAAATCGGCAATGTTACTGGTGCCCCCCTAGCTGGGCAACATATAAAGCTGCTCCTAGTGCTTTGCCTTGCTAAACTTTCAGTGGTAGAGCTGTAGGCTTTGTGTGGGAAGTGTGATGTTCTTTTAAAATTCACCCGCTATTTATCAGTATTTTTTTGGTTGCCATATTGATATATGGGCACCATGATAAATTGGATGAGAATTTGATTTCAAGATACGTTAAATAATATATTTTGTCCAGTATGTCATCCCCCAATGCTAGGCTTCCCTTATGTTTTGAATGATCGTTAAATGCAATGAATTTGTTCTTGGCTACATTAATCTTGAAACATTGTGCTGCACAAAAGACTCTAAAACTCTGTAATAGTTTTTGCAGGCAACTCTGTGTTTTTAAAATCAATAAAGTGTTGTCTGTGAACAACAATATTGGTGTTTTAGCATTGACGATAGAAGGGGCATCAGCTGCAACCTTAGAAAGATGATGTACCAAGCTATTTAAATATAAGGTGACCGGGTGGGGGCCAGTACACATCCTTGGCAGACACCCTTCCTCACAGGTATCCTCTGGGCCAATTGGCCTTGTGCGTCTCTCCGCACCCGGGCAAAGTTGTTCGTATTCACCCTAATCAGCAAGGACAATATTTCAAGGCCTATTGGAATACCTGAAATTAACTAACATATACTACAGAAAAAACACACTTAAACAACATCCAATTACAAAGGCTAGCCCAAGTTTAAACACCTGCTCCCTATTTCCAAGTCCTTATAAAGTAATGTTTAAATAGAAAACAACAACTACAAAATCCACAAACAGTCCACAATCTAAATAATTTCCTTCCGATATAAATCAAATAAAAAAAACATTTTATTTAATAATGTGTTTAAAATAGTAATTCACATGTCTAAAATGTGTCTGGGTTTAAAGAAATGTGCAAAACTGTTTTATGATTAAATAAAAAAAAATATAGATCCAACTTTTCCAGTACTTTTTAAGATATTGTTTAAAAAATGTGTGTAATATAAAGATTTGCATGGTTTGTATTGATAATGTATAGCACTGTTAAAATGCTATAACTAGAAATAAAAATGTGTGCACATACACGTATATTCCATGTGTATTTACATCTATTTTGTAGTAAAAAATAATTGTTTGCTTGTAAATAAAAAAATATTTAAAAGAACTAGTTGTAAGTATTGAAAAAATGCACTGTCAAAAAGGTAAAAGAGATATTTAGAAACTGCATAATAAAATAACATGTTAAATACTACTTTATTAAAACTGCAATAATAATAATCATGAAATATCTACTATGAATACCTTTTCATTTAACAAAAACAATTACATACATATGCTAACAAATTATAGATGTCATATATATTATTCCCAATAAAAAACTTGAGAATAAAACGTTATTAGTTGAGAAAAATCTTATTTCCTACTGCCACTCTAAACTCTACCTCATTGGAGAAACTAGTGGATTTTGGAAACAAGGTGTTCAGATGTATCATTCACACTTAAAACATAACCACTTTTGAAAACAAAATTCAATTTGGTCGGGTCAGATTTATTATTCCAACTCCAAACTTAGAGCCCGATTACGAGTTGGTGAGCCCACCACCTCGTAATCGGGCTCTTACAACTCCTCCTGATGACCCATGATAGTTTTTCTCTTTTTGCTGGACGGCCTTAAATATATATGTATTTGTAAATATGTTTTTTATAATTGTCCAAGCCTAATTGCTGTTAAAATGGAATCCTGTGTGAATGTACTATTTGTATATATAAAACTCTAACCACTAATATATGTAGTAGACTTTTGTACTTACTACCATTCCTATGTGATTTTAGATTTTATTTGTTTTTCTCGTCCTTGTGTGACTTTCAACTTGTACATGTGCAGTATTTTCCTTTTTTTATTTCTTCCTTGAGTGACTTTACACCGTGTAGATTTGCATTTTTTTTCTGTTTGTTTCTCTTATGTAACTCATGTAATCCAAAGTCCTTATGTAACGCAACTGGTTCTTTTGTAAAGCGCTCTGACACCTTCGGGTAATGTTTGCACTATAAAATCGCACTGAATAAATAAAATGAATAAATATCCTATTCCCCCTGTCTTTCATAGTGGTTCAACCGCTCTGAAAAAGCAGATTGAAAGCGAGTTTGGGGACCCCTAACTGGATTTCCCGCCCCCTGAACCTCTGCATGGTGCCTGGCACACTGTGCAGGGATGTTTCTAAAACATGCCTTTTTGCACTGAGGCTTGAGCTGCAGCCGTTTTCTGGGCCGCAGCACAAGCATAATTGCAAAAAGGCATGTTTCTGATTTCCTACACGGCGGTTCCATCATAATTTGGAGTTTCGGACCACCACCTACTTGTAACTACCTGAAACAATGGTGGTTGGACACTTTCCGATCACCATCGTAATCAGCCCCTTAATCACATTGGTTTAATTTTTGGAGTTTGAAGGGCTCAGATTTAATAGTCCCTCTCCATATGTAACCTCATAGGGGGAAGTGTTGTACTGTAGAGGAGTCACATTTGCTTTTCCACCTTCAAAATTTACCACATTAAGAAAAATGTTGGAGTTTGGAGAGTTCAAATTTGCTCTTGCAAGCCCAACCTTATCACATTGTTGACAAGGGGGGATTTAGTATTCCTATCCCTACGTAAAAAACAAGGAAAATGCTGTACTTTTAGATGTCAAAATTAAAACTATTAATCACTATTATGAATTTACACTAGACATTATACTAAATAGGGTATGTTACGCAAATAGTTATTCCAAAACATAAACAACCAAACATAAAAAAGAAAGTTGAGAGTAAACTGATAACAAATAGTTCTAATAAGATTCAAAGTGATCAATATAATGATTTTTTTAAAGTAACGTTTAAAAATTATATTCAAAAAATGAAAAATGTACAATTAAATAACTTACATTTAAATGTAAGAAAAAACACACATTATGAACTCCTTACTTATAAACCAATTAATATAGTAAAATTAATTAAATCAATTATTTTAATTAGCAAAAATATCTCAATTAACTATTTAGCTATCAAATTAGGCATGGGCGGAAAATCCGTTCCGCTCGCGGATTTTGCGGATTTTCGGGAAATTCGCAATCCGCGAGATTCGCGAATCTCCCGCAAAATCCGCAAATCCGCGAGCAGCGGATTTTGCTCGCACTGCTCGCACTGTTCGCGTGAGTTCGCGCCCCGCGAATAAGTGCAAAATTGCAGAAATACGATCTTAACAAAACTGAAAGTAACTACTTACCAGGTTCAAAAGTTCAGGCTCATCATTAGTAGCCATTTCCTGTAGTGCTTCCTGAGGGGCCCCTCCAGAGTTCAGTTGCCAGTTGAAACTATTATGTGACCCTGCTCTGAACCTCAGAATAGTTACACATATGCCACAAAGGTCCTGAATTACAGCTAAGGGAGACAAGCAGGAGCCAGGCTGGAAGTTAAAATCCATTAATCAGCCCCTAATTCATTATTGTCAGTTGGGGCAGGGCAGGTGTTGTAACTAATTTTGCAACAATGAAAGCACTTAGCAAGTGCAAAAGATTACTAATCAGGGCGCACTAAGGAAGCAGGTGCCAGCTAAAAAAATATTCTGTGACACATTAATCAGCCCCAAATTAATTCAGGTCACTTGAGGTAGGGAAGGTGTGCTTTGCTTTGCCGAAAATAATGTACACTGGACAACCAGAGGGTGTGGTGATGAAACAGAGGGTGGCATGGGTGGGCCAGAGGGTGGCATGAGTAGTCAGAGAGTGGCAGTGGTGACAGAGAGTGGCAGTGATGAAGAAGAGTGTCCCAAACAGGCTGGACACGTAGAAACAACAAGTTCGCAAAACTTGCGACCCGACAGGTAAGTTCGCATATTGCGAAATTGTAAAAACCCTCGCGAACTGGCAGAAACACGGGCGAACACAAAAAAAAAAAATCCGCAAATTCGCGGGAATTCGCGGATTTTGCGGATTGCGAAGCCGCAAATCCGCAAAATTCGCGAACGCGAGATCCGCAAAATTCGCTCATGCTTATATCAAATAATCAAAACCTGTCTATCAAATTATACAACAAAACGTATTTGAAAATGTAATAAATATAATAAGATTTTATTTTATAAATGTAAAACAATTTTAAAAGCATTAGCTATAAACAATTGAATCTTCCATAATTAAAAAAATAATTACAGATATATTTTTTTTAAGTATGAGCGGAAAATCCGTTCCGCTCGTGGATTTTGCAAATTTTCGGTAAATTCGCGATCCGCGAACTCCTGCGAATTTACCGAGAATTCGCAAATCCGCGAGCGGCGGATTTTTCCGGGGGCAAAAGTTGAAGCCTGGCCTGTTGTAACTATTTTACGATGGCGCCGGCAAGCTGCCAGCGCCATCCTAAAATAGTTACTAAGTTAGCTTCAACAGGAAGCTCGTATAGATAAAATAAAGCAGGTGCTCGATTTTATCTATTAGAGCTTCCTGTTGAAGCTAACTTAGTAAGTATTTTAGGATGGCGCTGGCAGCTTGCCGGCGCCATCCTAAAATATTTACCATGCCCTTCCTGTGACTCATTCATCAGCCCAAAAACAATCGTGAGCGTCGTCGAGGCAGGTGTGCCTTCTTCACAAATCTACCGTGGAAAATCAGCTGTGATGCTGGATAGAGGCTTTTGCATCCGTGACTTTCACGAGCGCAATACCCGTGCTGTTTCTGTGACCAGGAGCTTATTTCTCTTCATCTGCTGAACTTTTTTCACTTGTAAGAGTGCAACGAGTATAAGAACAGAGGCCCTGATGAATACCGTGGGATTAGACACCCAATAGGCAGAAACATGTTGGCCCCTTTACAGACAGATATTTGTTACTGTCATCTTGCACTGTTCTGTTTTTAATTAGGAGGCATGTCTTGTCCAAAGAATAAAGTTGCGTAAAGGAGGACATTCCATCCTATTTTAAGTCACATTTTCTGTTTTGTTGCACCATTTTCAAAACCATCAATAGATCAGTCATTGCGGATGTTTCATCAGTACTGGTGTACCAAATCCTAAGATATCAACACTGTGTGGTTCAGTCCCATTGATCAGGGGACTAGCCGTTCACACTCCAGGGTTTGGCCAGATGATATGACTGATCACAAAAGTCTTTTTTGATGGAAACCCTACATCACTCTTTTGGACTGGTCAGCCACTGATGAATAGTCTATAATGTATCGATCTCTTTTTCACCTTTGTATCCACTTGTTTTCTTACTTTGTCCTTATTCTTTTGCACACACGTTGAGATCTAGGTGACTCCGTAGTGATAGCATAGCTCTAATAGTTAGCTAATAGACCCCCTGTGTTTCTTATGGTGTATATCTATTTGGAGCTGGGGATAAAACCAGGTGTGGGTCTTTAAACTCTATATCCCTTGGACCCCCCCCCTTTTGAGAAGTTGGTGTATTTAAAAGTTACCAATTACACAGAGGAGCGTCTTGGGTGCCTTTCCCTTTGTGAATGTTCAACATTGTTTCTGTGGGAGCGGGCAGGGGTCCATGGGACCACTGCAAAATGGAAAAAATAAAGTTTTATTTTTAAACGTAGCCCAGCTTCCTTTATGGAAAATAAGCTGCATTTAAAAATTAAATATTTTTTTTATCATATTGAAAGACAGTCACAGATATGGTTACCTGCTGTCCCCAGCAGACTACCATCCCTGTGATAACCTCTAATAATAGTGAGCAGCAATTTTTAGTCTACCTCAATAATATTTAGATGTGTCAGATTGTGACCCACTAGGATTCTGTTTTAAGAACCAATCTATTAGTAAATAGGTCAATTCTTAAAATTCTTTATTTGTAAAATCATACTAGTTCTAAATTGCGATGAGCATTATGAGTCCAGTAAGTAGTAAATCTGGACCTCAATTACTGCTGCTATAATTTTGATAAATTAAATTTCTCTGGTGGGAGCCTAAAATACGTTTCAGAATTACTTAAGATTCACTTTATCTATTCTAAGTATGATTAGGAATAGTACCCATTCTATTTTCTGTAATCTGGCAACAACATCCAGCTAACTTTATCATCCATCAAATATTCAAGTGAGTAAAATTATTCTTGTCCCACGTCACATTTGAAATATTTCAGAGTCTATTCCATACAATCTTTCTATTTCTGTGACTTTAACATCATCATTGACCTTGAAATGGGCAAGCAGTAACATTAAATAAATCTGTGATTCATACCACCTCTTTAATTTTAGAACAGTGAAGATACAGTACTTGTGTTTGTGCAGTGCCATACATTGATTTTGTGTAACACTAAAATCCCACTGCTGCTACCAATTGTAGGAAATTGGGTTAAATGCTGATTGGGGTAAAACCCTACTCAAGCATCAAACCACATTACCACTGTAACCAGTGCTAAAGAGCGTGTGCTCTCTCCCCTAAACATGTTAACATTGGCCTATACCCAATGGGCATGTTTAATTTACTTTTAAATCCCTAGTAGAATGCACCACATGTGCCCTGGACCTGTAAATTAAATGCTACTAGTGGGACTGCAGCCCTGCTTGTGCCACCCACCGAAGTAGCCCTCTAACTACGTCTCAGGCATGCCACTGCAGGGCCTGTGTGTGCCATTTACTGCCACTTCGACTTGCTTTTTCAAATACTTGCCAAGACTTAACCTCTGCTTTTATTGCACATAGGTTTCCAATAAGGTAAGCTGTAAGTAACCGTTAAGGCAGGGTGATCAGTAAGTAAATGGCAGGACATGTAATTTAGTGTTTCACATGTCCTGGTAGTGGCAAACAGCTAAATTTATTTTTCACTGCTGTGAGGCCTACTCTACTCCTAGGCTAATATTGTGAATTCCTTAAAATACCTTTAAGCTGTGATTCCTGATAAAAAAAGGTGTAGCTTTTTCATGTTTCATATCTTTGGAATGGTAATGAAAAAACCTTATTGGTAAAGTATAATTTAACATTACTATTTTAGAAAGGGCACTTTTACAAAGTTGACATTTCTCTACTCTTCCTGCTCTGTGTACCTTGCATCATGTCTCCCATACACTTCTGGCGAGGGTGAAAGTTCGCCTTTGCGCTTTCCTCCCAGACAGCCACAAACACTGGAAGGCTAGGTGTGGCTTAGTACCAATCTACACACATCTGCATTCTGATGGCCATTCTTGGACAGACGGGAGGAAGGGGTTCAAACCTCCACTTCAAAGGGTAGTGGTCAGACACACACAAAGGACTGACTACCTCACCTCCCCCCACAGACAGTGCTGGGCTGAATAGAATACTGGTGAACTTAAAAACCACTCTTTGAAGTTTCCTTTGCTTCAAAGGCACATTTGGGTATAAGTACTAGGTCTCTGACCCCCTCAAATCAGAAATTTCTGGATCTTGAACTGAATCTCTGTCAGATGAATGGCTGTGCTGCTCAAAGGATTCAATTGGACTGGTCTTCTGGAAGGACAACTTCTCTGATTGTTCCCCTGCTGCTCTCTAACTCTGCTGAATGGAAGCTGGACTCTGCCATCCCTTCAAATGATCTCCAAGGGCTTGCTGGCTTGCCTCCTGTTCTATGTAAATGTAAATGTAAATTGAAACTTGTATAGCGCACTACTCACCCGCAAGGGTCTCAAGGCGCTTGTACGAATACCGCTGTGGAACCCATCCTGGCTTTCCCTGTGAGGCGTCCACTCCTGGGCACCCCCAAGGTGGAGGCCAGGCATCCTTAGCGTTGTGGGGGCCGTTGTGGAGATTAAGCAAGCTATTGCCCAGAGTTGCAGAGTGGGACTCCATGATTGGAATAGGCACTGAGGCGAGAATTATCAGGTCCGTGGAATTTTTGAGCCCAAGACCCACCGAGGCGGGTAATTGAACCCTGGTCCCGGGCTAGAGCTCTGCATCAGGGTGTGCCGCTCTAACCATTGAGCCACACTTCTCCAAGTCTATGAAGTCTCAAGGGCACAAAATACTCCCTACAGTTCTAATGGTGCTGCTAGACTCTGCTTCCTCTGAGTCCTACCTTTGCCTGAGGTGTCCTTACTAAATTCTGGGCTCAGAAGTAGGTTCTGCACCTTTTTAAATACAAAACTGAAGCATTGTCACCTTTGTGCCAAGTGGAATCGACACATAGCCCTTCGATGACAAAGCACAGTCTGTTCGGTGGTTCAACAGTCTGCACTAACCAGCGACTACGCTCTGTGTGGATCAATGATGACGCATTGACTTCACCCCAGCGAAGCTCAACGAAGATGCAGTGATCCGACTGCATGGTAAGGATCGATAAATCATGCCCTCAGTGTCAATGCTTTGCTCCATCCAAGGTACTTTCTCAGCGGAACCTGCATGGGCCCTGTAGCCGGCCTGCCCTGTATTGTGGTCAGCCTGAAATTTGCATTTGTACCGGTCCCTCGTAAGCTCAAGCAATCTTTTGACTGCTAGTCACTTCTAAGAACTGCTTTTGCATTTAATCTTTACAATTTCATATCTTAACTTCTCCTGGTTGTATTTTTGGTCCTATTTTTCTTAGATAAAGATTCTCAATTCTTTAAACATGTGTGAAGTCTTTTTGTAGTGTATTTAGGGTGTTGTTGCATGAGTTATCGCACAAACACTTTACACATTACCTTCTAAGTTAAGCCTGCCTGCTCTGTTCCAAGCTACCCGAGGGTGAGCACACAATGATTTAGGTTGTGTTATGAATTACTTTAACTAGGGTTGTGGTCCCTACTTGAATATGGTGCATTCCTTTGCCAACTAGAGACCCCATTTCTATTAAGTGTTGTTATTTCTTAGAATGTGGAACGTTTTTGTAATTTTTTAAACATTGTTTTTGTCATTTTTACTAAAGCAACTAGCACAGTGAAGGTCCTTATGTTCAGAGTAGCTAACAAATAATGCAACATCTTCTGTCCAGTTTCAATTGAAAATAAACCAGATATTTTATTATAAACAGTTATTATGCATGTGGTGACATGATCTCTACCATTCATCCTGTGATGATCCTGACTGGGGAGTTTGTTCCGTCTGTGAGCTTACAGATCTTTGTACTAGCAGGTATGATCAGAAAGGTTGCCATATGTTGAGTGGTCTGGATGCTGCATTTGAGCATATAGCTCGCAATTAGTATTGCAGTATGACATACTAAACATCCAGCCTTTTAACGTTGGTGGATGTTTGCTCCCCCTGTGTGATGCTACTTCTAGCTTTGCCAATAATAACACTAGTGCACAGACGTGCTGAGAGGATTTGGGGACGGCTTGTACGTATCCCACAAATGCTTGTAATGGTGAGAGAGCAATGTTCATGTCAATCATGTGAGATAGTTTGTCAAACACCCCTTTCCAAAATTGGGCAACTTTATCACACGTCCATGTCATATGGGCAAAATCTGCCAACTGGGTGTTGCATTGGGGGCATGTGTGCGGGTGTGCACCTTAGAGTGATGTAAGCATGTTGTAAAAAATTTAAATGTAGTATTTTATATTTATGATTAAGGAGACTTTGCATGTTTGTTTGCAACAAGATTGCCACTGAGTGTCTGTGAGGGGTTGTCCCAATTCTTGTTCCCATGCCAACCGCATACCCTCATTCCTAGTTGGGAGCATTGCAATTTTGGCTCTGTACAGTCTGGACATTAAATGTTCTCAGCCACTGTCCTTGATAAGCAGCGCCAATGGGGAGAAGTAAGGGTGTTCTAAGGGATAGCTGGTAATCAGTGATCTGAGTGCCCTCTGCAATATGTATAAAATAAACGGATCCATGAATGTGGCTTCCCTGAATCGAGCATCTTCTTCACGAGAACATACGTTTCTGCTGGGGAATAAGTCCCCGATTGAAGCCAAATTAAATTTAGATAAAGTGCACTGCACCGTGGTCTCCTGTGTGATGGGTGCCCAGAAGTTCCCTGCTAGGGGCAGTACCGAGGAATAAAGGAGCTTCACCCTGGTCACCCGAGCAAGCAGTTTCCATACCCAACTGGTCATTGATAATGTCTACAGGTCCTGTGTATCCTGGGCCAAGCCAATTGGCAACAGTGCTGACAGCGAGGTGGAATGGGAGAGGTCGGCCTGTGGTCGCAAATAAGGAATCAGAGAGTTCGAATGAAACCAGTGACTCAAAAAGCTGCATTGTGCGACCATGTAATAAATGTGAACATTCGGGACCCTGAACCCTCCCCATTCGTATGGCAATGTCAGGGTATCCCTGCAGACCCTGGGCTGCAGTCGTAGTACATGGAAGCGCAGCGTGGTAAAGAACCTCTTAAACAAAGGTAATGATATGTTCTGAAAGAGATATAGAAACTGTGGAAGAACGACCATTTTAATCAAATGCAATTCTTCCCACCATAGTTAGAGGTAATTTCAACAAGCGTTCAATCTTATTGCTCAGTTTCTCATTGCTGGCCCGTAATTGAGTACAAGAATTTGCAACGGGTCCTTATGAATGTGAATGTCTACATTTTTAACTGAGTCTTAGCATCACTTTAATGGGAACTCTGTGTTCTGTTCACAGTGCCCTGCGGTCAAGGGGAAGACCTCTGACTTGAACCAATTATTTTGCAAGCCCAACAGGGTGTTGTAATGAGTGATCGCCGTAGAATGGGCCTTAGGTTTTCGTCCGGTTACCTCACATAGGGAATGATGTAATCGGCATATAGCATGATTAATGGAGGGGCCGTCTTAAACTGTATACCCCTGTGGAAATGATTATCTTGAAGATTATGTATGAGAGGGTCCATTGCTATTGCAAATAGTAACTGGGAGAGTGGACAGCCCTGGCGGGTCCCCCTTGACAGCTTGAAGGGGGCTGTCAATAAACCATTCAGCCGCACATCATCTAATGGTCATGTGTATAGGAGGGACACCACCGATATAAACCTCAGCGGTAGCACCAGCCTGATCAATGTGGTGCAAAGGAAGGGCCATTTAGATTAATCAAAAGCCTTTTCGGCATCCAAAAGGACCGCCGCCGCTGGCAGCGGGGGTGTAATCCTATGAAGGGTTGTGAACAGTGTGCACAAATTCACTGCAGTGGATCTATGCGGGATGAAGCCTGCCTGGGCCGGAGATATTATTTGGTCAACAATCAGGGACAACCTGGTGGGCAACATTTTTGCAAAAATTTTGTAATCAAAATTCAATAATGACAGGGGCCTATATGAGCCACATTGTGGTGGGTCTTTGCCTGCTTTATGCAGAAGTGTGATAACTGCTTTGCGCAGTGTCAGTGGGAGTTTCTGGAATGCCTTATAAAAGTAGCCCGAGAACCCATCAAGAACGGATACCTTCGAGCCATCCATGGCTTCTATTGCTTGGACAACATTGTCTACTGTGAAGGGTTCTGCTAAAAAGTCCCTATGCAAATGTTCCAACCAGACCATTGTAACTTCATCTAGGTAACTGTTGCTGACCGAGGTATCCAGAGCAACCTTAATACTGTACAGGTCTTTGTAATATGCTAGTACCCTATCTTCGATGCTCGCACAGTCAGAAATGAGCTCACCATCTTCACCGATTAAGCTTTTGATGTATGTTTGACCCCTGTTGGGCTGTATGAGTCTAGCTAGTGTACACCCCGGTCATTCACCCTCCCCATATCTCCTGACTGACAAGTGTTTCCTCAAGAAGTGGGATTCACATTCTGCTGCTTCATGAAACACGGTAAGTAGTGCCGGCCGATGTCTCAGATCCAAAGAAGTCCAAGACGCCACTTAGTCGGCGTCCAATGCCACCAGTTGGGCCTCGATCTGTGATAATGTATGCTTTAAATCTTTAAGGATCCCTGCACCTTTAGAAATGCAAATCCCTTATATATATGCTTTGAAAGCATCCCGTTGCGTGGCCTTAGTTTTCACCAAGTCTGTATTAAACTCGAAATACTCTTCCATAGCTAAAGTTAATTTTGCCTAAAAAACCGGATCTCGGAGGGCAATCTCTGGGAATCGCCATTGTCTCGCCATCCCCCCTGATCCCGGGACCTGCAGCCCAATCACAACCGGAGCATGATCAGACAGAGTGTGTGGAAGGTGGTTAATCTCGCTGAATGTGGAAAGTTAGAATAAAATACTTATTTTTCACATAAAAGCAAGTATTTGATTGGATGTTGATTTACTGACATCACTGAGTGCACTTTGAGTTGAGTTGTGTTCACTAACCTGTAGCTACACTTCTCCCCCCTTCCAGAGAGCGCCTTTGAACCACTGAGAGTCAAGTGCAGAAGGCTCAGTTCCTCAGAACCATATAAGGTTGGGCCCTCGGACTTTAGGAGTAAAAAGCCTCAATCACCACAGTTGGGCCCAGTAGTCCCTCAGTGCCCCCATGGCCCTCTGAAAGTGGTTCTGACACACTCCATAAGATCAGAGGACTCCAATTTAATCTTGTTCTAGTGTTAGAGAAGGATGCACATGCATCCTCTCCAGAACTGCCTGTGCACTGAATTAATGACTGTGTTTGGGGGTAGGTAAATTACTGGGAAAAGTACCCAAAGGGAATAGGGTCTGAAGCACAGCCTGGACCTAAATGATTTATTAATGCAGTACCCATACTACATGCCTAAATTGGAACCTGATTTGGTTTCAGCACGCTGTTTATTAATCTCTCAAATGGGTAAAAAAAGTAATAAGCATGACATAACCGGGTGTCTTGTGAATCCTGGGGGTTCTTATGGGAATAGGAAAAGGATGAGGTAAAACACATTGAGGAGTATTATTTTATTTTTCTAGTGGGGCAAATCGATTGCCTGTGTCTAGGGTGAAAACTCACCTCATTTGTAATGACTGTGTCAAGGAAGATGATATGAATAATTTAGAAAGACACCTTTACACCTGGGAGAAAATTACAGAAAGGTTGGGATGAGTAGGGTCAAGCACAGGTTTTGAATAAATGGTGCTGACGGAACTGGAGAGGAACTCGAGCATGATCACTAGACCTGGTATGAGAACATAGGGTCTCATGCTGAATTTCTACAATCCAGAGGATGATGTGAACAGCTATTATATGGCTCTTTTGTGTGGCCATGCATCCGAGAGACTGAAGCCAGCATTCTGAGTTGCCCAGAACAGAATCCCCTCCAGGTCATTCTGAGAGGTCTGGAGTAAGCAGGCCAAGGATTGCTGAGTCCGAAAATATCAGACCCAGTATCCAGCGCTGGAGACACTGTACCAGGAGCACTATGGAATGCTGCAGAGGATGCAAGTAGTGCTGCGCACAGCCCTGCCTACACACCAGGCGAGAAGGGAACACTCTTGTGGCTCTACCTCATCCGCTCTGTCAACCTACTGCCTACCTGTACCAAAGCCCCCAATAAAAGCACACACACCCATTTACCACCTTCTTATAGGATTCGTCCAGAATTTAGCTATGGGCATACCAGGTGGAACAGGAGACTCCCCATCTCCCAATCCCCCCTCTCCCTAAATTAGAGTAACGTTTCATGCGGACTTAAGTGGGAGGTTCTCTGGGTAATATATTATAGGTCAACTCCGCAACTTTTCAGTGAGGGGAGCCCTGGGAAGAGTAAAATTGTACACCTTTCTTTGACTTACTATGGTCGGATATGGGCTCAGGCTTTGACTGCAAGAGGTCCCCTGAGATGCGACCAACGATTGAGAAATGGTGGTCAGTCTGAGAATTTGACTTTCGAATGATGCTAATTATCTCATTCATTCGTTCACTAAGGGTAGCAAGTTCGTTCATAAATTAAAGAAACAATGTTAAGGGTCATCACAGATTGGTATTTATTTTTAAAAAAAGAAATGCGTTTTGAAACACTTTCTTCAGTTCTACTTATTTTTTGCATTACTGTTACTTTTTTTCTTATGCAGTTCTTTCAAAACGAATTAGGTGCAATTGTTTTAATATGATTCAAACCTCTTCAAACCTCTTCACATTTTTTTCAAGAGAAATTAGCAGCATGTAGAGGATAGATAATGAGCTCGTTGAATCTTATTAACACGACTTCACATAGAATGACAAATAAGTGCACAGCTCATGTGTAAAATAATTAAAGTGCTATAATCCAATTACCTATTGATTATAAAAGGTGCTACTCTATTACAATGTAATAGGTATATCTACGTTGTGTAATATGATTTTTTCACAGCTCTGACTTGTGTAATTTGATAAACGCACAGTGGCTCCAAGCTAGTTTACTTAGGGGAATTAGAGGGATTTATGCTTAAGTGCACGAGGAACAATTTTTCAACAAATCTGTTTTAATATGCTTCAGTTTCGTACTGGCTTGTAGTGATATTTATGATGTATTTGACAGGCGGCACACTAGCTGCTTCACTTTTTCATTTTATTGAATTAACTTTAATCCCATTTGAATGCTAAGCACTTTATTATATATGGGTTCTTTCCGTACTTTAATATACAATGAGGATACTTATTACAAATAGACAGGAATTGAGGTTATAGATATAAAAAAGGATATTTCGAAATGCATAGAACGTCGTACATATGCTCCTTTTCTATGTCATCTTAAATGGCACTTTTTTAAAGTAAACTCATGTTGAAGACCACAATTGTGTTTCAACACAATATTAACTTTCAAAATGATTATGTTAAAGTATGTATGTATATATGGGTATGTGAGTGGTTGTGTGAGTAGTTGTGGAGATGTGAGTGGTTCTGTGGATGATGTCATCAGTGATGCAATTTGAGATGTCCTCAGTGGTGTATAAAAATACCCAGTCTTTTTAAAGCATGACCTAATCACCCCTACGCGTCTGAAGGCGCTGGCGGATGTCGGGGAGATTAAGCAAGCTATTGTCTAGGATCGTAGGTTGCTAGGCTGAGCTGCCGCCAGGAATCGAACTGTGAGGCCCTTGCTCTGGAGTCAGCCACCCTGGCTGCTGCACCATATTTACATGACTGCATGAGTGAGTGACTGGGTGCGTAAGTGTGCAAGTGTGCTGTGAGATGTCATGAGTGATGTCACTGACCATGTCACCAGTGAAATAAAATGTGAAGTCATAAGCAGTGCATTGCAGGGGCATAAGTTCTAGTTAGCTCAGGTGACTGTAACTGCTGAATATCTATGGTTTTGTAAGAGTGAAGTTTTAAGGTTTTTTTAATTCTATTTCCTAACTATGATGTCAGTGAAATTCTATTTTTTTAAACTAGTACTCATGTTTGCAGAGTGATGGAGAAAGGGGCCAGGACCTCCAACCAGCTCCTAGGAATTCCGCTGTGTCGTACTTACGGGAGGTAACAGGAGAGCTTCTTGGCCCCGAAGGACGCTTAGCATCCAACAGAACTTCATCGCCCAACCAGTAGTGTGCCAGGTGGTGCATTTGCAGAGTGGTGGAGAAAGGGACCGTGGCCTCCGAAGACCTCTCAGTGATCGCACTGTGTGTTATGTATTAGAGGTGACAGCAGAGCTTGTGGGCGCCAATGGACTTTTGGCAGCAATGGGACTTCATCCCCCATCAGCAATGCACCAGGAGGCATGTTTGCTGAGTGGTAGAGAAAGGGGGTGTGGCCAATGAAGAACTCTTAGCAATCCTGCTGTTTCAGACTCACTGAAGTTATCAAGAGGGTTAGTTGGCCCCCAAGGAACCTAGGACGCGGAGGGGACTTTATCATCCAGTTAGTAGTGTGCCAGGGGGCATGTTTGTAAAGTGGTGAAGAAAGGGGGCATGGCCTCCAAAGACCTCTCAGCAATCACACTGTGTGGGACTTACTGAAGGTAACGGTAGAGCTGTTGACCCCCAAGGACCCGCAGCATCCAAGGATACTTCATTCCCCAACTACTAGAGCATCAGCAACTTGCTGGTCCATTTCAGTTTATTTTTTATTTGTTTCTCTCTTATTAGGGAAGGGGGGCTGCATGCCCCCACTTCCCTGGGCCAATTAAGTCCTCTTGGACCCCAAATCCCGGGCCAGTCCTTTTTTAATCGGGCAAGAAGCATGGAGCCCCTTTCCCGGGCTGTACTGCCTATTGGGCTCTCTTGATCTTGCCATGAGATTGTGCATTTAGAATAAGGTTAATAACAATGTTCTCTTGTAATTCTGAACAAATTAAGAGATTAGAGATGTTGATGAGCTTGAAAAGATTGATTTTGAATTGTTCCATGAAATACATTATGCAACAATATTTTTAAGATCTCTCAAGACGTTTATGGTTATCTGGTGAGAAGCCTGGGAAAGGAACTACACCCTAAGGAAGGAATGATAGAGATTGGTACAAATGGATGTATTTTTTTTAGAAGATTCCAGGCTTTTTACTTTATTTCACTATTGGATTTTGGTGAAAGTAGATATAGTTGGCTTGCTCTCCTATCCTGTTTTCCTTGAAGCAGAAATATGTCTTCATTTGATTCAGACAAAGAGCCAGTGTTTTCTACACCACCTCATTCACCACAGCCACCAAAGGAATCCGTGATACAGCAATTCCTCAGAAGGAGGGCAGGTACTAAGAAGGTGTCTGCAAAGTATGCAATGTATAGGCTTTGCAGCACATGTTAAACCAGGAAAGCAGAAATAAACAATATAGAATGAGTACCACAGGGATGTGAAGGGTTTTACCTACAGAGACAGACAATAACCCTGTTTTTTTTTTAATAAAGCGCTATTTTACTGCCTGTGCAGCAGATAATTCTTTTCATCTGAGACAAGCCGGCCAGCCCAGGACAAGTTTGCCCAGGAGTACAAGTGCCAACTAGGCAGTAGTTTTCTTTACATAATTTTTTGATACTGTTTTTCCTTTTTATTTTTAAGGAGATGCTACTCGTGTTGTTTAACACCGTAATTTTTATGTTTTAATCTACCCTTTAAAAAAAAATTAAATACCCTCTAAATATTTTTTAAAGTTGTTCAAAACTGTTCACATAAACTGCTCTTTCAGAGCTACACTATAGTTTCTTGATCTATGTTGTTTGTACCATGTTTCCCTTTTTTTCCTTTCTACGAAGCCCTCGCAAGACTCTCAAGACAGCCAGGCAGGCAATCCCTCACGAGCAGTCGGAGGGGGCATTGCTTTCCGGTTTCGGTTTTGCGAACCTCTTGCAAGATAGTTCTTTTTAAAATGGACTTTACATTTACACTGAATATATCCTGATGTAGTATGTATAATTTATATACACTAGAATAATAACAGTGTGTTTACTTAAAAAGAAAGGCAATCCATTATTTAATTGTGGAGAAAAATAAATCACTTAGATTTATGAAAAAATCTCACTTGCTTTATCTGCATGAGATGAATATTGGAACATACCACATATTTAAAGTCATTTATTTACTTTAAGCCCATTTATTACTGTTTGAAAATGTTAATTCCCTACTTTTTTATGAATACGCGAGAGTCTCGCAACATCATGAACTTTATTTAGATAAATAACATAGACTTACCTTTATTACAGTACTTATGCCTTCTAGTCCCAGTTAGTAGGGTGTGTAAGGAAAGTAGACTCTCAAATGAGACCTTTTCCCAGTAGAAGAACAGTGCACATTTGGGGGTAAGGGGACACTGACTGGGATCTCACTGTCATGGTGGTTTCCAGAGGCAAGGTCAGACATGTGCAAGGGATGCACAAGTTAGCCCACCCCACTTTGCGTTACTGCAGTATGACTGGCAAACAAATGTGTTTACTGAACTACATGACCCAGAATCCCTTGGGGGATCATAGTAAGCATGCTGACACACCTGAAGAGGTAGGGGAGGATAGAAGCCCCTCCTGAACACAACCCTTGTGCTTGCCAATCACAGTTGTCAAATAGTGATCCCAGCAAAGGACGTCTCTTGTTCCGTTCTTTGAGACACTCTAGCCCTCGCCAGTTCTGGGAGTACCTTCCAGCTTTGCTCTGTGGGGCGTCTCTCCTTTGGCAGTGAGTCCATTTTCAGCCTGGTCCTGTGTTGCGAAACTGCTCGCAGCTTCATTGCTCACAGCGCGACCACCTCTGACTGCCAAAAGAAATTATCGGCAGTATGCAGAGTTTCTTGTGTGCTTTGTTGGTGGGCAGCTTCTGTCTTAAGCTGCATTTCTCTTTTCCCTATGGATCCTGCCTTCCTGTTGAGGAGGTCGAGGGCAGAGTGGGGCCTTCTGGTCTTTCCTTGGTTTACTGACTATGGCTCCTGAGAGGTAACAAGGAGGTTCCTTATGTGATCTATCCCAGTGAGGTGGGAACTTTATGTACAATATTATTGGTTTAAATGCTGAGCGTTTCCTGTATGCTATTGCTCCAGAGTATATTTGCCTGAATTACTAGTGTACTCTCTTGGAGGAGAGTATTGACTTACATTTGTGGGAGAACTATTCTACAGCCATGTGTCTCAGTGGTATGCCTGTGGTCTGCTAACAGTACTCTGCAAGGTGCATGTGAATACTCATATCTTGGGGTGTACAAGCAAAGGGAGGGGACAAGCATGTAGGTTATTATTAACATGCCTCCTCTGTTATATACAGGTCATCCCGCATGACGCTGAGGTTCCTTCCCCACACATTGGTGAACCGCTTCCTCCAGTGGGTTTCTGGACATGGCAACCATGGCAGTAGGCAGCGCTTTTTGTTTTCTCTCTATCCCTGTTTATTCCTGGAGTTCTTACACACAGAGAAGTGGTATTTTGGTACACTCTCTGTGTGGTAGCACCCGGAGGAATCAGGGCTCTAGCAGCTTACCATCACTCCTGCTGGACAACATTGCAGGTTAGTGTACATACAGTGGTCCGACCTGACACTCACGGATACCTCTTCACAGACTAACAACTGAGTAAAGTAGACTATGGGAAGATACTGGCCTCTCCAGTGAGATCCTGCATAAAGGTAACTAGTGTGTAGAAGAGAGTTCACTCCATCTAAATGGTCACAGTTTTCTTTTTCAGCCCCCCTCGTACAAAGAGATACTTCAGGTGGTCAGGTCAACAAAATTGGGTGGCCCATCTGATCCATGTCCACCGAAGGTGATGCACCTATTTGACGACCTTTTGAACGAGCAATTATACCTGCTTTTCACCAATATAATTAAAACCAGCAAGTTCCCCGCACCTTGGAAAACAGCTTCGGTATTACCCCTCCTCAAAAAATCCAATTTAGATCCCCAAGAACCAGGAAATTACAGGCCAATTGCGAGGATACCATTTGCCTCGAAAGTATTAGAGAAGCTTCTAAACAGACAGCTGTCGCGTTTCCTGGCAGAAGCAAATATATTGGATTACTCGCAATTCGGTTTCCGTGAAGGGCACGGAACAGAAACCGCATTGCTGATGGCCACCGAGGAGCTCAGGAGTGTTCTGGATGCTGTGGGGAAGGCCACCCTGATTTTGTTAGATCTCTCGGCGGCCTTTGACACAGTAAACCACAAAACCCTACTTAACCGGCTCGATGAGGCTGGACTACATAGGAGAGCTCAGGCCCTGTTAGCATCCTCCTATCCAACAGGTCTTTTACGGTGGAAATGGGAGAAGCCAAATCTAAAGTCTTTAGATCCCCGTGTGGGTCGTTACTAAGCCCCACCCTTTTCAATCTTTATGCGGCGCCCCTGGCGGCTATTATTAGAAACTGTGGCTTTCTCCCAGTTTCATATGCAGACGATAGTGGTCCCCATATCTAACAATACACAAGAGACAGCGACCAGATTCAAACACTTTATGGAACAGATCACCTGCTGGATGCAGACTAACTGCCTCAAGCTAAATGGTGATAAAAGCGAAGTGATGCTGCTAGGCTCAGACAGGCTTCCCTGGTCCCAGGACTGGTGGCCAGACAATCTAGGGCAATGCCTTGTGCCAGTACACAAGGTAAAGAACTTAGGCATACTCCTAGACAACAAACTGTCCTATGAAGCACAAACCAACAAACTGTCATCATCGATATGGTTCTTTCTGAAGATGATCAGGAAGCTGCTACCTTTCATCCCACTGACATCATGCAAAACAGTAGTAACAATGCTAGCGTTATCAAGATTAGACTACTGCAATGCGCTGTATGCGGGATGCAGTCTCAACACCTCATGCAACTTCAACAATTACAGAATGCAGCAGCGCGACTAGTGTTGAACATACCCAAACACGAGTCCATAGCCCATGGATTGAGAGCTTTGCACTGGTTAGCTCTGAAAAATAGAATAAAATTCAAATCCTTGTGTCTAGCATATAAGGCCCTGCACGGTGCCGGCTTGCAGTCTCTAAAAACCCACCCGTTAAGGTACCAGCCGAACAGGTCCTTGAGATCCAGCAACCTCAATCTGATCAAGGTCCCTAGAGATGAACAACTTAGATGGGAGGGAGGAACTTCCTGCTCTATGCATGGAACCAGCTCCCAATATCAATCAAGAACTGCCCCTCGCTACTTCCCTTTCGGAAAGAGATAAAAACTTAGTTATTCAGTTTGGGATAGTCGTGCTCCGGCCTGGGCAGTTTCGGTCAAGTACTCCTTTTAGCGCCAAGACGCCCATGGGCATTCACTGCGCTTTACAAATTCATAATCAAATCAAATCGAATAGGGTGTGAAGACACTGCCTCTCCACTCACACCTTTTAGAATAATGCCTAGTAGGGTGGGCATGCTACTCATATCACATATAGGACTTAATTTCCATACAAATATTTACAAGTGCTACCCTCCCCAGCAACACCTCTCCACAGGGAAATAACCAAATATATTAGGATGTGGGAATGGATTTGCCGGTACACTAAGAGCGCTCCCCATCATAACAGTCATATACCGTAGTACGTAAACATTGCCTTCTGAACTAACACCTATCTCCAGGGCAACTTGTCCCCTCAGATCTCTCCCCATGGGGACAATAAGGCATAGTAGGGTGTGCACAGGCATAGACTCCTCCTTTGGAACGTCTCTCCCGAGTCACAAACATATATATTCACAATAGAACTGCCCTCTCCACTATCACATCCCACCAGCTGATAGCAGAGCACAGTAGAATATGAGGATGCAGTGGCCTTTATACCAAAACCTCTCTGCTGTATGAGAGGTCTATACACTACAGTGATAACAAGGACTGATCTCTCCAATGAAACATCACTGTTGCATGATAAGTCACCATACTTGCTTGTGTATTCAAATAATTGCTTTCTCCATTCACAATTCTCTGTAGCATAAAATATATACATTGTACCATTTACATATATATATATATATATATATATGTGAACACATACACATATATATACACATATGTATATATATATTACCTACTGGCGGTCGCCAGTAGGTATATATAGTTAGGACCTAGTTTCCATAGGAAATCTGCAACATTCTATTGGGAATAACTTTGGCGCTGGTTGATGAATCTTCGCAAATTTCTCAAAGAAGATGGCCCGCTCCGCTCCTCCCCTTCCCTGAAAGTTTTGGGGGGATTAGTCAAGTGGGCGCTGAGAAAAAATGGTGGTCCCAAGACGTCTTTTCCCCATGGTAATTTCCATAGGACCCTTAGACACGGCTACAGCTTGAACCGCTGAACGGAATTACACCAAACTTCTCAAAATGGTAGAGTCTGGTACGCAGATCACGCTTTTGGTTAAATAGTGTAAATCCCTCCAGTAGTTCCTGATAAAATTAAAAGAGAAAAAAATTATATATCTGTAAGCGCGCACCATGCGCACAACCTGCGATTTTTCAAAAAAAAAATTGGGGGGGCCTTGGGGGGCTTTTCTATTTTATTTTAACCTTGAGGGTGCCCACCCCTCATTTTTTGCCCCAGAGATCACCGCCGCGGCCCAAGCCGCCTCAAGATGGCCGCTGCCTGGTTGTGGGCGGGGCCGGGATGACGTGGTTTCCGCTTCCCCCTACCTGGGAGAAGCCTTCGATGTGCCCGTCCGGTCTCCCGTGCTGGGGGGGAGACCAGGTGATTCTGCCGCCCGAGGAAGAAGTGTGGGCTGGTGCGGGGCTCCCGTGTGCTGAGGGAGCTCCGGGAAAAGAGGAGACGCCCCCCGTACCGCAGAGGGGCCCCCGTGGTGTTGGGAGAGCCACGCAGCTGCCGGCAGAGAGGAGAAGGTGAGGCACAGGAGAAGAGCCCCGCCACACCTGAGGAGTGCCTCCTCCGTACCGGTGAGTGCGGGACAGTTCTGAATTGTACTGTTGTAAGAGGGCCGCTTCCCACTCTTGGTGTGTGTTGGTTTCTTTCAATATTTATTACATTTATGCATTGCTTGATTCTATGTCACGTTGATATAGAAATGATTTGATTTCTGTTTTCTTTGTTGTAAATATTCTTTCGGAAGAGACGTTGGAGCAGTCTCACTGCCAGAGCTCTCAAGGCTCCCCGGGGGACGGTTTAAGGGCTCTCTCTGCTTTGAGATAAATACTGTCAACATGTGACTCAGAGACATAGAAGGGTCCAGAGCAGGGCGTCGCAGCGCTATAAGACCCGCACAAGAAGAGAACAGAAGCTGCACGAGGGGAGTAGAGTGAGCGGGGGTGGGCTGGGGCTGCATCCTGGCACCTTTACCCCTCACTCAAGCACAGGAGCCTATGGAAACCCTTCAATGGACGGGTTAAAATGCCTGCACTCATCTCAAGTACCCAAAAGTCATCGGTGCCTCCAGGGTTACTTTCTCCGGGTTCCTGAGCGGCCACAATCTATTTTAGATCTAAACCGTGAAATCACCGCCATCTTTGAACAAGTTTAAAAATGTCTTCCCTGAAAACTCCTATTCCTAAGGTGTAAAGCGCTCTGCACTGAGACCTCAAAAACAGTTGATTATAACATGGGGTAAAGCCCATGAACACCCCAAGTCCAACTGGAAGGGCCGCAGCATCTGCAACGAGTCCCACCGTGAGCATCAAACCTCACATCTGTCGCTTCCGAGCCTGAGAGGTGAGGACACCCGGGGCGCATCTGTACACACAGCATCTCTGCAAACGCTGAACGCAAACAGTGTAAGTGCCTGTATCTGTCCACGGCGGGGATTACTTCATTGCATAATGCAAATACTATAATACAAAGTGGAAACTAGACAGGACATGACCAGATCAAACAGAGCTGATGCTGCATCCAGCCATGGCGCCCCCAGAAGAAAGGACCGGGGCAGCCTCCAATCTCACCTCCGGGGGGGTGGAGGGGTCACTCCACAAGCTTCGTGTGTGAGGACAGCCTCGCCGTTCTGCTTTTAAAAACATCTTATTTACATAAGGTACTATATCAGTCAAGAAATATGGCACAATCAGGGTGCAGAAGGCAAGAAATATGGTACAATCAGGGGGGCAGAAGCAAAGAAATATGGCACAATTAGAGGGGCAGAAGCAAGAAATACAGCACAATCAGGAGAGCAGAAGGCAAGAAATATGGCACAATCAGAGAGCATCTTGCTCCGGTCCAAAAATCGGATCCCTAGGGCTGCTCAGGTGGTCCCACAAGGATATTAACATATTTAAACATTATCCGCTAATAGAATTAGCATTTTAAAAACCTTGCAAATTCACTGAAAAAACCATAGGTTTCAGGCCTTATTTAGTTAGGAATTAGCATTTAAAAAACCTTTGAAATTCACTGAAAAAACCATAGGTTTCAGGCCTTCTATAGTTAGGACTTAACATATAAAAAAACATTGAAATTGCTCCTATATAGTTAGTTGGACTAACTATATTTGGTGCACCGGCAATCCACAGCTGATGATGTCACATATTACATCATTCATGACATGGTCAGTGACATCACTGATGACATCACTGATGACATCTCAAATGACATCACTGATGTCATCATTCATGTGATAATACGATGCACCTCCTCACACTCTAATATAACCTTTGATACACCCAGTGTTAAATACAGACTACCATTCTTGAAACAATTGACACACCAATACCAGTTACTACATAGGCACTCTCTGATTCCTAGGTCTACACACACATCCACTCATTCACCCATACAATCATGCATACATACAGTCACTCATCAATGCAATACTATCATATGCACTCATACACCTATGCAGGCACTCCCACACTGCCACTCATCCATGGAGTTACTCACACACCTAGTCAGTCATGTAAAGAATCAATCACACTTCCATTTCCTCATCTATACAGTTATACACACAACACCTTACTTATTCAAACATATACCAACACATACTTACTCTCTTATACAATCACTGATACAAATACACATTGTTCTGCACAGAGTCACACACCTCTCAGCCAGCCACACACACACTCAGTCTCCCATACAAATACTTGGGCAACCAATCAATAACCCATATAGCCACTCATATAGCTACTGATCAACACATGCAGCAGCTTACACAACAACAGACATACTGATGCACACATTCAGACAGTTTAGTCACTAACCTATGCATTCAGTAAGACACATTTAATCACTCACTCATACAGTCAGTCACGCACCTACTAAATCCTTTATACAGACACTTATACATCCACTCATTCTTCAATATGTAAAACATATTTAAACTTTACAGAAAAACACAGTCACTGGATGATGTCATCATTGATGTCATCAGTGATGTCATTTGAGATGTCATCAGTGATGTCAGTGACCATGTCATGAATGATGTAATATGTGACATTATCAGCTGTGGATTGCGGGTGCGCCAAATATAGTTAGTCCAACCAACTATATTGGAGCAATTTCAGTGGTTTTTTATATGTTAATTCCTAACTATATAAGGCCTGAAACCTATGGTTTTTTCAGTATATATATATATATAAATATTCTTCGCGAAAGGGGGGTCTCAAACGTGTTTTCCCAATGCAATTTTCCCTAGGAACCGTTCATCTCTGCTACAGCCCGAATTGCTGAATGGAATTACACCAACATTTGGCAAAGAGGTAGTCCTTGGTTCAGAATCGTGCCTTTTGCTTAAATGGTGTAAATCGTTCAGTAGTTCCTGAGAAAATCAAAATCAACAGTACATATATATCTATGGCCTCGGTGGATCCGCGCACCCAGCCGTGCACGAGCTTCATGCTAACTGGCTGCCAACACTCCAAACCAGGTAGTGTAGGAAGCCATCGTGTGCATCGGTAGAAGCAAGACACAAGAAACCTAATAAAAAAAAATTGCACAATGCGAAAAGGGAGGTCCCACAAGACCTGCTCAGGGGGTCCCACAAGGATCCCCAAAGCCAAAAACATATTTTTTTTAAATCGGCAAAATCCACGCTGGGTGCCTGGATCCAGTCGATCAAAAAAAATAATGAAACGCGGGCTCCCGTGCTTCAATGCTAATTAGCCCCCGGAGGGCTAAATCCCGTGGGTATGAAGAAGAAAAGTGTGGGGGCCCAATCCCCCCTACACAGCCCTGGGGACTGCCACCCCTAGGGCTTTATGATAGTATAGTCAGGGGAGCCCCCCGCAGCCCCAGGGACCGTCATCCCCCAGGGCTTGTTTAAATTGGATAGGGGGCTCTCAGGCCACTCCAGCCCCAGAGACAGACACTCCATTGGGCTTTATTTTTTTTTAAATATCCTGTGTGGGGGATCAAGCCCCCCACACACCCGGGGACCACCACCTCCCTGGGGTACTAAATATTCAAATTGGAGGTCCATGACGGACCCCCCAGGACCATCATTACTCCCCGGGGCTTAGTAAAATGTTGGAGGGGGCCGCGTGGCCACCCTCCTGGAGCCCTGTTATGGCCCTGGAGACCGTCACCCCCCAGGGACGGCTCCTGCGGTGTCCCTGGTTTCCCACCCCCGGGACACTGTAGTTTGCAATGACAGGGTGGGAGCCTCGCAGCTCCCACCCTGTCATTTTAAACTGCTTTGCTATTTGGAAAAGAGAGCAGGAAACATGCTCTCTCTTCCAAATAGCAAAGCAGATTGCTTTTCCACAAGGGGAGCAGCATGTTAGCTGCTCCCCATGTGGAAAAGCAATGCCGGCTCCCGCAGGATGTGGGGAGCCGGCTAGGACAGTGGAGGGATTGGAGACCCCCCTTTGCCCCTAATGGAGAGGCCAGGCCCCGGGGGATGAGGTCCCCCGGGCTAGCAACTGGTGGCCACCCCCACCCACTACGCCGGACACACACTCGAGCACATCTTCTCTCCAGCAAGGACATCACCTTCAGCCACGCCACCGGACTCCACTGGACGGACCACAGCTGCGTCCACTTCAGCTTCGGAAGGACCACGATCCACCACCACCAGCAACAGGTTGCACGCAGGAGCTGGAACAAGATCACAGCCGACCAGCTTGCGACCTCCCTGAGCATGAACCCTCCCACCAGCACAACGAACCCTAGCCAGGCGGCCACCAACCTCACAAAGTGGATCAGCGACTGCGCAGACGAGCTCGCCCCCCTGAGGACCCCGCCTAGCAGACCCGGTAGCAAGAAAGCCCCATGGTTCACCAACGAATTCAAGAGCTCCAAGAAGAACTGCCGAGCCCTCGAGAGAACTTGGCGCAGAGACCCAACACCGGACAGCATGACTGCCCTCAAGCTCGCCACCCGAAAGCACCATCAACTCATCCACGCCACCAAGAAAAATGTATTCAAGTACGGCTGGACAACAACGCACACAATAGCAAGGAACTCTTGAACATGGACGAAGAGCTCTCCAACCCCAACGCCGGAAACAACGACATCACCCCTTCAAAAGACCTCTGCAATTCCCTCGCCTCCTACTTCCACAACAAGATCGCGGACATACACAACAGCTTCAGCACTCAACCGACAAACGCCACGACCGAACCAACGCCCCCCACCACCCCCCTCCGCGCCTGCACTCTGATCAGCATCGTAGACACAGTTCGCACGATGAACTCCATCCACTCCGGTTCTCCGACTGACCCCTGCCCCCACCACGTCTTCAACAAGGCCGACGCTGTCATCGCACCCCACCTGTGGGACATCATCAACACCTCCTTCGACACCGCTACCTTCCCGGAGAGCTGGAAGCACGCCGAACTCAGCGCCCTACTTAAGAAACCATCGGCCGACCCCACCGACCTCAAGAACTACCGCCCCATCTCGCTGCTCCTGTTTCCTGCAAAAGTCATCGAGAAGACCGTCAACAAGCAGCTGGCCGCCTTCCTCGAGACGAACGGATCCCTCGACCCCTCACAGTCTGGCTTCCGGGCCAACCACAGCACCGAGACCACCGTGATCGCAGCCACCGATGACATCCGAGCGCTGCTCGACAACGGAGAAACAGCGGCCCTCATCCTCCTCGACCTCTCCGCGGCCTTCGACACTGTCTGCCACCGTACCCTAGTACAACGCCTCAGCAACGTCGGAGTCCAGGAGAAGGCACTGGAGTGGATCATCTCCTTCCTCGCCGGAAGGACACAGAGAGTCCGCCTACCTCCGTTCAGATCTGAAGCCACAAAGTCATCTGCGGCGTTCCTCAAGGCTCCTCGCTCAGTCCAACCCTCTTCAACGTCTACCTGAGACCCCTCGCAGACATCGCACGCCAGCAGAACCTCAACATCATCTCCTACGCTGACGACACCCAGCTGATCCTCTCCCTTACCAATGACCCGCCAACGCCAGAGGCAACCTTCACGAAGGGATGAAAGAGGTAGCCGAATGGATGAAGAACAGCCGCCTGAAACTGAACTCGGACGAGACGGAAGTCCTCATCCTGGGATCCTCACCCGCCACTTGGGACGACTCCTGGTGGCCACCCGCCCTAGGCAGCGCACCCAAACCAACAGACCACGCACGCAACCTGGGCTTCATCCTGGACTTCTCCCTCTCCATGACCAGACAAGTCAACGCCGTCTCCTCGTCGTGCTTCAACATCCTGCGCAAGCTACGTAAGATCTTCCGGTGGATCCCCACCGAGACCAGGAAGACGGTCACCCAGGCCCTCGTCACCAGCCGTCTGGACTACGGCAACTCCCTCTACGCCGGAACCACAGCTAATCTCCAGAAGAGACTCCAGCGGATCCAGAACGCCTCAGCACGACTCATCCTGGACATCCCCTGTTGCAGCCACATCTCCGGACACCTGAGAGACCTGCACTGGCTCCCGGTCAACAAGAGAATCACCTTCCGTCTCCTCACCCACGCACACAAAGCTCTACACAACCAAGGCCCAGGATACCACAACAGCCGCCTCAACTTCTACGCTCCCAAACGCCAGCTTCGATCGACCAGCCTCGCCCTGGCCGCCGTCCACCGCATCCGAAGAGCCACCACAGGGGGACGGTCCTTCTCCTACCTCGCCGCCAAGACATGGAACTCCCACCCCACCCACCTGACCCAGGACCACCTCGCCTTCAGGAAGCAACTCAAGACCTGGCTGTTCGAGCAGTAGCGGACCCCCCTCCCCAGCGCCTTGAGACCCTCTGGGTGAGTAGTGCGCTATATAAATGCGATGATTGATTGATTGATTGATTAGTGGCCCAGGAGGGGTGCCACGCAGCCACCCTCCTAAAAAAAAATATTCATATAAACAAAGGTCGACCCCGGGGGATGGGATCCCCGGGGCCATAAGTGGCCACAGGAGGGGGCAAGGCAGCCCCCTCCAAAATAATAATTATTTTTAAAAAGGGCCATGCCCCTGGGGTTTGGGTCCCTGGGGCAAATTATGTCCTTGGAGGGGGGCCACGTGGCCCCATACCGATTTCCTTTTTTTACAAGGAATTGGGGGCAGGCCCTGGGGGATGGGGTCTCCAGGGCCAATAAATTCGAAAAAGTAGGGGGGCTACACAGCCACCCTTCTTAACATTTTTTTTAAAAAACAGGATTGCAGGTGGAGGCCATGCCCCCTCCTTGCACCACTCTGCAAACGCACCCCATGGCGCCTTTGAAGATGGGGAACAAATTACCCATGAATACTGGGGGTCCCTGGGGCCAACTAGCCCATGAGGAACCTCCAGTATGCACCAGGGGCTGCGTTGCAGAGAGGTGTTCTGAGGCCACGCCCCTTTTTACACCTCTCTGCAATGCAGATCCATGGCACTTACTGGTGGTACCTGGTGGGCTAGTTGGCCCCCAGGGGACCTCAGGATTCAAGGGGTCTAAATCTCCCACCTTAAAATAAATGTGCCATGGGGTTAGTTTTTACAGTAGTAAAGGTAGGGGGCGGGGCCCGAGGTGATATGTGTGCAAACCCTCTCTGTGGAGCGTTTTAAGTTGGGAAATTAATTACTCTTCAATCCTGAGGTCCCCTGGGGGCTACCTAGCCCACCAGGTACCTCCAGTAGGTGCCACAGAGCTGCATTGCAGAGTGTTGGAAAAAGGGTCGTGGCCTCTTAACACTTCTCTGCAACGCAGCTCCCTGGCATATACTGGATGTACCTGGTGTGCTAGTTGGCCACCAGGGGACCTCAGTATTGAAGAGGAATTAATTCCCCAACTTAAAATACACCACAGGGCGTGTTTGCAAACATGTCACCTCAGTTCCTGCCGCCTTCCTTCACCATTGTGCAAACGCGCCCTGTGGTGCGTTTTAGGTTGAGGAATTAATTCCTCTTCATTCTTGAGGGTCCCTGGGGCCAACTATCCCACCAGTTACCTGCAGTATGCGCCAGGGAGCGGCTTTGCAGACAGATTTTCATAGACCACACCCCTTTTTACACCTCTGAGCAAAGCAGTTCTGTGGAACTTACTGGAGGTACCTAGTGGGCTAGTTGGACCCTAGGGACCCTCAGGATTCAAGGGGACTTAATCAACCAAATTAAAATGGACACAGGGTGCATTTACACATTGGTGAAGGGAGGGGATGGTGTAGGAAAGTGGCTCTATATATAATGGACCTAAGTAAAATCAGCCGAACTATGGATCCAGATTTACTCACCTGTTATCATGAGAGACATCAGTGCTGAATCTTTGAGCCCAGTACTGATCCTGAAAAATAATTTTAACCGTACTTACCAGTAACTTGAATATTCTTCCATAGGCTAACATTGACTGGTTTAACTTGGACATTCTTCTAAGTGTGGAGTTTTGGAACTTACAAATATTCCTCTAAAATCAGCCGAACTACGAATTCCGATTTACTCACCTGTTATCAGGAGAGACCTCAGTGCTGCATCTTTCAGCCCAGCACTGACCCTGAAAAGTTATTCTAACCGCACTTACCAGTTTTTTGTATTTCCTTCCATAGGAATCCATTGTGTGGTTTTCACCAGAAAAGTTTCTGTCGATTTTCACAAACTACAAATATTCCTTAAAAATCGCCTGTATGACTTAAACGCATTCTTTCAACTGTTTACAGGTAATGCACCAGTGCTGGATCTAGGACCCACCACTGAGTAAGAAAAAGTAACGATAACACTACTTACCTGCTAAGTGAATTTCCTCTCATAGGATAACATTGGTGATTCTATGGGAAAAAGTGTCAACTTTTAAAATATAATAATATTCCTTAGAAATCAGTACTGTAACCAAAATGATTTTACTCCACTGTTTACATGAGAGGTCCCAGGACTGAATCCAGGATCCAGTCCTGTGGTTAGAAAAGTAATCCATAAAATAACTAATTGCATTTAATTAGAAATTCCATTGAGCTCAATGTTGCATTTTGTTTGCGACAACTGTAACTACTGTCCTTAAAAGTCTATTGCCTATTTGCAAAGTATTTAAACTAAAGTAATTCATTCTGAGAAAGTATATTTTGTGATGTATTGTATAATGTAATTATAATGTAATTTAAAAAATGAAATATCTAAAAATAAATAGTTTAAATAAATGTAGTAAATCAGTATCAAAAAAATTATTATACCAATTAATACTTTTAAAAATTGTCATTTACAAAACCTTTGAAATTCACTGAAAAAACCATAGGTTTCAGAAAATTTATAGTTAGGAATTAGCATTTAAAAAACCTTAGAAATTGACTGAAAAACCATAGGTTTTAGGGGTGTTATAGTTAGATGGACATTTCACTCATACAAAACACTTGAAATTCCTCCGTTATAGTTAGTTGTACTCACTATAACCCGCGCGCCAGCAATCCACTGCTGTCACATATTACATCATTCATGACATGGTCAGTGACATCAATGATGACATCACTGATGACATCACTGATGACATCATCCACGTGACAATCTGATACATCTCATCATACACTAGTATAACCTTTCAACACTCATAATAAAATATGGAGTACCATATTTGAAACCATTCACAAACCAATACAAGTTTCTAAAACCCACTCAGTGATTCCTACATCTACACACACATCTAAACACTTACCTACAGATTCATTCATACATGCTAAGAAAGATCAATAGAATAATATTAAATATACTCATACACCTACATTGACATTACACACCAGTAAACTTCCTACTCACTTATGCAAAAATTGATCATACTTACATTTACTAAGCTACACACTTATACAAATACCACTTTATTCATTCATATAGATAGTAATTCATAACTCATACTTAGAATGTTATAAAATCACTATTACAAGTATATAGTTTTTGATACAGTCACTCATGCAATCACTGAGTCTTATTTATACTTATTTATATACAACAACTGTCACATACACTGCCTTTTATATTTCTACTTTGTTGGATATGTAGCATTGAAAAATATATCTACTCATCACCACACCCATAAAGAGATTCACTCACTCAAACAACTGTTTCCACATACAGTGTTAACCTCATATACCTACTAAATCGAATATTTACACATCTTTTGACATTCACACACCTCCCACCCAACCACACAAACATTCACTATCCCATACAAATACTCACTTAAGTAATTAGTAACTAATATAGACTTTCACATAGCTAGTAACCAACTTATGTAGTAGTGACATATTGTTGGTATAGGATGCTTCTAAATCTGCCCCATAAGTGCTTACTATTACAATAAAAGCATATTGCTAGTTGATTGATTGAAAAATTGCATGAGGGTGACAGGAGATAAGCACAGAGATATCTCTCCAAAGATGCTCAAAGAAGAATGATTGAAATGGTTGCGGTCTTTCAGTAGGTACAATGGTAAATGTTAGCAACCAATCAAATCTTTTTCTTCAGGTCACATGGGATCCTATGACGGAGAGATTCCAAAACTACATAGGTATAAACTGGGTATTTTGAAGAGTGAATTAATACTTTGTAGCTTCTTGCAGGTCTAGAGTAATTTCAGTACTGCAAAGAGAGTGCAAAAAAAATATATAAGTACTTAGGTTTTGGCAAAGTGATAGGACGCATATATAGTGCTGGATGGATGAATGGACATGTGACTGGGGCAGACAGAAGGTTTCCTAGACTGCTTAGTTACTAACTGAGTATTTAAAAGATTATATCAATTCTATGTAGGTGATTAAAAGTTTGCATACATACTGCACAGAAGAGTGTAGCTGTACTCGTCTTTCTGTTTAGGCCATTCCTTTGATACTTGACTAGTTAATTAAATAATATCATTGTTGTAAAAGGAATACATGCTTCCAGTAAGCACCACTGCGCTGTATTGCAAAGAGGTGGTGTAGGCTGTGCCCCTTTTTACATCTCTGTGCAACGCAGTTCCGTAGTGCTTACTGGACATACGTAGCGGGCAAGGTGACTTTATCTTCCAACATAAAAAGGTTATAGGGCGTGTTTACACAGTGGTGAAGGAAGGGGATGGGGCCTGATGTGACATGTGCAAAAACAACCTGTGGCGTGTTTTAAGTTGAAGAATTAAGTCTCCTTTAATCCTGAAAGTCCCTGGGTCCTACTAGCCCACCATGTCCCTCTATTAAACATCATAGAGCTGTGTTGCTCCATTTTACACCTCTCTGCAATGCAACTTTCTGGTACCTTTTGCACATATCTGGTGGGTTAAATGGCCCCCAAGGACCCTCAGGATTCAAGGGGACTTTATCCCTAACTTAAAACACCCACAGACCATGTTTGCACACTTATCAACTGAGTCCTTCCCCCCCTTTCTTCACCAGTGTGCAAACACAGCCCATTGTGCATTTTAATACTTAGTTAATCTTGCCTGGAGAGTAGTCGATTTGAAAAAATGCTAAACAATTTTTTCAGTTGTTTTTTATAATTAAAATTTCTGAAAATTTCATATTTAAGAATTAGGATCTGTGAAAGAAAAGAATAAAATCAGTTATAATATATAATATTATATGTATTACAACACAACATAATTTGAACATTATGTAAAATATTTTGTTTGCCTTTTTTGCTGTTGTCTGAATATCTTGAATTTCACTACAAATAGTGATTCCAATGTTACTCATCACATAACAGCGGGCATAAAAAAACAATTATTAAGATTGTTTAAAAAAGCTAAATGTGTGTAAAAAATATTTACAATATACTCAACTATTTCTCAACATTCCATAAAACATCATCCTCATTAACATACCATGTAATACAAATCACATATATATTAAATGCTTTCATGTAAGAAAAGTTTCTTACTTCAATTTCAAAGAAATGAATTAATAATTAAATGAACAATTCTTTATAATTTTCATATACTTTAAATGATGTTCTTTAAAAGTATATGATGGAAGAATGTCCTAGAAAAAGTCCTTAATTTAAATGTGTACCTTTCCTCTAGGCCAAATGGTATTCCTGAAATTCTTTAAACTGAAATTGTCCAATAGTAATTGTTTTAATACTTTTAAACATATTCCTCATAGGCAGAATTATGTTCTTAAAACTTTGGTTTAAAAAAAATTAGGTAGGAACTTGGTAATTCGCTAGGCAAACGTTGTTTAAAAACCAACTGTGCATCACTAAAATATGTCCATCCTTTATTGCATTTTAAATAGACAGTGTAATGTCCAGATGTTGTAGAAGGACCATCATGGAAAATAACTGCTACTGCTACAAAAGTACTTCCTAATATTGATCCTTGACTTGCTACAAAATGTTTAATTAAAGTTTCCAATTTTCTTTCATCAGCTGTATGACATTATATCATTAAAATTATATATTGTCCATATCTTTGTATAAATAATGTTGATAACATTTCTGATTTGCATTGGCTACACTCACTGTTTTGATTTGCTGCTTTAACTAATTTGTTGAAAGACACTGTTTTACAGTCTGGTAATATCAAATATATAAATCTTTCAGTATCTATGTTAGTGCTACATGTAAACATACAATTTTCACATTGATGTGCCTTTTTATGACAAAGGCCAAAATGATTTCAATTTCTATTCATTCATTTTCCAATACTGCAAGCATATACATTAGAAATTCCTGAGCATCTTGTTGGACATTTTGCTTAAATTGTGTAGAACCAGAACATATATCCAGATTGCTGGAGTGTATGGATACTGACTGGGGAATTGAAAATGTGAAAGGCAAATGTATAGGTGATTAGAAGACTGCATGCATAGTGGATAGGGATTTGAAGCAGTCTACGTGCTAAGGCCTGGGTCACTGCATAAGTATTTGAGTACTGACTGAATGATTAGAGTACTGCAAGGAGAATGCCTGGGTAAATTTATAAGTGGTTGGGTTTTGGCGCAGTGAATGGATTTGTACATGGTGCTGAATGGGTCACTAGAGGAGTGCAAGGGGAGTGACAGGGTGCTTGCTGGAGTGTATAAATACTGACTGGGGAATTCAAGGTGTGAAACATAAGTGTGTAGGTAGTTAGAAGACTGCATGTGTATTGGAGAGGGGTTTGTAGCAGTCCATGTGTTAAGGCCTGGGTCACTGCATGAGTACTTGAGTACTAACTGAATGATTAGAGTACCGCAAGGAGAGTGTTTGGGGAAATTTAATAAGCATGGGCAAAATTTGCGAATTCGCGTTCCGCAAATTCACGGATTTCCCTGCGAAATCGCAAAAAAATACAAGAATTCGCGAATTTTCCTGCAGTACTTTCTACTGGCTAATCCAGTAAGTGCTCCCTCTTTGGGTAAATGTATAGTGCTTTTACTACACTGCAGCTGAGTAAGGGCCAGAAGATGTGTCTCCAGTGACCATGTGTGCCTGTAACACAGGCACATGCACACATGGTCACTGAAGACACATTTTCGGGCCCTTTACGCAGCTACAGTGTATTAAAAGCACTATGGGGCAGATTTACAAGCCGCTTGTGCCTCTTTTGCGCCTCAGTTGTGTCTGAGAGATGCGTCACGTTGTAAAGCCCTGCGCCATCAGGAGGTGTTCCTGCACAGGAACGCCTCCTAAAAGTGGCTGAGTGAAATCTACAAGATTTCACTCAGTCACTTTTAGGCCAATGCTGCGTCAAAACCCTGTGCCTGCTTGAAGCAGGCGCAAGGCTTGATGCAGCATTGGGGAGATAGGGGCCCCCAGAGCATTGCTGGAGCTGCGTCGAGCTTGTGACGCAGCTCCAGCAATGCGCTGCTTTTACGGCACAGCTGTGCCGTTTTTGCCACATGGTGCGCCGCATTGTAGAGCTGCGGCTCACAATAACTGGCGCATCAGCTGGGATGCGCCAGTTATTGTAAATCTGCCCCTATACATTTAGCCAATGAGGTGTAGAGTAGTTCCTATTTTCCCAATAGGCTCTGCACATTGGAATAACAAACAGCAGTGTAGACGTAGGACTGAGGTCATCTAGGTCTCTACTGACTATGTTAAACTTAATTTAGGTTTGCGCCAGCTAGCTCAGAGGTCACTGGAAACTTTCTTGAATGAATAGGGAGGGATGAACTTCCCTGGCTCAGACAAGAAGGGATTCAGTTTCCGACAACCGCATAAACATGACAGCTTTGCTCCCTCAGAATAAGAGTGTATCTCTAGAGTCGTGTGAAAACAATAGACAGCTATTTCGCTCAGTCAACCATGCATACTTAGTTTCACCAGAGTGCAGAGAAATTGAGAGACGGGCGTTTTCAATAAAAGTTGTTATTTATTGAGCAGTCTTCTTTCTCATGCAAGAGAAAATGAATTGCCACAATTGCAATACTTATCATAAAGTAAAGTGCGTACAGTAAAAGTAGTATTATGAAATAATACTGTAAAAGCATGGATATGGTTTCTTAGCCATATGATACTTTAAAATGGATAAGATATATACATACATAAATACATTGACTAACGTGCTCAACTGGTGCTTCTAACTAAGCCTACCCCGGTGTACCTGACCTAAGCCTAATACTTGGGAAGGGTTTAGTAAGTAGCAGTTTAAGTTAAGTGATTTAAGATTATTTTGCCAAGAATCTGCATCAAGAATTCTCTTAAGGGTTTAGTCAGCTCCGTACCTTGGTAATAGAATGTGGGAGGTCTGGTATCTCTTTCCTCAGGACCCGATCTCCCAGCAACCCGCAAGGGTAGGCTGGAAACACCGAAGCTGGATTTTCTCGGCTGTAGAGAAAGACAGCGTCTCTCTCAGTGCGTCAAACGGGAGGGGCGGCTTCCGTGGGCTTCTCGCATCAGCTGGGCTCTCGGGCAAGTAGATGGCCGCTCTGCTCCAAACCACCGTGTGTTTGCTTAAGGCAATTGTTGGTATTTTATTCCTGGAAGGTGCCGGGTTTGACGTAAGGTTGGACATAAGACGTCACTAAGAACTAACAGTTCTTTCTGGACTTCAGGAGTTCTTGTTCAAATCAAAACAAAAGCAGGGGGGATTTCCCGGGCTGCTGGAGGCTTGGTTTGTTTAAAGAACGTGTTGTGCTTTCTAGGAGCCGATGGGAGTAGCCGTGCTGTACTTTGGACTGCATGGGCTATTACTGAATATGGATCTGATTCTCATGCCTTTATTTGGATATTATTGATTATAACCTCTCAAGGGCATACATCAGGAATATCGAATTAGGGTCCTAGATATAAACACGACAGAGGGAGCACTTACTGATTAGACAGTAGAAAGTACTCCAGTTGATTAGAGGTATTGCACAAAACGGTGTCATCTTCGTGGACAAACACGCAGGGCGGGATTCATTCTTCCCCCTGTTAGACTCGTTTTTTGTGCCCTTCTGCCCTCTGTTAGACTGTTTTTTTTGTTGTTTTTCTACCCTTATGCCCTCTGTTAGACTCGTTTTTCCCTTGTTTTTCTGCCCTTCTGCCCCCGTCAGACTCGTTTTTTGTGCCCTTCTGCCCTCTGTTAGACTCATTTTTCCCTTGTTTTTCTGCCCTTCTGCCCTCTGTTAGACTCGTTTTTTGTGCCCTTCTGCCCTCTATTATTTTCTTGTTTTTCTGCCCTTCTGCCCTCTGTTAGACTCGTTTTTTGTGCCCTTCTGCCCTCTGTTACACTCATTTTTGTGCCTTTCTGCCCCCTGTTAGACTCGTTTTTTGTGCCCTTCTGCCCTCTGTTAGACTCGTATTTCCCTTGTTTTTCTGCCCTTCTGCCCTTTGTTAGACTGCTTTTTGTGCCGTTCTGCCCTCTGCATCACCACATCATCACTCAGCGCTACCCCAGCATCACTCAGCACCACCACATTATCATTCAGCACCACCACATTATCATTCAGCACCACCACATTATCACTCAGAACCATCACAGCACCACTCAGCACCACCACAGCATCACTCAGCACCACCACATTATCACTCAGCACCACCACAGCACCACTCAGCACCACCACAGCATCACTCAGCACCACCACAGCATCACTCAGCACCACCACATTATTAGTCAGCACCACCACAGCCCCACTCAGCACCACCACAGCATCACTCAGCACCACCACAGCATCACTCAGCCCCACCACAGCATCACTCAGCCCCACCCCAGCATCACTCAGCACCATCCCAGTATCACTCAGCACCACCACAGCACCACTCAGCATCACCACAGCACCACTCAGCAACACCACAGCACCACTCAGCACCACCCCAGCATCAATCTGTGGAACCATTCAACAACAACTGCTTCAAATATGTTCTCTCAATGTTTCAAGCTTTATTACATATGTCACAAAAAGATGTTAATATTTCACTTCTGTTCTTGGATTTTCGTCACAATAAAATACACTGAACATAATCTTCACAAAAGTTATTTACAAAAGTTTAAGCTATTGCCATTATGAAATAAAATCACTTGTATTTAAGTATTAATTATTTAAAAATAAAATTAAAGCCATTGTAATTTGTAATATCAATACATCTAAGTCACGTAAATACAAAACGCGTTGCATTACAAATGCTATAGGTGTCACATTTGCGAAAGTTATAACTATTGGCATTGTAAATGACAAAGCTATTAATTTAGCTATTTTCAAAACCAACACATAAATAAAAAAAAATGTCATTTACAAGACCAATAGCTCAAACTTTCCTAATGCGAGACCTATTGCATTGCAAATGCTTGTTTTTATATCTGTCAGTGCTTCCTGTTGAGGTTTAATTTTCGTGACAGGCGCCTCAAGGGTCAGACCAGGGTCAGAGAATAGTTGCAAGTAGGCAACGAGGCGCCAGGAAGCACTTACAGGCTTACAGAAGCAGGTGCCCAAGTTGAAGTTAATTTCTTTGTAACCCTTTTGTAAAAGGTTACAAAAAATTAGCTTCAACTTTTGCACCTGCTGCTGTAACCCTGTAAGTGCTTGTCTGAAAATTTGTCCCGCTGATTCGCGGATTTTACCGCAATTTCGCGAGATTCGCAGATCGCGAAATCGCAGAAAATCCTCAAATCCCACGAGCAGAACGAATTTTCAGCCCATGCTTAGAATTTATAAGAGGTTGGGTTTTGGCACAGTGAATGGATTAGTACATGGTGCTGAATGGGTCACTAGAGGAGAGCAAGGGGAGTAGGTTTGTAAGCAGTTATGTGTCAGAAAAGAGATGAAGTAACCACATGCTTCTGTCACAATGGTAACACAAATGCACACTGACTCACAGTGTGATTCTAGACAAGCAAGAATATTCCCTGGACTTTAGCAGAAGAGGCACACTAGTCTGGAAGGGGTTAGGTGACTGCATACATTCTACACATTTCACAACAGCACTGTTAGTGGCAATCCCTGAATCATTCTGCGAATCCATAAGCAGTGACTGGGTTCTAATGCTACTGAAACTTGACAACAGGATAGATTTTTAAGCAGTTATGTGTCAGCAAAGACATGAATTAACCACATGCTTCTGTCACAATGGTTGCACAAATGCACACAGACTCACAATGTGATTCTAGACAAGCTAGACTGTTCCCTGCACTTTTGCAAAAGAGACTTACTAGTCTGGAAGCGGTTTTTTGACTACATACATTCTACACATTTCACTACAGCACTACTAGTGTCAATGCCTGAATCATTCTGCAAATCCATAAGCAGTGACTGGGCTCTACTACTACTGAAACTTAACAACAGGATAGGGTTTTAAGCACTTATCTGTCAGCAAAGACATGAAGTAACCACATGTGTCTGTCACAATGGTTGCACAAATGCACACAGACTCACAGTGTGATTCTAGACAAGCTAGACTATTCACTGGGCTTTAGCAGAAGAGACACATTAGTCTGGAAGCGGTTAGGTGACTGCATACATTCTATACATTTTACTACAGCACTGCTAGTGTCAATTGCTGAATCATTCTGCGAATTCATAAGCAGTGACTGGGTTCTAATACTATTAAAACTTGACAACAGGATAGGTTTTTCACTTATGTGTCAGCAAAGACATGAAGTTACCACATGCTTCTGTCACAATGGTTGCACAAATGCACACAGACTCACAGTGTGATTCTAGACAAGCAAGAGTATTCCCTGGACTTTAGCAGGAGAAACACAGTAGTGTAATTAAAAACATGGGCACCATGTACAACATCTCACAAATTAATAACTCACCTTTTAAATTGATTTGTAAATTAAGAAGTATCTGAAGCACACACCAGATTTTCTTATGCACGCAATGTTTGTAGTGCACTTCTCTTAGAAAAACCCCAAAATTGCAAACTTTCCCTCTCATTCTGCACACATATACATGTAAATATCAAATCACATTGCTTCCCACATTAATTCAAAAGCTAACACACATTTCTATTGGTTACACATATCAACGCTTTCCAATTGACATAACTTTCATCCCTACCCCCATTCTGCTTAATGCCTGTTACCATAGTAAAATTTCATGGAACACTCAACTGAACACACAGGTCACAAGTTCAGTAAACAATGTTGCAAATCCAAACGGCAAGTATGGGATTGACTTTTCAAAATATTAGCTTATCCTATCTAATGTTCCTTTCAACAGTTTTTACTAACCAATAAGAAACATGCTTTCTCTTCTTTTTTAAAATGGCATTTTATTTACCATTTTAGAAAAATCTTGTTTTTCAAACTGCCCATTTCACATACAGACATCTTCTGAGTGCATCCAGACCTCCCTTCCTGATGCCGGGGGGGTGGTGGTCCCTGGGCCTTAGGGGTCCGTAATGGACCCCCTATTTTGAATATTTAGTGCCCTGGGGAGGTGGCGGTCCCCGGGGTGTGTGGGGGGCTCGAGCCACCCCACACAGGTTATTTTTTTTTTCAAAACAAGACCCAGGGGGTGGTGGACCCCGGGGCTGTGAGGGGCAGTGTACCCCCCGCAAAAATAATTAATTAGAGCCCCGGGGGTAGCGATCCCTGGGGCTTGGGGGCGTTAGAGGTCCCCAACTTTAAACTACCAATCGGTCGTCGGGCTGCGGGGGGGCGTGTGCCCCACACAAATATTCATATTTTGCCCTAGGGGTGGTGGTCCCCGGGGCAGTGTGGGGGGGTATTGGGCCCCCCACACCTTTATTTTTCCATGCCCCCAGGACCTGGCCCACCCAGGAGCTTTAATTAAATGAAGCCGGGGAGCCCGTGCTTCATTTTTTTCATTTTCGAGGGTGGATCCGCTCACCCTGTGAGCATCACAGTGTTTAAAAAAAATGCTTCTTCTTTTCCACCTTCATTTTACTGCCATCTTGTGCCTAGCTTCTACAGAGGCACAAGATGGCTGCCAACAGTTCCTGGTTTACAGTGTCCTCAACCAATTTCAATGCAGCTTGTGATCAGCAGGGTGCGAGAATCCCAATCTGCAGGGTGCAAGGATCCTAATCTGTAGGGTGCCCGGATCCTCCGCTGCCAGATATATACGTGTTTTTACTTTTGATTTTCTCAGAGTCTACTGAACAGATTTACACCATTTAACAAAAGGGGTTCTTTTTGAACCAAGAACTACCTCTTTGCCACATTTGGTGTAATTCCTTTCAGCAGTTCGGCTGCAGCTGTGTCTAAAGTTTTCTATGGAAAATTGCATGGTGAAAACACGTTTTGGAACCCCCTTTTGTCTCGGCCCCCGCTTGCCAAATCACCCCGAAACTTTCAGAATAGAAGCGGAAAGTTATTGGAAATAGAATGTTGTCAATTTCCTATGGAAAATAGTTCCTAACTATAACTACCTACTTGTGACCGCTAGTAGGTGATATATATATATATATATATATATATATATATATATATATATATATATATATATATATATATATATATATATATATATATATATATATATATATATGTGTATGTATATATTACCTACTGGTGGTCGCCAGTAGGTAGTTATAGTTAGGATTTTTTTCAATGTTAAATCTCAAAATTCTATTTGGAATAACTTTGGCACCGGTTGACGAATCTCCTCAAAATGGCCTCGTCAAGTCCCGGTCTTTCCCTGAAAGTTTGGGGGGGATTCGTCAAGCGGAGGCCGAGATAAAAGGGGGGTCCCAAAACGCGTTTTCCCCATGTTAATTTCCATAGGGCGGTCGATTTCACTTTTAGCTAGAACGGCTGAATGGATTTACACCAAACTTGGCAAAATTGTAGGGACTAGTAGCCCGGTGTGCCTTTGCTATGTCTCAAGATATGTGCTCCAGTGGATTTTGAGTAATTTAGGTCCCAAAAAATATATATATCTATAGGCGCGCTCCGGTACGCGCACCGGGGAGCGCACCAGGCGCGACACGCAACTTGCGCGCAGAAAGCTGTTTGTCTCTCGGGTGTCTGTAAACATTCTAAACAGTCCGGAGCGGCCGCCATCTTGTGTCTCGGTAAAATCGAGACACAGGAGGTGGCAAAAGAAAAGGGGGGAATTGACAATAAGGGGGCAGGGTAGACCCCCTCCTGACCCCCTAGGTTTAATGTGGGGGCTAAAATAGGGTCCTGCGCGGCATTTTAAAGAAATATTTTTTCCGATTTGCGCGGGGGAAGCGCCCGGTACGCGCACCGGGAAGCGCACCAGTGAGCGAAGTAAGGGGAAAATCCAGGACCATATTTATGAAGGCCTTGAAGGTGTAAAAAAAAGCGCCTCGTTGCGCTATATTTAAAAAGTGACGCATCTAGGTAGATGGGTCACTTTTTAAAACCCTGCGCCACATTATATCTGCGTCAGGTATAATGTATGCAGAGGGGGCGTTCCCCTGCAAAAAGCTTGGTAATAGCGACGCAGTGAAATCTATGAGATTTCACTGCGTCACTTTTAGGATGCTGTTCCGTCAAAATCTTGCGCCTGCCTCACAGCAGGTGTAAGACTGACACAAGACCTTTCACATGGTGCTTTCCCCATGTGAAAGGACGCATTACTGGAGTTGAGTCACTTTTCTGACGCACTCCAGCAATGCGTCACTTTTGTGTTTACAGAGACGTCAGAAATACTGACGTATCTGTAACTCCTTGCGACATGATTCGTCATACATTAAATATGACACATCTGGAATGTCGTAAGGAGTGTGCAGAGAAAAGTGACGCTTTGCACCAGCCGTGTAAAAAAATGCGCCTTGTTGCGCTATATATAAAAAGTGACGCATCTAGGTAGATGGGTCACTTTTTAAACCGTGCGCCACATTATATCTGCATCAGGTTTAATGTATGCAGAGGGGGCGTTCCCCTGCAAAAAGCTTGGTAATAGCGACGCAGTGAAATCTATGAGATTTCACTGCGTCACTTTTAGGATGCTGTTGCGTCAAAATCTTGCACCTGCCTCACAGCAGGTGTAAGACTGACACAAGACCTTTCACATGGTGCTTTCCCCATGTGAAAGGACGCATTACTGGAGTTGCGTCACTTTTCTGACGCACTCCAGCAATGCGTCACTTTTGTGTTTACAGATACGTCAGAAATACTGACGTATCTGTAACTCCTTGCGACATGATTCGTCATACATTAAATATGACACATCTGGAATGTCGTAAGGAGTGTGCACAGAAAAGTGATGCTTTGCACCAGCGGTGTAAAAAAATGCGACTTGTTGCGCTATATATAAAAAGTGACGCATCTAGGTAGATGGGGCACTTTTTAAACCGTGCGCCACATTATATCTGCGTCAGGTATAATGTATGCAGAGGGGGCGTTCCCCCGCAAAAAGCTTGGTAATAGCGACGCAGTGAAAACTATGAGATTTCACTGCGTCACTTTTAGGATGCTGTTGCGTCAAAATCTTGCGCCTGCCTCACAGCAGGCGTAAGACTGACCCAAGCCCTTTCACATGGGGCTTTCCCCATGTGAAGGGCCGCATTCCTGGAGTTGCGTCACTTTTGTGACGCACTCCAGCAATGCGTCACTTTTGTGTTTACAGATACGTCAGAAATACTGACGTATCTGTAACTCCTTGCGACATGATTCGTCATACATTAAATATGACACATCTGGAATGTCGTAAGGAGTGCGCACAGAAAAGTGACGCATCGCACCAGCGGTGTAAAAAAATGCGCCTTGTTGCGCTATATTTAAAAAGTGACGCTTCTAGGTAGATGGGTCACTTTTTAAACCGTGTGCCACATTATATCTGCGTCAGGTATAATGTATGCAGAAGGGGCGTTCCCCCGCAAAAAGCTTGGTAATAGCGACGCAGTGAAATCTATGAGATTTTACTGCGTCACTTTTAGGATGCTGTTGCGTCAAAATCTTGCGCTTGCCTCACAGCAGGTGTAAGACTGACGCAAGACCTTTCACATGGTGCTTTCCCTATGTGAAAGGACGCATTACTGGAGTTGCGTCACTTTTGTGACACAGTGACACAGTGACAGACCTCCTTTCACTGTAAAGTAACCTTTGAAACACATATTCAAAAATAGAAACTAACATTTTCAAAAAAGTGGATATACCCATACCAGTTACAACAACCAATTCAGTAATTTCACCATCTATATAGACATTCACACATTCACCAACAGTTTTATATAGTCACTCATACATATACTCACTCATCATATGTAGTGATACCCCTATTCATCCTGTTACACACCGACAGTCATCAAAAAGTTACTCACACATATACTCTCACATGCAAATAAACTAATAAACATCCATTTATTTGCATATACAGATTTACACACACTACCACCTTACTTCTAAGGAAACGTACACATATGTACTCTCTTAAACAATCACTTATAGAAACACATACTTATTTAAACAGGAACTCTTACAATCTCTCACTCTCACATATACTGACTTATATACATCAATACTCACATATACTAGATTAAAATATATCTTGTTACTGATAAACACACTAGTGAGACAGGCATTCAATCAGTAACACACACATATACACACTCATCCACTCATACAGTCCTGCACATATGCTGTTTTCAAAAAACATACAAACAGTGAGTCAGTCATTGATACATCTATGTGCTAAGTAACACCCCCACCAAACTATAAAGACACTCATACTGATACTAAAAAAACATATAATAACCCATATTCACACACATGTAGCTACTCACCAACCCATACAGCCACTTATACACAAAGTGAAACACTGATACATATATTTAAATATTTAAATATTACTCGCCAATATATGTATTCACTAAGATACACTTAATAAGCCAGTTAACCAATCAATTTTTTTTTAAAAAACATTAATTAAGACAATAATTTAAACATTTATTCTTCCATCGACCTTTACATATACATATATAAAACATATTTATTTTTCAGAAAGACACACATTCACTGGATGGTGTCATCAGTGATGTCATGAGTGATGTCACTGACCATGTCATGAGTGATGTAATATGTGATGTCAGCAGCAGTGCATTGCATGCGCAAGTTATAGTGAGTCCGACTAACTATAACGTGGGAATTTCAATGGTTTTATGTCAGTAAAATTTCCAGCTAACTATAACTGGTGTGAAACCTCTGGTTTTTTCAGTGAATATATATATATATATATATATACACACAAACACGCCTAAATGTAGCAGAACCTTTATGCTCCTTAAAGATGGAACTGTCAGTTTTAGTCAACAATCCAATACTGTCATAGTATTCAAATCTATAACAACTATTAGGTAAAACAAACAGTTGTAACTTTAAACTTCTTTGTTACAAAAACAATTTAACAACATTATAATACGACAGCAACAACAACTACATTAACAAATGCTATAAAAAATTATAAAAATAAACAAAACAACCAACTTTACTTTGATGTCTACCTCAAAATATGATGAGCAGCCTGTTTTAGCTACACCACCTCAGTCACCTCAACCTGGCAAAAAGTCTTTGGAATGGCATCTTTTTATTTTTGAGGCCAGCTACCAAAAAGGCCTCAGCAAAGTTTCTGATGCAATAGTTTTCTAAAAGGAGTTCACAAAGCCTAGCTTGGGCAGAGTTATCTCATGCTGTGAACTACACAGCTCTTCGCCTACTCCCACTTCTTTTCAACCTGGATATAATGTGGGTGTTCATGTACCGACTGGTAAAAAGACAATAATTCTGTTTGTCTTAACAAGGCTCTTTTTTGCTGCTTATGTAAGTAGATTTATTTATTTTCCTCTGAGACAGGTTTTTAATTTCCTCCTAAAAAAATAAAAAGTAGCCAAAAAGACGAAAGTTAAATACTGATAAATATTTGATAACAATGATACATCACAATACTGTCTAAGCTTTACTACATGTTTCACCCACAATCACATATTAATATCTAGTGCACCTATAACTCGTTATTCCTTTCTCCAGAAAAATTCCACACCTCCAGTCACTCTATTTTCATATTTTCAAGATTAAATTATAACATGCCATGAGCTCTGTTTCCTTAACAGTTTATAAAATAACACATTAATCTTCATACACGTTTGCTAACAATCACCATAGTGTTTCATACAGGAAATAGCAATATCTTCACTCAAACACCTCATAGGACTAATGCCTAGGTACACTGAGGTTCATAAAACACTAAGGCTTGTATTAACATATTCTACAATCTTTCTATTATAGTTTGAGAAATACTGCTTCCTTTAGTTACAAGTACATACTGTTTGAACACTATGTTTTTCAACATAATCCACAATTCTTGCTGATATCTCTCTACATTCTAATGTATACCTCTATAGAAAGCTATATTAAGAGATCTATACCTATCCACTCAGCTTTTCACTCCGAAAACAAGTGCAGAATATGTTTAACAACATTAGTATATTTAGTGAAACTTCACAACAAACTTTATCAAATATATTATTAAATACCTGAACTTGAAGTTCTATCTTATATGCAGACGAAGACACCAGTCTTTTTCAGCTCTACATAAATTCACTTCAGTTGTGCATGATTGTGTTTTTATCTAGGAACCTAAATCAATATTGCTATTTTATGCCCTTGTACGGCTATAATCAATAATATCCCTATAATGGCATAAGAATCAGATCCATATTTAGCAAATAGCCCTTGCAGTCCAAAGCACGGCAAAGCTACTTCCTTAGATTCCTAGAGAGCACAACGAGTTTTTTCGACACACCAAACCTCCAGCAACCTGGGAAATCCACATTTGCTTTTGTTTTGATTTGTCATTGAACCCCTGCGAACACTAAAGGAACAGTCAGTTCTTAGTGACATCTTTATTGACGTCTTATGTCCAAACCTTACGTCAAACTCTGCACCTTTCAGGTATAAATATACCAACGTTGCCTTAAGCAAACACACAGTGGTGGTTTTGGAGCCGACCAGCTATCTACTTGCCCGAGAGCCCAGCTGATGCGAGAGCCCACGGACGCTGCCCCCCCTCTTTGACGCACTGAGAGAGACGCTGTTTTTTCTCCTGCCGAGAAATCCAGCTCCGGTGTTCTCAGCCGCCTTTGCAGGCTGCTGGGATATCGAGCCCTGAAAGAGAGATACCAGACCTCCTGCATTCTATTACCCAGGTACGGAGCTGACCTAAACCCTTAAAGAGAATTCTTGAGTCAGATTCTTGGCAAAATCAACTTAACTTAAACTGCTACTTACTTACTCCTTCCCACGTATTAGGCTTCGGTCAGGTACACCGGGGTAGGCGTATTTAGAAGCACCAGTTGAGTACATTAGTCAATGTATGTATGTATGTATAGATTTTATCCTTTTTAAAGTATCTTATGGCCAAGAAACCATATCAATGCTTTTATAGTATTATTTCATAATACTCCTTTTACTGTACGCACTTTACTTTACATTAAGTATTGCAAATATGGCAATTCATTTCTTGTATGAGAAAGAAGACTGCTCAATAAATTACATCTTTTATTAAAAACGCCTGTCTCTCTTTTCTCTGCACTCTGGTGAAACTAAGTACGCACAATTGACTGAGTGAAAAAACTGTCTATTGTTTTCACACGACTCTAGAGATACACTCTTATTCTGAGGGAGCAAAGTTGTCATGTTATATGATTGTCAGAAGCTAATCCCTTCGAGAAAGTTTCTAGTGACCTCTGAGCTAGCTGGTAAACCTTTAGTCTAATATAGTCAGTAGAGACATAGTCGACCTCAGTCCTACGTCTACACTGCTGAATATATTATTCCAAAACGCAGAGTCTATTGGGAATATAGGAACTACACTAAGCATAACAGAAATATACTTCTTTCTCTTCCAACGTGCCTAGAACAAAGAGAGCTTTCTGTGGTTCTGCAAACAATCCCATCACAGCATTTCTTCAAACATGATACAATTGGATGAGCCTTGGCTCTTTTTTTTCATCTCCCCATACGATCTTGCAAGACTCTCCAGGATCATAAAGCACCTTGTGGCTGGCCCAGTCATTTTCTATGCTGGCTAATGAGTGTCATGTGGAATCACAACAGCCTTGTGCAGCCAACCTCACCCCCCTGTGTGCAATCTACTTTTATGAGACTGTCACAGAATTGCAACATACTTGTAGGGAAATAGAAGTTTGTAAGAGTGACTAGCCTCTTCAATGACACCCCTTTCTTGGACAAAGGGTGTGCCTGCTAGCGCGTGAGAAGGAATTGCTCTCTCCTTTCAAACCTCTCACTCAAACGATAAGTATGCTTAGCAGGGTATATAGAGTGATTGGACTCCCCACTGAGACATTTCTCTTGGTTGATGGGAGTGTATAGTAAATTGGGGGGGTGACTGCCCTATCCAAGGAGACCGCTCTGCCTGGTCCCAGATATGCATATTACGGTATGTGGCGAGACTGGCTTATCTGCTGAGCTCACTCATTGTACGGATAGGTTTGCATAGGTGGGTGTAGGGAGGGACTGGGCTCTCCTTTCAGACCTCTCTCTCAGATGACAGAAATGCATAGGAAGATGTAGGGTAGGACTTCTACCTCAGTTCAGACCTCTCTCACATATGAGGGGTAGGCATTATAGGATGTGTTGAGGGACTGGCCTCTTTGCTGAGAACTCTCTCTGTAATGATAGGTGTGTGTATTTGTGTGAGGGGATGGACTGGGCTCTCCTTCCAGACCTCTCTCTCAGATGATGGGAGCTTGTAGTATGGTTGGTAGATGAGCATAAAGACTCCACTCACAACTCTTCCAAAATCAAAGAACATAAATAGTCAAGTCTGATATACTCCATCTCCAGTAAGACTCCTTCATACAGTAACAAGTGTGCATAGAAGAGTGTATTCAAATATCACATATTCCTACCTTCTTTCACAATCCTGTGAGAATATTGAAAGAACATAACATAAAAAAGGCTTAATCTTCTAATCAACACAGTTCTTACCACTTACACAATTTCTCTCAAAATCAAGGACCAAAATATGCATTCCTACTAATAGAGTGAAAGGAGAAATGATCCACTCCTTTTTACTATTCATGATCCCACGAGAGTCCAGCAAGATTGTAAAATGAGTTCAAAACAATGTACATTTATTATCTTCACAGCAGTTATCCCTTAGACTCCTCCTCTCTAAATCTAGAGGAACAGAATGCCTTTCTGCTGTCTCCTTATATAGTTTTGTTACTTTATTTCCACAAAACCTCCAATTTTTCACAGTAAACAGAAATGGCAGACATTTCATTTCTAACATTCCAACAGCCAGCCAATCAGAGTACTCGCTCTTGTGAGACTCACAGGATCCTCACAAGAGAGTGTGAAGGCTCACAGGAAAAATTGACCAGCCAACTAATCACAGGCCTCCCTTTTTTATTTTGCGCTTTAGCAGAATGCCCGGGGGGCTCTCTCGCAAGCCCAACTGCCAAAATAAACAATTCAATTGGACTCCGAATTTCTCAAAAACTACTTGATGGCAGTACATCAAATCACAAAAAGCACAATCTGTGGATCAAGATCTAGTTTCAGGCCAAATTTTGTGTAATTCTGTTAATTCAGTAGTTTTTGCTGTATACCTTCTTTAAGAAGTCTATGGAAAATGCCTGGGTATTTTGTGTTTTGGGGCCTCCCTTTTTCTCAGCCCCATGGTCACCAGTAGGTAGGTATAAATAGGACCTTGTTTCCATATTAAAAGCGTTTTTTGACTAGCTATTATCTTTGGTGCCGTTGACAAATCTTCACTAAATTTTCCCCAGAATGTGCACCAGGGATTCTTGTTGTGCATGGAAAGTTTTGGGGCGATCCACCAGGCTGGGGCTGAGAAAAAGGGGGGCATCCAAAAATAGTTTTTTCCAATAATAATTTCCATGGACATTTTAGAGATGACTACAGCCAGAAGTAGAACCACTGAAGGGAATTACACCAAATTTAGCAGAAAGGTAGCTTTTGGTCCAGAAAGAACACTTTTGGTAATTTGGTGTAATTACATTAAGTAGTTTGGTAGATGTAAAAGAAAAAACAAATTTGTAAATATAGGGAGGCAAAGGCTCCACAAATCCTCCTGATTACTTGCTGAGATCTAATTGACTGCCAACACTTCAACCAGCAAGTGTTGGCAGCCATCTTGGGACTCAGATTCAGCTGAGTCCCTGAAAAAATGTTTTAAAAAATAAAGCGGACATGGTAGAAATAATCTGTCCCCTTTCTCTGGTGCTGCGATCCCAGAGGGTCTGGTGGCTCAGTGGACTAATGCAATCACTGTGGAGGCCTGTAGTTATAGTTTCAAATCCCTGCAGGTCAACTCAGCCTTTCTTCTGTCTGAGCTTGATAAAATAAGTACCATTAAGTTGGTTAACAATAAAAATGTGTTATTCAGGGCCAAGATAATCTGTTGGGGTGAACGTATGCTTTACAAATACTTATGTTGTGTTAGAGGGACTTCATCAGGGCTAGGAAACATTTAAAAAAAATGTTGGGCAAAAATCACAGTGGATCCATGAATCCTGTGAAAATACATTTTAACCAAACAAATTTGTACTACTGCACTTGTGTTGGAAAAAGCCCCTTGATGGTCAAGATCCATGGTGCACCAATTAATAAACGTAGAGGGCACACAGGTCCCTCCCGAGGTTTTGGAGCCTCAGGGACCACCACCTTCCAAGGGCTAAATAACTGATATTTGGGGGGCCCTCACAGACCCTCCAAAGCCCCACGGGCCACCACTACCCTGGAGATAAATAACATCTAATGGGAGAGGTGGACACCCCTAGACCATGGGAAGCACCACCTCCCCGGGGTCAAAAACCTTTAAAGCATGGAAAAGTAGCCATATAGCCCCTCTCCCAGGCCATACACGGCCCGAGGACCACCACCTCCCAAGCAGCCAGCCATGAAATGTCCAAGGGGTCTCTTTGGCCCCTATATGGAGCTTTTAATATAGCCCTAGGAACTGCCACCCCCCCCCCCCCTCCCCATGGCCAGCTCCTGCTATGCTCACCCTGTGACATAGCTGTATGCTTTTGCTTGGAGGGAGTTGACAGCTCCCACCAAGCAAAAGCAAACACTCTGGTTTCAGTAGGTGGGAGCTGTCAAAGTGCTTCCGCCCATTGGAAGTGGAGATTGCCTCTCTTTTGCTGCCCATAGACATGCTGGCAATGAAAGAGATGAAACTATTGCTCTTGCACACTGGAGGCTGCATTTCCAGCATTCCCAAGTGTGCAATTGTAATGCTGGCTCCCACAGGATGTTGGGATCTCAAAAGGGACCAAGGGGGCCTTGAGGCTCCCCTGTGGTCCCCATTCCGCACACTAGGTGCCCTAGGTGAGCTCGAGGGCACCTAGGAGATATGGCCAGCCCCGGTGATGCGGTCCCCATGCCAAAATTGCCCGGATATGGGGGGAGTACATCCTCCAAATTTGTTTGTAGCTGGGACCCACACATTGAATAATGGCCAGGCCCTGTGGGACGGGGTCCCTGAGGCCAAAATCAGTCCAGGGAGGGGGCCACCCTCCCCTAGGCAGAGGAGGAAAAAACAGAAGGCAGTAAAAAAAGCAGAAAAGGCAAAAGGGGGAGCAGAAATCCAGCAGAAAGGTCAAAACAGAAGGTAGAAAGAAGAGTAGGAAAGGCAAAGCAGAGAGCTGAAAAACTAGCAGGAAAAGGCAAAACATAGGGAAGAAAAATGAGCAGAACAGGCAAAAACAGTGGGCAGAAAAACAAGCAGGAAAGGCAAAACAGAGCAGAATAGGGCAAAACAGGGCAGAAAAAGCGAGCAGGAAAGGCAAAACAGGAATAATAATGAGCAAGAGAGGCAAAACAGATGGCAAAAAACAAGAAGAAAAGTCAAAACAGAACATAAGAGGGTAAAACAGAGACCACTAAGACAATGAAACACTCACTCACAGACCTATTCACCGACCCACCTACATACTCATGTACCCACTCACACTCATGCACCCACTGAGAGACCCAGTCAGAGACTTATACACTCACTCACAAACCCTCAGACACGCACATACCTACTCAGATCTACTGAGAGATTCATACTACCACTCACAGACCAACTTAGAGACTCATGCCTTTACTCAAAGCCCCACCGCAGAGGCTCATGCATTCACAGACCCAATCATAGACTCATGCAATCATTCACAGGCCCACTCAGAGACTCATGCACTCACTCATAGACTCACTCAGAGACTCACACACCTACTCACTGATTCACTCAGAGACTCACATACCTACTTACAGACCAACTCTGTCACTCATGCACACATAGGCTGATTCACACACTTATGGAGGCACTCAAAAACCCACACTGACACCAACTCCCAAACTCACTCAGAACTTATGTACCAACTCAGACACCCATTCGGACACCTACTCAGACACGTATGCACCCACTCACAGTCACTCAGACACTCACATACCACTCAGACACGTATGAAGCCACATCCAGACCCACTCTGACACTCTCACACCCTCTGACAGACAAACTCAGACACTCTCACACCTACTGCCAGATCTACTGAGACACACACTCACTGTCAAAGGTTACTTGTTATAGTTAGTAAATAAAACTGAAAACCTTGGAAATTCAATGAAAAACAAAAGTTACAGTGACATTACACTTGGGAAATAATATTAAAAAACTGTAGAAATTCACAAAAAACAGGGCTACAGGGACGGTATAGTTAGGAAATAGAATTTTAAAAACCTTAGGAATTCAGTGAAAATAACAAAAGTTATAGGGGCGTTACAGTTAAGCTCAGATTTAATTTATACAAAACCAAAGATGTTCAGCAGCTTTAGTTACCTGATCTAACTATAACTTTTGACTCTGCAATACACTTCTTTTGACTTCACATATTGCATCACTCATGACATGGCCAGTGACATCACTGATGACATTTCAAATGATACCATTGATGACATCATCCACAGAGCCAATCAGTCACCCAAAAAATCACTCATATATCATTCACTTAACCAAAACCCCACTCATACAGTTGTTCACTCACCTATACAGCCAATTTAACACCCAGTCACTAACCAGTTACATGGCCAGTCATTCACACATACAAGCGCTCATACAGTTAGATGCAGACCCATAGAGCAACACAGACCCCACTCACACCTCCATGAATTCACTCATACAGTTACTCACTCACCCACATAACTACTCACATACCCACTCGCACACCCATACATTCACTCAGACAGCCACTCAAAAACAAATACAGTCAAACAACCACTCTCATAATATATGTTAAAATTAGAAACACTCCTTAGCAGTACACAAAGTATAGTAATTTAACTGCATAGTTGCTTAGTAGTATGTATCTTTAAGTCTCAGAAACATTTAAAAAGCACAAAATTTTACTGGATGATGTCATCAGTGATGTCACTTACCATGTTATAAGTGGTGTAATATGTAAGGTAATTGGAAGTGGATTGCACGAGCATGAGTTGTAGTTATCTCAAGTAGTATAACTGCTGATTTTCAGTGAATATTGTATATATACACACACACACACACAAACATATATATATATATATATATATATATATATATATATATATATATATATATATATATATATATATATATATATATATATTACCTGTCGCCAGTAGGTAGTTGTACTTAGGATTTTTTTCAATGTTAAATCTCAAAATTCTATTTGGAATAACTTTGGCGCCGGTTGACCAATCTGCCTGAAACTTGGCAAAATTGTAGGGACTGGTAGCCCGATGTGCCTTTGCTATGTCTAAAGATATGTGCTCCAGTGGATTTTGAGTAATTTAGGTTCAAAAATATATATATATCTATGGCAGCGCCCCGGTACGCGCACCGGGGAGCGCTCCGGGCGCGCCACGTGACTTGCGCGCGGATTTTGTATAAATGGGAAGTAGTTCTGAAAATAACTTTTTTTTTATTGTTTTTGTTCTTTTATATATTTATTTTTTGTGAACATTTTTTACTTTTTTGGTTTTTCAAAACAATTTTATATTTTTTTTGTTTTTTTAGTACTTCGAAAAAAACAGAAGGATTTGAAAATAGCTCAACAGGAGCAAAAAAAACCAATAAAGAATCATTGCTTTTGTTTGTGAGAGCACTTTTCTTCTGCTCTGTTAATTAAGGTGATACTTTTTTCACCATAAGTAATAGTAATAGTAGCCCCACAATAAATACAAACTTTTTTGAAGTTTGAGAATTTGCTTTGGATGTTGGGCACCATTTGACGCCCTTTAGGTGCTGCAAAAGATGATTCCGCACTTGAGGTGCTAGGCTGAGGGGTCTGTGGGTTTTCAGCCATAGTTCTCACCTGTGCTTGTGCCAAATTATTTGGGTGCCACCTCTCCATGTGGCGAATCATGGTGTGGTTACCAAAACTATATTTTTTAGCAGGATTGCCACGTGAAAGGATGTTCTTGCAAATCAGACATGTTACTTTAGGGGCATTAACTTTCTTCAGTCCTGCAGGAAAGTTAAAGAATTGCCAAATGTAGTGCTCCTTTACACGAGATGGGTGGGGTTCCTCTGGTAGGAACTGTCTCTCCTGCTCCTGCTGCTCCTCTTCCTCCTCTTCGTCCTGCTCACCACCAAAAAGCAGAGGTGGTGGTGGTCCTTTTGGTGGTGGTGGTGGTGGTGGTGTTGGAGCACCAGCAGCAGCAAGTAGAGTAGCCATTATTGGTCTCTCACAAAGAAATAGCTCTTGCTCTCTCAAAGAAGAAAGTAAGAATGAGGAAAAAAGGAGGGGGCTTTCCTCATTTGGAAAAAAAAAATATTGGGAACCAATGAAAAGTGTTATTTTCAAGTCACATGACCAGATGCGCTTACGTTACGTGCTCCGGGCCGCGCCGCGGACCACTTCCAGGTGCATTTACGCAGCGCGCCATAAGAGACATCGCGCGGCTACGCGATACATCACGCTTACGCGACGCGTCACGATGTTGTTTTCGATCGCGACATTGGCGCTAACGGGACGCTTCCCGGTTCGCGCACCGGGGCGCTTCAAAATACTACGCTTTCCGGGGCGCTCACCAGGGCGCGCACCGGGAGCGCTCCAGGGCAAAACATTTTTTTTTTTTTTAAATACAAAAAAAAAAAAATGAAAAATTGTAAGGACTGGTAGCCCGATGTGCGTTTGCTATGTCTCAAGATATATGCTCCAGTTGTTTTTAAGAAAATTTACTTTTAAAACATATATATTGGGCTACATTGGGCTATATATATGTTAGAGCCCAAATGTAGCTCAAATGTAGCCCAATGTAGTCCAATGTAGCCCAATGTAGGCCAAAGATGGCCACCAGAGACAAAAAAATACAAATGTAGCCCAAATATCAGCCAGATGTAGCGCAACTATAGCCCAATGATAGTATGTACCAGAGTGTTCTAAAGAACAACACGAGCGCTAACAGTCTTACTTATAAAGTGAGACTTTTAGTTAGGAATTAGTATTTAAAAAACCTATGAAATTCACTGAAAAAACCATAGGTTTCACACCAGTTATAGTTAGGAATTAGCATTTAAAAAACCTATTAAATTCACTGAAAAAAACATAAGTTTCACACCAGTTATAGTTACCTGGAAATTTTACTGACATAAAACCATTGAAATTCCCACATTATAGTTAGTTTGACTCACTATAACTTGCGCGTGTAATGCACTGCTGATGACATCACATATTACATCACTCATGACATGGTCAGTGACATCACTCATGACATCACTGATGACACCATCCAGTGAATGTGTGTCTTTCTGAAAAATAAACATGTTTTATATATGTATATGTAAAGGTCGATGGAAGAATAAATGTTTAAATAAGTGTCTTAATGGATGTTTTTAAAAAAAAAAAAATTGATTGGTTAACTGGCTTATTAAGTGTATCTTAGTGAATACATATATTAGTGAGGTGCCACAAAACAATTTCTTTATGTGTTTGGAGTCATGCACCCAGTCACAGACCCAATTAGACACTTACACACCTACTCACAGACCCACTCGTATTCTCATACATACAGCCTTAAGACTACTGCAAAGATTCGTTCAATGCTGTTGAAGATAGCACTCACTGCTCGGCCTATGTACACTTTTTGCAGATGTTGAATGATGATACTCAACAGGAGGAAATGATTGCTGCCTAAATAGCTAAGGAGAGGTCACAACACAGTTCTGGACCACTGAGTCAAGATACTCTCGGACAACCCATTATTGAAAACAAAGTTGCAGTAGCTACACATGTGGTGGAAACTTCAATGGAACAAGGAAGACTAGAAAGTGTTGATTAAAAAAAATTAGTTGGACAATTGAATGACAAGCAGAAAGAAATTTATTTTGGGGACAACAGATCTAAACTGGAACCCGAAAATGCAAACTTCAAAGCAGGACAAATATCCATTTTTCAACCCTTCTGGTGTCAACTGCTATATAAATGTTATTCTTTATGAGCTGTTTCATTTACCAGAACTTATAAATGCCTTGCAATGTGTGCTTTGCAGCAATGTTTACATAGTGATAGGATTGTAATACATTCTGCTTCAGGCATTCGACATCTAGTAGATATATGTAGTGGATCAATACTATTTACTCACAACAGTGAATAAGATGCACAAGAATTTATAATGGTCATCCTTGAAGTTTTAGAAGAAGAAGAAATCAACATAAATGACTTATTTGGACTAACTTACACATGGAGACATGACTGTGAAGATTGCTCTTTTACTTCTACCACTCAAATAAATTCTGATTCATTTCTGTACTTAACACAACCAGATTCCATGTCTGTGTCTTTTGACAGATCGATTAAAATTCCTAACCAAAATATGGCCTGCCCAAATTGTAGCACAGATGTTATATCTACATTACAAATACGAAGAAGTTGAAAATACCTTATATTAATGCTGCAATGATGCAGAGCCGATGGATCTAAATTGGAAACTCAAATACAAACTTCAAAGCAGGAGGATTCTCAATTTCTGGTAGAGCTTACACTACAATGGCAATCATCTTTCATGAAGGACTTAATATAACATCTGGACACTATACTGTGCATTTAAAGAGTAAAAGTGGATGGGCAGAATGCAATGACGATAACCTTAAATTCAAACCAAAACTGCCCCTCTAACTATGAAATTGTTACCTTTTGTTTCTTCAACCACATTTCTGGAAAAACTAGTAATGTGAGAATTTCTTCTACATGGCTCTGCAGTGTTTTAGACATCATTCAGCCTATCAATGGTAATTTCTTTAAAATGTTCTCCAAAATTCAAGATTCCTTTTATCGTCTACAAATCTGCTGGACAAGATACCATAGCTCCTTAGAGCATTCTTAGAATTATAGCGCTGTTTGCGCTGTGCTGTAGGTATTATCGCTTTTAAATATCCCGTTTTGTATTGTGTTTTATTTGTTTGACTTATCCCCTGTTTTTACGGGCTTTCTCCCACCTACCTGCACAATAATTGTTGAACACCGCTGCTTGAGCGGGTCCTGTCCTGGGGCTTCCGATTTCTGCGAGTATCGGCCGACATCTTGGCAGTAGAGGGGACATTTTTCGGGTGCCATTTTGAACGCTCTAGTGCTCTGGGAGCCACGCGGTCAGCCTATTTAAACCAGTCCGCCTAGCTTGCAGTGGTAGCGCACAGTGGGCGCACCTTTATCGTGCCTGAGTCTAGCCAGAGTCCTGCCCGTCTGCACCCGTCACGCTAAGTTAGCGCTTAGCGCCATAGACTCTGTGCATTTATTTTTCTCGCCGGCTGGTATGTATTCTAGGGAGGAACTCCTCGGATTACGGAGCCTCCCTATACCATGTACACGTGCTTCCCTTGATCCGCTTTGTGACCCTTTTAAGTGCCCATGCGGTATGCTGTCACTCCCTCACTGCACTCCCATTTCTGTGTACACAGGGTTGCCGCCTCTGGGTAACGCTCTGTCTCCTGCCTCACCTATTATCTCTCAGTCCCCCTGTGAGCAAAAAATCTGGCATCTTAATGTCAGATATTTGGTCAAGCACCACCAGGATATCTTTGACCTGTTATCCGATGAGACTCCTGATATTTTCTTTATGACCGAGACCTGGCTGCAGGATGAGACTATGGCCATGTCTAATTTAGCACTCCCCTCAGAATATTCTATTTTTACTCATAATCAAAACTCTAGAGGAGAAGGGATTGCTATGGCTATTAAATCATGCTACCCCTGCACCTGGAAAGCTCTGGACATAGCTGGGTGTGAAATTGCACACTTTTGCATCACGATCAGCCATCATTTTACCATGTCTGGTTTATTGATCTACAGACCTCCAGGTGTGGAAAATTAATACGGTTTAGTAAACATTATCTGCGCCATCTTGCCTTCTCTCCCGATGCCACACTTTTTGTCGTGCACACCCGCCATTTTAGGTACCTCGGTCAGAACCACCCTGTGCACGCCACTGACCCCCAGCACGGCTCTTCGCCCTCACAAGCACCCCCACGCACTGGTCACCCCCGCTCTCTCGTGCATGGGCCATAAACCCTCCCCATCTGCGCGGCTCTGCCTCGGAATCCTATCCTGTTCCCAGCGCGACACCTCCCTTCATCCCTTTTCATAGTCCCAGGTCCTTTGATACAAACCCCATTTTCCTGTGAGCCCGTTTGTCTTCCTTGTTCCCAGGCCACCACCTGGCCCTGCGGATACTGTTTATTGCCCCCCCGTACAGTAGGAAGCTTCCCCCATTAAAGGACCCTCGAATTGATCAAAGCCCCCACCCTATGAGATCCGATCAACCCCACACATTCCGTGAATCGGCGGAATGTCCAGCTGCGCGATAATCATCACCTGTTGTGACCAGGGTGGGGACTTCAACTGTAAATGTGTGTGGGAACGGGCCTGAAGGGGAGATTCCGAGGATGTCCTTTCATACTTCAAAGCATTGCAAGAATGTGTTACATGCAATAAAGTTCGTAAACCTGTGTATAAGAGGCCAGGCCTCAGAGATGCGGTTAGAGCACCTTGTGACGATACTTGCTGTCCGAACTGATGTGTTTCTCCTCCGGAGAGAATAAAACTTCTGTTTCCTGCCTTCCAGTCTCCAGCGCCTGCCTCTTTGTTTGTTAAACTTGAGTGGGTATAGAGGCGGCTAACGCCGGGCAACTTCGGAAAAGGTCTTCTGCCTGTACCTTTTTCAACAATTGGCGTCCCAAACGTGGGGCCCATCAGCGACACGTGGATCCAGTGGGAGAGGTCCTGATGACAGAGTGAACGACTGCAACGATCGGGAGAGCTCCTGCCCAATAGACCCTCGTCTGGCAGCTGATCATCCGAACTTCACTGGTTCCGAACAGACCTCTCTCGAGAGATCTACGGTCCTGACTGGGAACCATCAGGAGTGCCGCGAGGAATACGAAGAAAAGAGGACGATCGGGCGCTGGATTTGGAAGACAAGAAACTGACCATGCGGTCCGGGTAAGGTCGTGTAAACACGACAAATTGCGAAATGATTGTTTGATTGTTTGGAAAATACTAGTATTACTCTTTGTTGATTTGTTTGGAGTTTCGCTGTCTGCAAACGGAGAAACAACCGGCTCTCTCTTTGCAAGCAGTGAAGGATAGGAAACGCAGCCGTTGTGCCTATCTTTCTCCCCCACTGATTGATTGTTTGAACCCGAACTACGGTTCGTGGATTGTTTTCGGGAGATTTCCCTCTCCCACACTGATTAATTGATTGAACCCGAACTACTGTTCGCGGATTGTTTTCTGGAGATTCTCTGTCTGCAAACAGGAAAGAACAGATTCCCTCTTTGCAGATAGTGAAAGGGTAGATGACGCAGACCTTTGTGGGCCTACTTATTCTCCCCACTGATTGTTTGATTGACCGAACATTTGACTGTTTGATATTGGCTCATGAGGTATTCACTGCCTGCAAACAACGTAGAATAGAAATATTCTGTCTAGTCTTTGCACGCAGTGATAAGATAGGTAGTACTGACTTTTGTCCCCATTGTGATCCATCATGTCTATCTTCTCCTCACTGATTGGTAGCTGGTTCAACCCGGACCGTTTATTAGAGGTGAACCATCTAGCTCCGCTGGAAGGCACCCCTAATAAAGACATGTTCACAAAGTATGGATTAGTTACCATAGCTTATAGTAAGCTATGGCACAAGTATACCAAAGAAAATCAAGAGAAACAGTGGCCACTGATAGGATCCTTCGACCTTGATAAAATAGAAACGTTAGAAATAGCCCTTTGTAGTAGTAAGACAACGCCTATTATGCTCGACAGTCTCGGTATGTGGCGCAAAGAAGCAATGCAACGAAAAGAAAGAGACGAAGTCAGAGTAGGTAAAGAAACGCGACAGACAGCCTTCCAAGCACCTGATAGGCAAAAGGAAGGGACAGCGGCGACACGGTTCCAAGGAGTAAACACAGGAAGGGAACGGTGTAAAGGGATGTACCGACAGGACAACCCCAAGACACAACGACCCGAACGTAATCCCCCGACATTACGCGCAGGACGAACAGACTTTTTTTTTTTTTGAAAATCTGTTTATTAGCATAGTAAGTAAAGCAGTCACAGAAATTTCCAGTCCCGGAGGGAAACAGAGTAATACTTACATAAGGTTGCTTAGAACATATAATTGCATAGTTGTCTCAATTTTTCATTTTGTTGGTGACAGTAACCGTCACAGTTTATACAAACCCCTGTCAAAACTATCCCTCCCCCCGCCCTTAACAAACCCATCCGACACTCTCACAAAAACATATAATTGAGCAATCATTAGACTGGGGCACATAAAGAATCACAACATATGGCTCCGTTCGACTGTACACATAGGTGGGGCGAGACCAATACCGCGAGTGTAAATTGGGGGACTACTCGCACCTCTCCCTAGCGCACCACGGTTAGTGACAGTGCATGTTGGTCCGGCCAAGGACACATTTATCGTGCATTCGAAGAGGCACTTGCACCCTCGTCTTCCCCGTCTCTCCCAGTTTCAAACATACCTAATATGGTATACCAGTCCAGTGAAATTGGCGTTTTCCTCAGACCCCTGTATTCCTCCCTCTGCAGTGCAACTCCCTCTGCCTTACCCCATCGCACCACTTCCGACCTCCACAACTCCGGGTCGGGAGGTCTGGCTGACTTCCACCTCATCGTGATGGCACGCTTTGCCAGCAACAGGGCCAGGTCCGCGAAACGTGTCGCCACGGTTCTAGTGCGCTGTGAGGGCCCCAACCCCAGTAACGTGTCTTCCAGTGTTGGAGATCGGGTCAAAGCACCTACTTCCTGGAGCGATTCATGGACCGTGGTCCAGTAGTATCCTAGTTTGGGGCATTGCCAAAGCATGTGTATTAGTGTTGCGTTCTCGGTGTCACATCGGGGGCAATTACTCTTCGCATCAGGAAACATCATGTGTATGCGGCGTGGGGTCAGGTAGGCTCTGTGTAGAAGCATCGACTGAAAAACTTAAACTTGGGGTTCCTAGCTACTTTTTTGGGAAACTGAAGGATACGTTCCCACTCCTTATCCCTCAGGGGCCTACCAATGTCCACTTCCCATGCTGCCCGGAGTGGTGACAGATCGAAAGCCCTCCCCTTCTTAATGCTAGCAGTGAGCCACCTTGTAAGGTGGGCGCCCATGCCCATCAGGTAGTGCATGGTGATGAGAGGGTTTGTAGCTGGTTCTATGCCCCTAGGGGACCACTTATGTGTGATATAGTGGCGAAGGCCAGAGTGTAGCAGGAATGTGCCTCCAGGGACTCCGTGGGTAGTTCTAAAGTCTGCAAAGGACATTAGGTGCTCTTCCGCGAACAGGTCACCCACGTGCGACACTCCGGCATCATGCCATTGTTCCAGCGAGTCCGCCGACAGAGTCCCCGTGGCCAGTGGGATACCCAAGAGCGGGATCGTGGGGGCATAGGACGACCCAGGGGACGTGTACTTCAACGCCTTCCGCCAGTAAGTTATCGCCAGTTTGAGGAGAGGCGGGACATCCCTCGGTATAACCGAGTTGGGCAAGAGTAACGTGTGTATTCTCCCCAATGCATGATCCCTCTCCGTCATGTTAATCTCCTGAAGATTGCGACCCGCTACCCAGAAGGCCAGCCATTGCAGTTGACACGCATAGTTATAGGCCCTAAAATCAGGCAAACCCATGCCACCGGCTTCAGAGGGGAGCTGCAGCTTGGACAGACCTATACGCCTGCGGCCGTGCCCCCACACAAGTTCGGTGAGTAGAGTGTCTAGGGTCTTAAAGGTTGTTGCCGGGATCAGGTGTGGCAAGTTAGTGAAGTGGTAGAGAAGGCGGGGGAGCATCACCATCTTGGATACTGCCACTCTGCCGGGTATAGAGAGTGGTAGTGTGAGCCAAAATTGTATCTGCAACTTCAGTGCTCTGATGGCCCTCCCAAGGTTACCGTCGATCATCTGGTCTGCTTCCCTATAAATCTGCATCCCCAGATATCTAAAGGTGGTTTCAGCTATCTGGAACTCATGGGGGGCGAAGGGTAGTGGAGTAGTCAGACCAGTCGCTGCAAATACGAAGCCATATGATTTGGATTCGCTTATGGTCAGGCCTGAGATCGACCTAAAGACCTCAAATACCTGGGCAACAGGGCTCAAGTCACTCCTCAAGTCCCGGAAATATAAGATAATATCATCCGCATAAGCGGACACTATATGTGCCGTCCCATGTCGCAGAATGCCAAACCGGGGGGCCATGTGGCGGAGTTTACAGAGCATCGGCTCAAGGGCAAGGACAAATAGGAGAGGGGAAAGTGGGCAGCCCTGCCTGGTGCCCCGGGCGATAGCTATGGGAACTGATATATAACCTGAGGTGCGCACTCTAGCTGTGGGAGCTGTATACAGCAATCTGACCCAGGCGAGGAATTCGGGGGGTATCCCAAATTTCGACAGCGTGTCGAACATGTAATCCCATCTGAGGGAGTCAAATGCTTGTTTCAAGTCCAGGGAGATGCAGCCTTCGGAGCTCGTGTCCTCACGGTCACCGAGCATGAGCTGGGCTAGTCGCCTGAGGTTCATGGCTGTATTGCGGCCCGGGACAAAACCACATTGGTCCGAGTGGACCAGCTGAGGTACATATTGCACTAGCCTTGATGCCAGCACCTTGCTCAATATCTTGGAGTCAGTATTGAGAAGGGACAGGGGTCTATAGTCAGCCATCTGAAGCCCTTCTTTATTAGGCTTCAAAAGGGACGTGATTAACGCCTGCATAGACGATTGCGGTAGGGTGGCTGTCCGCAGTGCTTCCAAGTAAATAGCGTGTAACCGTGGGGCTAGTAGGTCTATGTATGTTGCATAAAAGTCGGCTGGTAGGCCATCTGTCCCAGCGGTCTTACCCTTAGGAAGGGCGCGTATTGCCTGTTGGATTTCAGCTATGGTAATGGTGCGCTGAAGGTCTTTGACCTGCCCGTCTGTAAGTCGAGGCAGGGCCAAGTCCCTCGTAAAGGCCTCGAATGCAACCTCGGGAAGGGGCTGTGGGGGACTGTACAGCGTTGTGTAGTATTCCCTGAACGCAGTGTTGATCCCGACCTGGGTGGTGACTGGATTTCCTGCTTGGTCCAAGATTCTCAGAATGGGGTGGCTCACTGGGGAGTCCCGTAATATGCGGGCTAGGAGGGGGCCAGCTCTATCCGCTTGTGCATGCTGCCTGTTCGTATATTCCCTATAGTCTAGGAGCCTCAGGTCTTCCAGTAGCTCTGCGTGTCGAATGTGAGCCTCCTGTAGTGGTGTGAAGGGTGCATGTGTGCCGGCAGCCTCATTCTCTAGGGAAGCTAGTGAGCCCTCCACCTCCTTTAGTTGATTAATTATCTCCCTTTTCCTGCTCATTCCAGCGGCCATGGCTGCCCCCCTAAGACAGACCTTAAATGCGTCCCACTCCACTTGACGGGTGCTGGCCGTGTTCATGTTTGTGGAGAAATATGTTACTATAGTGTCGGACAGGGAGGCCCGGAATACTGAGTCTTCAAGGAGATCTGGGGACAGTCTCCAAGTGGGGATGGGGGCTAGTCGCCTGCCCCACTGCCATGTGAGTCCTACAGAGCTGTGATCGGACAGAGTTTTCCCCATGTGTTGGGCCTGAACAATTGTATCTTCTACGGATCGGGAACAGAAAATGTGGTCAATTCTAGTATGAAGCTGGTGTGGTGGGGAGAAAAAGGTATATTCCCTCTCTTGTGAGTGTGTACTGCGCCATGCATCAGTCAGGTCCCAGCCCTCAGCCCATCGATTAAGAGCATCTGCTTGTTTCCTACTCTCAGTCGCCTGTAAAGGGGGATGTGACCTATCCAGCGTAACATCAAGCACAGCATTAAAATCACCCCCAATAAACCATCGATGATCAGCCCATTCCGTCAGCACCCCGTTCACCGTTAACAAGAACTCCGATTGATTAGAGTTCGGCGAGTAAACACACCCAAATACAACAGCATCCCCGTCTAACAGCCCCCGCACAAATACATATCGGCCCTCTTTATCGATTCTATGCTCTAACATCTGAAAGGGGACAGAGCCACGGAACCAAATCGCTGCCCCCCTTGAAAACGCAGAATAGGAGGTGGCAAATAATTGTCCCCTCCATTTCTTGCGCAGCTTCACAGCTTCAGAGGCGTTCAAATGTGTCTCTTGCAGGCATGCAATCTGGGTTCCCCTGCGGTTAAGCTGGACCAAAATTCTATGGCGTTTCTGGACTGCTCCCATGCCACGCACATTCCAGGTGCACAGTTGGTAATTATTAAGTGGCCCCATATCCATCCATGTGGTGCGACCCAGTGAAACGCCCTAGGCCCCATGTCAGTTCTGCGTTGAGATAAGGTGAGTGTGTCGTGAAAACAAATAACCCCTTAACAAAAAGGTCCCCAAGCCAACGTGCCCGGGATCCAAACTGTGGTGCCCAACGTGGGCACAAGTCATTGGAGTCCGTGTGCATACCGGGGGGTGACAGGCCTCTGTCGACTGTCATTGAACGGTCTGCACGGGCTCGGTAGTCCTCAACAAAGTGGGTTCCCTCTGCAACCCACCACATGCGAAAGGAGGGGGAGGGGGGGGGAAGTTCAAGTATACATTACCACCTGGAGGGGATCATATTTTCAGCAAATCAGAACTCCTCCGCCATTTGGGCTGTAATTTTTGGGAACAGCGGCAAGCTGTCCATTGAGCCAGACACCTCTGTATGTGTGTCAGTGGTGGCGGAGTGCCTTTCGTTAAGTGCTTGGGCGTCGTGTGCTGCTAGTGCCTCCTCCGTGAGCCGCTGCCGGTGAGATGACGATGGGTGGCTCGCCATCCGAGCATCAGGAGGATGCGTCTTCACAGAGGGTCCATGGGAAGAGTGGAGTCCCGGGTCGGGAATGTTGCGCCGTCTGTCCGGTGTATCTCCGCTTTCGTTGCGGCTGCCTTCCTGGTACTCCCCGAATGGGTCCTGTGTGGTCGGCGGTGTCAGAGTGACCTCCATCCATTCCTCCGCCTCTTCTGGTGAGTCGAAGAAGTGGGATTTGTTGTTGTGCAGGATTTTGAGCCAAGCAGGGAACAGCAGCGCATATTTCATGTTTCTGTCTCTTAACCTGCGTTTGACACCCATGAATGTGGATCTGGCGCGCTGTACAGTGGGCGTGAAATCAGGATAGACTGAAATGTTTTTATCTTCAAATCGTATCGGTGCTTTCTCCCTGGCCGCCCGCAACACAGTGTCCCGGTCTCTGAAATGAAGGAGGCGCGCGATTAGGGGACGAGGGGGCGCCCCTGGTTTGGAGGGCCGAGGAGGCATCCGATGTGCCCTCTCTACGCTGTACAGGGCAGTGAGATCTTCTTGGCCCACCAGTTTCCGTAGCCAGTCCTCCACGAATTGGGTGGGGTCCCTCCCTCCCCTCACTTCTCTCCGGAATACCTAAGATGCGGACGTTGTTTCGGCGCACACGTCCTTCTGCCTCATCCACCCTATCCCAGAGATGTTTAAGCTGTTTCTCGACTCCCTCTAGCCTCGTGGAATGCTCCGTCTGCTGTGGCACTAGGTCATTCAGTGCTATCTTCTGCTCCGCCCCTCGTTCCGCCAACTTGTTATGGTCCGCCCTTAGTAGTGACAGGCCAGTCGCCATATTGTCTATACGCGATTCCAGGGCTTCACGAGTTGCTAGTACCTCATTAAGGATAAGGTCCAACTTTGCGTCCTGGGACCCTTTCCCTGTCGGCGGAATGATGTCCATGTTGGAGGAGGCCAGAGGGTCCTCGGAGCCCGTGGACTGCAGGTCCGTTGCAGCGCCCTGTCCATGAGTCTTGCCCCTTTGCTTGCCCATGGCTCTTGTTAGCAGGGTGACGCCGGAAAGGGCACAGCAGATCACCGCCGCCCGCTCCCGTGTCCACTCCTGGCGTCGGGCCGCGTCCGCCGCAGGATCAGGGAGCGGCGGTCAAGGGTGGGAGTAGCACAGGCCCAGGGCTGGCAGGGAGCGCGTAGAATCCCTGTTCTTGGCGTCAGTGTCAGTATAGGCGGCGTCCTCAGGGAGGCCCCGTGTGCAGAATCGACTTTAGCTCCCCAGAAAACAGATGAAGGAAGTAAGGCGGCCTGCTGCAAGTGTCCAGTGAATCGGCCTTACGCAGGTGCACTCAAGTAGCCTGGGCCAGTGCGTGGTGGTAGGCCCGCAGCGCACGTGTCTCACCCCCTTTGCCGCAGTCCGGGGCCGGCCGCCCTGATATCCAGGGTCTGCAGTCCACCGCCCTCCGCCACCCCTGCCTCCAGAAGCCAATGAAGAGGGACCGGGGGCCCCGGGTATCGGTAGTCTAGGCGCGAAACCCTGGCAGGAGCACGATGGGCGACTGTGCAGGAGTCATGTGGCCAGGCTTCAATGCGCGTGTCGTTCGCCTGCACAGTGGGCCGATATCAGCAATCCGGGCTCTTGGGGTACGTTTTCCACTGCGGGGTGTCCTGTCTCAGAGATGCGGCACCTCGATTTTGGGTCCCACCTCTCATGCAAGGCGCCACAGTCCCAGTCCCTGGGGGCAACGCACTGCCCGGATGTGCCTGCAAAATGGCGCCAGCGAGAGAGATTGCGCCTCAGATCCGACGTGCTCAAGGGGGTCCGGGTGGAGTCGGGCTCCCTGTGACGATGGCTGGTGAGTGGTAGCGCCCCCTCCGCTGTCCAGGACAGCGCTGCTGAGGGCAGGCGCCGCAGTGCGGATGGTGAGCAGGTAAGCCGATCCGGGAAGGTTCCCGTGTGACTCACGGGCACCACAGCAGGGCGGCTGGGCAGGGCGCAGTGTTAGGAGGCAGGCAGTAGGGCCACGGGCATGCGAGGGTGTCCTTATGCGTCCCGTGACCTCCGCTAGTGACCACAACCACTTCCGTCCGGGGCCCCGATCGGACCGCGAAGAAGGTGTAGGGCCAGCCGGGCAGGCCACCTACTTTAGTCCGGGGCTTCGCGTCGTCCAGTAGGCCGCTGCAGGTTCCGATGTCGCAGCGTTCGCGTGCTGCAGGTCGGGTGGACTGACACCGCTCCGCTGCTTTCAGCACCCCCCCGGGGGTCTCCGGTAGTGAAATCAGGTGGGTTGCAATCCGGGGCTGCAGGATAAGATGCGAGTGTTTCAGTCTACGGACGGAGCTCAAGGACTACACGTCCACCATCGTCGGCTCCAGGCCACGCCCCCCAGGACGAACAGACTTAGGACAAAATCAATGTGCTTTTTGTAAATATTCCGGGCACTGGAAAGCCCAATGCCCGACTTTACTGAACACGGGTAAGAGCAGAGGGCCGACAGAAATAACAGGCCGGCAGAAAGGGAAAAGGCGGGAGACAAAGATGAATCAGACTGACACGGACAGGCCAGATAGAACCACCATGTTTGATTACGCCCGATGGCACAGATTTCGCCAGACAGATTTCAGCGACATGTTTGAGTTCTCATAGCTCGAACAACGCTAAAACGGGAAACCCAGTCAAGCTCTAAGTTACCCGGTAACGAACCCCGTACTACCGCTACTATTCCCGAACACAAAAGCCACCCTTTCGGATAACACACAGAGTAGTTTCGGACAGATTAGTATACATTCCATTTACGAACTCAAACTTCGAGTGCAATGGGACTGATTACTCTCTGTTGCCCCCCCCCCACTCTGTGAACAAAAGCAATTACAGGCCTGCATAGACAACCCCCCGTTCAGGAAGACTGTTCTTGTGGACACCCCACCCCCCTATTACCCAGGCATAAATACCTACCCCCACTGTAGCGAGGTTCTCGTAGTAAAAGGATTCAAGGAAACCAAGTCTCTGTTATATAATTTAAGATTTAATTCCAGTAAAGTAACACCGTATTAACAGGAGCAATACAATACATATTACACCCACTCCGGAAGTTCCCAAAATGCAGCAGGACACCGGTCACGCCCATCCGAAGGTGAAACACGCAGCACGTGTGGGGCGGGGTCCTGCTGACAGCCGTCGATCGAAGAGGTCACCGGTGGGATGATCAGGAGGCACCGCGGGCCCGGCATGAAATGTCCTTCCCCATCCTCTTCTTCCTTGGGCGGCGTCCCCCGGGCCACGAGTAGGGAGGGGGCGAATGCAGATGACCCCCTCCCTCGTATCTCCTGGTCCGGCCATCACAAATACCTCCGCTGAAAAATTGGTGCAGGGTGGGCTGGGAGAGGGAGGCGGCACGAACGAGCCTCCCTCGCCTCCCCAGGTGAAGGTTTCCCAGCCCCGGCCCAGCGCCGACATCCTCCAGCCGGGCGACGGACATACTTGCGCAGCACAGGACATACAATGGCCGGCAACCATACTTGCGCAGCACGAGACATATGACGGCCTTCAGGTGTACTTGTGGAGCACGGGATGTGGGATGGCCATCATGTATACCCGCGCAAAGGGACGGCGTGGGGTGCACTGGGAGAGGGAGGCGGCGCGAACGAGCCTCCCTCGCCTCCCCAGGTGGAGGCGCCACAGCTACACCCTAGCGCCCCGAGCCAAATGTCCTGCTCCTACGGCACGGTGTTCCATTTTTCGCCCCAAGAAGCCTCATCCACTCTTGCAGGCACGACGAAGGGCGACTGCTGCGGAGTCTCAAAATGGCGTCTGGGTCCCCCTGGAAGCCGAGTCTAGGCCGCTAGAATAACTTTGACCAGTAACGTAACTTGGACGCTTGCCCACCTGGGCACGAGCCCCCACCTCCGACAACATCCCCACAGCTTTGAAGATTCTACAAGAGTCCCAGGAGCCCTCGACCCCTGCAGGCTTCCGGTGGGGAACAACTGCCTTGATCACTCGAACAAGTTCTGGCTGAATCTCAACGTGACCCGGTAGGGGAGATTTTTGCCTCCCTCCCCTTTTTGATTGACGGTCCACATTGCCTGCCCCTTCTGTTAGCACAAGTTTTGAACTGCCGAAAAGGACTCTGGTCCAACCGCCGGTTGTTGGAAACATTTTGTCCCTGATGCTACTTCCGGACTAACCCGGCCTCGCCCAAAAATGGCGCCGGTGGCAATAGGAACTAACAAACACCTCGTGGTGTCTTCTTTTGCTAATAAGACTTGATGTTCTGAGAATTGTATATGATCCTTTGTACACTTGACGAAAAAGGGGGAGGGTTCACTTGGCGAACATGTAAAAAGATCCCGTTAAAATGTTGGTTTCAATGTACGATTTATTATGATATTATTGTAACTGATACATAACGACGCTTATGACACACACCCACGGTATGCTTCTAGGAAATTTGATTGCAACTAATCTGACTATGCTTCCAATTATGAAATGAACGTCCCCTGATCCCTCAACTATTGATAGACGTTTTTAAGTTTCCTGCAAATAACCAAATGAACTCTTTTAAAATATTTTTAATGCTGCAGAATAGCCCCCCTACTGTACACACTTCAGCCAACGCCGTGTCCGGCCGAAATACGATTGCACTCTCATATTTACATGCTGAACGATTATGCAAATAAAGGTTTTTCAAACTACGAACAGGTATCGCATACTTTTGTAAATGTGGGATCAGCGGGAGGGTTTTTCTGTACGACCTGTTTTGTTCTCTTTTTAAGGTTATTAGAAAATGGTCGCTCAGCCTCGAATTGATGATCGAATCTAAGGCACGATACGCTGCCCCCAAATGTGCGACTAGCTCAGGAACAAACGCGTGAAGAAGGACCTCGACTTCTGAGAATGGGTAAAGTGAAGCGGTGTGAATGATTAAATGTTATAAAGGTATGGTACTCAAAGGTACTAGGGAATAGGGTTGGCCAAAGAGCGAGTATGCCTTAGGACATCACAGCATTGGGAATGATTTAAGGATCCCTGATAACTAGATACCTCGCACTAAGCGCCTCTAATTTTTAACGTCTCCCTACACACGACCTATAATGCCACACTCGGACCATCTCCCTCATGAACAACCTATCACTCGCCATCCTTACCACACTGTCCGCCCCCTGGCTTCGGAAACCAAGATCTCAGGGATTATATCCCGAGGGGATAAGACGAGTAGGTGGTAAGTAAAGGACTTTCGTGCCCATACATGTGATATGCTTGAATGTTGTCCCCCTCCGTTCCCCTCTTTTCCTCCCTCTACAGGTTACATTGGAATCCCGACTAAGGTATAGTGAAGATCTGAAGCCACGCCATGTCTGATACATGAAGCGGACTAACGCAGCAAGGTGGCACCTAAAGACACCCACACACTGCTCTTGTAACGAAAGAGCCAATAGTTGTATGATATGATGAGACGCGATCACCCCTAACCCGTGTTGCGTGAATGAGCACAGACCACGTATGTCTGAAACTGAGAAAATGTTTTCTATGCGACCGAAGCATTGACTTAACTAGGCAAAGGACTGAGAGTGCGACACAATGGTGCCCTTTTACTCAATGCATGTCCCTCTGTCAAACTGCATGCTTTCTAAATCCTAACCCAGACCCGTAATGTCTCATGTTGTGTAATGCGCCGAATAGCCTATCTTAGTACACGGCCACTCTCCATGTCGCACGTGTACTGTTTAGCCTATTGTTGCACATCTCTCTCTCTCTCTCTCTCTCTCTCTCTCTCTCTCTCTCTCTCTCTCTCTCTCTCTCACTCTCTCCTCCACACCCCCACTCTTCCTAACGACTGGCACCTAATTGGCGAACCACCATCCCTGGTGCACCACCCAATTAGCTCCAAATACCGCAAGTATTTGCACAAATTTGCCTTAACTAAAATTACATTGATACCATGTTACTACCTCTCCTTTCTGCTAAATATTGATGTGATCTAAATTGGCCAAAAAGGAAAGGACAGGTAAGACGACTGAGGTTCCCTAATCTGACCCGTTATCAGGGAACTACATGTCAGTGGCTTCTATGATAAAATGCCTCAGGTAACGCGACCTTCCCCGTCCCGAATTGTCTCAATGTCCAAACAGTAAAAATGATCGAAGCGTCCCCGTCTTCCCAGAACGCCCCCGGTTTTGTATCAGCTGCCCCGGACGAGAGTTTGAAAAATATGGCTCACCCCTGGTTGTAAGAGATGGGTCAACTTACGGCTGACCCAGGCCAGCCGTTGTTCCTAGAAATGATTTGTTAATGAACAAGCTACAAAATTTAGAATTTGAGAAATGTCCCTGAACGCTTACCAACTGAACTGTAGCCTTCTGCTAGATAACGCCCTTGCGACTCAAACAAGACGATAGTCCCTCACCCCAGTTTGCTATGTGCCTAGTTGTTTTTCATAAGACCCCGGTCACCCCAAGTATGAGTCGAATAGTTATCGCAAGCCCCCCCCCCCCCGTTTTTATGAAGTAACCAGGTTGTAAGAGACTATGTAAAAATTAGAATGATGTTTGCGATGTTAAGATTAGATTGAAATGAAGAAATTGTTGCAGTAAACCCTGTTGAGAGTAAAATGTTTAGCTGAAAGATAGGATGCATTGATATAATGGAAAATTGTTTAGCCTATGTTCATTCCTCAGAAAGATACCTCTCAGACCATGGTGGTAGCACGTTGCACTTTTTCGTAAAATACAAAGCCCTGAAGAACGGTATAGCTTTGTAAGAATCGTATTAGAAAAGTGGGTGTCTGCCAGAAGAACTGATGTGACTATAATAAACTAATGCAATGAACAGGTATCAGACCTCGTACCACGACAATGAATGTAATACCAACAAACACCAAAGAAATAGTCACGAAGAAAAGTTGTAGGGAATCCAGCAAACCTATCATCAATTATCTATACGTTGGTTGTAATCCCCAATGTAACAGATGTTTCCCCAGTTGCTGGGAGTTGGGAGAGAAATAGACTTATGTGATTACCTTCCTATGCCAATTCTCTAAAGACTGTCTTTCCAAACTCATTTAAGGGTACCACTGTCGGAGGAGAGAGAGACCGGATGTGGGAGCACGTGGCCTGACTGCAGATCGTGGATCATCTGCGACTTTGGCCAAGGCGGGACCGCAACAGTAAGGAGTTGCAGGACGAGGCACTGTTTCCGACAAAATGAAAGGAAAGGGCTGACCTGATGCCCCTACTCGATGATAAACATGTGCCGGAAAGTCCCCACCCTCTGAGCCCGATCATGGGCCCACCTACCTGAAATTTTTCGTCCCCCTGGTCTGTTCCCGATCTGGCCCCGCTCCATCCCCTCTTCCTCCGACCTACCATAAGGACTACTCACACACACCCTTCTTCCACCTGAACTCTTTGACAATCGACTCGAAAAAGAAAAACTGCAATTAGATAGAATAGGGTTTTGTTGCAGACTCAAATAAAACTTGGGTGCCCTGTCTAAGGTACCCGTGAAAGAATAGTTAGGACACAGGGCGAAAAAAAAGGACCTTTGTGACCGGAAACACGAAGAAAAGGTCATGCCCTGCAACGCAGGACCTGGAATAGAGCTGGACGCATAGCTCCACCGCAGGTGCTCAACAGTGCCAACAGAAGACGACAAAGAATGCTGAGAACTCACTAATAATGGTCCACGACAATAAGACACTGGAAAAAAGCAACACCCCTCCTCTTCGAACAATGACACCCCTGATTATCGTTTTTACTACGTCTCATTTCTCTCCTAGCTACCATTGTATTGATTATGCTCCAACCAAGTGCAAAATGAACTTACATATGTAATAACCTATCAGTTCATATTCCGAATGACTATAAGCATCTATGAAATGTACCCAACGCTCTCACTGCAGAATCCTTTTTGCCCGATATTGCATTACTATGACTTTCCTGCAACGAGCTCAGCGATGAGCCCGCCTCCTAAGATGAAAGATTTTAAATGTAATGTTTATGCATAGCTCCTTCACCTGGGTTCCTACTTCTTTACTTATAACTGCCACAGTAGACATGGTAGGAGATAGGCCAGCAAGATGTCTTAGGAATGTTAAAGGGAGGACTGTGGAAAATTAATACGGTTTAGTAAACATTATCTGCGCCATCTTGCCTTCTCTCCCGATGCCACACTTTTTGTCGTGCACACCTGCCATTTTAGGTACCTCGGTCAGAACCACCCTCTGCACGCCACTGACCCCCAGCACGGCTCTTCACCCTCACAAGCACCCCCACGCACTGGTCACCCCCGCTCTCTCATGCATGGGCCATAAACCCTCCCCATCTGCGCGGCTCTGCCTCGGAATCCTATCCTGTTCCCAGCGCGACACCTCCCTTCATCCCTTTTCATAGTTCCAGGTCCTTTGATACAAACCCCCTTTTCCTGTGTGCCCGTTTGTCTTCCTCGTTCCCAGGCCACCACCTGGCCCTGCGGATACTGTTTATTGCCCCCCCGTACAGTAGGAAGCTTCCCCCATTAAAGGACCCTCGAATTGATCAAAGCCCCCACCCTATGAGATCCGATCAACCCCACACATTCCGTGAATCGGCGGAATGTCCAGCTGCGAGATAATCATCACCTGTTGTGACCAGGGTGGGGACTTCAACTGTAAATGTGTGTGGGAACGGGCTTGAAGGGGAGATTCCGAGGATGTCCTTTCATACTTCAAAGCATTGCAAGAATGTGTTACATGCAATAAAGTTCGTAAACCTGTGTATAAGAGGCCAGGCCTCAGAGATGCGGTTAGAGCACCTCGTGACGATACTTGCTGTCCGAACTGATGTTTTTCTCCTCCGGAGAGAATAAAACTTCTGTTTCCTGCCTTCCAGTCTCCAGCGCCTGCCTCTTTGTTTGGTAAGCTTGAGTGGGTATAGAGGTGGCTAACGCCGGGCAACTTCGGAAAAGGTCTTCTGCCTGTACCTTTTTCAACACAGGTAGCGACATGTCTTTCAGGAAAGCTCTTCCTGATTTTGTAAGTTCTCTTGCGCTGGGGTCGGCTAATTTTAGCATTATTGGGGATCTAAATCTACATTTTGATACTCCCCACGCACCAGCGGTCAGCAGTATCCTCGCAGACCTAGAGGCCCTCCAGCTTCCTCAGCTGGTTACTTCCCCCACTCACGGAGGGGGGCATATCTTGAACCCAATATTCACAAACCTGACTATGGCTAAAGTCATCTTGCCCAGACCTATAGCATGGACTGACCACTATGTGATAGAACTTCATCTTACGATCAAGGATCGTCCTTTTAGAGTTTCAGACAGAGTAATTTTCAGGCATCCCTGGAAAAAAACTTAAATTAGCTGACTTCCACCATCTTCTTAGCGGTCTCCCGCTAGCCTCCTTTGAGGGGGTCGAATCTGGCTATGACCTGTTTTGTGACTGGGTCACTAAAGCCCTTGACTCCTTGATCCACGCAGCCTGGAGTAAGAGTCGTTTGCTAGAACTTAGTCCCTGGTATAACGACTCTCTTCGACTCCTAAAGAGAATCTGTAAGCAAGCAGAAAGAGCTTGGCGGAAGTCCTATGATGCCAGGAAAAAAAACTGCTATCTAGCACAAGTTAAGAGCTACCATAGAGCTGTATGTAGGTCACGGGCAGCCTACTATTCGCATGAATTTAACACCAGCTCCAACCCCACAAAGTTGATCTTTAAAGTGTTAAAAGACCTTACAGCCAATAGAGTACCTGTTGGCTGAGATCTGTTCACTCTCACATTGTGAAGATCTTGAGGTCTTCTTTGTGGATAAAGTGCCTAAAATATATCACTCTTTCCCCAGCACTAGTCTGACAATGGAGGATCAGAGTTCTATGCCCAGTACTAATTCAGCTTTATCTATACTCCCTGACTTATCGGAGGAGGAGTTTGATAAGCTGATAGCCAAAGGTAAATCTGGGTCACCGGCAGACCCTCTTAGACCTGCACAATTTAAAGAACTAGCTTCTTTATGTCTTTCTCCTCTACGCCAACTTATCAATCTATCTTTTTCCTCGGGTCAAATTCCTTTTAAATGGAAACAAGCTTACGTCAACCCCATCCTGAAAAAACCTGCTCTGGACCCTCACAAACTAGAGAACTATCGACCTATCTCCCTGCTTCCTTGGGTTGCGAAGGTGGCAGAAGCACATGTCAACGGCATTCTGTCTAACCACCTTCAGTCCGTTAACATCTTGGACCCTTCGCAAAATGGTTTTTTGGCTGGTCACAGTACCGAGACCGCTCTTCTCTCCATGACAGAACATCTGCGCTCTGTGTTGGACTCAGGTCAAACTGTGGCACTGATATTACTCGACCTCAGTGCCGCGTTTGACACTGTATCACACACAATACTCTTGCAGCGTCTGGAGAAGCAGGTGTCAAGGGTATGGCACTCGACTGGTTTTGGTCGTTTTTCACCAACCGCACCTTTAGGTTCACCATTCCACCATTTGAATCGAAACCCTACACCATTGAGCAGGGAGTCCCGCAGGGTTTGGCACTCAGCCCCATGCTGTTTAATCTTTATGTGCAGCCGCTGGCTGAGGTCGCCAAGCGTTGGGACCTGACTATGGTCTCCTACGCTGACGATACGCAGCTGGCGGTTGCAGTTAGCGGGGACTCAGACCCTGAGGCTACTAGATTCCGTGAGGGTCTCAGTGCAGTGGCTGGTTGGATGACGGCCAACTGCTTACAGCTTAACGCTAAAAAGACCGACGTTTTGATCGTGGGCAAGCAGAGTAATCTCTGGGGCGACAATGGTGGCCATCAGAATTCGGCCCTATCCCCACTCCGGCAGCAGAGGTGAAAAATCTTGGGGTGTGGTTGAATCCCTCCCTCAGCTTTTCCACCCACACAAAAAAAGTAGCAGCTACCTGCTTCGGGATCTTACGTGGGCTAAGACCGATCCTGAAATTTTTTGATGCCCCTACCCGACAGCTGATAATTCAGGCTGCCATATTATCTAGACTCGATTATGCGAGCTCTCTTTTGCTTGGTGCCAACTTGGCGGAAACTACTGGGCTGCAGCGCGTCCAGAACGCGGCTGCCAGGGTGCTGGCAGGCCTTCCTAGATTTTGCTCGGCCAAAGAAACTATCCGTAAGCTCCATTGGCTACCTCTGATTCAGAGGATTAATTTCAAGACCTTGTGTCTATCTTTTAAAGTTTTGAAACAATCCTCGCCTCAGATTCTGCAACATCTTATTTCTTCTTATGCTCCTCCTCGGCAGTTGAGGTCTTTGGGGCAAAACGTAGCCGCTGTTCCACGTTTCAAGAGAACCAAAGCGGGTGGTCGCTCTTTTAGAGTTCTCGCACCCAAACTGTGGAACTCTCTCCCTGCCCATATTCATGCCATGGATGAGATTCTGGCATTTAGGAGAGCCGTGAAATCCTTTATTTTTCCCACTGGATCTTAGGACTCTATTGCTGAACTCTCTCTTTCTATTCTATTGCTGAACTCTCTTTTTGCCCTGACTGAGTTGTGTTTCTTCCCCAGATATAGCGCCGGGACGCCCCTTCGCTGGGGCAGCTGTGCGCTTTTGAAATGGAAATAACATAACATAACATAATTAAAGAGCAAAACTAGATGGACACAATGCAATCACAATAACCTTCAATTTAAACCAAAACTGTCTTTGAAACATTGAAATTGTCACTTTGTTTCTTGATCAAAGTTCTATGTACTGTTTCTGGAGAAAAAAAAATTGATTTCGTCTACATGGCTCATCAGAATTTTAAACATCACTTGCACGGTATACAACCTTTACAACGAAACTTTTACAACGACCTACCATTACAACGCAACTTTTACCACGCAAACTATTACAACGCATTGCTCTGGGGGGCGCTCTAGGATAGGGAATAGGTTAATTTACTATCCAATAACCTTCCCTACTATCCACGGGGACTGGAGTTGGAATAGTAAATTAAACTATTCACTATCCAGCGCCTAAAAGCATTATGCGTTGTAATGGTATGCGTGGTAAAAACCGCGTTGTAAAGGTAGGCGTTGTAAAAGTATGCGTTGTAACGTCATACATCCGTGCACTAATAGGAGTGATGTTTTCAAAATGATCTCCAAATTTCAAGTGCGGTTTAAGTTTATCAATGGTGGTGTACCAGGTATAATAATAATGGAAAACAGCTTTATATATATTTATATTACTGTAGTAAGTGTAGGCAAAACTACTGTTTAAATATATATATTTGAATTGAGTGCATTATATAGTGTCACTTATTTATAGTGATGTACATGTCCAATTTTTTCTTTTTTACAATCTATACAATTGTTTGATCCTACTGTTCAAGGATGAAGCTTCATATAGTAAATTATTTATGTTGTACACATATGAAAGCTGGGAACAGTAAAAAAAGGGGAAATGAAATGTTGTACTGTATTGTGATATACTGAGCAGCGTGTACTGTGAAGGGTCTGGAATTTTGAAAATCAAATACTAACATATTTCTATTCTTTATGTTTTACAACAGTGATATACCTATAACTATATGTGTCAATCTACTTATATTATCACAGAAATATTTTTTTGATATGCTCGTGGGGAGGGTCTTCATGTATAATGACCACTTCAAATGGTTTGCCACCAGTTTGTTTGCCAGAAGGGGATAGTGGAAAACAGGGATTCAATTGATTGCTTGATTGCTGTGCTGTGCCAACCAATCTTCACTACCAACAGATGTCATTTCATTTACATGTGGCATAAAAGCAAGAAAAACTAATTTAAGGAAAAGAACATGTGCGGGATTGTGTATAGGGTATTCTTTTCACAATGTCTGGGATTGTTCTTTCCTCACAGTTGAAAAATCAATATTTATACAATACATCAAATGTGGTATGCAACTACTAAACATGATAAGAGCAAAACAGGGTAAAACATCAATTGTTAAAATGTGAAATACTATCACAGCATAGGAACTCTCTACTGTTTTGTTTGAAATATGCAACCATAGAGTCTCATAGAGGCAGTGATGTAGACAGTTAGGCACTAACAATCCCACTCATATATCTGTCCAATCACCCACTCAGTTACTCACACATCCATTCACTCACCAATACAGTCAGAAACAGACCAATGCACTTACACATATATCTACAACTGCATACACTCAGTTCTCAAACAGATACTGACACCCCCACACACTCATATGTGTACTAACGTAAGTACTTATTCATCCATAAAGGCACTGAGATACTAATTCAATCATTCATACAGAAAACCACATACTCACTCACTCACTTATACACACAGTCATTTACCTAGTGAGACACCCATATTTTCACTAACACAACCATTCAGTCATCCATGTATGCATTGGGACACAAATCACTGACCCATACAGCTACAAACCAAGTACTTACACACCCACACAGCCAATTATACAAAGTCACTTATCCAAACACAACTAATGGATTAACACATTCATAAAAGTACTCCCTTACCGTTTCACTTACCTGTAGCGACTCATTCACTCATTCATGCAGCCACTCACACACCCAACCACTGAACTATACATCCCCTCACATAGCCAGTAACTCATTCATACAGTCACTCACACACCCAGTCACTCATCTGTATAGCCAGTGACACACCCACTCATTTACTGATACAGATATTCACATACCCAGGCGCTCACTAATACAGTCACAGATACAGCTGCTCACTCACTCACACTGGTACATCAATACACATTTGCTCACCATACAGCTATTTATGCACCCAGAGACATCAAACTGAGCAGATCGAAGCCGAATGGCTGAAAATCTTCACCCTCCTCAAATTGAAGAACCAGGTCTGGTTTTTAAAGAATATTAATCAACTTAGTAATCATACCAAGTCAAAGGAGAATAGTGAAGCAGACAGCATATGGGTCAACTATGTTACGCAGCTCTACTTCCCAGTTTTGGGGGAAACAAATCCTACCTTTCTTACAGCCTCAATCCCACCGCCATGGAAGGGATCAATTCTCTACCCAAAATACAAAAGGGGAGATCGCACTAATCGAGCCAACTACTGACTGATTTCCTTAGTGGACTTTGATGCCAATTCCTACGCTCAAACCCTATTGGGTGAATTGAAAGTCTAGGCAGCTGAAAACAGCACTCTCCTCTTTTCCCAGTTATGTTTTAGACCAGATAGCTAAACCATCGACAACATCTTAGCACTGGCGTACCGGTCCAGATGAGCCACACGGGTTAAGCAACCCCTCTTATTTTGTTGTTTAGTTTACTATTGGGCAGCGTTTAATAGAGTTAAATAGGTCACACTATGGCACAAACCAAATTCCTGGGGGATCCCTCCCTAACTCCTCAAGCCATAATGTCCTTGTACCAGGGTGCTGGGATCAGGACAAAAACCGATACTACAACAACAACGGAAAAACTTCCATCTAACAATGGCCTAAAACAAGACTGTATGCTTACCCCATTACTTTTTAATCTCTACACTCCCAACTTGCCCAAATCTTTGGTAGGTGCAGTTTAATTATGCCAAGACTGGGAAGAAAGTTATATAATATGCTTATGATGCAGGGGTGTGCACTGCTGAGGTATGTTGTTAATTGATTACTTTCCGTGCTCCAAGGTGTCACCCACTACTCTCGGTGTTTAAATGATAATCCTGATCTGCAGAACGTACGTTTTAGCTCTGTCTCCTAGGGCATCAGGATATGCTGAAACATCAGCTATAGTTCCATACAAATTATATTATAAAGATATATCGAGTCACTTAGTTGATAGTTGGATATTTATTCAAATGATTCCATGTTTGCTTTAGATGTTGCATTCACATCTTATATCATATCCATTATTTCGTTTCAAAAAACATTGCTTAAACAATCCAATACGATAAACATTTCCTAATTCCCAATGTATTTCAGCGGGATTCGCCTTTGTCAAGGGATCAATCTATCTGAAAAAACAATAATACATTTCATTATTCAACTGTTCTCTTGCCACCGTTGAAAACACATGCGATACGTAACAGTGTCATTGTTTCTACTCAAATGTTAAACTCGACGTTCAAAATTTTCAAAAAAAATGCATGCATACGCTCTATGTGTTCCTTTATCTAACAAGTAGTATATTACAATTAAGTTAGTGTGCCTTTTTTGCAAAAAGCATAACATGCATGTTTGACTATCTGTTTAAAAACCTACTCGCATTGCGTGTTTTCAGTTATAGCTTTTCTTTCACAACGTTGATGTCACTGTCTAATAACTTAATACCAGAGACAATTGCTCTCTAATTAGTATATTAAACCCTCCGTGGAGAGTGACGCTTACCGTGTTGGATCGTTACTACACGCTAAGCATGCTGAACGTTGTGCTTGTGACGCGCGCGGGTTGTTCGTGTATTTAAAAGAAATAGAAGCTGTGAATGCATTTAACCTGCTCTTAAAGGCACAGTGTGCTAATAACTACGACATTTCACGAATTTACAACTTTTCCACTCTCTAAACATATCAGATATAGGTATATTTAATAATATATTCACAAATAACAAGCCAGTTCAATCCTGTCATTTAACCCTTTAGGTTTCATGGTTTGCAGGAAATAAATCCAGTGATTTTCTCTTTTAATTAAAGTTTTCCTGTTATCTCTTCCTGATACTTTATGCACTTGTTATAAGATGCACGCTTTCAAGTCATCAATTTGATGTTGCGCTTCCATAAAGTGAGTTGCTACTGAAGATTTTATCATTTGGGTTCTGATGTTGCTTTTATGCTCATTAAGTCTTATTTTTAGTTTCCTCTCTGTTTGACCCACATATTGCTTATTACACGGACAGGTTAAAAGATAAATGATGTTGGTGGAGAGACATGTTCCATTTACTTGGAGTTTTATCATTTTACCATTTTGTACGTGGGGTATATGATCACCTTTCATGATGTTTCCACAGTTATGACAGTTTAAGCATGGAATTGTTCCCTTGTATTTGATAGGAGGTCCTTCTTTAATTTGAGGTTTGAGTAGTTCACCAATATTTTTTGACCTTGTGTGAGCAAAAAGTGGTTCTTGACTGAATAGCCCTTTAAAATCCGGTTCTGTAGCTAGTAGTATCCAATGTCTTTTAATGATTTTTTTAAATTGATGACTCATGGTGGAAAACTTACTCACGCAGGTGATCCGTTGATCTTCCTGTGTGCTCCTGGGTGTAAATAGTTCTTCTCTACTTTTTTTCTGCAATCCTTTGTTTTGCTTCATTTAATACCAAGTCTGGGTATCCTCTACTTTTGAATCTTTCCATCATCAATTCTGATTGAACTTCCAGTTGTTCTGGTTCCGAGACTATCCTTTTGACCCTCATCAGTTGGGAAAATGGTAAATGTTTCTTGAGTGACGGAGGGTGGAAACTGTTAAACTGTAAAGTGTTATTTCTGTCTGTCTCTTTGCGGTATATATTGGTTTTGAAACCCGTTGGGGTGTTTCGCACTTCTACATCCAAGAAGTGGATCTTCTCTGTACTGATTTCCCATGAGAACTGAATTCTTTCATCAATGTCATTCAATGCTCCAATTTGTTCAACCAATGTTTCTGTCCTTCCTTCCCATACAATAAAGATATCGTCTATAAACCTGATGTACAGACGGAGATGATGTTGCCAGGTAGGTTTTTGTAGAATGTGTGTTTCTTCAAAGTTTTTCATAAAGATATTTGCGTATCAAGTGGCACTCCACCAGGACCAGTGAGACCCCCAGCTAAGAAGACATGAGCCCTGATTCACAGTTCTTTTGCATTTCTAAATCATATTTTTGTAGTGTTTATTTAAGTAATCAAACATAAATAAATTACTTTCTCACACATGCATCCATTTAATCACCCATATAGCAACTTTTACACACTCTTGCTCAACTATACAGAGAGTCACGCAGTCACTTACTCTCTCATTCAGCCACTCATATATTCAGTCACTCACCGATATAGATACCTACCCACCATCTACCTCACCCATGCAACAAATCATTCCTAATTTATTTATCTATATTGCTACTTACACACCCAGTCGCTCAAGCATACAGCCACTCATACACTCTTTTGCTCACTCATACAGCCACATAAACACCAACTCATTCACCTTTACATCCAATCACACTAGCTCACCTATATAGCCACTATCATACCCACTCATTCCCTCATACTCTAAATAGCATAACCCACTCAGTCTGCCATAAAACTAACCACACACTCACACACTCACCAATACAGCCACTCACATATCCATTCATTTACTCATACAGCTTCTCACACACCCACTCACTCACTCACTCATACAGCTACTCACACACCAACTTACTCACCCAGCACCAAATCATACACATACCCACTTGCTCATACCTCTTCTCGCAAACCCACTCACACACCCATATAGCTACTCATACACCCAGTGAGTCACCCATTGAGCTACTCACATAGTCACTCACTCACCCATCCAGCCACTCACACAACTATTCACTCACCTATAGAGCTACTAACACACACTCACACATAAATACAAGCACACATCCACTCATTCACTCATAGAGATACTCACACACCTACTCACTCACTCATAAACACACACACTCGCATATCCACATACCACTGACATACCCACTGACTAACCTACACAGCCACTCACACACTCACTCACTCATACATGCAATCACACATGCACTGACTCACCTATACAGCCAATGACTCAACTATTCACTCACCTATACAGACACCCACACACCTACTCACTCATATATAAACTCACTGACACATCGACAGATATAACAAGATGTATTTACACTGGTACAAACATACATACAACATAGAATTTTTCTTTTTCAAACCACAATTGGTGTTTCTAACAAGAAAATGTTGTTCTTCTTTTTCAACTGTCTTATCTTTTTTGTATTTTGTAAGAATGTGGGTGTTTTTGTGTTCTTTTGTTCTTACAAATAACAATCAAAAATATTGTGCTTATGACCAAAAAGCATACATATATAAGAAGAACTTAAAAAAACTAACATTTATGAGTGTTCACAATGTCTTATACAGCAGGAACAGACTGCTTCCCCATTCATAGAATGTGTTTGCTGTTGAGGCAAAACTGGCCAACTCTTGCTAATTCTGAAATGCCAATAGGCAACTGTAATGTTATCTCAGGAACTGTGATGGCCCTGGTTCTGGACCATCTGAAGATGGTGGTTCCACCCTCAATTCCTTCTCTCTCTTCGTCAGCACAAATTAATATGAGTGCATGATCCTAAAGTGTTTTAGCATGCTGGAAGTTGCACAGGAGTAGTTGCAGATGGGTCCTCTCTCCAATATGGTCTTGCAAATATTGCAAGTTACCTTCTATGCATACATTTCTTCTGCCTTTGAATGTTAAATAATTACCAGAAAGGCTTTCTTTCACTTCACATCTCCTTCGGATAAACTACCATTGTTGTCTTCAGGGTTATTTCCAGCAGCTGATGCCATTATTCTTCCAATAAAAAACAAAATAAAACACCAAGCAATAACCAAAATTAACACAGAAGATGCAGAGGTGTCAAAAACAACAACCATTCCTAAAGGTTTCTCAAAATGGGTGTGAGCTTCAATTTGAAATTTTAATCTATCATATCGATTTTTTCATGGGTGACCTGGGATTCGCGGTAATGTTGTGATGATGTTACAATGTCATAGCGAACTCGTAAAATATAATTAAACAACAATAAAAATATGTTTGATGTATGATAATACAATTTTAACCACTTTATAAGTAAACCTCATATTTTAAAGAAGAATTTTAAAATATCTATAAGTGTGTTACTACTACTAAAACTACAGCGGAGTCATGTCCCCACTGCGACTCCAGAATTACTTGACGGCATGTGTCGCGACGGCATTGACACTCCAGAAAATTTATTAAGACTACCTTTAAAATGTTTTCTCCCTATAATTACACTACCTTTATATCTTTATTACTAAACTACTTACTTTGCAAAAAACTTTTAAAGTGTCTACATATATATATCTGTTTCAATACTGCCAAAATGACTTCCCAGTGACGAATCACAACGAGTCCACAACTCCCAAAGATTAAAAAAAATGTATATAAATAATATAAGCAACATATACAACAGACACCTCAAAACCACAGAAAAAAACTTTAGAAATTCACTGAAAAAACCCAAGCATAACAGGGACACATTAGTTAGGAAATACCATTAAAAATGGAAGAGATGAATTAGGAACTTTTAACAAAAATATCTTACAAATTCCGTGAAAAAAAACGAAGTTACAAGGACATTGAAGTTAGGAAATAGTCCTAAAAAAAATTGAAAACTTAGGAAATAGATTAAATAACACTTCAGAAATTCACTGAAAAATCAAAGCTTACAGGGACATTATAGTTAGGCTCACATTTTACTTGTACAAAGCCATAAAATTTCAGCAGTTATAGTTACCTGAGATAATTATAACTTATGCCCTCAGAATGCACCTCTGATGACCGCACATATTGCACCACTCATGACATGGTCAGCGACATCACTGAAGACATCATCCACAGAACCCGCTCAATCACCCACTCATACCTCCATAGAACATCTCATACACCTATTCCTACACAACCACTCAGGTACATATTCACAGGCCCATACAAGTTCCCACAGACCCATTCACTGATCCATAAAGCTACTCCCAGTTACTCATAAAACCACTCACAAAACTACCAACTCACCCATATAGCCACTCATGCCCCCACTCACTTGCGAATACAGCCACTCAAACAACCTGTCATAATGACAAACAGACATACACATGCCCTTTCATACGCCCATGCAGCCACACACACACTGAGTCAGGCATCCAGGCTACTCACACACCTACTCACTCACCAATAGGTACTCACAAAACCCACTCACACTAATACATATAATAGCACATGGACAGACTCACAGATATAGTCACTGACCCATGCACACACTCAACCATACAGCCACTCTCACTTTTACTCAATCACCCAGTAACTCATACACCCACTCACTCACCAATACAACACTTATGTATCCACTCACATTATTAGGCATATTGAAAATGTATTGGTGTCATCTTCCTATTATGGATAGGGACAAGGAATGAACTAGAGGAAGCCGTCAGATGTTCAAATTTGATCAACAATTGATTGGAGATTCACACATGATATTTATGACACTAAAATTATGTTTCTGAATGTAAAAATAACCCTGACTGAAAGACAATTTAAAAACAATACTTTTGTAAAACCGACGGATCACAACAATTTATTGCATTTCAAAAGTTTCAACTAATTTGTCTTAAAGAAACATTTTCCATACTCACAACTATTACGAATCAGAAGAATAACATTGTATACCAACTCATATGAGGAAAGCAAAACAATGATAGGCAAAACAAATTCTGATAGAGTGTACTCAGGTTAAATAATTGTGAAGCAGCACTAAGACAAGAACACAAGAACAGAGAGCAACTGCTATCAAACCAGCATCATGAAAATGACTACAATGAAAAAGATCATTCTAAAATATTGCCTGATGATACAATCAGAACATAATTTTAAGGGTACATTCAGTCAAACACCTATGTTCAAATATGAACAATCTAAAAATCCTAGGGATTAACTTTAACAAAAGGTTTTCCAAGGCCCTGTACCTTGTTTCAACCACAATCATTGCAATGACATTATAAGGGGAACATAAATAAATCCTTTATCCAAAGGAATGAAGATCAGATTCAAAATAAACACAACTTGGGAAACCAACCATGTGATATGCATGTTGAAATGCCCATCTGGCCTGGCCTATTCGGGTAAACAGAACATAAGTGTCAGGTTCTAGCAGTTGATCTGGCAGAGGACTAGCTGGGTGATACTAGAACAAGACTAGATACTATTTTTGTGTGTGGTCTCTGAAGGGAATACACACAAGAGAATGCTACAAGGCTGGGAGAGAACCAGGAAAGAAGCAGAGGCACAAAGCAGGTTGGAAACAGGCTGTGACTAAGACACCAGAAGTTTGCAGAGCAAACACAAGAACACACATCATGAATATATGCATTGAAACAATAGACTACTATCATAAACTATAGTTTGTCTCGATGTCAGAGAATATCTCTTTGTGAGGTGAAAAGATCCTATACTAAAGCAAGGAGCTGATCATTTGCACAGAGTTCTAGGAGACACCGAGCAGCTCCTATGGAGAAGGTGTGCTGGATGGTTCTCTGTGCTGAAGGCACACACCTTGAAATATAGGTTGCACCCTTAGAAGCAATGAAAATCCATATAACAATACAATAACAATAATACAAGCCAGCACTGCAGAAAACAAGGAACACTAAACAGAAATTGGGTGCAGACAAAGCAGGACTGGAAATCAGGGTCAGGAACAGGACTTCAATTTTAAGAACAAGGCAAGGAAAGTTCTGCACTCAAAAAAGGCAAGCCAGAAATGTACAGACAAACAGGAACACAGAATACAAGGCAGTGAGTCTGCATATAACAGTGCAGATCAAGAAGAGTGCAGGCAGGAGACTATGAACTATGGATAACACTGAAACAGCGATGTAGGAAAACCAGAGACAGAAACAGATACTACATATAGCCAAAAGACAAGAAAATAGGTACAGGGAAAAAAGAAACAGAATCACAGGGCAAGCCTGTAGACACAGCAGCAGGCATGCAGAGCACAGGGAGGCTCGGCAGAAGTCATTTGCAAAGCTGGTGTATTCTGCGCTCACAGAAGTGAAATAGCTGGAGGCTCAGAGGAGGAGTGCAGATGTAGGCAGTGAGCCATGTGAAATGGATTGACCAGGTGCATGGAATCAGGGAACCACCAATGAAGGGAAGACTGAACTGCAGCTTGCAGGAACGAAGACCAAGGACACCGGTAGACACGTGACAGGGAATAGGAAAACCTGGAACGGAGTGTGCATCAGAGCAATCACAGAAATGGGTCTAGAATATAGAGCTAAAGGGTTAAAAATAATGTAGGGACCAGGAATAAATCTAGAGAACAATAAACTACCACCAGGGCATGATGGAAGAAGGGTCTGAACAAAGGGAATTATATGGACCATGATGCATCAGGACCATAGAAGGGAAGCCAACACTGGAATACAAAGTGTGTCTGGCAAGGCAAGGTGTAGAAGTGTATAATATCATATTTAATGATAAAATCAGGAGACCAAAGGGCCTTCATGAGTGCCGCCTAGTGGCAGGATATAGGAATCCTGACAGTAAGATAAAAATCAAATTGATGGACCATAAGAGCAACATCAGAATAAAAAATTAAAAATCATCTGTGGCTACGCACTTTAATACTTCTGGTCACAACATTAGTCAACTGAGATTTATTATCTTGGAACAGGTGAAAATTCGGGCAGATACAGAAAACAATAAATTATATTAAAGAGAGAAGTATATTAGATAAAGAGATTGAATACACTAGTACCTATCAAAAATAAAAAGGAGGGAAGAGGAAAAAAGTAGGGTCCATTCGTTTCCCCTATTTATAAGTTTCTGGTAATCAAGAGAGAATGGACACTGGTATCTGCAGAAACCATTAGTTTTTTTGTCGAAAACCCTCATAGACTTCCTGAAAATTGTCAAAGCGGTATATCTTTTTTCCGCCCCATCAGGAGTATTGGCATAGTCATTGGGTCTACGATTGACATGCAAGATGCCTGCCTCACCCGAGGCTACTTCTGGTGTATGCAGAAGTGTCCAGAAATGAAAAAGGGGAAGTTAAAAAAGAAATGACTAGAAAAAATGAAAAACTTTAATGAGTGCAAAGAACTAGTCACTCTTAATAAAAAATCTTAGTGATATGTGAGTAGCTGGGTTATAGAGCTACTATATCATTCCAAAAGTGTCGACATGTTTCAGCTCTCGGGGCCCACAGGGGTCAGGGGAGCTTTCGTCAGGACAATAACAATTACAAGGACAAACAAAAACAAAGTATATATATATGTCAAACACACACACCTTCTGTGTGAGTTACAGCAATGATAAGCTGGAATTTCCAAGCTGTGAAAAAAGCCAACAGAATCTTGTGTCAGTTGGTGCAGTGGTAGGGTTTAGCAAGCAAGGCAAATAATAATAAAGCATTTATTTAATGCAGGTAACGGCTAACCATATTTGTAGGATAACTCTACAAGCAAGAGGGAATAGGAGAAACAAGGAGGTCTGGTAAGGGAGTGCTCTTTTAAAAACGTCCATGATGTAATGTGGACAACAGACTTGGCAATTGGCTGATTCTAACCTTAAAGCTCTGAGTCATAAATAGTCAAATCAGTAAGACACCGAGAAACTTGATTCTGATGGAAATCGTATCTGCAATGTGGGTGTCATTTCTACCACAAATTGGCATACTAAGTCCTGCTGGTAGAGCCAAGAGGGCTCAGGAGTATGTTTAGACACAGTTTACAAATTACAGGCTAAACTGTTCAATCACCCCTACGTTTCCAGTATAAAATACTGGAAACGTTATATTGATGACGTTCTACTCATATGGGATACACAATTTGACCTTACCGTTTTCATGGAATGGCTAAATGACAGAGACCCTTGGTTGAAATTCACCTTTACATCACACAGCCAAACAATTGATTTCTTGGACCTGACCATTTTCGCTGAAAATGGTAAACTGGAAACAAGGACATTTACGAAACCGACAGCTAAGAACTGTTTACTGTCTTATTACAGCTATCATCCTCGTCCCCTACGGGATAATCTCCCATATAGTCAATTTCTGAGACACAAGCTGAACTGCAGCAAAAAGGAAGATTATAAACAACAAGCGAAAGTATTGTGCCAAAAGCTAAAGTAGAGGAATTATACACCGGCAATAATATCTAAATGTGAAAAACGGGCCAAACATCAGCCTAGAGACTGCCTCTTACAAAGTACGACCAGAGAACCAGTTAAAGATTTGGTCACATGTGTTACCACTTTCTGTCCTGCTACTTATGATGTCCAGAGACTCATAAAGAAGAATTGGCAGATATTAACCTCAGGAACCCTTAATTGGCCCAAGCCTAGGTTTGCAAATAGGAGAACAAAGAATATCAAAGATGTTCTTGTCCATACAAGACCAAAGAAAATACCACATAAAACAACTGTGAGAGATGTACATATGATGCCAGTCATATTGCAGATACGTTCAAAGTACAATGTTAGTTAGTTCGGAACCTTCCGAGTGACCTAGAAAGCTGAAACTTAAGACACAGGCCCTTGAGATGTGTACCAGTGTAGGAATACCGGCGGAGCTGAGTTACCTCACCCATAGGAAGCGGGTGCACAGGGTCGAAGTAGTGTCGGGTTTCGTCACGCTGGTCGATGGTGCTTGGAGCTGAAGATGCTGCAGGCGGCTCGATGTGAAGAGTTCCGGTGGATCCAAGGGTGGATCTGAAGATGTGAAGACCTGAAAGCAGAGGGGACCAGGTTCAAAGTCACTAGCCAGTGATTACCGTGGAACCAGATTGGAACCAGGCGATGTCGGGTGCAAACAGGCCTTGAGGTGTAGCTTCTCTCTGCAGCCACGTAGACACCAGGGGTCGAGGACGTCCAGGAGTCAGTCACGAGCTGTCCCACGCAGGCTTCTCGCTGTTGGCGGTGTCTGCAACTTGATCGGAGCAAACAGGCCTTGGCTAATGCAAGCCACGCAGGAATCAAACAATGCTTACCACTCGGACCAGCAAGGTCAGAGCGGGGGCTCCTTTCTGCAGGAGCTAGGGCAAGTCTAGAGCAACCAGACCAGCAGTGTAGTGTGTCGGTTTCGTCTCCAAGATGGCCGCTGACTACGTGGCTAGTGGCCGGGATGGCATGTCAAGTGGCACAATGCAAAAGGGCCCCACGCAGATCGTGGAGAGGCTGGGGGGCTGATCTTCGGTGCAAGGGCTGCTCAGTGGTGGGGGTTCTCAGGCCCCAAAGCACAACGTCGAGGATGCCTCTGGTGCTGCGCTGTCAGCTCTTTGGGTGTCTTCCAAGATGTCCGGTCCCACATCTCTCGGTGCCTCCACGGGCCCCTTCTTTGCAGGGACTGTGGATCGGGCTGTGAGAAGTCTGGGAGTCTGGGTCTTGTCAGGCTCTCGGCTCGGGCTCCGGCGGGAGGCGGCGGCAAAGCAGACGTTGATTCGCTGGTTGGTACCTGTATTCACCGGGTGGCCACTCCTAGGCCACAAGGGAGATTCTCTTCAGTCTTCTGAGCAGCAGAATGTCGAAGTCCACTCTTCTTCTTTGTTTAAAGTTGATTTCAGGATGATCTGCTGTGCAATGGCACTGCTCCCACTCTTATTCCCAATCTGAGGGGTGGATCACCTACTAGGTCCCTCCTCTGGGAGGAACCAGGAAGGGGGGCGGTTACACCCCCTTTCCTTTGTCCAGCTCCTCGCCAGGCCTGGGTCTGGAAAGTCCCAGGACCGGTTTGGACTGGCTTATGCACGGGGACACCTTGTGTGCCCCGGGCATGTCTCAATCTATTCAGCCCTGTCCTACCCAATACACAAAACCATGTCTGGGGTGGTGCTCGCACCTCCCAAGGCAGGACACCCTTTGTCCAAGCCTCCCTCGCTGGAAGGACTCCCAGCAGCAGGAGGTCAGACTCGTGTCTGTGGTGGCAGCATCCATTTTGTGATGCTGAGGCTCTGTTTAACTTTAACCGGGGTTAAGGTTACACACATGTTGTGTCCTTCTAGAAGGGTAGAATGCTATCCCCGTCGACAGAATTGTCAAGGGGATAGTATTCCAATTCGTATGACACCTTACTCAACATGTTTTGATAAAGCCAAACCAAAGATAGCATATAACCGCGAGGATTATAATGCACTTAAGAGTATATGGTATGGCAATATCCCGGAACAGCTTAGGGAGTGGTTCCCGACAGCTGCAGACAGGCTCAGCTCACGCTAGGGCACCATCTCACATATTTCCAAGCACTCTGCCTCCAGGATTGATGAGGCCTTCCATAGGAGTGGCTGATAGGAACATATGTGTCCAGTTTAGGGTTAGATATAGGGATACTATATCTAAGCAAGAGGTGATTACACCAACTTACCCCAGCTGAGTGATCAGCCAGTTGTGTCAAATATGGAGGCCAGGCCAGGGGTGGCACAATACATGCTGCAGCCCCTGGTAGGCCTTGGATGCACCTATGCCCTGGGTACCTAGGGTACACTGTTACAGGGGCCAACAAGGTGAACCAGTTCCAATTCGTAATGCACCTAGAGTGCATTGGCAGTAATTTAGAGAGAGAACAGCAGGCTGTGGGTCTGATTAGCAGGCCCACAGCCACATTAAGTCATAAACCAGTGAAGCAAAAAGCAAAAATTTGGGGTGACCATAGGATAGCAGACCATACTCTCCTACACAACCCCCCCCCCAAACGCAGGGACATTAGACTAACCTTGACCAGTTGTGTCTTCATGTTCTAAGTGGAAGTACCTGGAGAGACCATCTGCGTTGCCATGGTCAGTCCCTGGGCGGTACTCCACAGTAAAGTCCATCCCCTGTAGGGAAATGGACCACCTGAGTAGTTTGGGGTTTTCACCCTTTATCTGATTAAGCCATAAGAGGGGCTTATGGTCGGTCTGAATCTTGAAGTGAGTGCCAAATAAGTATGTCTCAACTTCTTCAGGGCCCACACCACAGCAAAGGCCTCCCTCTCAATAGCTGACCAACGTTTCTCTCTGGGGGTCAGCCTTCTGCTAATAAAAGCAATGGGCTGGTCCTGGCCATCTACATTAAGCTGTGAAAGCACTGCTCCCACTTCCAACTCAAAATCATCTGTTTGGACAATGAACTCTCTTGAGTAGTCAGGACTCTTCAGGATAGGTGCAGAGCACATGGCCTTCTCCAGGTCATCAAATGCCTTTTCACAGATTTCTGTCCACTGAACCTTTTTGGGCATCTTCTTAGATGTCAGATCATTAAGAGGAGTCACAATGGACCCATAGTTCTTAACAAACTTCCTGTAGTACCCAGTCAGGCCCAAGAAAGCTCTGACCTGAGTCTGGGTAGTTGGAGGGGACCAGTCCTTGATGGTCTGGATCTTACTCTCCAGTGGTTGAACTTGGCCTCCACCTACAAGGTGGCCCAGGTATACAACCTTGCTCTGCCCTATCTGGCACTTTGTTGCCTTGATAGTGAGGCCTGCCTTTTGCAGAGCCTCAAGCACTTCCTTCAGGTGGACCAGGTGATCCTCCCAGGTGGAGCGAAAGACAGCAATATCATCCAGATATGCTGCGCAAAAGTCATCCAACCCAGTAAGGACTTGATTCACCAACCTTTGGAAGGTGGCAGGTGCATTTTTCAAACCAAAGGGCATTACCACAAATTGATAATGCCCACTAGGGGTACAGAATGCTGTCTTGGCTTTAGACTCCTCAGCTAACCTGATTTGCCAGTAGCCAGCTGTCAAGTCAAATGTGCTCAAATATTTGGCAGAAGCCAACTTGTCAATGAGCTCATCTGCCCTTGTAATAGGGTGTGCATCTGTCCTGGTGACAGCATTGAGTCCTCTGTAATCTACACAGAACCTCATCTCTCTCTTGCCATCTTTGGTGTGAGGTTTTGGGACCAGAACCACTGGGCTAGCCCAGGGGCTCTCTGAAGGCTCAATGACACCTAATTCCAGCATCTTTTGCACCTCAGTCTTTATACAGTCCCTGACGTGGTCAGTTTGCCTGTAAATCTTGCTCTTTACAGGAAGACTGTCACCAGTGTCCACCACATGGGTACACCAGTTAGTCTGACTGGGTGTCAATGAGAACATATGCCTGTATGCCTGCAGAACTTGTCTACAGTCATTTTGCTGGTGTTCAGTGAGGCTGCCATCTAAGGCCACACCATCAACTGAGCCATCCTCAGGGTTCTGAGTGATCAGGTCTGGGAGAGGGTCACTCTCTTCCTCCTGTCCCTCATCTGTAGCCATGAGCAAGCCCATGTCTGCCCTGCTGACATATGCCTTTAGTCTGTTGACATGGAGCACCCTGTGGGGGCTCCTGGGAGTTCCTAGGTCCACCAAGTAGGTAACCTCTCCCTTCTTCTCCAGAATTGTATGGGGTCCAGACCATTTGTCTTGGAGTGCTGCTGGGGCCACTGGCTCCAACACCCATACCTTCTGTCCAGGCTGAAACTCAACCAGGACAGCCTTTTGGCCATGCCAAGCTTTCTGTAATTCTTGGCTAGCCTCAAGGTTTTTGGATGCCTTTTCCATGTACTCTGCCATCCTGGAGCGGAGACCAAGTACATAGTCCACTATGTCTTGCTTAGGCTTTTTGAGAGGTAACTCCCATCCTTCCTTCACCAGACACAGGGGTCCTCTTACAGGGTGCCCAAACAACAATTCAAAGGGGCTGAAGCCAACCCCCTTTTGAGGGACTTCTCTGTAAGCAAACAAAAGGCAGGGCAGTAGGATGTCCCATCTTCGCCTGAGCTTTTCAGGTAATCCTTTGATCATGCCCTTTAGGGTCTTGTTAAATCTTTCAACAAGCCCATTACATTGTGGATGATAAGGAGTGGTGAACTTGTAGTTGACACCACATTCCTTCCACATAGCTGTCAAATATCCTGACATGAAGTTGGCACCTCTGTCAGATATTACCTCCTTAGGAAACCCCACTCTGGAGAAAACTCCAAGTAAGGCCCTGGCCACAACAGGAGCTGTTGTGGTCCTAAGTGGAATTGCCTCTGGGTACCTGGTGGCATGGTCCACCACCAGTATGAATCTGTGCCCAGATGCTGTAGGGGGATCCATTGGACCTACAATATCAATCCCCACTCTTTCAAAGGGAACCCCCACCACAGGTAGTGGTATCAGGGGGGCCTTTGTTGTTCCACCTGCTTTACCACTGGCTTGGTAGGTTTCACAGGAGCGACAAAACTCCTTGGTGTCTTCAGACATGTGAGGCCAGTGAAAGTGAGGGACAAGCCTGTCCCAGGTCTTATTCTGGCCTAAGTGTCCTGCTAAAGGAATATCATGGGCCAAGGTGAGAAGGAAACCCCTAAATTGCAGAGGTATAACCAACCTCCTGGTTGCACCAGGCTTGGGGTCTCTACCCTCTGTAGAAAGGAGTCCTTCATCCCAATAAACTTTATGGGCACCTTGAGCATTCCCAGCAGCCTCAGCAGCAGCCTGCTGTCTGAGGGGTTCAAGAGAAGGACAGGTTAACTGAGCCTGCCCCAAGTCTGCCCTAGAAGGTCCCCCTGTCCCCAGAAACTCAACCTGATCAGGTTCAAGTTCTTCAGAGACAGTTCCTTCAGGGGCCTCAAGACCAGCGTCCTGTGAAGCTTGATCCTCACTTGCAGGCAGTTGGGAAGGCACAGCCTTAACCCTCCTGTTCTTCTTCTTGGAAGGTGCTTGGTCCATTGTTCCAGGATCCAAGACCTGAGGTTCAGAGAGGCACTTTTTGGCCTGTGACCTGGTCACAGCAAGGACATGTGATGATATCCCTAACATCTCTGCATGAGTCCTGTACTCGACTTCTGACCATAGAGAGTTCTCCAGGTCATTGCCCAACAAACATTCAACTGGGAGATCAGCACTAACCACAACTCTTTTTAGGCCAGTTACCCCTCCCCAGGAAAATTTAACAAGTGCCACACTATGTGTAGTAGTGGCATTGCTGGCATTGGTCACCAGGTAATTATCACCTGGCATTTATTGTCCAGGGTCCACAAAGTTAGGTGTCACCATTGTGACACTGGCATATGTGTCCCTGTAAGCTTGAGCCTCTTTGTTATTAATCAAAGGCGTCTGTCTGTATTTGCCCATGTTACTGGGACTGATGTCAGGGGTCAAATCTATTTCCCCTTCACAAATCATAACAGCCTGTGTAAGGGTTCTGACTAGGTCAGAATCTCCTTCAGTTCCCAAGGTGATACCCACTACCCCCTTGGTTTGTGGACCAGCACTGCTAGCTGTACTAGTGGGTGCAGTTGCCTTAGGGGCTGCAGTGCTGGGGGCTCCACCCTTTTTACACTCACTTGTCCAGTGAGAGGTGTTTTTACAAGTTTTACACCAGGGTTTCTTCTGACCTTCTTTCTTCTTTTTCTTGGAAGTTTGGGACCCACCCTCTGTATCAGTTTGGGGCCCTGTTGAAGACTTCTGGTCTTTAGTTTTCTGCTCCCCACCCTTCTGATCTGTTTTTTTCTGGTCACCACCCTGGTTCTGGTTCTTTTGCTTAACTCTGGTTCTTACCCATTTATCTGCCCTCTTTCCCAATTCTTGGGGAGAGGTCAAATCTGAGTCAACCAAATGTTGATGCAACTGCTGGTTCTGACAATTATTTAAGATTTGTTCTCTCATCAGCAAATTACACAATCCTTCATAGTCTGTAACCTTGCTTCCCAGCAACCATCCCTCCAGAGCCTTAGTGGCACACTCAACAAATTCAGACCAGTCCTGAGTCTGTGTCTTCTGGGTATCTCTGAACATTAACCTGTACTGTTCAGTGGTTAAGTCTAACCCATCAATCAGAGCACTCTTCAGGACCAGGTAGTTTCTAGAATCCCCATCACTAACTGTGAGGAGTCTGTCTCGGCCTCTACCTTCAAAGGAGAGCCACAAGATTGCTGCCCACTGCTCCTGAGGGATCTGCTGTACTCTGCAGGCTCTCTCCATTGCAGTTATCCATTTATGGATGTCATCCCCAGCTTTGTAGGGGGCACAATCTTACTCAGGTTTCTGTTATCAAAAGGCCTGTCTTTATCCTTGTGGATATTGCTGCCTCCAGTGGGTTCTATTACCCCACTCTCTCTAGGCTGTCTTGCTCTAGCAAGTTTCTCTTGGGCCAGGGCAACCTCTAACTCTTGTCTCTGGATCCTCAATTCAGCCTCTCTCATTTTGGCCTCATGTTCCCTTCTCTGAGGGCTAGTCATCTCCCTTCTGGAGTGACCATGAGAACCTCTAGAAGCATGGGAGTTGTCAGAGTCACCTGAGTGAGTCCTTCTCCTGCTAGGATTCTGGTTAAATCCACCTGGGGGTCTGAATGGGTTGTTCCCAGATTCAGTCCCAAATAGGCTTAAGTTAGCCTAGTTCAGTCTACTGACCAGTACCTGACTATTTCTGTCGTCATCTGACTCACTGCTCCCCCCTTCTGTCTCTTCTTCCTCTTCCTCCTCCTCATCTACCTGAGGAGCTCCAGTGATGGGGGCTTCCTCATCTACCAGGATTATAGGGACAGGGGCTTCTGCAGTGCCATCCTCAGAAGGATGGCCTCCTTCGGCATTCCCTGTGGGGTCTGCCTTAGAGGTCTTTAGAGTCTCAGACTGATCCAAGATCTCTCTAAGGTGGTCTGTGGTAGGGGAAGGCCCTGTCCTCAGACCCCTTAAGACACAAAGCTGTCTTAATTCCTTAAAGGAAAAAATAGCAAATTTGGATGGTGCCATTGGAGGGTCACTCTCAACAGGGACATTCCCAGTGGAACCCTCTGCTCCAGACATTGCTCTAGTGTGGGTGGATATGTTGCAATATACCTACACTGGTGTTTACCTACTAAACCTATCTAGTAGTTGTAGTCAGGGTGTGCTACTCCCTTTGCTCTACAACAACTAAGTTCAGTAGAACTTAAGTATACTAGTCTTGTTTTATATGTACCTAGCAGGTACCTGTATGATCTTTCAAATGATAATCTCAAAGATTGTAATGGTAAAACAACAGCAAGCTCAGATCCCAATCCGCTGCTCACCAATGTGAGAATTTAGCCTGGTATATAATGCTCACTAATTCTAGTGATCACTTTGTACCATGCCAAGCAACCCTTATGATGATTGGTTGTAAGTCAACCTTATAGACCAGTTATCCTAGTGGTAACGTGAACAAATCAGTCTTAGGCTAAACTCTGAAAGGCATGTGAAGCCAGCTGTATTACCATACACAACCCCCTTGAATACCAAATGAAAGGACACCACACAGATATATATATTGAAAATATATATAGATTTATTAACTACAAAATCCCCTGGACTCTTTATGAGCACAGAAGCACAAGCGTTAAATCACAAGACAGTTTAAAATACACAAAAGTTGCACAATATGGATGAGCCCTAGGGGCCACCTAAACCATATACTAAGAAAGTGGTATAAGAGATACCAATCAGAACGGAAACAGGCCTAGGGCCTTGGTAATCGCTGGAGCTATTCGAGACTAGCAGTGACTAAGTCGGGAAAGGCCCGCGGGACTCGGGTGCAGTGTTTAAAGTGCACGCACTCACCAATGTAAAGTCTAAGGTGCGTAAAAAGTACAAAGTTAGTTAGTTCGGAGCCTTCCTGGTGACCTAGAAAGCTGAAACTTAAGACACAGGCCCTTGAGATGTGTACCAGTGTAGGAACACTGGCGGAGCTGAGTTACCTCACCCACAGGAAGCGGGTGCACAGGGTCAAAGTAGTGTCGGGTTTCGTCACGCTGGTCGATGGTGCTTGGAGCTGAAGATGCTGCCGGCTTCTGCAAAACATCCAGGTATATGGTGACAGGAGCATAATCTGAGATCAGAATAGAACCAATGTCAGCCTTCCTTAATGATTGAGTAATATTATGAGAAGCCTGGTTGGCTCCTATGTGCAGACATTTAGGCACAAAAAGTAGCATGGTGGCACTGCGTATTGTAAAATCCACTACTGAAGAATGGATCAATATTGCCACTGCAAAGTACTTGGGGTGGGCGTGGGTTTTAAGGCAGAGACTGTTGGTAAGTTAATTACTCGCCATCAAGTTGATCAGAGACTGCTAGACAGTTGTCTATTCTCTGTAACTGCTTAGTAATAGCCAGAGACTGCTAACCTAATGTTTATTCTCTGTAAAACTTTTAGCTGATCAGAGACTGCTAGACTTTTGTCTATTCTCTGTTTATGCTTATTTAATGTGTCACCGGCTTGAACTTTGAACTCTCAATGGAATGAATTTTTGAGGATTTTTATATTGCTATTATGATTATCATCCCTCTGGTATTTTTTATTGGTAATGATCTTTGCACCTGTATATATGATGTGTCATTGTTTTTAAACTGCCTAAATTGTGTAATAGTTTTTAAATTGTTTAAATTGTGTAATGTGCTTTGTCTGATTGATTATGTAAATTTAATTGCTTTTTATTATATGTTTGTATGTCTTGCTTTTATGAGTAATACTCGAATAAAGCACTTTTTGAATTTGAAATTTGAATTTGATTATGAGAAACAAAAATATAATCTAAACGTGACAGTGTGTGATGTGTTGGAGAGTAAAAGGAATATTCTCTTAGCTCAGGGTTGCAAAGTCTTCAAGCGTCAATAATTTTATGATGTTTGATAGTGTTTACAAATGATTTATGAGATCTATGAGGCACAAAGGGGGATGAGGAGTTGCGGTCCAAAAAGGGATCAAAAATGTCATTGCAATCACCTGTGAGAATAAAATTATCATCATAACAGTGAGTGATTTGTTGGGTCAATAAGGTCCAAAAAGAGGGGTCTCCAGAAGTAGGAGCATAAATATTTAGTAGGGAAACAGGTATAAAATCCAACATAAAATTAATAAATACCCATCTACCTACTTGATCAATAGAGTGTGACAAAGTTTTATTGGATAGGTATTTGCAAAAAAGGACAACAACCCCATTACGTTTACCATCCCCAGGGGAAAAATAGATTTCTCCAAAACAACCTTTTTTGAGTTTCAGAGATTCATCATGTGTTAAATGAGATTCTTGTATGCATGCAATGTCTGGGTCTAATATACCTAGGTGTGACAATACCCTCTGTCTTTTAATGGGGGGATGTAAGCCTCTGACATTCCATGAAACAATCTTTAAATGCATTGAACATGTTCATAACAAATTGAATGAATCCAATAAAAAGAACATCTTAGGTTAATTAGGAAACAATGTATAACCAACCATCTATATAAAGTGTGAAGAATGAAAGTAAGATAAAAAGAGAGATATGAAAAAGAAAGAAAGAGAGAAAATAGATTCTGAGAAGAAGTAAGAGGGAATTATGAGTTATGTAGAGAAGAGGGTACATTAATCAAGAAAGGAAAACATGAGGAACGAAGAAGAATGACAGAGAGAAGAAAAAAAATAAGTAGAAGGAAAAACTTACGTAAAATCCAAAACGTACGGAAGGTGGAGGGGTGTAAGGCCACACGGAACAACGACAAGTCCGGGGACCACAATGGAGGGCGGGAAGGAGCACAGAACAAACGAGCCGCATAATGAAGGGAACGGATAAGACGTGAACACAACCTGGTAGGAAAAAGAAAAAGGATAATACAAAATAAATATTATGTGCAAAAGTAATTCAAAGATAAGCAGCGAGAGCAATCACTTCAAAAAGCATATAACACATTATGTATGACATGGAACACAAGCATTCAAGTCAAAGTCTATGATGGGGCAGTGTCCATAGTATCAGCATATTGAGTGTATAGAAAACCTTTCAGCTTGAGAGGATCCTCGTAAGTGGTGGTTCTGTTGTTAATGGTAACTTTGAACAGGCAGGGGCGAAAAAGACCATATCTTGCCCCTATTGAACACAGTTGTGGTCTCAAAGACAGGAACTCTTTACGTCAGTCAGCAGTCAGTTTAGCAGAGTCCTGTGAAAAGAACAAAGAATGGAAAGGGGCGACCACTCGGTCCCCCCGAACGTATGGTGGAGTACCCCGATCCCCCCGGGAAGCCATTTTGGGCGGGAGGCGAGTCTCGGCTGGTATGCCCGAAGCGGCGTAGCCGGGGCGCGCCTTTTTCCCGCCCAAGAGGGGGTTGTCCTAGACACCAACACCGCTAGCCACGCCCTGGAGGCGGATTGGAGGTGGGTCCACGCCCGCCCGAAGAAGGATAAAAGGAGCGACAAGCCAAGGAAGCATCCTCTTGTTCCTGTGCTCTGAAGCTGCACCTCCCCGTTGCACGTGAGCTCGAGACGGAACGAAGAGCCAATTTTGAAAATTTAATCTTGTGTTTCTTCTTTCAGTGAGTTCGGAGCTTCCTGGCCTAGGACCTTGAGGAGTATACGTGGACGATGCCTAGCAAGAAGGTCGGAAAGAGGGTCGGAACCGATCAGATGCTTCGTATGCTGATGAAGGACATGGCAGATATGAAGAAACAGATGGCGGTAATGAATGGTGCGGGGGGACCTAAGAGAGTCATCGGACCAGCATTGCCGGGAGTGGTCCCTAACGGGAGAGGTAGAAGGGCCAAGAGGGGAGTGTCGAGTGGGGAGGCTCCGGTTCCCGAAGCACCCCCAACGCACCCGGTCACCCCGGTCGAGGCCCGACTCCGGTCCCGAACGCGGGGCAACCGATCCCTGTGGTAGTCACTCCTGTGAACGGGGAGGATATGCCTCCTGAGCTGGCTGCTCAGTTGGCGGCATGGTTGGGCAAAGAGAACGAGAGGGCCACGGCTGATGAAGCCAGGGCGATAATGAAGCAGTTGCGGCAATCGAAAGATGCTGCAAAGGCACCGTGTCCTTTTGTTTCCCCGCAGGCTCCCGTGGAACAACCAGTATCGGGCGTGGGTTCGGCAGGAACTACGGTCACAGTGGCCAGTTCAGGTAAGCAGCCATTGCCGATTGCGGGGGAGGGATCGGTACCTTCAAGGAGGGAAAAAGTTGTTCAGCATATCCCGATTGAGGTAAAAGAAAGGATATGGGCTGACAAATATGTGAATATGTTTTCCTTGTTGACCGATCACTATGAGATTGAGCATGTAAAAAATCAAAAAGAGTTTCTGCATCCTAGTGTATGGCGCGCCAAGATGGCCGGTTTCAGAGTTGATGAATCGATAGGCAATTGGGGCAGAGCGTTTGGAATGTTCACTGCAATTATGGGGGAACGTAGGCCCGAATTATTGGTGGAATTAGCCGTGTATCAGACACGTATCATGGAATTTTATGAAACATATGGTGGCAATCAATGGTTTTGTTACGATAGCATATTTCGTAAGTCCAAGGAGCACGACTCATCCCTGACGTGGGATTGTTTCGACTCCATTTCCTGGCAGAAAATGGAGAAGTCAGGCACGGCGAAGTCGCCATCTTTAGGGGGAAACATGGTCGAGTTTTCCCGCCATTCGTCTGGGGCGCCCTTTCGGGCGGGATCAAGCAATGATCAGCACACAAGGAATAATGGCAACTCAGGTAAAAAAGGGGTCTGCTGGAGCTTTAACAGAGGCAACTGTACTAGGCCGCAGGGATATTGCAGGTTTAGGCACGAATGTGCAGGGTGCGGGCAGTCCTCGAACCCCGAGACCATGTGCAGAGCCAAAACTGGTGATACGGGAAGTAGAGGGGGCGCCAAACAGGTCTGAAATAGTCCGAAGGGCGCCTCTCCCTACCCCGATTGATATCATGGCACTGATTCTATGGCTGAACGAATATCCAGATCATATCTCCGCTGGGGTGTTGCGAGATGGTTTTTCGTATGGTTTCCGCATCCCGGCGGGGGATTTTCAGGGTAAAGCACAATGTAGGAACCAACTGTCGGTTCTGCAGAATACGGCGGTGGTACAAGCAAAGATTGGGAAGGAGGTGACCCGAGGTCGGGTTGCCGGACCATATGACATGCCGCCAGTTGCTAATTTTGTTTGTTCGTCTCTGGGAGTGGTCCCCAAGAAGGACCCAGGGGAATTCAGGCTGATACATAACTTGTCAGCTCCAAGGGGTCTTTCGGTGAACGATGCGATTGACCCGGGAGTTTGTTCGGTGCGGTACGCATCTTTTGATGAGGCTGTCGCCATGTTGAATCGCCTGGGGCCCGGAGCGCTGATGGCCAAATCAGACATTGAGTCGGCGTTCCGGTTGCTCCCGGTACACCCAGATGATCAGCGTCTCCTTGGTTTCATGTTTCAGGGACGCTATTACATGGATAAATGTATGCCAATGGGTTGCTCCATCTCTTGTGCGTATTTTGAGAAATTCAGTAGTTTTTTGCAATGGGCGTTCACAAGGACAACAGGGTTTACACATGTTATGGATTATCTTGATGATTTTCTATTTCTGGGGGCAGCCGGGGACATAGAATGTGCACAGGCTTTGAATGAATTTTGTGATCTCATGACTCGCTTTGGCGTGCCATTGGCACCAGGTAAGAGAGTGGGCCCGGCTATTTCGCTCGAGTTTCTTGGAATAGAGCTCGATTCCGAAGAGGGGTGCTTCCGTTTGCCTAAAGAAAAGGTAACAAAATTTAAGGCATCGCTTGAAACATGTATTAGCGAGACAAAGGTAAATTTGCATCAGTTGCAGCAGGCTGTGGGTCAGCTGAATTTTGCCCTTAGAGTGATACCGATGGCCCGCCCCTTTTCCCCGCTCTATTGCTCAAGCCATGGTCGGCCTTAAGGAAGGGCACCACCGCACAAGGCTCTCGGCAGAGGTCCGACAGGACATGCACATATGGTTGGCATTCCTGGCGGATTTCAATGGTCGTGTCGTGTGGAACAAACCAGCGGTCTCCTCCGTGGAGCTGGGGTTGTGGACTGACTCGGCAGGGAGTGTGGGTTTTGGCGCCATCTTGGGTAATCATTGGTCAGCACGAACCTGGCCGGCATGGTGGCACGAGAGTGGGCTGACAGGTAACATTGGGTTTCTCGAACTGTTCCCTATTCTGGTGGCCTTAAAAACATGGCCTGAGGAGTTTTGTGATCGCTCTGTGGTGTTCTGGTCTGACAATATGACCGTGGTTAAGTGTATCAATAGTCAGGCAGCACGCTGCAAATGGATCTTGAGACTGTTGAAAGAAATTGTCCTGCTGTGTATGAGACTAAACGTCCACTTTAGGGCAAGACATGTGCCAGGGGTGTTAAATCAGGCAGCTGATGCGCTTTCTCGTTCCCGTATGCAGGCCTTCTGGGGTTTTCTGCCCTCAGCGGACCCGGTGGCGGCACCATTTCCCGAAGCTCTCTGGTCTCTCGGTGCCCCGGACTACAAGACCTCGTGGGAGAGAGTCTAGCACCCAGGACAAGGAAGGCTTATGAAGGGGCGTTCCGTTCTTATTTGTCCTTTTTGGGTCCAGCTAGGGGGGAGCTTTGGGGCCAAGAGGAGTATGTCCTGAACTTTTTGTTATCATTACATCAGGCAGGCAAATCAGTGGCTACGGCCAATAGGCACCGGGCCACCATTTCTTTCATGGCACGGGCCCATGGCATACAGGACCCCACGGCGTCTTTTCTTGGTACAGAAGGCGCTGCGTGGGTGGCAACGCCGTGAGGGTTGCAGAGTGGATGAGAGGCACCCGATAGGTCTGGAAAGGTTGGCCCTGTTACTGTCCGTGCTCCCTGCGACATGTTCATCTCAATCAGAGGCAGTGCTATTCCGGGCCGCTTTTGCATTAGCGTTCCATGGGGCTATGCGGGTAAGCGAGCTGGTAGCGAGGAACAAGCAGGATACAGGGGAGGTCTGTGCCGGGAGCACATTCAAATTAAGGGGGAGACAATGGTAGTCTCATTTGCCAGGTCCAAGACCGATCAGAAAGCGATCGGGGACAGCGTAGTGGTTCAGCGGATTCCAGGATCTCCCATGTGCCCGGTAGCATGCGTTGAGGAGTATTTGACGCAGAGGGCGGCATCATGGGGAGGAAGCTTGCTGAGGCACGCCGACGCCACCCCACTGACTAGGTTTCAGTTCCAGCGGGTGCTAACAATGGCAATCGCAGTGGCGGGCTTGAACCCGTGCGAGTTTGGGACCCATTCCTTCCGGTTAGGGGCTGCTACAGAGGCTACAGCCAGGGGTCTGAGTGTGGAAAAAGTGAAACAGTTGGGGCGTTGGTCCTCGAATTGTTATAAAAGGTATGTGCGGTTGCACATGTTGTGAAGCCTATGTCATGCACTCACGCTTCTTGTTTTGTTTGGTTTACAGTGTCGCGAGCTTACGAGGCGGGGATGACTGTGCAGTCGACCCGACACCTGGGAGCCAGCGGTCAAAGATCACCGGCTGAGGAAAGAGTGGTGTGGGTCGTGGGCCACTCATACGTGAGGCGTGCCGCAGACGTATTCAAAGCAGGTGACATGATTCACATGGCTGGGGAATACGGGTACAGGGTGACCTTCTACGGAAGGGGCGGGCTCTGTATTGACCAGCTTCAAAGTTTTATGGAGGGTTTGTTAGGGCAGACAAGGTCACCGCCATCTATAATCATAGTGCATCTTGGGGGCAATGATTTGGTGACCACTGGTCGACGAGTACTTCTCGAGTTGATACTATCCACAGTGAGTTGGTTGGCGAGAAGGGTTCCGGGGTGCACGATTGCATGGTCCCATATGATTCCACGGAAGGTGTGGCGGGGGGCTAATTCTGTGTCTGCTGTAAATCATTGAGTGAAGAAGGTGAATAACAAACTTGGTAGATTGTTCCGTACTAGTACATTGCATTCTATTCCGCATGGATGTATCAGGGGGGACCATATGTATCTAGAGGATGGAGTCCATTTGTCCCGGGTGGGGAATACTTTACTCATAGGAGACCTCGTAGCTTGGTTAAAAAGTTTGCAGCCATGACCTTTAAGTAGGAGTTTTTGTGGGGGGTCCGGATAGCCGGTCAACTATCCGGCCTATGGCGGTAAGGTCATGATCGGTGAGCAGGAATTAGAAGATCCCTAGAGGTGGGGCGTCACCCATTATGGATGGGAGCGCCCGGGGGGAGGCGGCCATTGGCCCCTCAAACGGGGAGGCGGTCCCCTCTAAGGATGGGGACGCCGAAAGGGAAGGCGGCCATAGGCCCCTCCCTGGGGAGGAGGGGCTAGGGCCCCTCCTGGGAATTTCCCGGGGCCAGGACATCTGCGACGGCAGATGTGGTAAGTTGTGTGGGGTGGGAGGGGGGTCTACGCTACCTTCTAGACACCTCACACGAGTCCTCGGACGACCACTAAGATGGCGTCGAGTTAACAGGGGGCCCCCGCTAAGACAAGGGAAATTGGAAGTTGGCACAGAGGTACAGTCCTCTGTGCGACTGCCCCTCACAAGTGAGGGGGGAGTTCTGGTATTGGGGATCTGACACCGGTTACGACCTTGCCGTTGGCCCGTAATGTTAGGATGTACAATTTCAATTTGGAGTAATGCATTTGCAGGATGTTTAGTATCGGCTAGGAGAACCTTTGTATTAGAGATGTGTTAAGGTCAGCCAAGAACATCGTAATGTGTAAATGAAATTGTACATGATATGAAACTGTTATTTTAATGTTTTAATTTTGTTTCATATTTTAATAAATACGGCCGGGAGGGTAACTCCCTCCCGCCTTCCAAAAGTTCAGAACCGTTTCCGTCTTCCCATCCTTGGGGATTGTGTTAAGAGGGGGTGGCGGGTATCTCAGCCATATTGCCTGACCATGTAATGCAGTACATTGCTCTGGCTGCTGATAGGATCTTTACCAGCTCAGTGTATTCAAGGAAATACAAAATTACTCCTCTCAGTTTATGTGCCGGTAAGGAGATGGTTGAACGAGATGGTGGTCCTAAGCGATGTGCTCTTTGAATGTTCAAAGTAGTGCCCTCAGGTAACTTAAGCAGAGTTGGAAGAAACGTTTTGAAGAAAGTAGGCCGATCTGACCCTTCCGTACCTTCAGGAAGGCCATAAATACGGAGGTTATTTCTTCTGTTTCTGTTTTCTAAATTCTCAACCTGCTTATGAAGGATAGAGACTTGAGAAATGGAGTCTACTTTGGAAGTTGAAGAGGACATAGAGTTAAAATTCTGCTCCAACACCGAGACTCGTTGGTCTATATGTTATGTTATGTTATGTTATTTATATTTTTATAGCGCACAGCTGCCCCAGCAAAGGGGCGTCCTGGCGCTTTGACAGACACTATAACATAACACACAAAAAAGAAGGGGAAATTAACCAGACACGGGAAACAGGAAAGTTTTAATCGCCTGCCTGAAGGCGAGCAAGTCTTCAAGAGCTCGGATGTGTACCGGGAGCGAATTCCATAAACCTGCCGCAAGCACCCTAAAGGAGCGGCCACCCATTCTGCTCAGTTTAAAGCGTGGACACGCAGCCAGGTGAAGCCCCTCCGATCTCAAGGATCTTGTAGGAGTATAGGGCGTGAGTAGGTTGGCAAGTGCCGGCGGCGAAGAAAATTTCAAAATTTTAAAGGCCAGGCACAGCGCTTTGAACTTGATTCGCTGTCTGACCGGGAGCCAATGTAAGGCCGTGATGGTTCCAGACACTGAGCAATGTCTGGGAAGGCCCACAATGGCCCATGCCGCGGCGTTTTGTACCCTTTGGAGCCTAGAGGCCTCCGCTTGATTCACCCCTAGCATCAGCGAGCTGCCGTAGTCCAGCCGAGATAGTATTGAGGCCTGGACCACAAGCTGTCTGGTAGGGGGATCAAAATACTTTAACACCGGCCTTGTTCCCCGCAGAATGCCATAGCACGTGGCAGCCACCTTCTTGGTGTGGTCCCTGAAGGTGAGCGCGGAGTCCATCCAGATGCCTAAATTTCTCACTCCAGAAGCTGGAATAGGAGTGACACCCAGCTCTGATGGCCACCATTGGTTGCCCCATAGCTCAGCGTGCTTCCCTAGTACCAACACCTCCGTTTTGGTGGCATTCAACTGAAGGCAGTTGGTGCGAAGCCAGCTTGCTACTGCCACAAGACCCGCTCGGAATCTGGGGGCCTCCACCTCAGGGTCTCCACTAAGTGTCACCGCTAGCTGTGTGTCGTCCGCATATGAGGCCATCGTAAGACCCCACTGTTTGACGACACCAGCCAACGGTTTCACATAGAGGTTGAACATTGTAGGGCTCAACGAGGATCCCTGCGGTACCCCCAGTTCCAGGGGATAGGTGGCGGATTGGCCAGGTGGTATAGCCACTTTAAAGGAACGATCCGATAGAAAGGACCGAAACCACTTGAGAGCGATATCAGTCACTCCCGCCTCCTGTAAGCGTTGGATCAGTATATGGTGGGACACAGTATCGAAGGCAGTGCTTAAATCTAATAGTAAAAGCGCTGCAGTGCGACCTGAGTCCAGTACCTGGCGAAGATGTTCCGTGATGTAGAGTAATGCCGTCTCGGTACTGTGTCCCGACCGGAAGCCGTTCTGACTGGGATCCAATATCTGGTTGCGAGCCAGATGCTCAGACAGAACAGAGTTGACATGGGCTTCTGTCACTTTAGCAATCCAAGGCAACAGGGATATGGGTCGATAATTTTCTGGCAACCGGGGGTCAGAGTTGGCTTTTTTTAGTATAGGAGTGACCACTGCCTGTTTCCATGCCGTGGGTACCGTACCGTTGGACAATGACATATTGATAAGATTCAATATGGGGTCACGGCACAGCGGGGAAAGTGTGTTGATAAAGGCTGGCTTTAACGGGTCCGAGGGAGAACCTGACTTGACCCTGAGGCTGAGCCTGTCAAAGGTCTCAATAGTCAGTTCAGGTAACATAGCCAGGGTCTCATATCCCATCGTGTCGGGGACAATAACCACTCGATTCTGGTGGAGTGTGTCAAAACCTTGGTAGATTTTTTTCACTTTCTCCACAAAAAAGGAGGCCAGTTTATCACAGTGGGAGTCTGTGCAAATCACCTCTGAGGTAGATCTGTTTTTCATAAGGTCCTTCAGTACCTTGAAGATCAGTTTTGAAGGATTGGGGCTGGTAGCAAATTCTTGAGCGTAAAATGCGGCACGTGTTCTGCAGATAGCTCTGTGGTAGAGCTTCAGCTTAGTAAAATACCGAGTTTTCAGAGCTGGGTCATAGGATCTTCTCCATTCCCTCTCTGTTTTTCGGCAGGATTTTTTCAGTTCTGCGAGAGACTCATTATACCAAGGACTGGATGTTTTTGTCCGGCCTTTCGACCAGCGCAGAGGTATAAGAGAATCCAGGGCATCGGTGATCCAGGCGCAGAACTGTTGGTAACCTTGTTCCACATTAATAAAAGTGCTCAGAGGTTTCTGTTCCAGTATACTGTAGAACTCTTCAAGCCTAAGCTTGTGCCAAAGCCTTTTTAGAATAGGCCTGTCCACAGATATAAAAGGCTTATCGTGGACCGGACAAAAGGCTTCTATCAGCAGATGATCAGTCCACCCCATCATCCTCGGATCAGACAACCTCACCCCGTCAAGTGTGGAAAAGAAGGGGTCCAGAATATGGCCCCCTGCGTGGGTTGGGAGGGTGACTAGCTGGGTGAGTTGAAGAGCTTCAAGATCCGCCAGCAGAGTGCTCACGGTTGTGGATGACCCATTATCGAAGTGGATATTGAGGTCCCCCAAGATGTTGAAATTGGCGCAACAGAGCGCTATAGGACTGACCATATCGGCCAGTGCGGACCTGAAGACAGAATCATTGCCGGGAGGACGGTAGATGAGCATACCACTGAAAGTGAATTGATGGGAAAAAGCGACTTTAAAGATAGCACTTTCGCATGCAGGTAGTCCCGACAGTTTCCATTCAGCCGGAAAGCAGGATTTGACTGCCATAGCAATACTACCACCTCGTGTGGTTCTATTGGAAGTGAAAACGGTATAGGTCTGAGGGAATGCGAGATTCAATATGGCAGTATCAGAATCCTGAAGCCAGGTTTCTGTCATTAGAAAGACATCGGGATCCTCTTTCTCTATCAAATCATAGATGGACAAGTGGTGCTTTACCAGTGATCTAACGTTTAGGCACCAAATACGAAGATCTCGGGATGCAACACACTTTCGTGTGACAGGAGTAGCATCTTCCAAGGAACGGATTTTAGTAGGGCTCCTAAGTGACCAGCCTTTACAGGCACAGCTATAAGGACCAGCTAAAGGGTCCACAGGCTTACAAACACGTCCCTTGGACATTTGCCCTATGGCCAGAAACTCTGACCGTGTGTAGGACAACATACCTGCCAGGAACGGCGAAGCAACACTGCGATGGAAGACAGAGCCTGACCCGCCTCGCGCTGCCTCGGCACGGACGAGCGCAGACGGGCAGGACTCTGGCACGACTCCGGCTAAGCGACGGCGTCCTCACCTGCGCGTACCGCTGCGCGGGAGAGGGGAGCTTTAAGTAGGCTCGCCAATCCTAGGGCGAGCGCGAGGACGCTCCAAGATGGCGCCCGAAGCTACATACACAGCCCTACCCAAAATGGCGCCCACAGTGAACCACCCCTGGGATCCAGGCCCGCCAAAACGGCGGTGAGGGAGCCAATTATATGCGGAATGAGGAATGGGGCCAAGACCCTGCTAAAAACAGGGAAGAAGTACAGTAAAGTAAAGTTAAAACAACATCACAAAATGAGGAGAATTAAAAGCGAAGCGAAGCGCCAGCAGCAGCGCCAGCAACAGCGAGTGTGCAATAAAATGAGCGTCTGTCAAGGCCGCCTCGAAACTGAGTCCGCCTTAAGTAAGCTCGCCAATCCTAGCGTGAGCGCGAGGACGCTCCAAGATGGCGCCCGAAGCTACATACACAGCCCTACCCAAAATGGCGCCCACAGTGAACCACCCCCGGGATCCAGGCCCGCCAAAACGGCGGTGAGGGAGCCAATTATATGCGGAATGAGGAAGGGGGCCAAGACCCTGCTAAAAACAGGGAAGAAGTGCAGTAAAGTAAAGTTAAAACAACATCACAAAATGAGGAGAATTAAAAGCGAAGCGCCAGCAGCAGCGCCAGCAACAGCGAGTGTGCAATAAAATGAGCGTCTGTCAAGGCCGCCTCGAAACTGAGTCCCCCTTAAGTAGGCTCGCCAATCCTGGCGCGAGGACGCTCCAAGATGGCGCCCGAAGCTACATACACAGCCCTACCCAAAATGGCGCCCACAGTGAACCACCCCCGGGATCCAGGCCCGCCAAAACGGCGGTGAGGGAGCCAATTATATGCGGAATGAGGAAGGGGGCCAAGACCCTGCTAAAAACAGGGAAGAAGTGCAGTAAAGTAAAGTTAAAACAACATCACAAAATGAGGAGAATTAAAAGCGAAGCGAAGCGCCAGCAGCAGCGCCAGCAACAGCGAGTGTGCAATAAAATGAGCGTCTGTCAAGGCCGCCTCGAAACTGAGTCCGCCTTAAGTAGGCTCGCCAATCCTAGCGCGAGCGCGAGGACGCTCCAAGATGGCGCCCGAAGCTACATACACAGCCCTACCCAAAATGGCGCCCACAGTGAACCACCCCCGGGATCCAGGCCCGCCAAAACGGCGGTGAGGGAGCCAATTATATGCGGAATGAGGAAGGGGGCCAAGACCCTGCTAAAAACAGGGAAGAAGTGCAGTAAAGTAAAGTTAAAACAACATCACAAAATGAGGAGAATTAAAAGCGAAGCGAAGCGCCAGCAGCAGCGCCAGCAACAGCGAGTGTGCAATAAAATGACCATTTATCAGAAAGCAGTTGAAGGGTAGATTTAGTTTCTTCTATAAACACCCGTAAGGCTCTAATTTCCTCCAATATTAAGTCCATTGTCACTGAAGGAGACTGTTTAAGTGGGGAAGGTGGATCTTTTTTCAGTCTCTTCGTGGAAGCCTTGATGACCACAGAACTGCACATACTATGTGATGTTGAGGCATCCTTGGGTGTGGAAACGTCTGAGTGCTCCATGTAGAGACAGTTGCAGCGAGAGCTAGTACGTAACTGAAATCTGCGGTGCGTGGATAAAGGTGACGAGGAAGTTATAGATAGTCGGCCCATAAGCCTAAGACAAATATCTCATCAACACTATAGCAGAAGTTACACAGTGAGAAATAGGAAATTCTTAACATAAGCAGTAAGAAATAATGGGTCTAAACACATGAATAAATCAGTACATCTGAGTGAGATAACAATTGAAGAGGTGCATAAGAACCAGGTCATGAGCTGTACACATACCCAAGTTGGAATACTGATATCATTAGTAAAAGTCCAGAGAAGTCCAGGGGAGCAAGTTGAGAGTGTGAGTAGTGACAGCTACAGGTGTAAGTTAATGCTGCGCAATATCAACCTCCTCAGAAAGAATGAAGAAAGTCATCAGGTAAAGTTATCCATCAAAGAAAGTAAATAAATTCCTCAGAGCAGAGGTGAGATGAACAGTGAAAATTATCATGGACGTGAAAAGCCTGTGATGAGAGAGCTCAAAATGGCGGACATTTGCTGAAGAGGAATATTTGAAAATGCATTCATAATAATAAAAAGACCGACCAGTGAAGGGACGTCATAAAGGCATCTGGAGTGGTTTGGAGTCCCCTGGGGGCGTTTCAAATGTAGAGGCTGGAAGTGGCAATGTAATGTCGCTAGGAGAGGAGCTCCGTCCGCGACTTGGGGGAAAAGAAAATGGTGACCGCAACTCGGTAGAGCTGCATCCCAGTTCCAAATGCCACAAAACTCCTTGTTTCGATAAAAAGATTCCCCAAAGAGACGTCCGCTAAGGCACTATCACCTTATGCATCAGTTGCAGCCGCTTAGGGATGTTGCGCGGCCATGCAAGCGTGTCTCGCCTCGTCTCTGGCTCCCCCGTCTCCGGAGAGTCAAACGGAAGCAGCCATCGTCGTCCGGCGCAAACCACGCCCTCCTTAATTGCTATCTTAAATCACATAATGCACATCAACTAGGCAATAATGTACCTTAACTAATAGATGCATTTATTCATAAGCCATTTAAAATGTAGCTACCCAATATCATAGGAACCTTTTAAATGAAACAAAAACATTTGAATACACATTTAACAAAATGAAGGCAAGAGGTTATAAAAATGTTTGTTTTTAACGACGTAACACATGAAGGATCGTCGTTTAATTGATTTTCACGTACAAAATCGAACATTAAACCCATCCCAAGGCATTTTATGCACACTGTTGAATATTCAACATATCAGTATCATAATAATCCTTAGGATTCAGAAATAGGCACAGAATATATTAGAATAAACATATAAATTTGCAGCAATAGGAAGGGTGTTTCTCTTTACATGAGGAAACAGATGAATAACGTCCTTCTTACAAGCATCTTAACAAATATTGAATACAGATTGCAATCAACAAAATATTCACTCACATTTCGATGCTGACTAGTTTCGATAGAGGTTTATTTAATCTCAAGTTATTTAGAAGCAACATTCTTAGCTTTTTGATTCTTTGGTTCATGGCAAAATAGCTACTGACATGCCACATATAGAACAAGGCTAGTTATCACAGTCCAATTTTAATATCTGTTATCATTGAACTACATAAACACCTTCACACACAAACACAGTGGATACCAAGAATGCACAACTTTACACACGCCACTAACCTCTTTGGCTACAACCAATAAGAACTGCACATAGAGTGTCTGACATGATTTTAAACGTTTTGCTAAATACACTCAGTGTTGTTACATTTATTCAATTAATACATTTGTAGGTTATTGAGAAAAACAGAATGGAGAAACAACACAGACTTCTCTGATGCTCCTATATATGGTAGATCAACAGCCTTTGACCATCAGCTGAAAGAAAATAACTTCTTGCACGACATTTGACCGGTAAGCAACTACTTCAGAGCAGGAGTCAATGTCATTCACACACATTCTACACTGGTTAAAATCATTGATATTTTTCCTGATTTTCAAGCTATCCAGTTCGTTTACAGACGTCAACACTTAGAATATGGAACGTCTAGCTGTGTTTGCAACAGATTTAAATGCAGTAGTAAGAATTTGCACTTCAAGTTACACAGTTATATGGCTTGATTAATAGAATTGAATTTAATGAATCACATTGTTTTCTTGTGTTCCACAGAAAAACTAACCTCCTGCTGCATTTATGATACCAATGGATTTAATGAGTATAATGCACAGATGCATAGTGATTTAGATTACGTAACATGTTTACAAAATCAAATTGATTAATAAAATTGCTTGAATTTCCAGCATCAAGTTTGATTGAAGTATGATTTCCTGGGTCTTCTTTTGAAATTTATACCAAAACATAGGTCAAACAACTTGATACCATCAGAGACTATATCAGCAGTGTGGGGAGAGACACTATACCATAGAAGTTTAGTGCATTGTCATATCAATAGCAGCCCATGTGATCAGTGGGTGACACTTCACTAGCAGGTTAAACTTATCAATGTGGATGACTCTTAATCTGGTCAGGGAATGCACTGATTTTTCAGCATTCACCCTTTATATTGAAACATCACATAGTCAACAGTGGGTGACCACAGGGAGTTTTTGCTCTGCGCCCAACCCCATTCTATGCATGGCCAAGCTGTGCTGGGCGGCGAGGATTGGGCACCAGTGAGGGGGTTGGTACATAATATCAATATGGAATCTTTTATCCATATCAAAAGAAGCACAGCTGTGAAAGAATAGTAAAGAAACAATGACAATGCAAACAATTCTAGGTTATGACTGAAAGTGTATTTTGTGTTAATAATATGTTAAGGAGTATAGTAAGGAACCATAAATGCACATCTCCCCTCACCTTTGCACTCATTCATCTATCCACTGCCTCATTCTTGCATGTGCCATGTGACACAACTGCAATACAACAAAACACTCAACAACATTTGCAACATAAATTAAAAGAATGCAATTAGAAAAAAAATACATGGTGTCATCTACATATAGTGAGCATATGCTTGCAATCAGGTATGTAAGTATAGCAGTGGGTGTCTGTTTTTCATAAGTATTGTACATAGTCCTTTGGTTATTTAAAATTCCAGCAAAGCTGTCACATTTAGTACCCATGTGTTGGTCGTCTTGGAATGGTAGACCAATGAAACACCATTGACAACAGCATTGCATGCTGGTCATCTGGTTTAGAAGAAGATGATATTTGAGGTGCGGTGCCCTGCAGCACGCAAGAACCTCTTGGCTCTACCTTGCGAGTTGCAATATCTAGTGGGTGCAATATTTACATCATTTGCTTTGTGTATTTAAACCCAATTTTAGTCACATTACATGAAATTAAACATACGTATGCCAAATGCAAATTCATCATTTATGCTATATTTTATTGTAAAATGCACCCTCATTTGAGTTTTTGACGCAAGATTGCAAAAAAAAGCACTGCTTACAACACACAGTCACATTTTCTTTTTCCATTACATTTGCAGCAAAATTTTTATTGTGAAACGTGGATTCATTGTACATTTACCTCATTTGGCGTCTAATTACGTGAATTGGCATAATGGCATGATTTCAGGAATTTTGTGTTAAAATCTTAATGCAAAATTCCAGAAATTATAAAAATTACACCGCTATGATTAAAATGTCACCCACGCCTAGTAGTATCCTCTTAAAATAAAAGAAAAGGAGCAAATAAACGGAGGGGATCTACCAAAGTAGAACATTTAAAAGTTAAAGACAGACCAACCAGCCCTCATTTCAGATGCGCATTCATTTTCAGGTTAATGTGTACATGTGGTCAGAAACTGCTGTCACTTACATGGTAAGAAAGCCAATGACTGATGGTGACTGAACCATTATCCAAGGCACTACACTATCATGGATGGAAGGAGAGTGTAATTGACACTCAGACTGACCAAGGGCAGAGGAAGGCTAGCTCAAAGGCACTCTATCCTTCTCTAATGGATATTTTTTCATATAAATAGATGGAATAATTGTTTCATTAAAAGATCCCTGCAGACTGCAATGCCTGTCAGGCTTTCTGAAGAGATTCAAGAAAGTCCTATTACATTGGAAATCTTAAACTGTTAGTGTTTCTTAGAGGTGATAACAGCACCATCATTCTTCCCTAGTAAGCTAATTTTTGAGATGTATTTTAATATAATTCTTATCTGTAGGCTTTAATACAGAGTAATAATTCTCCACGCTTAAATGCCTACTGAATATAACTTATGATTTTCACAATCAAGATGCCAGGCCTATTGCCTTTATCATAACTTTTCATTATAAACAATCAAACCTATAACGTTTATCATCAGTGTGTCACCATGAGCAAATCAGGACTACTCTGTTGGTCATAAATGACATACCTCCATCTGGTATACCATAATAAAATTACAAATGTGTACAAAATAGCATGTATCTAAACAATGTAAAATATTTGCTAATGGAGTCTAATATTATTGTGCAAATCTTCTATTGCCATGTTTTGTTCTGGTTGCTCACCAAAACGTATGCCTTCTACAATAAACTGCTGAATTTAGTGAAACAAAATGGTAGGCCATAATTTGGGGAATTTTCCATTATGCCTAATATTAAAAATGTCTGAAATGATACCTCATCACGTAATTGATTGTGGCAAAATTATAGTGCAGGAGGAGACAAACTACCAGTGCTTGTTTTTAGGTTGTTGGTGGCACTTATGTTTTTCTTACTTGTTTTAGTGTGAAATGCATCTATACATCTTAAAATAATGCAAAGACGCTTTCACGCTAAAAGTTGGTGCTAAGAATGGATTTGCATTTTTTGATAATTTCTAAACTTTTACGTAACTGCAAGAAAGTTAATTACATGAATTTTACACACCCCTACAAAAGGCTTAACTACAGGCTGTCGAACAATGTTTAACAATACACCCCTAAACGCCTATTGTAGTTAGTACATGATTGTCACATTAAGTAAGTCATACATTTTCATTATAAACAGATCTCTCCAAACGTATTCTACATTACTTTCTGCAATGAACTGATAAGGCCAATCGCCTTTGCTATTTGCTTGACACTGTAGCCAATACAAGCTTCCTGAAGTGTGTATATGCTGGCAACAATCAAGCACAGTTATAGAAAATTACTAATAGGTTGGTGATTCCGTTTTCTGATCATCAAATCAAAATATAATGAAATCAAACATTTATTGTTTCAGTTAAGTAAAACCATTACAATGTGTTCCCTGTATAATCAACGTCGGCACTAAATGTTTTTTTGTAAAATTGCTTAAAACAATAAAAAGCCTTTGGTTGTCACATATTAATGTTCAAGTGTGTGCAAGGGTATTTAGTGAGTTAATTGATAATAATTGGATATGTAGAAAATGATATAGTGAACAATGAATAATTCAAGTAATAATTAGTCCTTGTCCCCCAGAGATATTAGAAGTATTTTGCTTCAGTCTAATGGTTGCGTACATCTTCCCCAATATTTAGGTTTTAATTCCAAATTCTAGTCTCAACTGGGCTGGGGACGCGGACTGCTGGATTTGAAAGACCCTTTTATATATTGAGACTTGCAGTTTGATAAGCTGGTCTGTGTTTTTTCTAAATAGTGCAATACTCCCATATGATAAAGTTGGTAGCATTTTAGTGTTTATTATTGCTATTAGGGGTTTAAATGAGGGTCCTAAAGACAAATGAGAGGGTGTTTGTTCTCCCTGTCACATATACTTTTCTCTGATCATCAAAATGAGGGGAAATTGCTCTGAAACAGGAGAAAAGGTTGCTCCCCCATTTGTTATGGGGTGGGTACTGGAAGGGGACATAGAGCTTCAGAGAGGAGAGTTTGTCTAATGCCACTTAGAAAAAGGGACTTTGGTGACATTTACAGTAAAGAGACATCAGAAGGGTTGCAAAAGAGGGTTGTGTATCCAATGATTTGTGCAGGTGATTTTAATATGAAATGGTATACACCTACATCCATCTTCATTTGTTTCCTATATTAGGGATGAATGTAAACTTCCTGTGGCTCAATTTGCAAAGTCTCACCCTCAAATGAAGCAAATAAAGTTTCTAGCAAAGGACGGTCTGCTGTATCTGAATAGGCATAGTGAGATGGACTCCCCACAAAGCTCAAACAATAAAGATTGGTCAGCAGCACTGTTCGATCCATTATGAATTTACATCAGTATATAGCAATTTTTTGGGAACATTTTTACATTTTAAGTGTAGATGAGAGTGACTACTGGCCTTTACAGGTATCCATAAATATAAAATTAGAGTTATAGGTAAAACAGGTTCTCCCAGTTGAAGTCTACAAAGCCTTTTAGTGGGAATGGAGTTCTGTATTAAAAAATATATATATTTATCTCAACTCACAGGATAAATGTGATATGTCTTTTAGTAGTATTTATAGGCTTGAATGGTATGAAAAGATAATTCAGAACGTTGTTGATCAGTTGAAAGCAATTATTTTTACTTGAAGGTGGTAAGGAGAAGAACTTAGGATAATAACCATAATTCCAAATGGTTTGATCACTCAACTACTGAGAGGCAAGCTTTGTAAATACTAGATTTTAATAATCACATCCTAGTGCTGTGACTGGCATAAGTAGATTGAAGAAAGAATATGCAAAGTTGATCAGGAAGAAAAAGAGAAATTATGATAAAAGAAAAATTGGGAATCCTTGAATAAAGTCTTTAGCCTGAGAAGCGAAAGGTGATTTTGATGTGTGGTAAATAATTGCACTTTAACAAACCCTATATAATTAAACTGCACAATACGAGAGGAAGGACAGACAATCTATTTAAATCTATTTCAATTAATTTACTGGCTAGCCAATCTGCTGCCCGCATCAGTAATTTTCATCAAGGATAAAACCTTGGTAGGGTTATTTTTGCTTTCTTCCATGAACAAAATAATACCATTGATAAAACTAAGTAGTTCTGTGGGTCCATATAATCTGTCTGCATTTACAATAAAAGTAAATACTGATTGGTGAGCAGAGAAACTAACACAATTCTTTTGATAGGTCATTGAAACTGGAAACATTCCACAGCCGTGGAGGGATGCTGAAGGTAAACCCATCCACAGGAAGGGTGCTTGTAATCTCCCATTTAATTATAAGCTCATAAACCTGGCTGATTTTCTGTCTAAAATAATCTCTAAAATAATACTATATTATTTGAAAGAATGGGTGCAAGACAATAATTTATTTCCAACTTAACGCAGTGGTTTTAGTGTGCGACAATCAATTGGGGCCACTGATTCATGTTGTGGGCTACAGCATGGAAGTCGTTTGAGCAAAATGGACATTTCTTTGCTGTTTGTTCACAGTCTTTCATAAGGTGCCCCCTGGACCCTCTGTTTAACAAAGTAATATATGGACTGTTGGAGCTTGGGGTCTCTAGTTGGCAGAGGTAGGTACCACTGTCCAAATAGGGACCCTTGCTTCTAGTCCGGGTAAGGAGGATATACTCTTTAGATAACCACTGCTCACCCCCTTGGTAGCTTGGCACAAGTAGTCAAGGCTTATTAAAGGCAATGTATAAAGTATTTGTATCAACAGTCAGAGTAACACAGTGAAAACACCACAAACTGAAACCACAACAGTTTAGAAAAATAAAGGTATTTAATCTAAACTACACAAGACCAAAATGACAAAAATCCAACATACACAGTTCAAGAATATGGTTTCAAAAGAGTTCTTAAAGTTGCGAAAAATAATCCACGGGTACATGAAAAGTTCACAGTTGCGTCACGTTTAGCCAACAGTACCTTTAAATGCGACAACGTTCCCAAACAGAAACTAGTGCGGTGGAAAACAAGTGATGCGTCACTCCTGGGACCTTGGGGAGGCGATGCGACAACCCCGCTGGATGTAGCAGGCATGGTGCGAGGACTCCAGTCTGTATGGGGAGGGATGCGATACCTTGTATGGATTCCTGTGCGCAAGTTCCGTAGTAAAAAAGCTTGCAAAGGCACGATGCGATGATCTTTGGGGCTGCGACAATCTCCGGGGCAACGATGTGCGGACCAGCAGTGATCTTCCTCTTGCAGCTCCTTGATGCGATGGCTCTGTGACGACACTCGCAGCGACATGATGCATTCCACAAGCAAGAGGTGCGACGATCTCACCCAGTGACGACAGGCTCTGCGACAACACTCACAGCAATGGTAATCTTCCCGCACCGGACTGGTGCATCCCGCAAATGAAGGATGCAACAACTCTGGCAGCGACAACAGGTGCTGCGACAATCTCGGCCTTTGTAGCAGCGGGAATTTCCTTGCACTGACGGGGATGCGCTCCACAAGCGAGCGCTGTGACAAAACTTGCAGAAAGTCTTTAAAAGCTTGGTTTCCAGCTTCCCAACACAGGTACAACTTCCAGAGGCACTACAACTGGCCCAAGCACTCTAGGAAGGACTGAACTCTCTCAGCAGATTTCAGGGAAGCTGGGGGTGAAGTCCTTTTGTTCCTGGTTTTGTTCTTGTTTCAGCTTTCTCCTTGGCCTTCTTGATTCCAGGATGATCTAATTTTCTGTAGTCAGGGGTCCTGTACTTATACCCCTAAATGTCTATGATCCCTTTGTGCAGGAGGGCTCTGAGCCCCGTCTGTACCAGTTCCGGGTGTTCCTTGAGCACTTTGTTTTCCTGGCCTCTCCTTTCCTTTCAGAGAGAGGGGCAGGGTCGTCAGTCGCCTAGCAGGAGGTGGAGCCAGCATTGTGGAAGGCAGGCACAGGCCTATTCAGGCCTAGGTGCTACCCCCTACCACCACTCTAGGTGCAGATGGAGCTATTCAGCCCTGGGATGGCCCACTCAGACTCTGGGAGCCACCCAGCCCCTGTTACTCACAATCCAGACAGTCAATTTACAAACAGACCAAGGTGCACAGAAAGGTCAGACAAGAGAACAGAAACGTTCTAAAAGTGCTGTTCTCAAACACAGGTTTTAAAAACAACCTTTCCTAAAAGATGTGTTATTAAATTCTGAGTTCAGGGATACCAGACTTTTATGTCCTATCTTGCTCCAATGGGAATATATGCTGGGAGCCACCGTATCCAGCATCCCCTATGATAGCCTATGGGGCAAAATAGCCTTACAATAGTGAAAAACTAAATGGCTGTAATTCACTACCAGAGCATGTCACCTGCACCAGTACATGCTCTACCTTTCACATATAGTGCACACTGCCCAAGGGGGTGCCTTGAGCCTTCCATAGGAGTGACCAATGTGTACAGAAAGGGAAGGGTTACACTGACCAGGAGAACATGGAAGTTCACAGACTGCATACAGGCACTTTGGTGGCAGGCCTGAAACACCATTTTAGGGCTACTCATGTGGGTGGCACAATCAGTGCTGCAGGCCCACTAGTAGCATTTGTTATCACCAGCCCTGGCACATTCAGTACACTCTACTAGGGACTTCTTGGTGACACAAATATGGCAATCATGGATAACCAATCATGATAACAATTCACACAGGGAGCACTTGAATTTTGACACTGAACAGCAGTGGCAAAGTGCCCAAAGCGTCTAAACCAGCAAAAATGAAATCCAGCACAGCATAAAAAATACAGGAGGTAGAGGCAAAACAATAGGGGAAAACCACGCCAAAGAGGCCAGGCCTAACACGTGTCCCCCCCAGCTGAAAGTGAGGAGAACTACCCACCCTCTTGGGAGTTCTCTTCACTAAGGTGGAAAAACCTGGACAGACCATCAGCATTGGCGTGTTCTGTGCCAGGGCGGTGTTCCACCGTAAAGTCCATTCCCTGTAGGGAGATGGACCACATCAACAGTTTTGAGTTCTCACCCCTCATCTGCATTAACCATCTGAGGTGACCTTGGTATGTCTGAACACGGAAGTGAGTCCCAAACAGGAAGGGCCTCAACTTCTTCAGAGCCCAGACAACAGCAAAAGGTTCCCTTTCAATTGCACTCCACCTCTGTTCCCTGGGGAGTAACCTCTGGCTAATGAAAGCTACAGGTTGGTCCCAGCCCTCGTCGTTGATCTGTGAGAGTACTGCTCCCACACCATGCTCTGAAGCGTCTGTCTGAACTATAAACTCACTGGAGAAGTCATGTGCCTTGAGCACCGGTGCTGTGCAGGGCATCAAAAGCAGTTTGGCAGGCTTTGGTCCAATTCACTTTCCTGGGCTGCTTCTTGGAAGTCAGCTCTGTCAAGGGGGCAATGATGGTGCCATACCCCTTGACAAACCATCCGTAATACCCAGTGAGACCTAAAAAGGCCCTCTCCTCTGTCTGGGTCTTTGGGAGCTCCCACGCTAGAATGTATCAATCTTCGCCTGCAGGGGAGCCACCTGGCCGCTCCCTACCTGGTGTTCCAAGTACACCATACATCCCTGCCCTATCTGACACTTGCTGGCCTTGATAGTGAGGCCTGGCCTTTGCAGAGCCTTCAACACTTCACAGAGGTGTTGCAAGTGTTCTACCCACGTGGAGCTGAACACAGAAATGCCATCCAGGTATGCGGCGCTGAATTCTTCCAGCCCGGTCAATACCTGGTTAACCAGTCTCTGGAATGTGGCAGGGGGATTCTTCAACCTAAAGGGCATGACTCGGAACTGGAAGTGCCCCTCTGGCATTGAGAATGCAGACCTTTCTTTGCCCCCCTCAGTTAAGGCAATCTGCCAGAAGTTAAATCAAACGTACTGAGGTACTGGGCAGCTCCCAACCGATCCACAAGCTCATCAGTTGGTGACACCTGGGGTCAGGGAGAACAGGGAGGAAAACTGACCCAACACCTGGCGACAGGCCCTCTGCTGTTCTGGGGTCAGGGTGGGTGAGAGGACCATACCATCCACTGACCAGTCTTGCTCCGTGGCTGCCAGGAGGCCAGGGAGAGGATCACTATCCTCTTCCCTTCCAGCATCTATAGCCATGAGCATTGTCACTTCAGACCTCTCAAAGTGGTGTTTGAGGCGGTTCACATGCAAGACTCTCAGGGGCTGCCTGGGAGTCTTCAAGTTAACCAGGTAGGCTACTTCGCTCTTGCGCTCCAACACCTCATATGGCCCAGTCCACTTGTCTTGGAGCGCACAAGGCTCCATTGGCGCCATCACCCACACTTTCTGGCCAGGTTGAAATTCGACCAGAGTGGTATTCTGGTCGTACCATCTTTTCATTTCTTCCTGGCTAGCTTCCAGGTTCTCCTGAGCGAGCTACCTGAAGTGTTGTGTCTGGTTGCCGAAGGCCAGCAAATAGCTAAGCACATCCTGGGGGGTTTTCCCACTGGATTTCTCCCACCCCTCCTTCACCAGGGTGAGAGGTCCTCTAACAGGGTGGCCATACAGGAGTTCAAAAGGACTGACCCTAAGGACTTCTGAGGCACTTCCCTGTAGGCAAACAACAGGCATGGTTGAAAGACATCCCACTTCCGTCTCATGGGCTCTGCTAGGCCCATAATCATACCTTTCAGGCTGCAGTTGAACCTTTCAACCAACCGATTTCCTTGAGGATGGTAAGGAGTGGTGAACTTATAAGTTACTCCACACTCCTCCCACAGAGACTTCATGTACCTAGAGATGAAGTTGGTACCCCGGTCGGAGACCACCTCTCTGGGGAACCCCACTCGGGAAAAGATCCCCATCACTGCACAGCCCACCATGGGTGCTGTGATTGTCCTGAGAGGGACTGCTTCAGGGTACCGGGTGGCATGGTCCACCAAGACCAGGATGAACCTGTTACCAAACGCTGTCTTGGGGTCCAGGGGCCCCACGATGTCAATGCCCACCCGCTCGAAAGGGGTGCTAGCCACAGGAAAGGGTTGGAGGGGCGCCTTGCACTTCCCTCAGCTCTTGCCACTGGCCTGACATGTTTGGCAAGTTCTACAAAATGTACCGACATGCTTCTTTATCTGGGGCCAGTGGAAGTGGGTGACAAGCCTTTGGAAGGTCTTGTCTTGCCCCAGATGTCCTGCGAGAGGCACGTCATGAGCCAGACCCATTAGGAAGTTCCTAAAGTGCGCAGGTACCACCAGCACACGGGCTGCATCGGGCTCAGCAAACTTAGGCTCACTATACAACAACTCACCTTCCCAGTAAAGGAAATGATTTTTGGACGCTCCACCTGTTGCCTGGTCTACAGCCTGTTGCCGCACATCAATGCGGGAAGGACATTTTTTCTGTGCCTTGCAGAATTCCTCCCTGGAGGGTCTACCTTCTTGCTGCCAATGGGTCAGCTCGGGCAGGTCACCCAGTTCGGCCACGTGTTCCCCTGTAGGTTCCAGGGCATCCCCCTCAGGTTTTGCGCCTTCCTGGAATGTGGGAACGGCTGGAGCTGGTTTCCTGCGCCGCCTGCCTCTTCCTCTCTTGGCAGGTCTCTGGGCCACTGTTTCAGGCTCCAGTTCTGCTGAATCACCCTTAATGGCTGCCTTAGCACGTGTGGTCACACAGATCCTCGCAGGCAAACCCAACATCTCCAAATGAGTCCGGTGTTCCACATCCTTCCATGGAGAACTCTCCAGGTCATTACCTAGCAGACATTCTACAGGAAAGGCATCACTAACAACAACTTCCAAGAGACCAGAGACCCCTCCCCATTCAAAGGGAACACAAGCCACTTTGATGAGGCGCACTGAGCTGTCAGCTGCCACTACAAGGTGGAGTACATTGGGAATGACCAGACCACCTCACGGATGTCACACTGGCTCCTGTGTCTCTCAGAGCCTCTATCTCTCTCCCATTGATGGTCACCTTCTGCCCGTATTTCTTAGTGTTAGGGGGCAGTAAGGTTTCCTGGACCATCTCTTGGTATCCTAAAGAGACAAGGGTCATAACTGCTAGTCCCTCCTCCCCACTAGAAGTCAAATCCCCTCCCAAAGCTACACTTGCTAACCCTGGGGCTGGAGCACCAGTGGGTTCTTTGGATTTCTTGGGACATTTAGGAGCAAAGTGGCCAAACTCATTGCAGTGATAGCAGGTAGGGGGACCCTTGTTGTCCCTGTTGTCCCTAGGGGGCCATGGCTGTCTAGGGCTGGGGGGTTGGGATTCCTTTCCCTGGGAACTATTTTGGGGTCCTTGCGAGAACACTTTTTGGTTACCCATGTCCCCCCACTCTTCTGCTGGGTACCCTGCCCCCCTTTGGCTGTGGTACCCACAATTCCTCTGTGGAACCTGGTACTGGTCTAGTGGTCCACCTCCTCAACAAGCTCAATTGGGCCTGTCAGCTTGCTGTCTAAAAGATGCTGGTGCAGCTCTGGAACACAAAGACTACTCAAGTGCTACCAACTAATTAAATGCAACAACCCCTTATAATCAGATACTTTGCTGCCTTTCATCCAATCTTCCAGTGCACGTGAGTACAAATTCACACACTCCATCCAAGTCTCAGACTCTCTCTTTTAGAGTTTCTAAACTGCAGTCTCTACTGCTCTGGAGTAAGTCCATACCTGAGACATAAGGCCGCATTCATATTGGGGTAGGTCATGGCACCTGCTAATTCTAAGGGCTCTAGAGCACTCCTCCCAGAAGCCTCAAAATGTTTCCACAGGCCCGCCCCCAATGCTGTTCAGGCACGCCATTCATTCTCAATGCAATCTCTTAAGAAGTAAACCAGGCATAGATATCCTCACTCCTTTGGTAATTCTGTACCAGATTCTTGGTAATATATACTTATACTTACACCAAAGGTGCCAGGTCTAACATGGACCATTCTCCCTTATCCTATCTGATCTATTTTACAGCCTTTTTGATTTTATATATAAAAAAAAATATAGTAAATGATCTTAACCATCTCTTTTTGGATTATATTTAGCAGATCTTCTGAATACTCTAAAATTGAAGGAGTCCATGTTTCATCTATTCTTAATGCAGATGATTTAGTTATGTATTACAAACCAACAGGTCTTGAAAGGGAATTAAACTCTCTTATTAGTTCCTGTGCATTAAAATATTTAACTATCAAGGTGGTTTAAATAAAAATAAGGGTCTTGGAATTTGGGAAATGAAAACACTTGAAGAAGTTAATCTAAATAGTTATACATTCACATTACAAGCAACTTAAAATGAATATTCAATACTTGCCGAAAAGAACTTGGCGCGTGGATTTTCGAGACGCCAACTGGGGGTATTGGGACCGACCCTGACAGGTGACTACCTCAAAATGACTGTGAAATTATGTGTCAACCGAAGATTTAGGAGTCTGACCACTTAACGGTGCAAAACGTGCACGTTATATTATTAAAGGTTACTACCTCATAGTGAATTATGCAGCACGTTCGAAGTTAGGATGAAGAAGTAGGATCGGTTTGCGAGAAATACGCTCTTCGAAATAGTAAGGCGTATATTACATCCTTATACTATTTGAAACAATCGGTAAGAGACAGGTTTTGAGAAAAACATCTATTTTGGATCTATTTTGGATCTACTTCACTTTTCCATTACCTGCATAGAGGGAACAGATATATTCTAACCCGACGCTTTGCCTCGGAACACACATACGTGTGATGACATCTATTGCGCCCTGAAGAAGTTCCGCTTGACGGAACTAAACGCGTTGGCTGGTTTCTTAAATGGACTATTAAAAGAACCTTGAACTCTTTTGCAATTACGGATTCAGCATTTTTCATTTGGAACATTTCTTGACTACGAATTCTATCACCCACATTTGGTGGAGATATAAATTCTTAAGCGGTGCTTTTCAAGTTTGATAAAATAAAATGAATATTCACTTTGACTCTTTAAAAATAAATTCTAATGTAATATTAGGAGCCCTAATCAAATGTAATTATTAATAGTGTAACTAATATCCGTCCCCCGTTAACTAAAGGCTATAAAAGCAATATCACTAATATGACAATATTGTATGCTAATCGAAGTATACCATGGACCTCCTTCAAAAACCATTGTTTAAAGAAAATGCATAATTGTCCCTCTGGAAGCCTGGTTCATGGAGTATGCTGTTAATTTTTGACAGAAGTTTTAGCACAAAGATTTTTCAATAGAGCAGCAAAAAGTGAGGAAATTAATACAATCTCCTGTTATTGTTGGAAAGAGATTTTATCTAGTGAAAGGTCATGGGCTTTTAATTTATTGAGTTGTATGAAAATGGTCAGATCATATTTATTAATAAAAGGAGGCATTAAAATATGAGCAGCATTTCCTTCTAAAGATCTACTAAACTACACTGCACGTATAAATCAAAGTAATTTCACCTGGACATAAATCAATTATTCATATAAGAGGATTTCATTACAAGTGTTACAGCAGGCAGGGCAACTTATATATGTAGGGATATTTGAGAAAATGCAAAAATATTCATTTAGTGATGGACTTTTCTGTCTATTATTAGAAATATTGACCCTGCCATGCACAGTGTTTTCATCGATGATGCATTTCAGTTGTCATCAGGGAAGTTATCATTTATGTTGTAGAACATGTTGGGACTAATATAATATACAAGGTCATAAGCAGTGCATGGCAAGGGTGTGAGTTATAGTTACTTAAAATAAATTTAACTGGTCAATGTCAGTGTTTTTTTTTGTTGAAAATGTTAAGTTTAAACTGACATGTTCACCTAACTATAACATTACTTTAAACTTTGTATTTTTAGTGAATTTCTGATGTTTTTGTTTAATGCAAAGTAAAATGCTATTACCATACATAACTGTAATGTCACTTTAACTTTTTTCTGTGAATTTCTAGGATTCTTTAACTGTAAGTAATTTTTACCATACGTAACTATGCCAACGCCGTCACTGCATACTGCCATTTGCCAGGTGCAACATTGGGTTGTAGGCAAAACATGATCTGTCTGCAACCAGGCTCTGTGCCAAACCCCCATAAGCAGCCAACCTTCCATTAGCCATAAGGCCTGCTCTGTGACCAGACTCTGCATCCATCCTCCCCCTCACAGGCAGCCACCTATGCCATTCAGTTCTTTCAGGCATATGCAGCATGTGGTTTGCTGCAGGACCTGCCTCCAGCTTCCCCTAAACCCCCACAGGCATTCCCTCCCCACAACACATGGAATTTGGACATGCACATTGTAGGGCAGGCCATGGCCTGTGTCCTAGCCCTGCAACCAGCAACAGAGGGCAGATTGAGGGCAGCCAACCCTCATGCATGGCCTTTAGTCATGCATAACATGGAGTTGGCCGCAGAGACTGGGGTCCACCCAGCCACCAGTAGGTGGCCACCATCTACTGTGCTTGGCTCTGGCTGTGCGTTGTGTGGGTTAGCTACAGGGCCAAACCTCCCTAAGTGCCTCCTCACTACAGACACTTATGGCTCTGCTCTGCTTTTTTCTAAACGGTTTTCTGACTGAGGTACTGTGTCCTGAAATAGCGAACGCAACATTTTTCCTCATGTTTATGCCAGCCGGAGTGCATGATTCCATAGGACTAATTGGAGTGAGACAACTGACAGGAAAAGAAGCCTTCTCAGCCAATCAGATTGCTCTAATATTTAACATTGCATGCTCACTGGACTCCAGCAAGATTCCTACGAACCCACCCATCCATATATACACAAAATGTGAACATGAATTTCTCAAAAACAACTGATTAGCCGCATTACGCAAAGTTCAGCAAAACAGTAAAAAATCTCAGTGAGCTCCGCAGAATTCCGCGAGCATGCATAATTGCTTATTCCGCTCGTTCGCAATACGTTTTCCCTGTTCGGGGACGCTGTTTTAGCACTCAGGGGAAACATCCCGCAAACCTGCCCATGCAGTCACGAATTGGAGCTGCCATCTTGTTTCGCTTGTCCCACCCGCTTGCGATGCATGTTTCCTGTTGGCGACCGCGGATGTCTTATGGTGCGTGATCGCAAAAAAACAATGGATTTAGGCCCAGATCTCTGTACTGGGGTGAATGTATGATATTCTGCATTCTGTCCATCAACTATTCTTTTTGCATTTGTCACCGCGAGTGGGACGGGTATGCTGAGACATGAGTCCTGTGCTGTCCATGCCACTGGAATCAAGCTATCCTGGCTGATGAGGACTGAAACCGGTCCTAGGATGCTTGTTTCCAATCAAGGGAGGAACTGGCTTGACAGTTCTGGCTGGACTGTTCCCATGGGGCACAGGGTCAAGACTGATTTGCATATGGCTGGGTTCAAACTGGAATGCATGGTTAGCAAAAAACATTGGATTTAGGCCCAGATCTCTGTACTGGGGTGAATGTATGATATTGTTCTGCATTCTGTCCATCAATTGTTGTTTTTGCATTTGTCACCCGAGTGGGACGGGTATGCTCAGATGTGAGTCCCGTGCTGTCCATGCCACTGGAATCAAGCTATCCTGGCTGATGAGGGCTGAAACCGGTCCTAGGATGCTTGTTTCCAATCAAGGGAGGAACTGGCTTGACAGTTCGGGCTGGACTGTTCCCATGTGGCACAGGGTCAAGACTGATTTGCATATGGCTGGGTTCAAACTGGAATTGCATGGTTAGCAAAAATACAATGGATTTAGGCCCAGGTCTCTGTACTGGGGTGAATGTATGACAATGTTCTGCCTTCTGTCCATCAACCGTTGTTTGTGCAGTTATTAGCAAACCACAAAATTCTCTTCCTATGGCAACTAGGTTCTAACTATACCTATACAGCAGCGACTAGCAGTGGAAATTAGTAACTACAATTAAATATATTTGTGGAGGCATCTGGAGAGTGGGAGAGCACATTCTAAGGGACTGATTTTGGAACATATATTCACTAAAAACCACCAAGATTAAAGTAACATTATAGTTAGGTGAAATGTTCTGTGAAAACTTAACATTTTCAACTCTAATAGCCATGAAAATATGCCAGTTATAGTTATCTCAAGTAACTATAACTCATACCCTAAAATAACTATAATTTGCACCCCCACAAAGCAGTTTTCTCATCAACAATTTCATTGCAAATGCTGCAGCGACATTATCGATGATGTCATAGAAGATATCATGAGTGATGTGAATGCATGGTAATTAGCAGTCATGGCGTGGGCATGAGTTAGTCAGCCAGATTCATCAAAGACCTGTTTTGCGAGTCTTTAATAGTGATTCATAAGGAATCGCTATTACAGACTCGCAAAACGGGATTCATGTAGGAATCTCAAAATAAAATGCGATTCCTACACATTCCTTATTTGCGATTAGCAAATTGCTAATCGCAAATAAGGAATAACTCCCCATTCATTCCTATGGGCCAAAAGGCCCATAGGAATGAATGGGGAGTATTCCTTATTTGCGATTAGCAATTTGCTAATCGCAAATAAGATAGCGATTTAAAGGGTGCCAGGGGTGTCCAAAGGACACCCAGTAGCACCCCTTAAATGCAAATTTAAACAGGTGTTGCGCACACACATGTCCAAAGGACATGTGTGTGTGTAACAGGCAAAAGAAAAAAATGCACTAAAGTGCTTTTTACTCTTTTTTCGCAATTTACCACGAAGTCAGACTTCGTGGTAAATTGCGACCAAATATTGCGAATTCGCAATTTCAAGTTGGTTGATGAATTGCATTTAAGGAATCTCTAGTAGAGATTCCTTAAATCCAATTTCTCGCAAATATGCGATTTCGCTAATAGCGATTTTTGCATTTGGGATGATGAATCCCAAATGCAAAAATTGCACTCGCAAAGGGCCAGATTCTCAGAATCTGGCTCTTTGCGAGCGCAATTTTGCTTGATGAATCGGGCTGATAGTGACCGTAGTACTTGAGTTGTATTTACTTTAGCCTTTGTTTTTTCAGAGAATTTCTTGGGGTTTTTTAACATAAAGTAATGAAGGCCATGCAGGGTGGGGCATTGGCCAACTCCTCGGAGGCATCCAACTCTATGCTCCGTTAGGCCTTTAGCTGTGCATGGCATGGGGTTGGTTATGACACACACAGGCAGTCAAATCCACTCTCCGCACTCAAAGTCCACCCTATATATCATAAGGAGAGCATCAAATCTGAAGCAGACAAGATGCTGAAATTGGGAGTCATTGAGTCATCTGAAAGCAAATGGGCTTGCCCAGTTGTTTTGTCCTAAACCTCACACACAGGATGGAGAGAAAGAGATGAGGGTTTGTGTGGACAATACGGGCCCCAAGCAGTTACCAAAATGGATGCACACCTAATTCCTAGGGCTGACGAACCAATTGATAGGTTAGGGGCAGGGCACGCAAATATCTCAGTACTTTTAGTCTCACATCAGGATACTGACAGATAGATTTAACCACTGGAGCAAAAGAAAAGTCAGCATTCTCAGCTCCAGATGGGCATTATCAGTTTACTGTTATGCTCTTTGGATTAAAGACTGCCCCTGTCACCTTCCAAAGGTTGGAGGCCTTTTGTGTAGCTAATCTTGATGATATGGCTGTCTTTAGCCCCACCTGGCAGGTCACCTGATCCGCCATGGCAAGGTCCTTGAGGCTCTTAAAAGTACAGGCCTCACTATCAAGTCAAGCAAGTGCCACATAGGGCAGGACACAGTTGTGTATTTGGGCTACCTTGTAGGTGGAGGCCAAGTTCAGCCCTTATAACTCAAGATCCAGACAATTCTGAAATGGGTAGCTCCAACATCCCAGACACAAGTCGGCATTCCTTGGCATGCCTGGGTACTACAGGAGGTTTGTGAAGGGATATGGGTCAATCGTGGTCCCCTCACACAACTGACCTCCAAAAAAATTCCCCAAAAGGTTACCTGGACAGTGAGCTGCCAAAAGGCTTATGAGGTCATGAAGGAAGGAATGTGCTCAGCACCCAGTTTGAACGCTCTAGATTATACCAGGCAGCTCATAGTGCAGACAAATGCCTCTTAACATAGGATAGGAGCAGTCCTATCCCAGACCAATGATGATGGCCATGAGCAACCTGTTGTTTTCATTAGCAGACGTTTACTCCCCAGAGAGCAGCATTGGACTGCCCTTGAAAGTAATGTCTTTGCTGTGGTTTTGTCCCTGAAGAAGCTGAGACCATACTTTTTGGTGCTCACTTCCTAGTTCAAACTGCCCACAGGGCTTCCAGGTTGCTCATGCAAATTAAAATTGAAAACCCCAAACCCGAAAATATTAAAGTGAGCCATATCTCTACATGGAATGGACTTTACCGTGTGACACAGATCTGGGACTGGTCATGCCAATGCTGATGGTCTTTCCAAGACACATAAGAAGACCATGCAACCTGCCATAGCATGCTGTGTGTCATGGTTCAAAGAAAACTGAAGAGTCAACATGGCAAAAATCCCTGTGTGCCATGCCTCTAGACACTAGATGAGGTATAGGAAAGTCACCCCTACAGCAGGCCTTAATGCCCTAAGGCAGGGTGCGCTATGCCTCAACTGTGGTTATACAATAATCACATCCATTCTTGGATATTGTAAGTGCATAGGGAAGCCATGTAGGGTACATGGGCTCCACACCTGTCATTAGGGGTTCCCAAGCACCATGATGACTTCACTGTACCCAGGGATGTTGGTACCAAATGTCTTAAAAGATTCCTCTGATTTCCATTGTTGGATCTATTAATAAATGCAAGCAGAGGGCCCGGCCCATAGAGGGGCCCTTGAAAAACCTACCTAACATTGAGGTGGTCTTTGACTAGTCTTAGCCAGCCTGCCACCACCAGACATGTTTCTGACATCTTGGGTTAAGAGCCTTCACTCTCAGATGCTGCCAATGATGCCTTCTCTGGGCGGAGGTGCTTCACACCTCTTTCAGGGTGAAATGGCATTCTAAAGCGATGCCACCTTTGAAATGCAATCCAGGCATCTCCAGTTACTGGGGATGCCAACCCCCCCTGTCCTGCTTCGCTTTTGGCAGATTGGACAGGAATATTTGCTAGATTGGGAGGTGGTTCCACATTCAGCAAAAACCACCCCTAAGGTGGGGCTGGTGATGTGGACCCCATTTTTCCTTTCCTCTTTCTTGTGTTGGAGAGAATTTACCAACCAGGGTAAGGGTTATCACTGCTTCCCAACTGAAGCAGGGCCGGACTGGGAACCAGAACCGGCCCTGGCAAAGTGCTCGGCCGGCCCCCATCCCCCCCTCCGGGAGGAGAGGGGAGGGGGAGAGGTGCGACCGCGCTCTGTGACAGGACCGGTTTAGGCCGTTTTTGTTACAGGGCCGTTTTTGCAGCATAACGGCCCTGTAACAAAAACAGCCCCAGGGGCCCAAAACCGGCCCCCAACCTTGCGGCCCACCGGGGAATTGCCCGGTGCCCTCAATGGCCAGTCCGGGCCTGAACTGAAGTGGTCATTGGAGGTGTAGTAACCCTAAAGGTAGGAAGCCCTTTTGCTACTACCTGGTACTCCATTTCAAACCCCAAAATGTAGTATTTAGGTGGCAGCCCTGTACCCTGAACTTTAGAATCAACAGACCTAAGAAGAAAATGGACTAAGAAGAGCTACTGACCCGAGAACAGAGTATCTGCTGCAGAATTGTAGTGAGAAACATTGTCTGCTGCCTAAGGACACAGTCATCGTGGTGTGCTGTCTCATCCAGATGCTGTGAAGCCTCCAACAACCCCGGAGCACCTCCAGCCCTTCGACACTAATCAGAAAGCTCCCTTGGAGTTTCTGAACTACTCCCCTGCAGTCCTCAAGCTCCAAACTCACAGAATCTGAGTTACCAACTTGCTGCTCCCTGTCGACACCAACGCAGCAACCAAACTAGAAGAGGTACACCAGCTTCGGAGGGTCAGATGTGTTCTTCCAACAAGCATGAGAACACCAGAACCTACTGAAGCTGTGTAGTTGCAATATCCAATGTACTGGACCACGTGCAACTGACACCGAGACAAAGAGTCCAACCCGAACTGAAACTGCCTAGGGAGCAAGCACCTGATAAAGGACATTGATACCCCTAATACCTACTCCGTGAGTTTGGCACGCTGTCCTGGAATCATCCCTGCAACCTGCCTACTCCTGACCACAAAGTCTATCTTATAGTACAGAGCCTGGATCACCTAACTGCTCTGCACCGACCCTGCCTAGCCTGGGTGCCAGTTAACCAGCTGTGCTCCCTTGGTCCTGAGGCCCTTGTTACTCAATCTCTCATTTGGGGTCCCTCTGACTTACCTGTAGGTCCCCTTGTACAACCTGTTTTGAGGTGGCTCCCATCTCCATAGCGCATCTGCTATAATGACCTCCGCATCCTGCTCCCTGCCGAAGTCTGGGTTGCTCCCAATGATTTGCTGGTGGAGCACTGTACCTGGCCTTGCCTCCCTCCAAAAACCTGAAGGTAAACTCTGAGATTCAACTCTACTATTTTCTATTCATTTTTCAGTTTTCTCCATAGACTTTTATTGTGCGTATTTGCATACAACAGTGAGATATTTTTAAAACTGTAAATAATCACTACAAAAAAAACTATTTTCCTGTGAATTAAGTTCTTGGTCTTAAAATGTATATAAAAATCAGTTTTATTTTCACTCATTGGTCTCGGATATATTTTGTCCCTTTTATTGCCTCTGTGAGTACAACAAATGCTTAGCACTACCATCTGAAAAGCCTAACTGCTCACCCACACTACCAAAAATACAGCGTTAATATTATTTACTGTTGCCTCTGTATTCCAATCTGGATATCACGGGACTCAGTGCACAGTGTACTTTGTTTTAGTAACCTATCTAGAGACCCAGCTTCCTACACACCCTAAAAACTCGAAGGGGCATATTATCAAGAAACAGAGTTAAAATTATCGCCGCTTTAGCGGCAGCTAAAGCAGTGGTAATGGGCTTGCTAATATGTCCTTGTGAATTCCCATAGAAGCCCATGCTCCGGTGTGAACATGGGCTTCTATTGGAATTCTCAAGGGCATTGTATCCTGCCATTAAAGCGGCAATAATTTTAACGCCGTCCTTGATAATATGCCCCTAAGTAATGTTCTACATGAAAAATTGTTCTGATTATCTTACTTTTCCAATTTTATGTTTGTACTTAAATGCTATCTCACATTCTCATCTCCATGCTCATAACATTGAACGAAATTCACGCACTCACAACGCCCACCTAGTCCTGACAGACTGTTTCATAAGTACATGATTTTGCAGCTACATTTTCTATTCTAGATTAAAAAATGTTTCTCTGTGTTCCCTCTCGCAACATGCAAACGTATTGACGAAGCCAGGCAATCAAGGAATGTACAGTGGGAAGAAAACGAACACGCATGCCAAATCAACCAAAGCAGCCATCCCCATTGACATTACCAGTATAAACCCATTCCACTTATTTTCAAGACAGAGTTAACCGGGAAGAGGGGCGAAGTCAGAGCTCCATCACTCCTCGCATCTCATCTCATTTCATATTGAATAATTAATTATAAATACCGCCGAGCCATTAGTGTCATACGTGCAATCCTGTAGAGTGGAAGCCTCCAACTGTTAGGGAACCAATTTGCATTTTATAATTTTTCCTTTCCTCCATAACACAGAGGTCCAAATCCACTGGGGATAAACAATAAATCATTAGTTCTCGAAAGTAGTCATCAAAAAATATATCTCTCCAGAGATGACAGTTACAGAGGTTGAACGTACGAATAATGAAATTAATGCAGGTCTTTGAGAGAATTTCCGGCATCCAATTTGCATGGTAACTATATATTTAAAAAGAAATGAATATCTCTCAAACTAGAATATTTTATGACACCATAAGCACCGTAATGGAATTGTAATATGTTGGGACTGATATCAATGTGTATATGTGGAAACTGTCTAATAAAAAGCAAACCGCAAATGTGGATTCCATGCTTACATTCATGCTCATGTTATCAACTTCCTTTTGTCTGTAGAAGTAACATGACTATGAACCATTCCGAGATGTCTTGCAAAATATCAAGAAAGATACCAACAAAATTGTGCCTTTTTCTCAAAAGTTTGCAGTCTCATTCATGTCTGTAAACGGTAAATGGGGACACCTGTATACTATAGGCCTTATTTATGGCATTTTGGGTGGGACAGAGCAGTAAGGCAGCTTGTTGCACTGCCCTATGCCAAAGTGAAAGGGCAGGAAAGCACAGTATTTAAGAAATTAAGTATCAGCCTAATTCATCATTGTTAAATCCGGTCGCAAAGGGCCAGATTCCTAGAATCTGGCCCTTTGCAAGCGGTATTTTTGCATTTGGGATTCATCATCCCAAATGCAAAAATCGCTATTTAAGAATTCGCATATTTGCGAGGAATAGCATTTAAGGAATCTCTATCTCTATTAGAGATTCCTTAAATGCTATTCTTGAAACATTTTTAAATTGCGAATTCGCAAAAATGTCCCGCTATTTACCGCGAGGTCAAACCTCGTGGTAAATAGCGGAAACTTAGAAAAAAGCATTTTTATGCATTTTTCTAAGTTTCATGTTACACACACACATGTCCTTGGGACATGTGTGTGCGCAACACCAATGTAGCATACATTTCAGGGGTGCTACAGGGTGTCCTTTGGACACCCCTGCACCTTTGAAATCGCAATTTCAATATGCAAATCGCTAATTGCGATTCGCACATTGAAATGTCTTCCCATTCATTCCTTTGGGCCTTTAGGCTCATAGGAATGAATGGGGAGATATTCCTTAATTGCGATTAGCAATTTGCTAATCGCAATTAAGGAATAATTAGAAATCGCAATTTATTTAGCGATTTCTTAATGAATAGCATTTTGCTATTCCTTAATAGCGATTCCTTAATAATCGCTATTAAGGAATAGCAAATACTCACCTTGATGAATCAGGCTGTATGTTCCTGTACTTTCTGCCTGCGCTGGTGCTATTTCAGGGACCTAGCGCCAACGTTGGCACCATTGTACCATGGTGCAAGGATGCCTCCGCTGTAGGCAGGATTGTTTTTGTACCGGAAGGGGCACCTTCCTGCACAAAAACAATCATAGGATGCTGTAATGAGCTACAGACTCATTGGAAAGTTTAATAAAGAGGGTTTTTCCAAATACAGCGAGAATCCCAACATCGAATGTCGCAAATGTTGAAGGAATGCAGAGCACGCAAGACTTATTGAAACAAATACATATTTTGTTATGCTATGCTAACACGTGCCTGGTGCATGCAAGACAAACTGCGAAAGGCACAATACTATGTCACAAATGCAATCTTACGATAGTTCATCACCCCCCCCTCCTCAAAACAAAACATAACCCTCATTACCAACAGTACAATAAATAAGAAACATGTAATTAACCCATACATTTATACATTACAAAATCTTTGAATTTGTCAGGTATCTTGACATTGCAAGTGGCACATTGTCTGCTGTGCGCCAATTCAGATAGAGCAGAGTGATTAGCTGAAATAGGAAGCTCATCTATAACTGGTTGTACATGTTCATTCACACTAACAGGTGTGTGCTGCACACAGAATGCCCAGCAGATTCCACAACATGTCTGCCTTTACTTAATATAATCTTCTACCATCCATTGCTCTCAGGTAATGCAGCACCTTTACTAACTCTTTCATCTTTACCTGGTGTGATATAAACAGTTTCACCCTTCCCTGCTCTGACTGGACTTTTGACCAATACCCAGTTCCCTTTTTATAAATCGTGGGAAGACACATTGTGTCTATCATCACAATTCGTTTAGATTTCAATTTGATTTGCAACAACTTTTGAGACAATTGGATCATTAGCCCTTTCGTTCTATCATTCCCAAACTATTTCTCCAACTAATTGGGAAGGAGAGCGGTATGAGGACGTCTGTCTCTGAATAAAGAAAGGGTGTCCCCCGGTGGTACAAAGTGGTGTGGTGTTATAACACCAAACTTTCTGTTTTAGAAATGATTTGATATCCAGATTAGCAGCTAAAGCAGTTTCCATCCCCTCTTTGATCATCCAATTACCTCTCTCTACTAATTCATTGGAGGAAATTGAATGAAAAGCTAGTTACAAATGGGTGACATTAAGTTTTATTTTTAAACTTGGGCATACTATCAGAAGTAAAATGTGTGCCACTGTCAGTTATAATACATCTAAGTGGTCTTTCTAAACTGAAGAACTGTTCCAAGAAATTCGTTGCTGAATCTGTGTCAGGTGATCAAACAAACTGGAATGGTAATCCATTACTAAACCCAGAAAATCTCATGGTGTCAGGCAATAATACATATGGTCCTGAATAATCCATACTCAACTTATCCCATGCAGCATCCGGATAAACCACAGGATGTAATGGAGTCTTGTGCACTTTCCAGTGTTTATCTGACAATAAACATTCTGGATATTTGTCAATCAGAAATCTGACCTGTGCATCAATACCTGGCCACCAATAAAACTGTTTAACGCTCATTATAGTTTTGGTTGCACCTAGATGACCTCGATGTCAATGTTTAATAATGGTATTACTTAGTTTAGAGGGAGGTTATACGACTCCCCTCTCTAGAGCAAACCATTTTCATCAGCCACTTGAGCAAATAATTTCAACTCTGCAACAAGATATTTCTTCTCAGGCCATCCTGGAACAATGTACTCCCTCACTTTGTTCAAAATAACATCAGTCTGACAATCAGACAACCATTCAGATTAATGCCTGTGCCACACTCCCCACTGACAGCATCAACAGTCAGTATGCACACTACATCATCCAACATACAATCATCACTCGTATCCTCAATTTGCATGTGTGAAAGAGATTATGCACACACAAAAATCCACCTGCGGCATGCTGAAATTCAAAGACAAACTCTTAACGTTTAGAACCATGTAAGCTGGCTGACAAGTTATTACCTGAGCCTGCAGTGAAAATATGTACTAAAGGCTTGTGATCTGTATTTAACTCAAACTTACAGCCCCAGACATACATTTTGAACTTGTGAACAGCCCAGACACAGGTTAAGGCCTCATGCTTGATATGCTGTATTGTTTTTGTACTGCTTGAGTGATCTGGTTGCAAAGGCCACAGTGTGTTCCCTTACAGACTTTCTTTGACTCAAAACAGCTCCCAGACCACTTTCATCTAGCATCTACAGTGATGTTTGAAGATTGACTATCTTGAAACGCACTTAACCGCTTCAGCGCGTCGCGAATTTTCGCGCTGTGCTGAAGATTCTAAAACGGGCGTGGTTGTGACGGAATGGTTCCGTCACCATCACCGTTCAACCGACGCTCGTGACGGAACCGTTCTGTCACAAGCGTCACAGGGGTTAACCCAGGAGCTTTTTCAATGAGTACTTTAAGGTCATTGAAACCATTCTCCTTATCAATAGACCAATGAATTTTCTCGCCTTCCCTCAGTAATGCTCTTAAAGGTTCAATAGCTTGCGCGTAGCAAAGAGCAATTCTGACATAATATTGAGCAAGGCCAAGAAAAGAGTGAACCGCTTCCCTGTCAGAAGGAACCTTAGCTTCTTTAAAAGTCCTGATGAGAGAATACTTGGGTCTGACTCCTGATGCCAGAATTGTGTGCACAAGGCATTCCAACCCAATAGTAATACATTTACACATGTCCTCTCTAATAGTCACTCCTGTTTGCAAAAGCACATTAAGTACCTGTTTCCAAATCCGGTTGTGCTCGTCAATAGTGTCTGGAAAAATCAGGACATAGTCTTGATAAGCCTGCACTTCCCTTAGATTGCCAAACAGATGGTCCATCAGCTTTTGAATTATACTGGCAGCTGATGTCAGGCCGAACATGAATCCGGTATTTGAATTCCCCAAGTGGTGTGTAGAAAGTGGTCAATTTCTGTGATTCCTTTGCAGGGGCTACTTGGCGATATTCTAACCTAAGATCAATTACAGAGAACCTCTTGGCACCACCTAAATTAGCTAAAAGCTTCTGAATTCAAGGGAAAAGGATTGCAATCAATGTGTGTGTTAACATTAAGACTTTTTAAGTCAGAGCACAGCCTAAGTTCTCCTGTCCTTTTTCATCCGAATACAGTGGGCGCAACCAAGAATGACGAATCAATGTCTTATGATACCTTGAGAACATACATTCTGTAACATAAGTTTCAATTACTCCCTGACACACAACGGGACAGCTCTTACTTTGTTTACCATGGGCAGGACTGGAGGTTTGAGCCTGATGCAGTGTTTAAAGCCTTTCATATTGCCTACTTTCTCACTGAAAAGTTGTTTGAACTCACTCAAGATACTCTTTACTAAATCATTCACACTGCAAATATAATCAATAGGTAACGTTCCTAAAACGATTGGTGCTTCAGAGGCAGGTTTTAACAGTAGCTTTAACAGTAGGCCCACATTTTCCACATCCTCACACCCTAAAATGTTTTTGCCTTTTACCCCACATAAATCTTGGTGGTTATCACCCTACCCATGCAAACCACTTTGGCTGAAAAGAAACCTAACATATCGATATCTTTCAAACCAAACACTTTAGGGTGTAAATCAGTAGAGATCAGTGATCTATCCCCTTGCTTATGAAAAATAGTATCCCTCAAAATATTATTGGAGTCCCTGAGCCTGCCATACCCTGTATTGTAACTTCGCACATGGGACCCTTCATTTAAGTAGAACCACTTTGTGAATAGACTCAGTACAGGTATCAACTTCAGTATCCACACTACTAATTTTAATTGTGTTCTTTTTACTCCTACACATTGTCTGAAAATGGCCTATTTTCTTGCAGAACACACATATCTTTCCAATATCTGGACATCCCGTGAAACTGCTGATATGGCTTTTTGAACCACATCTGAAACACACAATTGAACCTTTCTTCTGCGTTCTTTTATCATTCTTGATTTTGTGTTCATCAAACAAACTGGATCAATACGCCAAGGCTCCTCAATAGCTAGCACACTGAAAGAAGCCTCAGGATGAAGTAATGTGGAAGAAATAAGAGATCTTTTGATGCTTTTAGCCAAGTCAATTACCTAATTAAGAGTTGGGATTGCGGCAACTCAGCAATTTTTCTTTAATTTTGCAAGATGAGCAACTGAACACATACTGATCTCGTATGCTTGTTGTCAACATTCAAATCAAACTCACAAGTAGAAGCATATGTGCAGCAATATACTCTTCATTTCCTTCATCCACAGCTTGCTTGTGTTTAAAAAAATTATGCCGCTCCAATATAATGCTAGATTCATGTAAAAACTGTTTGCATAAGTGCTCAAGAGCTTCTATGTATACATTCCATTGAGCATCACCAGACATGTGCTTGTATGATTGTGAAATTGCCAAATATTTGCTGCGCAGCAAGCCCTAAACTGCCAAATAATAAGGCAAATTTACTCTGAGTACTATATTTGCTCGCATCACATGCTGCAATGTGATTCTCAAATAGTCTAAGCCATTGTGACAACTTAATGGCTGGCTTCCCAGGTGTGGGCAAAAGGGGAGTTGGTTGGGTGATTTGTTGAGGTGTGGCCACATCTGTACAGTAAACAATGTAGACGTTTCCCAGGACAACTGTACAAAAAAATTTAAAAGTTGTGCCATCAACCCAAAATAAATAAATATTGATTTTACCACACCACGATGTTAATCAAACTTGAGGAAGTGGAAGATACTAAAATAGAAACACTGAGCATATATTGAGCTCCGATGTGAATGACCAACTAAACTTGAGAACATTGCTGCATATGAAGGAATTGCATGAATAACTCCAAGCCCTAGATGGCTTTGAAGCAAATGCTGCTAGTGGAATAGTTGGTTGAATTCAGCCAAATCCAAGATGGCGGCCATGTTTTAGAGTCTTGACATCACTACGATGCATGCCAAGCCACGGGTTCAGCATGTAGTCCAACTCTTGTGTATAAGTCTCACTGAGCGTCTAGAGTGATGACATTACTGCATTGCAAATCAAGTCACAGGCTCAGATCCAACTCGTGCAAATTAATGATACAGCACGATTCTAGGCACACACTCTGCCCGATAGCCTCTTCAGTTTCAACATTTAATTCCTCAAATCTACAATGAAGTATGCAGTGTGCTGGATGACGGAGGCAGGGTGATGTTAGTCATGTTAGACCTGTCGGCGGCTTTTGACACCGTCCCCCTTGAGGATCTCCTCATAAGACTACATGACATCGGTCTAGGGGGGACGGTGCTCAACTGGTTTCGCTCCTTCTTAGCCAACCGCCGACAAACGGTCTGGGCCTCTTCTGGATCTGCCGAAATGCCGCCATTGGGAGTCGGAGTTCCCCAGGGCTCAGTATTGAGCCCTACTCTATTTAACATCCTCATGACCCCTCTGCCGACTTTGGTGGAGTCCTACGGGGCCCAGATTGTCTCATATGCTGACGACACCCAGCTCCTTTTCACCTGCCGTAAGAGTGATGAATTCGATGGGGGAAGTATCCGTGAGTGCCTTGGGGCTGTTTTTAATTGGTTCCATCTGAACAGCCTCAAGTGCAACTCGGATAAATCAGAGATACTTTTCTTTGGATGTCCTTTGGAACCGGAATGGCGTGGTTGGTGGCCTGCCGACAAGTTCCCTCCAGCTCAGGCTTCTAAATGGGCTAAGAACCTGGGAATTAAAATCGACAATGAGCTTACGCTCAAATCCCAGGTGGCAACCCTTCCAGGGACTTGTTTCGGCATTCTCAGGATGCTTCGAAAGTTTTTTCCTCTGTTGTCCGAGGAACATCGGAGAATAACGGTACAGGCCCTTATCTGATCCAGGTTGGATTACGCGAACATTCTGTATCTGGGTCTCCCAGAATACCTTCTACAGCGTATGCAGGTGACCCAGAATGTCGCAGCACGAGGTATTTTTGGTCTGCATCGTCGAGCCAGTGCCTCAAACCTGCTGCAATCCCTCCATTGGCTTCCCATTCGGAAGAGGATAATGTTCAAGGCCTTGACATTAGCCCACAAAGCACTGCACGCCTCTGGTGCAAAATACCTACAGAAGAAGCTGGACTTTTACCGGCCGACGCGATCTTTAAGATCGGAGTCCCTAGCACTTGCTGTAGTGCCGCGTATAAAGAGGACACGTCTGGGAGGTCGGTCCTTCAGATTCCTGGCCCCGCAGTTGTGGAATTCCTTACCTCTGTTCTTACGGTCCACATCCAATCTACTTGCCTTTAGGAAGGGTCTTAAGACTTGGTTATTCTCTGGTTAGAGCTCTGTTACCCTTCTCTCTGTTTTTAACCTTTTTTCTGTTATGTTTCTCTGTCTTTTTTTCCGGGTCTGGAGCACAAAGCGCCGGGACACTCCTTTGGAGTAGCCGTTGCGCTATACAAGACCCATAAATAACATAACATAACATAATATAACAGTGTTGGTCTGCCAGGAAAAGGTGGCATCAGGCAACCAAGAGCAAGTCCTGTCAAGGCTCCTGCAGGTAGCTCAAAGCAAGGAACAATTTGGAATTTGTTAAAATGCATTGGTGAGTACAATGATTCCAGTGTCCACTTGTCACTAATCTGTAATGAGTTACTGACTCATCAGAAAGTTGAATAGAGAGGCTTATTCCAAAGTCACTTACCAATGGTGCACCGCGACCACCCAGAGAGGATCCCAACAAGTGTTGCAGCTGTTGAAGGAATGCTTACTAACGACCAGCAGAGCACAGGAGGTTTATTCAAAAGAATACATGTAATGTAATGCAATGCTAACACATGCCCGTCGCATTCAAGACAAACTGCGCAACAGGCACGTGACAAATAACATGTCTGAAATGCAATCATATGATGGTAAAGGGGCGGTTTCCTCTTTCTATTTGTGCAGGACACATGCAAAGAGGAAAACAACTCCTCACCTTGGGAGGCATACGGATTGAACGCTTCCTCAGGTTTACATTACTTTGTAAATCTGGGGAAAACCTACTGCAATGCCTATGGAATACCTCCTGGGCACTTAGTAAGGCATTGCAGTGATGTGCACTCATTTGATTTACTCATGATTGATGAGGCCACTCAAAGCCACACAGGGTGGCTTTGCATGGCTTCACAAGTCTTTATGAGGGTCCTGCCTCAAACATATATCACTTTGCAAGGTGCAAAAGTGACATAGGGCTCTCATAAATAAGCCCCTATTTGCATTATTATAGGGTGAAGTTATATACATACTTTGTCACATACCTGTCTGGATCAGTTAGTGACCTGTTTAAATTGCTTTTATATTTTATATTGAGGGCTATTAATTAAAGGATTTATGTGTGTTGTTCTACCAATGTAGCAGGAACATTCCTTGCCCTGCGTAGGTGCCAGAGTGTAAAGCAGATAGGCGTATTTCCTGCCTATGCTCAAAATGATATGACTCACTTGCCATTGGTAGTGCTGAAATACATTTTACTTGTAAAAGCCATTTTCATTGAAACAATGCTGAATCGAAATGTGCTGCAGGATGTGGGAAATGCATACTTGCCTGATAATTTCCCAGATTTTGCCCTACAAATGATAGAGAATAAGTCTTGATAAATAGAAGGAACATGGTAAAAGTAGACCTACATCAAAGGGTGAGGCCTGTCATAATTTTATCAGAATTGTCTGCTGCCTTTTATAAGGTCAGCCACCTATTACTTGACTGAAGTGTCCCAATTCAATTTAACGGTCACATGCGTTCATTGGTAAGGGTGGTCTAAGAGGTATAAGCTGTACTGGAGGCAGGCTGATGACAAAGAGCTAATTGAGAAGCTTTAACAGAGGACTACAAAGTTAAGATCATGCCTCAGTGATGTCTTTCAAAAGTAAGGCAAATTAATTTGCCCCTAAAACTGTCAATGACTGATGTGTTGCATTTTGTGCGGCACAGTCCTACCTGGTCAGGGATCCTTGGAAGTGTCCTTCAAAGGCCTCCCAGTAAAAAAATTGTGGGTATATTTTGATTGATATTTATCTATAAAAAGCAATTCGCTAAAGAGTACAAGGTTTACAACTTAATCCATCAATAAAATTGCTCTCATCCTCCATTACACATCTGAGTGTAACCCTGTATAAAACAAGATCATTTATGTTCAAACATTTCAACCATCAATATGTTATTGCATTTAGAAATCATATATGTAAATACGTATCTGCTTATAGGTTTCTTGTCCTTCTTGAATAATAATGTTATATGTCAGAGTGGGTAAACATGATTAGAGGGAAAAGTTGCTATTATGTAAGTGTATGACAATACATTTTGTTTAAAATAGTTTTAATGTATATATACTGTCTATGTATATGCACAACATACCTGGACATCAACCTTAATGAGTAGAATGCTTATATATGTGCATATTTTATATATTTGTATATGAATAGTTAGTTCTAGATGTGTGGGCATGTTTGTGTACATGAATTTTACTTTAGTTACAGCAAAAACAAAATCCGAAAACAATATTTAAAAACAATTCTATATATAAAAATAAATGAAGGTATTTCACATTACATATATATGTTTGCAATAGTACATAATAAACACATCTTAACTTTGTAAAATAAATAGGTGGATTAGTGTATGTATATGTTTTTATGCTTGTTTATATGAAACTATGTATGTTACAGTATGTATATCTCATTATAGGGAAGGCATCCTTGTATGGCACGCAGTCCGCAGAGGCAAGCAGAGGCACTACATATGCCCCCAGGACCAATTTTTGAGTGGCCTACGGCAACAGGGGACCCTGTGTGAGGTGCCCCATATCCCTTTCCAACAAACTTTTTATGGTGGGATTCTTACCATGACAAGGCAGTATGAAAAGGAATTTGTAATCTTGATGGCGCACTGCTACTGCACTGCCACCATTCAGGGACGCTACTCCAACAGCCACCCTGTAGGGATCTATAATGCTGGAGGGCCACGGTCTTGCGTCCGACAGCTTAGGGTCTGACCGCCAGTATCAGAATACGGTGATCAGACCAAAGTGCTGTTGGAGGTGAGAACGCCACCGACGGCCTGTCTGTCTGTGGTCCGACCACCACCATTGCAATCTGGCCCAGAATGCATGTCTGAGTATGGAGAAAAGGATGCTGTCACACATGTGTCCCTGAACATGGAATCATGCCTCCATGTATAGGCAGATACATTGATAAATGGAGAGCCCAAACAATTTGATACTTCAACACAACATACATGTATTTATAAGACCATGTAATTATTGCTGATTCTATGTACATATAGGGGTCGTATATAGCATGGCCTATGCTTGTACTACAGCATTACTAAGGGTCTCATTACGATGGCAGACAAACTTCTGACTGTCCGCCATCGTCCCGGGGATGGGGACCAGCTGCCTATAGGGAAGCAGTCCCAAATTTCAAACTACAATGCAGCCACCGCCACAGCGACAGCAAAAGGCATTTTTTAATATTACGGCTGGTGCTGCTGGCAGTAGCCCTGCGGCAATGGAAAATATGCAGGTTTTACTTTTCCCTGCACTACGTGGCAGGCACCATGCCGTGCCTACCACATGTGCATGGAAATGTAGGGGGATACCATAGTTTCCCCCCACTTGCACAAACCAAATGCCCCTGCACAAGGGGGACCTGCAACAGGCCCCCAAAGCCCAACCCCACCAACCATTCCATGGCAGGTGAACTGCCCTGGAAAGGCTGGCCGGGATACTGCATCCTAATTAAGTGGGTAGTGCCTGCTAAGCAACACCACCATTCTAGGGATGTGGGGCATTCCAACAGGCAAAATGAATGATTGCCACTGTCAGATCAGTGGCAGTGGGGTGGAAAATGGCCACAAGATCGCGGTGAACCCTCCACCGGCAGCTTGCCGGTGGTGGATTTACTCTCAGAGTAATCAGCTCCTATGTACTTTATGTATCTATATATATATATATATTCACTGAAAAAAACACAGGTTTCAGGGGTGTTATAGTTAGTTGGTCATTTCACTCGTGCAAAACCATTAAAATTCCCCCGTACTAACTATAACTCACGCTCCCGCAATCCACTGCTGATGATGTCACATATTACATCATTCATGACATCGTCAGTGACATCACTGATGACATCTCAAATGACATCACTGATGACATCACTGATGACATCATCCAGTGAATGTGTTTTTGTACGATATTTAAATAAGTATTGTGTATATATATATATTACCTACTGGCGGTCGCCAGTAAGTATATATAGTTAGGATTTTTTTTCTATGGAACGTTTGAAAATTCTATGTCTAATAACTTTGGCGTTTGTCGACGGAATCGGCTGAAATTTGCAGGAAAATGGCACATTTTGTTTCTGATCAGCCCCTGAAAATTTGGGGGGGTTTTGTCAAGGGGGGGCCGAGAAAAAAGGGGGGTCCCAAAACGCGTTTTACCCATTCATTTTTTCATAGGGCGTTTGGCCTCACTTTTAGCTCGAACGGCTGAATGGATTTACACGAAACTTGGAAACATTTTAGGGACTGTTAGCCCGATGTGCCTTTGCTGGGTCTCAATATATGTGCTCCAGTGGATTTTGAGAAATTAACGTTTAAAAAAACAGATATATCTGTGACAGCGTCCCGCATAGCGCTCCAGTTCGCGTACTTTTCGCGTAACAGAGCTTTGCGAAGCGAAGCTGATTGGCTCTCCGGTGTCTGTCAACATTCTAAACAGTCCGTAGCGGCCGCCATCTTGTCTCTCGGTAGGATCGAGAGACAAGAGGAGGCCAAAGCGAAGGGGCAAATGACCATAAGGGGGCATAGTAGATTCTCCCTTACCCCCTAGGTTTGATGTGGAGGCTTTAAAAGGGCCCCGGGGGGCAAACATTTTTTTTAAAAAATCATTTTTTTTCATGGGGTGCGCCCGGTACGCGTACCGGAAAGCGGTCTGGGGAGCGTACTATAAGGAAACAAGAATGATTGACTTCTAGAATTCTAGTAATTTTTCATAAAGGGAAGGTAGTTCTTAAAAGAACTTATTTTTTATTATTTTTGTTGTTTTTAATTTTTTTAATTCTTTTTCTGAACATTTTTAGACTTTTTTTGTATTTTTTGAACGGTTTTATATTTTTTTTGGTTTTTTCAGGGGGAAGAACGAAAAACAGGCATTAGAAACGGCTCAACAGGAGCAACAAAAAAATTACTTTCTGGGGCATTTTGAGCACTTGTGATTTTCAAATGCTCTGTTCATTAATGGAAAGCTCATTTCGCCGTGACAAAGCAAACCCCCACAATAAATGCACACCAGCTTGATATGTTGAAAATTAGTTTGAATAGCGGGGACCATCTCCCTCGCCTCTGGTCCCGAAAAACTTTCATGGGATGAGGTGGTGGCCACAAGAGTTGGTGGATTTTCACTTAGGTTACGCACCTCCGCCATACTATAATTTATAGGATGCCACCTTTGCATGTGGCGATGCATTGTATAGTTTCCAAAGCTATACTTTTTATCCGTGCCTCGAGACAGAGGTTCTTTACATATCAGGCATGTAACATAACGTGCATTCACCTTTTTTTGGCCTGCAGGAAATGAAAAAAACTGCCAAATAAAATTGGCCTTGCGGTGTGATTTTCTGGGGCTCTTCAGGGAAAATTTTTATTTGATTTACATCTTGTTCTTCTTCTTCCTCCTCTTCTTCAGGGTTGGGAATAAACTGGGGAGGTGGTCCATCCTTCCTAGGAGGTTGTGGTGGTGGTGGGGGTCCACCAGCTGAAGCTACAATTGAAGCCATCTTCCAATAATGATAATAGTTCTTTCTCTCACAAAGTTGAAAGTCAGAGTGAGAAAAATAGGAGGGGGCTTTCATCATTTTGGAAAAAAAATGTTCTAAACCAATGAAAAGTGTTATTTTTAGGTCACATGACCTAGCTTTAAATCATTCAGAAATAAAAAATGAAATCAACCAATAAAAAGTGTTATTTTCAAGTCACATGACCTGTTATGCTTACGTTACGCGTCCCGTAACGCGACCCGGATCGCTTCCGAGTAGCTGCGCTTCACGCCTTGGTTCGCGTTCCAGAACGCTTCCGGGTGCGTTAACGCGGCGCGTCATAAGACGTATTACGCGGTAACGCAATACGTCGCGCTTACGCGACGCGTCACGATATCGTTTTCTAACGCGGTGGTTGCGCTAATGGAACGTTTACCGGTTCGTGGAGCGGGTCGCGGAACCTTATTAAGCTAACAAATAAATAAAAAAAATATTACAAAAATATAAAATATATTTTTGAATTAGAATAAGAATACATTTTACAGCTTTTGATATTTGTTATTAAAAAAACATTGAAATTCACTGAAAAAACCATAGGTTATAGACCATATATAGTTAGGGATTAGCATTTACAAAACCTTAATTTACTCACACAAAACCATAGAAATTCGCATATATAGTTAGTTGCAATAACTATATATCGCGCACCTGCAATCCACTGCTGATGATGTCACATATTACATCATTCATGACATGGTCAGTGACATCACTGATGACATCACTGATGACATCATCCAGTGTTTGTATGTTTCTGTAAAGTTAAAATATGTCTTACATATTGAAGAATGAGTGGATGTATAAGTGTCTGGATGAAGGATTTAGTAGGTGCATGACTGACTGTATGAGAGAGTGATTAAATGTGTTTCACTGAGTGCATGGGTTAGTGACTAAACTGTCTTAATTTGTGCATCATTATGTCTGTTGTTCTGTAAACTGTTGCATGTGTTAATCAGTAGCTATATGAGTAACTATATGAGTTATTTATTGGTTGCCCAAGTATTTGTATGTGTGTGGGTGGCTGGGAGGTGTATGACTCTGTGCATAGATGTGTGAGCAGTTGATTCACTAGATGTATGGGTTCAAACGTGCATGTGGAAACAGCTGTATGGGCAGTTGACTGTGTGCATGAGTGTATTGGTGAGTGAATGGATATCTCAGTGCTACATGTCAAAGTAAGTACATATGTAAAACACAGTACATGTGAGAGTTGACATATATAAATAACTGAGCATAAGAGCCAGTGAATGTGAGAGTGGCTGTATGAATCATTGTGAACTTGTATCAGAGATTGTATAAGAGAGTAAATATGTGTTAAAATATGTTTGAATTAGTAAGGTGTGTATAACTGTATAGTTGAGGAAATGGAGGAGTGATTGATTCTTTTCATGACTGACTAGATGTGTGAGTAACTCCATGGATGAGTGACAATCTGTGAGTGTCTGTTTACACTGATTGTATCTAAGGTTATATTAGAGTCTGAAGAGGTTCATCGTATTATCACATGAATGATATTATCAGTGATGTGATCAGTAATGTCAAATGAGATGTCATCAGTGATGTCATCAGTGATGTCATCAGTGATGTCACTGACCATGTCATGAATGATGTAATATGTGACATCATCAGCAGTGGATTGCGGGTGCGCGATATATAGTTATTGCAACTAACTATATATGCGAATTTCTATGGTTTTGTGTGAGTAAATTAAGGTTTTGTAAATGCTAATCCCTAACTATATATGGTCTATAACCTATGGTTTTTTCAGTGAATATATATGGTGGGAGGAGCGGGTCCTCAAAACCGCCTTTCAAGAGGAATATAATACCCATATAAGATCTTACCTGAGGTACATAGACGACGTGTTCATTCTGTGGGAGGGGAGTGAGGAAGAAGCAGCATTGTTTGTTAATAAGATCAACAATAACGAATTTAACTTAAGATTCACTTTTCACATTGAGAAAAGAGAAATTGAATTTCTTGATGTTAAGATCTTTGTCCATGAAAACAAACTTGAGAGCACCCTTTTTAGAAAAGCCACTTCTGGTAACATTACTTTGCATGCAACCAGCTCTCATCCAAAGCACCTCATTGCCAGTATCCCATACGGAGAAATCTTAAGGATAAAGAGAATCTGTAGTAGTGAGGAGCAATTTGAGAAATGTAAATCTGACCTGTTTGCTAGACTAAAAGATAGAGGATACTCTGCTAAAATGATTAAGGAAGCTGAAGAAAAGGCAAAAGCTAGACCTAGGACAAGCCTTTTTTCTGATGAGGAAAGCTTCAATACACCCACTCTCGGTAGCCCTTCAAATGTAACTAACACTCCTAGATTAATAACAACATATAACAGGGAGGAACGTCAGATCAGGTCTATAATCAACAAGCATTGGCCTGTTGTACTGACAGATAATATCCTCCACAACAAAATAGCTGCGAAACCTGTGATTACATTTAGGAGAAGCAGCACCATGGGCACGAGATTAGACAAAGTGTCTCCAGAGATCAAAAAAGTCTCTACTTGGTTACCATCTAAGAAAGGCTTTACCAAATGTACAACATGTAGAGCGTGTAATTTTGGGTGCAACATGTCATCGTACTTAACACCTTTCAAGACTACTTCCAATCTTATAACTGGCAATTACAATTGCAAAACCGAATATGCGGTATATGTCCTGACGTGCACCTGTGAGCTGCGCTACGTGGGTAGTACGAAGCTACAGATGCATGTCAGGATATTGCAGCATATTAAGGCCATTCTGCACAGCGATGCAACATATCCTGTTGCCAGACATTTTAAGAAAGTGCATGCCAATAACATCAATTGCCTTTCTTGCTATGTAATTGACGCTGTGAGCAGAAAAAGGAGACAGGGCAATAGAGAACGCCAACTCCGTCAGCTAGAGACCAAATATATCTTGGACCTAGACTGCAAATGGCCCAACGGGTTGAACACAACGGAAGACATTCTCAGCTTTCTGTAGAACAAGCAGGGCGGGCATTGTCTTGACACGTTGGTTCAACAATTAAGTTTTGTATATATCAGCATCACCAAATCTGTCCTTGTAAATAATATTGTATATAATTTTGTATATACATTTCACTTTTCCTCATGTAATATTTCTCAAAGTATATTAGTTGGAAATTTCTATATACATTCAAATGTTTTTAGGATTCAAAGAGATTGTTTAATCAGTATTATTAATGAACTAATCTAGTTTTTTGTGTACAGATGATGGGACCTAGCATATACATTTGATGAATTTGAGAAATTCACACCATTCACATTTGCACTTTACAAATTTAATGTTATGGGATGTACTCTTAGCACTTTCTTGTTACCTCTCCAGTCCTCTAGACTACATAGTGTGCAAAAACAAAAAGAACTGTTTTAACTATACTGATATCCTATGGCGCATTAAATAATATAGGGGTAGATTATAAACGGATTTAACCGGTTATATATTTCCCTATATTCAATGACAAAGAAAACGGCAGATACAAAGGGATTGATCCTTTGTAGAGAAGTAGTTTTAAAGAAATTGAACTGTATTTATTATTTTAAATAAGTTCAGTGGCACTCGTGCAATTTATATGTCATTGTAATGTATATATTTAAATATGACTACATCAATTAATTGTCGCGTGTCAACAGTGATATGACTTTCTGAAAAATGTTGTTAATGCGAATGGTAATAATACAGCAGTATGTTTTCTATGTTGTTGCACATGTGATCTATGATGCAAACAGTGGGAGGGGCACTCTTGCACTTTAAATATAGATGATGGTGTATTCAAACTGTGACACGTGATCAAGGGCTTACGGGCTTGAAACGCGTTGTGTTGGGTCATTTAAAATAAAATCACTGCCCACTTGAATACCTCGGAGGTCTGTGTCTCTTTCCTCGCCTGTCTGCTGCTGCAAGACTTCAGGAAGTGGTTTGAGTGTTTCCATATATATATATATATATATATATGCACAAAGTAGCCAGACTGCAACTCCAGTTCCCAAGAACGGAACAAATGACCAAAACGAATCCAATATAAGGCAAGAAAGATTTCATTGAGGCAAACTTAGCAGCAAAGCAAACTGACGTGTTTCGGGCGGATGCCCTTATTCACAGTCAAATGTTTACCCACAATGCATGGATTTTTAAAATGCTGGTGCACACCATGTGATTAAATTCGACATAGAAGAAATACTACTACGTTTATATGGCACACCGGAGTACAGAGGTAAGTAATAACCACATCCAATGTTAATATCACACGGATACAAATTGCTGAATAAATTCATAGGTTATAGCAAGATTGTTTCTGCATAAATTCTTCAACACAGTCAAAACAGTATAATACTATTGATGCACATCTTGTGCAAATCATCGCAATATGTAAACATAACACTCAGTGCAAAAAGACAATGTAGTTTAAAAGTATAATATAAATACTTAAAAACATTTTAAATACAAAAATGAATTGGTTTTATAAAAACTGTCCTTTAACGATGTGCAATCCTACGCAATCCTACGCAATGTAAACTTGACACTTGACTTGACACTGTGCAAAAAATGCTAATAAATACTGTACTGTTAAGACCATGAACACTATTTACAATCCTGCGGGGACATCTAAAATTGATGGCAACCCCTTCTGCTAGTAATAATGCTTTGGGGACATCTACTAATGATGGCAACCCCTCTGTTCTCAGATATCACGCCTACGTCTAGTAAATATCTACTATTTGTGCCCCTAACACCTATGATAACGAGTCCAAAACTAATATTGTAGACTGGTTTATCAATCCATATCTACAGGTCAAAGAAAAATAAAGGTGAATGATGAACAATTTAAAATAAACAGCAAAGGAAATAACATTTGGGCAATGTAAAACGATATTACAATGTGAGAGCGGCCTCTTAGGTTGATGGTGTTTCCATTAAATAGTTGAGGGCTAGGGTGCAAGTTTTTACTAATCATAATTAATTGGTCAACCCTATAAAAAGTGGTACAAATCTTCTGTGGTGTTGAGCCCATTCGGCACCTTGGTATCCAGTTTAAGTATCATCTTGCACTCCAGTTGACGCAGCATCTTGTCTCTGTCCCCTCCCCTACGCAGGATATATATAGCAAACTGCATTGAAGACTGAGTGGATGTATAAGTGTCTGAATGGAGGATTTAGTAGCAATGTGATTGACTGTCTTAGTGACGATTTTAAAGTGTCTCACTAAATATATGGGATAATGATAAAACTGTGTGAATCACTGTATCACTTTATCTCTTGTTGTATAAACTACTACATAGTTATTAATAAGTTAAGTGAGTATTTGTATGGGATAGTGAATGAATGTGTGTGTGGTTGGGTTGGAGGTGTGTGACTGTCCAAAGATTCGTAAATAGTTGATTTAGTAGGTATATGAGGTTAAGACTGTATGTGTAAACAGTTTTTTGGGTGAGTGAATCTCTTTATGGGTGTGGTGATGAGTAAATATATTTCTCAATGATACATGTCCAACAAACTAGAAATACAAAAGGCAGTGTATGTGACAGTTGTTGTATATAAATAAGTATACATAAGACTCAGTGATTGTATGTGTGATGTATGGATAACTGTATACTTATAACAGTGATTTTATAACACACTACGTATGAGTTACTATCTACATGAATAAATAAAGTGGTGTTTGTGTAAATGTGTAGCTTAGTAAATATAAGTATGATCAATTGTTTTCATAAGTGAGTAGGATGACTGCATAAGTGGATATAATGTGAGCTGGTGTGTAATGATGATGTTGGTGTATAAGTATATTTAATAGTGTTGTATTGATCTTTGATAGCATGTATGAGTGAATCTATAGGTAAGTGTTTAGATGTGTGTGTAGATGTAGGAATCAATAAGTGGCTTTTTAGAAACTTGTATTGGTGCTTTCAAGTATGGCACTTCATATTTTATAATGAGTGTTAACAAGTTATACTAGTGAATCATAAGATGTACCAGATTGTCACATGGATGATGGCATCAGTGATGTCAACAGTGATGTCATTTGAGATGTCATCAGTGATGTCACTGACCATGTCATGAATGATGTAATATGTGACATCATCATCAGTGGATTGCGGGCGCCTGAGTTATAGTTCGAACAACTAAATATAAAGGGGGAATTTCAATGGTTTTGTAAGGGTGAAATGTCCAACTAACTATAACACCCCTGAAACCTGTGGTATTTTCAGTGAATTTCTGATGTTTTTTTAAATGCTAATTCCTAAATATAACATGTCTGAAACCTATGTTTTTTTCAGTGAATTTCAAAGGTTTTGTAAATAACAATTTTTAAATATATTTATTCTTATATTTATTTTTTATACTGATTTACAATTTTTTTAAACTATTTATTTTTAGATATTTGATTTTTTAAATTACATTACATTGTGTGGCCCCCCTTCCTTTGACTTTTTTTGGGCCCTGGACACTATCCCCTAGAGCCTGATCCGCAAATCTAAACATATTTTAAAAAAATTATAGGAAGGGGATTCTTATGGAAGAAAATACAAGTTACTTGTAAGTATACTTAGAACTACTTTCAGGGTCAGTGCTGGGCTAAAAGATGCAGCACTAGTTTCTCTTATGATAACAGGTGAGTAAATGGGAATTCATTGTTCGGATGATTTTAGGTGAATATTCTAAAGTTCCAAAACTCCAGTCAATATCAGCCAAAGAAAGGAAATTCACTTAGCAGGTAAATAGTGTTATTGTTACCTTTTCTTACTCAATGGTGCGTCCTGCATCCAGCACTGCTGCATCTCCTCTAAACACTTGAAAGAATGGAAAATACCATAGTCAAGTGGAAGCTCTACCCTATTTTTTTAAAATATCGGTAGAATGCGTGGATCATACGCCACTACACGATTTTACCCCAAAAAATAAAAATGAGTTGCCCTTGGGGTCCTTGTGGGACCCCCTGAGCAGACCTAGAGTATCAGGGTGTGTCTACCCTCTCCCTTTTTCACATGCTTCTTCAGCCCCCCTTGTACCAAGGCATAAAATGGCTGCCAACAGTTCTAGTTTTGAATGTTGACAACCACTTGACAGACAATTAGCCTTCACCGCGTGATCGGAAGGGTGCGCTTATGGTACGATGACAATAAGCGGAGTATCCATATTCAATTTTTTTATGGAAAGGGGGCCGCGTGGCCCCACTCCCATGGCTAATTCCGGGCACCGAGATCCCCAGCCCCCGGGGCATGGCTAATTATATATTAATATTTTATAGAGGATGGCTGCATAGCCCCCCTCCTGAAGCCACTTCAAGACCCCGGGCAGCTCATTCCCCAGGGACGGCCTTTTTCTTTTATTTATTTTGGCCGTCACCATTGGGGACCGTAGGAGGGTCTTCAATTCCCCCACTGTCCGGCTGGCTCCCCACCTCCTGTGGGTGGCAGTGTTCTATCGACATCCGAACTCAGCGCCGGATTGGTAACGCGGGCACTCACACAATGCCCGAGAGGCCGATATCCAGTTGCTTTTTTGAGCAGCCTTGGGACGATTTGGGGGTTTCTGCATTGTTCGGATGCCACCAGCGGGCCAGTGGGTACCTGAGTGGCCTTTCTGGAGGCAGATCAGCCTCAATTACTTCTCTTTTATCAATGAGCAGCAGTGTCATTCCCTTACTCTCGCTGGGGCTGGCCCTTTAACATATGCTTATTGAGCGGGGGCAGGGAGCCTGACCAATAGCGGCCTCACTTGTATACAGGTGTGTTTCACCAGTGCAAGCTAATCCATGCATTTTTCTTAAACCCCCTTTGTTTTTTATAAAACTTCGCCAAAGCAGTGTTTTGCAAAGGCAATATGCAAATGTGGGCCACTTTTTTTATGGTACCGGGGCCAATTTTTAATCCCAATCCATCCCTGTCCGAACTCCATCTGTGTATGTACCCCCTAGGAGTTGCCTTCACTTTGTGCATGCATGTTTGTGGTATCCCATGCGTGTTAATGTTATGCATGTGTACAATACGTCCCACCGTCTGGCTATGTACCCATAACGTATTTCATTTTATTTGCGCATGCTCAATTACAACATACCCAATCACAGCTCTCACACCCAGTGACATCATCCTCAACTAATCATCCTTCTGCAAAGCATTTATAACCTGCCAACCTTCTTGGACTTTTCCTATTCGGCAGTCACAGCCATTGATAGTGTTCGTATCCACATCTTCGTAGGTGAGCATTTTTTTTAAGAGTATTAAATTAATTAATCTAAACGATCTTTAAATACTGCGTAAATGCACATTTTTGTTCGATTTGACAATGTTGTTTTTAAGCACGCTTTCCTGCTTTTTTATATTGTTAAAGTTGACTTCGTAACTTTTGTTTCTGGACAAATCACTTAATCCTGCTGCGTTTCTTTAATTTGGAAAGCGCCACGTGGCTGTTCCCGCACCAGTGTGCTACGTGCTGTTCAAGTTAATGCAATATCGTCTTACTTGTGTAAGTAGTGTAAGTAGTGCGTCACGTGCCCCATGCATTGCAAAAGTAATGTTTTGGGCAAAAGTGTATTTTAGCACGATTTCCAGCTTTTATACCTCCAATATCTTGCCTTTAATTTTTTTAAGTAGTGCGCCACATGCTGCTTCCTCTTCATGCACTGCACATGTAATCGATTGGTCAATGTTGTATTTTAGCACGCCAGCCATGTTTTTTAATAATGTTAAACTTGATTTGCTATCCTTTGTTCTGTGCAAATCACTTAATCCTGCCACGTTTCTTTAATTTGCCAAGCGCCACGTGGCCGTTCCCACAGCAGTGTGCTACGTGCTGTTCAAGTTAATGCAATGTAGTTTTTCTCGTGTAAATAGTGCGTCACATGCCCCATGCATTGCAAAAGTAATGTTTTTGGCAATAGTGTATTTTAACATGGTTTTCTAGCTCTTATACCTCAAATATTTTGCCTTAGAAGGTGAAGTTTCTGGGCAAATCACTTAATCCTGCCGTCTTTAATTTTTGAAAGTACTGCGCCGCATGCTACTTCCTCCCAATGCACTGCACATGTAATTGAGTGGCCAATGTTGTATTTTAGCACGCTCTCCAAGTTTTTTATTAACCTTGAACTTAATTTGTCCCCTGTTCTATCTCATTATACAGACATCTCAACCTTGGGACGTACTGGTTGCCACAAGCTGTTTATTCCTGCCCATGCACTATACCAGATGGTGGTCAACCACTCAACACACCAGATCCACTGACAGCTTTCCATATGCTATTAGCCAAAAATTGAAATGGACCTAATGGAGTTATCAGGTTTGACTTTAACATTTCATGATAGAAAAGCATTCTGAGATAAGCATTTATGTATTTCATGTGTTTGAAGACAGATAACTGTGCTGTTCTCATGTTTTGGTAGAATTAGTGGGCATTCTGGTTTCAAGAAAATGAATGAAAACATGTCATTTGAAATTGAAAAATGTGTGTTATAATTTTTCTTTCTTCTAGAAATATTTTTTATAAAATGTAAATCCCCATTGTGATAGTCTTATAAAAGTTTGTTTCTGAAACCCATGTTTCTCATTTAAATGCTTGTTAAACGTTTTCAGCTTGCACTTGAGATACAAAGTGAAAATGTTGTTTTGAATTTTTTTATCTCAAGATGTGTCTTTCAATTTTTCCTGATGTTTATTTCTCAATTTCTAGATCATGGAAGACCAAAAAGCATTCTATCAGATCAAGGCCAGGAGTTTGTAAATGAAGTGAGTGACCAATCTCGGCCTAGCATTTGTATAATGCAATGCTATTTCCTATTTTGCTTGCCAAATATAACCTCTGATGATTGCTTTTCAACCCCAATCCTATTGATCTTTAATCTTGGACATATGTACAACATATACATTTTTAACTATTTTTTCAGTTTGCAGAATGTTACATAAGTCAGCAGCAAATTGCAGAGGTTGAAGAAAGTACATCCTCGTGTTCCAGCAGATTACACCGATGTCTCAAATATGGCATGAACTAATTGTCTGAAGCATACAGATTCACAAATCTTTAACGGATAACGTTAAGGTAAATACTCTCAATATGAGTAGTCAACGAAGTTAAAAAGTAACAGATATAAGTACTTGAGGGGTTTTTGGTGGCAGATAATGTTCAATTCACACTTGTATGGATGGGTCTGATACAGGGTGGATCTCTGTATAACCAATGGATGATTAGGTATTAGGATGGCATACAAAGCTCCTATCCTTCTTACTTTTTCTCCTAAAGGGTTTCAAATTGGGGATGAATATTAGGCTGTGCAGTAGAGGTTGACGGTGTTGCTCCACTGGTACTTGGGCCTTCTCATGAAGCAGAAGCCTCTCTCAATATCCCTAACACTTCCCTTCCAAAGTTGATCGGATTCTTAGTCTGCAAATCCTTCTGCATACTTGCAGGTCCACACCAGAACTATTTATTGGGGTCTCCTCTTGAAAGCAGTCTTGCATATCCGGCAAGTAACCAACCAAAGCGGAGTTCAAGTTGTGAACTCTGTTGGCAACAGTGTTTACAGAAGGTGAGCAGAGCGGCATAGGTATACAATACCTCCAATTAAATGCATTAGAAATAAAAGAGCTTATTTACAAACCCCTTGCGCCACTTTTGCGTCACTTTTAACATAAGAAAGGTAACACAAAAGTGACACTATAGTTTTGTAAATAAGCCCTAAAAAATATTGTCCTGCATAATGACTTCATCTCTCACCTACTTCTGTCTCATCTGTGAATCATTTTAAAGACCTGTTCATCTGTAATATAAATATGACGCAGTAGGCACTTCTATACAGACACCGTTTGAATGCAAGCCTATAAGATAAGTGAAATCTATCAGGTACACTGCACACATTAAACAAATAGAAAATTTTGTTAAGTGTTACTTTGACTTGTAATGTGTGACCTCATTTAGTCACATCGATCTAATTTTAAAAACTAGTTTTCTTTTTTGTGTTGCAGATTAACTACAGTACTTCTATTGGACTCCATATTATGTGTTGTTTATTATATTGTTTTGTTAAAGTTATGGTTCTAGTTATTTATTGTATTGTTATTATTTAGTTATATTTCCAGTTATATAATGTTTTAATAAAAGTTAATTAAAAAAATACATACATCTTTTTTTTGTGGGGGTAGCAGTCCACAATAGAAATTATATTTATAATTTGAAATATAATTCTGAGGCTAGCTCTTCACCAGATCTTTACCAGAGTGTATAGCTAGAACTTACGGTTCCAATTCAAAAGAATAAAAAGTACAACCCCATTAGCAACATAGTGTGGTGAACTTCTAACCTCTGTGCTCACGTAAGTGTTCCATGAACTGTTCTTATAGTAACAGGCAGAAATCCGTTTGGGGGTAGGTTTAAAAGTTACTGGCTGTATAGAAACCGTTATATTTACCCTGGATCCTCTACATGACAGAAAGGAAAGCAAAGTAAAACAAAACACTGTGTACCAGATTTACAACACACTTTCGCATCCAACCCCCCCTACAAAATTACAAGTATGTGGGCCTCAACGACTCCCCGCAAACTCTGGGAATCACCACCCCCGGGAATTTGTGTATTCCGAGAGGCAGACTGCGTGGTCCTCCGCCTGCAGTATCCCAATGGTCTACCGCCGGTATACTGCTGTTGGCTTTGACAAAGCAGGACTCTTGCGACTCCTGCCCTCCCATAGCAAACATAGTTTGCATTTTGAAAGACAGAGCAGTGAAATCTGTTCTCACTTTCAAAATCCAAAGCAGATTGCATATCCATATACAAATTAGCATCTACCCATGCAAAAAAGCAGTACTGGCTCCCGAAGGACGCAAAAGTTCATCACACAACATTGCTAAAAAAAACAGCAAGTGTGCTCAACTTCTTAACCTCTTCGCCGCTAATGACAAGGGTAACTCGTCATGGACTTTCCATTGATTTCAATGGAAAACAAATGAGGAGTAAAATAATGCCTTAGCAGCCAAGTGGTTAATAGACTACCTTATCCTACGTAATGTTATTTTCAATCTGATTCCGATAACCAATAAGAATCATGCTTTTAAAAAACAGAAAAATGCACCCTAGTTTTCTGTGTAGAATGTTGTCAAACAACCAATCATTTATTTTCTGTTCTAATTTCACTTTTTACCCAAACTCCTTTTGTCTATTCTAAGATATGCCAAAGGCAGAAATGGAAATACTCCAATCTATTTTGTCCACAGATTGAGAAAGCTAGTAAAAAATGTGAATACATCTGTTTCTACTTTTCTCTGTGACTATAGAATGGTGTCCATATACCACAAAAATCTGCGTTTCAATATGCATGGCCTCTATAGGAGAGATGGTGTACATTTTACAGATGAAGGGAACAGAGTCTTCCTCATAAACTTTAGACTCTGCATCGGTACTTACTTGTAAGTACTAAAATCCCTCAATAAACACAAGGGCTCTTTTTAGAGCCACCCAACATCTATACACATAAGCTTAATGTATAACTCAAAAATACATACTTCTTTTTTTAGGCGGTGAAATGCGCGGATCCTACGCGCATCCCGCAACTTTTAAAAAAAAAGAAAAATACTATCTTACTTTTTTTGCCTACAGGTCCTTATATGACCCCCTGAGCAGGCCTAGGGGGTCAGGGTGTGTCTACCCTGACCCCTTTTCATATTTTGTATATATATTTCACTGACTTTCTCAGCCTCGCTTCTACCGAGGCACAAAATGGCTGTCAACAGTTCCTGATTTTGAATGTTTACAACCGTTTGACAGCCAATTAGAATTCAACGCATCATCGGGACGGTGCGCTTATCCTACGAGGCCAATCCTCGCATAATCCGCTGATCCAACGCACCCATGGATATATAAATGACTTTAACCGTAATTTTCAAAGAAACTACTGAATAGATTGACACCAGATAAGCGAAAGGAACAAGTCGGAACTGAGGACTACTACCTCTCTGCCAAATTTGGTGTAATTCCGTTCAGCTGTTCTGGCAATAGCCCTGGCTAAAGGTCCTATCAAAAAACGCATGGGGAAAACATGTTTTGGGACCCCCCTTTTTTCTCGGCCCCCGCCTCATGAATCACCCCCAAACTTTCAGCGAAGGAGCGGAGCAGAGCAGGTCATTTTCTTGGAGAAATTCGCGAAGATTCGTCCACCAGCGCCAAAGTTATTCCAAATAGAATGTTGCGGATTTCCTATGGAAACTAGGTCCTAACTATACCTACCTACTGGCGACCGCCAGTAGGTAATATGTATAAATATATATATATATATATATATATATATATATATATATATATATATATTTGCTCAAATTCAATTTTCTCAACAACTACTGGAGGGATTTTCACCAAATATAGAAAAGGCACTACTTCATACCTGTCCCTACCATTTTGCCAATTTGGTGTAATTTCGTTCAGCCGTTCGGGCTGTAGCCATGTCTAAAGGTCTCATAGAAAATGCCATTTGAAAAATTTCAAATTCAATTTTCTCAAGAACTACTGGAGGGATTTTCACCAAACATAGCAAAGGCACATGTGCATACCAGGCCCTACCATTTTGCCAAGTTTGGTGTAATTCCATTCAGCCGTTCGGGGGCAGTAGCCGTGTCTAAAGGTCCCTATGGAAATTAACATGAGGAAAACACGTTTTGGGACCCCCCTTTTGGCCCCCGCTTGACGAATCCCCCCGAAACTTTTAGGGAAGGAGCGGAGCGGGCCAAAATTCTGGAAAATTACACGCAGATTCCTCAATCGACGCCAAAGTTATTCCCAATAGAATGTTGAGCGCATATAGATATATAAATTGCTCAAATTCAATTTTCTCAACAACTACTGGAGGGATTTTCACCAAATAAAGAAAAGGCACTACTGCATACCTGTCCCTACCATTTTGCCAAGTTTGGTATAATTCCGTTCAGCTATTTGGGCTGTAGCCGTGTCTAAAGGTCCCATAGAAAATGCCATTTGAAAAATTTCAAATTCACTTTTCTCAAGAACTACTGGAGGGATTTACACCAAACATACAAATGCACTGCTGCATACCAGTCCCTACCATGTTGCCAAATCTGGTGTAATTCCGTTCAGCCGTTCGAGCTGTAGCCTTGTCAGAATGTCCCTATGGGAATTAGCATGAGGAAAACATGTTTTGGGACCCTCCTTTTTTTCCCGGCCCCCGCTTGACAAATCCCCCCGAAACTTATAGGGAAGGAGCGGAGCGCAGCAAGGCAAATTTAAGGAAAATTACAGGCAGATCCCTCAATCGGCGCCAAAGTTATTCCCAATAGAGCGTTCGGAATTTCCTATGGTAACTAGGTCCTAACTATATATACCTACTGGCGACCGCCTGTAGGTAATATATATATATCAAAACAATACCCTTTCAGGCATAGAGTGACGCATACATTATGCAAAAAAGAAGCAGAGAACTCTGGGTAGTTCTCAAGTTTATGTGGAAAGCACTCTCAACACCATGTATTTTACCAATTCTAAGCTGTAATATTGTGCCTGGAGTGGTAATTTGCTTTTGTCATTTTACAGCTCGACATGGACAGCACTGTGCTGGTCCTATACTTAAAGACTTTGCTGTAGAAATGGCAAAAGACTTTGTCCATTTCTATCTCGGCGTGGATGGCACTGTGCTAATTCTACGCTTTAAAACTTTGATAGAAAAGCAGACATTTGAGGTGAGCAGATCTAGAGTGTCACTGGTGTTGAGAGTGCTCCATACAGGAGCTGCTTTCCACCTAATCTGGAGAACTACCCAGAGTTCTCTGCTTCTTTTTTGCATATATATATATATATATTTTCATTCAAAGGCTCTGCAACAGAGAAAGCACACGGCAGCAGAGAAGTCGGTAAAAACTTCATTTATTGCGTGAGGATGTCCCAGCTCCCGTCTTTCATTCTTGTTAGCCCGACGCATTTCAGTGCTTCCTGCACTTTCCTCTGGGGCTTGATGACAGTGCGTTTCGATTGTAAGAGGCTTGTGCAATTACCAGTCCCTGCTGGCTTTAGTAGATCAGCTTTGGGAGGCGCTATAGTAGCACGTGACTTTTTTGGTGTCTGCTGGGAATTGTAGTACGAATCGCCTTGATTTATTACCCGTAGTGGGTTCCACACTGGCATTGTATTATTTCAAGTTGTAGTGGTTTTGTATCACTCCACTGCATTGTACAGGCATTCCAGTATGCCCCGGTCAACTCGAACATCCACATCAATGTTGCACTCTGCTGCGCCGTGTAATGTCTGGGTTGGTCCCCGCACAATGGCCCCTTTCTCCACGGCTCCTTCCTGTGTGCCCAGGTGGTGCATCTCTTCCACGACGAAGCTGTCGTGTTAAATGTTTTCATTCAACAGCTCTGCAACAAAGAAAGCACACGGCAGCAGAGAAGTCGGTAAAACCTTCATTTATTGCGTGAGGATGTCCCAGCTCCCGACTTTCACTCTGTTAGCCCGACGCGTTTCAGTGCTTCCTGCATTTTCCTCTGGGGCTTGATGACAGTGCGTTTTGATTGTAAGAGGCTTGTGCAATTACCAGTCCCTGCTGGCTTTAGTAGATCAGCTTTGGGAGGCGCTATAGTAGCACGTGACTTTTTTGTATCTGCTGGGAATTGTAGTACATATCGCCTTGATTTATTAACCGTAGTGGGTTCCACACTGGCATTGTATTATTTCAAGTTGTAGTGGTTTTGTAGCACTCCACTGCATTGTACAGGCATTCCAGTATGCCCCGGTCAACTCGAACATCCACATCAGTGTTGCACTCTGCTGCGCCGTGTAATGTCTGGGTTGGTCCCCGCACAATGGCCCCTTTCTCCACGGCTCCTTCCTGTGTGTCCAGGTGGTGCATCTCTTCCACGACGAAGCTGTTGTGTTAAATGTTTTCATTCAAAGGCTCTGCAACAAAGAAAGCACACGGCAGCAGAGAAGTCGGTAAAAACTTCATTTATTGCGTGAGGATGTCCCAGCTCCCGTCTTTCATTCTTGTTAGCCCGACGCGTTTCAGTGCTTCCTGCACTTTCCTCTGGGGCTTGATGACAGTGCGTTTCGATTGTAAGAGGCTTGTGCAATTACCAGTCCCTGCCGGCTTTAGTAGATCAGCTTTGGGAGGCGCTATAGTAGCACCCAGCATGTCCGGATCATCAAAAACCCTTATAAACCCCAATTCAATCTGTCTAAACTAGAAAATACATCATTGGAGAGAATGAAAAAAGACTCTACCTTAGTCATCAAACCTTGTGACAAAGGTGGCGGGATTGCCATCTTTGATAAAAACACATATGATCATAAAATGTCTGAGATGTTGGCGTTGACGGACCATTATAGACCAGCACATTAGAGAGAACTTGATAGACTGAACACCCATATTCAAGAAATGACCCAAACTGCACTTGCATATGGCTACATCTGTGATGATGAATATGTTTTTTTGAATAAGTCCTGTCCAGTGACATCTGCTCTCTATGGTCTGCCTAAGACTCACAAATCGGAAACCAACCCCCCCATGCGGGCCATAATATCAACAATTGGGTTATGTACTGAACCCCTATCTAAGTATGTCGACACATTTCTGTGTCCCCTTACACACAGATATGCTTCTTATATTCGCAACACTGGCGACATCATTAACAAGATAGAGGAGATTCCATTCAATCCGGTGACTCACATCCTGGTAACGCTCGACATTGAGGCTTTATACACCAATATTCCTCAGTGTCGGGCGTTGCTTGCGGTGTCAGCGCTTTTACAAATATTTCCAGACAACCGGCCAGACATTTTTATTTTACAGTGTCTTGAGGTGGTCTTACTGAACAATTTTTTGGAATACAATGGCTCCTTGTATAAACAAATCAAGGGCACATCAATGGGGGCATCTTGTGCCCCTAGTGTGGCAAACGCCTTTATGGGGGAATGGGAACTACGTAACATCTACAATGAGGTAGCCCCCCTTTTTTGAAAATGTATCTATGTGGAAACGCTTCATAGATGATATTTTTTTATTTGGAGCGGATCTGCGGACATGTTACAGTCATTTATTCTTTGGCTTAATGCCAGCGGCACAAACCTTAAGTTCACAATGAACTATATCGACTCTCAGGTTGACTTTCTGGATATCAGGATTGATGGTACTAGTAGGCAACTAAAGGTGAGCTTCTTCAGGAAAGTAACTGCAAAGAATACCATTTTGCAATTTGACAGCTACCATCCGAACTGCCAAAGGGAATCGATTCCCTTTGGTGAGTTTTTACGTATCCGTCGTAACTGCACGAATATGAGATCCTTCCATGAACATGGAGATGCTTTGAAGGATAGACTTCTAAAGAGAGGTTACCCCCAATCTCTTGTACGACACTCATACAAACGAGCTAAGTACTATGATAGAGAGGCACTTCTGCAGGGGTCGAAGCTTTTGAGCCAGAATCGCATCACTTGTTTCATTAACCATTCGACCCTTAATTTCAAAATCAGGAATGTGATAAACAAAAATTGGAAAATCTTGAATTCTGATGAAAGTGTCCCCTCCATGCCATTACCCATGTTGGCCTATAGAAGAAATAAGAATCTCAAAGATATGTTGGTCCATACACGCCAGGTCAAAAGACAACCCCTGGATGGCCAGCTATTGATCACAGGCTTACCGGCTATACTCGGCAACCACAGATGTGGCTCTTGCCACCCCTGTGACTCAGCAATAATATCAGATGCGATAATCTACAACGACAAGGAAATCAAATTACGTTATTTAACTAACTGTCGAAGTAGTAACATCATATATATCCTTTTCTGTTTGTGCGGGTTAGCCTATGTGGGGGAAACTGGCTGTGAATTTTTCTTACGATTTAGTTAACACAAGTCCGCAATTAGAACTAAAAGACTGACGGCACCTTTGGTCCAACACTGTTTGGACATGAAACACTGTGAACTGGAACTAAAGTAGTCGATTCTGGAGAAAGTGCAACCCAAATTGGGCCTACCGGTAGAAATTACACGCAAGAAGCGGGAGACTTTTTGGATCTATCATCTAGACTGTGTCAAACGTGGCCTGAACGAAGAGATTGCTTGGTACGTCACCAAATAAGTGTTGAAAACCTACACATAGATGTCTTTTTGAACCGTACCATCATGTCTACTTGTATACTAACATATATGATATGTATATCTCTGGTAAGGTCATTTCCATTCTCTCAGTAAAAAGGCCATATTTTAAACTTACAATGGCCAGTTAAATTATCTTACCCAGCTTATTTCCATTGTTGTTGGAATTCTGCTTATTCTGGTTTTCGGTATATCCATACAGCGTGCATGCACGCTTCACCTCAGTCTTCTGCCTGCTGAATGAGAAAACACTACAGAGAGATGGGGTGTTAATTAACTCTTGGTTCTTCACTCTACCGAGTTAACACTAATATATCAAAACGAACATTGTTGTACCTTCTCCGTGACTCAGGTTAATATGCCAGTATTAGCGGAACAGTCTTGGTCCTACATCCATCACATATCCTCTTATGAGATAGCTCATCTCGACCCATAATTTAACCATAAAGCATGACACCATATGCATTCTTTGGTATAGTTATCTAGTTATCGTATGCGTGTACATAGCACAGAAATTGATTGAAAATAACTTTCTTATCTTTCATTCTGCTATTATAATGGACATTACTGCACTGTCTTTGCGATTTACGATATGACATCAGTGTAACATTTTTGGTCTTAAACTTACATTCTCTGAGGAGATAGCCCTCGGGATTTTAGGGAGTTTATGTGTTGTCTTTCCTTATCGCATTTTTGTGAGTCGCTTATTGATAAATGTAATGTTACTCATTATCCTCACCTTCAATGGCGGCACTTGAGTCCGTTTTCTATTTTTTCTTCTCCAATCCACGCGTTCTTTCTGTAGTGAATTGCTATCGCGAGAACTTCTTTTGCATCTTAAGTGTTTAAATACACTGTGTCGGATGGGGCTCGCCACTTGATACACTTTGTGTACTAATGATTGGGGGTTTACATTTTACTTTAATACCGTTCTTGTGTAATATTATGCCTAGTGACATATGTGACTCAATACTCTTTGTGTACTAGTGATTGTGGGTTTGCATTTCGCTTTAAATATCGTTTTTGCGCAATATTACGTTTAGTGAGATTGGACATTGTCATAACATTGCGATATTGTCTGACAATGTGCAGCTTACAAGTATAACGGTTGATGCAGACTAAGGGGAGACGTTCTTGGGGTATACTATGATCTTAGTTTAACTACGCTCAATGAAGCCATCGCGGGAACAACAGGATTTCCTTTAGCATTGAGTAACAAACACATATATAGATGGGCGCGGATATAAAGGGGATATGCATGCCGAGACGTAGTATGTTCCTACTTTGTTCGTACATAGGCATATGACCCCTATCAAATGGTGAAATGTCTTTTTCTTTTTTCCTTCGGGCGTTCACGTTGTAACCCTCTCTATAGCTTTATGTACACGAGTAGTACATGTTACTTTACTGGTTATATCCTGCCTCTTATTTGATCAGAAAGCGGATATCTATAGATGTACTAGGAGGATTTGTTCTCTTAGTTGATTTATCTTTGACTTTTAAGTTAAAATATCGCTTTTCACGACAGGTGATTATTATGAAGCTGAAGGTATAACTTCAAATTCCTCGAAAGGACAAAAATGTTGGAATGGTGAGATCGACTTTTCTGTGGCAATAACCTACACAAAAAGGTGGGTTTCATTTATCCAGTTGATCCATAGATGTATCACAATTTTGGAAACACGGACAGCCCCCATCCTTTTGTGATTGTCTCCCTGCAGCTTCTGAGAAATTCATGATCTCATCCTGTGATGGCACCCATTGCGATTCTTCATAAATAAATGATACCATTACATTGGGGTAAGATATATTTGACACCTTAACTGTACCCATGATCAACTACACAATATGGAGATCATAGTCTTTATACTCGGGTCTCTTAACTAACAGGGAGCCAGAACTTTACCTCATTGACTTGGGACACAACACACAACAGGGCCCAACTGCTGTAATCGTCTCCCTTGGGCAGGATTAGTAATCTATGGTTTTAATGTGAGTACCCGAATATATCTGTATAACATAGGGGAGGTCCCACATATGATATCTTTACCAGTAAAATGATGTACTGACTAGATGAGCTGTGAGTTATTTTCTAATGACACTGTAATGTCTTTTCTATTCTTGCTTTTTTGTTCACTCTTGAATTTTCACTCTATGAGATCACATGGGGTAATCTATGTTAGTTCTAGCAATTTTAAGGCTTTGTGAATTTTTTCTGTCCTTCATGGGACTATATGTGGTGACTATATTTATTATATATTTTTTAGGTCCCCTGGACATATGTGTTTGCTTATCTGAAAGAGGTCCTGAGGAAGGTGGCCTTGCGCCGCCGAAACGCACGTCGACCAAGTGCGAAGTCTCATACTGTGTCTTGAGATTTACCGATTGGCAGGGTGCCTCTGCCAATTGGATCCAGTCCCTTTTTTCAGATGTTGTTGTCATGAGTGTGGTGAGGGTATGACTGTGTGAGTATATTTGTGACAGATTGTTGGTTACCAGGGGTATAATTATTTGGTGAATTGTGCCTTTTGTATATAGACTTGTATCTTGTATTATGTATATATTGATGTGTCTTTCTTTCTTTTTTGAATGAAATACCAATGTATTTGGACATTTGAGATTTATACATTTACTATGAAATTGGTTATTAATCAAAAAACTAAAAACTTCTTTTAAGGAAAGTAAATAAGACTGCTGCGTATTTGTCACCAATACTGAACTGATTGCTAGGCAAAGAATAGAAAAGTATATATTTGTACTAAAATATTGTGGCCATCAAGGGAAAATTGTTCTTCTTATTGTGTTACTATTGGTTTAAACACTACAGATGATATGTACAACTTTTTATGAATATAGAGCAATGAGAGTTTTCAACTGATACGTATTAATATTTCCTTTGTATATAGTAAATGAAATAGCATTCTGTAAATATAGATGAAATTTATTTTGGTGTAACATTTTCCTTCCTTTCCCTCATGATCTGATTTTAAGCAGAAAATAATTCTTTTTAATGCAATTTAATGCCTTTTTATAACCTTTTAATACTGTCCTGTCCTTTGTTGACATTTAATTGTTATATTTTGGGGTATTTTTTGTATTACTATATTGCTTTATCAGATAATTTTTTTGTATATAAGTATATGTTGTGGATGTGAGCACTTTAAATTTGCACTTTTTGAAAATTTTGCATTATTTTGCACAAAATTGGAAAAATATAAAAAGCAAAAATTTTGTTGCACATATACAGTTTAACACTTTGGTTGTAAGGATTTATCCAGTGATAGATGAATAATGATGACTATGTTCTGTGAGGATATAAGGGATTTATCCAGTGATCTATATTGTAAAAGCCGCAAAAATGGGTTTTAATACATGAGATATTGTTTTATACATGTAATCGTAAATTAATTTGATGTACATGAACATTTTAAAAAATAACTTATGGTCTGATTTATAAGAACAATGAGCCACTTGAATGAAGTCTGTCTTTCATATTTACGACCATGTGACCTGTGATGGTGAACAAGGGGTGTGGTTATTTGAAAGTTTAAAAATCACTAAGACATGTAGACATTTTGCACGTGAACAAGGGCTTTTAATGCTTGAGACGCGTTGTCGGGTCGAATGAATCTAATTGACTGAAGTGCTGCGGGGTCTGTGCCTCCTTCTTCGCCGTACCGCCGCTGTGTGGATTCAGAAGTGGTGGGAGCGGAAAGGGTGTATATATATATATATATATATATATATATATATATATATATATATATATATATATATATATATATATATATATATATATATATATATATATATATATATATGTATTCACTGAAAAAACCATAGGTTATAGACCATATATAGTTAGGAATTAGCATTTACAAAACCTTGAAAATTCACTGAAAAAACCATAGGTTATAGACCATATATAGTTAGGAATTCGCATTTACAAAACCTTATTTTACTCACATAAAACCATTGAAATTCCATATATAGTTAGTTGCACTAACTATATATCTCGCACCCGCAATCCACTGCTGATGATGTCACATATTACATCATTCATGACATGGTCAGTGACATCACTGATGACATCACTGATGACATCTCAAATGACATCACTGATGACATCTCAAATGACATCACTGATGACATCACTGATGACATCTCATTTGACATTACTGATCACATCACTGATGATATCATTCATGTGATAATACGATGAACCTCTTCAGACTCTAATATAACCTTAGATACAATCAGTGTAAACAGACACTCACAGACTGTCACTCATTCATGGAGTTACTCACACACCTAGTCAGTCATGCAAAGAATCAATCACACCTCCATTTCCTCAACTATACAGTTATACAAACTTTACTTATTCAAACATATACTAACACATATTTACTCTCTTATACAATCCCTGATACAAGTTCACAATGATCCATACAGCCACTCACACATTCACTGGCTCTTATGCACAGTTATTTATATATGTCAACTCTCACATGTACTGTGTTTTACATATGTACTTACTTTGACATGTAGCACTGAGATATCCATTCACTCACCAATACACTCATGCACACAGTCAACCGCCCATACAGCTGTTTCCACATGCACTTTTGAAACCATACATCTAGTGAATCAACTGCTCACACATCTATGCACATAGTCATACACCTCCCAGCCCCCCACACACACACTCAGTCTCCCATACAAATACTTGGGCAACCAATCAATAACCCATATAGTTACTCATATAGCTACTTATCAACACATGCAACAGTTTACAGAACAACAGACATAATGATGCACAAATTAAGACAGTTTAGTCACTAACCCATGCACTCAGTGAGACAGATTTAATCACTCACTCATACAGTCAGTCATGCACCTACTAAATCCTTCATCCAGACACTTATACATCCACTCATTCTTCAATATGTAAGACATATTTTAACTTTACAGAAACATACAGTCACTGGATGTTGTCATCAGTGATGTCATCAGTGATGTCATTTGAGATGTCATCAGTGATGTCATCAGTGATGTCACTGACCATGTCATGAATGATGTAATATGTGACATCATCAGCAGTGGATTGCGGGTGCGCGATATATAGTTAGTGCAACTAACTATATATGGAATTTCAATGGTTTTGTGTGAGTAAAATAAGGTTTTGTAAATGCGAATTCCTAACTATATATGGTCTATAACCTATGGTTTTTTCAGTGAATTTTCAAGGTTTTGTAAATGCTAATTCCTAACTATATATGGTCTATAACCTATGGTTTTTTCAGTGAATTTTCAAGGTTTTGTAAATGCTAATTCCTAACTATATATGGTCTATAGCCTATGGTTTGTTCCGTGAATATATATATATACATACATATATAAACATATATCATCTGTATATCTATATAAATACAAACATAAATGCATGCATACATATACTTATATGCATACAGATGCATGTTATTTACATGAAAGTTGAAAAAACACTAATAAAAGCAAAGCTAAAAAGCCACCTCATTACAAACAGAATGGCTTTAACTTAAACGAGGGCGAGATCTATTGCATTTTCAATGCTTGTTTACTTTGGTTCCATCAAGAAGGCATTCAGATGTGTCACACGTTTGCCATAAATTCTGAATGTTAGCACTCTAGTTGCACATTAGATCACTGTAGTAAAGCTACTGCTCACCAGGGACGTCTGCTGCTGGTATTCAAAGTGCATGTTTCAGTCTGCATGTCAGAATTTTTTTAATGAAATAGAAGAGGATTTGAGAAGTCACTCAAAATGATCCCTAATTTTTCTTTCTGAAGCACTAATCATACTTTCTATGGCAAAATTAACCCCCTCATGTTGTTCCTTTTTAAATTGAGTGTTTTCAGACTTACCACTTCATTCCAATCAAGATGGCTTCTGGTGTGCCATACTTTTGTCATAAGTAAGACTGTTAGCGCTCTAGTTGTTCTTTAGAACACTCTGGGACATTCTGTCATTGGGCTATACTTGGGGTACATCTGGGTGATATTTTGGCTACATTTAGGCTCTTTTGTCTCTGGTGGCCATCTTGGGAGACTGTATGTCAGAATGTTTTAATGAAATTGAAGAGGGTTTGAGAAGTCACTCAAAATGTGCCCTAATTTTTCTTTCTGCAGCACTAATCATAATTCATATGGCAAAATATACCCCCTCATTTTATTCCTTTTTAAATTAAATGTTTTAAGAGTTACCACTTTATTCCAATCAAGATGGCTTCAGGTGTGCCATACCTTTGTAATAAGTAGGACTGTTAGCGCTCTAGTTGTTCTTTAGAACACTCTGGGACATTCTGTCATTGGGCTATACTTGGGCTACATCTGGATGATATTTGGGCTACATTTGGGCTCTTTTGTCTCTGGTGGCCATTTTGGGAGACTGCATGTCAGATTTTTTTAATGAAATAGAAGAGGATTTGAAAAGTCACTCAAAATGTGCCCTACTTTTTCTTTCTGCAGCACTAATAATACCTTCTATTGCATAATATACCCCCTCATTTTGTTCCTTTTTAAGTTAAATGTTTTAAGAGTTACCACTTTATTCCCATCACAATGGCTCAAGGTGTGCTATACCTTTGTAATAAGTAGGACTGTTAGCGCTCTAGTTGTTCTTTAGAACACTCTGGGACATTCTGTCATTGGGCTATACTTGGGCTACATCTGGGTGATATTTGGGCTACATTTGGGCTCTTTTGTCTCTGGTGGCCATTTTGGGAGACTGCATGTCAGAATGTTTTAATGAAATAGAAAAGGATTTGAGAAGTCACTCAAAATGTGCCCTAATTTTTCATTCTGCAGCACTAATCATACTTTCTATGGCAAAATATACCCCCTCATGTTGTTTCTTTTTAAATTAAATGTTTTAAGAGTTACCACTTTATTCCAATCAAGATGGCTTCAGGTGTGCCATACCTTTGTAATAAGTAGGACTGTTAGCGCTCTAGTTGTTCTTTAGAACACTCTGGGACATTCTGTCATTGGGCTATACTTGGGCTACATCTGGGTGATATTTGGGCTACATTTGGGCTCTTTTGTCTCTGGTGGCCATTTTGGGAGACTGCATGTCAGAATGTTTTAATGAAATAGAAAAGGATTTGAGAAGTCACTCAAAATGTGCCCTAATTTTTCATTCTGCAGCACTAACCATACTTTCTATGGCAAAATATACCCCCTCATGTTGTTTCTTTTTAAATTAAATGTTTTAAGAGTTACCACTTTATTCCAATCAAGATGGCTTCAGGTGTGCCATACCTTTGTAATAAGTAGGACTGTTAGCACTCTAGTTGTTCTTTAGAACACTCTAGGAGGCTGCAGTAGAACACAAAGGAATCAACTGACAGTCTCTGTCCTTGTTGGATGTACATGTTTTACTGAGAATGTCAGACTTCATTTTCACATGACTGAGAAAGATAATGTGAATTCACAGAAAATATGCTTTCAGTTTAGCTTATAGATCCCCTTCCAAACCACTGTGGGAAAATCATGAGATATTAGTTTTCTTTCAAACAATATTCATGATATCACAGCAGAAGGTTTTTTCACATGGTAAAATCACCTTAGAACCCACCACAATTCCTAAAACGAGTATGGTACCATCAACAAATGATTTATAATGTAACTAAAGTCCTAAAACCCTCTATTAACTACAATGCTTTTTAATGAGGTGCTATCATGTATATTGGTCCCAAGATGGCTGCCAACACTTCTTGGAGGAAGTGCTGACAGCCAATCAGATCAGATGTGTGGTTAGGCTCCGCCCAGATATATATCTTTTTTTGAACCTAAATTACTCAAAATCCACATATATTGAGACCTAGCAAAGGCACATCGGGCTAACAGTCCCTACAATTTTGCCAAGTTTCGTGCAAATCCATTCAGCCGTTCGAGCTAAAAGTGAGGCCAACCGCCCTATGGAAATTAACATGGGAAAAACGCGTTTTGGGACCCCCTTTTTTCTCGGCCCCCCCTTGATGAAACCCCCCCAAATTGTCAGGGGCTGCTCAGAAACAAAATGTTCAATTTTCCTGAAAATTTCAGCCAATTCCGTCCACAAACGCCAAAGTTATTAGACATAGAATTTTCAAAAATCCCATAGAGAAAAAATTCTAACTATATATACCTACTGGCGACCGCCAGTAGGTAATATATATATATACACAATACTTATTTAAATATCGTACAAAAACACATTCACTGGATGATGTCATGTAATATATATATATATATATATATTATATATTATATATATATATATATATATATATATATATATATATATAAAAATATATATATATATATATATATATATATATATATATATATATATATATATATATATATATATATATATACATACATTGTTTATGCCGCAAATCACCAATGAGTCCATTGATATCTTTGAAAAAGCCATGGTCAAAGAGTTTGATAAATTATCTAGGTCTAACAACTATGGCAGACGAAACCTATCAAAATTGCAATTTGAGGCTATTAAATCGTTGAGTGATGACAAATCTATCGCCATCAAGAAGTCTGATAAAGGGGGCAACATGGTGGTGTTACCCCGTGATATGTATGTCAATGAAGGTCTGTCCCAGCTTAGCGACTGCACAAAATATGAAAAAAGCAACAGGGCGATATACACGACCTGTGTTGTTAAATATACTGAACAGCTCAATGACTGGAAAGAAAAAAAGCTCATCAGTAAAGAGGAATTTAACTTTATCCTCAATAGACACCCCAAACTGCCCGCCCTATATCTCCTACCTAAAGTCCATAAAAACATATCCAATCCCCCAGGCAGACCCATTGTATCTTCCAGGGGTAGCTGTTGGGAGAACACCTCTAGATATGTGGACTCTTTCCTCCAACCTCTAGTACTCAACTTACCATCCTATCTCAGAGACTCAGGCCATTTCCTGCAAAAAATCACGAACATGCCCTGGAACCCCGAATGGCTGTTTATGACACTGGATGTAAATAGCTTGTACACCTGTATACCCCACCACCAAGGGATTGAGGCATGCAGACATTTTCTCAAGGCTCGGTCCATTTCATATCTCCTTCACACCGAGATGATTCTCGATATAGCACTCATTTGCCTGACCAATAACTTCTTTTTATTCAATGAAACAGTCTACCATCAGCTGCTTGGCACAGCGATGGGGACTTGTTTTGCGCCGAGCTTTGCCTGTCTGTACCTAGGACTTTGGGAAGAAATGGTGGTATATCAGTCCCCAGCGTTCCTTACCAGAGTCGCCTGCTGGCTGCGTTACATAGACGATATTTTCGTCGTGTGGAAGGGCAGCCAGCAGGAGGCGATTGATTTCGTCAAGGTTTTGAACTCCAATGAGTTCAATCTCAGTTTCACCTGCCACACTGACTCAACCACTATTGAATTCCTTGATGTCAGGGTTGAGAATAGGAACAATACCCTTACCACGACCCTATTTCGTAAAACCACGGCTGGAAACAGCCTGTTACACGCTGATAGCTGTCACCCCACCAACCTTATCAACTCCATCCCAGTAGGGGAATTCCTTAGGGCGAAAAGAAACTGCTCTGATGAACAAGACTTCAACAATGAGGTTACCATTATGAGTGAAAGGTTTAGAGAACGAGGATATGGCCAAAAATGCATATCCAGGGCTCTGGCCTCAGTCAAAGAGAGAGACAGAACTGGCATCCTCAACCCGAATATCTCTGAGAGCCAGTCGAACAAGGATACAATCAGTAGATTTATCACGGACTACAATTGTAATTCCAAGATGGTAAGGAAAGCTCTCAGCAAATACTGGAGCATTTTAAAACTTGATAAGGATTTGGCTCCAGGAATTGCTGAGCATCCCCAACTTACATTCAGAAGACCTAAATCCCTGAAAGATCTTCTCTGTTCGACTCTGCTACCCAAGACGATCAAACAGAGAAATCCAGTACAAGGCTTTTACGTTTGCGGCAGGTGTAAAGCCTGTCGCAACAGTAAAAACATAAAGGAAATTCAATTATCTAAAGACACCAACAAGTTCAAAATTACCAAACATGTAACATGCCTTACTGACCATGTGATATATGCACTGAAATGCCCCTGTCAGTTGCATTACATTGGCAGTTCTAAACATCAAGCAAAGAAAAGAGTGCTTGAACATATGCGAGCCATAACCAATGGGGACAAGCAATATCCCATTGCTAGGCATTTCGCTACACACCACAAAAGTAATGCCAATTTACTTTCGTTCTGTGTCCTTGAAACAGTCCCTGTAAGAGAACGAGGGGGAGACCGTATCAAAGAGATGAGAAGGCTAGAATCCAGACTTATCATTAAGTATAGGACAACCCAACCTAATGGCCATAATCTGCATGAGGAATTGAATGTACATTTAGGTTAACATGCGCTACTTGCTTGTGTTCATGTCTGCCGTTTTTTAACCAAGTCTATGTTTTATTTGTCACTTCAAGTACTTTCACTCACCGCATGTCTCTCACCTTGTTTACAGAATTGCCTGGGAATCTGTCCAGAATTTAAACCTCGGATGAGCACGAAATGTATGAATGGACTTCACTGTGATATTTCGTAAGGGACTTAATCTGCCCACTTGGGCGCAATCCCGCATCGGACAGTATTAATTCACGGCTGCCTCGTGCTTAATGCATGAAATTTAATCACCCCTCTGGCAATCACCACATATGAATTTCATCACACCCACTTGGGCTGCACTGTACGTAGCGACCGTACTTAGGGATGCCATGAGACCGTCAGGTATTTAATACTGTATTTACCTCTGGAATACTGTCTCGTTTGAAAGGGGTTATATGAGAAATCTCTGAACTGCATTGTGCACTTTAATTTAATTTTGTGATAATTACTTTACTTTACTTTATTCTGTTCATTCCGTTACACAACAAGTGTTTATATTGGACACAGCCCGAGAATTGATTGGTAGTCTGTCTTCCATGAGTATGATTGTAAATACCATGTGACTGTACCATGTGATTGTACTTAAACTGCACTTCCTGGTTGGTTCGATCTCGTGAAAAAGCAGTAGTTACTGCGAAACGCGTCGAGAAAGCCATCTAAATAAACACGCTTGCACTTCAAAGTGGCCCGGATTCCTTTTTCCTTACCGGAGAAGTATCGGTTGGATGTTTCTGGGATTCGCTATCCCGTTCGAGGCCCGCCTTTGAAAAGCGGCAGGGTTCTACAGCGACTCAGGTGGTTGGATATATACATACATATATATATATTTGAATATTTGAATAAATCACCGAATAAATCAGCACTAAATCTGGTCTCACTCTCGTTATTCTATTCGACTTGGGGAAAGGAATGGCGTTTTCTTCATCTTCATACATATATATATATATATATATATATATATATATATATATATATATATATATATATATATATATATATATTACCTACTGGCGGTCGCCAGTAGGTAGTTATAGTTAGGACCTAGTTTCCATAGTAAATCCACATATTCTATTTGGAATAACTTTGCTCCGGTAGGTGAATCTTCATGAAGTTCTCCAAGAAAATGGCCTTCTCGGTTCCGCTCCTTCCCTGAAAGTTTGGGGGTGATTCGTGAAGCAGGAGGTGAGAAAAAAGGGGGGTCTCAAAATATGTTTTCCCCATGCAATTTTCCATAGGACCTTTAGCCAGGGCTACAGCCAGAACGGCTGAACGGAATTTCACCAAATTTGGCAGAGAGGTAGTAGTCCTCAGTTCTGACTTGTGTCTTTCGCTTATCTGGTGTCAATCTGTTCAGTAGTTTCCTTAAAAATTACGGTAAAAGCAACATGAACTATGCAAATACCAGAATGGACACCTACGGCTTTATTAGAAAGCTCAAACTGAGCAAATACCATCGCACACACCCGTACAAACAACGTAACATCCCTGTGGCAGCCAGCCCCACACTCCTCTCAATGGAAGCGGACACAACATTCAATGAGATATGGAATTTGCAGCAAGAGGGGCTATCGAACACACAGTTCCAACAAACTGGAAGGGAAGACATTGAAACTCAAACATCCACACCTTTCAGAAGAAAATCAACCTTCTTTCCTATCATGACCCATGATAATATTGACCTCTACCAAGACCTTATCATCAAAGACTTGAAACAACTATACACGGCTACAAACAAAAAACATGTCATTCTGAGTCGACAGAACCAACGTTACAACAGCCTGGTAAGAAAATTGAGGGCGGACAAAATATCATTGTAAAACAGGCGGACAAAGGGGGAAATATCGTCTTGTGGCATCGGGACGATTATATCAAAGAAGCAGAATTACAGCTAAGTGACCTGGACTGCTACAGAAAAAGCAACCTCATTGTCATCAAAGCTGCCTGGTCTGACTTGAATGCCAAACTTGTAGCCTGGAAAAGCGCAGGATTAATTTCTAATGACGAATTTAAATTCCTCAAAAAAGATTGTCCGGTTATACACACCCTATATTTGTTGCCAAAAGTACATAAGAATCTATGTGCACCACCTGGCAGACCCATACTTTCGGCAATAAACAGCGCAACTGAGAACATTTCCAAATACATAGATTTCTTTCTAAAGGAATGGGTCTTAACATTACCATCTTATGTCAAAGATACCACCGATTTCATTTGCAAGCTGAACAACCTGATTTGGGAAGATGATTACATTTTAATGACTCTGGATGTCACTGCCCTATACATTTCCATTAGACATCGTGATGGAATCAAGGCAGCCGAGTATTACCTGTCTAAACGATCAGAGAATTGTTCCAACCATAATCGCATGCTCTTGGACATGCTGAAACTCTGTTTAGAACAGAACTATTTTCTTTTCAATGGGCAGGCATACCAACAGATGAGAGGGGTCGCAATGGGGGCCTGCTTCTCCCCGAGTGTTGCATGCCTCCATATGGGGCTTTGGGAGGAGCGGGTCCTGATGGGCACATTTGGTAACATCATGACATCACATGTGCCATTGTATCTGCGCTACATTGACGACCTCTTCGTGGTTTGGAAGGGCGATAAATCAGATGCTGAGCGATTTGTAGAACAACTGAATGTTAACTCATACAACTTGCATTTTACTTCTCATGCAGATGAAATAACTGTGAATTTTCTTGATGTCCAGGTATATGTTGATAATCATAAAATACAAACCAGGTTACATAGGAAGGACGCAGCTGGTAACACAGTGCTCCACGCCACTAGTCAGCATCCCCGTCACCTAATTAATAGCATCCCCTATGGGGAGATGCTAAGAATGAAAAGAATTTGCAGCACGGAATCCGACTTTCAAGTAGCACAACAGGAGTGAAGGAAACGTCTTCTTGAAAGGGGCTACAGCGATAGGGTTCTCGAGACGGCCATAAGAAAAACTAACTCCGTCACCAGAGAGAAAGCACTAACACCTAGGAGCAAAGACCCTATTGACAATTTAGCTAACACCCACGTAAACTCTAGGGTCATAGTTCCGTACTGCCAACAGCACTCCGCTATCAAAAAGATCTTTTCAAAAAATTGGAACTTGATAAGGGGGGACCCTGTAATTGGAAGTGATGTTTCGCTCAGACCGGAGATCACTTTCCGAAAATCCCCCTCAATGGCAAATGTACTGACTAGCAGCATTCTAGAGCCCGTTATCTCAGGAACATGGGAAGCATTAAGCACGGGCTTTAAGAAATGTGCCTTCTGTAAAGCCTGCAAAATTGGAATAAACAAAACCCATTACACCAGCCCCTTCAGAGACAACCCAATCCCCATCACGAAAAGACTCACGTGTAAGATGGAGTTTGTCGTTTATGTGCTACAATGCCCATGTGGCTTGAGTTATGTGGGCAGCACTCGCCCAGCAGCACATAAGCGGATTCTCCAACATATTAGGGCCATAGGGAGCAAGGATCAGGCATACTCGGTGGCACGCCACTTTGAGGCTGTGCATAACAGTGACCCCAGTGATCTACAATATTATCTGGTAGACACAGTGATGCCGCTAAAACGGGGGGGTGATAGAGAGGGCAGATTGCGCTTACTGGAGACAAGATACATTCTCGAAATGAATACAAAGAGCCCAAATGGATTAAATGATCAAGAAGATCTTTACACTTGTCTCAGGGAGTTTTAAATGCCTTCCCATCATCTCTGACACCTAATACTTATATCTGTGTTATTATGTAAACCCGATGCACTCCTGACCTGATCCTATACTTTATAATCGATGGTGGCCCCCTTCGCCATTCCCAGTTGTAGTAGGCTTTCTTACACTAACTAGATATTACTGTATACATTGGTACTGGAATACACTACATTAATTTGCACATTCAAGTGAATTTTTCCCTCCGGGTACCCTGCAAATCTCTCCATTCTTTTCTGTGAAATACTTTTCCTTATTTCTTGTCATATTTTCATTTTTATTGTTCATGCAAACACGAGCACTTTATTTATGATTTTTTATATACTTTTGGAGTTCACAGCTGCATGCAAGGGTCTTACACATCACTTAGAAGGGTAGTGCCTTGAATAGATTTGATTTGATTTTGTTCATTTGTAACGGTATATGTTTCTTGATGAAATAAGCAACTTCTATCCAGCATTAATTGTAATATTTTTCAATGAAATCATACTTCAGCAAGTAATACATGAATGCACATGCTTTTATAGATCCTATACGTAATGGGAACTCTGCCCAATGTGTAAATATGTAAATACTGAATTGATGTATATATATGAATTACATAATACAGTTATATATATTTTCTGATATATTTTTTAAGGAGCATCATTATATAAATAGATTGTATATAATTAGCATGAAATAGTCACTTGTACATAGAGATATTTTTGATAAGAGGGGACAACTCATTACTTTCTTAATGAATTGTGTTTGGAGACGAAATGCCTTTCTTTATGTATGAACTGAATACTGATAGATATACGTTATGCCGTTGCATAGAAATCACTGAAATATGATAATGTTGGGCACTTGCCCTCAATTTTGTGAAAGTGAAATTATGAAAGTTTAATTATGCACTTACCACTCTAAGCGCGAAGCCGCTCCCATGTTTTGGTGTATTTAAGACCCTTGTTTCTTTCGATCTACGTCATGTGATCAAGCCTTGTTTGGAGGTGAAAAGCGTTATGGCGGATGGCTGGTGGAATATTTGAATAAATCACCGAATAAATCAGCACTAAATCTGGTCTCACTCTCGTTATTCTATTCGACTTGGGGAAAGGAATGGCGTTTTCTTCATCTTCATACATATATATATATATATATATATATATATATATATATATATATATATATATATATATATATATATATATTACCTACTGGCTATCGCCAGTAGGTATATATAGTTAGAATTTTTTCCCTATGGGACTTTTGAAAATTCTATGTCTAATAACTTTGGCGTTTGTGGACGGAATCGGCTGAAATTTTCAGGAAAATGGCACATTTTGTTTCTGAGCAGCCCCTGAAAATTTGGTGGGGTTTCGTCAAGGGGGGGCTGAGAAAAAAGGGGGGTCCCAAAACGCGTTTTTTGCATTGAGTTTTCCATAGGGCGGTTGGACTCACTTTTAGCTCGAACGGCTGAATGGATTTGCACGAAACTTGGCAAAATTGTAGGGACTGTTAGCCCGATGTGCCTTTGCTAGGTCTCAATATATGTGCTCCAGTAGTTTTTGAGAAATTAACGTTCAAACCAAGATATATATCTGTAACAGCGCTCTGGGCAGCGATCCGGTCCGCTTACTTTTCGCTTATCGGAACTTTGCGCGCAGAAAGCTGATTGGCTCTCCGGTGTCTGTCAACATTCTAAACAGTCCGGAGCGGACGCCATCTTGTCTCTCGGTAGGATCGAGAGAGAAGAAGAGGTGGAAAACGAAGGGGGAATTTAATGAAAGGGGGCAAGGTATCCCCCTCTTGACCCCCTAGGAATGTTGTTGGGGTTATTAAAGGGTCCCGTGGGGAAAATAAAAAAAAATGATTTTTCACGGTAGAAGCGCGGCCGCGAACTGGTAGCGAAACGGGAATTCGCCATTTTGTGCTTCGTAAATTAAATTACTAGTTATAAGTGGGTGCGGGAGACGTATCCTAATCCCCTATGTTTCCTGAGGGTGGGTGAGGAGGCTGATATATGTTGATACATCTCTTCCAGCGGCTGTGCGTGAGCTTTTTTTTTTTTTTTGCTGCGTGACAGTCCGGAGCGGCCGCCATCTTGTCTCTCGGTAGGATCGAGAGAGAAGAAAAGGTGAAAAACGAAGGGGGAATTTAATGAAAGGGGGCAAGGTATCCCCCTCTTGACCCCCTAGGAATGTTGTTGGGGTTATTAAAGGGTCCCGTGGGGAAAAAAAAAAAAAAATGATTTTTCACGGTAGAAGCGCTTCACGGGCCGCGAACTGGGCCGCAAACTGGTAGCGAAACGGGAATTCGCCATTTTGTGCTTCGTTAATTAAAGTACTAGGTATAAGGGGGTGCGGGAGACATATCCTAATCCCCTATGTTTCCTGAGGGTGGCTGAGGAGGCTGATATATGTTGATACATCTCTTCCAGCGGCTGCGCCATCTTGCCTTTTTTCGAATGCCACAATTTTGTCGTGCACGGCAGCCATTTTAGATGCCAGGCTGGTTCCAGGCTATCACCTAACCCTGCGGATGTAGTTTATGGCCCCAGCTGTAGAGAATTCAGACATGCCAATCCTCCTGATTCAGGCGTGTGAGTACTGATTTCAGTGCTAGTCTCCCGCCTCCCGATTTCTGCAAGCAAAAACCCGGGGGCATATTACGAACAACTAGCGATAATTTTTGTCTCTAACTTGTTTAGAGACAAAAATTATCGCCGCACATCGGCGATTTTTATCGCAGATAAACCTTGCTATTATCGCAGAAAAGTCAGCGATATTCATGTATTATCGACCTAATGCTCTTAGCCATGTTATCCACCTCCCATTGGATAACATGGCTAAGAACTGCTCAGGGCAGGTGTTAGATTTTGGAGATATTCGCGCTTAGCGCGAATATCTCCAAAAGTTGGTAATAGAAGGTAGCGATGTTAGGGACTGTTTCCAGTCGCTAACATCTTGGCACGCCACTTTGCATGTCATTAGTGATAAGTATCACTGACATGCAAAGCGGGGCCCAAGATGGTCGCTATCTCCTTTTAGCTGTCACTAACTGGTGTTAGCGACAGCTTGATAATAGGGAAATAATTTTATCTCCGCTTTCATGGTTTTTAAAGCCAAAAAAGCGGAGATAAACCCCCTTGATAATATGCCCCACGATTCCTTGGGGGTTTCAGCTGACAGGGCTTGGTATTGTGTTACATGGTAATTTTTCCAGGAAACGTCAGAGGGTCGATGCAGGGGTTCTAGAAGAGGTGATAAACCATTTAAGCCTCATGAACAAGCGCATGGTCTTTTAAAGATTTGTGAAGTACTCGGGGCGGCGGTGTGTGTGTGCCCTCTTTCAGGAGCGGGCGGGGGGGCACTGCCAGCAACTTGCCAGGTCAGGTAGTGTTCAACACGTGCATCACCCTTTCTCTGCCTGCTATTGCGCTCCATGCTTCGGAAAGGTAAGAAAAAGAACGTGCATTTGAGTTTGAAATGTCCGATCCTGCAGCAGCACACTTCCAAAGCCCACACATGACAATAACCCGATTCAAGGCCCCATTCACCCGTTTTTAAAAAAATAGATAACACTCCAACAAAGTAAGGTTATAAAACTTTATTAACTACTAACTTTAACAAACGGAACAAAAACTAAAAACATTTAAACATTTCTCAACACAAAAAGCAACAATGGTTAGAAGCTGTCTTTTGTGCGAATAGTCCCAAGGCAGCACAACGTGCAGAGTTCTGGACGGCACCCAGGTGATGTCGCCTGGGTGCCGCACTGGTTTAGGGATCCTACAATGCTGCTCCGAAAATTGGCGTGGGGCGTCCCGGGTGGGGCGGGGGGAGGCCTCGTCAGTAGCGGTCTGTTGTGCGAATAGTCCCAAGGCAGCACAACGTGCAGAGTTCTGGACGGCACCCAGGTGATGTCGCCTGGGTGCCGCACTGGTTTAGGGATCCTACAATGCAGCACAGAAAAACAGCGTGGGGCGTCCCGGGTGGTGCGGGGGGAGGCCTCGTCAGTAGCGGTCTGTGTCCAGTGTCACATGGCTGACACAACATGTACGACAGGCACCCAGGTGATGTCCAGTAAACTGCCGCACTGGTTTTGGTATCCTACAATGCTGCTCCGAAAATTGGCGTGCGGCGGCCCGGGGGGGGGGCGTGGGGGAGCCGGCGTGAACGGGCCTCCCCAGGTGGCGGCCATCTAGCTGAGTTGCGCTCGCTCTTGCGGCCACAGCGTCTCGCTCACCATGTTGTTGAGTTGCTCCCACTCTTGCAGTGCAGCGATAGGCGGCTGCCACATGGCTCTTAAAATGGCGGACAGCTCCTCGGTTTTAGGCCTGGTCAACTGAAATGGTCCTGGGACACTTTGGAACTCGGACGCTTGCCTGCTAGGGCTTGGGTTCCATTCTCGAAAAGCGTCCCCTCAGCCGTGAAGATTGTATAAAAGTCTTGGGGGCCCCCGACTCCCGCAGGCTTCCGGTGGGGAGCGGCTGCCATGATTGCTCGCGGAATGACCACGACGGAGCCACGAGATGGTGGTGCTCTCATGCTGACGCCAGCTTCAGTCTGAATGATCCAGAAACAAGGTGGGGCTTTCATCGTTTGGGAAAAAAAAATGTTCTAAACCAATGAAAAGTGTTATTTTTAGGTCATATGACCAAGCCTTCCATCTTTAGGAAACCAAAAGTAAAATGAACCAATGAAAAGTTTTATAAACAAGTCACATGACCTGTTATGCGACATAGGGCTACAAAAAGCGTAGAAAATCCGTTGGCACGTGAGGCGGCGTCAGTAGCGGACCGATGTGCGAATAGGCCGAAGGCAGCACAACGCGCCGAGATCTGGATGGCACCGAGGTGGTGTCCAGCAAATTGCCGCACTGGTGTGGCCATCCTACAATGCTGCGCCGAAAGACGGCGTGTCCAGCTGAGTTGCGGTCACTGTTGCGGTACAGTGACTCGAACGCGCCGAGATCCGGATGGCACCGAGGTGGTGTCCAGCAAATTGCCGCACTGGTGTGGCCATCCTACAATGCTGCGCCGAAAGACGGCGTGTCCAGCTGAGTTGCGGTCACTCTTGCGGTACAGTGACTCGAACGCGCCGAGATCCGGATGGCGCCGAGGTGGTGTCCAGCAAATTGCTGTACTGGTGTGGCCATCCTACAATGCTGCGCCGAAAGACGGCGTGTTCAGCTGAGTTCCGGTCACTCTTCCGGCACAGTGACTCGAACGCGCTGAGATCCGGATGGCACCGAGGTGGTGTCCAGCAAGTGGCTGCACTGGTGTGGCCATCCTACAATGCTGCGCCGAAAGTCGGCGTGGGGTGCCCCGTTGGCTTATGAGGTGATGTCAGTAGTGGACTGATGTGTGAATAGGTCGGAACCAGCACAAGGCGCCAAGATCCGAATGGCAAGTCCTGGATGTTGAGTGCCTCAGTTGAGATTTCTGAGCAGTGCTTGTAGGACTGTCTGAAGCTTATTTGCACCTGTTGCAGCTTCACTAGGTCCGGCGGAACTTTTTGCCTTTTCCTTTCTGCTTCTTTTCCTACAATGCGTTTCATCTGAAGACACGACCAGGTCCCTGAATGTGTGCAGGGGGACGCTATTGATTGAATGAAAATGGCGGCTTGACACAAAGCTGACTCAAGCGTTACTGTTGGTGCTATACAGACAAAAATTGGTTTTCAGTTTGTACATTCTTCAGGTTTTTTTTTTCCATCCAAGTCTGATTGAGAGTTTGTAGAAAAATGGCTTCAGATTTTCCACATACTACTCTTCAACATTCTTCCTAAATGTAACAATGTGAAACTCACTAGGAGAACGGCTGTTTCTGTTTCCTTTCAAAATGCTGCCACCAATATTTTCTGAATGGAAGACACCATCTTGTAGCATAAAGGGCCGAAAGGGGTTCTGGTCTGGCCGATGGTTGGTGGAGACATTTTGACTATATCTTGGACCTGCCCGGCCTCGCCCAAAATGGCGCCGGTATAAATGGGACTCGTAACTCTTTGCCCGCAAATGTATATCTAGAAAATGTTATTGTAAGTGGCCCTGTCGTATTTTAATTACAAAATGTACGTCCACCGATTCCGCAACTGTTAGACACCTTTGTTCTTGTCACCTAATGGCCCGCTCGTTACGTTCTTCTACAGTGTAAATGTCTCCTCATCATATACGATTTCAGTTTGCTCCGTGGCCGGCCCACGTGGTTATAGGCCCGTATTTGTATACTGACATTTTCACAATAAAGGTTTTTAAAACAAAACACGGTAGTAGTATTTTCATTTGTAAAGTTTTTACTTTTAGTGACTGTTTTCGAATCAGTAAAAGGCAAGTGAAATAAAGCAGTCCAATTACATGACGGATAAAAGTTATAATATGTAGGAACGCAGTAAAGATAAATGGTGAAGGGCAGTTGTGTTTTTCATGTCTGCAACATAAAGTGATCGATAAGAATCTGATAATCAGGCGTATCGGCGACTAAGACAGCAGGCCGAATCTCTTTTACTCAACGGCTCCGTCATGGAAGGAAGAAACGCCCTCTTTCTCGAAAAAGGAATATATTTTACTTGCAAGACAGTTGTAAATTTTCCGGGAAAGTACATTAGCCTGGAATATTATAACATATGTTTGAAAAAAAAATATTGTTCGAAAATAATAAAAAGCGTAATTTTTAGGTCATATGACCAAGCTTTTCATCATTAAATTAACAAAAGTAAAATGAACCAATGAAAAGTTTTATTAACAAGTCACATGACCTGTTATGCTTACGTTACGCGCTGCGCGCCGCGCCTCGGATCCCTTCCGGGTGCGCTAACGCGGCGTGTCATAAAACGCATTACGCGACAACGTAGGTCAAGAATATAGTCTAAATGTCTCCACCAACCAGCGTTCAGAACACAACCCCTTTCAGCAGTCCAAAAAGTTCTGTTAAATGACAACAGAGGGGACAGGCAACAAGAACCATCAGTCAAAGAGGGGAGGGCAAGTTCTTCTCTTCCGGGTCATGTTGGGGCGCTACCGGAACTGATCGAATTGGTAGTCTACAGTGTTTCTGGATGTTTCAGACTAAAGCTGGCGTCAGCATGAGACCACTACCATCTCGTACCTCCGTCGTGGCCATTCCACGAGCAATCATGGCAGCCGCTCCCCACCAGAAGCCTGCGGGAGTCGGAGGCCCCCAAGACTTTTGTAGAATCTTCACGGCTGAGGGGACGCTTTTCGAGAATGGGACCCAAGCCCTAGCAGACAAGCGTCCGAGTTCCAAGGTGTCCCAGGGCCATTTTAGTGGACCAGGCCCAAAACCGAAGAGCCGGCCGCCATTTTGAGAGTCCTGTGGCAGCCGCCTATCGCTGCACCGCAAGAGCGGGCGCATCTCAACTACATGGTGAGCGAGACGCTGTAGTCGCAAGAGCGGGCGGAAAACAGCTGAATGGCGGAAGAGGCACAGTGTAGCAAAAGCGGGCGGAATGGCAACTAAAACGATAAAGGGGCGCCCCACTACAGCTTGTCTTCAGGTCAAACGGATTGTGGGACAAGGTCCAGAATTGAAGAGTCATCAAAAGGCAAAAAGTTCCGCCGGACCCCGGGAGCCGGCCGCCTATGTCGGTGGCGATCTCAGGCTACACCAGTGCTATAAGACTTGGGGAGGGTGTCGGAGCCAAGCGTCTTCTCCGAGTCCATGGCCATCACACCGCCCCTCAGGGGCCTCCGTGAAGCTGTTTAGGAAGGTAACATATCACATTGTTTTCTAATGCAGTCAGGTCCACAAACGACACTCACTTACTTTGAGAATAGTGAAGCTGCAGTAGGTGGAAATAAGCTTCAGACAGTGTTACAAGCACTGCTCAGAACTCTTAACTATGGCACCCAACATCCAGAACTTATGCTATTTGAGAATGGTAGTGACATCGAAGCATCTCAGGGACCAAAACCATTAACGTACTTTCACGTATGAAAATCTTACTTGGGGAGGGGGCAGGAGCGAAGCGCCCCCTCCCAGTCAGCGCCACCACACCGTATGTTGAAAATCTGAAGCCATCGTTCTACAAAGTCAACCAAACTTGGATTGAAAAATCTAGAAAAATGTACAAACTGAAAACCAGTTTTGGTCTGCATAGCATCAGTAACAACGTTTGAGTCAGCTTTGTGTCAAGCCGCCATTTTGATTCAACAAAGCACAGGCATTGAAAAAGGCTGAAATTCAGAACTCTAAACTATGGCACCCAACATCCAGGAGCTTGCTATCCGGATCTTGGAGCCTTGTGCTGTTTTCGATCTATTCACACATCGGTCCACTACTGACATCATCTTATAGACCAACGTTATGTAAATAGTTTTTTAATAAAATGTTTTACCCTGTTTCTTTGCTGGTGTGTTGTCTATATTTTTAATATTTGCATAGGGTTTGTCGTTATTTTGTGCGGGATGGGTGATGGAGCCGAGCTGTCTTGCAGCCCTCATGGTGTGGAGCTCAGTTCATCTCACTATTTTCGTATTTCTCAAGAAGGGTTGTTCCTAATATTTCTATTTTAGCGAGGTCAAAAAGAGATCCAATTAGTGGCCTACTGATTTTGTTCGATTACTTTTATTTTTTTACACGATTTTTCACTATCTGCAAAGACTAAACAGAGTATTGCGACTTTGTGCTTGTTTGTAAATAGAGAATGATCCAAAGAGAACCAATTCTAAAACAGTAAATGCTTGGACAACAATCAATCAAATGGAGAGACAAGGAGGCACGACGGATTACAACGGGGGTAAAGGCCTGCGTTAACTACCCTTCAGTATCTGCAAAGAGAGAGTACTACTAAGGCAAAAGAGGGGAGGGGGGGTGGGGGGGGCAGCGTTCAAAGCACATCAGCGTGCATAAATACGAAAATGTTTTTATCTATCACGTACTTGACATTTTAAAGCTTTTCATATTTGCTATTAAAAAACCAATGAAATTCACAGAAAAAACCATAGGTTATAGTGGATATATAGTTAGGAATTTGCATTTACAAAACCTTGAAAATTCAATGAAAAAACCATAGGTTATAGGCCATATATAGTTAGGAATTAGCATTTACAAAACCTTATTTTACTCGCATAAAACCATTGAAATTCCATATATAGTTAGCTAACTATAAGCGCTAACTATATATCGCGCACCCGCAATCCACTGCTGATGATGTCACATATTACATCATTCATGACATGGTCAGTGACATCACTGATGACATCACTGATGACATCTCAAATGACATCACTGATGACAACTCAAATGATATCAATGATGACATCTCAAATGACATCACTGATGACATCACTGATGACAACTCAAATGACATCACTGATGACATCTCATTTGTCATCACTGATCACATCACTCATGTGATAATACAATGAACCTCTTCAGACTCTAATATAACCTTACATACACTCAGTATAAACAGACACTCACAGACTGTCACTCATCCATGGAGTTACTCACACACCTAGTCAGTCATGCAAAGAATCAATCACACCTCCATTTCCTCAACTATACAGTTATACACATCTTACTTATTCAAACATATAATAACACATATTTACTCTCTTATATAATCCCTGATACAAGCTCACAGTGATCGATACAGCCACTCACACATTCACTGGCTCTTATGTTCAGTTATTTATATATCTCAACTCTCACATGTATTGTGTTTTACATACGTACTTACTTGCACATGTAGCAATGAGAAATCCATTCACTCACCAACACACCCATGCACAGTCAACCGCCCATATAGCTGTTTCCACATGCACTCTTGAACTCATACTCCTAGTGAATCAACTGCTTACACATCTATGCACAGAGTCACGCACCTCCCAGCCATCCACACACACACTCAGCCTCCCATTTAAATACTTTGGCAACCAATCAATAACCCATATGGCCACTCTTATAGCTACTGATCAACACATGCAGCAGCTTACACAACAACAAACATACTGATGCACGAATTAAGACAGTTTAGTCACTAACCCATGTACTCAGTGAGACACATTTAATCACTCACTCATACAGTCAGTCATGCACCTACTAAATTCTTCATCCAGACACTTATACATCCACTCATTCTTCAATATGTGAAACATATTTAAACTTTACAGACACATACAATCACTGGATGTTGTGATCAGTGATGTCATCAGTGATGTCATTTGAGATGTCATCAGTGATGTCATCAGTGATGTCACTGACCATGTCATGAATGATGTAATATGTGACATCATCAGCAGTGGATTGCGGGTGCGCGATATATAGTTAGCGCTTATAGTTAGCTAACTATATATGGAATTTCAATGGTTTTATGCGAGTAAAATAAGGTTTTGTAAATGCTAATTCCTAACTATATATGGCCTATAACCTATGGTTTTTTCATTGAATATATATATATATATATATATATATATATATATATATATATATATATATATATATATTACCTACTGGCGGTCGCCAGTAGGTAGTTATAGTTAGGACCTAGTTTCCATAGGAAATCCACATTATTCTATTTGGAATACCTTTGCTCCGGTAGGCGATTCTTCATGAAGTTCTCCAAGAAAATGGCCTTCTCGGTTCCGCTCCTTCCCTGAAAGTTTGGGGGTGATTCGTGAAGCAGGAGCTGAGAAAAAAGGGGGGTCTCAAAATATGTTTTCCCCATGCAATTTTCCATAGGACCTTTAGCCAGGGCTACAGCCAGAACGGCTGAACGGAATTTCACCAAATTTGGCAGAGAGGTAGTAGTCCTCAGTTCTGACTTGTGTCTTTCGCTCATCTGGTATCAATCTGTTCAGTAGTTTCCTTAAAAATTACGGTTAAAGTCATTTATATATCAATGGGTGCGTTGGATCAGGGGATTATGCGAGGATTGGCCTCGTAGGATAAGCGCACTGTCCCGATGATGCGTTGAATTCTAATTGGCTGTCAAGCGGTTGTAAACATTCAAAATCAGGAACTGTTGGCAGCCATTTTGTGCCTTGGTAGAAGCGAGGCTGAGAAAGTCACTGAAATATGTATACAAAAAATAAAAAGGGGGCAGGGTAGACACACACTGACCCCCTAGGCCTGCTCAGGGGGTCATATAAGGACCTGTAGGGCAAAAAAAGTAAGATAGTTTGGGGGTGATTCGTCAAGCGGGGGCTGAGAAAAAAGCGGGGTCCCAAAACGTGTTTTCCTCATGCAATTTTCCATAGGGATCTTTAGCCAGGGCTACAGCCCGAAAGGCTGAACGGAATTACACAAAATTTGGCAGAGAGGTAGAGTTCTGTTTGCAGAATCTGCTTTTTGTTACATGGTGTAAATCTGTTCAGTAGTTTCTGAGAAAATTGCAAGTAAAATCATAGCGATATCTAGAGTCGGAGTTCAGTACGCGTACTGAAGTCTGTTCAATTACGAGTGCGAGCTGCATGCTGATTGGCTGTGAACTGTCTGTCAACACACGAAACCAGGAAGTGTTGGTGGGCATCTTGTGCCTCCCTAGAACCGAGTCACAAGAAAACAGTAAAACAAAGTTGAGAAATAAGGGAAGGGGGTAGGGTAGAGACATTCTGACCCTTAAGGCTTGCTCAGGGGGTTGTACATGGGTGTTTAGGCTCTATTTTTTATTTTCTTTCTTTTAAAGAAAAATCGCGGCGTACGCGCATGTAAATACCTACAATTACAAGCAGGAGCTGCATGCTGATTGGCTGTCAATACTCCAAACCAGGAAGTGTTGGCAGCCATGTTGTTTGTCGGGAGAGCAGAGTCACAAGAAAACAGTAAAACAAAGTTGAGAAATAAGGAAAGGGGGCAGGGTAGAAACATTCTGAGCCTATAGTCTTGGTCAGGGGCTGGTACATGGATCTTTAGGGTCAATTTTTATTTTTTTTAAAATAAAAAATTGCGGGGTACTCATGCAGTACTTGTACGCGGTGGAAAAGGTTAAAAAAAAAGTAGAAGTCTGTTTTATTCATTAGGTCCCGGGGGGTAAATTACGGGGGCAATTTTTCTGCATAATGGGGGCTTGTAAGGTGCTCCGAGCACTGGGGAACGTCACTTCTCTGGTTTTATTTTGAAATATGCGGGGGGTTACGGTCCTACTCCCCGCAGTCTCAGGGAGCGGCACCCCTCGGGTCTTTTAAAAAAAACGATATGTTTTGAGCTCTCACTCCCTCTCTCAATGTACATGTTGCGGGGAACGCCACCTTTCTGGGGCAGTGATTTGTAAAATGGCCTACCTGCTCCAGGTACCTGCATTGTCTGGAGTTTTTTATTAATGTTGGGAGGGTGGGCTTGATAATACGTTCTTGTTAATTCCCATAGAAGCCTATGTTCTGGTGTTAACATGGGCTTCTATGGGAAATACCAAGGCCATAGTATAAAGCTCATTATCGCCGTTTTTTCGGCAGTTTCCTGCCAATGAAATGGCGATAACTTTAACACCGGTCCTTGATAATATGCACCTAAGTTTACTGGTCAAAAAAAGAGCAATGGTCCATATTATCAACAAAAGGAGATACATTATCGTCGCTTTTACATGGGCTTCTGTGGGAATTAACAAGGGCGTATTATCAAGTCCAGACGTGGCCCCTGGAGGGAGTTGCGGTGAGACAGGCGGAGCAGGGGAGGGGCAGGGTGGGGGGTGATAAAGAACGGAATCTGGATGATTGTAGGTAAGTAAACAATTAAATTAATAAAATGAATTTCGGGCCACATTATCAACAACATAAGGCTATACATTCTCGCCGTTTTTATTGGCAGGAAACTGCAGATAAAGCGGCGATAATGGTCTTGATAATATGCCCTTGTGAATTTTTATAGCAGCCCAGGTTAACACCAGAACCTGGGCTGCTATGGGAATTTACAAGGGCCTAATATCAAGCCATTATTGCGGCTTTATCTGCAGTTTTCTGTCGATAAAAGCGGCGATAATGTATCGCCCTATGTTGTTCATATTATGCTGCTTCATTCCATGCCCTGCATGGCATTTTGCGATGCAGGGCGGTTTACAAAATTCGGGGCATATTATCAAGGACCGGTGTTAAAACTATCGATCTTTTATCGTATTCGTAGCATATGCTGAGAATGATTAGCGGTAGAAACTATGGTGCGATCACTCTCTCACTGTCAAATGAGAGCACAGGTCGAGCTATGAGAATAGTTAGAAGTAGTCACTTTGTATCTTATTGTGCGATGTTAGGCAATGCTTACATGATTACGGTAACTGAGCGTGTGGTTTGATTAAAAAAAAGTTGTGTTAACTCCTCTGCATGGGAAGCTGGATGTTTCCATCTGGCTGTCAATTTCGACCTTGAAAGCAGAGCCAACCAAATGAGTCGTATAAGAGCGCTGCTGTCTCAAAAAAGTGGTCGCTCTTACATCTGCTAGAGAAACATTTGTACTTCATGTAGCAAACACCTGCACAGAAGTGTATGCTTTGTTAAATACAGACGTGCTGTGGGATTTTAGGGAGATAATTTAGACTATCTTTAATGCGTTCTCGAGTAGGGGGTTAGCTTACTTTTTTAAAATTATCAGAATTGGTCTTGTGACTTCTGTAGAAAGTATATTTGGTGTTTTTTCATTGCATTTTTTGCAGCATCTTTGGTGAATTGTGCTTAATCGTCACATTAGTTGCCAGTGTGCTTGTATTAATTTGTTTACTTAAAAATGGATGCACATCTTGCAGCAGACGACAATATTTCTCGGTTGTTGCTGGTCGACAAGCGAATGCTTAGTTACTATGGCGCGCTGCCTCTTGCAACGTTGAGTGCAGCTTATGGATTATCGTTTTGATTCTCCTTTTTCACATGCGTTCAGCCTGTTTTCCATTGCCTGAGCTGTGATTTCGACTGGTCCCCGGATTTGTGTCTCTGCAGTACGGTGTCTCCCAACGCGGATTACGACCAGTTGATGAGTCCTTTAGTGGTTCATGACGTGCTCTGTTCTGGCGGCAATATTATGGCCTTAGCAGCGACACATGGAATAATGGGACGTGGGAATGTTTTTGCAGCGGCGCTTGAGTTCTTGGCAAGCAGTTACATTGAAGATGACCCGAGTTTTCCTCCGATGATGATAGAGGCTCCGGTCGTTAAGGAACATGTATGTTCATTCTCACTATTGAATTGGATGGCTGAAATGTTTTCAGATGAGAACAATGACTTCCTGTTGGAGGCTGTTGCTACATACTGTGCTTACATGCTGTTGGATTAAGACTCTTTGATTTTCTGCGTATTCTTTATTTTTTAGCTACTGCTTTCTATCAAAGAGCAAATAACTTTTTTGGGGAAATGTGAACTTGACTCTGGTTTTTAGTCTTGGATGTGTGCATTTCTAAGTGGCACACATTTATATCATGTGCTTTGATGAAGAAAGGGTGCCGTGGGGCTGAGGCTTTCACTCACACCCTGTTAAGTTAGCATGGGTTTATTAGAAGCTTACACATTATTTTTGCTTTCCTGCTCTGCTTTGCATGTGACACATACTTATGATATTGTTTAGAGAAGGCTGAGTATTTTGTTTTATATGAGAATAATTTGCCTTGCTAGTTTTGTGTGTATAGTGAGAGCATGGAACATCAAAGTTATCTTGAATACTGTGTCTGTTCAGAATGATCCTCAGAAGTTCGAGCCATAATACATATGTAGTTGTGTCCACCTTTGATACTTGCGCTTTTCATAATGCATTGTGGAGGCAAAGTTACATACAGTTGGAGAACATGTATAAGTTGATAGTTTGTGGAGCACTGAATGTGATCTATTTATTTATGTATTTATTTATTACATTTATATGGCACAACAGCTACCCTGAGGGTTTCCCAGCGCCTTGGATCCGAATTTTTACCAGGTGGAATGGAATTTATTGGTTGAGTAGCCATGCCCTAATACCTTTGCGGTATTTGATGTAACTTGGTTCAAGACGCACTTTCAGTGGGAGCGAATTCCACAGAACCGGCGCCAGGTAGGCGAAAGAGCGTCGGCCCAATCCTACCTGTTTAAACCTAGGGACAACAAATTTTGCCTGATGCAATGATCGAAGGTTTAAAGAGGGTGAGTATTTATGTACCAGCCTACATAAGTAAGCAGACGCTTCCCCTGTGTTTATCCTGAACATGTAGCACAGTGCTTTAAATTTAGCTCTATTGCCTATCTTGAGCCAGTGGAGGTTTCTTAGATGTTCAGAAACACTCATACGCCCAGGGAGATGGAGAAGTATCCTTGCAGCCACATTTTGGACGACCTGTAGTCGACGCGTGATCTCTTTATTGGGTCCTAGATATAAGATATTCCCATAGTCTAGTCTCGAGCCAATCAAGGCCTGAATCACGATTTTTTGCGCCCCTTCAGGGAGTTGCCACAGGATTTTTCTTAGCCACTTAAAAATGGCAAAGCGGGTTGATGCTGTTTTGGTTGTTTGCACACGCATAGACAGTTTGTCATCGGTTATCACCCCTAGGTTGCGAGCAGATTGTACCTCTACCGGGGTTGGGCCCATTTCCTTGGGCCAGTGGGCTGGTCCCCAGAGTTCCTATTGTTCTCCAAAGATGATCAGCTCAGTTTTTTCCCCATTTAGTTTTAGTTTCTTGGTGTGCATCCAATTCGCCATTCTCTGTAGCCTAGAGCGGAGACAGGAGGTGTTAGTTTTGTCGGTTGTTGACAGGGAGAACACTAGTTGTGTATCATCCGCATAGGAGTAAATTGTAAAGCCCATTTCTTCTATTATTACTCCTGAGTACCAGAGGTATGGGTCTGACCATGTAATCCTATGAGACTTTCTGTAGTTATAAACTAATCTGCTAGGTAGGGAGGGTGAAATGTAGGTATATTTTAAATGTGTTTACCTTTAGTATTATAGGATGCTTTTTCCGTTTGTATCTTATAGAATAGTAACAATGCTGACAACCTTGTTTGTGATAATATGTTTGGTTGTATTATCTAAGGTACTGTACCTGAAATGTTGCCGTTAGAAATAAACATTTCAAAGTTGCACGTTCTTTATTTACATCTTGTATTGGACTGGTGTAAGAGTATAATGAAAGAGTGCTATTGTTATCCACGTTACTTCACGTAATCTAAGTGGCATGTTCTGGGTTGACTAGTCATTGGTGTTTTTGTTGGAGGGCAGTGGAGAAGTGTGGCTCAACGGTTAGAGGCGGCAGAGGTCGGCCCGGGACCAGGGTTCGATTCCCGACGCAGCCGGGTGCAGGACCAATGTCAGCGGGCCCGATAAATCTCGCCTCAGTGCCACTCTAACCATGGGGTCCCACGCTGCAACTCTGGGCAATAGCTTGCTTAATCTCCACTCCAGGCCCATCACCACCGGGGATGCCTGGCTGCAGCTTGTGGATGCCCAGTAAAGGGACCATCTCACATGGAAAGCCAGGACGGGTTCCCCAGTGGTACAGCGCTGGGACGCCTCAGGGTAACCATGCGCTCTATAAATCCAACATTCATTCATTCATTCATTCCCAAAAATGTGACTCGTGAGGACCCCCCATAGAGTCACCACTGGAAGCTGGGGACCCCCAAGCAATTTGTAGGATTTAAATTTCAAACATTAAAACCGTAATTCGGAAAAATTAACACTTATGTGTACACAAAACAAATACTCAAATTACTGATGATTTTAGTGGCATATTTACAAGCCCCTATCACCATGGGAACATCACTTTCTGAGAGTTTTCTGTGGCGATAGGGGCTTTGCCTTATTTACAAGGCAACGTTAAGCCACTTAACGTGGCTTAACGGTCCCTTGTAAATAAGACTCCCTTTGACACAATGTTTAGCGTCAAAGCGGTGGGCAGTACATGTTGTGGTGGGCATTTCCTCTGTGACACCCATTGATTTTTACGCTGCCGCCTATTTACAAGAGCAGCGTAAATGGGAAGCAGGGCCAAAATTAATGCCAGGGAAAACCTGGTCTTAACTTGGTGAAACAATGAGAAATGCTTCATTTCTCCTTATTTTTGTAAAACGCCTTGGATTGTTTATGTTCAGGAAGGCGACCCTTTCTGCACATAAACAATCTTTAAAAAAAAGGACATTTTGTAACTTCCATGTGTGATGCATTAAGCAGTGCACATAGAAGTGAGAAAATGACATTTCAATATTCTTTATGTGCAGGAGGGGGACCTTCCTGCACATAAACAATCTTCCCCTATTAAATGTAGTGCCAGTGCAGGGAAAAGGCAGGGCTGCACCTTATTCTTGTAAATATGGCGTAGCCGTGCGTTTCTGAAGTAGTAGAGTGTGCTGTTAAGCCAAGAAGGCTGGTCTGGAGAAGCATAAACTTAAGGTGTGCTGGTATGGAGAAGGACAAACTCAGGATTCAGAACATAACACAGTGGTTAGAATTGACTTCAACAATAAAAATGTATATCCACCCAAAGAAAATATTTTAGAAGCATCAGGATACTGAAAGACTGAAACAAAGCATGCCACTAACTTGTACCTTGCAGTTTGCAAGCAGTTGTTTGATGACAGTTTTTTGGTCACTGTGCTAGATTGCGATTGTCACTTATGAACTGCAGTGTAACAAAAGAATCTGTGTGACAAAAGAAGTACCCCACTGACCGATGCATATCAAATACTTTTTTTAAAATGTATGGTACACTTCTTTGCAGTAGGTATATTAACCCTCTGTTTTACATTAGTTCAGTCACAGCTGTCACTGGACAAAACTCTCATGTCTCTCCAGCAGGGAACTCAATCACTGTTGTTATCTTCAAATTTTTATTGTTCTTTGAAAACTGGTAATTAAACAAGATACTTTTCAGTGCTTTTAAAACTGCTGCCTGCGGACGCCCTGGGAATGTGTGAGGGACTTATGGGGGTTCGCGGACCACAGTTTGGGAAGCGAAGAACCAATGAGTCACTGATTGCTAGTCTGGTAGGTTGTTTGTGTAGTATGGTGGGTTTTGGAACACCGTAATACACTGAGGTCCTAAGTCTTTATGCACAGTTCTATGTATCAGCAGAATTCCTGGAACAGTAGTTACAACAAAAAGGCTCGATAAAGGGCTTGCACTTTGAATATGAATATAAAATAGAAGAATAGTTGATAATCACAGTTAAGGAATGCAGCAATTAGATGTGTGTATGTGTGGATGATGTGTACATTGAGTGGAAGATTAAAAACTTGAAAAATTAGAGAGGTTGTAGAGATGCAAACTTTCCATTTCTTTTTAAAGGAAGTGGGTGTTTAGTTTTACAGTGCATATATATATATAGTGAAAAAACCATAGGTTTCAGGCACGTTATAGTCAGGAATTAGCATTTAAAAAACTTTAGAAATTCACTGGAAAAAACCATAGGTTTCAGCCACGTTATAGTTAGGAATAAGCATTTAGAAAACCTTAGAAATTCACTGAAAAAACCATAGGTTTCACACACGTTATAGTTAGGAATTAGCATTTAAAAAACCTTAGAAATTCACTGAAAAAAAATAGGTTTCACCCATGTTATAGTTAGCTGCACATTTCTCTCATACAAAACCATTGAAATTCCCCCGTTATAGTTAGTTCAGCTACCTATAAATCGTGCGCCAGCAATCCACTGCTGATGATGTCACATATTACATCACTCATTATATGGTCAGTGACATCACTCATGACATCACTCATGACATCTCAAATGACATAACTGATGACATCATCCTTGTGAAAGAGTGGTAGACCTCCTCTCACCCTAATATAACCTTTGATAAACAGTTTGAAAAATAAAAAATATATTTTCAAAACAATGGAGATACCTATACCAGTTAAAAGAACCTATTCAGTAATTCCAAAATCTACATACATATCCACTCAGTCACCAATAGTTCTATATAGTCACTCATACATATGTACTCATTGTTGGACCCGACCCTTTTGGCAGGTTCACCCCGAAACTTTTTGCTTTTGCCTAGCCTATTTCTGTAACCTGGTGTTGGTTATTTTAGGCCTCTGCGCACTTTTTCACTGTGGTCCATTGTCAAGTGTGTGCCCTCTCTGTGTATGTGTGGTGAGAGTGACCTGCCCTCCCATAGGAATGCATGGGGAATATGTGTGACCTTGGTAGTTCCCGATGTGTGGGGAGTGCAAGGTCGAGTTTGGTATGTGCGAACTTGTGAGATTGAATGCTGCGCAATGATGTATGCGGCATGATTGTGTCTAGTGTGGAAGTGCCACTTCTAGAAGTTGGCATGCTTGTGTAATTTGTGTCTGGCGTGTGATTGGCTGGAGCTGGCTAGTGAGCTTGGCTCCAGGAGTCAGGATGGGTCTACCCCAGTGGTGAGTGTTGAGATAAGCATGCTGATGTGAGGCAGGGGCTGCACCTGGGACCTGAATAAGGCTTGGGCCTACCCCCACACAATGCTGGCTCCACCCCCTGTGGTGTGTCTGATGTCCCTAGCCTGGCCAGTGAAAGGGAGTTCCCCATAACCAGTTGTAGCTGGTTCTTACATTGCCTACACCCTGCTAGACACAGGGATTTTTGTGTATAAAAAGAGGCTGTGACCTCTTGAAAAATGTTCTTGTTTCTGACTGGAATCAACCAGGGGTGTGCTGCTGCTGGGGCCCAGGGGAAGGCTTGCCTCCCTGGGCCCTGCCCAGCCCCTGGACTGCTGATGGAGCTAGATGCCTGGAGGATTTTCCTTGTGGGGGAGCTGTTTTGCCCCACCTTTGCTACCCAGGACTTTTGAGACCCTTTGCCTTGCTTTCTTAGAGAGCGCTTCTATGTGTGCCGTTGCAGCTTGTGGCTGCTTTCTGGGGATCCCCCCATAATACTAACACAGTATTAGGGACTGTTAGTGTGAAATCCAATAAGACGTGTACATTCTTAATCCTTTTTATCTACTTTGAGAATCAATATAGTTCTGACAAACTTTATGATTCAACCCAAGCAATCCATAAAATGATTATGAAGCACACTTGATGCTCAAATACTAAAGATTTTCAAATATCAGCATAATAATGTTTGAAACATAATTTCTCTGATAATAATTATCCTGAAACCATTCTAAAGCGTCTTAGAACATTGAAATATTGGATCTACATTGAAAACAATGGCGTGCTCTGGGCTTCTAATGGCCGGTGGAAGCCCGGAGATCCACCTTTTCAATGTTTGTTCAAAGCTATTGCTGTAAACAAAGGCCTCACAGATCCGAAGGGGATTTTAATTCCCTCAGGCTCGGTGAGGTCTTTGTTTTACGAGTTTGAACACTCTGCCCTCTAGGGAATGAACGTTCTAACAGCCTTAGAGCCCTCCATAGCAGGATGTACCAGCCATTAATGGCCCACTTTCCTGTTAAAGGCCTCAGCTACTGGAGCTGCCTGGTAGAACCTGCTACCGTGGGTTTTAAGGTTATAATCAGGCTTGTTCGCATACTTAGACTCAATGAACTTGAACTTGCTAAATGCTGACAAGAGATGTTCATCTCTGCAGTTAATTTGTTTAGTTCCATCATTGTAAATTCTCCCATCAAGTCAGAGAAATTGTTTTCAAAAATATATCTCATTGTATTAACTAAAGTAGGACTAAACCAAAGAAAATAATTAATTTACAACATCTAGAATTACAGAGTACATATTTAGCTTGTTTTTTCAAACTCACACCAGCTACACTAGAACAAAATCTTCTGATTTGCGAGATGAATGGTTGTGTTCTGTATCCGAGTAGGATAATTCCACCTAGCTAAACACTTTGCTGTTACGGAAGACAGCATGACCTGTGAAAATGATATTTTTGTGTTACCTACATGCAAAATACTTTTCTGAAGATTAAATGATTCTCCACCCACTTCAAGTTCCTTCTGTTTTTGCACAGAGAATTGGACGTGTTAGACATTCCTGTATGATTGTTTAATTCTTCCTGCAAAATTGCCTTTAGCGTATCTGGTTTAACAATTTAATTCCTATACTGCTGCCTAATTAATGCAGGTTTTTGTGATCATTATTGATTTAATACACCAAATTCCAGTCTTACCAGGGGTTTAGATGCAGAAAGAGGAAGATTAAATAAACGCCTGAAGAGATTGCATTGTCCTTGATCAGGTGATGTCCTGCCCAAAAATGCCTCATCACCATTACTGATATCTGGTAGAAACTTGGCATAAACTATTTAAAAAATATGTTCCAAAGGTGGGCCAGTCAAATCACTAGCCAAAGAAGAGACCTCCTTTGGCTTTAAGTTGGCTGTATGAACTCAGTGCCAACTTCTCTCATTAAGCCAGGTGCCCAGCCACTTATATGATGAAACACTAGTACTAGGCTCTCCTCTAAAAATGTAAGTAACAACATTTTACCAAACATTACCAAGTCTGACTTTTAGGAATCTATTGGCAGACTCTACAAGCACAAAAGTAGATGCTGTATATCAACACCTGTCTTGTCTAACATCTGCATACTGAGAATTGGCATAACCCTGCCCCCTTGGCGGGAAAGATCTTTTTATCATTGGGGCAGCCCCCATATGAGCTAAGTTCAAATTGAAGAACATGGCAGCTAACATGCATCTGTTACAGGTCTTCTATTGTCTTATATTCTATTTCAGAGTTCTAAATCTGGGGTACACAAAACATTGGGGGTCTAAGACGAATACTTTCGGGTACTATAACTGTTTTGAAAATTAAATGTCATTTTGAGATGAATAAAGTATAAACATATATCTCAACCCCTTGGGAACTTTTATAGACCAGTTGACATGTTCTCCGAATCTCATGATGCTTTGAATGTGAAGATGAAGGAATAACCTTGAATCTCATATAAAATTGAGACAAGGAACTCTCATGAGGTACTTGAGGAATCTCATGGCTCCTGGAGGAAGTGCTAGGGAGAGGGCAGGAATGCACCGTATTTAACACTACTGCACATTCCTGTTCTCGTACTCTGGTGGGGCACAATGGGCTGCCTAGCGCCAATGCAGGCACTCTGGCATCATAGTGCATGCGTGCCTGCATTGTAGGCAGGATTGTTTTTTTTCAGGAAGAGACACCTTCCTGCACAAAAACAATCCTCAGAGTTATTTTCCTTTTTCTATCTGTGCTACATAATGAAGCACAGTAGGAAGCTGGCTCTCTATATAGTGCACTTAATGAAGTATACTGTGCAGAGAGTCCAATGATTCGCCACTAGGTATGCAGAGGTAACATAAGATAATTCTAATGCTCTTTTAGTGTTAGTGTGCTGTTAGGCTAATCAGAGAGTAGTACTATATATTTGTTGTCACACACAGAATTGTTTTTACATTTTTTAAATAATTAGAAGTTTTGTATAGCGCTAGCTAGACCCCGGGGTATCAGAGTGCTTCACAGCATATACAGTAATGAGCAAACATATGATACAGGTGAATGGGAAAACATGAGGGTTCAAGCAGGAAAGGGAACAAGTGAGTGGGCGAAGGGGCATAGGAGAAGAGGATGGAGGATAAGTCTGATTATTGGAATCAGTGTCGTCTGTCACAAGGTTTGAGGTAGGTTGGGGTGTCGGCTGAGGAGCTACCTGGGTTCTATTGGAACGCTCAAGATCGGTCGAGGAAGAGGGCTTTGAGTAGGCTCTTGAATTTTGGAAATGAGGAGGTTGTTCTGATGTGGGGGAGATGGAGTTCCAGATTTTTGGAGCGTTACCGGCAAAAGATTTGGCTGAGGTTTTATGCTTGAGAGTTCTTGGAGGGATGAGTAGTAGAGAGTTGGAGCTCCTGATATTTCTTACATGGCCTGTCCTTTTGAGTTTGTCGGCCAGGTATTCCGGTTTGGCTGTGTGCAGCGCTTTGTGAGTGAGGCAGGCTGTTCTGAAGCTGGCTCGCAACTCGACTGGGAGCAATCTGAGTTCTCTGAGAGCTGGCAAAATGTGTCAGAATTTCTTAATTCCAGTCACCATTCTGGCAGCTGCATTGAGGGTTGTCTTCAGGAGGGCAAGTGGGATTTTGCTGTTCCTGTCCGGGTAGCGATCCAGTAGTCTATTCTGGAGAGGACCAGTGCTTGGGTGGCTTGTTGAAGGTCCTTAGGTGGGAGGAAGGGTTTAATTTTGTAGAGTTGTTTTAGGTTGAGAAAGGCACTTTTGGCAGATCTTGTGATGTGTTTCTTCATGTCAAGTTTTGGGTCCAGTGCGATCCCTAGAGATTTAACCGATTCCACTAAGGTGAGATTGCCATTGAGGGCATCAACGGCTTTGAGCCATTCTTCAATTTGTGGGTTTTTGTCTTTGTTGGAGATGAGGAATATTTCTGTTTTTTCTTGGTTGAGTTTCAGGTGATTGCTTGTGAGCCAGTGTTGAATCTCCTTAAGCGTGTTGTTAAGTCACTGGATGTCGTCAATTGAGGTGGTTTTCAGATGGAGTTGCATGTCATCTGCATAAAAATGAGAGGGGATGTTGGATTTCCTGAGTAGAGAGGTAAGGGGTTCCATGTAGATGTTGAAGGGCTGGGGGGAGAGCACTGATCCTTGAGGAACACATCTGATGACTGGGTATAGGTCGGACTCAAAGTTTTTGATTTTTATTCTTTGTGAACGATTGTGGAGATAGGAAAAGAACCAGTGGAGGACCGACCCTTGGAGACCGGCCCTTTCTTGTAGAACCTTTATGAGTAATTTGTGATCAACTGTATCGAATGCGGCCAATAAATCTAGGAGGATGAGCAGACAGCATTGATCCAAGTTGAGTGACTTGAGTAGGTCGTCTTTGACGTTGAGGATTGCTGATTCTGTGCTGCATCCCTTTCTGAAGCATGATTGATGGGGATCTAGTAGATTGATGTTATCCAAGTGTTGGGTCAACTGTGGTAGAACACAACTTTCCATGATTTTGGATAGAAAAGGAAGGTTTGATACAGGTTGGAGGTTTTTTAGATCGTCAGTGTCTAGATCTGTTTTTTTTTAGCAATGGTGTGACTGGTCCTACTTTGAGGCAGTCAGGTACCGACCCGGAGCTCAGTGAACTGTTGATGATCTTGCACCATAGTGGGGCAAGGACGAGCTTCAAGTCTTTGGCCAGTTGAGAGGGTAGCTGATCCAGGGTGTGAGATGAGGGCTTGGCGTTGGAGATTAGTTTGACTATCTCTGCTTCATGGATTAAAGAGAAGTGGGACCACTGTTTTGGAGAGTTCTGGGGGGTTCTAACAGGATTTTCAGATGCTTTGATCTCATTGGAGGGGATGGGAGTTGCACCAAGTGAGAGGTCAATATTGGCGATTTTGTCATTGAAAAAGATTGCAAAGTTGTCGCATCGTTCTTTGGATGCCTGTATTGAGGTAGGTATGGGTATGGAAGTTTGATTCCTTATGATATTGAAAAGCTCTTTGGATCATTTTTTGCGTTTTCTAGCGCCGAGCAGAAGAAAGCTGACTTTTTGATCTTAATGTGATTTTTGTATGTCTTGCGGACAGTTTGGAGTTTATCTCTGTGGAGGGCGGAGGGGTTATTTCTCCAGATTCTTTCTGCAGCTCTTAGTTTTCTTCTTTCTTCATTGATGGCAGTGGTAAACCATGATCTGGAAGGGATGTTCCTGGATTTCTTTAGCTTCAGGGGGGCAATTTGATCCAGGGTAAGCGTCATGTTGGAGTTGTAAAGAGAGGTGAGTTCGGTAGTGGAGAGGTGGTCAGTGGAGGAAGGGAGCAGCAAGCTAATTCTTTCTTCTAGGTCAACTCGAGGGATCTGGTCTGTGTTCCTGACCCATGTGGGGGCATCAAGTATGGGAATTAGATTGGCCATTAACAGGTGGTTGATGTGAAAGAGAACTATGTGGTGATCAGACCAATCAATGGGGAGGATGTGGTTCATGGAAATTGCATTGCTTTTGGCTATAATTGCGGCAAGGGTTGCTCCTCTATGGTGTGTTTCTTCTGACCAGAGTTGGGTCATGTTGTTAGATATCAGTAAGTTGTTTAGGGTTTGAATGAGCGGGTTCGTTGTTTCATTCCATCTTAGATTGAAATCGGTCAGAATCATATTGTTAGAGGTGCCGAGTGCGCAATGGGCAATCAGGTCAGAAAGGTGAACCCCAAATTCTGTGGAGTTACCTGCAGAGTGGTATAGTAGATGGCAGAGTGTAGGCCTGGTATCCTGTGTTTTGATGTTGACTGAGAGACATTCAAAGGAGGTGTACAAGCAAGAGGGAGTTTCCGTGATGGAGATGTTGTTCTTGTGGATGACTGCAATTCCCCCACCTCTTTTCCCTCGCCTTTCTTTGTTAATCATAGTGAAGCCAGGAGGGACCAGCATATCCATGCTGGGGTAGACGAGATTATTGAGCCAAGTCTCTATTATGAATGCTATGTCTAGGTCATGTGAGAGGATGGCTTCTGCTAGATCGGTTGCATGTTTAGAAATAGATCTGCAGTTTAGGAGCAAGCAGTGCACCTGATCTTGCTGAATTGTACTCTAGGAAGGAAGGCTAGATGAGCAGGGGGTCTGGGGATTCTCGGAGAGGGGTGTTCTATTCTAAAACCCATAATTACTTGGATCGCAGATTTAGGGGAGGAATATTTTGGGGGTCGTAGGATGTGGCTAGGTGTGTCACCTGCTGAGGGGAAAGAGAGGTAATAGCTCTTCTAGGTCTTTCATAGCCACTATCCTTCCCCTTACTGGATAACCCGGGTCGGGGTATGGGGGGGGACTTGAGACTCTGTGGAGGGTGGTGCCTTGTCTAGACTGGGTTGGGTGAGATTAAATGGCTCTCTGGGAGACTAGGTGGTATTTCGGATCAAGCCTCGAGGCAGGATTTCCAACTGGGTTTCCAGTAGGTAGAGGTGTTGTGTCATGTTGTCTAAGGAGGGAGGGAGGGTGTCTGTGGCATCACTGCCCTTGGGAGCGGGGGAAGGGCCCTGGGGTGGTGAGAGGGTGACAGGAGCAGCCTTGTCCTTGGTTGAGGGGGATGGGTCCATAATGTGATGGTAGTTGAAGGAGGGGTGTGAGTCCTGGTCTGATGAATATCAGGGGAGGGGCTGCCTGGATTGTTTATAGTAGGGGTCAAGGGTTTCGGGGGTGCTGCCTCATGGCAGGTGGCAGATCTCGTGTGGTGAGTGGATGGGGGAGGGCTGTGAGTGGGCTGAGCTAGATTGCAATGCTCAGTCCTGGATGTTGGGAGGGGAAGCGAGGTGGGGCCCAGGTGAGCGAGCTGTCTTATGTAGGGGTAGTAGGCGGTATTGGGAGGAATAGAGTTAGGATGAGGATGAGGGCCTCAGGATGGTGGTGAGGTGGATCTCGAGGCAGCTGAGAGAGGGGTCTGCTGCCTCCCCTGTCGTGGAAGACTCTCAGGGGGGAGAAATCGGGTTGATCCAAATCGAGAGGTAATCATGGGAGCCTTTTTTAGTGAGAGGAAGAGGGAGTCAAAGACCTCAAGGTGAGCGCTCTTAGCCTGTATTAGGACTGTACTTTTGTGAAGATGATTAAGGAGATATTGCTGCTCTTCGACTGGTGGCTTGGGAGAGAGGTCGTCAGTTTGAGGCTGTGGAGGGTAGTGGTGGTTTTGGAGATGTTGAGATGGGTATAAGAGTGATGGGCCAAAAGTTGGGTCCATCCGTGTGAAAGATAAGGTCCATTTCTATCTGACCTCTGGAGAAGCAGTGATAGGTGTCTGCGAATAGTGTCTCAGGATGTTGTCTGAGCAGTCTATGTTTGAAGAGTTTTGTGGCTTTACTCGAGAGTTTGGGGGGAAAAGCGATTGCGAAGGAGTTCGGACCTTGAGGGATCAGGAGGTTTGTAGTGGGCGGGACAGCAGCCAGTTGCGTGTCCGGTGAAATTTTTATGTGTAGTGAGGGAGTCGGGTCTATTCCTGTGCTTGATAAGATGGGGTGCTGTGCGGGGGAGAGAAATCTGCCTGGCCAGGTGGGGGAAGGGGGGCTGAGGGAGTGCCTCACGTAGTGGGGGGCAGAGGGGGGGGCATGTTGACCCTATTTCAGGGTGGATAACTTGGTGGGTCACAGTTTCATGAAATTAATCTCCGAATATTAGAATACTCAATGTTAAAATAAAAAATAATCTCAGTCTTTTAGAATACTCGCTGTGAGTATGATTAGGAGATTAAAGTAGTAGAGATCTGTGAAGATGCTTCTGTCCCTTTCAGTGTCTCTCCCTTTCAGTGTCTCTTCTGGAGGCCATTAGTGGTTCAGGCGTCTGGATCTCAATTTAAGGTGGCTGATTCTCAGCAAAGGTTCAAGAATTAGCTTCTCTCCATCTCTTTATAGCGAATTTGTTGCAGGTAGAGTATGGGCAATTTGCTAGTCTTAGCAGGCTTAGGGGGTTATAGCGTTGGTGGACTGTGTAAATGTTTTGCCTTTTTCAATTGTCACTTCAGGCGGCCATTACAAGGTCAGGCGTCTTAAGCTCCGTGTGTGATGTTCTTTTCACTGCTGGTGTTCCATCAAAACAGTCTCCATAATTATTTGGCGGTTTGATTATTAGTACTGCTGAGTGGTTTTAACTGATTTATGTGTTAAAAGGAATTAGGGATCGATGCAAATACATGCGCAGTTTGTTATTGTAACTCTGGTGGCCATTGCTGGGACAGGCACTTGAGTCTTCTACCTGAGAGTGGTCCGGGACCTCGTTGTCGTCATGTAGTGTCGTCTCGGGGCTCTTTTGCTTTTGTGGAGTGTTGCAGGTGCCTCCGTCCTCCGGATTATCTGCGCTTCTCCAGTACTGGGGGCCAGACTCTCTGGCTCTTCTCGCTCCAGAGACCTACAGGAAGAACCCACTCAGGAGCACTTTTGGCATTGCCCTGCGGGAGAACTCTGAGTCTCCAGGTCCTTCTCTCCGGACCTCCTTCAGGCTCCTGGATTTCGCCCGGTGAGTGGAGTCATTGTGGCTAATGCCGGGGGTGGGGGGGCTGCTGTGGGCGATCCAGCCAGGATTTTTACTTTTGTTGATGCCGGACCTGGAGCTCATCCCAGCAGCTCCTTCCCTGCGGCCATCATAAATGATACAAACATTCAAGATTAAATCCGAGACCAATTTGTAAAAATAAAGACTATTTTTATGCATTTTTAGAGGCCAAGAACACAATTCTAAGGTAAGTACTTTTCGACATACGATTTTTAAAGAGTTTGGAAAATGTATCACATCTGTGCGCAATTACGCATTATAGGAATCTATGGGAACAAAATAGAAAATTGTATAGAAAATCAAGCAATGCTTTTCCGAAGCTCACCTTCTTATTTTAGGTCGGTGTTCGGGAGGGTCCCGGATCAGCAGGATTGGCGGGGAGCAGAGTGCTGAGGATCTTGGAAACTGGTGCACAAAGATGAAGGGGGCCACTTGAAAATTCATGGCACAGATGACGTACAGGTAAGTCCAGTGGGACTCCCTGGAGGGATGATGTCACAAGGGCCTGGGGAGCATGAGAGCAGAGCTGGTTGGTTGGTTTCAGGGCCAATGGGGCTGGTTGCAGAGAGAAAAGGTCAGCCAGGCGTTGTATGTCCTGGAGGTCCTCGCAGTCAGGATAAGGCAACTTGGAGAGGTAATCGCAGGACAGCTGGGCCATTCAGGAAGTGGGAGTCTGGTATGGACTCTTCTTCTTGGTTTTTCCCGTTGGGGGTCCAGTACCCTGCGTATTGGAAAGCTGCGGCTACACTATGTCCTAGTGCTTCCAAACCTCGTGGAGAGGAAGATCTGACCTTCCAGGGCTGTTATAATTGTTCTTGCTTTGGTGCTGTGGCTAGGTCGCCGGGGAGCCGAAAGTCAACAAACCAGACTTCAAGTGATGGATGCCTGTGGTATCAGGGTAGTAATACCTTCTTAGTGGTTTGTCAAAGGCTGGAGGTGCGCCCGGATTCTTGGAGTCCTTGCAGGCTTCAGGACTACGCAGCAGCAAGTGTCGAGTCCTTCTTGCAGCTCGCAGGGTATGGTGTCTATTCTTTCTGCAGTAGGACTTCATATCTTGTGCAGAGGGTCTTCTTTGTCCTGGTCTTGTTTGGTCCATTGAATCAGAGGTTCAGGTCTCAGGGAGCCACCTAAATATTAAATTCATGCGTGTTACAAGGGGAGACAGGTAATAGCCAATAGACTATCTACCTTTAGGGTGTCTACACCCTTTAGTGACCACTTCCTGTGGTAGGAGGCACTACCCTAGCCCTGATTGGAAGTTTTTCCACCATCTCAAGGTGATAGAATTTCAGGAGCCGGGCTCATCTTGCCTGCCCCACCCTAGGGGGTGCATGCTGAAGAGGACTCTCTTCCTCATCTAATGTTCCAGCTTGTCCTCCCACAGAAAGGGGCCTTGGCCTTCCCCACTATCTGGAGGCTCCTAGGTAAGAAAGGCCAGCTTGTCCTAGAGGCGGCTGCCCAAAACAGGTATTCTTTCTGTCCTCTGAGAGCACTGGCTCTCACCCCAAGAGGTCAAAAACACATCTGGTGGTGGCAGGCTGGTGAAAACCAGCCATATACCCCACAAATATTTGGTTAGGTTTCAGGGGTCCATCTAAAAGGGTCTCCACTCCGAATTTATTAATACCTTAAAACTGGCATCAGTGAGGATTTATTAAGACAAGATGTTTGGTATCAAACATCATAGAAATCAGTGAACCCATCCTGGAGCAAGGAAATTCATGTTGACAACTATCCAGCCCATGTACTCTTTATGGCTTGCCTCTTCACTTATACCATCAGGGAATTCACTGGACCTTGTAGGGGCGTATCTGCTCATGCTGTTATGCCCACAAATAGGATATAGCAAACTGTGCCCTGGGGCTAAAGGCCTGCAATAGGGGTTACTTACCTATATCCTATCCAGTGTATTGCTGGCATGGCACACAGGGTACCATTTGCTAGGAACTAACAGGGTAGCGTAAGTTGTGCCAATTGTGGTACAGTGTTTTTGGAAGAGATCTGACACACAGGACCTGGTCAGCAGGGACCTAAACCACTTGCAGTTCGTAATCACATCAGGTATCAGACAAAAAGTGGGGGATAACCCTGCAAAAAGAGGCTGTTTACTACAAAGAGGATGAAATGACTTCCCTGGTCTGGCTCCCAGCTGGATGAAGTTTCAATGTGGGGTCGAAGTTTGTAAAATCCAAGATTTAGAATATTAATTTTGCTGCACCATCACTTCTGTCTCACATTATTAACCCTAAATAGAGCAGACATTTATTAATGAAAAATGTTCACTCAGATACACGAATATATGAAGTGCAATAGGGGTATGTGAGAAATTGAGTTGCTGTTTGAGGAGGGTGATACACTACTCAAGCAATAGCCACAATACTTGTCATGGTGAACCAAAAAAGTCACTAAATAAAACTGTGCTTAACCCTCTGGTAGCATGGCACAAAAGCAATGCAGCTTAAGTTAGAGGCAATATGTAAAGTATTTATGCTGCGCTTAAACAGTAATAAAATACATACACAACACAAGAAAAACCCCAAACCAATTTTGAAAATAAGAGCACATTTTAATAGATTATTTGACACCAAAATTACAAAACTCCATTCAGTAGAAGCATTGATATGAATTTTTTTATTTTAAAGTTAAAATAGCACCTAAAAGACCAAACAGCCAACCAGTGACAGCTAGTAATGAAGGACCATGGAAAAGTTGAAAGTTATGACAGGTTGTGATGAAGAATAGTTCAGATTTGCAAAGAGGATTGGGCCTGGTCTCCATTTAACTTTCGACTTAGACCGGCAGTATTCATGGAGGAGGCATAATTGTCTGGGAGCCGCTGGACAAAGTTGCAGTGAAGATTTCTATGTTCGTACTTAGTCTCTTTATTGGAAGTTGCACATTTTCAGTGGGACAAAGCTGCAGGCTTTACCTGACGAGGGCTCCATGAGGTTAGATACCCCTTCTGCAAGGAGCAGCTACATAGGAAATGTGGCTACGAAAAAGAACATAGCAGGAGTTACCATTCAGTCAAGCTGACTGCAGAAGAACCTTGGTCGGATTGGCAAGCAGGTGGGTTCCGGTCTCCTCTTGGTTCTCAGAGCAATTTTTGGCAGAAAATGTTCTAAGACCCACATTTTGGATTTAGGGTATCTGGGCACATTCAGCACCACTGACTAGGGTCCAGGGCTGGAAGGGCACAACTTGGGGGGTCAGGACTCACTCAGCCTGGATCCAGGAGAGAGTGTAAGATGGTTGGAGCATTTTCTATCCCTGGGGCTCTGATCTAGAGGTCAGCCACTCGGGAACTCTGAAAGGTTCAAACAGAAAAGCAGGTCTCATGCAACAGGGCAGACCCCTGAGGGCACAGGGCAGGCTGTAGGAGCAGGGTAGTCTCCTAGAGTCCTTATGCAGGTCCAGAATTTAACTCAATAGTGGGTCTGAGAATTCTATTGTTATAGCTCATGCCCATTTTAAAGTGGACAAAACTTCCAGAATTTCCCCACACAAAAGTACCTGGAATTTCCTGCCTCCCTGCCCTTGTCCCATGATAATATTATTAGCCTAGAGTGTAGTTCTTTATTTGTAAGCTGAAGCAGTGTCTTAGAAGTGCAAGTATGACTGTACACAGTGCCATCTTCCCATCCTGCCTTGGATGGCCCATACTGTCAATATCCAGTCTCTCTATTGTGTGGCTGTCTGAGAGGAATACACAAAAGCCACCTACTCCCAGTCATGTGACCCCGCAACAGGCTGCAGGTCCCAAATAGTTAGAACAAGAAAATGTCAGCTTTCTAAAAGTAGCATGTTAAGAATTGTGACTTAAAATCCAACCTTACAGTTAAAAAGGATTTTAAATTACAAATATTTAGGCACTACTCATGATGTTTTTACCTGCTTCTAAACAAAGTTATCACTCATTACATGTAATAATGTAACCCAATGTTATTCTATGGGAGACGTAGGCTTCAGATTAGTGAAAGTAAATGTGGGAGTTTTTCATTACCAGGACATGTAAAACTTAAAATTACATGCCCAACTTTATCATCACAGGGAACCCTACTCTATGGGTTGTCTACGGCCCACCATAGGGGTGACTTCTATGTAATAAAAAAGGAGTTTTGGGCTTTGCAAGGGGATTTCCTAGTCAAATTGGTAGCTTTAACTTTACTACAGGCTGCAAATGATAGTCTAAAGACATGTTTAGGAGGCTATTTAGCGGGTGGCACAATAAGTGCTGCAGGCCCACCAAAAACATTTAATTTGCCATTTATATGGTACACCACTTTACTAGGGACATATAAGTAAATTAAATATGTATATCATGCATAAGCCAAATTAACAATGTGTTAGAAATTGAGCACAAGCACTTTAACACTGACCAACAAAAACAAATCAAGCAAAATAGTAGGGGAGAAGGCAAATATTTTTGGGGAAGCCCAGCTATTGACTGACAGGTCACACAGGTCTAACAGGGTCCATAAAGGGACAATCAAAGATCACATCACCACTGTCACATACAAACCCCCTATAATTCTTATACAGCATTTAGTGCCAGATGTAGGTCACCAAATACAGGTTGGTAACAGCTGATTTCGGCTGTTACCGACTGGTATTTGGTGAATGAGATGTAGGGGGCCAAAATTTTACAGAATCTGTAAATTTACCGATTCGGTAAATTTACCGATTCTGTAACATACTGTTTCGGTAAATTTACTGATTCGGTAAATCAATATGTAGGTGGCACTGCAAACAGTGCCACAGGCCCCTAAGAATTCTTTATTTACCATGTAATACTATTGCATGGTAAATAACAAATTCCTGTGTACATGCACATCTGTGCATGTACACCTGTGCCATGTGGCACACAGATATGCCCTAAGGGCATGTATGTGTGTCACATGGCAAATAAGCCTGAATCAGGGGTGCAACAGGGTGTCAAAGTAACACCCTGTCCCCCTTGTCAATTCGGTAATTTTACCGAATCGGTATTTACCGATCCGGTAATTGCCATAGGTTCCTATGGGCCTCAAGGCCCATAGGAATCAATGGCAATTACGGAATCAGTAAATACCGACTCGGTAATTACCGAATCATTCCGATTCGGTAAAAATTACCGAATAATTACATACATCTTATTTACTGAATCTAAAATACTGAATCGGTAAAATTCAGTATTTTAGAGTCGGTAAATAAGATAGCTTAATTATAAACGCTGAGTATTGCAAGCCTTACAGCAAGACAATATATGGTTTTTGAGAATAGTCACCACATCTGCACTATCTTGACTTTATAGTCTAACAAGCAGTAGGCTAAAGCGACCATTCATAAGCCACTCAATACAAAAGACGTGGGCCTAATTATGGAGATGTCACACAGTGCAAACTGCATGACATGGAAAGGGCAGGAATGTGCTGTATTTATGGTACTAAGGCGCTGTGGGAGGGATGGCGGAAATAGAAGCTAGGAGGCTTGATATGTTTATCAATGGTTACGGTTTATTTCCAAGTTTGTCATAAAGGCCCTTCATGGGTTGGTTCCTGATGCCGGACATCTTCACCTGGTCCTTCTTTCTGGGTTTTAGGTTTGGTTCTTTAACTGGCCATCACCCAGGAAGCTCAAAGAGAACAGTGGGTATCTACTGGTAAGTACTTCTTAACTGTATTTTGGGACAGGTCCGCCACCACACTTGGAGTGGAAAGTAGGGAGATCTCCTAAGTTGGGTGAAAGATTTAAACTTGACAGGACTAAAAGAGAATGTTCTGGTCCAGTATCCCTACTTCTTGTGACCCTTCGGTAGGGTCTGACCCATATACTGACCGACTGCCCCCAATTGGAATGCCTCAGGTATAGGTACTGCTGTCTCCTACACACCCTGGGCCCGATTCACAGAATGAACTTAAGACTCAATCCTAAACTTACTACTGTTTTGGTATTCACAGATTGCACTTACTACTTTTGGTATTCACAGAATGAACTTACTACTTTTGGCATTCACAGAATGCACTTACTACTTTTGGTATTCACAGAATGAACTTACTCATTTCGGTATTCACAGAAGTTAGGACTCCTAACTTTAGGACTCCTAAATGCCTTCTGTGAATACCGAAAATCTTAAAATTAGGATTTTTCTCAATTTAGTAGTAGTAAAGTTAGGAGTCCTAACTTTACTAGTACTAAATTGAGAAAAATCCTAATTGTAAGACTTTAGGTATTCACAGGAGGCATTTAGGAGTCTTAAAGTTAGGAGTCCTAACTTTACTACTACTAAATTGAGAAAAATCCTAATTTTAAGACTTTAGGTATTCACAGAAGGCATTTAAGAGTCCTAAAGTTAGGAGTCCTAACTTCTGTGAATACCGAAATGAGTAAGTTCATTCTCTGAATACCAAAAGTAGTAAGTGCAATCTGTGAATACCAAAACAGTAGTAAGTTTAGGATTCAGTCTTAAGTTCAATCTGTGAATCGGGCCCTCAGTTGTTAGGGCAGTCCTATCATCCTCGTTCCTTTACAAGGTAAAGCATCTCACTATAGTGCCAAACCAAAATATTCTCATGAGACTTTCAAAAGTAAAAAATATGAGAAATGTGAAAGGGGGAAAGGTGAGTGGTGAAATAGATACCACAACTGGAATATTCCAAAAATGTTTTTGAGAGTGGGCCCAAATCCTAGCTTTTAGGAGGACTCCCCTCCCCTTTCCTCTTTAACCTTCCTGCTCTTTCTTACTCACTTTCCAGTCCCCTGTAACAATCACCAAGGCCTGTTTATGGTTTACTCACCGTCCGGGCCGCAACTCTCCTGAGTTGCGGAGGCATTGTCCCACCTCCAGGGGGGAATACACCACTCCTCGGCCACCTCGTCACCATCCAGGTCAACTTTGGCTTACTCTCTTTCTCTCCTCAATGCCTCCTCGGTTCCTCCATCTCTGGCGTTCAGCAACTCTCCTTGGTTCCACCTTCCGGTCTCTTTTTTGCGACCTCCTTCCTCTTCCTGTACCACCTATTCTTCTGCCTGTGGAATGTCCAATTGGTTCCCTCCCGCAGAAACTCCTTCTTCTTCCTGTGGGGGAGAGGTTACGAGCCACAGATTGCAGGTCCCAAGCATTTCCTGGTCCATCAGAGTGGTGCTCTGAATAAAGGTATGTGGGCAACATTGGGCCCCTCCTGACAGGCACATTCCTGTCCATTCCCAGTGTGTGCGTCCTTTTTGCTGCCCAGCGCCAATGAAGGCACCCTTGCACCATGGTGTAGCTTGTGCCCTGGTCCCTGTGGAACTCCCCGCTGCCGTTGGTATAGACCTCCCAGTTTGCTGCTCTGCTCTCTACCCAGAAGCTGCAAGTTTGAGCCACCTAACATCACAGGTGTCTGTAATTTTGTAACCTCACGTAATTTAATTCCATATTCCTACATTTGATTTCAATGAGTTTTACATCTGTTTGACTTTTTTGACTATTGTTTACTTGCTGTAATTGGCTGCTTCATAGTGCCTTACATGTCTGACACTCTTGCTGCGTTGATGTTCTCTTTCTGATTTTTTCTCTCCCGCTGCTTTTCCTGCTCACTGCATTCCTGCCTCCCGCCTGACCCTACCTCCCCCAACTAACATTCATAAAACTAATTGAGTATCATGTCATCCGCCAGATTACTCAGGTGCTGCAAATGGGTTAAGATGGGTAGTTGGGCGCAAAATGTAACACTTTACTAAGTGAAAATGTTTATACTTAACTTTCAAGGACTACTTCTCTATGTTGCAACCCTTCCTAAATAATGATGTACTCTGCCATTATATTCTTAAAACTGTAAATCCTTCCAAAATGTTTATATTTGTTTTGAGTTCCCTTACTGTACATTTGTTATCCGCACAGTTTTTTAAATCTCTAATTACATGTTACCATTATTTAGTTGGAAAAAACAGTCTATAAATTGCAGAGAATGCCATGTTAACTGGGAGGTTCTTGGATTCTTGAATTGTCTGGGCAGTAGAGAGACTGGTTATGTACATCTGCAACTTCTAGATTGCCACAGATTGTACTTTTATATGTTAAATTCCCTTAACTTTACAAAAAGGTTAGGTAGAAAAAGCTTGGTACACTCATCCTAGCTTTGGGCTCGATTAGGATTGCGGTGATTCCGCATCCTCCGGGCCGGCGGAAGCCACCGCCGGCCCGGAGGATGCAGAATCACGCTGCGGTGAATGAAAAGACCTCCCGCTAGATTAGGATGGCTAGGGGGTCATCGGCAGACGGGAAGACCGTCCGCCGCTATTCCGCCACGGTCACCTTCCGACCGTGGCGGAAAAGCTCTAATATGGTGGCCGTGTCTATCAGACACCGCCAGCCATATTAGGATTTGCTGCAGGACATGCCTTTCCATTGCGGCAATGCCGCCACAGAAAGGCATGCAGTCTTTTCTTTGGGGGCCTGTTGCGGGCCCCCAGGGTGAAGGGGGGGTTGGGGGGTGCACATGGGGGGTACCTATGGTACCCCCCTGCATTTGCATGCACAATGAGGCAGGCACCGCGCGGTGCCGGCCACTTTGTGCATGTAAATGCAAAGCATGCATTTTTAACCTTGCAGCGGGTGCTGCTTCAAGCAGCACCCACCGCAAGGTCAAAGATACATGATGTGACCGCCAGGGTGGAGGTCACATCCTAATTGGTATTGAGGGACCGCCGCTGCCTCTGCGGACAGTCCCTCTAGCTCAGGGGTGGCGGACGGACGCAGGTCCGTCCGCCATCCTAATGATCCCCTTGGTATGATATTCTAGTAGAAGTCAACATTCCATTATTAACAGCTAGTACAAATATTTGGAAGAGCCTATTTACACCTCTAAATCTCTTCCCAACATACAAGTCAATTTTGCTTATTACTGGTCTTACAACTCTGGGCCAGTTTTAGAAAGGGTAGAGGTTCTATATGCATGTAAAATATAGAAATTCCGAAACATTCTTCTCTTCATCTCCACCAAGTACATAGCCTCATTAAGGAAGGAATCAAGCGCAAGGATTTGACATATTTCCTGAATGAATATTCAATTGTGAACCATTTTTGCTTATCCAAGATACTCTAGATCAGTGGTTCTTCACATTTTTACTTCTGTGGACCCCCACTTAATCATTGCTTGGACCTAGTGACCCCCCACTGAATTGTTATTGGAATCCGGATACCCCCACTGACTCATTACTAGAAGCTGGAGAACCCATCATAAGCATTTTTGCAAATTTTAACTGCAAAGGAATACAAACAAAAAATATGAAACAAGCAGTCATCAAACAAATAAATACATTTTGAAATCATGTATGTAATTCACAAAGAAATATAATAAAATTCAACATTTTATTTCAATGTCAGTCAGTCAACAAAGCTTTATTTCGACATGAAATATCTTAAGAGCATTTTTACAGTTAAAACACATTTCATAATAGTTATATTTAAAAAGAGAGAAATTTGCATTGACAATCATTTTTACAATAAAATGATAAAAATATATTAAACTAGAACAGCTTTGATAAAATTTTAAAATAAATAATAATACAAATTCATTGTAATGCTTTCAATCTTATCAACCAAGCCCAGCTAATTAATTTTGCCACCCCACAGGCAAGGGTTGTATTTGCATCTGCTTGGAGTATTCTAAGAGCAATAGAGTGATTCCTAATTCCTAGCTGCCGTCAAATGGGTCTTAGCCACTTTCTTCTGGGTTTGGCATAAGCCGGACATACAAAGAAAAGGTGCGAAACGCTTTCAACTACACCCAAACAATGTGGGCAATTAGGAGATGTTTGGTGTGGAGGCTTCCATTTGCTTGTACGTTCGTGAAGAGGAAGAGTGCCCATTCTAAACTGAATAAAAAGTGCCCTATCCCTAGGTTTCTGAATAAAATCCAGATAGGGCTCTAGACGAGGCACCTGCTTGTGCTGACGGAACTTGTCAGTCAATCTTCCTAAATTGGGGTTTCTATGCTCCTGATTATCAATCCATGCCCAAAAGGCTCTCTTGGTTTCTGCCTTGGTCAACGAGACCCCTTGACTCCCATGCAGGTTTAAGACCTGTAACCAACAGAAGCCTTTTTAAGTGTTATAACCAGCCAATCATATGGGATCCCTGGAGATTCATTACTTCTCCTAGGCCGTCGGCGTATCTAGATAACTCAGGGGTGCGCCATAGCCGAGCCCAATAGAGGAGGGGACGCAAAGTGATTAGATCCTTAATTGGACGACGACCCAAATCACTCAAGAGTGGCTTAGTGGGGGCTCCCCTGGGAAGTGAGGTCAACTCTCTAAAAAACCTGTTTTCTGCTGAAGTAAGCACATCTATACTGCCAAAGCCCCAGAGTTCGGCTCCATATAGGTCACAGCCTACGGCCTTTGCAGCATAGATCTCAGGGGCAGGGGCAATTGACCTAGAGGTTGAAGCACAGTGTTCCCTCCCTATCACCCCCACAACTCTCTTATAGCTTAAAGCCATTTTGTCAATATGTGGTTGCCATCTCAGATTGTCTGAAATTCTAATCCCCAAATAGTCAAATATTTAGACACCCTCTAAGGGCGCCCCATCAAGTACGAGGGTGGATTTGGCCGACCTACTAGGGTTAAAATAAAGGAGCTTCGTTTTAGAAGTATAAATTACTAAGCCCCTCATTTTGCAAAAGAGACAGAACCGATCAAGTCGTTTCTGTAAGCCTGCGGGAGTTTTCGATCCTAATAATGTGTCGTCCGCAAAAAGTAGGGCTGGGACTTTGTCGCCCGCCAGAACAGGAGCATCAGCAATACTTTCCAATAAGAATGACACCACCCCGTTAACAAATAATGAGAAAAGGGTTGGAGCCAGTACGCATCCCTGGCGGACACCTCTATTAACAGGAATTTTATCTGTTTTTTGTCCCTGTGTACCCCATCTAATGCGGGCGTAATTTCCATCGTGCATGCGGACCAGGAAGTTCAAGATGGGGGGGGGAACCCCATCTCCTGCAAAACCAACCATAGGCGGTCTCGAGGGACCAGGTCAAAGGCAGTCTTCAAGTCGATAAATGCAAGATAAAGACTGCCCTTGCCAATGGTTACCACCTTCCAATGAAGAAGTGCCAGCCTAAAGGCCTGGTCTATTGTGCTTGTGTATGCCCTAAACCCTGCCTGAAATTGCGAAATAATGTTATTCTCCTCAGCCCAGGAAAGAATCCTCTCCAGGAGGACCCTGCCAACCACCTTCTGACCAGCATCAATAAAGCTTTTTGAGCGATAGTTGGCAGGATCCCCCCTGGATCCCTTCTTATATATGGGGATTACTTGAGCCCCTTTCCAGGAGTTTGGGACTGGAGATCCTTCCAGCAGAGCGTTAATCAGAAATACAAAATATGTTGCCCATTGCTCGGCATTAGCTCAAAACAAGTCGCCCGGTAGACCATCTTGGCCCGGCGCTTTTGCTGGGGCGATCTTATTTATAGCAGCCTCCACCTCATTTTTTCTTATGGGATCAAAGGGGACCAGGGGAATCGGAGTAGATATCACAAAGCAACTTGAGGACTCGCATCTCTCCGTGCCCTCGTTTCCGGCATAAAGTTTCTTAAAATGATCAAACCACTCCCCATCGGTGATATGATTCCGAATTTGGTCGGGGTCTCGACCATTGGATCTTCTTACCAAACCCCAAAAAAACCTCACCATTCTTAGACTGACTCGCAATCTTTAGGTCAGTCCAATATGATACCTCCCATACCCTTTTTGCCTCTATGATAACTCGCCTATACTCTAATCTGGCCAAGCGTACCTCAGTAGTATTATGGTTTTTGATGTCAAGTATCAATGCGGTCTTTTTCCTCCTGCATTGCTTGTTATACCACTTCTCTACTGGCTTACAAGTGGTAAAGCGCTTATTAGAGGGAGGAGCCTCCAGAAAGAGAGAGACCATCTGATCAAGTGTGTCAACATAAATTGACTCAACCACCGGGGACCCAACGTCGTTCGTACAGACAACAGAAAGCTTAATAGTCTGATCACTTAAAATCTCCCCTAGAGCTCTTGTTTTCTGTTCATTCATGAGGAATTTTGGCCAACTAAGAAACCTTATTTTAATGGGAAGGATTGGTCTTTATTAAATTCAATTGAGACCATTAATTATCCATCCTATATTAGGTTTGATGCACTTGCACTGCGTCTGTGAATCAATCTGATGATATTAACTTAACTTTAAACTCCTTGTGGATTTTTTTGAACTTTTTAAAACGTTTGATTTTAGATTTTGCTTTTTTATTTATATATACTTTATTAATCTACTAATATCATTTAATTCTCCTAAGGAGTAGACTTCGTGGACCCCAGGGGTCCTGGTACTCAGGATAAAAACCACTGATTTAGATCAACCCTATAGATTAGTGGTACTGAAAGAATGGTCCGCAGGCCACTGGAAAACTGGGAGACCTCTATTTGCTACCTGCAGACATTCCTAGGAATGGGCAGCAGTGAAATAAAGCTGACCAAGGTCAGATTCTTTTTCTCTGTTGTTTCTTGCTGACCATTTGTTTTCTGGTTCTGGGATTTTTTCTATAGTCAGTTCACCTTATGTTATGATCAGACCTGCACTACTAAAAGGACAAACTGAAATGACCTTGGAAACAAAACCCAGAATCAGAAATAAAGGAAAAAAATGTTGCACAAGTACATTTGTGTGCACTCTTTTGGCTTTATTTCTGCATCCAATTCAGCCTGTACTGCCAGGTTGGCAGCCTTGCTCATAGGTGAATGTTTAAGTGATTGGTGTATGGAAGCCTATGGAAAAACTATGTGAATAGTGAACATAAGTGTAATGGGCAGAGTTAGTGAGTGGAAAGTGTTTAAAAGACTAAAATATTGTGTAAATATCTTATTGGGTTTTTAACCTACAGGAAACTGCATAGATATGTGATGGCCATATTTTAAATGAAATATTATCGCAAGTTAAACTGATATTTAGAAAAGCATCGATTGGGTAGGAAAGCTCCATTTGATCACTGCCATAGTTGCTAGGTTTACCAGGTCCAAGCATAATTTACTGCTCCAGTTCATGTTTTTTTTTGTTTCTTATTCCATGCACAACTATAGATTCAATTTAAGTGGAACACTCCTAATTGTTTAAGCAACAGATGACTTTATTTTCGACGTATCTGCCTAAAGTTGCCTCTGCTTAATTTAAGATAAACCCTCCATTATTTTGCAAAAATCTCCTTCTTTGTAGCCTTAACATGTGTTCATGCATGTAATTCTTAGGTTTGTAGACCTATTTTTGAATGGAATACTTAAGGCTAAAATCCGAGAATTTAAGCAAAAAAACTGAATTGGGCGGCACATCACCCATGAAACTTTGAAATTTCAAGGGCTGCACTATAGCCTTCAAATGTCTGTGTGCAACTGGATTGTCACTGACTTGAATCCTTTTCGTTATAACATTTTAAATATGTATAAGCTAATCACAGGTTAAGATTGTCTGCTGCAAATTCATACATGCAAAAACAACAGTTGATGGACAGAATGCAGAACAATGTCATACATTCACCCCAGTACAGAGATAAGGGCCTAAATCCATCGTTTTTTTGCACTCCACACCACCCCAGTTCAGACATGGCCATATGCAAATCAGCCTTGACCCTGTGCCACATGGGAACAGTCCAGCCTGAACTGCCAAGCCATGTCTTTCCTGGACCGGAATCAAGCATCCTAGGACCGGTTTCTGGCTATCAGCCGTCTTCAGCCAGTATAGCTTGACTCCAGTGGTGTGGAGAGCATGGGACTCACGTCTGAGCATACCCATCCCACTCGGGGTGACAAATGCAAAAACAACAGTTGATGGACAGAATGCAGAACAATGTCATACATTCACCCCAGTACAGAGATCTGGGCCTAAATCGATTGTTTTTTTGCACTCCACACCACCCCAGTTCAGATATGGCGATATCCCCCTTTTGTACTGCTTTTGGCCGCCATAAGTGTGGCAGGGTATGCTCAGACGTGAGTCCCTTGCTCACTTTGCCACTGGATTCAAGCAAGCCGGGCTGAAGACAGCTCGAATGCCAGAAACCGGTCCTCGGAAGCTTGTTTCCGGTCCAGGGAAGAAATGGCTTGGCAGTTCGGGCTGGACTGTTCCCATGAGGCACAGGGTCAGACTGATTTGCATATAGCCATGTCTGAACTGGGGTGGCAGAGTGGGCTAAAGAACGGTGATAGATTAAACCCAGATCTTTTGACTGGGTGTGAGTGTTTGATTGATTCAGATGCTCCGTCCATCACCACCCCTTTTTGTACCGTTTTTGGCCGCCATAAGTGTGGCAGGGTATGCTCAGACGTGAGTCCCTTGCTCACTTTGCCACTGGATTCAAGAAAGCCGGGCTGAAGACGGCTGGAATGCCAGAAACCGGTCCTCGGAAGCTTGTTTCCGGTCCAGGGAAGACATGGCTTGGCAGTTCGGGCTGGACTGTTACCATGAGGCACAGGGTCAGACTGATTTGCATATAGCCATGTCTGAACTGGGGTGGCAGACTGGGCTAAAGAATGGTGATGGATTAAACCCAGATCTTTTGACTGGGTGTGAGTGTTTGATTGATTCAGATGCTCCGTCCATCACCACCCCCTTTTGTACCGCTTTTGGCCGCCATAAGTGTGGCAGGGTATGCTCAGACGTGAGTCCCTTGCTCACTTTGCCACTGGATTCAAGCAAGCCGGGCTGAAGACGGCTGGAATGCCAGAAACCTGTCCTCGGAAGCTTGTTCCCGGTCCAGGGAAGACATGGCTTGGCAGTTCGGGCTGCACTATTCCCATGAGGCACAGGGTCAGACGGATTTGCATATAGCCATGTCTGAACAGAGGTGGCAGAGTGGGCTAAAGAACGGTGATGGATTAAACCCAGATCTTTTGACTGGGTGTGAGTGTTTGATTGATTCAGATGCTCCGTCCATCACCACCACCTTTTGTACCGCTTTTGGCCACCATAAGTGTGGCAGGGTATGCTCAGACGTGAGTCCCTTGCTCACTTTGCCACTGGATTCAAGCAAGCCAGGTTGAAGACGGCTGAAATGCCAGAAACCGGTTCTCGAAGCTTGTGTCCGGTCCAGGGAAGACATGGCTTTGCAGTTCGGGCTGGACTGTTCCCATGAGGCACAGGGTCAGACTGATTTGCATATAGACATGTCTGAACTGGGGTGGCAGAGTGGGCTAAAGAACGGTGATGGATTAAACCCAGATCTTTTGACTGGGTGTGAGTGTTTGATTGATCCAAATGCTCCGTCCATCACCACCCCCATTTGTACTGCAAATTCATACATGGCAATAGATCCAATTCAGACAGAATACTCCAGGTTTTAAAGCAAAAAATGACTTTATGTTAGGTATTTCCAGCCTAAAATTGCCTCGGTTTCAACAAATGCCAATGGGAAAAAAAATTCCCCCTGTTTTTTGTGAATCTTCCATTCTCCAGGTTTTGAAAAGATGTGTTTTTGTTAATGAACAGATACTCTTCCACCTCTCCCTTGGAATAAACCAGCTATGATGCATCCCTCGAGAACATCCCAGACTGTACTTCGTAGCCACTGAAAAAATGTGTGAGTACCCATGCTATAGATAAATCTAATATATGCTTTTTCAGCCTCAGACACCTCATAGTCTTGATGGAATATCGGTTAAGTGGGAAACTGAGCCTAGGATAACAGAGCACTATAGGACAATGATCTCTACATATTTCTCATAGTCACATCAATAAATAATAAACCATTAGCGGTGCATAGTGCCCCAGAGAAACTGACTAGCAGGCTGTTTTAAGCCATTTGGATTTTACTTCCCAAGTCTGTTAACCTTTTTGCACTAACATTTTACAATTTCTAACTGTCCTTTTTTTTTTTGTTTGATTTTATTGGGAATAACAAGAAAAAGAACAGAAAGGCAGTAAATTCCATAAGTCCTATTTAACATAAGCTGTATATAAAGATTTATTTTTTACCATATAAACAATAAACAAAAGAGATATGGGAGGGGAGATCAATATATAATTACTCTATGATATTTAAGTAAGAGCATGAATAACACATGATTTACACTGTAAGCATAACAATTAGGAAAGACTAGGAAACATGATAAAAATATAAATGTATAATATCTACTAAATATCCGGAAAGTGAAAGACGACAACGGGTGAGGTTAAGGTGGTCTGATACAGTAATGATTTTAACAGCAAAAGAGGCGGACGTACGTTGTCAATGGAAGCCTTAAGAAGTCTCTTTTAATCGCTAGAGATATAAGAGAGACTAAATTAGTGTGTAATCAATGATGAAAACATACGGCGTTCCACCAGGATCTAAAAGTAACTTTATCAGCTTGTTTCCAATTCAAAGTTATTAAATGAAAAGCAACAGCTAACAATAGATCAAGCAACTTAAAATGTGATGGTACCTAGGAATATATTGGTTAAAGAAAAGGGAGCCTTAACTTTGAAAATCTTTCAAATTTGTGTTCAAACTGACTGCCAAAATAAATAAATAAATAGGAGGGCATTCAAATAACGTGTTTTAAATTAGCGTTAGAGCAGGGACAGTACCAACAAGTAGAAGAAGTGTTTGATGAAAAAGACGCTAAGTTCACTGGAGAAAATAACACTAGTTGGTAAACAAAATAAGGAGTCTGTGTGGCGTAGCAGCTCAAGAAGTTTTGGGAAGCTTAGACCATAACTTATCCCATGTTTCAGTTGGCTAACATTGTGAGAAATCCTTTTCCCAGGGTAATTCTGTCTTTGATTCGAGTCGGTCTGAGGGTAATTGTAAAGTCTTGTAAATAGTGGAAGCAGAAGGGGAGAAAGAGTGATTCATTTTGCAGGTGGATTAAAAGCAGTTGGTAGCGTAACTAGATATTGGTTGAGGGAGGTATATAAAATATGATATTGCAGTTCAAAATTAACTGGTAAGTAAACATTTTTTGTAAGATCAGTAAACTGAAGGGGTTGGTCATCCAATAGAAGTTGAGAGACCCATTGCAAACCCCTAGAATGCCATTATTTCTAAATAAATGGTGCGACTCCTAATTCGTAATGATTTACTGTGCCAAATGGGTTGTCGTTGATAAGAATTAAGTGAGGGATAAGATGATAATAGAAGGGGAGCCAGAAGTTTATGAGAGTGAGAAATAGTAGGAGGTCGAAATAATGAGATATTAGTAGTGAAACCAAGAATCTCCTGAAAATCTTAGGGGGAAATAGAAATTTCTCTTTTTGTACCCACAAGGGAGAATATGCGGGGAGTTCAGAAAAAAAGCCAGCGGGCAGCTTGATTTAGAGAATACGCAGAGATATATGTTTTGAAATCAGGGAATGTGAGACCTCCGTTGGATTTGCTCTGTTTTAATGAAGGTAAAGCAATATGAGGGGATTTTTTTTTCTCCATAAAAATCTTGTTACGAGAGAATCAGTTTTCTTAAAATAATATCCAGGGATGAGAATAGGAACCATAGAGATAATGAATAAAATCAGAGGAGTGAGCATTATTTTAACTGAATTAATCGGCCCCATCAGGAGAGAAAAAGATGATGCCAGCATGTAATAGTGGAATTTAGTGTTTTTGATAATGTGATCAAAATAAATTTTATATGTTTCAAGAATTGCCGGGAAAAACGCAAACCCGGATATTTTATTTGAGATGGATGCCAAGAGAAGCCTGAGTGGTCAAACCGATGTTTTTGACATATAACATTTAACTGCAGGACCTCACATTTATCAGTATTAAGTCGATAACCTGATAATAGACAAAAAGTATTAACTTGTTGGAAAAAAGCGGGAGGGAGGTTTTAGGGCAAGAATAATATAAGAGAATGTCATCAGCGTAAACAGACATTTTAACCTGATGAAAACCAAATTGAAAGTCCGAAATCCGTGTATCTTGCCTGATTTTAGTTAGAAAGGGTTCTAACGCAATGACAAACAATAGAGGTGATAATGGACACCCTTGTCGTACCCCTCTAAATAAAGGTCCAAGGTTTTCAATTAACAAAAATGGAAACTGTGGGCCCAGAGTGTAGCAGAAAAGTTAGTGAAATCAATTTAGGTGGAAATCGAACCCATTGTAATGCATGAAACATAAAATCCCATCCAATTCCATCAAAAGCTTGTTCCGCGTCTAAAGCAATGGCAGCCATAGGATGATCTAAAATTTAAGCCTTGCTTAGGACATTGAAGAAGACTCGAGAATTATTCTGAGGCTGTTTGCTCTTTAACAAAGCCAGATTCTTCAGGGCCTATCAGATCGGGCAAGATGGGTCAATGCGCAAAGCTAGAATCTTGGCAAAGATCTTATAGTCAATAATAACTAGAGAGATGGGGTGATAATTCTTACAGAGAAAAAGATCTTTAGTTTCTTTTGGAATTAAGCAAATCATAGCGTCTTGGAAAAATCCTTGCGATATACCTTTATGAATAAATGACTTAAATAAAAGTAAAAGATTGGTTAGGAGACATTTTGCAAAATGATCATAAAATGCTATTGTAAAGCCATCAGCGCCAGGGGCCTTTCCTCGATGTAACCCTGAGACTGCTTGGGAGATTTCTGTTAAGGAAATATCAGTTCCGAATTAACCCTGGGCGTAGTTCGCATAGTAGCGCTAAGCGTAGCTAAGCGAAGTGGACTTCGCACTATGCAAGCTACGCGTAGCAACACGAACTGCGTAGTGCACTTTGCAAAATGCTGTTTGCACTGATTGCTTAGTGCCGGATACTTGTCTGCACTGTGCAATCATTGCAAACCGCATCTAGCACAGTACAAGCGGTCATTTTCTGCCGCTCAAGTAGATTTCTCAACGCGACTGGTAGTTTCAAACGCGAGCGGTGGCGAGCATACGCGACCACTCGCAATGAGAAACCTGGCCTCCCCGCAATGAGAATCTCCCTGGGAAGTTTATTTTCCAGTCAAGATTAATATAATGAGAAGGTTGATTAGGTTGAGAAGGAATGGGCTGAAAGTATGCAGAGAGGTCAGACTGTACTGGTTGCGTCTCTGGAGAGTATACATTTTTATAGAAAGAAACAAATTCATTTTTATTAACTTTAAAAAGAGGAATTCTTGCAGGGCCTTGCAAAGATTCTATCTTAGTTCTGTCTTTTTTATTTTTAAGTATTTAGCTAGCAGTTTCCTCATTTTATTCTGACCCCCATAGTACCGAGTACTACATTTCAATAGGTAAGAAGAGGCAGCATCTGTAGATAACCTGTTAAAAGTGAGTTTAGCATCAATACGACTTTTCAAAGAATATTCATTATTAGAGTGATGATAAGTATATTCAAGCTGTTTGATTTTATTAAGTAGTTGGGTGTACTGGGCATCTAAGGATTTAGGGGCATATGTAGGTAAATCCGAATTTGCGATTCGGAAAAAGCGATTTTCGGCGAATCGCACTTTTTGAATTGCAAAATCGGATGTAGGTAAAAAATTGCTAATATTTTGTGATTCTCAAAAATTCGCAGAATATTTTTGCTATTACTCAAATAGCGATTCCTTAATAGCGAATTTGCTTTTAAGGAATCACAAAAACGGGAAAGAGCAATTCAGGTGCAGAATGATGACATCACAATCAGGAAGTTCAACATCCGTTCAACAGACAGTTAGTAGCAGGCAACAGCACCTCCAGGGGCCCGCCTAATGGAACCACGAACCAGTCACAGAGTGCAGTGTCAGTTTGTGTCCGGCGGCCAAGCCACCAAGTTCAGGAGGTTTAGTTTCTCTTAAAGACACAGAGGCAAAGATGGCTACAGAACCTTTTTATTGAGAGTCTCTGGCAGCAAAGAAAAAACAGTAACAAAGAAAATCCAACTTGGACCCAGCAGTTGTCATCATTAACATAGTGACATCATACTGGATGTTGAGCCTTGATGAGCTCATAAAGTCATCACAGCTAACCCTTTCATAAAGCTGCAAAATCCTCTCCCGTAAAAAAAAAAAAGTGTGCCAAGGCTCTCATCATGAGGCAGCTTGCACCCGCCCATTTCACCTGTCAGCGCTGCGTAAAACAGAACCGGCTGCTAACCATGAAAGTCGGGAGAGGATGTGGCATAATGGCTAGAGGTCCAGGGCTCTTACCTCAGCCCGACGCTGTTCAACATCTACATGGCATCCCTCGCCCACGTCGCCCGACAGCATGACCTCAACATCATCTCCTACGCCGACAACACCCAACTGATAATCTCCCTCACTAAAAACCCCCACACCGCCAAAACCAACCTCCACGAAGGAATGAAGGACGTCGCTGAATGGATAAAGAACAGCCGACTGAAGCTGAACTCAGACAAGATGGAGGTCCTCATCCTCGGCCCCATCCCCTCAGCCTGGGAAGACTCCTGGTGGCCGACAACACTGGGAACAGCACCAACACCCACCGACCACGCACGCAACCTAGGGGTCATCCTCGACGCAACCCTCACCATGACTAAGCAGGTCAACGCCGTCTCCTCGTCCTGCTTCAACACCCTCCGAATGCTCCGCAGATCTTCAAGTGGATCCCCACCGAAACAAGAAAAACAGTCACCCAGGCCCTCGTCATCAGCAGGCTAGACTACGGAAACACCCTCTACGCTGGAACATCAGCCAAGCTCCTGAGACGGCTGCAATGCATCGATAACGCCTCGGCACGCCTGATCCATGACATCCCCCACTGCAGCCACATCACCCCCCACCTAAGAGACCTGCACTGGCTCCCCTTCAACCAGAAGTTCACCTTCAAGCTCCTCCTCCACTCACACAAAGCCCTCCACAACACCGGTCCAGCATACCTCCACAGGCGACTCAGCTTCAACATCCCCACCCGACAGCTCCGCTCCGTAGGCCTCGCCCTCGCCACAGTCCCTCGCATCCAAAGAACGACCGCCAGCGGCAGATCCTTCTCCCACCTCGCCGCCAAGACCTTGAACACCCTCCGCACAAAACTACGGCAGACCCAAGACCTACTGGCGTTCAGAAGAATGCTCAGAACCTGGCTCTTCGATCAGTAGCTCCCCCCCCCAGCGCCTTGAGACCCTAACGGGTATGTAGTGCGCTTTATAAGTGTCTTGATTGATTGATTGATTGATTGAAGTGGGAGTCTGCATGCTGCACCTAATTGCCTGCACCTGTCCTAGAGTCAGTTGCTGGCTGAGAGACAGAGTGGAGGGAGAGTTGATTTGACTCTGACTTGAAACACTGCAAAATGGAATCACAGGGTGCAGAAAAGCAAGGAGGAGAAAAGCAGGCAGAAGAACAAAGCAGAAAAAGGAGGCAGACATTTTCTGAGAGGGAGTTCGAGGTTTTAACAGAAGAGGTGGTGAGGCAACATGACCTTCTTTTTGGAAAAGCCTCACTATGCGTGCCTGAAGCCAGAAAGAGGAGAATTTGAGCAGATATACAAGAGAAGTTGAATGCAATTGGCGTCACCCATCGTACCACCAGAGGAAACGGTGGTACGATATGAGGCAAAGGTCCAAAGAGAGGGTGGCCACGAGATTGGCAGAAGCCAAACTAACTGGAGGTGGGAGCTCCACTACACCTGAGCCGACGCCCATGGAGGAGTTGTTGGTGGCAACCCTAATGCCTGAGGCAGTGATGGTCGTGGCTGACCTGGACAGCTCTGAAACCAGAGACAACACAGAAGGTAAGATGCATGCCAAAATCACCCAATGCATTCCCATCCCACCCAAACTCCAAAATCCACATGCATGATTAGGAATCCGGTCCATGTTTTTAGGAATACCCAGTGAAGCATCTTGGGAAATGTAGTCCTATGTCATGTAAATATGGTCAGATACACATACAAAGGGCATATAGGGAACAACACCAATAGGTAAATGTAAAAGTCCACAATATAGACCAGCAGGCATGTAAATAGTGTAGTGAAAAAACTTTATTGAAAAAAACAATTACACACAACTTATGTGTGAATTTTATTTTTTGCAGATGGACCAACAACACAGGACACTGTTGCAGCAGTGGGAGAGTCAGCTCCAGCAGAGAAGCATGCAGGGCAGGAGAGGCAGGGTGCCACAACTGACCCACCTTCTGTGCATAAAAAATGGTGCAAAACAGTACCTGCATTACTACACATGAAATCTGGGTCCACAGATGTTGAAGACGAGACACAGGCGGTGGCATCACCTAGCACAGTTCAGGCAAGATCACAAACACCAACATCCCACATGACTGGCAGTGGAGGCAGACAGAGGGCACAGAACACCACCTGTAGTGCCCCAACAGGTACTGAGTCTGTTTTTGCTGGGCTGGCGGGCCAAATGTTGCTCGTGCAGCGCCTACATAGCAGAAGAATTTCATCAATCCAGAGTCAGATGGCGCAACACAATCGACACATGGCAGAGGTGAGAGTTGGTATAAGACAAATAGCAACAGCAACAGAGGCACAATTAAATGAAGCAAGGATTGCAAGGCAGGCCCAGCACAGAGATCAACGACATTTTAACTACACGGCTGGACTAATTTGCAAGGGCTCTGAGCCGTCAATCTACAGCCATTTCCATGCTTTGCAGAAGAACAGTGAGCATGCAACACAAAATGGCACACTGATGTCAGGATGTTGCCAAGAGCCTGGTGCAGGTGACCCATTCACTTGATCAGCTGCGTGCTGCTGTAACTGAGGGGATTGTTACGCTGGGTAGCATTGACACTGATGGCCAATCGAGCGGAAGCACACCTACTCCACCAATACCAGCGGAGAGGCGCAGGAGTGGCCGACATGGCAGAGGTGTGGACAACCACACAGAAAATACAGAATAGGCTGATGGGGGTGCATCAGGGCATTCACGCTGTAGGTGAAGGTGCAGAATGATCAATAGTATGTCGTGGAGAAACACATCCCATGAGGACTTACGTTACTGACATTTGGTCATTGTGTGGAGATGAACACATGCACCTTTCTGACTTACAGTCACACTGTGTGACATAGCATATCCTGCATTTAAGGAATTAATTTGTGAACAAAAACATTGGTCTTTGTGGTTAATTCTCTTACCTAGAAGTAGTTCTGTGTGATGTCATCACGTCGCATGCGCCTTGCGGCTCCCCCAGCTCTTCCTGCACATCTGCGTTGGGGGGCTGGTTCCTCCTCATCGGATGTGTCGGAGTCAGTAGTCAGTCATATCCACTGGGGTGTCCTTCTTGATGGCGATATTATGTAGCCTACCACCACTATCTTGCAACATGTTTCTGGACTGTACTGTAGAGTGTCTCCACTCTTGAGGAGGCAGAGGAAATGGCTTTTCAGGATTGCAAAGGTTCTCTGTATGGTGGCTCTTGTGGCTCTGTGGGCAGTGCTGTATCTCTGCTCAACAGCTGTGGTTGGATTCAAGTAGGGTGTGAGTATATAGTCACGCACAGCATATGCACTGTCTCCTGCATGAAAGAAGAATGGTGAATGTTAATGAGATGTCTACAGTTTCAACATTTCATACTACTGTTTGTGTGTGTTTGTGTGTGCCATGTAATTACCTAGCAGGTATCCCTCTCCAAAATCGCATTTTGAAAGTCTACGATGTAAAACACAGTGTCTAAAAATGAAGGAATCATGAGTGCTCCCTGGAAATTTAGATACAATATTGGTGATGAGATTTTTTGCATTGCAGACTACCTGGATGTTAATTGAATGGTATGATTTTCTGTTCCTGAAAACATACTCATTGTGTGATGGGGGGACAGTGCGACATATGTTCCATCTACACAGCCAATCACGTGGGGAAATTGGGCAATTTGATAAAAATCCTGTTTTGTTTGGTCAAGTTCCTGCTGTGTGCTTGGAAATTTGATGTGGGTATGCATCCTCTGTATCATTGCATTGACAAAAGCATGGAAGAAATTTGAAAGTGCGCTCTGGGACACCCCTCCCACTGTGGCAATTACACCGTGGAAACTCCCTGACGCTAGGAGGAGTGAGCACAACACCTGTATGTGTGTGGGAATGGTGTGGGTCCTGTATGTGGGGTGCTCAAGCATGGGTGTCAGCTCCTCTATCAGCTCCAGGATACTTTCAGGATGAAGCCTGTAGTGCTCCTCAGTACGTTGGAAGAGGGTGATGCGTGTCCTGTAGATCCTCTCCTGGCGTCTCCTTCCCTCTTTAGCCTGTTGGATGTGCAGCCTCTTGGCTATAACATAAGGCCCAGCCATTGTAAGAAGCCACTGAGGCATTATGGGCCACATTATATAGGTTTCACCTGGTTACCACTTGTTCAGAGTTGGTGGTAATTGAGAAGTGGAAAATTGAGATTTTTGGAAATTCGCAATTTGCTATTTTTTCCTACATTGGAAATTGCGAATTCGCATTATGTGTGACGGTATTTGCGATTTTTTCGCACTTACTGATACGCTGATTGCGGATTGGCACATGAATTTGCAGAAACCATTTCTTGCGAAATTGCTAATCGCAAATGTTTAGATTAGCAATTTTGCATTGAACATTTGTTACCTACATAGCAACACACACTTTTGCGTTCGCAAACACCAGTAATTCTGCGAATTACGGCGTTTGTGATTCGCAAAAGCATACCTACATATGCCCCTTATTTTGTAAGGAGAAATGTATTATAAAATCCCTACCAGCTGCTTTTAAAGAATCCCATATCATTATGACACTGGGGCTGAATTGATAGCAAATAATTTAGAGATAAAGGAGCAGGATTGTTGACCAAAATTAGTATCTAAGAGTAAGGAATTGCTCTTGATGTCGGGGGAAAAGGGATAAGGTTCAGATCCACATGCACTGGAGCATGATCTGATAATTAAATCAATCCTATATCAGCTTGAAGAACATGTTGCGCTAAAGATTTACTTAGAAAAAAATTAATCAATGCGAAATTGTGAGTGGTGTGGTGCTAAATAGAAAACTGCATTCCCCAAGGTCTGGATGACAGAGTAGCCAAATATCAATTAACGATTTATGGCATATAGTGGACGTAAAGTTTAAGTGCATTTTATTGGGAAAAAACGTAATAGTTGAATGCCTGTCCAATATGGGATCATGAATTTAGTTACAGTCCCCACCACATATAATACAGTAATCATAAATTAAAAGCAGTTTATCAGAATACTTTGTCCGAAAAAACCTTATTAACAGAGATAGGGCCATATACATTGAAAATAACTAAAGGTAACTTATCAATAAGAAGTTTAAGAACAACCAATCAACATTCAATATCAGATTCTTGATGAGCAAATGAAACATGCAACATTTTATGGCAAAGAATCAGGACCCCATTTTTCTTCCCTAAAGCAGTAGAATAGAACACATGACCCACCCAACTTATTTTCAATTTGGAAGCTTCATATTCAGAAAGGTATGATTCTTGCAGTAGTTTAATGTCAGTTTTTAACTTGGCTAGATGAGATAACACCTGTTGTCTTTAATAGTTGTACCTTGTCCTTTGACATTCCAAGTAGTAACCCAGAATGTAACGTAATGATAAGAACATGAACATTCATGAACATTCAATATGCTTACAATAGCAATACTAGGACTAGAATAAATTTGAAAAGTAAAAAAGATATATATAGAACACTTGTTTAATAAGAAAATAGATAATGATGTAATAAACAGTAGAGAGAACAAAGTGATAAAAAAGAGCCACATAGAAAAACACGAAGAAAGGGAAAAAGAGACAAAGAACAAAAAGACAGTACAAATAATATGAATGACGACTGAAGAACATACCTACAAAACACCAAGACGATATAGGAGTGGTGACACCAGGAGACATCGACGACAGCACATGAGTCCATCGGATGTCAGGGTAACCTTGAATGGATACAAATATCAACAATGAAGGAGACCATATGGCAGTTGGAGGATGAAAATATACCTATATTGAGAAAAAAACAAATAATATGGATTAATACTTTTATAAAGAAGAGAAGGAAAATAGACAAAGGAGAAAAGAGACTAAAGAAAATCACCTCAAGAGTGACTCAGGGATGAGACAACATCAAAGAATTATACAGAAGGGAAACACCGTATAAAACAAACAAAATGGCAATCAAGTAGACTTTGAAGTGCCTATTACTTCCGCTTCAAGTTGCTGAAGAAATTCCTATGAGCAGCTGCCTCTTCAAAAGTGTAGTGTTCTCCTTCTGGGTGACTTTAAAGAGGCAAAGGTGGATTAGATCATATCTGGCATTTATAGTTCTTAGTTGGGGACGAAGATCCAGGAATGTTTTTCGAAGGTCCACAGTGGTTTTGGCAACATCTTGAGAGAAAAACAATCTATGCCCCGCCAAGAAAATTTGTTTTTCGATTAGACAGGTGACAAAACTTGGAGTAGGTCAATATGTTGCCGAAAGAATATAATAACCCTACATGGTTTTGTTGAGACCTTGGGACCAATATTGTTGAGAGGGGCAGTGGTCGACATATACAGAAGCTTAGGTAAAAAAGTCTGAAAGAAAATTGTTGAATTTAAACCCTCTATATTTTCAGAGAGTCCATAAATGCGGAGGTTATTTCTGTGATTCTAATTCTCCAAGTCCTCAGTGTGCTTTTTAGGAAGAGCTATCTCAGATTCCCAAAAATAAATGTGAGAACAAGTAGATTGAAGAAATTCAGTCTTTTGCTCCACTACCAGCATACATGATTCCAAAGAAGACCATTTGTTGTTCAGAAGTTGCAGTGTTTTAGTAGTTTCCTCCATGAAAGGTTTTAGTGCACAAATTTCTTCAAGAATAATATCTATGGAGGTCGACGAGATATGCACTGGGGAGACCTTGGCTTTTTAGATGTTCCCACAGGCATCTTGCTTGAGAGTTGCAATTTTGGGATGGTGCTTGGTGAAGAGTCAGATTTGTGAGGAGATGTGTCATCCATGTCCTTATGAGTGAAATCTGAATCTGAGTTTATAATGTGTTTGGATGCAGCTGAAATTTTAAGATTCCCTAACCTCCCCATAAACAGTAAAAGAATTGTGCAGGCTACAGACCGTAGGCAAAAAAAATAATTTAAAACTATTTCAGTCACACAGTGCAGAGAAAAGTGCCCCAACCAAAGAACATCCAGAAATACAGAAGAAGTCTGTAGGATCGATCTCCCTTGTCAATTGTAGTGAAGAGGGTTCAATAAACAGTGACAAGTATCCATATGATAACATCCAATGACATGTCTCTCATGAGATTGAAGAAATTGCGTTATTCAGAATAGACTTTTTTTTTTAAAGTAATGAATATATCTTCTTAGAGAGAGGCATGCCAAAATCATCATAAAGGACCATTTGAGGGAGCAAGTGTACCAAAAAACGGCACAGCGATGCTTTAAATAAAAAAGGAAGAGTATTCTCCTTTTCAAAATGGCGGGTGTGAAATTATCCTAAAGAGAAATCCCCAAGGCCATTATGGCCCTTAAATTTGCAGAAGCAGGGTTATAGAGGGCAACAACGACTCCCAGTGACATGAGGGAAATGCTGTGCAATCTTATCCCTCGGCGAGCGTTGAAGCAGCCTCCCATCTCGAAAAGGCTCCTAAGTCCATCGGAGCTCTGCGCAGTCACGCCATCTTGGAATGGCGCTGAGACCATGCCCCAATTTCTATCTGTTCTAATGAAACATTTAGTACTTTCATCACGTATGACCTATTCAGCTTTGATCCTTTGTTCAGAAACAATATCATGTGTTTGGATGTATTGAAATTGCATTTGCTAGACATATTTTAGCAAAGGCATGGAAAGATCAGGTACATAATTTATGTTCACAGCTTTTTTATGGAAAAGAGGATAAGTGGAGCTTGAAAAGGAGAAGGCACTTCATTTGGAAACTTTTAATGTGATTTGTGAGAGACAGTGCCAACGATACATTCTTTAATTTTTCGTTAACTCCTTATGCTGTTTTCTATTTTGGCCAATATTTTTTTAATTCTCTGCATTCCTGCCTTGTTGGTCATTTGTCATCTTTGTGTAAAAATTATTTTTAAAAAGCACTACTTTGTTCAATTACATGCAATTTAATTTAGATAGCCTACTGGGGTGTTGACTACTGTTTTTGATGCTGTGAGGAATTCACCTCAATACTATATATTTACGTTTGGCTACATACCTCATACATGTTGGTTCACTGGGTTTTAGTCTAGTTTATTGCTGTGTTGTTTTTAAGAAGCTTCCAATGTGAAAATATATCCTCTGTTGTATACTGGCACTGTGTCTGTGTGCTATGGACAGAACTTATAGCAAAAATGAGATATCACTGTCGTACTTTACTTCAAAGAACTGCCATCACGGTTCTTTTAAAAATATATGGCTGAAATAAAAAAGCAATGTTAATTGTACATTTTGATTCTTCTAATGAAGGACTACGTAGAGGACAATTTCCATCAGGTACAAAAAACTATCCATAAACACCATGTGGCACAACTAAAATCAGCACCTAAAATGGCTTCTACATGTCAGAAATGATTTTTGAATGTGATTCATCTGTTTAATAAGAATATATTCCTGTTTAACATTCAAGAAAAAATAAACATGAGTAGAACTGTTGTGGGCTGTTTTTTTTTGTAAATGGATAACACTTTTTTGTATTATTTAGATATAGCAAAGACATAATGCAGTGGTACATGGCCGATAATTCAGCCTGTAACGGAATTGTTTATTGGAATCGTCAGTTACATTACAGCGTTCTGGATTGAAACTGTCAATCATGATTAAGGGAGTTTAATACTTGTGCACTACATGGACGAGTCCTGCAAACGCATGGGTAGTTAAGAATCCATGTGGGCACATTGATATTAGTTGGCCACAACACAGACAGCAGAAACTATGAGAAATAATGCTGGGTTATTACTAAAATGTGCATGCCTCCTAACCACATGATTGCCTCTGATGCGATGTGTATTCAGCCTCTGCCATTTTACCTCAGCAAATGCAATACATCAGCTACTATTAAACTGACTTTGCCTGTATAGGAAGGTGTAACTTACAGAGGCAGAACAGTGTTGAGATGTGTGTTGTGTATTAACAATATCGTGGGAATTAATTGGTTAAATATAGGTGCCATGCTACACGGAAAACTGGAGATGAGCAACGGTTTAACCGCTCATGTGAAACCAAGAACACCCCTAGTGTACCTTCAAACAAATGAGAAGCTTAGTCAACCTCGTGGCATCCTCAAGGTTTGTAGGAAGGGCAAACATGCACCCCCTTACTCTGCACACTGGTGCAGACCAAGATGAAAATGATCAATCAGGACAGTGTAAAATGTATTACCTCTAGTTGCAAAGAGATGTCACTGAAAGAGAGCATACAATGATCTATACCGTGTATCCATTGTACATCCAAAAGGCTCATTCTGTATCTTCACGATAACCAAATAAGATACCGCGCCGAGGAGTCAGGCAGGGCTGTGTCCTGGCACCGACCCTGTTTTGCCTTTTCATTATTAGCGTTATATCACACCTAGATAACGTTAAGGACAATGATGCCCCACTTTTGGCAGGCAGGAGGGTTCCGGCAATCATGTTTGCAGATGATACCCTCCTGCTTTCCAAATCCCCTATGGGGATTCAGCGGATCGTGAACGGATTTGGTCTTTTCTGTCGCCAACACGGGTTGGAGGTGAACACAGAGAAGACCAAGTTCATGATTTTCAATCCTCCTAACAAAGCCAGACCCAACCCCACCTTGGGAACCGCTAGCCTCGAGAGGGTTTCTACCTTCATATATTTGGGGGTAACACTCCAGGAAAACCTATCATGGGACTTCCAGATAGCCAGATCAAGGGTTAAATTATCCCAGCTATCGGGTGCTATCTTGAAGGTGGCAAATACTTCCACTTTTAAGCCGTTAAGCCCGGCCCTTGAAACATATAGGACTCAAGCTGAGGCAGCAGCCATGTACGGCAGTGAGTTATGGGGGTACAAAGCAGGGAAAGTTTTGGCAGGAGTAGAAAACAGCTTTTTAAGGCGCCTACTTGGTCTCCCGCAAGGCACGCCACTCTTGCCATTAAGACTAGACATGGGTCTTCCCTCCATTGCTGAAGAGCTTGTGTCAAAGCCAGTGAAGTTCTGGCACCGGCTTTGGTCCACTGACAAACTACACCATTACAGACAGGACCTAATCCATGTCATGAGCCTGAATCGCAACAGCAAAATCCCCTGGCTCGCTTTCGTAAAGAACGAACTGCTCAGTGTGAACTTGTCAGAACTTTGGGACGATCCAACTTGAGGTTGCCAAAGGATTTCACGCAAAGCCTTGACTCAATTGTATAAGGACAAGAGCCTGGCACTTATGGTTAATGCTCACAATAGCGGCACCCTCACTGCGCGTTTTATGGAATCCAAAAATTCCTATGTTTTTGAACCTTTTATGGATTTTATTTTTCCTGTACTGGCGAGGAAATTGTTTGTGCAATGGAGGTTTGGCACACTCCCTACTAAAACCTTTATTTGTAAATGGACTAAAGGGGGTGATAAATTGTGCCCATGCTGCAACACCCATGAGGAAGATGACTTACATATCATGTTTGTATGTCCTGCCTATCATAGACCCAGGAAATATTGGATAGCACCGCTCTGTAGAAACCTGGGGTTCAGGAAGTGCTTACAGGCATACAGAGTTATGAAAACTAGTACTCTGGGCCTTGTTGTGTTTGCCATATCCAAATTTCTAATGGCAGCATGGATAATCAGAAACAAAATAGCCCTCTGAACCATGGTACTGTCTTGTCCTCTATTCCTCGCTGGTCGAGAAGAGACTCTCTATATGTAATAACATTGTATTTTAATGTATGTACTGTATTTTATTGCATCTTTTATGGTCTATATGGCCGAAATAAAGAATTTTTGGATTGGACTGGAAATAAGATACAGTTCCAAACAGTGAATCTGATTTGAGCACTTTGATCTTCAGATTGCCCAGTTGACACTTTAATGCTTACACCAATCAGACCCTCCCAGGATATTGTGGCATAGATTTGCACATTTAGTTGCACATAAAATGGAAATTTAGCGGCAAACAAATGGAAAGTTTGTGGCATTACTGATGCACTTTATTTTACTCATGATCATTCCTTTTCAGCCTTAAATTTAGCAGAGTATTTAACTTTGAAATAGGCATTGTAAATAGGGCTCCCAGTTTCATGGTATTTATATTTTTTTCATTTTCGCCTGTATTTATCCATATTTATTTCTTGCTGATTTTACCTGTATTTATCCATATTTATTTTAGGTTTTGTGAAAAAATGACGCTGAAATGTGCATATTTCTGCATGTATTTGACCAGTTAATGTGTACTCGTGCCTGATTACCTGACAGGTTTCAAAGATATATACACTCTCCGATCGTAAAATATGCATGTGTAAGAAAACATTTACATTTTAGTATCAAGATGGTGCAAATCTACTGCTGTTTAAGGCTCTTTACTGAAATCCAAATATTTCTGTATTCCCTTGGCTGTCAATCTGCACAGCTACAATCCTGGCAGTCATGATTGACAGCATTTAGAATTACTCAAAAACAACAGAATTTCCGTTTTGTCCCACATTTAAAAATAAATACAGACATGAAAATACATGATTTTCTGTCTGTTTTTATCTGTAATAATCAGTAAAAACGGAAAACAGGGAGCCTTACTTATAAACTGTCTGAGAGAGTTTTTTTGCTATATTCTCCTTTGTGGTTACATTATGAAACATAGCTTAAGCCAAGCACACTAGTACAGCGAGATCCAAGAGACACCCCTGACCATGGAGATGTCATATACACCCCAGACCATGGAGATGTCTGAGACACTCCTGACCATTGAGACGTCATCTCCTCACCCTCTCTTCCGACAACAATGCCATTCCAGGAAAGAGTTGAAAATGAAAGCACTATTAACTGGCCCACTCTGAAAAGTGGTGCTAATGTGTTTGCGTGTGACTGAAAACAATCTGGTCACTTTGGAACCACTATGTCTAGTTGCATGAAGTTAGTTTCCATATATTTTATTTTTTTATTTATGCATCCCTTCCGTCCCGACAATATTTCAAGCAAAATGTTTCTTTCTATTTTGGATCAATTTCACAGGGGAACGAATGAAGGAGAGGAGAGAGCGATAAGAAGCGCTTGCTGTAATCACGTTTTTTCCTTCAGCTAGCTTGGACAAGGGAGGACAATGGGCTCCACAGACAAATAAACCCCGCCCCCTTCCACCCAAGATGGCGGCTCGAACAGAAAATGCCAGAGAAGGACAACATTTCCAACAAAATGTTTCTTTCTTTTTTAGATCCATTTCACAGGGAGACAAATGAAGGAGAGGAAAGAGAGGTAAGAACCGCTTGCTAAAGACATGGGGGCAGATTTATGTTAACTGGCGCATCTCCAGGGATGCGCCAGTTAACATGCGCCACAGTGCGCCACAGCTCCGCCAGCCATGGTGCGCCGCATTTATAATGCGGTGCACCATGGTGCAAAAACGGCACAGATGCGTGACGCATCTATGCCGGAAATGTGGCGCATTGCTGGAGTTGCATCGCAAGTGCGACAAAGCTCCAGCAAGGCTCGGGGGTGCCCCATTTTAACAATGCTGCGTCAAGACCTACGCCTGCTTCAAGCAGGCGCAGGCTTTTGACGCAGCATTGGCTTAAAAGTGACTGAGTGAAATCTCATAGATTTCACTCAGCCACTTTTGCGAGGCGCACCTGCCCCGGAACGCCCACCCTGCGCCTGAACGCCCACAAGCGGCGCAGGGCTTTACAACGTGACGCATCTGCCTAGATGCGTCACGTTGTAAATCGTTCGTAGGGATGCGCCACGTTTACGCCGCCTTGCGTGACGCAACAGCGGCGTAAACGTGGCGCAAGGGCCTCATAAATCTGCCCCATGGTTTTCCTTCAACAAGCTTGGACGGGGAGGAAAGTGGCTTCACAGACCACTGACCCCCTCTGCCCCCTCATCCCCCTTCCGCCCAGAGGCTGCCTTCGGAAGAGAAGATGCCAGAGAAAGATGACATATCCAACAAAATGACCATTTTTATGGCCATATAAAACCCATTCACGTAGCCACACATTACGCGTCACACGCTGTACCAGGTTTTTCAGCCGGTGTTGCCATTAATCTGTAACATCCGGGCCAAGGAGAACACCGAGAGGTTTCCAGCGGGAGTATGCGATTCTAGAAAGAAGTGTACTGGGTTGGGAGGTTTCTCTGAAGCTAATCCTTTTGGGGTAACTTACCACTGGCATTCCGTTTTCATTCCAGATCCTAACAGCATACGTTTCCCCTCCCCTTGCACCCATGATGCAAATCGCATTAGGTTTACAAGTAAGCCAACCTTTACCACGCTGCTGCTTTTCTTCAAGTACACCTCTTTTTCCTGCCTGAGCACAAACCACTAAGCCACGGCAGTTTTAAATGTGCACGTGTGTCCATCGCCATTTTTAAACCACTGAGGAAATATTAACACTGAAAGTTTGAATAATTGAAAGTAGCAAAATGTATGCTTCCAAATGCCTTCACCTACGTGGGCATTTTTCCAACACGGACAAATACGTGTAAACTAGACCCATCCAACGAACGATTGTGTATGGAGTGGATGTACTAATCGACCACAAACACGTGTGTTTGTGGTTTTTGGCACTATTAGAAGGCTAAATCAGTATGCCTCATTCTTACAGCACGGGATGACAATCTTGTTTGTTTTTTTGATGCCTGATATACAGTTGACAACTGTGTTGTATTTATAACTGTAAGTGTGTCCTATTTCAGGCATCAATGGTCTAGGGTTTTCCAGGAGGACATACTGGTAGAACTGTGAGTTTTATCTCTGTCATTGTTCTACAGGTCAGGGTGCGCCTTAGGGTGCGCATACCGCTGTAGAACCACCAGAGGTCCTGATGAATGCTTAGTAAATTGCATATATAAGCTGAAACATATTGATCAAATCCATTTACTACTTCATTTAAATCGGATGACTCTGCCTAAACTAATCAGCTAGTCTGCATCCGTTTCACTTGTTTTTAATGGTCGCTGGTTTTGTGCATACAGCAAGTTGTGGGGGGGTGACCTGTTATTTCAGTAGGGGCCTAATGATTTCTTTGCAATTCATTTTTCTTCTTTTGTAAAGGAAAAATGTTGCACAGTTTACTATATTTTCTCCATGTTTTTTTGAAATACTTGTGTAATATTGATTTAATTCACTGTGTGGCCTAGTTTGCCAATTGGACTTCCAGCCATTAGGCCCAGTGCTAGGCATGGGTGCATAAAATAACTGTTTCTGGGGTCTGTGTTGAACTTGAAACATCATTTAGGCTATGGATGGATTTGGATCAAAATACAAAATGTTTTTTTCCTATGCTATTTTAAGTTTTTTACCCAGCAAACAGTGAATAGGCCTTTAAAAGATGTGTTTTCACTGTGTTGTTGCAAACACATTGTTTAGCCCTATACATTTCCATTGTTGGCATTGCTGAATACATGCCGTGTTCTCTGTTTTACCATGCCTCCTTTGTCTGGCCAGTGTGTGTGTGTTAGCCATAAGCCACCATTTGTGTTTTTTATGCATGCCATGTGGGAACTGGTCAGGGGGCATTTTTTATAGTCAGTGGGCTGTCCATAGGCCTGCATGTGTTCCTCTGTTTTCCAGGCCTCCTGCCTCTTGTTATGACCATGTGGCTGGTGGACATTTTGTGCATCCAGCCAGTGTGCTTTTGCCATATACTTACATGCCTTCTCTTTGTAGTGCCCATGCTTTCTTTCTGGTTGCTGTTGTTTTTGTTGTGACAGGCCTCGACCCCCTGCCTCTTGTTGTTGTAACCATGTCACTGGTAGCAATTTTGTATTATCACTAGACACCCAGTGTGCTTTCTCCATAGGCCTGTATGTGTTCTCTTGTGAGTTTGGTCAGTGGCCATTTTGTGTTGGCAGCCAGTGTGCTTTCCCCATAATTATGCCTGTCTTCTCTTTGTTCCCAATGCCTTCATGCTCAGTGTTGTTGTTGAAGACAATGTGGCACTGGCTGGCAGCCATTTTGTACATACAGCAAGTGTGGCCCTCTGCCAAAGGCTGCATGGATGGTTGAAAAATGAGATAGCAGTTTAATAACTTATTATTATATCTTTGACGATAACTTCACTTATTTAAAAAAATACATTTTCATTTCCCCATTTTTTTTCTTTATTAATAGGTCATTTTTAATTTTTGTATTTTTTCAAATGTTTTCAAATGGATTTTTTGAATGTTATACAATTTTGTTTGTTTTTGCTTATTTGTTCATACCATTTCACTACATGTGGCATCACCATCCCCATGTCTGCTATAGGTGCAGAACAGCATTCATTTTCTACGGATTATTCCTCCCATTGTCATTTGTCAGATGCACAACCCTGAGTGCCACATCACATGTGACTAATGTCACGTAATGCATATAAAGCAAACAGTTACATTTTTATGTTGTTGTTTTTCTCTCTCTTATCCTTCCTGCGTGTACAGTCAGTCACCATGAAAGTTTATGTTGGTGTGGTTTTCGCTTTACGAATAGATACACTGTATTGTTAATAATTTATAATAACAGTAACTAGTGACCACATTAAATGATATTATGTATGTTTGTTTGTTCTACTAATTGAACTGTAACAATGCCATGTTTCACTGATGTATTTCTTGCTTCTTTTCTTTTAGGTGCAGAAAAGGCAACATCACCAACAATACTGCCATAAAGAAGGCCTAGGCATGACGTGATGTGTGACCCTTAGCTTCACAAGTTTCCCACTTCTAACTGACAGCTTCAAGATGGCCCCAAAGAAAAGGTGCTACCAAGAAAGTGGCGAGTGAGAAGAAGAAAGAGCTTGCCACCAATTGTATGCCGCACAGATTTTTTTTGAGAAATAAACTGTGCCTATTGCACTGGCCTCTGGGGAGCAAGCTGGGAGCAGGACCCTCACATCAGTGGATCCACCCCAATCTAGACACAAGCCCATGTCTCTCACAGAGGAAGCCAGTTTAATCATAGTTGTACCCAATCATTGCAGGAAACTTAGTGAAGTGGACAACAGTCGCAACCACCAATGGTAATTCCTTTCGAAGTAGGAGCAGTTCAAGAGATTGTGGTTCATGCTGAGGAAGCAGAGCAATCTCCTCTTTCAGAAGATCCATTGTTTTCTGGATCTCCAGCTAGAAAAAGGAGGGTTAAAGGTGCATCATCATCTTTTTCAAGCCCCCCTTCTTATGATCTACGCACCACTTGGATCCTGCCTCAGTCTGAGAGTGAGACACGTCAAGAGAAAAGGCTAGGGAAATGGAAGGTTCCAAAAGGCCTTAAAAGTATGGAAGCAGATGTAGAAGACAGGGATGACGATGAGCCGGTCATCATGGATTTTAGCCTAGCCCCAATGTAGACCACAGATCCAACCACTGCCAGCTGCCAAATTTGCAAAGTCCCAGCAGCAACCTACATCCACAACAACCTCAGGAGAAGTAGGTACTGCAGAGAGTCAAACATCAAAATGCCCACCTACTGCCAAATCATCTAACATTGGCAGTGGCATCAGAAAGGTGATCTCCCCAGTTTGAGACTTCTTTTCGGTTTGCTAGAAGGAGGTGAACGCTGCCATATGCTCCCTTCGCGGAGAAAGCATTAGTCAGGGTAAATTTGGTATAAACTATGGTATGGGGAGACAAAAAATGTATCTGGGAAAGCACCATACAGTCCATTGTGAGGCACACCTTAGCAGCCAAAGAACTGTAAGTGTTGTTGGTGAAGGGGGTGAAATCCAGCTACGCAGGGAATCCGAATCCGACCCGATCACGGTGGAAGGTGAAGAAGAGGAAGACATTTCTTCACATGACTGTTTAAAAAAAGAAGACCAAATAAGCAGCTTGCCATTCAGCATGATAATAGAATGCCAGTTAAAACACTCATAGAGTAGGTGTCAACACATTGGAATGCGTCTTATTACATGCTTGAATGCCTGTTTCAGCAGTGCAGACCAATCAATAAATATATGTCATGCAAAGAGGGGATAAAACTGTGAAAGGCATGATCATTGAGATGGACCAATGGGTCCTAGCCAAATGCCTGACAGAGATGCTGCTCCTTTTGAGGTGTTCACACAGGAAGTCAACAAAGAGGACATAACCATGGACCAAGCTATCCTGTTGTTGCCCATGCTACAGGAACAGCTAAAGGAGGTGTCTGCAATATACATTGCATAGGTATGGAGGAAAAAAGATGAATATGACTTGACGGAGAGCTTAATCCTTTGCTTGTCTGCAAAATCAAGGGTACAAAGAAACATTGTGTTATCCAAATATTACATCTGCGCCACAATTCTTGATCCACAATGCAAACCATTATTGTCCCCTTTCATTACTTTTTCAGACAGGGATGTTAGAAAATACAAACCATGGATAACTGAGTAAGGCAGTGAGCTAGAAAAAGAACAGCAGTGAAATAGAGTATCACTCCTCCAGGGCACAAGACCAGCAGGGCAACTTTCAAGTTAAGAACCTGAGGGAAGAGCTTTTGGCTCACAGCAGCTAAAAGCAACAACAAGAGCACCATCAACAACAAGACCAGGAGCATCAGCCCTAATATCTGCAACTGAGTGGTTTCTACTGGCAGGTCTGAAGTCCATTTAGAGGCGAAGGTAAAAGAGTTTGAACAAGATGGAGCACCAGCAATGACCATTGAGTGGATAGTCAAGGCCTATCTAGATGATGCAATGGTGGTCTACCTTGATCAAAACCCATTGGTTTATTAGTATGGGAAGAGGCCCCAATGGCCAATGCTCAGCAGTCTGGAAATTAACTATCTGGCTTTGCCGGTAGCCAGGGTCTCCGCTGAGCGTATTTTCAATGCTTCTCGTGCCGTCATCACAGTGACAAGAACCAGTCTCTCACCCCAAAATGTGATGAGATAAACCATGACCAAAATGAATCAGCACTTTATACCACTGGACTACTCCATAACTGAAGTACAACACGAGGAATATGAGGGAGACTCAGGTCATGGCGGTAGAGTATTATATGACCTACTTCTGGTCAAACCACCAGAGTTTGAGGACGAGCTCTACTTCCCCGACTTATACTAGGCCTGGGTCAACAACTATAGAATTGTCTCTCTCAGCCTCTAATTCTATCGCTGATCTTCTTTCTTTCTTTGATGAACAACAAAAATAAAAGATATAGCTAGGGGAACATTGTTATTTACTTTTTTTTGTGTGTGGTTGACTATTTCATCTCGAACGTCTTACTCTTAGACACATTTTATTGCCAGAATCGAGTTGCAACTGTGTCCAGTAAAGAAGTCCTGGCTCCCCTCCACCCACACTCATTTTGTTGAAGGGCATTGGATGGAGAATACAAAAAACGTGTGCCTGCCTTCAAACCTGGGCCACGACTGTCTATCCTTTCCTACCCAAGAGGGCCTGCCCTACATGTGACATTATTCGATTTACAGTGGCCAATCTCTGCTTTGTGAACAAATGGATCTGCATTTTGCAATGAACCACAAATTGATCACAGTGAGCGCACCAGAAGAACAGGTAAATGGCCGCATTGCACTCTGAGTGATAGTTGTTTATTATGAACTTGTGGCATGTGCTGAGTGATGATACATGTAGTGGCAGGCTGTGTGGCACTGGGTACTTGTTTATCTGTAACTATTACACTTAAAATGTGTTTGTGATGATTTACAATGTAGGTGGCTTAACAAGGACTAATCAATTTTGCACTGGGTACTGAGGTGGGTTTTCTGGTACACCACTACACACCGAGGTCCTGATTTCCTGCAAATAGTTCTGTGTATGTGCAGAATCCATGCAACATTTTTTAACATCAAGGGAAGGAAAGCACCAAACTGCGTGACTCGCGTGGTATGGGAACACATGGAGAGAAATATTGCGTTTCAGTGGGAAATGGTATAGTCCAAAGCTCTTTTTTTAATGTAAAATCAGTGCCTTAGGTAGTCTTATCACTAAAAATACAAGATTTGAAGAAAATATTTTTGTCTATGGATGCTCGTGGAAGACAATTTCTATGTTCACAAATCTAGAAAATGCTAAAGTGATTCAGGTATCAAATGTTACTTACCTCTGCTGGTCGTTTATTATCAAGACAGTTAGAATCAGTTGTACAGAAAAAAAAGTCCCTAAGTGGAAGCAGACAAGTCCTAGGGCTGATCTCCAGAGCCCACAAAGTCTATACATATATAAGTATATAATAAGTATATACTAAAGTATATACAAGAGGTCTTGAATGCTCGACCTCAAAATGTGAAATAATTTAGGCTTCATCCAAAAGAAGCTAATTATCACACACATGTTCAGAAATATTACCAAAAGTCAATTTATCAACTGAAAATAAATGCCCTCATGCGCAAATCAGTCTAAACATCTGTTGTATTTACATTTGGAAAATTTTCCTTTCCCACCCTCAAGTAAAGAGCCAGTACAACAGCAGTATCTGTTGAGATCATTTTTAAATATCACTTCAATCATTATTTCTGATACTGATACCGCGCACAGTTTTAACTTCAGTAAGAGCTAGGGGAAGTAGAAAATTCCTCAGACTGAAACATAAAAGTTCCATAGGAATAAATATGCATACATCAGCATGGCTGTCCACCCTGTATCACAATTGCATTGATTTGCTTCCTGAAGCAACTTAAGCCAGGCAACCTATTGATACTGATCCAGTGCTCTGATTAAAAAAACTGTCTCATAAACACTACCTATCACCTCAATACTCACCATTATTCATGAAACACATATAAAGGCCCATAAACCAATGAGACAATTTTTAAGCAACTGAATCAGGTGGTGTGATTAATTTAACTATTCACATATTAACTACACTAATTATATACAACTGCAGTTTATTTATTTTCACCATGGTTTTAAACATTTATTATTTATTAATCACCCCACTAAGGCGATTGGATCAACTGATGGGAACTAGACATGAATAAACAAGACCAGCTTGTCTTTTCAAATCTAATTTTATTAACTTTATTTTTCATAAAGAAAAAGCATTTACGTTTTAGAATCTTTATTTTATAAGCAATTTAATAAAGCAGCGTTTAATAAGGAAATGAATTCAAAACTGACATATTAAAGCTAGCTCAGGTAAACGAAGTATTAGCAAAATAACAGTTTCCATTCCCTTAATCTATTTCCCTGACTATTTCTCACTTTACCTAGAAAGGAAAAATCAATTAAAAGTCTGCTGTCCTTACATGCGCCAAAAGTCCATCAGCATGTCACGTCACTCAGGAATTGGAAAGTAAGAGTTTTTTCCTTGCTCATAGTGTCAGACTTTATACCTTTCTCTCTAGCTAAACTTTCTACATTTTACATTCTTTTATGCAGATCTGAGCTTTTCATTGGCTGTCCTGTGTCAGACCACGATAAAATTATTAGGTCATCCGACTCTTGACCAAGTACAGGGTTCATATAAGCCCTACTGTCTTTCATTTCCATGTTTTCGGCTTCCTCAAAAAGGTTACTTTTTCCTCGAGTTTTGAACATTTAGGGGAAGATGTATCAAGATTCCATTTTGCACTTCTCAAATAGCGATTGTTAAGGAATCGCTATTTGAGAAGTGCAAAATGGTATGTATGTAGAATTTCGCTATTTATTAGCGATTCCTTAGAATTCCTTAATTGCGATTAGCAAATTGCTAATCGCAATTAAGGAATAATTTCCCATTCATTTCTATGGGCCAGGAGGCCCATAGGAATGAATGTAAAATTATACTCAATTTGCGATTAGCAATTAGCTAATCGCAAATTGAGAATAATTTCAAGGGTGCAAGGGTGTCTTAAGGACACCCTGCTGCACCCCTGAATTTGACATGTACATGCATATGGCGCACATACATGCCCTAAGGGCATGTATGAGCGTCATATGGTACCTTTAGAATTTTAAAAAAGTGCTTTTTGAAAAGAATTCGCAAATTACCACCAACTACAAGTTGATGGTAATTTGCGAATTCTTAGTCAAAAATCGCAACACTGAAATGCTTGATACATTTCAAATCTAAAATCGCAATTTGCTATTTCTTAAAAGCCTCGCAATATTAAGGAATCGCTAAATTAGTGATTCCTTAATATTGCGAGGCTTTTTGCATGATACATTCCAAATCCCGTTTTTTTGTCGCAAACGCTGCTATTTTCCGAATCGCAGCGTTTGCGACAAAAAAAACGGATGATACATCTGCCCCTATCTTCCTAACCTTGGCAGACACATTAAGTTCCTGTCCTTGAGCTGTCTCTCCGTGAGCACGTTCAACGCGACCAAAGAACTGCTTTTCACTTTCACAATGATATTGCAATAAAAATCTTCACAGCTGCACATGTATAAGATTTCACTCTGGTCAAACTTTTGCGTCTGCAGCTCTGTCAGCCATGTTTTCTAAACCATCTTTAGGCCTCACTTTTGGAAACTATTATTAAACAAACACAAAACATCAATTAATTAAAGAATTGAGACACATTCTGTTACCCTCCCCCTTTACTAAATATTCCTATCAATTATGTTATCTAGCAGAAGCACAGTCAAGCAGCATTATAGTTACTTCTCCTTTTCGAATAGCAGGAATTCCATGAGCTCTTTATCACAGAAAGACATAACATAAGCACATAAAATAAGCACATGCCATTAATTTAACTGCCGCATTTAATACTGACAAAGACAATAGACAAGGTTAGTTTATTATTTTTCTTTGCGTATGCAACATAAAGCACATTAATTTATCCCACGTGTAATGATAAATGTACTCTTAAACTAAGCTGATTAATAATTTCACCACAAGCTTGTTAATTCAATTAATCGTTATGGAAGAATAACTTCACAAGTTAGAACAAAATCTTGTTCATAACCTTGCTCCATCAATACTTTGCATTCAGAAACCCCTTTATACCTTGTCCAGGCCTACCAGTCCATCTGAAATGTATAGACTGTGAGTGTCTATCTGTGGGCCACAACGACACGAGGCACGCCATATTTTTTGGGGTATATGCATAAAATGAATGTATACACAAACTGTTAATACAGTTAAGGCTTATTCTGTGCATACCGCTTGGATGGCTTCTTTGTAAACCACCAAGAGACATCCTTGGCTCCTCGGTACAGGCTTTCTGAGGGCAACAATTCGGAGGAAATTCAACGTACATTGTGTAAGGAGACACCACACCCATAAAGAATTTAGTATACCAAACTAAACAAACAGAAGACATACCATGCTTAGAGCAAGGCACCATATATTTTAATTCCTCTGTATGTGGAAGCAAATTACGATGGAATTCCACAAAATGTTATTCCGCATACATTGGAAGAAAATGCCCAGTGAACTGAGGGCTGACCGCTTCAAGCATTTCCAGAAAGCTTCTGTGGTGCTCACCAGTGAAATGAGATCCAGTGAAAACCCCATGAACTACGAGAACTGTGTGGTTGATGGGCTGTTCAGGCTGTCCTTGTAGGTCTCCCAGGATCTTGTCCACAAGTTAGAACCAAGAGAACTGTCTGAGCAGCAAAAAATGCAAATTTGTCTAGTTGCATGAGGAGTGATTTTGAGTTGTTTTGTAGTCCAGATTTCAGATGAATCAAAAAAAATTATGAATTTCACCTACTTTGTGTTCCACTGAATAGTTGTACTCACATCTACCTATATCTATACATGCAAAACCGAGATCGACTACAGCGTTCATGAAAGCACCTAGCTCGGGTCAGTGACCGCCATGCTTCCTAAAAAACACAGTAGCCCATCTAGACTAGGGTTTCTCTAGCAGTTCCCACTCATACAGTCCATTTGGTCAAGTGTAAGCTGCTGTGGGTTTGGTATGTCTCCAAATCATACAAAATTGATTACAGAACAAGATCAGTCAAAAGAGCAACATACTCGGCGGGAAAATACCAGATGGGGAGACCAGCTGGCACTGTATGGGACAGAAGGGCTACCTTAAACTTACCTACCTAGTAGGTTAGGATCACAAAATAATCTGCAGCTGAAATCTGTTTGTGATTTACAGTTTACAAGTCTACATCTCTGTAAGAGGTCTACAAAATAAGTACCACTGTAATCCTGCATTACAGCACACTGCCGCTTCAGCTGGATTCAAGCGCTACTTAAGAAAAATTATTAGTCTGTGTACTTGCAAGGACAATACAGCATTTTTGTTAGAAACTTTGCATTTCTAAAAAAAGTAGGTAACTTCTGTTTCTCAGGCTTTCCCTATGCCCAGTGGTAAGCGAAATTTGTGATTTTATTTTCTAGATAGACGTAATGTTCGTAAAACTGCATGCATTATGCCAAACATAGGCATTTCAAATAAGTTTATCCTACGAGGGTATGCCTCGCATAAAAAAGGTTATACATGATACCGACAGGAGACAGGCATGAAGAGAAAATATTCCAAACCAGTCTCTCTCGGAGAACATTTGCTTGTCAAATTGCACATTTTTTGCATCCTTTGCATGGTTCGAAATTTGGCAATTATGCAACATTACACCTGCATAAAGAACATGTTACACATTAACTACCTAGATGCCACAGTTACGAAAGATTTCTGACTGAGACTCGAGTTTAGCTTGGGCGACCTTTCACGATGAAAGGTCAGGTGTTACAATCCTTTAGAATCTGCCATACCTACTATTCTTACTGTAATAGATATTAAGTTGTAAAAAAAGGCTCGAGGTGCTTCAACATGCACTTTCTTGCTACAGGAAGCTGTCACACACATATGCAGCTCTAAAATAAATAACAAATGCAAATCAAATGATATTAAACACACTTCACTAGTGTAGTGTCCTTGTAGACAAATGGCGTGCATTTGAGTGTAAACAGAGTCAACGTTTGAGAATCACTTGCTCTTGGTAAATGTTGTTGGAAGTGGCCTCTAACAACTTCACGGAAAACCCTGCAGATTGACGGAGCTACAAACAAACAGTGATTTGGGGGGAAAGGGGAATTACAGGCAGATTTCCTCATTTGTATTCCGCGCACTTTTGTCTGGGTAACTTTCTGCACACGAATGAGGCTGTTGTATAATCATTGTACAACCAAAACTTGCGATTTGCATTTCTTGTCTCACAGACCCTTCTGCCCTGCCCAAACAGCGTAGACGCAGTGACAAAACCTTCGAGTGTAAAAGAGAAGGAAACATCTGCCTCCGGAGTCTCTCAGATGAGTGTTTGAAAGACTGAAAGAGAGAGTGTGTGTGGCACGTTAGAGACTGTGGAGTGTGTGTCACGTGTATGTTTGTGATAGTGATGCATACTTGTTTGCGGTACATTTGCACACTTGCTTATGTCCATGTATGCACCCACACACATATAGATACACAAGTGTATGTATTTGTGTGTGTGAGTAAAGGGGATTGCAAGAGACTGGGCAATGCCAAATATTTCCGTTAGTCTAAGAAAAGGATGTGTGGCAGCCTGAATGGGTGCTCCCTATGGAGGCACAATGGAAGCCAGCGCTGACAGTGGTCATAGTCATGGGCTTGCTGAACAGCAAGCAACAGCGCCACCTGCCTCCCCGCCACCATCTCACCGCCAGACGCCATTCACCAAGGGATCAAGAGCTGTCACAGGCTGTGTCCCACCACCAACACCATCCGTCGTCAGGCAGCAAAAAGAACAAGCATTTGCAATGCAATAGGACTCGCATTTACGCAAGACGTATTGTCTTTGTATCAGTAGTTCGAGCCAGCACGAGAAGGCACAAGCATGACTGGGAGTGCATGGAAGAGGTATGGGGCCCAAGTAGTCACAGACTGTGGGAGGGACGGCGAGGGACAGAAAGAAAGAAGTCTGTGCGGTAAAGGGGCCAGTAGCCATTGAAGGACACAAATGATGACAAGCACGTCATAAAGGGTGACTACCAAGGCTAAAACCAATGGGAGGGCAGAATTTAGGACCTAAGCCAATAAAAAAGTTGGGCAGATAGAGGGAGGAGCTGTTGTATATGAATCTACGACTCTAGTGTAATTTTCCCGATTCATGCCCATATATCGGTATAAATCACCCTATCCTTATATAGGCATAGAAATCATAACCATATTTAGACTTAGCTTATGCAGCCCAAAAACGGCATGGCTACTTCCACTAGTTCCGAGAATCCAGAATTATTGCTTGGAAAAACCCGCCTTCAGCAGTAAGGGACTTCCCCTTGCTTGAATATTGATTTATCCAAGAACTCAAGGAGTTTTAAAAGAACTGAGTCTTTGATGATGTTATTATGTCCAACCTTACGTCAAACTCGGCACCTTCAAGGTATAAATATGCCCACATTTGTCCAGGCAAACACACAGTGGTTTGGAGCAGTTCGACTATCTACTTACCCGACGCTCTGCTACAGCAAGTGCCGAAGGAAGTCGACCCTCCAGCTGAGGCACTGAGAGAGACTCTGTCTTTTCTCCTGCCGAGAAATTCAGCTCCAGTGTTTCCAGGCTACCCTTGGGTTGCTGGGAAATCAAGTCCTGGGAGACATACAAGACCTCCTTCATTCTAAAACCAAGGTACAGAGTTGATTAGACCCCTAGAGAATTCTTGGAATAGATTCTTGGCAAAAAGAATACTAAACTTAAGCTACACCTCACTTACTTCTTCCATCGTAATAGACCTAGGTTAGGTACACCAGGGTAGGAGTATTTAAGAAGCACCAGCTGAGTACTTTTTAGTCATTATTTATTAATGTATGTATTCTAAGTTATTTTCTATGGCTTAGAAACCATACCATGCTTTTACCGTATTAATTTATAATACTCTACATACTGTATGCATTATACTTTGCAACCAGCATTACGATTGTAGCAGTTAATTTCCTCTGCCTGAGAAAGAAGACTGTTCAATAAATACTTTGTATTGAAAACGCCCGTCTGTCTATTTCTCTGCACCTCTGGTGAAACGAAACATGCAAGATTGACTGAGTGAAATAGCTGTCTATTGTTTCCGCAACTCTAGAGATACATTTCTTATCCTGGGGGAACAAAGTTGTCATGTTTATGCGGTTGTCAGAAACAAATCCCTTCTTGTGATTTCTAGTGACCTCCCAGCTAGCTGGCACTCACAATTAAGTCGAATATATTCAATAGAGACCTAGTCGACCTCAGTCCTACGTCTAAACTATAGGTAATGTTATTCCAATGTGCAGAGCCTATTGGGAATATAGGAACTACACTACAGACCTTCCACGCTACAGTGTATAATGCATGCCTCACACAGCTAGCAGCGCATCGGCGCTGCAACTCTATGCAAGACTGAAAAGGGAAGAAGGGTGCAGAAAGAAGCAAGAAAGGTGCAGAAAGAGGCAAGGGAAGTACAGAAAGAAGAAAGAGAGGTGCATAAAGAAACAAAAGGGATGCAGAAACACAAGAGGGGTACAGAAAGAGGCAAGAGGGATGTACAAATTTGCAACAGAGGTGCAAAAAGAAGCAAGTAAGGTACAGAAGGAGGCAAGAGAACTACAGAAAGTGGTTAGAGAGTTGCAGAAACATGCAAAAAGGGTGCAGAAAGAAGGAACAGGTGTGCAGAAAGAACCAACAGAGGTGCAGAAAGAGGCAAGAGGGGTACAGAAAGAGGCAAGACAAGTACAGAAAGAAGCAAAAGAGGTGCTGAAAGAGACAAGAGAACAACAGAAAAAGGCAAGTGAGGTGCAGAAAGAGTCGGGAGAGGTACACAAAGAGGCAAAAGAGGCATAGAAAGAGGCAAGAGAAGTACAGAAAGAAGCAACAGAGATGCCGGAAAAAGCAAGAGAGGTACAAAAACAGGCAAGAAAGGTAGAGAAAGAAGGGACAGGGGGAAGGAAGAAGTAAGAGGGATACATACATTTGCACGAGAGGTGCAGAAAAAGGCAAGAGCAGTGCAGAAAGAAGCAAAGAAGTGCAGAAACCTTACTGCTGAATAGCTCACTACAATATTGAAACAGTAGTGTCAGAGTGTTTGCAAAAAGTGTAAAGATACAGTGTGGGGAATTGAAAGTATAAAAGACAAGTATCCAGGTACATAGAAGACTGCATGCATAGTGTATAGGCGTTTAAAGCAGTCCATGCCCTAAGGCCTTCTTTGCTGTATGACTACTAAGGTACTGAGTGGATGATTACAGATCTGCAAGGAGAGTGGCTTACTGAATTTATAACACCTTCCGTTTTAGCACAGTGCATATATAAGCACATACTGCTCAATGGCTCACTACAATACTGAAACAGTAGTGTCAGAGTGTTTGGTGGAAGTGTAAGGATACAGACTGGGGAATTGAAGGTATAAAACAAAAGTTTGCAGGTGCATAGAATACTGCATGCATAGTCTATAGGGGTTTGAAGCAGTCCATGGCCTAAGGCCTACTTTGCTTCATGAATACTTGGGTATTGCCTGGATGATTACAGTTCTTCAAGGACAGTGCCTGAATGAATTTGTAAGAGCTTCAGTTTTAGAACAGTGCAAAGATAAGCACATACTGCTGAATGGCTCACTACAATACTGAAACACCAGTGTTAGAGTGTTTGGTGGAAGTATAAGGAAACAAGTTTACAGGTATATAAAAGACTGCATGCTTAGTGTATAGGTGTTTGAAACAGACAATGCCCTAAGGCTACTTTAATGCATGAGTACTTAGGTACTGAGTAGATGATTACTATTCAGCAAGGAAAGTACCTGACTGAATGTATAACAGCTTCATTTTTAGCACTGTACATAGATAAGCACAGACTGTTGAATAGCTCACTACAATACTGAAACAGCAGTGCCAGAGTGTTTGGTGCAAGTGTAAGGATACAGCATGGGGAATTAAAGATATAAAAGACAAGTTTGCAGGTGCATAGAACACTGCATGCATAGTTTATAGGGGTTTGAAGCAGTCCATGCCCTAAGACCTACTTTGCTGCATGATTACTAAGGTACTGACTAGATGATTACAGTTCTGCACGGAGAGTACCACACTGAATTTATAACAGCTTCAATTTTAGCACAGTACATAGATAAGCACATACTGCTCAATGGCTCAGTACAGTACTGAAATAGCAGTGAGAGTGTTTGCTAGAAGTTTAAGGATACAGACTGGGGAGTTGAAGGTATAAAAGACAAGTTTGCAGGTGGATAAAAGAATGCATATATACTGGATAGGGGTTTTAAGCAGTTCATGTGCTAAGGCCTACTTCACTACATCAGTACTTGGGTACTGACTGGATGATTACAGTTCTGTAAAGAGAGTGCCTGACTGAATTTATAAGTGGTTGAGTGTTAGTGCAGTGAAAGTGATTATCACAGACTGCTAAAAGGGTCATTACAGTAGTGCAAGAACAGTCACAGAGTGTTTGGTGGAAGTATAAGGATGCAGAATGGAGAATTGAAGATGTGAAACACAAATATGCAGGTGGATAGAAGAATGCATATATACTGGATAGGGTTTGAGGCAGTTCATGTGCTAAGGCCTACTTCACTGCATCAGTGCTTGGGTACTGACTAAATGATTGCAGTTCTGTAAAGAGAGTGCCTGACTGAATTTATAAGTGCTTCAGTGTTCGTGCAGTGAATGGATTAGCACAGACTGCTAAATGGGTTACTACAGTACTGCAAGAACAGTCACAGAGTGTTTGGTGGAAGTTTAAGGAAACAGAATGGAGAATTGAAGATGTGAAACACAAGTATGCAGGTGGATAGAAGAATGCATATATACTGGATAGGGGTTTGAAGCAGTTAATGTGCTTAGGCCTATTTTACTGCATCAGTACTTGGGTGCTGACTAAATGATTACAGTTCTGTAGAGAGAGTGTCTGACTGAATTTATAAGTGCTTGAGTGTTAGTGCAGTGAAAGTATTATCACAGACTGCTAAATGGGTCACTACAGTAGTGGTAGAACAGTCACAGAGTGTTTGGTGGCAGTGTAAGGATACAGACTGGAGAACTGAAGATGTGAAACACAAGAGTGCATGTGGATAGAATAATGCATATATACTGGATAAGGGATTGAAGCAGCTCATCTGCTAATTATTACAGTTCTGTAAGGAGAGTGCCTGACTGAATTTATAAGTGCTTGAGTGTATGAGGAGAGAGGAGGAGTATGAGGAGAGAGGGGGAATATGAGGAGAGAGGGGGAGTATGAAGAGAGAGGGGGGAGTATGAAGAGAGAGAGGGGAATATACGGAGAGAGGGGTGTGTATGAGGAGAGAGGGGGAGTATAGGGAGAGAGGGGTGTGTATGAGGAAAGAGGGGGGAGTATGAGGAGAGAGGGTAGAGAATATGGAGAGAGGGTGGAGTATAAGGAGAGTGGGGGTGTAGGAGGAGAGAAGGGATAATATGAGGAGAGAGGGAAGAGTATGAAGAGATTGCAGAGTATGAGGATAGGGGAGTACAAGGAGAGAGGGGGTATTAAGAGGAGAGAGAGGGGGAGTATGAGGAGAGAGGGGGTGTGAGACAGGGGACATATGAGGAGATAGGTTGGGAGTATGAGGAGAGAGGGGGAAAATGAGGAGAGAGGGGAGTATGAGGAGAGGGGGGTGTATGAGGAAAGAGGGGAAGTATGAGGAGAGGGGGAAGTAAGAGGAGAGAGGGGGAGTATGAGGAGAGAGGTGGGAGTATAAGGAGAGAATTGGGAGTATGTGGAGAGAGGGGTGTGTATGAGGAGAGAGGAGGGAGTATGAGGAGAGAGGGGGAGAATGTGGAGAAAAGAGGAGTATAAGGAGAGAGGGGGTGTATGAGGAGAGAGGGGGTAGTATGAAGGGACAGGAAGGAGTATGAAGAGAGGGGGGAATATGAGGAGTGGGGGGCGTATGAGTAGAGGAGGGAATATGAGGAGAGGGGGAAGTATGAGGGGAGAGGGAGAGTATGAGGAGAGGAGGGAATATAAGGAGAGGGGGGAGTATGAGGAGAGGGGAGATTATGAGGGGAGAGGGGGAGTATGAGGAGAGGGGGGAGTATGAGGAGAGAGGGGGGATTATGAGGAGAGAGGGTGGAGTATGAAGAGATTGGGGAGTATGAGGAGTGAGGGGGGTATGAGGAGAGAGGGTGGAGTATGAGGAAAGGGGAATATGAGGTAAAGGGGGAGTATGAGGAGAGAGGTGGGAGTATAAGGAGATAATTGGGAGTATGTGGAGAGAGGGGTGTGTATGAGGAGAGAGGAGGGAGTATGCGGAGAGGGGGGAGAATGTGGAGAAAAGAGGGGGGAAATGAGGAGAGAGGGGAGTATGAGGAGAGGGGGTGTATGAGGGAAGAGGGGAAGTATGAGGAGAGGGGGGAGTAAGAGGAGAGAGGGGGGAGTATGAGGAGAGAGGTGGGAGTATAAGGAGAGAATTGGGAGTATGTGGAGAGAGGGGTGTGTATGAGGAGAGAGTAGGGAGTATGAGGAGAGAGGGGGAGAATGTGGAGAAAAGAGGAGTATAAGGAGGGAGGGGGTGTATGAGGAGAGAGGGGGTAGTATGAAGGGACAGGAAGGAGTATGAAGAGAGGGAGGAATATGAGGAGTGGGGGCGTATGAGTAGAGGAGGGAATATGAGGAGAGGGGGAAGTATGAGGGGAGAGGGAGAGTATGAGGAGAGGAGGGAATATGAGGAGAGGGGGAGTATGAGGAGAGGGGAGATTATGAGGGGAGTGGGGGAGTATGAGGAGAGGGGGGAGTATGGAGAGAGAGGGGGGATTAAGAGGAGAGAGGTCGGAGTATGAAGAGATTGGGAGTATGAGGAGTGAGGGGGGTATGAGGAGAGAGGTTGGAGTATGAGGAAAGGGGATTATGAGGTAAAGGGGGAGTATGAGGAGAGAGGTGGGAGTATAAGGAGATACTTGGGAGTATGTGGAGAGAGGGGTGTGTATGAGGAGAGAGGAGGGAGTATGAGGAGAGGGGGGAGAATGTGGAGAAAAGAGGAGTATAAGGAGAGAGGGGGTGGATGAGGAGAGAGGGGTAGTATGAGGGGACAGGAAGGAGTATGAAGAGAGGGGGGAATATGATGAGTGGGGGGAGTATGAGTAGAAGAGGGACTATGAGGAGAGGGGGGAGTATGAGGGGAGAGGGAGAGTATGAGGAGAGTAGGGAATATGAGGAGAGGGGAAGTATGTGGAGAGGGGAGATTATGAGGGGAGTGGGGGGTATGAGGAGAGGGGGGAGTATAAGGAGAGAGGGGGGATTAAGAGGAGAGAGGGAGGAGTATGAAGAGATGGGGGAGTATGAGGAGAGAGAAGGGAGTATGAGGAGAGAGGTGGCAGTATTTGGAGAGAAGGGGAGAATGTGGAGAGAGGGGCGAGTATGAGGAGAGAGGGGCAGTATAAGGAGAGAGGGGGAAGTATGAGGAGAGAGGGGGGAGAATATGGAGAGCGGCCTAGTTTGCCAATTGGACTTCCAGCCATTAGGCCCAGTGCTAGGCATGGGTGCATAAAATAACTGTTTCTGGGGTCTGTGTTGAACTTGAAACATCATTTAGGCTATGGATGGATTTGGATCAAAATACAAAATGTTTTTTTCCTATGCTATTTTAAGTTTTTTACCCAGCAAACAGTGAATAGACCTTTAAAAGATGTGTTTTCACTGTGTTGTTGCAAACACATTGTTTAGCCCTATACATTTCCATTGTTGGCATTGCTGAATACATGCCGTGTTCTCTGTTTTACCATGCCTCCTTTGTCTGGCCAGTGTGTGTGTGTTAGCCATAAGCCACCATTTGTGTTTTTTATGCATGCCATGTGGGAACTGGTCAGGGGGAATTTTTTATAGTCAGTGGGCTGTCCATAGGCCTGCATGTGTTCCTCTGTTTTCCAGGCCTCCTGCCTCTTGTTATGACCATGTGGCTGGTGGACATGTTGTGCATCCAGCCAGTGTGCTTTTGCCATATACTTACATGCCTTCTCTTTGTAGTGCCCATGCTTTCTTTCTGGTTGCTGTTGTTTTTGTTGTGACCCTGTGGCTGGTGGTCATTTTGTGTAGGCAGTCTGTGTGTATTTGCCATGGCCTTGTATTTGTTATTTGCTTGTGGTCATGCCTTTTAGCAGGTTGTTTGTAAATGAAAAATGTTGCACAGTATAGTACATTCTTCTTCTCTATAATGCCTAATACATGTTGTTAGAAATCGGGGTCTTTAGTTGGCAATGGTTTGCTTCTTTGTCTAAGTAGGGAGCCTTCTTCCTAGTCAGGATAAATGAGTTTTTAGGGTATTTCAAGTTTATTTGTCTCCCACATAATATGTTTAGGTCGATAATGCCTTTGGAGGATGTGTGTTGTTGCAAATACTTTTATTCCAGTTAGTTTTCAATTTTAGAATGTCTTAATTAATGCTGTGTTCATGCCCCCTATGTCTCGCCAAAATGTGTGCTTGTTTGCCATAGGCCACCCTTTGCCTTTGTTCCACATGCCATAACACCAGGCAAAATTGTTCATGCAGTCAGTGTCCATGGCCCTGCATGTTTTCTTTGTTTGAAAGGCCTCGACCCCCTGCCTCTTGTTGTTGTAACCATGTCACTGGTAGCAATTTTGTATTATCACTAGACACCCAGTGTGCTTTCTCCATAGGCCTGTATGTGTTCTCTTGTGAGTTTGGTCAGTGGCCATTTTGTGTTGGCAGCCAGTGTGCTTTCCCCATAATTATGCCTGTCTTCTCTTTGTTCCCAATGCCTTCATGCTCAGTGTTGTTGTTGAAGACAATGTGGCACTGGCTGGCAGCCATTTTGTACATACAGCAAGTGTGGCCCTCTGCCAAAGGCTGCATGGATGCTTGAAAAATGAGATAGCAGTTTAATAACTTATTATTATATCTTTGACGATAACTTCACTTATTTAAAAAAATACATTTTCATTTCCCCATTTTTTTTCTTTATTAATAGGTCATTTTTAATTTTTGTATTTTTTCAAATGTTTTCAAATGGATTTTTTGAATGTTATACAATTTTGTTTGTTTTTGCTTATTTGTTCATACCATTTCACTACATGTGGCATCACCATCCCCATGTCTGCTATAGGTGAAGAACAGCATTCATTTTCTACGGATTATTCCTCCCATTGTCATTTGTCAGATGCACAACCCTGAGTGCCACATCACATGTGACTAATGTCACGTAATGCATATAAAGCAAACAGTTACATTTTTATGTTGTTGTTTTTCTCTCTCTTATCCTTCCTGCGTGTACAGTCAGTCACCATGAAAGTTTATGTTGGTGTGGTTTTCGCTTTACGAATAGATACACTGTATTGTTAATAATTTATAATAACAGTAACTAGTGACCACATTAAATGATATTATGTATGTTTGTTTGTTCTACTAATTGAACTGTAACAATGCCATGTTTCACTGATGTATTTCTTGCTTCTTTTCTTTTAGGTGCAGAAAAGACAACATCACCAACAATACTGCCATAAAGAAGGCCTGGGCATGACGTGATGTGTGACCCTTAGCTTCACAAGTTTCCCACTTCTAACTGACAGCTTCAAGATGGCCCCAAAGAAAAGGTGCTACCAAGAAAGTGGCGAGTGAGAAGAAGAAAGAGCTTGCCACCAATTGTATGCCGCACAGATTTTTTTTGAGAAATAAACTGTGCCTATTGCACTGGCCTCTGGGGAGCAAGCTGGGAGCAGGACCCTCACATCAGTGGATCCACCCCAATCTAGACACAAGCCCATGTCTCTCACAGAGGAAGCCAGTTTAATCCTAGTTGTACCCAATCATTGCAGGAAACTTAGTGAAGTGGACAACAGTCGCAACCACCAATGGTAATTCCTTTCGAAGTAGGAGCAGTTCAAGAGATTGTGGTTCATGCTGAGGAAGCAGAGCAATCTCCTCTTTCAGAAGATCCATTGTTTTCTGGATCTCCAGCTAGAAAAAGGAGGGTTAAAGGTGCATCATCATCTTTTTCAAGCCCCCCTTCTTATGATCTACACACCACTTGGATCCTGCCTCAGTCTGAGAGTGAGACACGTCAAGAGAAAAGGCTAAGGAAATGGAAGGTTCCAAAAGGCCTTAAAAGTATGGAAGCAGATGTAGAAGACAGGGATGACGATGAGCCGGTCATCATGGATTTTAGCCTAGCCCCAATGTAGACCACAGATCCAACCACTGCCAGCTGCCAAATTTGCAAAGTCCCAGCAGCAACCTACATCCACAACAACCTCAGGAGAAGTAGGTACTGCAGAGAGTCAAACATCAAAATGCCCACCTACTGCCAAATCATCTAACATTGGCAGTGGCATCAGAAAGGTGATCTCCCCAGTTTGAGACTTCTTTTCGGTTTGCTAGAAGGAGGTGAACGCTGCCATATGCTCCCTTCGCGGAGAAAGCATTAGTCAGGGTAAATTTGGTATAAACTATGGTATGGGGAGACAAAAAATGTATCTGGGAAAGCACCATACAGTCCATTGTGAGGCACACCTTAGCAGCCAAAGAACTGTAAGTGTTGTTGGTGAAGGGGGTGAAATCCAGCTACGCAGGGAATCCGAATCCGACCCGATCACGGTGGAAGGTGAAGAAGAGGAAGACATTTCTTCACATGACTGTTTAAAAAAAGAAGACCAAATAAGCAGCTTGCCATTCAGCATGATAATAGAATGCCAGTTAAAACACTCATAGAGTAGGTGTCAACACATTGGAATGCGTCTTATTACATGCTTGAATGCCTGTTTCAGCAGTGCAGACCAATCAATAAATATATGTCATGCAAAGAGGGGATAAAACTGTGAAAGGCATGATCATTGAGATGGACCAATGGGTCCTAGCCAAATGCCTGACAGAGATGCTGCTCCTTTTGAGGTGTTCACACAGGAAGTCAACAAAGAGGACATAACCATGGACCAAGCTATCCTGTTGTTGCCCATGCTACAGGAACAGCTAAAGGAGGTGTCTGCAATATACATTGCATAGGTATGGAGGAAAAAAGATGAATATGACTTGACGGAGAGCTTAATCCTTTGCTTGTCTGCAAAATCAAGGGTACAAAGAAACATTGTGTTATCCAAATATTACATCTGCGCCACAATTCTTGATCCACAATGCAAACCATTATTGTCCCCTTTCATTCCTTTTTCAGACAGGGATGTTAGAAAATACAAACCATGGATAACTGAGTAAGGCAGTGAGCTAGAAAAAGAACAGCAGTGAAATAGAGTATCACTCCTCCAGGGCACAAGACCAGCAGGGCAACTTTCAAGTTAAGAACCTGAGGGAAGAGCTTTTGGCTCACAGCAGCTAAAAGCAACAACAAGAGCACCATCAACAACAAGACCAGGAGCATCAGCCCTAATATCTGCAACTGAGTGGTTTCTACTGGCAGGTCTGAAGTCCATTTAGAGGCGAAGGTAAAAGAGTTTGAACAAGATGGAGCACCAGCAATGACCATTGAGTGGATAGTCAAGGCCTATCTGGATGATGCAATGGTGGTCTACCTTGATGAAAACCCATTGGTTTATTAGTATGGGAAGAGGCCCCAATGGCCAATGCTCAGCAGTCTGGAAATTAACTATCTGGCTTTGCCGGTAGCCAGGGTCTCCGCTGAGCGTATTTTCAATGCTTCTCGTGCCGTCATCACAGTGACAAGAACCAGTCTCTCACCCCAAAATGTGATGAGATAAACCATGACCAAAATGAATCAGCACTTTATACCACTGGACTACTCCATAACTGAAGTACAACACGAGGAATATGAGGGAGACTCAGGTCATGGCGGTAGAGTATTATATGACCTACTTCTGGTCAAACCACCAGAGTTTGAGGACGAGCTTTACTTCCCCGACTTATACTAGGCCTGGGTCAACAACTATAGAATTGTCTCTCTCAGCCTCTAATTCTATCGCTGATCTTCTTTCTTTCTTTGATGAACAACAAAAATAAAAGATATAGCTAGGGGAACATTGTTATTTACTTTTTTTTGTGTGTGGTTGACTATTTCATCTCGAACGTCTTACTCTTAGACACATTTTATTGCCAGAATCGAGTTGCAACTGTGTCCAGTAAAGAAGTCCTGGCTCCCCTCCACCCACACTCATTTTGTTGAAGGGCATTGGATGGAGAATACAAAAAACGTGTGCCTGCCTTCAAACCTGGGCCACGACTGTCTATCCTTTCCTACCCAAGAGGGCCTGCCCTACATGTGACATTATTCGATTTACAGTGGCCAATCTCTGCTTTGTGAACAAATGGATCTGCATTTTGCAATGAACCACAAATTGATCACAGTGAGCGCACCAGAAGAACAGGTAAATGGCCGCATTGCACTCTGAGTGATAGTTGTTTATTATGAACTTGTGGCATGTGCTGAGTGATGATACATGTAGTGGCAGGCTGTGTGGCACTGGGTACTTGTTTATCTGTAACTATTACACTTAAAATGTGTTTGTGATGATTTACAATGTAGGTGGCTTAACAAGGACTAATCAATTTTGCACTGGGTACTGAGGTGGGTTTTCTGGTACACCACTACACACCGAGGTCCTGATTTCCTGCAAATAGTTCTGTGTATGTGCAGAATCCATGCAACATTTTTTAACATCAAGGGAAGGAAAGCACCAAACTGCGTGACTCGCGTGGTATGGGAACACATGGAGAGAAATATTGCGTTTCAGTGGGAAATGGTATAGTCCAAAGCTCTTTTTTTAATGTAAAATCAGTGCCTTAGGTAGTCTTATCACTAAAAATACAAGATTTGAAGAAAATATTTTTGTCTATGGATGCTCGTGGAAGACAATTTCTATGTTCACAAATCTAGAAAATGCTAAAGTGATTCAGGTATCAAATGTTACTTACCTCTGCTGGTCGTTTATTATCAAGACAGTTAGAATCAGTTGTACAGAAAAAAGTCCCTAAGTGGAAGCAGACAAGTCCTAGGGCTGATCTCCAGAGCCCACAAAGTCTATACATATATAAGTATATAATAAGTATATACTAAAGTATATACAAGAGGTCTTGAATGCTCGACCTCAAAATGTGAAATAATTTAGGCTTCATCCAAAAGAAGCTAATTATCACACACATGTTCAGAAATATTACCAAAAGTCAATTTATCAACTGAAAATAAATGCCCTCATGCGCAAATCAGTCTAAACGTCTGTTGTATTTACATTTGGAAACTTTTCCTTTCCCACCCTCAAGTAAAGAGCCAGTACAACAGCAGTATCTGTTGAGATCATTTTTAAATATCACTTCAATCATTATTTCTGATACTGATACCGCGCACAGTTTTAACTTCAGTAAGAGCTAGGGGAAGTAGAAAATTCCTCAGACTGAAACATAAAAGTTCCATAGGAATAAATATGCATACATCAGCATGGCTGTCCACCCTGTATCACAATTGCATTGATTTGCTTCCTGAAGCAACTTAAGCCAGGCAACCTATTGATACTGATCCAGCGCTCTGATTAAAAAACTGTCTCATAAACACTACCTATCACCTCAATACTCACCATTATTCATGAAACACATATAAAGGCCCATAAACCAATGAGACAATTTTTAAGCAACTGAATCAGGTGGTGTGATTAATTTAACTATTCACATATTAACTACACTAATTATATACAACTGCAGTTTATTTATTTTCACCATGGTTTTAAACATTTATTATTTATTAATCACCCCACTAAGGCGATTGGATCAACTGATGGGAACTAGACATGAATAAACAAGACCAGCTTGTCTTTTCAAATCTAATTTTATTAACTTTATTTTTCATAAAGAAAAAGCATTTACGTTTTAGAATCTTTATTTTATAAGCAATTTAATAAAGCAGCGTTTAATAAGGAAATGAATTCAAAACTGACATATTAAAGCTAGCTCAGGTAAACGAAGTATTAGCAAAATAACAGTTTCGATTCCCTAAATCTATTTCCCTGACTATTTCTCACTTTACCTAGAAAGGAAAAATCAATTAAAAGTCTGCTGTCCTTACATGCGCCAAAAGTCCATCAGCATGTCACGTCACTCAGGAATTGGAAAGTAAGAGTTTTTTCCTTGCTCATAGTGTCAGACTTTATACCTTTCTCTCTAGCTAAACTTTCTACATTTTACATTCTTTTATGCAGATCTGAGCTTTTCATTGGCTGTCCTGTGTCAGACCACGATAAAATTATTAGGTCATCCGACTCTTGACCAAGTACAGGGTTCATATAAGCCCTACTGTCTTTCATTTCCATGTTTTCGGCTTCCTCAAAAAGGTTACTTTTTCCTCGAGTTTTGAACATTTAGGGGCAGATGTATCAAGATTCCATTTTGCACTTCTCAAATAGCGATTGTTAAGGAATCGCTATTTGAGAAGTGCAAAATGGTATGTATGTAGAATTTCGCTATTTATTAGCGATTCCTTAGAATTCCTTAATTGCGATTAGCAAATTGCTAATCGCAATTAAGGAATAATTTCCCATTCATTTCTATGGGCCAGGAGGCCCATAGGAATGAATGTAAAATTATACTCAATTTGCGATTAGCAATTAGCTAATCGCAAATTGAGAATAATTTCAAGGGTGCAAGGGTGTCTTAAGGACACCCTGCTGCACCCCTGAATTTGACATGTACATGCATATGGCGCACATACATGCCCTAAGGGCATGTATGAGCGTCATATGGTACCTTTAGAATTTTAAAAAAGTGCTTTTTGAAAAGAATTCGCAAATTACCACCAACTACAAGTTGATGGTAATTTGCGAATTCTTAGTCAAAAATCGCAACACTGAAATGCTTGATACATTTCAAATCTAAAATCGCAATTTGCTATTTCTTAAAAGCCTCGCAATATTAAGGAATCGCTAAATTAGTGATTCCTTAATATTGCGAGGCTTTTTGCATGATACATTCCAAATCCCGTTTTTTGTCGCAAACGCTGCTATTTTCCAAATCGCAGCGTTTGCGACAAAAAAAACGGATGATACATCTGCCCCTATCTTCCTAACCTTGGCAGACACATTAAGTTCCTGTCCTTGAGCTGTCTCTCCGTGAGCACGTTCAACGCGACCAAAGAACTGCTTTTCACTTTCACAATGACATTGCAATAAAAATCTTCACAGCTGCACATGTATAAGACTTCACTCTGGTCAAACTTTTGCGTCTGCAGCTCTGTCAGCCATGTTTTCTAAACCATCTTTAGGCTTCACTTTTGGAAACTATTATTAAACAAACACAAAACATCAATTAATTAAAGAATTGAGACACATTCTGTTACCCTCCCCCTTTACTAAATATTCCTATCAATTATGTTATCTAGCAGAAGCACAGTCAAGTAGCATTATAGTTACTTCTCCTTTTCGAATAGCAGGAATTCCATGAGCTCTTTATCACAGAAAGACATAACATAAGCACATAAAATAAGCACATGCCATTAATTTAACTGCCGCATTTAATACTGACAAAGACAATAGACAAGGTTAGTTTATTATTTTTCTTTGCGTATGCAACATAAAGCACATTAATTTATCCCACGTGTAATGATAAATGTACTCTTAAACTAAGCTGATTAATAAATTCACCACAAGCTTGTTAATTCAATTAATCGTTATGGAAGATTAACTTCACAAGTTAGAACAAAATCTTGTTCATAACCTTGCTCCATCAATACTTTGCATTCAGAAACCCCTTTATACCTTGTCCAGGCCTACCAGTCCATCTGAAATGTATAGACTGTGAGTGTCTATCTGTGGGCCACAACGACACGAGGCACGCCATATTTTTTGGGGTATATGCATAAAATGAATGTATACACAAACTGTTAATACAGTTAAGGCTTATTCTGTGCATACCGCTTGGATGGCTTCTTTGTAAACCACCAAGAGACATCCTTGGCTCCTCGGTACAGGCTTTCTGAGGGCAACAATTCGGAGGAAATTCAACGTACATTGTGTAAGGAGACACCACACCCATAAAGAATTTAGTATACCAAACTAAACAAACAGAAGACATACCATGCTTAGAGCAAGGCACCATATATTTTAATTCCTCTGAATGTGGAAGCAAATTACGATGGAATTCCACAAAATGTTATTCCGCATACATTGGAAGAAAATGCCCAGTGAACTGAGGGCTGACCGCTTCAAGCATTTCCAGAAAGCTTCTGTGGTGCTCACCAGTGAAATGAGATCCAGTGAAAACCCCATGAACTACGAGAACTGTGTGGTTGATGGGCTGTTCAGGCTGTCCTTGTAGGTCTCCCAGGATCTTGTCCACAAGTTAGAACCAAGAGAACTGTCTGAGCAGCAAAAAATGCAAATTTGTCTAGTTGCATGAGGAGTGATTTTGAGTTGTTTTGTAGTCCAGATTTCAGATGAATCAAAAAAAATTATGAATTTCACCTACTTTGTGTTCCACTGAATAGTTGTACTCACATCTACCTATATCTCTACATGCAAAACCGAGATCGACTACAGCGTTCATGAAAGCACCTAGCTCGGGTCAGTGACCGCCATGCTTCCTAAAAAACACAGTAGCCCATCTAGACTAGGGTTTCTCTAGCAGTTCCCACTCATACAGTCCATTTGGTCAAGTGTAAGCTGCTGTGGGTTTGGTATGTCTCCAAATCATACAAAATTGATTACAGAACAAGATCAGTCAAAAGAGCAACATACTCGGCGGGAAAATACCAGATGGGGAGACCAGCTGGCACTGTATGGGACAGAAGGGCTACCTTAAACTTACCTACCTAGTAGGTTAGGATCACAAAATAATCTGCAGCTGAAATCTGTTTGTGATTTACAGTTTACAAGTCACATCTCTGTAAGAGGTCTACAAAATAAGTACCGCTGTAATCCTGCATTACAGCACACTGCCGCTTCAGCTGGATTCAAGCGCTACTTAAGAAAAATTATTAGTCTGTGTACTTGCAAGGACAATACAGCATTTTTGTTAGAAACTTTGCATTTCTAAAAAAAGTAGGTAACTTCTGTTTCTCAGGCTTTCCCTATGCCCAGTGGTAAGCGAAATTTGTGATTTTATTTTCTAGATAGACGTAATGTTCGTAAAACTGCATGCATTATGCCAAACATAGGCATTTCAAATAAGTTTATCCTACGAGGGTATGCCTCGCATAAAAAAGGTTATACATGATACCGACAGGAGACAGGCATGAAGAGAAAATATTCCAAACCAGTCTCTCTCGGAGAACATTTGCTTGTCAAATTGCACATTTTTTGCATCCTTTGCATGGTTCGAAATTTGGCAATTATGCAACATTACACCTGCATAAAGAACATGTTACACATTAACTACCTAGATGCCACAGTTACGAATGATTTCTGACTGAGACTCGAGTTTAGCTTGGGCGACCTTTCACGATGAAAGGTCAGGTGTTACAATCCTTTAGAATCTGCCATACCTACTATTCTTACTGTAATAGATATTAAGTTGTAAAAAAAGGCTCGAGTTGCTTCAACATGCACTTTCTTGCTACAGGAAGCTGTCACACACATATGCAGCTCTAAAATAAGTAACAAATGCAAATCAAATGATATTAAACACACTTCACTAGTGTAGTGTCCTTGTAGACAAATGGCGTGCATTTGAGTGTAAACAGAGTCAACGTTTGAGAATCACTTGCTCTTGGTAAATGTTGTTGGAAGTGGCCTCTAACAACTTCACGGAAAACCCTGCAGATTGACGGAGCTACAAACAAACAGTGATTTGGGGGGAAAGGGGAATTACAGGCAGATTTCCTCATTTGTATTCCGCGCACTTTTGTCTGGGTAACTTTCTGCACACGAATGAGGCTGTTGTATAATCATTGTACAACCAAAACTTGCGATTTGCATTTCTTGTCTCACAGACCCTTCTGCCCTGCCCAAACAGCGTAGACGCAGTGACAAAACCTTCGAGTGTAAAAGAGAAGGAAACATCTGCCTCCGGAGTCTCTCAGATGAGTGTTTGAAAGACTGAAAGAGAGAGTGTGTGTGGCACGTTAGAGACTGTGGAGTGTGTGTCACGTGTATGTTTGTGATAGTGATGCATACTTGTTTGCGGTACATTTGCACACTTGCTTATGTCCATGTATGCACCCACACACATATAGATACACAAGTGTATGTATTTGTGTGTGTGAGTAAAGGGGATTGCAAGAGACTGGGCAATGCCAAATATTTCCGTTAGTCTAAGAAAAGGATGTGTGGCAGCCTGAATGGGTGCTCCCTATGGAGGCACAATGGAAGCCAGCGCTGACAGTGGTCATAGTCATGGGCTTGCTGAACAGCAAGCAACAGCGCCACCTGCCTCCCCGCCACCATCTCACCGCCAGACGCCATTCACCAAGGGATCAAGAGCTGTCACAGGCTGTGTCCCACCACCAACACCATCCGTCGTCAGGCAGCAAAAAGAACAAGCATTTGCAATGCAATAGGACTCGCATTTACGCAAGACGTATTGTCTTTGTATCAGTAGTTCGAGCCAGCACGAGAAGGCACAAGCATGACTGGGAGTGCATGGAAGAGGTATGGGGCCCAAGTAGTCACAGACTGTGGGAGGGATGGCGAGGGACAGAAAGAAAGAAGTCTGTGCGGTAAAGGGGCCAGTAGCCATTGAAGGACACAAATGATGACAAGCACGTCATAAAGGGTGACTACCAAGGCTAAAACCAATGGGAGGGCAGAATTTAGGACCTAAGCCAATAAAAAAGTTGGGCAGATAGAGGGAGGAGCTGTTGTATATGAATCTATGACTCTAGTGTAATTTTCCCGATTCATGCCCATATATCGGTATAAATCACCCTATCCTTATATAGGCATAGAAATCATAACCATATTTAGACTTAGCTTATGCAGCCCAAAAACGGCATGGCTACTTCCACTAGTTCCGAGAATCCAGAATTATTGCTTGGAAAAACCCGCCTTCAGCAGTCAGGGACTTCCCCTTGCTTGAATATTGATTTATCCAAGAACTCAAGGAGTTTTAAAAGAACTGAGTCTTTGATGATGTTATTATGTCCAACCTTACGTCAAACTCGGCACCTTCAAGGTATAAATATGCCCACATTTGTCCAGGCAAACACACAGTGGTTTGGAGCAGTTCGACTATCTACTTACCCGACGCTCTGCTACAGCAAGTGCCGAAGGAAGTCGACCCTCCAGCTGAGGCACTGAGAGAGACTCTGTCTTTTCTCCTGCCGAGAAATTCAGCTCCAGTGTTTCCAGGCTACCCTTGGGTTGCTGGGAAATCAAGTCCTGGGAGACATACAAGACCTCCTTCATTCTAAAACCAAGGTACAGAGTTGATTAGACCCCTAGAGAATTCTTGGAATAGATTCCTGGCAAAAAGAATACTAAACTTAAGCTACACCTCACTTACTTCTTCCATCGTAATAGACCTAGGTTAGGTACACCAGGGTAGGAGTATTTAAGAAGCACCAGCTGAGTACTTTTTAGTCATTATTTATTAATGTATGTATTCTAAGTTATTTTCTATGGCTTAGAAACCATACCATGCTTTTACCGTATTAATTTATAATACTCTACATACTGTATGCATTATACTTTGCAACCAGCATTACGATTGTAGCAGTTAATTTCCTCTGCCTGAGAAAGAAGACTGTTCAATAAATACTTTGTATTGAAAACGCCCGTCTGTCTATTTCTCTGCACCTCTGGTGAAACGAAACATGCAAGATTGACTGAGTGAAATAGCTGTCTATTGTTTCCGCAACTCTAGAGATACATTTCTTATCCTGGGGGAACAAAGTTGTCATGTTTATGCGGTTGTCAGAAACAAATCCCTTCTTGTGATTTCTAGTGACCTCCCAGCTAGCTGGCACTCACAATTAAGTCGAATATATTCAATAGAGACCTAGTCGACCTCAGTCCTACGTCTAAACTATAGGTTATGTTATTCCAATGTGCAGAGCCTATTGGGAATATAGGAACTACACTACAGACCTTCCACGATACAGTGTATAATGCATGCCTCACACAGCTAGCAGCGCATGGGCGCTGCAACTCTATGCAAGACTGAAAAGGGAAGAAGGGTGCAGAAAGAAGCAAGAAAGGTGCAGAAAGAGGCAAGGGAAGTACAGAAAGAAGAAAGAGAGGTGCATAAAGAAACAAAAGGGATGCAGAAACACAAGAGGGGTACAGAAAGAGGCAAGAGGGATGTACAAATTTGCAACAGAGGTGCAAAAAGAAGCAAGTAAGGTACAGAAGGAGGCAAGAGAACTACAGAAAGTGGTTAGAGAGTTGCAGAAACATGCAAAAAGGGTGCAGAAAGAAGGAACAGGTGTGCAGAAAGAACCAACAGAGGTGCAGAAAGAGGCAAGAGGGGTACAGAAAGAGGCAAGACAAGTACAGAAAGAAGCAAAAGAGGTGCTGAAAGAGACAAGAGAACAACAGAAAAAGGCAAGTGAGGTGCAGAAAGAGTCGGGAGAGGTACACAAAGAGGCAAAAGAGGCATAGAAAGAGGCAAGAGAAGTACAGAAAGAAGCAACAGAGATGCCGGAAAAAGCAAGAGAGGTACAAAAACAGGCAAGAAAGGTAGAGAAAGAAGGGACAGGGGGAAGGAAGAAGTAAGAGGGATACATACATTTGCACGAGAGGTGCAGAAAAAGGCAAGAGCAGTGCAGAAAGAAGCAAAGAAGTGCAGAAACCTTACTGCTGAATAGCTCACTACAATATTGAAACAGTAGTGTCAGAGTGTTTGCAAAAAGTGTAAAGATACAGTGTGGGGAATTGAAAGTATAAAAGACAAGTATCCAGGTACATAGAAGACTGCATGCATAGTGTATAGGCGTTTAAAGCAGTCCATGCCCTAAGGCCTTCTTTGCTGTATGACTACTAAGGTACTGAGTGGATGATTACAGTTCTGCAAGGAGAGTGGCTTACTGAATTTATAACACCTTCCGTTTTAGCACAGTGCATATATAAGCACATACTGCTCAATGGCTCACTACAATACTGAAACAGTAGTGTCAGAGTGTTTGGTGGAAGTGTAAGGATACAGACTGGGGAATTGAAGGTATAAAACAAAAGTTTGCAGGTGCATAGAATACTGCATGCATAGTCTATAGGGGTTTGAAGCAGTCCATGGCCTAAGGCCTACTTTGCTTCATGAATACTTGGGTATTGCCTGGATGATTACAGTTCTTCAAGGACAGTGCCTGAATGAATTTGTAAGAGCTTCAGTTTTAGAACAGTGCAAAAATAAGCACATACTGCTGAATGGCTCACTACAATACTGAAACACCAGTGTTAGAGTGTTTGGTGGAAGTATAAGGAAACAAGTTTACAGGTATATAAAAGACTGCATGCTTAGTGTATAGGTGTTTGAAACAGACAATGCCCTAAGGCTACTTTAATGCATGAGTACTTAGGTACTGAGTAGATGATTACTATTCAGCAAGGAAAGTACCTGACTGAATGTATAACAGCTTCATTTTTAGCACTGTACATAGATAAGCACAGACTGTTGAATAGCTCACTACAATACTGAAACAGCAGTGCCAGAGTGTTTGGTGCAAGTGTAAGGATACAGCATGGGGAATTAAAGATATAAAAGACAAGTTTGCAGGTGCATAGAACACTGCATGCATAGTTTATAGGGGTTTGAAGCAGTCCATGCCCTAAGACCTACTTTGCTGCATGATTACTAAGGTACTGACTAGATGATTACAGTTCTGCACGGAGAGTACCACACTGAATTTATAACAGCTTCAATTTTAGCACAGTACATAGATAAGCACATACTGCTCAATGGCTCAGTACAGTACTGAAATAGCAGTGAGAGTGTTTGCTAGAAGTTTAAGGATACAGACTGGGGAGTTGAAGGTATAAAAGACAAGTTTGCAGGTGGATAAAAGAATGCATATATACTGGATAGGGGTTTTAAGCAGTTCATGTGCTAAGGCCTACTTCACTACATCAGTACTTGGGTACTGACTGGATGATTACAGTTCTGTAAAGAGAGTGCCTGACTGAATTTATAAGTGGTTGAGTGTTAGTGCAGTGAAAGTGATTATCACAGACTGCTAAAAGGGTCATTACAGTAGTGCAAGAACAGTCACAGAGTGTTTGGTGGAAGTATAAGGATGCAGAATGGAGAATTGAAGATGTGAAACACAAATATGCAGGTGGATAGAAGAATGCATATATACTGGATAGGGTTTGAGGCAGTTCATGTGCTAAGGCCTACTTCACTGCATCAGTGCTTGGGTACTGACTAAATGATTGCAGTTCTGTAAAGAGAGTGCCTGACTGAATTTATAAGTGCTTCAGTGTTCGTGCAGTGAATGGATTAGCACAGACTGCTAAATGGGTTACTACAGTACTGCAAGAACAGTCACAGAGTGTTTGGTGGAAGTTTAAGGAAACAGAATGGAGAATTGAAGATGTGAAACACAAGTATGCAGGTGGATAGAAGAATGCATATATACTGGATAGGGGTTTGAAGCAGTTAATGTGCTTAGGCCTATTTTACTGCATCAGTACTTGGGTGCTGACTAAATGATTACAGTTCTGTAGAGAGAGTGTCTGACTGAATTTATAAGTGCTTGAGTGTTAGTGCAGTGAAAGTATTATCACAGACTGCTAAATGGGTCACTACAGTAGTGGTAGAACAGTCACAGAGTGTTTGGTGGCAGTGTAAGGATACAGACTGGAGAACTGAAGATGTGAAACACAAGAGTGCATGTGGATAGAATAATGCATATATACTGGATAAGGGATTGAAGCAGCTCATCTGCTAATTATTACAGTTCTGTAAGGAGAGTGCCTGACTGAATTTATAAGTGCTTGAGTGTATGAGGAGAGAGGAGGAGTATGAGGAGAGAGGGGGAATATGAGGAGAGAGGGGGAGTATGAAGAGAGAGGGGGGAGTATGAAGAGAGAGAGGGGAATATACGGAGAGAGGGGTGTGTATGAGGAGAGAGGGGGAGTATAGGGAGAGAGGGGTGTGTATGAGGAAAGAGGGGGGAGTATGAGGAGAGAGGGTAGAGAATATGGAGAGAGGGTGGAGTATAAGGAGAGTGGGGGTGTAGGAGGAGAGAAGGGATAATATGAGGAGAGAGGGAAGAGTATGAAGAGATTGCAGAGTATGAGGATAGGGGAGTACAAGGAGAGAGGGGGTATTAAGAGGAGAGAGAGGGGGAGTATGAGGAGAGAGGGGGTGTGAGACAGGGGACATATGAGGAGATAGGTTGGGAGTATGAGGAGAGAGGGGGAAAATGAGGAGAGAGGGGAGTATGAGGAGAGGGGGGTGTATGAGGAAAGAGGGGAAGTATGAGGAGAGGGGGAAGTAAGAGGAGAGAGGGGGAGTATGAGGAGAGAGGTGGGAGTATAAGGAGATAATTGGGAGTATGTGGAGAGAGGGGTGTGTATGAGGAGAGAGGAGGGAGTATGAGGAGAGAGGGGGAGAATGTGGAGAAAAGAGGAGTATAAGGAGAGAGGGGGTGTATGAGGAGAGAGGGGGTAGTATGAAGGGACAGGAAGGAGTATGAAGAGAGGGGGGAATATGAGGAGTGGGGGGCGTATGAGTAGAGGAGGGAATATGAGGAGAGGGGGAAGTATGAGGGGAGAGGGAGAGTATGAGGAGAGGAGGGAATATAAGGAGAGGGGGGAGTATGAGGAGAGGGGAGATTATGAGGGGAGAGGGGGAGTATGAGGAGAGGGGGGAGTATGAGGAGAGAGGGGGGATTATGAGGACAGAGGGTGGAGTATGAAGAGATTGGGGAGTATGAGGAGTGAGGGGGGTATGAGGAGAGAGGGTGGAGTATGAGGAAAGGGGAATATGAGGTAAAGGGGGAGTATGAGGAGAGAGGTGGGAGTATAAGGAGATAATTGGGAGTATGTGGAGAGAGGGGTGTGTATGAGGAGAGAGGAGGGAGTATGCGGAGAGGGGGGAGAATGTGGAGAAAAGAGGGGGGAAATGAGGAGAGAGGGGAGTATGAGGAGAGGGGGGTGTATGAGGGAAGAGGGGAAGTATGAGGAGAGGGGGGAGTAAGAGGAGAGAGGGGGAGTATGAGGAGAGAGGTGGGAGTATAAGGAGAGAATTGGGAGTATGTGGAGAGAGGGGTGTGTATGAGGAGAGAGGAGGGAGTATGAGGAGAGAGGGGGAGAATGTGGAGAAAAGAGGAGTATAAGGAGGGAGGGGGTGTATGAGGAGAGAGGGGGTAGTATGAAGGGACAGGAAGGAGTATGAAGAGAGGGGGGAATATGAGGAGTGGGGGCGTATGAGTAGAGGAGGGAATATGAGGAGAGGGGGAAGTATGAGGGGAGAGGGAGAGTATGAGGAGAGGAGGGAATATGAGGAGAGGGGGAGTATGAGGAGAGGGGAGATTATGAGGGGAGAGGGGGAGTATGAGGAGAGGGGGGAGTATGGAGAGAGAGGGGGGATTAAGAGGAGAGAGGTCGGAGTATGAAGAGATTGGGAGTATGAGGAGTGAGGGGGGTATGAGGAGAGAGGTTGGAGTATGAGGAAAGGGGAATATGAGGTAAAGGGGGAGTATGAGGAGAGAGGTGGGAGTATAAGGAGATACTTGGGAGTATGTGGAGAGAGGGGTGTGTATGAGGAGAGAGGAGGGAGTATGAGGAGAGGGGGGAGAATGTGGAGAAAAGAGGAGTATAAGGAGAGAGGGGGTGGATGAGGAGAGAGGGGTAGTATGAGGGGACAGGAAGGAGTATGAAGAGAGGGGGGAATATGATGAGTGGGGGGAGTATGAGTAGAAGAGGGACTATGAGGAGAGGGGGGAGTATGAGGGGAGAGGGAGAGTATGAGGAGAGTAGGGAATATGAGGAGAGGGGAAGTATGTGGAGAGGGGAGATTATGAGGGGAGTGGGGGGTATGAGGAGAGGGGGGAGTATAAGGAGAGAGGGGGGATTAAGAGGAGAGAGGGAGGAGTATGAAGAGATGGGGGAGTATGAGGAGAGAGAAGGGAGTATGAGGAGAGAGGTGGCAGTATTTGGAGAGAAGGGGAGAATGTGGAGAGAGAGGCGAGTATGAGGAGAGAGGGGCAGTATAAGGAGAGAGGGGAAAGTATGAGGAGAGAGGGGGGAGAATATGGAGAGCGGGGAGTATAAGGAGAGAGGGGGTGTATGAGTAGAGAGGGGGTAGTATGAGGAGAGAGGAAGGAGTATGAGGAGATGGGGGAGTTTGAGGAGAGATGGGGTATGAGGTGAGAGGGGGAGTATGAGGAGAGGGGTAGGTATGAGGAGAGAGGGAGGAGTAAGAGGAGACAGGAGGGAGTATGAGGAGAGATGGATAGAATGAAGGGAGAGGGGGAATATGAGGAGATAGGGGGAGTATGAGGACAGAGAGGGGGTATGAGGACAGAGGGAATATGAGGAGAAGGGGGAGTATGTGGAGAGAGGGAGGAGTAAGAGGAGAGAGGGGGAGTATGAGGACAAGGTAGAGTATGAGGAGAGAGAGGGGAGAATGAGGAGAGGGGGGAATATCAGGAGAGAGGGGGGAGTATAAGGAGAGAGAGGGGGAGTGTGAGGAGAGAGGGGGGAGAATAAGGAGAGATAGGAGGAGTATGAGGGGGGAGTATGTGGAAAGAGGGGTGAGTATGAAGAGAAAGGGGGAGTATAAGGAGAGAGGGGTGTGTATGAGGAGACAGGAGGGAGTATGATGAGAGAGGGGGAGAATGTGGAGAAAAGAGGAATATAAGGAGAGCGGGGTGTCTGAGGAGAGAGGGTGTAGTATGAGGAGACAGGAAGGAGTTTGAGGAGAGGGGGAATATGAGGAGAGGGGGGATATGAGTAGAGGAGGGAATACAAGGAGAGGGGGAGTATGAAGGGAGAGGGGTGTATGAGGAGAGGAGGGAATATGAGAAGAGGGGGGAATATGATGAGAGGGGGGAGTATGATGGGACAGGGGAGTATAAGGAGAGGGGTGAGTATGAGGAGAGGGGGATTATGAGGAGAGAGGGAGTAGTATGAAGAGATGGGGGAGTTTGAGGAGTGAGGGGGATATGAGGAGAGAGGTAAGAGTATGAGGTGAGAAAGGGGAGTATGTGGAGAGAGGGGCGAGTATGTGGAGAGAGGGGCGAGTATGAGGAGAGAGAGGGAGTATAAGGACAGAGGGGGAGTATAAGGACAGAGGAGGAGTATGAGGAAAGAGTGGGTAGAATGTGGAGAGAGGGGGGAGTATAAGGAGAGAGGGGGTGTATGAGGAGAGAGGGGGTAGTATGAGGAGAGAGGCATGAGTAGGAGGAGATAGGGGGAGTATGAGGAGAGATGGGGGTATGAGGAGAGAGAGGGGAGTATTAGGAGAGGGGGAGTATGAGGAGAGGGGGGCATATGAGGAGAGAGGGAGGAGTAAGAGGAGAGAGGAGGGAGTATGAGGACAGGGGGGAGTATAAGGAGAGAGGGGGAGAATGAGGAGAGAGAAGGGAATAGCAGGAGAGAGGGGGGAGCATATGGAGAGAGAGGGGGAGTATGAAGAGAGAGGGGGAGTATGAGGAGAGAGAGAAGGAGTATGAGGAGAGAGGGGGATTATGAGAAGAGAGGGTGGAGTATGAGGAGGGTAGGGAGTATGAGGGGAGAGGGGAAGTATAAGGAGAGGGGGAGTATGAGGAGAGAGGGGGAGTATGAGGAGAGAGGTGGGACTATGAGGAGAAAAGGGGGAGTATGTGGAGGGAGGGGCAAGTATGAGGAGAGAGAGGGAGTATAAGGAGAAAGGGGGAGTTTGAGGAGAGAGGGGGGAGAATGTGGAGAGAGGGGGAGTATAAGGAGAGAGGGGGTGTTTGAGGAGAGAGGGGGGAGTATGAGGAGAGAGGCAGGACGATGAGGAGATGGGGGAGTATGAGGAGATATGGGTGTATGAGGAGAGAGGGGGGTATGAGGACAGGGGGAGTATGAGGAGAGGGGGACATATGAGGAGAGAGGGAGGAGTAAGAAGAGAGAGGACGGAGTATGAGGACAGGGGGAGTATGAGGAGAGAGGGGTAGTATGAGGAGAGAGGGGAATGTGAGGAGAGAGAAGGGAGTATAATGAGAGGAGGGAATATGAGGCGAAGGGGGAGTATGAGGAGAGAGGGAAGAGTAAGAGGAGAGAGGAGAGAGGGGGAAGTATGAGGAGAGGGGGAGCATGAGGAGAGAGACGGCAATATCAGGAAAGAGGGGGAGTATAAGGAGAGAGAGGGGGAGTGTGAGAACAGAGAGGAGGAGTATGAGGCGTGAAGTGGTATGAGAAGAGAGGGGGTGTATGAGGAGAGGGGGGAATATGAGGAGAGGGGGGAGTATGAGGAGAGGGGGAGTATGAGGAGAGAGGGTGTGTATGAGGAGAGAGGGGGTAGAATGAGGATACAGGGAGGAGTATGAGGAGATGGGGGAGTATGAGGACAGAGAGGGGGGTATGAGGACAGAGGGAATATGAGAAGGGGGAGTATGTGGAGGGAGGGAGGAGTAAGAGGAGAGAGGGGGGAGTATGTAGACAGAGGGGCGAGTATGAGGAGAAAGGGGGGGTATAAGGAGAAAGGGGTGTGTATGAGGAGAGAGGAGGGAGTATGAAGAGGGAGGGGAAGAGTGTGGAGAAAAGAGGAATATAAGGAGAGGGGGGAATATGAGGAGAGGGGGGAGTAAGAGGACAGGAGGGAATATGAAGAGAGGGGGAAGTATGAGGGGCGAGGGGGAGTATGAGGAGAGGAGAGGAGGGAATATGAGGAGAGTGGGAGTATGAGGTGAGGGGGCATTTGAGGGGAGAGGCGGAGTATGAGGAGAGGGGGAGTATGAGGAGAGAGGGGGATTATGAGAAGAGAGGGGGAGTATGAGGAGGGTAGGTAGTATGAGGGGAGAGGGGAAGTATAAGGAGAGGGGGAGTATGAGGAGAGAGGGGGAGTATGAGGAGAGAGGTGGGAGTATGAGGAGAGAAGGGGGAGTATGTGGAGAGAGGGGCAAGTATGAGGAGAGAGAGGGAGTATAAGGAGAGAGGGGGCGTTTGAGGAGAGAGGGGGGAGAATGTGGAGAGAGGGGGAGTATAAGGAGAGAGGGGGTGTTTGAGGAGAGAGGGGGGAGTATGAGGAGAGAGGCAGGAGTATGAGGAGATGGGGGAGTATGAGGAGAGGGGGGAGTATGAGGAGAGGGGGAGTATGAGGAGAGAGGGGGTAGTATGAGGATACAGGGAGGAGTATGAGGAGATGGGGGAGTATGAGGAGTGAAGGAGTATGAGGAGAGAGAGGGTGTATGAGGAGAGGGGGAATATGAGGAGAGGGGGGAGTATGAGGAGAGGGGGGAGTATGAGGAGAGGGGGGAGTATGAGGGGAGAGGGGGAGTATGAGGAGAGGGTGGGAGTATGAGGATAGAAGAGGGAGTATGAGGAGAGAGAGGGTGAGTGTGAAAAGAGAGGGGGAGTATAAAGAGAGAGGGGTGTGTATGAGGAGAGAGAGGGAGTATGAGGAGGGAGGGGGAAAATATGTAAAGAGGGGCGAGTATAATTCATAAATGCACACAGGTGCACAGTGTGATTCTAGACATAAAATTTAAGACCTTTCATTTTACCAAAACACATTTACTAGTCTAGAAACGGTTAAGTGACTGCACACATTCCATGTATTTAACTACTACATTTTAGTGGGCAACCCTGACTCATTTTGCAAATACATAAGCAATTTGCTGCATTATTTTTGCCAACATTACTTCAACAAAGTGACACAATAGAACAACAAAAAGGCGCAAGGGGCTTGTAAATCTGTCCTCGGGGGGGGGGGGGGGTATGCAGCAGTGTATATATACTCACTTGGGAAATGTAGATTTAAAACAAAAGTCTGATTCTAGACAAGCAACACTATTAATTACTCTTTAAGGGCTAATATCACTGCACACATTACAGAAATATAATTACTACATTTTACTGTACAACCATGAGTCATTTTGCAAATACAAAACCAATAACCGGTTTTCAATTCTATCAAAACTAGAAAAAAGGATAGCTTTATAAGCACTTATGTATCTGTAAACACAAAACATACAAAAATGCTTCTCTCAGAACAATTCCTAAATGCACACAGACACACAGTGTGATTCTAGACAAAAAATATTAGACCTTGCATTTTACAAAAAACACACTTACTAATCTAGAAACGATAAAGTGACTGCACACATTCCATGTATATAACTACTACATTTCAGTACACAACCCTGACTCATTTTGCAAATACATAAACAATTTGCTGCATTATTTGTGCGAACATTGCATAAAAAAAGTAACGCAATGGCAGCATAAAGACGCACAAGAGGCTTGTAAATATGTCCCAGAGAGTTTACAGTAGTGTATGTATACTGACTGGAAAATTGTAGATTTAAAACACAATCCTAATTCTAAAGAAACAAAGCTATTAACTACCTTACAACTGAAAAAGTGACTTCAAATATTCTACATTTTTTAGTACTGCACGTTATTGCTCAAAGCTGACTCACTAAACACATTAACTTACCAAATGGTTTTATCACAATAGTTATCCAAATGCAGACAAACTCAGAATGTGATTTTACACACTTAAAAAGGATAAACACATTACTCTTACTAAAAAAAAATGCACCACATACATTCCCTTACAATTTATCAACTCACCTTTCAAATCGATTTGTAGATTAAGAAGAATGCCAGTCACACAGCAGATATTCTTATACAGAACCTCTCTACTTCAGTGTTCTTAGTCAAACCAGAAAATGGCACACTTTCCCTCTCAATTTACAAATATATACATGTTAATAACAAATCAAATTGCTTCACACATTAATTCAAAACCAAACACACATTTCTATTGGTTCAACATTTGAACCCTTTCCAACTGACATAACTTTGAACCCTACCCCCAACAGATCATGCAAAATTCAACTGTCCACAGATGTCAACAGTTCAGCACACTGTAAAACACTCCTCCTGAACAAGTTTAGACTCTGCAAAAGATACTTCTAAGTACCAATAAAGAGAAAAGCTCTTGTTAGAACCAACCAACATCTAAACACATAAGCTTGATAGATATCTGTAAAACATATTTTTTTATTCTTTTTTTCTTGCTTAGGTACGCGTACGGGACGACTTACGAACGTCGGACCATACGTCGTACATCCTCGCTTGGTAGGCGTATACAAATTTTACAGTAAAATAAAAAATAGCCCCTATCACTAATTTTCATTATCCCCGGGGACCCCATTCCCCGGGGCTTAAATAAAACGTTGGGGACCGTGGGGGAGCCCCAATGCCCCCACAGTCCCAGCCGGCTCCCCGCCTCCTTCGGGAACCGGCACTGCTTTTCGTCAGAGAGAGCAGCTTACATGCTGCTCATCCTGACGAAAAGCAATATGCTTTCCTATTAGGTTAATCTGCTCTCTCTTCCAAATAGGAAAGCAGTTTGCTACGGCAGGGTGGGAACCACGATGCTCCCGCCCTATCATAGCAAACTACAGTGTCCCGGGGGCAGGCCCCCCGGGACACTGCAGGAGCCGGCCCTGGGGGGTGGCGGTCCACAGGGCGACCACAAGGCTCCAGGAGGGAGGCCGTACAGCCCCCCTCCCAACATTTAAAAACCCCAGGGGTGGTGGTCCCCGGGGCTGGTGGGGGGCTTGAGCCACCCCACACAGGTTTTTTTTTTTTTTATTTAAAAAAAAGAAGCCCCGAGGGGTGGCACTCCCCAGGGCTGTGGGGGGGCCGTGAGACCCCGCATACATATTGTTAAAGCCCCAGGGGTAGGGGTCCCCAGGGCTGGGGGGCCCCCCTAGCCCTAAATAAAAACATTGCCCCCGGGATTTGGCCCCCCGGGGGCTAATTAACCATAAAGCGGACTTCTGTTTTTGGGTTTTTTCACGGCGTACGCTTTCCCTATGCGTATCCTGCGATTTAAAAAAATAAAAATAATAATTCTCCTTGGGGGTCCTTGCGGAACCCCCTGAGCAGCCCTAGCGGGTCAGGAAGTCCTATGGCAAATAGCAAACTTTTCCTGTCAATCTACACACATATATAAATAAATAACAAATTACATTTCTTCCCACATTAATTCAAAAGCAAACACACATTTCTATTGCTTGAACATTTGAACCCTTTCCAACTGACATAACTTTTTACCCTGCCCCCATTCTGCCCTCTGCCTTTTACCATAGAAACACTTCATGAAACACCTAACTGAGAACACAGGTCAAAAGATCATCATACATTGTTGCAAATCAAAACAGCAAGTGTGCTTGACTTGTCAATATACTGGCTAATCTTATGTAACGTTCTTTTCTATCAGTTTTTGTTAACCAATAAAAATCAAGCTTACAAAAAACAGAAACATGCACCCTAGTTTTCAGTGTAGAATATCCACCATGTTAGAAAAATCTTACTTTTCAAACTGCCACTTCATTCACAGAGACCATCTGAGTGCATCCAGACCTCCCTTCAAGATGCTTAGAGTGTGGATTGTGGGACACAGCTATATTTTCTGGAGCCAAAGGTACGCAGAGCAGAAAGGAAATCACAAACACCTAGGTTTACCAGATGTAGATATTAAATGGATTGGACAGAGAGGGTTAAAGTGGCACCAATTGATGCCATCGGTGAAATCCTTTCTGCATCTCCAACACACTGACCTCATAATTGTGCACTATGGTGGCAATGAACTAGGCACTTTGACTGGGGTAAGTCTGGAAATGTTTATGAAGGACACCTTTACAGAACTGATGTCACTTTTCCCCCAAACAACATTTGTCTATTCTAATATATATGCCAAAGGCAGAAATGGAACTGGTCCAATTAATTTTGTCCACAGATTGAGAAAGCTAGGAAACATGTAAATAAATCTGTTTCTGCTTTTCTCCAAGACTATAGAATGGGGTCCATTTACCACAACAATCTGCGTTTCAATATGCATGGCATCTATAGGAGAGATGGTGTACATTTTACAGATAAGAGGAACAGAGTCTTCCTCTTGAACATTAGACTCTGCATCGGTACTTACTTGTAGGTACTAAAATCTCCCAATAAACACAAGGGCGCCTTTCAGAGCCACCGAACATCTAAAGACATAAACTTGATAAATATCTGAAAAATATTTTTTGTTTCTCGCTTAGGTACGCGTACGGGACGACTTATGAACCTCGCACTATACGTCGTACGGCCTTGCTTGGTACGCGTATTACAATTTTACCATAAAAAAAATAACCCCTATCACAAATTTTTATTATCCCCGGGGACCCCATCCCCCAGGGCTCAAATAAATCATTGGGGACCTTGGGGGGAGCCCCAATGCCCCCACGGTCCTAGCCGGCTCCCCACCTCCTTCGGGAGCCGGCATTGCTTTTCGTCAGAGAGAGCAGCTTACATGCTGCTCCCCCTGACGAAAAGCAATATGCTTTCCTATTTGCAATAGAGAGCAGGTTAACCTGCTCTCTCTTCCAAATAGGAAAGCAGTTTGCTATGGTAGGGTGGGAACCATGAGGCTCCCGCCCTACCATAGCAAACTACAGTGTCCCAGGGGTAGGCACCCTGGGACACTGCAGGAGCTGGCCCTGGGGGGTGGCGGTCCCCAGGGCCACCACAAGACTCCAGGAGGGGGGCTGTGCGGCCCCCCTCCCAACATTAAAAAACCCCAGGGGTGGTGGTCCCCAGAGCTGGGAGATCCATAAGGGACCCCCCCATTTTGAATATTAGAGCCCTGGGGAGGTGGTGGTCTCTGGGGCGTGTGGGGGCGGCTTGAGCCCACACAGGTTTTAAAAAAAAAACATTTAAAAAAAGAAGCCCTGGGGGTGGCGGCCCCTCGGGAACGTGGGGGGGCTTGAGCCCCCCCCCCCACAGGTTTTTGCGAAAAAAATTAAGAAAAAGAAGCCCGGGGGTGGTTGTCCCCGGGGCTACGTGAGCCCCCGCATACATATTATTAAAGCCCCAGGAGGTGGCAGTCCCCAAGGCTGGGGGGACCCTCTGGGCCCCCCATTATAAAAAAAAACATTGGCCCCGGGATTTGGCCCCCCCAGGGGCTAATTAACAATAAAGCAGAAATTGCATGGGGAAAACACATTGTTTCTCAGCCCCCACTTGAAAAATCATCCTGAAACTTTCAGGGAAGGACTGCAGCGGAGCAGGCCATCTCCCTTGAGAATTTCGCTAAGATTTGTTGACCGGCGCCAAAGTTATTCCAAATAGAATGTTGCTGATTTCCTATGGAAACTAGGTCCTAACTAAAACTACCTACTGGCAACCGCCAGTAGGTAATATATATAATATATATGTATATATATAAGACAGTCCTATCTTTTTATGTACAGAGACTCCACAGTATTAAAGATGCTAGTAGTTAGATACCTTTGCAAATTGCAACAATTGTATACCATTGTCAATCAGTCCCTGAATAATTATTTAATACACATAACATTTGATAAATGAGTGTGTTCTAATATTCTATTTTATTAGTTCTAGATTCTTGTTCATTTACATTTTTATTTTACATTAAAATATGTAGAAAATGTAAAGCACAATAATACATTTTCCCTATATTTTTCATAGAGAGATTTCCAAGTCAGTTGCAGAGATCTCCACCTATGTGTGGAAAGTTACCAATAGTAACTTTACTCTTTTAATTCACTCTCAGATGTGTCCCACTCTTTGTTTCAGGTGTACTGTATATCTACACATTAGTGTAAGTAAATCTACAATTGTAAATGCTGAATAGCAGAAAAGTGCACATTTTACAACTAAGTGTTGCAATTAATTTACACCTGAGTAAATATACACATGCAAATTCACCTTTGTGAATAAGGTCCTGTGTCTTACATCCTTTCAATGTTCACACATTAAACCCCATTAGAATGTGTAATAATTACACCTATTATTCAACATTGTCAAAAAACGTATAACAATGATATTAGGCCCTTTATAAAAAATGTTATTAGAAAGTTAAGCCCTAATAAAGCCAATGTGTTTCCACTTTTTACATCAGAAAGTGCTTGTATATTGATTGGAAAATGTGTGTAAATGGGTGAATGCAGGACAGAGTCAATGTGTATGTGACGGGAAGGAATTCTGAGTTAATGGATGGATAAATAGGTTAAAGGCTCACTACATGAATGGCTAAATGCATGGATGAGTGAAGAAGCAGCAGCAGTGGCGGAAGGAAAGAAAATCCCCTTCCTCCACAGGACCACTCTAGCCTCCAGTTTCCTGGTCTTGGGCATCCATACACTCACAAGATGATCAGGCATATATACTATGAACATACCCCCAGAACAATTGAACCAGGATGTTTCAAAGTCGTAGGGCCCGAATATAAGTTTGGCAGTCCATAGGACCACCAAACATGCGGTAGAGGAGCACTGGTAGGCAGGGACCACCACACCAGCAGTCCAATCGCCATATTACAACTATGACAGTTGGACCGCTATAGGACCATCACACCCACCAGGGATCCAAGAATCCTGGTGGTGGCGCAGAGGTAGCACAGGTGGTGCAGCTGCAGCTCCACCGAGCATAATATGAGTTTCCTGGCTGCCTCAGTTTTCATGGTGGTGAGCCCACCATGAAAAGAGTGGTGATGAGGAAACAAAGGAGGACCCTAGAGGGCCCCCTGTTGCCTCAGGGCCATGGGATGCATGCAGGGCGACACATGGTGTGCCCCCATGTCTGTGTGCACCCCTTTCCTACATGGCATGGACCACACAATCAATTCCGTGTAGGAACGGGCTTTGGCACTCCCATTGCAGTGCCTTTTTAATAGGCACTGCTGTGGAAACACCATAAGACCGCCCGCCAGACCACGAGATCTGGAGGGTGGCTGGCGGTGAGATTTGGCAGTGTAGAAGTGGGACGATGGCGGGGCAGCCTGCTCCCACACTGCCAAATTCAATCAGGCCATTTTTCTGTTAAACCATGGCTTGTTGAGAGTGGGCCTACACCCTGAAATCAGGGGGTACTTTTCTAACTAAAGCTCCATAAAACAAATTAAAAAAACAATTTACTCAGTATTAAAAACGGTATACACCCGTTACAACGCATCTTTTACTCCGCACTACCATTACAACGCGACTTTTACTCTGCATACCATTACAACGCATTGCGCTGGGGGGCGCTCTAGGATAGGGAATAAGTATAATTTACTATCCAACACCTTCCCTAGGGTCCACGGGGACTGGAGTTAGAATAGTAAATTATACTTACCACTATCCAGCACCCCAAAGCGCTATGCGTTGTAATGGTATGCGTTGTAAAAGTCGCGTTGTAACGGTATGCGGAGTAAAAGTATGCGGAGTAACATGGTACATCCATTAAAAACTGAGCATGGAGTTTAGGGGAACTAGTGCCTCAACCCCTCTAAAGTGTAACTATTTTTGGGAGATCCTGGAGTTCTCCAAGGTTGCAGCATGACATCTGGCAGTTGTTTAAGGATAACCAGTCAATTTTAGTTGTATGTCAAAGAGAGACTAGATTGACAGAATACATCAATAAAATAAGACTGTGAAACATCCTGGTTCAAGTTTTCTGGGGATATGTTTATAGTTGACTCGAGTGGCCTTTTTGTGAAAAGGATTGTATTGGAGGTTGGCCCCAATTCTCTAACTCCTCACCTCGGAGATTTACCTTTGATTTGGGGGTTTGCCATCCATACACTCAGAGATCCTTGTACCTAGGTATCCATCTACGCATTAATTCATTCATCACTGTTCCATCTATCCCTATACTGCCTCATTCAGCATAACAGCAAACAGCATACCATCCCTCTGCACACTCACTAATCCATGCATGGATAAACAATTTGGCTCATTTGTGCAGTTACACGCACATTAATCCCTACAGCCACACATGCAAACGCGTCAATGAATGCTCCTTCATAAACAAATATCAGGCTGTAACCTTTGTTAATAGGTCTATTAGACTGAAACATAGTTTCAAGTCAGTGAAAGAATTTAACTTGATGAAAAAATAAACTCTTTGTACTGTTATCGGTTATGTCTTTGGTGGCAGACTGTCTATTTACAAGCGTGCAATTTATTAACATTTCTGCCTTCACAAATCTATTTTGCATATTTTTAATTGAATTAAATCTTCAGACATCTTGAATTTGTTTTCATAATTCTGGCCTACCAGGTTTCCATCTGCTTTACATGGAGGAGGGGTTCCTTTGGGTTGTTTTCGAAAGCCCATATGCTTCAAGGACATGGCAAGGTTGCATTCAGACTAGTAATTTGAAGACCTGAGACTGAGCCAGTGGTTTGTTTCCTCGTTTCATTTTTCTTCAGGATACTGAGATATAAAGCCATGCTGCAAATAGAAGGGGTCATGGCTTAGTACTAAGAAGGTCTGGGACAAGCTTTAAAATGAGCCCCAGATGCCAAGAAATAAATTTCTCTATGAAAAAGACATTTCAAAATTAAAGCCTTTTACAACTCATAGCCCCTGCTGCAGCCTTTGAAAGTAAGCGAAATAGTAATTTCAAAATAATAATGAATAGCTTACTCAAATTGTGGTTTGAAATCTTTGAATACATACTTCGATGTTTATATACACATTATGTGCGATTTAAAAAAATCGAATTGCAGAAAATGGTTAAACATTTATGTATTTACCGCTCCTCGGTTATTTACGTTGAGAACAATTTCGTATATGCCATTAGTGGACTGAATAAATGGAACAAGATTGATAGTCTGACTTAAACTTTAACCTCAATTTATTTTGGATTTTATCTTGGTCCCTACAATGGTCCTGATTTTAAAAGCGTTTTCCAGGGGTAAGGCCGGAAAAAAGTTAAAATTCATATATGAATTTAGCCACGGATGTGTACGTATTGTACGCACACATGTGACCCAGTTGCGGATATACAATTTAAGAAATGTTTCAATATAGGAATGTCCACAAAACACTGTATCTATACATCCGAATGTTAAGTTGTGTTAACCAAATGAGCTTAAATCAGAATTTCAGGAATCGGGCAATAGGGCCCCTGGGCAGACATGGGTACCGGGTCTTTCGTAATTTGTGTCCTGGAGCCCTCGTATGCAATGCTCTTAACTGAGAACTCCTTTTTAGCACTTGACGTTCAGGGTAGCGAAGCAGATCAATCAGAAGCCTATTCAGGGAAAGTGATGTGGGCTAGAGACTCAGCACTAACAACACTCATTGATTTACAATCCAATGGGTACTTTTTCTTTTAAAAAGTACTTTTTTACTCACAAAAATCTCTGCAAACATTTTCAAATGTATACAGAATGGTAGGTGGAAAACCCATTAGTGATTCCATCTGAAGGGTCACACATAGAACAAGGGCTGCACGCTGAAAAGACAAGTCTCACAGATCAGCTAACAACCTACATGTACCGTCTGGAGGCACATGTCATGGTCTATGTACTAGAAGGCCATGAATCTTAAAACCATATTACCTGCCACTTTGCTTAACACATATTAGTGGGCATAGTAAAAAATAAGGGGCATATTATCAAGAACAGCTTTAAAATTATCGTCGGTTTAGCGGCAGAAAACTGCTGCTAAAGCGGCGATAATGGGCTTGATAATATGCCCTGGAGAATTCCAATAAAGCCCATGTTCACACCAGAACATGGACTTCTATTGGAATTCTCAGGGGCATATAACAAGCCCATGATCGCAGTTTTAGCAGCAGTTTTCTGCCACTAAACCGGCGATAATTTTTAACGCCGTTCTTAATAATATGCCCCAAAGTCAGGCCTTTTGACTTTGTCTGGTGATCACCACAATAGTTAAAGGCAGAAATATGCAATCTAAACACAATGCAATCAGTAATAAAACATTTCATGTCGATTCCACTCTTCAATAACATTGAACAATATGTGCAATGATTCTCTGCAACTATCAATAAAGGGTTAAATATTCACTAATATACAATGTATAAACCTCTTTTCTAATTTTTGCACCTGTTGTAAACCACCAAAGGGCCTATGAAATAGATTCAATGCTCCCTGGCACCATGAAGCTTAAAGTATGAGGTCCTGGGGTGCCTAAAATACATTTAAAATACAATTAAAAGCATCTTACCTAATACCTGGGAGACAGAGAGAGGCATGTGTCAATTCAAAATAATGTAAAAGGAACAGATGATGGACAGAATGCTGAACAAACCAAAGATTCACCCCCAGTCACAGATCTGGGTTAAACTCATTGTTTTTTTGCTCCCCATGCCATTCCATTTTGGACCCAGCCATATCCAAATCATTCTTCACCCTCCTCGCCATGTGAACAATCCAGCCCAAACTGCCAGGCCAGGTCATCACTGGACTGACAACAAGCCTCCTAGGGCTGGTTTCGGGGTATCACCCATTATCAGCCAAGCTAGCTTAAATATGGTGGCATAGCAAGCACGGGCCCAACGCCTGTGCATACCTTTCCCACTTAGAGCTAGGAACAAACTGGGGTGGCAAGATGAGCAAAAGAATAAAGGCTTTAACCCTGATCTCTTGACTGAGTGTGAGTGTTTGATTTGTTCAACATTCCGTTTCTCATTTGTTTGCACAGCATTTTTTGCCCCAAGTCGGAATGGGCATTCCCAGACGTGGGTTCCTTGCTTGCTGTGCCATCGAAATCAAGCTCGCCTGGCTGAAGAAGGGTGATACCCCGAAACAGGTTACAGTATGCTTGTTGCTGGTCCAGGGATGACCTGGCTCAGCAGTTTGGGCCTGTCTGTTCCCATGTGGAACAAGGTCAAGACTGATTTGCATATGGCTGTGTCCAGACTCTGGTGGCATGGTGAGCAAAAGTGTAATGGATTTATTCTAGATCTGATGACTGGGTGGGCATTTTTGATCTGTTCAGCATTCCTTCCATCATTTGTTTGCAAAGCATCAATTCAAAATAAAGCTAATCTGGGGGTCTGTTGCTCTCCTTTCAGCCGTCAACGCCACAACTAATTGTTGGTGGTGCCTCCTTCATCACTATGCCAATATTCCTCCTGCCCACTAAGCCTTATAGTGCAATACTGTGGCCCACACTGTTCCCTATGATCAGGCCATGAGCTGACTTAATTTATTTATTTTTCTTTTTGCAAATTAAAGACACTCTCTGGCACTTCTTTTGTTAGTTGCTGGTACACAGCCCCAAGGTGCTTCAGACGATTACTACGCCAAAGTCCTTGCAGCTGTGGCTATTTGTATCTAGGGCAATAGTACCCAGTCAGTAATAATGCTTTCATCCATTCTTCTCTCCCACCTGACCTTAGAGCAGGTGAGGTCCTCTTTACTGTGAGCTCTGTAATCCTCATGGTCAAGGGCAAAGGAAAAGTGCAAGTACCAGCACCACTCCCAGGGCTCTGGTCCTCCCTCTTCCAAAGAGCATTAGTGCTCTGCACTACCATAAGGTTTCTGGGCTTTCCAGGGGGTAAAAGGTGAACCAAGGTGAATTGCACTTAGGCTCCTATTGTCAAGCAAGACCCTGACCCTTTGTGGAGGCTATGAAGATTCTAAACGGGGAGACCACATGCATAACCCTGAGCAATGATTTCTCATAGGCCCTGACCCACAATATAAAGCAAAATTCTGAGAAAGCAAAATGTCATGCAAGATCCCAGCTGCAAATACACCGGAGTGCTGTCCTTCTCCAGCGGCTATATAATATCCACAGAATGCAGCAGAAGATGCAAGCCTGGCTGCACTGTGTACCCACTGCATAGCTTCTTCCACAAATGAAGGTAATTCATTGCTATTTTTCACCGTCACTTCTGAGTTTAACTTGGATGGGGTTTTCAGATTTGTTTCTCCTGGTGGTGGGCTTTAAGCACCAGACATGCTCATTTTTGGCCTCCATGTCTCTAATGAATTGTGTTGTTCCTGGAGCTTGATTTTCAACTGATCTCCCCCATATGAGAGAGAGCTCAGGTAAGCTCCTCTGTCATTTACCATTGCCCCTGCAGCTCCAACACTCAGTTGTATGACATTACAATGCGTGCCTTTACCAAGCATACCTTTACCACGCATTTCAATATAACGTTACATCTACCTTCATCATGCATACTTTTACCATGCACACCTTTACTAATTAATTTTTGCTGTACACATTAATATAACTTTTCTTTTTTTACTTATGTTGCACAAACCACCATAAATATTGATAATAAATTTGAAATAAAAAACAAACGTGTTTATGAACAACCTAAATCTGTTAAGAAAGACATATTTCTCACAGCAGTGTTAAGTTTTAAAGGTACTGATTAAAGGTCTACAAGAAGTAAGTAGTATAATGTATAAATGTTCTATTTAAAAGAATCATATTGTTAAACCTGCTTAATTGTTTATAATAAAATAAGGAGCTGTGACATAAACATTTGTGAAAAGAAAAACTTTTGAAAATAGTGCGTGGATGCCATGGAATGAAGCACAACGTTTATTGCTAACTACTTTCATCTTTTACTCATGGAATGTGGGAAATGTACTATTCCTAATAGCAGTCACTGTCATCTCAGGGAAGGTGCTGGTCAGTGAAGGGGGCCGATTTGCTATTCCTAACAACAGTCGGGCCATTTTATGGAAGGTGCTCGTCAGTGAAAGGGGTATGTTTACTGTTACTATCTCTAGGCAGGGACAGATCGTGAAAGGTTCTGATCACTAGAGGGGACAGAATATTTTTTGCTAACTCCAGTTCAGGAAGGTACTCTCCAATGAATGAGGCAGATGTTCTATTTGACTCAAGTGAGGTGCAACTCATAGAAAGTGCTGGACACTGAAATAGTTGTAACAGAGCATAAGTTAAGCATTTGAAAAAATGATAAATTATTAAAGTAATTTTAAATTTAATTTATGTAAAACTAATTTGTCTCTTTCCATTCAGCTGCAATTCATTAAAAGTTATTGAACAACCTGCATTTTAAAAGCCCAAAGAAATTCCTTTTTAAAAGATAAAAAGAAACCAAATGCAAAAAAAATTAAGCAAGACAAATATTTTCACATTTTAATAATTTAGTTTATTAGAATTTACAACTTTGAAAACAAAACAACAAAGCCAAAAAACACCTCAATCTTCTAAAAACATCTAACAGATCTTCAAGAAACACAAAGAGATATACTGAAGACAACAAGCTTTGCATTTCTAAGACAATAAATCAATAACATGATTTAATTCTGGGGTCGAATATGATGGTAGTGAATCCGCATCCTCCGGGCCGGTGGAAGCCACCGCTAGCCCGGAGGATGCGGAGTCACCGCTGCGGTCCTTGGCGGTTGGATCAGCGGTGGATGGCAGGTCCGTCCGCCGCTGATCCGCGGGGTGTGGACCACAATATTGTGGCGGTGTCTGCAAGACACAGCCAGCCATATTATGATGGGTGCGGAGACATGCTTTTCCGCAGCGGATAATCCGCCATGGAAAAGCATGTGAACCTTTGCTCCCCAGGATGTTGGAAGGTGGGGGTTGCACATGGGGAGTACCTATGGTACCCCCCTGCATGTGCATGCACAAAGCGGCAGGCACTGCAAAGCATGCATTTTTAACTTTGCGGCAGGTGCTGCTTTAAGCAGCACCTGCCGCAATGTTAAATATACAGGATGTGACCGCCCGGGTGGTGGTCACATCCTAATTCCTATGGAGGGAACTCCGCTGCCCCTGCGGACGGTCCCTCCACCTCGGGGGTGGAGGACGGACGCAGGTTTGTCCGCCATTCTAATCGACACCTTGAGTGCTTAATCAGTCCTACATTTTTAATGAAACAACAGTAAACACATTAAGGGATATTTTTTTCCTGAAAACATGGTTTACATTAACTCAACATTTTCTTTCTTTCACTGGGATCACACTGAAAGTGAAAAAATCCTCAAAATAAGTTTACAACAATCATCAACAACTCATTAGGTGGTACAAAAATTCAACATGAGAACAAAACAATTAATATGTTCTCAATTTATATGCATTAGAACAATTATCAACGTTTCATTTTCAAACAGGAAATGAACATCAATAACTTTTTTCAGTAAAACTTATATAGTAAAAAAATAACTGCAGGATCTAATAATTTACATTTATTTTCTCTCTAGAGTTATGACAATTTATTTTAAATATATATATTAACATGTACTTTCTCTTTTTAAAAAAAAGTTCTTTAGATAATTAAAAACAATTGTCAAGCCAAATAAGTATTGTCTAAAAGAGGAAATAATCTTTAAAAGTATGGTGGATACATTTATTGTGGCTCTCTCCCACACTGCGGGTCTCCACAACAAGCTTCTGAGCCCCATACGTCACCTGCTTCCTACCAAGCTGCAGGCACCAGGCTGCAGGCATCAGGCACTAAAGGGGGATCAACAGGCCGTCCTTGGCCCCAGACACTGCCATTTGTTTCTCCCCGCTGGGGTGGAACTTGGTCCCCCAACAAGAGTTGCGGCAGCACTGGAGGTGAAATCACCCTCCCCACGCCTCATCATCGGCTGATATCTCTTCTTTAGCTCTGGTCTCCACAACTGGCTTCTGAGCCCCAACAACACCTCCTTCCTACCAGACTCCAGGCACCAGGCTCTTGACACCAGGCACTGAGGAGGGATTAAAGGGCTCTCTGAGACCCCAGACACTGCCATTTGTTGCTCCCCACTGGGGTGGGACTCGGAACCCCAGGAAGACTTGTGGTGTCGGGAGGTGACATCACCCTCCCGACGCCTCCTCCTCTGCTGCTCTCTCCAGCAGCACGGCTTCCGAGTTCGTCACCTGCATCCTACCAGGCTCTAGACACTCCACTCTTGGCACCAGGCACTGATGGGGGATCAACGGGCTGTCCGAGGCCCCAGGCACTGCCTTTTGTTGCTCCCCGCTGGGGTGAGACTCAGTATCCCAGCAAGATTTGCAGCAGCGCAGAAGTTGCTGTCACCCTCCAAACGCCTCTTCCTCAGCCGCATTCTCCAGCGGCGCGGGCCACGCATGGGCGAAGCCCGGGCCAAGGGTGTGCCCATCCACAACCGTCAGAGCCCAGAGGGGGCAGGGCTGGGCCACCCCCATGAAAGCAGCCTCCCCAGGACTTGGACCGCTCATCATACCAAGGTACTGCGCTCAACTTGGCATTCACAAAAAGCCACAACCAGGACTTTTATTAGCCAATTTGCAACCGCCTCCCATTGTGTTGTACCTTTGCATATATGGGTAAAGGAAAGTGACTGAGGGTGGGCTGGGAGGCACTGTGAAGACAAAAAACAAGAAACTAATTTGGAACCCAAGCACTGTGATAGGGAGAGATGGGGAGCTTGGAGAGTATTGGATCGAATCAATAATATATTATCAGATTGCAAGGGCTTGCTTATGGCACCCGCACCATCTGCTCACACTCCTGCTCTGACCCCCAAGGTCCCCCAATCACACCCCTGCGGTGTCTACTAACCTAGGGTTTGGGGACATACCAAGCCTATTTAAAAAACAGCTAGCAAAAAACAGCCATTGAAAGTCCCTGAAGTACTCAGAGCTCTCCATTATTTCACCTAGTGAACCCTGTAAGACTCCACGTACAATGCCAGCAGACCTCCCATTAAGCAATAGATTTGCACCCCTCGCATAACAACCAGCAACAACTGACAAACCCATCTGCAAAGATAGCCCAGGAGCCATGAGCATAGTAACCACTAGGACACACAGGATCCGTCATCTTGGTGGCAGGGCGATAGGTAACAAACCACCACCCTCTAATCTAGATCTTCAGAGGGAAAAATAAGCTTTAAAAGAAACTATAGGGGCCCTGACTGTCATTGTTTTGAAACCAAACCGCAGGATCAAAGTAGCCTTGAAATCCTACCACCCATGTGTCTCCCAAGTACTGCTATGAACTTGAACACAAACTTTCTCACCCCCATAGCCCGCAAACAACACGCAAAGCTTCAAACACTTATCTTGCACCCTTGATCAGCACCCTAGGGCACCATGACAGGGTCCTTTGCAACTCAACAATCATGTACAGCAAGTATTAACAGGGTCCCTGGGGGAATATAGAGGAACAACCACAGGAACAATAGGACCTATGAACAAGAACAACCACGTTCGAGCACAGGTCGTAGCGATGTGCCTCCACTCCTTAGGCCGTGCCCAATTTCTCATGTTGCTTCCCAGTGCACCACGTATATGGTCAAAGTACCCAAGGTCGACGGTAATATCAAACACAAGAATGGTGAGGCCCTAAAAAATAAAGCTACTCACTGAATCAGGCAAATAAGGGGATGTAGATACATGATAAGGGATGACATTTGCCGACGCAGTAGAACTTGCCCTAGCAAGCGAAAGTCTAGTGCACAACCTACTTGCCCTAGAAGCTACAAATTGTCCACCACCCACTACAAACATTCAATTGAAGTTGAACATCCCTACTTTGGCGGTAACAGCTATGTTGCCTCTAAGGGAACATCCCATCGTGTCCTTCTCCCAGAATGATTGACTGCTTCCAGAGTTTTTTCCGGAACTTGCAGACCCTTCTAACATGGATGTAGACCCATTTTCTTTTACGATGGAGGGCCTACGTTTAGAAAATGAGTAACCCTGGGTGTAGTACGCGTAGTCGCGCTACGCGAAGCTACGCGAAGTTGGGGTGTTGGGGTTATTTTTGTGGGACATTCTTTGGACTTGGACATTGGTTGGGGTTAAAGTGGGGATAGGGGTGGGATAGGACTAGGATATTTTTATACATGAATGAATGTTATTTATTTTCAACTTACACATATGATGTTGTTTTGTGGTGGGGTTACTGTTGTACATCACAAGGTTTACTCTAGGTGCAGGGCAGCGGCGAGTGTTTGATTGAAATACTTTATTAATTGACTACATGTGTAACATGCAAACAGATAGATGCGGTACCCCTCACTCAGTTATATTTGTCCTATTAGTACTATCAGGCTGTCCTCCATTATACCTCCCAGCAAACTTCTCTTCTTTCCTATGATTGATGATGATTAAGTTTGGCACCGCAAGGGCTGCATGGTTTCCCAAGACAACTGGGAATATGCCGTGGTTGTGTGATGGTAGTAGTAGACTAGACCCTGGCACTAGCATTGGCAAACAAAAACAAAGAGACAGTCATTTGCCTGAGAGCGAATGTGGGAGAAGTAGAAAAATACAGTACATAAGACTGACAAAAAAATACAAACAATATTGCAACTGCTTAACGAACTCAAAGAAATCAATGGTGTCGGGGACTGCCAAGTACAAAAAGATAACTGTAGTTGTGTTGGAGTCAGTAAAACACATTCCAATTCGTAAACTTAAATGCTCTAAAATTAAATTCAAACAATGCCAGAAAGTATTTAGATTTATTTGTTGGGGGACTTTGGGAAATTAATTGCCTTGTACAGTAGTACATAAAGTGAGCTTGGGTGAGCAAGCAGAAGAAGATCCTTGCCTTGCCTCATTGACATTTGATTTCATTAATTTTCCTTTCACCACCTCTGCCCCAGCAAGCGTGTGATCAATTGCTGGTGTAGATTTAATGTAGTAACATCACACCTCAATATAAAACCACACAGCCCCGGGAAAGAGGGTTAGGGTGTGATGAATGGATGGGAACGGGGGTTTGGGGAAAGGTTTGACAAAGAAAAACAGTACGCATGGAGACAACAAAAGCAAAACAATGAAGACGATGATTGATGATCCACTACTACCCAATAAATCTAAAGTTCAGAAAAATGAAATGCATGCATGATGAAAATAAGCTATAACTTGATGGTTACTAAAAAGTGGTACTTAACTACTACTACACAATTCAAAGGAAGTATTTCTTATATATGATATGAATATGACTCTTGCCTAGGCTGTATACCCTCTGAGAAACCGTAATACCTGCTGTAGCGGGCTGAAAGCTAGCAAAGAAAAGTAAGTAATAGTTTAAGTGAACAATCAATTACCAAACACAAGCGTAAAATAAATGAGGAGGAAAAAGGAATCCCAAAAAATTACGAAAATGATACTAAAGTTAATGTATTATCCAGGTCCAAATGTGTAGTTGCATCTCATCATTCATCTTTGTCCTCCCTTCCATGGACACTGTGACTGAATATCATTCTTGGGCGCCTCTGGCTGGATGATGGGGAGGATTGGTAAGGTAAGTGTGAGTTGTTGCTCCAAGTATAATAGCACTGGTAAAAGGCCGGCCTGTAAGTGTTGATGAAAAAAGAAATGGGGTATTCCAAAATAAGTTAACTGAATGAAAACATTCAAAAAAATCAATTAAAGTGTAGTGCAAATAAGAAAAGACAGTCACAAGACTCGTGAGCGAGAAGATTTTCAGACTGAGGCGGCTTGGATACATTGATTTACTCGACTCTTCTAGTTGCACAGCAGTCATCGAAAAGAACAACAAGATAGGAGCCAGCACAGAACAGTTACAGGACCACACCACAAGACCAGGCCCTGAGTCTGTGGCCCAAACTCCATTTACCTAAATTTTTCACAGTTCCAGACAAAAGGCATTTACAGCAACCTAGCATTTGCCAAATCAAGTGATTAAATCAATGCACCATTGTCAGTCAATCATACCACTATTCAATTCCACCACTGCACACACATGTAGCCTAGGTCTGCTGTGGTTCTTGTTGATTTGTTGTGTTTACCTTGTATTCCACTTCCTGAACGTATTCCATCAATCATCACAGATCAAACTGACTGACAGCGTGTAAAGATGGTATGGTGGTCATCATCATCCAGTGTGGCACGTGTACGTTATGTCCAACAGACCACCAACAGCATTTCAGTCTGTAGTGAGTGACTATGATTAAGTCCAGACTGCACCTGCAGTAATAGGAGTACAATTGCATACATATTATTAAACAACAGGGAAACATTGACCATCACTTGAGACACAAGTACTTTGTTATATTATATTATACTACTAGTATACTTCTACTTCCTGCACATTTCCTCTGAGTCAGCAAGCATCCAATGCAATGCATGGCATCATTCATTTCATATACCTGTCTTTCTCTTCTTTGGGACTGTCAGATCACAGATGCAGCAGAGCCTTCTGAAAGTGATGACGAGTTTAATTAATTTTAGAGCCCTGCTCAATTTCTGACATTGAAGAGTTGTGTATGCCAGTGCAGACAGAGGTGGTAGCCTTAAGACAGTGATGCGTTTCAGATTGGAAATAAAACAGGAAGATGGCTATAGTCACGTACGTTTCACTTGTTATGGAGGGACTGTTAGACGCTACATTATTGTTATTGTACTATTCTCCATCTCCATCCAATGTATGGCAAGATGGAAATGTATTTAAGGTGAGTCAGGAAGATGGAGCAGGACTGTGAGGAGTGGAGTGCACAGTTAAATGCACAGATGTGCAAATCCAATAGGTAATTAAAAAAGTAAAAGAAAGGATGGTGTTGGTTTTGAAATTTGAACCAAAAAGACAGATATACACAAATAAAGGAGGGGAGAATGTAACAATTTAAAAGCCTAGCTGTCAGGGAAGAGGAGCTCGTCCTCAAACCCTGGTGGTTCTGCTGACAGAAGTAGGTCATGTAACCCAGTAGTTATGTCTTCCGACTCGCTCTCCTCTTTCAGCTGTGATTCACATATTTTGTAGTCTGGTGGTATGAAGTGCTGATTCATTTTGATCATGGTTAGCATCTCCACGCTTTTGGGTGAGAGACTTGTCCTTTTCACAGTTACAATGGCACCAGCAGCACTGAAAACACGCTCAGAAGAGACACTTGCAACAGGGCAAGCCAGATACTTTATCGCCCGCCTGCTGAGCACTGGCCAGTCGCTTTTTTTGGGCTTTGCTCCATGAACACCTCTGTTGTGTCATCCAGATAGGCCTGGACCATCCGCTCAATATTCAGTGGTGATCCGGTTTGCCTGTCCTCATTTTGCTTTGTGACAGCAACGGACTTACCCATCCCTTTCTGTAGAAACCAAGCCGCTATTTTTTTGGTTGTGTCTGATGAATCAGATCCTGTTGGTGCTGTTGTTGTTATTGGTAGTGTTGGTGACTGCTGGGAAGCAAACACATTGCTTTCATGCTGTGAAGAGGAACTTGACTCTGTAGGATGCTCAGTAGTACTTGCACTGTCCTGGGCTGGCACTGGCAGGCCTCTAATTGAGAGCCGTTCATTTTCTAAATCAGTGGCTTCCTCAGCTATTACAGTTTTGTACTTGGCAACATCCCCTTCTGAAAAAGGAATTACTGCATTACTGTTCACAAATAATTTGTACCATGGATCCAAAATTGTGTCAGTAATGTAATGTTGATGTGACACAATCTTATTTTGAATCCTTGTTCTCAGATAAGCGGCCAGCTAAGGCCTTCGCCAAATAACATACTTTAAGTTTTCCTTCAACACCTTTGTATGTTTCAGACACCTCCTTCAGCTCTTGCTCTAGCATGTACAACAATGGGATAGCTTGGCCTCCCTGCTGACTGCACGTGTGAAGACCTCAAAAGGAAGTAGCATCTCTGTCAGGCATTTAATGAGGTCCCATTGCCACATCCCAACGGTCATGGCTTTAACAGTAGGATCCCCTGATCTTCTTGTCATGACATAAGCATTAAGTGGTATGTACTGCTCAAACAGCCGATCAAGCATGTAATAAGTAGAGTTCCAACGTGTTGGGACCTCCTGGATGAGTGCTTTCTTTGACTGGCATTTTATGGTCACGTTGAATGACCCGTAGCTGCTTCCGGGCTTTAAAAGAATGGTTGAAATGCGTGCAGATTCTTCTGCAAATGGTCAATAAGTTGCTGACTTTGCTTTCATTTTTCAGAAAGTCCTGAACAACAATGTTAATGCAGTGTGCCAAACACGGGACCCAGAAATAGCGACCATATTCCATGGCCTTAACTACATTACAGCCATTGTCGGTGGCAACAAAACCAATGTTAAGGCCTCTTGGTCGCAGCCATTCAAAGACCTTGCTGTTAAACACAGCCAAAATGTTTGCAGCAGTATGTGATTTCTTCATAGGAAACATGGCCACAGTTGCATGTCTGCGAGTATCTTTAAAAATCTCAGCAGTGTCAATGCATGCAGATAGCTTGTCTCTAACACCTAAAAAAGAGATCCGGTGTGCAGTGATGCACATGTAATCAGTGGCTGGCAACTGGTCCACATGTCTGTTGTCAGGTGGATACTATGAACAGCACTCTGCTGCAAGGCTTTTCCAAGCAATTCCAGCACGTTGTGGTGTAGTGCTGGAACAGCAACTCTGGCAAAATAGTAGCGGCTGGGAACATTCCATTTTGGGCAGAGGGTTGTCACAAATTCCAGGAAACCCACCCCTTCAACAAAAGAAAAAGGGAGAAGGTTACATTTTAGCAAGCTTAGCATTGTACAAACGTGCTATTGGGTGGTTGCGCTCGTACTTTCCCTCCTGCCTAAACATGCTAAGAATGGTACGCTGCTTGGTATTTCCTTCAGTTATGCTCAATACAGTACTTTGCGTCGTAAGACTTCGCACCCTTACTCCTTGGTGTCTCCGGGTTACTCTTATTCTGGTGCCACTGAGATGTTGCTGATGCGGAGGATGTGGGCTCTACCACTGCAGTGATGGGAGACAGGGGTACTTTGTGTACCACTACCAGATAGAATGTCTCCCTCTTCTTCCTGTTCGACTGTGAGTGGACCTTTTACTACTTCCCAACCAACATTAATGGTTCCTGCTTTCATGCTACGTAGGTGGTCCTCCCACTAGGATTGCGTGGTGTTTTTTCAAATGGGTCATTTGGCCTCCGGTACCATAGTTTGTACCAAGCTTACCACGACTAACAGAGGAATGACAAATGGAGCATATAGCAATGTTCTCCTCATTTGCACTAACTGTAAAGAAGTCCCACACTGGGGAGCTTAACTTTTGTCTCCTGCTAGAGGTGCCACTTCCAATGCCGGATGAACTGGAGGTTGTGTGTTGAAATTCACTATGTGGCTGTGCAGTAGTACCACAACCTACTTCTGCTGAGATGGAACTTGTGCTGGATGTAGGACACTGCCGGCCCTGTGCAAATGTAAAAATGGAAGCTTGAGGTAGTTTTGCTTTTGGTCTGGCCTGTGTTGGAGGTATGCGTGCTACATCCCTACTAGTCGCAGCCATTCTTGCTATGGTTAAAAAGTTGGTCTCCATGTTCTCGGGCCCAGGAGTAATGCTTGTGATGACTGGGTCTGACTCGTCATCACCATCATTATCCAGCTGTTCAACATCGCACTCCATAAGTGTAAGGCTTCCTGGAACCTTCCTTTTCCCTAGCCTGGTCTTCTTGGGATGTCTATCCCTCTCATGCTCAGATTGTTGTGGCTCCCAATTGAGATCAAGATCATCAGAAGGGATGCTTGGCGAAGAACTTGATGGACTAACCCTCCTTTTCCTTGGTGGGGATTTGGAAAACCATAGATGTCCTGGATCAGGTGCTTCCTCTTCTTCTTGCTCTGCATCAGGCTAAATTTCCTGAACTGCCCTGACTTCCGGAGGAACAACAACTACAATTGCAGGTGGTGGCTGTTGAACAACAACTATTGCAGGTGGTGGTTGTTGTTGTTTTTTCATGGAACATCTACTATTGAGGTCGGTGGTTGTGGAACAGCTACTATTGCAGGCGGTGGTTGTTCTTTTTGTTGAGCATCTACTATTGCGGGCGGTGGTTGTTGAACAACCACTATTGCGGGCGGTGGCTCAGGGTGAACATCTACTATTGCTGGCGGTGGCTATGGATGCAGTTTTGGAACATCTACTATTGCGGTCGGTGGTTGTTGTACACCACTTTTCTGCTGTGTTCCATCTTGCATGGATTGTGTACTAATTTGAGATAGCGCTAAGTTTAGGTCAGGCTCAGTATCACTGCTTTCCACCATTAGGCTGGCTACCTCTTCCCCACTTATCTGCTTGGGCCTGGGTTGGTGGCTTGGGCCCACTGATGCAGAGGTGCTGGCCCCAGCTTGGACCCCGGTCACCGCTGCTGCAGGCGTACTTTTTTTCCCAAAAAAGGTTTTCGGGTCAACACCAAACTTAAGTGTCACTTCCGTCTTCTGTTCTTCCTTCTTCTCAGCAACTTTCTTGGTCTTGGAGGACCTGGTACCTGCTTTCTTTGGGCCCATCTTCTTCAGATGTCAGCAGCAGCACTCAGTTGCCAAGTTGCTGAGAATGATGTCTGGTCAGGTGAGTCACACGACACGTGACGTAGTACAGAAGGACATCCGTCTAGCAGTAGAACAGGCGATGAATGATGATGGACACCTCCTCTCAGTCTTCAGTCTTTTGTGCACCTACAAGCAAAGAAGGCAGAATAACATCAGTTGAATGTGGAATTTATTTAGCTTTAATTTTAATTACTACTAGAAGTATTAGTACACTCAGTAAGAGTAAGAATAGCAAATAACTAAAAAGCAAATGTATTGGAAGTAGAACTTATTTATCCTTAATTTGTGCATCATTTAGGATGGATGCAGCATCAGTGACCTGCAGCAGATAGCAATGGGGATGTGAACAGAAGTAAGCCAACAGGAACAATGGCAAGACACTCGCCACTTTGTCAAAAACAAAACAGCACACTACCACCACCGCTCCCAGCCACATGGGCACATATCACAGGTACATGGGTAAAGGCCAGAAAACAATTAACTCAAGCAGGCCTATATACCTATATGGCCAGAAAAAGGAGGATACCTGTTACACATCACAGCTAAATGCACAAAAAAGAAAATCCCCATGGCTAAAAGGTTTGAAAGTTACACAAAAACCACACAAACAACAAAGGCATTTAGAGTTTTTTTACACATACCCAAACAGTTAACGAAACCCCAAACACCACATTTGGGAATTCAATGTATTGCCATCAAAGCCCTAAATGATGTTAAATTCAACAGACAAAATGGAAAGTGCTACATTAAGCACCCCCGCTGCGCTGACTCCCTCTGGGACTCTAGGCCTACTGGCAGAAGAAATAACAAGCACGTATGCCTGCGACAAAACTGAAGCACAATGGAAGGGCACACAAAATGGCCGCCCCCACATGGCCTGGCCATCCCCAACAACATGAAAAGAAAGAGAAGACAGACAATACTTGCCTACGGCAAAAGGACAATGCTTGGCTTCACAAAATGGCCGCCCGCCACCCACATGGTCAGGCCACCCTCAAACAACAAAGTACATAGAGGACAGAAACAGTAAGTGGTCCATGCTCCAAAATCCACAACCAAATGACAACCTGGGGAGTTTCTTTAGCAAAATGAACAGCATCATCATTTTCGAGAAGGTCTTATGCAACTCGGGACAAATTGCTCGCAAGATTTCAAAATCGGCGTGTTCGGCAGCGCGAATTGTACAAAACATCGTTATCGCATGCCCGAGCACGCACATTGAGCGCGCGAAGAAGACAAAAACTGTAAGGTCGCGTTGTCACACTGTGCAAAGTACCAAAACTACACGAGCTGAATTCTAGGGTTACCTAGTGCGCAGAAAAAGCCATATTATTCAACACACACCCAAAACCTGCAATTCAACACCAAACACACATTTTGCTAATCAATCCATAGCTATCCATGACCTACATGATGTTACACTTACAACTTAAACACCACAATAACAGTTGAACAACTTTCATGCACCCAAGATGATGACTCTAGTAGTACCCTTGGGCCTACTGGCAGAGTAGGCCACAAGCTTGGAGGCCTATGGCAAAAACACAGTGGCTTAAAACACAAAATGGCCGCCACCACCTGGTTAAGCCACCCACAGAAAGTAAATGAACTCACGCAGGCCTACACTAACTACATTAACTACTAGGGTTACCAAATTTTACTAACAAAAAAAATGAAATTCCACTACAACAGAGTTTGCAATTGAATCCAATGCCATCCATGATGTTTTACAGACACCACAGAAACATGGTCGGACCCATGGGTACCTCTAGGCCTACTGGATGAAATTTCAAAGACATACAACTTGGCCCCTCATGAAAGTACAGGCCACCCTCAATAATAATTTTTGAGAAAGATTGAGAAGCACAGAAAACTATATTTTAATAAAACCCAAACAAAACAAACATTTACAGTACACCAATTCTCAAACTTACTTGTAAAAGAAAAGTTCAAATCCAAAATTCCTCAATAAATCCAATCAAATGCTACGATGTAGCAGACATACACAAAGAGTGATCCTTCCAGCTCCAAATCCAAATGAAAGTGAACAGCGCATGGACAAAGCACTGGGAGGAGCCTGGTGGACAGGAAGAGGAAGTTGGAGACTCAGGGGCACTTCCTTTCTCTTGAAAAAAAAGTAGAAAGAAAAAGAGGACTCCTTGCCCAAAAAAATACAGCCAAATCACAATCTGAGGGGTTTTCCTGAGCAAAATGATCATTTTTTAGAAGGTTTTAACATGCTCAAGAGATATTCTGTGCCAGATTGCAGTTTCTGCATGTTCGGAAACGCGATCTTACCTACATGGCGCTGCAAGGAAGATCGCGCGTCCTAATGACGTGTTTGCGCGCCCGAATGACATTATCGCATTCTCACAGTCGGGTGGGATTGTGCGGCCGGATTCCAAACATCGTAGCGAACGCGAATGGGAGAGAAAAGCGAGAAAGCGAACGCAGAACCACGGTAAGTCATTACCGCGCTCGCGAGAATGCTATTGAGCTCGTGAGGAAGATAAACTATTACGCTACGCTGTAGATTGCGAAGTAGTCGACAGCTTCGCACTCGCAGTGAAGTGCGAAGTTGCCGAAAATTCGCAAACTCCGCGAACAGAGTGTAGTTCTCTGCCCAGGGTTAAAAATGAGCCAATGACCTTTGGTCCTCAGCCTGTTCTAGACGTAGAAACTGCTTGGAAAATGGGAGATGATCTCCAGGCCGCAGACACAATTAAATGTATCCATCCGACTACCCATGTGGCCGAAACTGCTTCTTCATCCGCCCACTATATCCCCCTCAGACTGCAGATGTAAGGAAGCTCAAAATAGCATTGTGGAACGTGGCATGCATGAGGGGGATACCAGGTCTCCCCCATTGGCTCGAGCTCATTAATCGGCATGAGATCTGCATTCTGCAAGAAACTTGGAGCATGACTCCTTTCCTATCATAGGGTTTGTAACATTCTACAAACTGGCAATTTCTTCTAATCATGGCCTTCCATTGGTGGGCAGCTTATTTTGAATAACATCACACTAAATATAGACACTAAGGAGCTGTCCAACAACAGCCCAGATATTATTGGGATTAGGCTAAAGAGCATAATGGGTAAGAGCATTGACATTTTTTTGCAGATTGCCAACTCTTCAAGCTTTGGATGAGATATTGGATGCAAAGCAAGCTAGCCACCCCCTAATTGGAGAATGGTGACTTCAATGTCACTTTTGATTGGGAAGATATGTAAGAGGCCAATGAGGTGAACAAAATGTGGTCGGTCCCATCGTTGGAGCTTCCTCCAATAAAGATGTTGTCACAAGCAGCTCTGCAACTGAATGCTGTATACCTGGAATACAGGCTACGGGCGGCAAATGGAGGAACCTGCTCTGACAAAGGTGACCTACACTGGGCAAAATGGGACTAGCCGGACAGACTACATACTTGTGGACCTTACAATAAGGCCACTAGCACCAGATATGTTTATAATGCAGACCTGTGAAAGCGATCACAATTTCCTTAGCCTGATTATTGAGCATCCATGAGGCGAAAAGGTGAGGGCAGCCCCTGTTATACTTGCCACCAAGGTGGTGACTACTTCAAACGACATATGCCGACTCAAATGGTCCACGATCACTGCAGATTAACTCAAGCTCAAAACTTTTAAAAGTGGCCTTGAGATTCTTTCGGGGGTGTTGCTATCTATGTCACATGAGCTGACTACAGTGGCAATCTGTAGTGTCCTACATTCAAAGGTCTTTGAACATCTGAACAGAGACTTTATTGTCCACTTACATAAGGACAGGCCAATCCAGGAGAGACCAGAAAAAACAACTCCATGGTTCACAAAGGAGTGTAGACCCCAAAGAATGCTGCTGTCCATAGCTGTAAGACAAAGAGACATCCCTTTGACACATGAACTAAGGAGGCAATACAAACTGGCACTAATAAAGGCAAAGAGAGAATGGGATGAAAGGAGATGGGAAGAACTTGGAGAGTTCATTCTGCACCCAGATACTAGGATGTTTTGGGCACTTGTGACCAAGGGGCAGACTTGAAAGATCACCCCCTCTGGCTAATAAAATTCTTGTAAACGCATAGCAAGAACATTTTGGCGCCCTTTATTCCATCTTTAGCAGTCAAGATAGGGATCCGATGTTGCCTGGTTTACACCAACCAACATTAGGCCTCTCATTCACCAGAGAGGAAATCCTGGCCTCTCTGGAGGCAATTGTACCTTCTAAAGCCCCAGGCCTGGATCACATACCAGGAAACATTTTTCTCTATGATCGGAAGAACTGGGCAACTTACATAATGACACTATCAAATGAAATTGCTGGCAAAGGGAGGATTCCAGAATCATATGAAGGGCACTTTTGGGTTTGGCCCTTGTTTCAGGGTCCTCCCTGAACTTTTTGCCTTCCTCCTGGTATTTGTTCTGACCTGGTGTTGGTGGTTTTAGGAGTCTATGAACTTTAGCACTGTTTCCAGTGTAAAATGCATGTGGTCTCTATGGTAAAGCATTGTAAGATTGGTCTACACCTGTTTGTCATATTTAATTTACCTATCAGTCCCCAGTAATTGGGTATCTCATATTCCCAGAGACAGTAAATTAAATGCTACTGGTGGGCTTGCAGCGCTGCTTGCGCCACCCACCAAAGTAGCCTTTCAAACCTGTCTCAGGCCTCTGCCATTGGAGGGCCTGCATGCACAGTTTACTGCCGCTGTGACGTGGCACATAAAGTGGTTGCCACATCTGTGACTCACCTTTTACTACATATCAGTCACCCCTAAGGTAGGCCCTAGCTAGCCCTATGGACAGGGTGCCCAGTCGGTAAAAGGTATTACATGTGCCTTAACTGTGTGTCATGTCCTGGTAGTGACAAGCAGCAATTTGGGTTTCTCACTACTGTGAGGCTGCCCTCTCATAGGAATGGATTGGAAATTCCCTGATATGTGTGTCAGTGGTAATTCCTGATATGAGAGAAGTAGCATGATCAAGTTTGGGATGGATCTAACCTTGAAGGAACATGCCAGTGCAGTTGCGGGGGCATGCTTCCACACAATTGGTCTGCTAAGACGAGTCTTTCCATACTTATCTGATAACCACAGAAAGACCCTTGTGCAGAGCATGGTGATAAGTAAAATTGATTACTGCAACGGGCTCCTGATACAAGCCAACGAGGATGCCATAAACCGCCTCCAGGTAGTCCAAAACACAGCGGCAAGACTGGTTTTGAACGCCCCCCCCCAGGAACCCCCTCCAAACCTCTGCTCCGAGAACTCCATTGGTTGCCAATACGACAACGCATCAAATTCAAAATCTGCTGCATTGTTCATAAATGCCTGTTCGGGAAAGCCCCCACTTATCTGACCCAAAAGCTACCCCTCTACAAACCTGACAGAGCATTACGGTCTAGCAATCAAGCACTAATAAAAACTCCACTGGTAAAAAAAACCAGACAAGGTGGCAGAGCCTTTTCTCTGATAGGACCCAACCTATGGAACAACCTACCCCCCTGCATCAGACAAACCTCCAACCATTCCTCCTTCAGGAAAAAACTAAAAACTTGCTTGTTCCTGGAAGAATAAATAACTAATCATCAGTCGACGACTCCACCCTCTGGTAACACTTGCCATACCTCATTGCGAGCAAAAGCGCGGAGATACTCCGTATGGGGTCGATTCTTGCGCTATACAAGAAATTAAAATAAAATAAATAAATGGTTGGAATAGTGGTAATCAATGCTGTGTAATGGTGTGTGCAGATATTATCACTGTTTTAGAAATGCCACTTTTAGAAGTTGGAATTTCTGTGTGCTATGTGTCTTTGTGCTTGCCTGTTGTGTATTGCATGTCTGGCTCTAGAGTGAAAGAGACTGGGGAGGTACAGTAGCTCCAATGGGGTTGGGTGAGTCAGCGCTAGGCTGAATAGGCTGATCTGCATTTTGAGTACTGGGGGGAGTAGCTCCTGGCCCTGAAAAGGTCTGTGCCTACCATTTATAATGCTGAGTCCACCCCCCCCCCCCCTGTGGTGTGTCTGGGGCCAGAACCTACAGGGACAAAGGAGGCTGTTGTGCACTGAAAGGATGTTCCTAAGTGCCCCCCAGAACTGGTTTGGTCTGGGTGCAGAGCCCTGGGCCAGAGGGAGAACAAAGATCCTAACTAATATAAGTATTGGGGTTGTGGCATCATGTTAGGTGCTGTGTACCTGCCTGGAGGTGAAGGACTGGTGGGCGAGGAGGAACCACTGTGGGACCCAGCTGCTGTGTCCTGGGGATCCCTACGTGCTGCCCAGCTCTGCCCCTATAAAACATCGGTCCTAGCGCCCCATGAGTGCTTCATTCCTGACTGTCCCCTGGAGCCCGAGGAGGGAGCTAAAACTTAGCAGCTGGTGGGCGCCGTCACAGAAGAGCCACAGACCAGGAAGCCAGGTGGCTGTTGCCTGGTTGGGGGCGGTGCTCCACTTGGTGATGGTGAGAGCCCCGTGGATTTTCCCGAGCTCCAGACAGAGGGCTCCAACTTTGGCCATAAGGAAGGTGGGAATAACACTTGGTGTCACTTTTCCCTGAGCCCTAGAAGAAGGCTCCTGCTCCGCTCTTTCTGAGCATACAAACCCGAAGCCAGTCAGGAACGAAGCCTGATATTGGGCATGGCTGAGCATGAGGAGCAGAGCCAGAGTGGAAGCCATGCAGAAGAAGGCCTGGTTATAGATTGGAAGGTCAGGTGGCCCGTGGGATCATCTTGTGTTCTGGTGGGCGTAAGGCACTAAGGTGATGTGTGCACCTTACTAGTTGTACTGTAGTGCACTGCTAATTTAGGATGGATGCCTAATGTGATCCATCCATAATGTGTTTATGCTAAGAGCCATTACCAGTAGTTACTGGTTGTGTTTATCTTTCACTTCTTGTATGATACTAATGGTGATGACAGTGGCCTGATTGGCCCTGTAATGTATGTAATCCCATGTAAAGTATTACCTAGTGCCAGGTGGCACAGTGTACATATGTGATTATGTTCTACTGAGGTTTATGAGTAATACAAAGGCTATTTTTATATAACACTGTTTGGAGTTTCTTTTGTGGTGTGCCTAGTGTGTCGCTGCTGTGTGAGTGTGCTGTGCAAAACACTTTACACATTGCCTCTGAGATAAGCCTGACTGGTCTGCCAAGCTACGAAGGGGGTGAGCAGGGGTTATCTTCAGTGTGTAACTCCCTTGCCCTGACTACAGTAGTTGTTTCTGCCAGGCTTAGGCGCTTCCCCTAGCCAACCACAAATTCCATTTCTAACAGTGATGATGTGATCCCTATCTTTAGAAAGGGTGATAGGACCAATCCCTCCAACTATCAGCCAATTAGCCTGATCGATTGTGTCCAAAATGTCTTCTGCTGCTCCCTTTTAGTTAAGGTCCAGGATTGGATGATGAGAATCATATTCTCTCTCCGTTCCAAGCGGGTTTTCGATGGAAGACTGGCACAATCGATCAGGTCTTCCGCCTCTACATGCTGTACTGGAAGGTGGGTGTGCTGGGCAAGGGGAGTCAATATATAGCTTTCATAGACTTAAAAACAACATATGACCTTTTCCCCAGGGACAAACTATGGTGGGTGCTCAGGGATATGGGTATGTACCTGGGAATGCTGGCAATTTAATTAGGCTACTTGAAGAGAACTTATCCAGGGTAAGATGGGGTAGTCAGGGACATGTCACTGATCACAACAACTGGGGTTTGACAGGGTTGCATCTTATCTCCAACCTTTTTCTCGCTTTACATCAACAAAGTGGTTGAGCTACTATCTATCACCCCAGCAGACGCTCCCTCTTCATCAAACCAAAAAATCGCCCCTCTCTTACTCGCAGACAACATCCTTCCCCCATAAGTCTTTTAAGGGAAATGTGCTCCTAGACAATACTCCCCCAGAGAGAGTAAGCTCCTTTGATTACCTGGAAATCAAACTATTGGAGACCATGGCCTGGAAACACCATCTCAACAAGGCCTACCTCAAATTCTCCCTGGTAGCCAGGGCTGGGAGGAAATAGCATTGTCTCTCTCATACCCAGCTAATAGCACCTGCACTGAAACTATATAGCTGCAACGCTGTGAGTAGTGCCCTTAATGGGGCAGAGCTGAGGGGCATGGTAAGAGTAAGTGACCTCACTGCTACGGAGAAAAAGTTTCTCAGAAATCAGTCATCTCTACCGCAAAGCACTCCTCTCTCTCCATTAAAACTCCACATGGACATTAAGCCTATTAGTGACCTAGTGAAGCTTCGCCCCTTGCTATTTTGACAGAGAATGGTCACCACTGTTGAATTGACACCCTATGCCCCAGCTTTTATTGAGGTTTGGTAGTCTGCCAATGAATGCACTTACAAACTCCTGGCTAGTTAACAAACCCCAGCTAAAGGGCTGCCCCTGCTTCCCCTTCCTGCAAAAATCAATAGGTCATGTTCTCTTTGCTTGTATTGCATTTGCAAAACCAAGGGTTAAAAGGTTAGGCCCAGTTAGTAGACGGCTTAGGACTTGAGGATCTAGATTGGCCCTGCACATATTGAAATCAGATGCAAGACCTCTATTCGTGTGCGCAGCTGCAAAATCCATGGGACACTCTTGGGCGATCAGAAAGAGAGCACTGTTAATCCCCTTATCCCCTCCGAGACCACAGATATGACAACCCACCTTATCAACATCAATTGCCATAATGGGGGTGTGTTACCGCTACAACGCATCTTTTACAACGTAATGCTGTACAACGCAGCTATTACATCGCAAATACCATTACAATGCATGCCATTACAACGCATGGCATTACATAGCAGATGGTATTACAACGCATACCATTACATCGTAAGTATTGGTAAGTATTTAAATTTTTTTTATTTTATTTAATATGTTATTATCGATTTAATTATTATTAATTATTAAAAAATATTTATTTCGTTTTTAAATATTATAAATTAAATATATTATTTTAAGTATTTTTTAAAATAAGTATGAGTATAGGAGTATATGTTTTGGGGTACTGATGTATATGTTTTGGGGTGTTTGGGTATTTTTAGGTTTTAGGGCAGTGTTTGGGTTTTGGGGTACAGGGGTGTTTTTAGGTTTTAGGGCAGGGTTTGGGTTTTGGGGTACAGGGGTGTTTTTAGGTTTTAGGGTAGGGTTTGGGTTTTGGGGTACAGGGGTGTTTTTAGGTTTTAGGGTAGGGTTTGGGTTTTGGGGTACAGGGGTGTTTTTAGGTTTTAGGGCAGGGTTTGGGTTTTGGGGTACAGGGGTGTTTTTAGGTTTTAGGGCAGGGTTTGGGTTTTGGGGTACAGGGGTGTTTTTAGGTTTTAGGGTAGGGTTTGGGTTTTGGGGTACAGGGGTGTTTTTAAGTTTTAGGGCAGGGTTTGGGTTTTGGGGTACAGGGGTGTTTTTAGGTTTTAGGGCAGGGTTTGGGTTTTGGGGTACAGGGGTGTTTTTAGGTTTTAGGGTAGGGTTTGGGTTTTGGGGTACAGGGGTGTTTTTAGGTTTTAGGGCAGGGTTTGGGTTTTGGGGTACAGGGGTGTTTTTAGGTTTTAGGGTAGGGTTTGGGTTTTGGGGTACAGGGGTGTTTTTAGGTTTTAGGGTAGGGTTTGGGTTTTGGTGTACAGGGGTGTTTTTAGGTTTTAGGGCAGGGTTTGGGTTTTGGGGTACAGGGGTGTTTTTAGGTTTTAGGGCAGTGTTTGGGTTTTGGGGTACAGGGGTGTTTTTAGGTTTTAGGGCAGTGTTTGGGTTTTGGGGTACAGGGGTATTACGACTTTATATAAATTAAATTAATTAAATTAATTTTATTTAATTTAATTAAATTAATAACAATATTTACAATGATTAATTTAATTGTATTAATAAACGATTACAATTAAATTATATTATTTTAAAATGTATAATTAATTAAATTCTTTTAATTTTATTAAATATAATTATATTATGTATTATTTATAACTTAATTAAATTATAATTATATTTATTGTAATTAATTGCATTATATTATTTTCTATTTATAAATTTTTTATATATCATTAATTATATTATTTTAAATATATTAAATTAATATATTATTAATGTAATTGTATTAATAAACGATTATAATTAAATTATATTATTTATAAATGTTTAATTAATTACATTAAATTAATTTTATTAATTATAATTATATTATGTATTATTTATAACTTAATTAAATTATAATTATATTTATTGTAATTAATTACATTATATTATTTTCTATTTATAAATTTTTTATATATCATTAATTATATTATTTTAAATTACTATAATTAAATTAATTACTGTTTTAAAAATGTTATATTATATTTATTATTTTAAATTAATTTAATTAACTTTATTACATTTTTTTAAAAAAAGATATACTAACCAATACTTACGATGTAATGGTATGCGTTGTAATACCATCTGCTATGTAATGCCATGCGTTGTAATGGCATGCATTGTAATGGTATTTGCGATGTAAAAATCGCGTTGTAACGGAACGCGTTGTAAAACATCGCGTTGTACTGACACCAATCCCATAATGGGCACTAATTTTAAAGCATAAATAGTCTTTTCACCCGCGAACATCAACAAATTCTAATTCTTCCTTTTTCTGTTTTATTGTGATTACTGGCAAATTTTAACGAATGCATTGTACTTTACACAAAGGTCTCTGTCACTCTATACATAAACCTTTGTCTTATAATTTGGCCTGAAAGTTATGAATTACATGACACTTTATGTGCTTAAGTATCCCATGCTTGCTGCTACAGTCTTGTGATATTTTCAACTATTTATTTTTAACACTTACATGCATGTTCTGTGTTAAACTGGAATGTATGATGTCTATTCTGAATGTTTGTATCTTTTATGGTATTTTTCTATAATATTTTACCAAAATAAAGAGTTTGAAATACTTAATAATTATGGTGGGTACATTTATTGTACAGAGCAACTAAGCCCAAGACTCACTGGAGGTGTGTTGATTGTTTCTAAAAACCATTGCATAACCACTCTGCCTCTGTAATGAGGTTTGAGAAGAGGTACAAGTTAAACCACTTGGAGACACCATCAATGAACCTTGTGGCTCAGTTTTGACAGAGGAAGCCCAGAACATCCCCATGAATGTGGCTTGCGGTATGCCCACAATCCCAAATTTAGGAAGAATGGTACAAAAACAAAAAGAGGTGAGCAATCCCAAGCTAAGAACCCCTCACACCTGTAATAAAGGTAACATTCCCCCTGAAAAAACTGGGGGAATATCAGCAAGCGGCAGCGATAATTATCGCTGGCTGCATATAGCTTGCAAAATCCTAAAGCCGCCTAACGCCGGATGCGCATCGCCGAGGCGATAGAAATCCCAGCAAAAGCGGCGATAAGAATAAAATATCACAGGAATACCAGCGATATAACAAACAGTTAGAGAAAACTTTGTAAATAGGGAGAGGTGGATCTAGCATTATGATCCACATCCCATGCAAAATATTGCTAAGTTGTGATTTCATCAGGGGTAAGGAACCGGCGAAATACCTGGCTTGTGCTACTTTTAATTCAGCTAAACTTGTTAGCGATTTACTAGATAAGAGAGAGTAGCCCTGTTAGCGATTATTCCTGCTGAGTTTTAGTCGGGAATGCCTACCTCGCATCTCATTAGCAATGTGGGCGCTAAGAAAATATGCACAAAGGCATGGATTCACATGTTAGCGTGATCATGCTGATAGGGCGTTAGAATTACTGCCGCTTTTTGTCCCAAAACAGACGCTAAAGCGGCAAAAATTCCAATGCCTTGCCTTGTGGATATGCCCCTGAATTCTTTAACCACGAACCTTTATTTCTCTGTAATAACAAACGCCCTCAAAAGCATATACTAATCTTTGCAACCCTACATAACACAGGAAACCTTGAAAATAGTGGAATTTGAATGATGGATTGCACATTTAAATCCACCCAGCCTGACAAACAATCCTCAATGAATGCTTATCAGTTGTAAAATCTAAAACTGCAAACAAAAGTCCTGGGAAAATCGTAATTGACTTTAAATTACAAATGAGAAATACCATTACTAAAATTAGTTTTTATTTATGTCAGGCATATTGAAATAAATTCAGAAAATATCAATTTAAATGTAGAAAACTCACAGCTGTGTATTTTGTACCACCTGAATATGTAGATGACTTCTAAATATGAATTATACAATCAGAATTGTTTTGCACAAAATGAAGAGAAAGTGACACCACCTTTAGAATATTTGGAAGATAAATGGATTGGAAATCTAAGCAAGTCGGTCACAAAATGAAACTACGTTTTCCAAACTGATCTGAATCAACCTGTTTAGAAGGATTTGGAAAAAAAAACAATGCCATCGAGGTTTGGCATAATTCTATTGAAAAAAGACAACTCTACATAGATATTTTTGTGGAAATTTTGAAAAAGGAACTAGGGAGCCGATTATTAGTTTGGCGGTGCTGCACCAGCTTTGCGCCGACACAGCACTGCCAAACCCATGCATGACCTGCCCGCCAGATTACGAGTACAATTCATGTCCTGTGGGCTTTTCTTTTGCCTTTCTCATGGCAGTGCGTTTTGTTAATTAAAATACTGATGCTCACCTGGGGGTCCCTTGCTACTAGGAGAACCCTTGCTTTTGTCATCCGGTGTTTCCCGCGCTGCGAGTGGGTCATTGCCAGCTAGTCCCCCCCGCTGCCGCGACCTACCAACTCAGCGGCCGCAGTGTGGGGGGACTACACAGACCAGAGCACTGAGCGGGACTGCCCCGCCCACCAGCCGCACTTCCATGCCCGGAGGCGCTTAAAGATCCTGCGCTTGCCCCGCGTTCTGGGACGCGCGCGGGCGGTCGCCGGGCTGACCCCGGGCAGAGGGCGGGCCGACTGTGGCCGGCCAAGGCCAGCCAAGGCTGGGCGGGCCACCTCCCGTGGTTCCATCAAATCGACCCTGTATCGTGATCCAAAAGGTACTCTATTATAGCTCACTGTTTTTTGTTGGTTGAATTATGGGGAAAAATACTCCTGTTCAAACAAGATCTAGCTCAAGACTTAAAAAGAACGCTACAACCCCATTGCCTACTCTAACCGCTTTTGATAGGATGCTACAGAAGACAATTGGGGTGGTGGTCACCGCCATCGAGAACACGGAGAAACGCCTTTCGCTCCCTCCAAACATGTGTTTGCCGCAATTACAAACTAACACTACTCCGACACAGGCAAACAATTCAATTTCAATACTTGTGGATTCGAAGATAGATCTCCCTAGGTCTGAAAATAACCCTAACATCTTACCTACACAAAATACTTCTTTGGGGTTACACCCTATTGATAGCATCCTTTCGCAAACACCAACTCTGCAGTTTGAAGATCTAAGTGCAGATCTCTCCCTTCTACTGATCTCCTCCCCATCAGGGCCTGTATCCCAGGCTGATTTCCCAAATGTACTGGTGGGACCAGCGGTGTCGTTCATTGGCGAGGCCTCCCGCCGGTCGGGTACTGCTGTTCAAATAAGGGTGCGGGAGACCCCCCTAATTAATGATACTGCTATACCGAACCGGTCAGTAGACAAGCCCAAAACCGAGCGAGTATTAGAGATACCACAAAAAGGAAAAAGACTGAAACCACACAGAAAGGGAGGCAACAAAAAGTTTTGAAAATGACGGATTCTGCCATTCTCAAACCAGGTGTACAAGCAAATAGAGTGTTAGTAAGGCCGGATGTTATTCAAAGGGAACCCAGCCAAAATAACATAGACAATTATGTAGGGAAGGCCTCTTCAGCTCCTATTGATTCTCCCTCGCCTTGAAAGGATAAAAATGGTAAATAATAAATTGGAGAAACTTGAACAGCTAACCCTAGATAATTTCACCTCGCTAAAAAATCTGGTAAAACTCGAAGCTAGAGGACGAATGGAGAATATGGTGTCGCCTCCAAGGGAACCTGCTATAAACACTATAGGATCTATAGCAGGTCCAACTACTTATAAAACTACAGAGGTAGGAATCCCAAAGGGCCCTAGTACTAATAAACAGACAAACAAACTATTGTAATGATGAAAGATGCGCAGTCAGGGTCTTGTAGTTACAACACAAACAGACTAAAATGTCCTCTGAAAAGACTGCACAACACACTACACCCTGTATAGTTAACGATGCACCAAAAAATGTTGGGTGCCCAAAACACATTGGAAATACTAAAGGGAACGATGTTAGCACTATAAGAGCACTCCTGGCCACGGTTGACCTACCACCCGCATCATTACCATATGTCATTGTACTCATGGGTGTCCCTGAATTAAAAAATGGGAAACCAGAATCTTACCAAGAACTAAAAAATAAGGTGACATTCTGGTTGAATAATAACAGGCCGATCCCAAGACATCTGAACGGTGAGGTACTGTTCGTCAGAAGAGTCAACTGGATAGGTAGAAGGCCAAAAGACATTCAGGGAGATGTAATCATTGTTAACTTTAGAGAGAGTAAAGTAGTGAGCCTAATCTGCGAGGTATACCATTATATGGTAGGGGCCAAATTTGCACAAAAGACCTCACTTATTTTTACAGCCCAAGGGCAATGCGACTATACGGGAGCCAGCAAATCTCCACCCATAAAGAGATGTCAGATGGCTTTGCCACCTATTCCTGGGTGGCCACAAATAATCGATTTGCACCACTTTATGGGTTAGATGAAGCTTATTGACTGGGAGATACACACGAAATAGGGGAAAGTTTAAAAACAACAGACTATACCCATGTAAATAACTACAGGTCGAACACAAGAGAAGCAGTTAATCAGGTCAAATATCCCACTTTAGTGAACAAGGGGGGAAATCTAAAATTGCCAACCCCAAAACCCAAAGAGAATATAAGTGTGGCTAACAAATTAATAGCTACATTTGCTAAGGATAAGGATAAGGCGACAATAATTTCCTGGAACATTGTCGGCATAGGGAAAAACATGCCTGATCCTGCATGGCATGATTATATCAATAGGGGAGAATTTATCTTGTTCTAAGAAACATGGGGAATAGAAAATTACTTTAAAGTAGGGTATAGATCATTCTATATTCCGGCTAGTAATCCGAATAAAAGCAGTCCGTCTGGTGGCCTGATAATCTGGGCGAGAATAACATTAGGCATTGATATCAAACAGATAGATTTTAATAGCCCGGACATCTTGGCTATAAAATTCCGGGATGGAAAAGGTCGGTTGGTCTGTATTATTAATATCCATAACAGACCACAATCGCCTAACAAAGATCGGAAACAATAGTCAGGCTAGTCAATTTTATTTCTAGCCTAGACCACAAAACCAAGCTGATCATTGGAGGAGACTTCAATAGGAAGTTTGAGCCAGTTGTGGGGCTAGAAGATATTTATGGGGAGGAAAATAGCGCCAATAATATTCCCCAAATTGATGCAAGTGGTACTGTTGCTTGCTCTAAAGGGGCTCTACAACTATTAAAATTAACAATGGAATATGGTTTGCGCGCCTGTAATGGGCGGCTTCTGTCAGATTGTCCAAGTAACCCTACTTTTAAAAGAGGTCGTTCTGCCAGCCATTTAGACTATATATTGGTCTCTATGTGCCTATGGTCAATGCTTCTGGATTTGAAGGTGGATAATCGTATAGAAAATGATCACCTTCCATTAACTTTGACTATCTGTAGTACGTTATTTGCCCCCTTAAGGGAGTTAAATCTCTGTGGAGACACTCGATCTGAGGATCCCCTAGAATCCAATAATCATAGGTCCTTAAAATGGCCTGCTGTTATGAGTAATACGAGTATCATCAAGAAAATCTATGATTCCTATGTAACTCTAATGTCCCCTTTCATTGATAACAATGGAGAGGGTGTTTCCCTAGCTGAGGTGCATGAGAATTTGATGCCACAACTTAGAGAGATTTTCTCAAAAGGGACCAAGCAAGCACAATCTGGCCAGAAAAAAATTTATTTGAAGGATAACAAAGCTTGTCGTCGTGCTAAAACCGATTTAATACAAGCTGTAAAAGAGAATCAGATTAACATTACTAGAGATAAAAGGATGCAGTATAAAAATACACTTCACCTTGCAAAAAGGGAATGAAATAGTAGAGTCGGACTTGCTTTTAGCATGCAAATTGAAAGACCAATCTTCCTTCTGGAAGCTGATTGCAAGTGGTACTAAAGATGGAAGTCCATCGAGTGCCAGATTAATTGAAGAAAGTGTCTGGGTCAAGCACTTCTCATCACAAACCATGTACTGTGCCGCTGACTCTGCTTCTGTTTTAATTCCCCGTACGAGTACGGGACCAGAGACTACAGTTCCCGACATGCCCGAGACGTAAGGGGCGTAACGTGCGTCACCGCGCTCAACCAGGAAATAACTATGCCGAGGGGGAAACAGAAGCTGCCGATTATTTTCGCCATGGACTCGAAGCGTGTGGTGAGTTGAGAGAGACTGATGGTAAGTTCATAGTCTGCCATCGGCACTCATCCTTATGTACCCCGTGTTGGGTAGGGTACAGACTGCAGATTTGAAACAGACTATTGCGAGGTGAGAATTACCTCCTCATTTCGGTCCTTTCGTTGCTGCCTGCTCCAGTAAGGAATCTCCTGGATCAAGAGTTTCCACTTTAGAGTAATTGCAATCCTGAACTTGAGTGGGTTGTGTTCTGTTATCTTTTGTGTTTTCTTTTGTTACAAACATTCAAACTGCCAAGGAAGACAGTGTAATGGAACCAGACTTTACAGCTATCCGATTGAAGACGTTTATGATAGCTGGTTCCATAGTTTTTAAGCGAAGTTCGCCCAACAACATAAACATTGCATATGTACAAGGATTGTGTACGACTATAGGGTACGGATCGTATTAAGAGACATTAATAGATCCTGTTGCCCTCTCCTTCGTTTTGTTTTCCACAACCTTTTGATTTTGTCTCAACTTCAGAAGAGAGTTCACAGGGGATTCAAGGAAGCCACGGACCTAAGAACTGTTTTTTCAATGTTCATGGGGGCGCACCAAAATAGAAGTCCAAGAGAGTATATAAGTAGAAAAATGTTCTTTATTTATCTTTGTCCGTTTAAAATACACATCAGTAAAATATGCAACGAGTTCAGCCAACGCGTTTCACTCCCAACCAAGGAGTTTCTTCAGGGCTGAAAATACAGTAAAAGACAAATACTCATATCAGTTTCCTGAGTCTTGAGATATTTACACATTTCCCATTTAACACTATATCATATAACATTTCTTTGTAGAAAGGCGGAAATACACAATAACCAGATGTTGGGAAAGACTGATCAGAAATTGTTGTGTAACACACACATATATTTCACAAAACCCGATTGGGCCACTTACTATAGAAATCAATTCCAAATTGTTAGATTGGAAAGATATGGGGCTACGTAGTGACCAGGAATACCAATATTTACTGGTTTCCAATCCAAGATCCCCGTGTATATATATTCTCCCTAAAGTACACAAAGGAGGGCCTTTCCCGCCCGGTCGCCCCATCATCTCAGGAATAGGCTCACCGACTGAGAAACTATCTGAATACATAGACCTTAAACTCAACAAACATGTTCTAAACTTGCCATCTTATATACAAGACAGCAAAGATATTTTGAACAAACTGCAAGATTTTGAGTGGTCAAATGATCTCTATTTTGTCACTCTAGATGTTACAAGTCTATACACTTCCATCCAGCATGACATTGGTCTTAAAGCCAGCAAATTCTATTTGGACAGAGAAGGGGCGGACTTGCTACATAAGAACCAAATGGTCTTAGAAATGATGGAACTGGTACTAACAAAAAATTATTTCCTTTTTGAAGATGTGTGGTACCACCAAAAGAGGGGTACTGCGATGGGGACCAAATTTGCACCATTGTATGCCTGTCTCTTTATGGGACAGTTTGAAAGAGAACATGCATGGAACCAGAGTGCCTCCCCCTGGACCAATAACATCGTGTTCTGGGGGAGGTACATTGACGATATCATCTGTCTCTGGTCGGGATCTGAAACTGATCTTTTGGACTATTTTGGTTACCTGAATAAGAACTATATGAATGTGAAACTTACGATAGAATATAGTAGGGAGAGCATACACTTCTTGGACTTGAAGTTCTATATTAGGAACAACAAAATCCAAAGTACCCTCTATCGTAAGGATACCGCTTGTATTGCGGTACTGCACGCGAGTAGTGCACATGCCAGTTCCACAATAAACAATATACCATTTGGAGAAATGGTACGTCTTAAGCGAAACTGTACGGAAGCAGAATCCTTTGATGCTAATTTGCAAATACTCAAGAGTCGTTTTGAGGCTACGGGATACAGTAAGGATGTTGTCTCCAGAGCAGAGAGCAGGACACGTAAGATCCATAGAAATGAAACCCTTAAAACCAAGTCACGTAAAAGATTAAAAACAAGTACTGATGTCAGATTTGTAACAAAATACACTAGACATAACAGCAGCATATTCAAAATCCTAAAGAACAATTGGCATCTCCTAAAAGAGGTCCCAGGATTACAACTACATGTGAGAACCAATCCATCAGTAACGTACCGTAGAGGCAGGACACTACGTAATCAACAATGCCCCAGCTATCTAAAATCAAACAGAGATAACAGTACAAACTGGTTGACACAAAAACCGAATGGTTTCTTTACATGTAGGGAGTGTAACATTTGTGAATATGGAAGAGATAAAAGCAAGCACTTTGCATTTAATGGCTCACAAAATTTTGACATCCTATCATTCATAAACTGTGCGACCACTTTTGTGGTATACATCTTGGGCTGTACCTGCGGACTAATATACGTGGGCAGTTCAAAACGCAGCTTGAAGGTGAGAATTCAGGAACACAGGAGAGCAATTTTGAATAAGGATGCTAGATACGTTCATACGAAACACTTCTGGGAGAAACATGGTGGAAAACCTGATTTTTGGTTCCATGGTTTGGAACATGTACAACCACTCACAAGAGGAGGGAAACGGGAGGTACTCCTTAGACAGCGGGAGGCAAGATGGATATGCAAACTACAGTGTATAAAATACGGTATGAATTTGGATAGTGATATGTACCATTTCTTGTGATGATATGAAAATCTGTACTGCATTGAACTAGAGGTATAATAGGACCTTGAGATCTGTACACTTCTTCTATAAAGTTTGTCAAGGAAGAGCTTAATAATTGTACCAATGAAATTGTACCACACGAATGAGTAGATATGAATCTTACCTAGGTACATCCCCATAAAAACCCTTCCACTATCCTTGGACATAAAATACCATCAACTATACCTGCAAGGTACTTTGTCTCTTCTCCCCACAAAAACAACCCCCCCCCTCTTGTTCTCCCTCCCTCCCTCCCTATATGTAAATATGAACAGTCTGTACCCTAACATTTACCCTATCAAAGTAAATAGTGTACCCCTCCGTAATTAGGGTGCTCCGTAAATTACAAAACCCTATTTCCCTTTAAATAAATAAATATATTGCCCTTGCTAATGCACAGGTAGATACTTGATATACATATATATAATATATATCTCTTGAAGCTGAACGATTAAAACCTTAAAACTTTAAATAAACCGAATCTTGTATATAATTGACCATTCCAAGATGGCGCCCGTGGAGCAACTAGTATGCTATTTAATAAAAATTAGATTCAAGGCGTTATATATAAGATAAGAGCCCCAGTGGGTCACATATATGCCGTGGGTATGTGGCTCAAGTGGTAGGTTAAGATACCCATGGCAATATATGAAAATATACGAATATATAATAATATAATCTGATTGATTACATTTCATATACAACTTAGCGGACTTCCGATTAATTCTATAAAATGCTTTCCGTTAAAAATCCCACTTCGATACCTCAATTCAACATCTACCCGATATATACATATGTAACACACTATAACTCAAATACCGCGATTATTGCCTTCTTATAGATGGCGCCTGAAGCTAAAAAGACTAGTAATTGAGATCGACATAGGGCTTCGAAAAGGCCAACCAATGGGCGACTTCTTTATTTGAATATAAGGCGGCTTCCTTAATGGCGAATTTAGCCTGGAACCAGCCATGCCGATATGCTGACATCGAACGTCTGATAACACAGGTGAGAGACCGGGACTAGGGTCTAGAGAGTGGCGTCAATGGGTTCCCTGAAGTTAATGGGGTATTACGGAGTTTAGCAATGTGGGTGGGAGTTTACATACACGAGTTCCTCCACCCGAGTACAACGGTGCCTCTAGAGAGTGGCATCAATGGGTTCCCTGAAGTTAATGGTGTATTACGGAGTTTAGCAATGTGGGTGGGACTTTACATATACAAGTTCCTCCACCCGAGTGCAACGGTGCTTCTAGGGTCTTTTTCTCTCTTCTTCTTTTTGGGATACTCGAGGGTTTGAAGTTCCTCCGCCCGAGTGCAACGGTGCTTCTAGGGTCTTTTTCCCTCTTCTTCTTTTTGGGATACTCAAGGGTTTGAACGTAAGGAAAATAACGTAACCCCCTTATAACAATGCTCTTCCAAAATCGTTTCCTTATCTTTTGGATGTATTAATGTGGGTACCATGACATAGACAGGTGATCCCCATTGCTAGTGTCGGGTGGGACGCGTCGGCTTTTTTGCGGGTTTTTAACATAGGGGAATATGTCCCTTTGCCTTGATAGTTTGATAATATATTTGAATGGAATGTAAGGCAGAATCACTTTTATTAAAAAACTTTTTTCTAACTAAAAATATGCTACTTTTGAAATCGGGCTTACGTGACCATATAATTGCTAACAGGGAAGTCATTATGATACTAAGCCTTAACACAACATAACAAAATGCTAAATACGATTATGTGATGGGCTCAGTTTCTTCCCCCCCCTTTTGTTTACTACCTAGTACCACAGCAACCTTGCACGAATACGGCCAGGGATGAAAAACAGTGGACCACCTGAATCTATTTATGGGCAAGATATATCGAGTCTTCGAAAACGAAAAAATAAGGGAAGACATAAACTGCGTGAACTTAAGGTATGCTCAAAAAGGGAACAAACGAAAAATAAAACTTTTTTAACTTCTTAAAATAAAAAAGGGCTAAAAACAACTTTTCCTTTATCGAATAGAACTATATAGGAGTGAATAAATGAATGGCATAAAAAACTAGCGTGAAAACAGGGGAAATACCTGAACGCAACACACCATAAAGAATTGCAGTGGTACGAATCTCAGTCCTATTATCATATTCTTCCCTATAACTAACCCATAAGAGAATCAGTGTTACATTATGTTACATTTACCACTCCCTTTTCATTCTCGCTTTATGCAAATTCAAAAGCAAATAGAAATGGTTGGAAGAATGAAATGTTTTTTTGGATGTGGGTCACACCTATAGAATGGACATTAGGATGGTAATGTTATAATATGAACCTAGAGATCTGATAAGAAAAGATGTACTGTGTCTAAATTTGTGATCCCTCTTCTCTTCCAACTGTATGGTAAAAAATTAGAGCCAAGCACCTATAGAAAAGTGAACCAATGGGTTGAAGTTCTTGAATGTTAATTCTCTTGTAACGATAAATGTGAAATACTGGTACTAGTTTTTGTGTCACTAAAGTTTGAGAAATATGTAATTCCGTTAACTAACTGCGGGCTGTCCACCTTTCTCCGCGGATCCCTATGTGTTAGGGTTTAAAATTCTTGTGGTACTACAATGTGAGCCATTGTGAACCTGTGAGCCATCTATGAATCTTACACCTCTCTTCACGGCCTTCCATGTAAAATGTTCCCCCTTCCGTGGTGGTAGCCGTCTAGAAAGGTGTTTTTAAGGCAACTACATGAATGCACATTAAGAAGTACATCTGTGAAATACATGTGTGTGTTACACAACAATTTCTGATCAGTCTTTCCCAACATCTGGTTATTGTGTATTTCCGCCTTTCTACAAAGAAATTTTATATGATGTAGTGTTAAATGGGAAATGTGTAAATATCTCAAGACTCAGGAAACTGATATGAGTATTTGTCTTTTACTGTATTTTCAGCCCTGAAGAAACTCCTTGGTTGGGAGTGAAACGCGTTGGCTGAACTCGTTGCATATTTTACTGATGTGTATTTTAAACGGACAAAGATAAATAAAGAACATTTTTCTACTTATATACTCTCTTGGACTTCTATTTTGGTGCGCCCCCATGAACATTGAAAAAATTGTTTAACTGATCTGGAGAGCACAGCGACGCCAAACAGTAGCTGGTGTCGGGGTTGGCAGCACAGAGAAAAAAAATATTTAAATACTGACTTATTGGAACTGGAGTTTAGGTGCGGCAATTTAAGGTCCGCTGCTGTTTTTTCGTACAAATATTCAGGACCTAAGAACTGTACCTGATAAATACTGGTATGATGCGCAGAGACTTGTTGCATGTTTTACGGTTAACAATTCAGTGTCCTCTATCTGTTCTTTGTTTCCTTATGGTAGGTCTGGTCCCTGGTATTTCCTTTATCTCTTCAGGTATTTGAGGCTACAACCCTTTCCTTTCCAGGTAGGACCATAGACATATATAGCTCATGGGAAAAGGAAGGAATCTCTTTTGAGTTGTGTACAACTCATTGTGAATATACTTAGTGCACTTGTATTGTTGCTTCAGCTCTCCCTCCCCGCTGTCCCCTTCCTTTCCCTCCCTCGCTCGACTGCCTTGGTTATCTGTATGCTTTTAGCTAGACACCGGGGACGTCGGGAGGTGGAACCCATTTATCTTCAGCACAATTCCGAAGACAGGAGCGACTGAGCCTGACAGAATAATCGGCCCAAGTATACATTGTCTTCTTGATTGTGCTGAATCATAAACATGGCTTCCCTTGATGATGTTATGGCGGCTTTTGCATTGGTGCAAACGGAGTTGGCAGCGTCAAGAAAAGAAGTAGCTGATTCAAGGGCAGGAACTGGCCAACTACAGGCAAGAGTGGACAGTTTACAGGGAAACCCCTTTAGTGCTAGTGGGACTCAGGCTCCTCAAACATCAGTGGTAGTAGAAATGCCTGCCCAAATTCCATGGGGCTCCCCCAGAGCGCTTCCTAGGTGACAACAAAAAGGTACAGGTGTTCATGACTCAAGTCCCACTGCACTTTATGTGCAAACCCAAAATGTTTGCCACCAACCAAGCCAGGGTGGCATTCTTTCTCTCGTATTAAGGGGGAGATGCAGCACAGTGGGCAGTTCTCATAGTGAAACGTGAAGATCCACTGTTGTATGACTGGGATGCATTCCATTGTGAATTTGAGAAAACCTTCGATAGAAGAGCAGAAACGTTTTCTGCCGACATAGACCTTTTGCAATTGAAACAAGGCACGTCTGGTTTGCTTACCTATCTTAACCACTACCGTCGGGTAGTAGCTGAAACCGAATGGCCGGAGTCTAAACAATCATCTGTGTTCTATCAGGGACTCAATGATGCGTTAAAGGATGCTTTGGCCCACATCGATCCTCAGCCACGCATGTTTAAGGCACTCATAGAGCTAACTCTTCGACTCGACCATAGATTGAGAGACAGAAAAGGAGATCATAAAATGAAAGACCCACCTCCACAACCTTATGACCGTGTGGGACAGAGCGACAAAACAACTACGTCCGCAGAACCCTTGGAAATAGGTGCTGTGATGGCCTCCTTGACACTGAGTGAGCGAGATCATCGAAGAAAACAGGGGTTATGCCTTTACTGCGGGGAAAAAAGGTCACTATCTTCGTGAATGCCCAGTCAAACCCAAAACTGGGTGATTCAGACCTGGACAAACTTTAGCAGGAATTGCAGAAACAGGGTCGGGAACCTCAAAAGCTTGAGGGTGGAAGGAAGGGAACCTTCGAGCGTTAACATCATACCTTCATTGACTCTGACTAATGCACAGGAAAAGCACCATGTGTTTATCCTTATGTCTCTCATGATGAATGCAGTACCAAAAGAGATAAGAGCTATAGTGGATTCAGGAGCCACGGGGTGTTTTATGGACTATGATGTGGCCTTATGGTTGGAGGTATGCCTTGTGACAAGAGACATTCCAGAGACTGTATATGCGGTGGATGGAAAGGAGTTGGAAGCCGGCCCCATTACGCAACATACCCAGGACTATGTCCTTACCTATGATGGATACCATCAAGAAACCTTGGCATTCAATATCATCAAAGCCCCTCAATATGGGGTGATATTGGGCCTTCCATGGCTGCAAGGACACAAACCATCAATGCATTGGTCCTCCGGTACGGTGGTGTTCGATTCTGAATATTGTAATGCTTGCTGTATCCTGCCTCAGAACAAGCCTTCCAGAGAACTTGCCTCCTTACATCATATAGCCACAGCAGCTGAGAAAGAAGTTGTTCTACCCACTGTTTACCAGGAGTACATAGATGTCTTCAGTGACACTCAGGCAGAGGTTCTCCAGCCTCACAGGGAGTACGACTGTCGAATCGACCTTCTCCCGGGGGCCGCGATTCCTAGCGGCAGAATATACGCCCTCACTCTTCCTGAAAATGAGCATCTACGTAGCTACTTGGACAAGTACCAAGCTGCAGGGTTTATTTGGCCATCCAGATACCCTGCCGCTTCCCCGCTAGTTATTATTCCGAAAGCGAATGGGGAGAAAAGATGCTGCATTGATTATAGAGCTCTCAACGCTATAACGGTGAGGAATCAGTACCCATTGCCCTTGATCTCTGTTCTCCTGGAACAAGTAAGACATGCGAAAATCTATCCCAAACTTGATTTGAGGGGAGCCTACCACCTCGTTTGTATCAAACGGGGGGATGAATGGAAAACGGCTTTTAAGACGCGTTATGGGCTCTATGAATATCTAGTGATGCCCTTTGGACTTTGCAATGCCCCAGCCGCGTTTCAATTCTTCCTGAACGAAGTCTTGAGGGATCATCTTGACCGATACGTAGTCGTCTATATCGACGATATTCTTATTTACTCTGATTCTACCAAAGAACATGTGGAACACGTAAAAAACACCTTACGGCCCTTGCAAGACAACCAGTTGTATTGTAAAATCACAAAGTGTGAGTTCCATGTCACAACGGTTGAGTTCTTGGGAGTCATGCTTACACCATCTGGTCAAGTGATGGCAGACAGAAAGGTCCAAGCGGTCAAAGAATGGCCTCAGCCGGAAACTGTTAAAGACATTTAAAGCCTCTTGGGCTTCGCCAATTTCTACCGTAGATTCATACGAGGATTCTCAGAGATGGTGACTCCATTGACCCGTATAATCATGGGGGTGGGGGAGGCAGAGTGAGAATCCTTTCAGTCTCCGTAGGTAACTTTCATAATCAGAAGGGGGAAAGGATCACTGGTCCTGCTTAAACCTTGGGTTCACAAGTCGAGGACCTGGTATCTCCCAAACATATATGACTCTCATACACGTGTATTTTGATAGTGATGGTCTCTCTTATGCGGTATATACTGTGTCCCCGCTTTTCTACACGTGCGTGCGTAATCATTGAGTCATTTTTTGTCTTGTGCACCCTCCACCAGGAGGTTTGCCTTAAGGTTTAAGGCAGTAGTGATCGTGGAAAGTGGGGGGTAGTGGTGTGATTATTAAAAATCCGGAACGTCAGACAAGAACAGTTTAATAAGTCTGGGTTCGGACTAAAGTTAAAAATTGCGGATGCACTTTGCGAATTGGTAAGGGATTCTAGTGCATTACATGGGTATTGTTAAAAAGAGGTCAACATGTTTCAGCCTTTGGTAGTCAATAGATCTATAGGCTTTCGTCAGGACCAATGGGGATTAGTGAATAGTGAGAAAACTGTGAGAAGAATAAAGGGATATTGACCTGATTCTTCGTGACTTTAAGGTTTCATTGTACCTTACCATTGACCTGCCGACACAGGGAAGAATGTCCCGTTTAAGTGGAACGAAGACACCCAAAACGCTTTCAACCAGTTAAAGAGTGCGTTTACTTCGGCTCCCGTTCTTGTGCATGCCAACCCTGACTTGCCTATTTTGGTGGAGGCTGACGCATCTGAGGTCGCGTTAGGAGCGGTGTTGTCCCATAGAAACGAAGACACCGGGCAGCTTCACCCCATAGCGTTTATGTCCAGGAAGCTCAACTCTGCTGAGATGAACTACACTATTGCCGAGAAGGAACTTTTGGCGATAAGAGATGCCTTTTTGGAGTGGAGGCATTGGCTGATGGGCACCCGTCACCAGGTCATCGTGTACACTGACCACCGAAACCTGCAGTACATGCGAGCCACCCGTCACCTTACTCCCAGGTAGTTACGCTGGATGCTTTTTTTTTGAAGAATTCTATTTTCTGTTAACCTACAGACCAGGGGCGAACAACAAGAAGGCGGACGCCTTAACACGCCAGGAGAACCCAAAGCTGCATGCCATCACGCCGAAAAGAGCCATCATCAAATCGTCCAAGGTGATATGCGCAACTCATATCAACGATTTCCTGATGAAAGTAAGACAGGGAACACAGACTTGTGTGTGGAGAAAGTGGCTCCGACACCATAAGGACTGGAAAATGAAACAGGGCATACCAATGAAAGGGTCACAGGTGTTAATCCCTACTATCGTTCTACGTAAAACTGTGTTTTCATGGTGCCATGACTCACCCCGTGCTGGACATATTGGATATGCCAAAACATTGGAGAAGGCGCTAAGACAATTCTGGTGGCCCTCAATACGGCCTGACTTGCAAAGATGGGTGAAAGAGTGTTCTAAATGTGCCCAGATGAAATCCGATAGGCAACAACCCCAAGGATTGTTGCTTCCTATGCCCACTCCTGAACTGCCATGGGAAAGATTCTCTGTTGATTTCATTGTGGGCCTTCCCAAAGACCAGGGCAAAACAGCCATAGTGGTAGTTATTGATTACCTGACTAAAATGGGTCATTTTTATAGCCTGTAACCAAGTCCCCACAGCAGGACAGTTGGCACAAATTCTTCTGGTTCATGTTGTCCATTTACATGGACTCCCCAGGGTTATATTTTCAGATAGGGGTACCCAGTTTACCGCCCGCTTCTGGAAGACTTGGTGCACAGCATTACAGATTTCCTCTTCTCTTTCCACCAGTTTTCACCCCCGGACCGATGGGCAAACGGAACGTCTTAAGCAGACACTCAAACAATTTCTTTGTTGTTATGTGCAGGAAAACACCGATGCCTGGGTGGATTGGTTATGGGTGGCGGAAATAGCGTACAACAGCACACAGCATTCATCAACACTCCACACCCCTTTCTTTAGCTCTTATGGACATCATCCCCGGTTTAACCCTATGCTGCTTCCTAACACCAATGCCAGGCTGCCTGACGTTAAGGAATGAATACAGCGGGTCCGCCGTATTCTCCTTGCCACCCGTGCGAATCTTATCCGAGCCAAAAGTAGGTACACGGTTCAGGCGGATAAGCGGCGAAGGCCTGTCCCCATATACCGCGCTGGGGATTGGGTGTGGATATCCACCAAGCATATATGGTTCAAGAAGCATAGCATTTTTAATCCTAGGTTTATTGGTCTGTATCGTGTGATGAAACACGTTAACGCCATCACATCTCCGGATAGATCCTGTGTTCCACGTGTCTCTTCTGAAACCCTAACTGTGTCCAGTGCGTAAGGCCCCCTCGCCTGTGTGGGTGCAGCAGGATTGTGAGTATGAAGTTCAGAGGGTGCTTGATTCTAGGTTGGTGAGGGGTGGAGTGCAGTATCTGATCTCTTGGAAGGGGTACGGGCCTGAGGAGAATTCATGGGTGCCGGCCCGTGAGGTGCATGCTCCCCGTTTGGTGGCTAGGTTTCACCGTTTATGTCCGGATAAGCCTGGTGCCAGTCAGTGTCCCTCGTGAGGGGGGATGTACTGTCACGAACCATGTACTGTGCCGCTGACTCTGCTTCTGTTTTAATTCCCTGTACGAGTACGGGAGCAGAGACTACAGTTCCCGACATGCCCGAGACGTAAGGGGCGTGATGTGCGTCACCGTGCTCAACCAGGAAATAACTATGCCGAGGGTGAAACAGAAGCTGCTGATTATTTTCGCCATGGACTCGAAGCGTGTGGTGAGTTGAGAGAGACTGATGGTAAGTTCATAGTCTGCCATGCCTGCTCCAGTAAGGAATCTCCTGGATCAAGAGTTTCCACTTTAGAGTAATTGCAATCCTGAACTTGAGTGGGTTGTGTTCTGTTATCTTTTGTGTTTTCTTTTGTTACAAACATTCAAACTGCCAAGGAAGACAGTGTAAGGGAACCAGACTTTACAACTATCTGATTGAAGACGTTTATGATAGCTGGTTCCATAGTTTTCAAGAGAAGTTCGCCCAACAACATAAACATTGCATATGTACAAGTTTTGTGTACGACTATAGGGTAAAGATCGTATTAAGAGGCATTAATAAATCCTGTTGGCCTCTCCTTTGTGCTCAGCAGACTGCAGAGGTTCTGCCTTGCATATTAGATACCCCTGTCTGCTGTGCCATGGCCAGGGAATGGCTGTTCCCTGGCACAGTCGGTGCAGCAGTGTATAGTCCAAATTGCCGCCTCAGATTATGACAGCCACAGGATTGCCACCGCTGCACCATTGTAAGTCTGGTGGTCATGCAGACTCGTACTCAGCCCCTAAGTTTCCAGGAATTGAAACAGGTAGTCTGATTCTTCGTATTTCCAAAAAAAGTAAGGAAATGGCTGAAAGACTGTTGGCTAAAATTCAAAATAATTCTATTTTTGGAGCTTCAGACATCCTGCCTGCATACATCTTACACTAATAAACCATTGTCAAGCATTACTTTCTCGGTTTAGCAAATATCTTAGGTTAATTTGTCCAATAATCCATAAAAGTAAATTAATATCCACCACTAAAAAAATAAAACCACAAACAAATTAGCACGTTGCCTACTTTCATTTACCAATAATATCACTTGCTATTGACCAAAGTTAACCATTCTAATCAACTGATTTTTTTTCATCACAGATATCTTCGTAAAACTGATAAAAAACCCATCTCAAAAAATTAAGTAACTTGTTAGTTTGTTTAACATGGTTTAAAGAGAAATATTTAAAGTATCTTATTTTTTAAAATGATGACCAGCCAATTTGTGCATACAAATACACCCTGTATGAGGATGTAAAACTGTTTTAAAATCAAAGTACACCCACTACTTGTATACACAACTTCTTACTACCTCCCACACTCTCACCTTACAAGAAAGTTCCTTAATCAATGTGTTATTTAAAGTAAATTAGATGTTTTTTACCTGACCGTAGCTCCTCCATAATTCTGAGCTTGACCACAATGCTCTATCAACTGTCCAAACAGATGCACAACCAAGGTTGTAAACCAGAAAAATAAAAATAAATTCTTCCATTTAAAACAATAGGAAAATGTTTTAAAAAAGTATTAAAATGTTAATAAAGAAATTTAAACATGGTTCTTTTCTGAAAATGAAAAAATGTGTTTTAAGAAATAAAAAAAATTGTTTTACATAATTCTAATTGTTTTATTATATTGAATACAAATATTTTTATTAAACAGATAGTGTTGTGTGTATTTGTCATTTAATATTTCTTATACACGTTTCCGATGCCATTATGAATTATACATTTTTTTAAAGCATTCATCACTGTATTTTTATAATTATGATGAAATGTATTGAATAATTTGTATTAAAAATAAAACTAATATGCATTATTACGTACATAATGTTAAAGTATTTACATAATGATACAAACGGATTATATATACAACCTAAGGATTATTACACTTACCCACCCATTACAATTAAATCCACCACATTCTACTCCTAAAACATTATCTTGCAAATTCTAATATGATATGCATTACTCCTTAAATAAGTTTTCTTGTGTTCTTTAGGAACCAGATGTACTGATATTCGTGAAAATATATAAAAGGGATAGGAGGCGAATACTTCACTCACAAAGGTGAACATGGTTGTCCTTCTAGCGAGAATGCAATGAGAGTAGGTTGAGTAGTGAATAACGTTAACCTGTGTGTTCTTTTTCTTGTCTTTCAGCTGTCCCTTCCCTGCAGTCCCCTTCTGTCCCCTCCTTGTTCTATTTTTTCCCTCGCCCTATCCCTCGAACACACTGTGCTTTTACGTCAGTGTGTTGGTGTGGTCGGGAGGTGGAGCCCTATGTACTACAATCGGATCCTGCAGCGTGTAGCCTAACAGAATCACGAGCCCACGAATTGCATTCTGCCTGGTCCGGTTGTTGTGCATATGGCCACCTTGGAGGACGTGTTGCGGGCTCTGGTCCTGGTTCAACAGGAGCTGGCATCATCCAAGGCAGAGGCTGCTGCCCTTAAGGATAGGGTAGAGCAGTTATCTAAGAATCCTTTTTCCGCTAGTCCCTCTCAAATACAAGTTACTGTTCCTCCCCCTATTCCATTGGCTACCCCAGAAAGGTATGCTGGCGATCCGCGTAAAACACAGGTGTTTTTGACTCAGGTGATGCTCCATTTCTCTTGTAAACCGGCTTCCTTCCCCACTAATCACTCAAGGGTTGCCTTTGCTATTTCGTATTTGGTGGGGGATGCCGCTAACTGGGCAGTACCTCTGATAAAGAGAGACAATGCTATCTTGTCTAATTGGACAGCATTCAGAAACGAATTCGAGAAGGTTTTTGACATGAGGGCCACAAACTTCAGTGCCGATAAAGAGTTGTTGACCTTGCGTCAGGGCAGAAGTGATTTGATAACGTACCTAACAACTTTTAATCGACTAGTGGCTGAAACTGAATGGCCAGAGGGAAAGAGGATGTCTTTGTTTTATCAGGGATTAAGGGATGAACTAAAAGATATGGTGGCGCAGATAGACCCCCAACCCACTACGTGTGTAGACATGGTGAATCTGGTTTTAAGGCTGGATGGTAGACTGACTGAGCGGAGTGGAGATAGGAGAAAATGGGACAGGGGCTACAACTGTATAGCGAGTTCCCCTCCTAGAGCTATAGATGCCGCGGAGGACGGGTCAGAACCTATGGAATTAGGTGCTATTAGACCCCCTCTGTCTACGGATGAGAAAGAAAGCAGAAGAGTACAAGGCCTTTGTATGTACTGTGGCAAACAAGGGCATTACGTACGTGAATGCCCTTCCAAGCCCAAGAATCCCTCTAGTTGGAACAAGAATAAGAGAGTAGCTGTTTCCACTATAGGAAGGGAGATAGACTACTTGTTAGTGCCTTCACCCCGAGAGATAGAGACACCTGATTGGAAACTCACTTCCCTATCTTTACCTGGGATAGGAGAGAATGAGTCCCACTCGGTTCTTACTATGTCCTTAGAGTGTGAGCAGAAAATCCATCAAGTAAGGGTTATGTTGGACTCAGGAGCTACAGGTAATTTTATCGATAATGGGTTGGTGTCTCGTTTGGCTATACCCAGAGTACCTAGAGACAAACCAGAGGAGGTTTTGGCAGTGGATGGACAGCCCATAAAATCAGGTCTAATAGTTGAGAAAACAGCTGAGGTGGTGTTATCAATAGAAGTGTCAAAAGGGAGACATGTGGAAAAGATAGCGTTGAACATTATAGACGCTCCTCAATATGAGATCATATTGGGGATGCCGTGGTTTACGTACCACGACCCTTCTATTGACTGGAAAACCCAAACTGTGCATTTTTTGTCTGGGTATTGTCAGGAACATCTGGTGCCTTACGCATCCTCACCTGTAGCGGTGTTAGTGTGTCAGTTCATAGTGGCCACATTGGCAGAGAAAGAGGTGGTCACCTTCCGCCCTGGGTCGGGAAACCGGAAGACTGAAGCCTTGCCCCGACAGACACTGCCAATCAAGGAGGGAGTGGAAGATAAACAGGCTATCATTCCTACCGGGAAGGTTCTTTGCGTGGTGAGGGCTGAGCTGGCCTGCAATAATGCGTGGCATAGGTCCACTGGAATGTTCCCCTTCGTAGCTAATTCCGGATTTGACGCAATCACATTGCCGGTTGACATTCCTGCCGATCTCCACTATCAGCCGTCTGTTAAGGAAAAGGTCTTAATGCTGAGGAGGGTTCACAAGGGGGTGCAGGTGCGTTTGAACAAGGTCAAAGAGGTGTACCAGAAATGGGAGGTTTGTTCTGGTGTGCATGATCCTGGGGCGGTGCAGACTTTTCACCGAAGGTTTCCTGCTAAGCCTGGTCCTAGGAGGCGCTAGGGACGGGGACATACTGTCAGGAACTAACAAGGCGCCTACCTAAAATGATTAAACTACATCTCCCAGAAGTCCTGGTGGTGGGAGTGGCGTTATAAAAGGAGGGGCGGGACCATCTGACATTGCTCGTGATTTTGTGCTATTGGTCTTAATGGAGAATCGGAGTCCTTTGGTTTGAGCAGCGCTTCTTGTTCTTGTTCCGGATGTATCACAGAGCTGCGTATATGCAGTAAAACAGAGGCGAGTGAGAGAGCTCCTGTCTTTGTTTATTTCAACGAACCGCTTTCAAGACAGCGGCTGGCGTTACTGTTGCAAGCTGAGCAAGCGGAGCTAAGACCCATCCGTCGAGAGGATTATTTACAAAGAACTCTGGGCTGGCAAACTCTACCGGCGAGGAAATGGAGACAGTGAGTAAAAGCGGAGTTGGGACTCTAACAATTCCCGATAGTTAAAAGGCAGCGCGTGGTGTTAACGCGTGTCTTGGGACTTGCATTGTATATATTATAGATTCTTTTTGGGACAGAGCCATTGGTTTTTAAACTTGCACGGCTGTGCAGGTTTTCTGGTTTTCAGGACAGTGGTAGAGCGGAGCGTAGTGGGAGGTCAATCCTACACGCTACCGTTCAGAAGAAGGTCACTAGTGTCCTGTTCTTTTCAGTGCCAAAGTAGAAGGTAGTGGGGCCCTACACCTTGCCGTATTTGGAGAGGAAACCAATTGGAATCTTGTGGAAATACTTTAAGAGAGAGGAGGACAGTGGTTGGAGGCTACGTCTTACCGTGTCTACTTTGGAGATTTTTCTGTTTGTACTTAAAAGGAACTTTTGGCTTTCCACTTCTTCTTGAATTACACTTGGGGAATGCGGTGTGTTATGGATGCAGCATAAGGATATCAACATAAACAAAGAGGGGTATGTTATAATAAGATCCCAACAAATACCAGGTGGAGTTCTTTTCTGTTGCCAGAGTATAACCTGTTTTCTTGTGTTCTTTAGGAACCAGATGTACTGATATTCGTGAAAATATATAAAAGGGATAGGAGGCGAATACTTCACTCACATAGGTGAACATGGTTGTCCTTCTAGCGAGAATGCAATGAGAGTAGGTTGAGTAGTGAATAACGTTAACCTGTGTGTTCTTTTTCTTGTCTTTCAGCCGTCCCTTCCCTGCAGTCCCCTTCCGTCCCCTCCTTGTTCTATTTTTTCCCTCGCCCTATCCCTCGAACACACTGTGCTTTTACGTCAGTGTGTTGGTGTGGTCGGGAGGTGGAGCCCTATGTACTACAATCGGATCCTGCAGCGTGGAGCCTGACACTTTCATGGCAGATAAAATATGTGCCTTGTGATGGCACTAACAGTGAAGAAATCTGAGGTGAATAGACATAAGTATGGGAACAGACACTCTTCTCCTGTTGATATTTAACATTCTGACCATTAATCTGTAGACAGAAATTACCTCGATGAGGTACAGTCCAAATTGGTGGGGATCTCCTTCGCCTAGCCTTATCTGTAAGGCTAATAACATAACGTGTTATATTCCAGCCATCATATGCTCTTTTCTCATCTACAGGAATCTTACTAATCTCAGCAATTCTAGTCATGGCCACTATTCCCTTTATCAAAAAGCTGTGACTAAAATCTGCTCCACCACCATATGGACTACCAGGAGGATACCGTAGTTGGTTCTGATAAACATTAGAAAGCATAGCCAAATAAGCCCAAGCGGAGCCTTCGTAGGAGAATGGAAGGACTAAATATGGCATTCCTCTCTCTGTATTATGGGGCATGAGCCTATAGACCCAACAATCAGTGGTGTTCATTACCAATTGATGCTGATGTAATAACTGAATAAATGAATTATTAAAGTATTCTGTTTTCCTAATCTGCTCATGTTCTGGGAGTGTATGAAACCAATGTGGGGAGGCAGTGGTAGAGAAAGAAAAGGAAACAGAAGTTGCTTGGTGCATAGTGTAAACACCCCAACTTACACACGCCAATAAAATACATGAACATATTAAAATGCATAAGGTTATGCCACACGGACTAACCAATCATTTCTTACATTTACTTTTCATTTTTTTGTTCTTATCATTAACTTCCACTTTAGTATCCATACTCTAAAGCATTGCTCAAGGCAATCTTCCTAGATCACTTAGCTGTGATTATTAGTTGTCCTATGACACTGCAAGCCCTGCAGACCTACTTTCACTACTCAGGTCACAGCTTAAGACTACTACCATGACCCTGCAACTTGATGGATAGTGGAAAAGAAAATGTCTCTCTTAAAAAAAACGTAATCAGAAAATGAAAAAGAAAAATTCAATTGTCTTTTATTAGTCTTGTTCTTAAATTGTACTGAGTCTTATTAGGGATTGTTTGCTCCTTAAACAAAGTTTCTGGATTCACTGTGTTCAATCGCAGATGTGATGGTACAGCTTCTTGCAACACGTCGTCGTCTTCCTTCTCAGAGTTCATTTGATCCAGGCATTCACTTCTAAAAGGTACAAATCAAGGGACCCTTTCGCCTTCACTATCACTCATGCCCTTATGAACCCACTGATCAAAAGGTAAAGGCAAAGGTACCCTCTTACAGTGTACGCCATGGACCCAGTTCTTTTTCCCGACGACCTTTACTGCTGCACGTGTTGCTAACAAGACTTGCCGAGGCGGGCCCCAACGAGGTTCCAGATTCTTTTTCCGCTGGAAATTCTTCAGACAGACACAGTCACCGGGTTGGATGGAGTGACCTGGATCCGCAGAAGCCTCCGGCAGAGCGCTTTAAACCTGTTGATGAAGAACACGTTATTTAGTGGTGAGGTCATGCAAGTAGTCAACAAACATTGGGTATGGGATGTCAGAATACTTTTTTGGTCAAGGGACTCCCCAGACATTGTCTGGGCGCCCAAAAACGACCTCATATGTGCTGACTCCTAAATGAGAATGCACAGTAGTTCTCGTAGATAAAAGTGCCAATGGTAAGGCATCAGGCCAAGCAAGGCCCGTGCTGGCCTGAATCTTTGCCAATTTAAGCTTGAGAGTGACATTATAGCACTCTACCAAACCTGCAGACTCAGGGTGGTTTGCCACATGGAATTTATGCCTAATACCAAGACCTGTACACACTTTCTGCATGATTTGGCCTACGAATTCACTCCCATTGTCACTCCAGACAATGCGCGGCAAACCGAACCTCGGGAAAAACTCCTTCAAAAGGACTTTGGCAGTAGACAAAGCAGTATTGTCCTTTAGAGGGTAGGCCTCTATCCATCTGGAAAAGGCACACACCACCACCAGAACATACTTGAGTTTATTACAACGATCCTAATGAATGTAATTGGTTTGTAATACCTCGAAAGGGTACGTAGGGGGAGCAAAATGACCTGCTGGAGTTGGGGTTCCTTTTCCTGGATTATACATTAAACAAACAATGCAATGCTTCACCACATTTTCCGCACATTTAGGAATCCCTTCATTCTGCCATACTGGAGCCAGAAGTTTACATATGCCTTTTGCACTAATGTGGGCTGGACCATGCGCCATAGTAACTACAGGTAGTACACAGGCGTCTGGTAACAGCCAACGCTGATGCTCTGACAATGCCATCCAACACCCTGTTGCGTCCAACATTCCCGTACTTTCTTTCCACTTACTCAATTCCTTCTCAGTAGCCTCTTCTTGAATCGTTCTCACACGTTCTATCGTGTCCTCATACATTCCTCCCTCTCTGACCCATCTTGCAGGGCCCGCAACACACATGCGACTCGTAACATCTCTCGCTGTTTCTTTCGCTACCTCATCTGCAAAAGCATTCCCGCGACCCACATCATCAGTAGTCTTCTTATGTGCACTACATTTGACTATTGCTCTTTGCGTAGGCAGAGCAAGTGATTCGAGAAGGTCAGTCACCAACTGGCCATGCTGTATCTTAGTCCCATGGGAAGTAAAGAATCCTCTTTTCTTCCACAAACGACCGAAGCTAAGAGCCACACCAAAGGCGTGTTGGCTATCAGTGTAAACATTCACTCTCTTTTTTCCTTAGCCAACACACACGCTCTCGTTAGGGCAATTAGTTCAGCTGCTTGGGCTGAGGTCTATGGAATGCGTGCTGTCTCCACTATCGTATACAAGGTGGTAACAGCATGAGCTGCAGTCGTCTCACCATTTGGAAGTTTGAAACAAGACCCATCCACCTATAGGATCCCATCCGGGTCCACAAGTGGTATGTCTTTTAAGTCTATTCTGCCTTTCGTTTCCTCCTCTGTTCGAAGAAAACAATCATGCTGTTCTTGAATGCCTTTCTCGTCCGGAATGGGCAACAATGTTGCTGGATTCAAATTATTACACCGCTTGATGTGTATATGGCTAGCCAAGAGCGTCAGCTCATATCCAGACAAGCGAGCACACGTGAGGTGTTGTGTTTTCGTTCTATTTAAAAGAGTATCTAATGCATGCGGTACCATAACAACAAGAGTGTTATCTAATACCAATCCAGCAGATTGACAAATTGAGATTGCTGCCGCTGCTGTAGCTCTGAGACAACTAGGCAATGCCTTGGCTACTGGATCCAACGTAGCCAAGAAATAGACACATGGCCGTTGTTTGTCTCCAAATTGTTTTGTTAAAACTGACAACGTGCAACCCTCTCTTTCGTGAATGTAGAGTGTGAAAGGCTTACTGTAATCTGGAGTACCTAACACAGGGACAGAACACAGGGCAGTATGTAAGTCAGAAAAACTCTTCTGACATTCATCAGTCCAAGGAAGAGGTTGGGGTGTATCTTTCAGAGTAAGTGTCAACAGAGGTTTAGCCAACAAAGAAACATTCGGAATCCACTGTCTACAATAAGAGGTAATGCCGAAAAAGGCATGCACCTCCCTTTCTGTGGATGGCACAGACATTTGAGAAATTGCTTTAATTCGTTCTGGGGTCAATCGTCTTCCCTCCTTCGACAAGAGATGACCTAAATAGGTAACCTCTTGGCGGCAATATTGCAACTTAGAGGGGGACAACTTGTGATGCAGGTCAGACAAATTACGTAACAGTGAAACAGTCACATCCTTACAAACATCTTCTGAATCAGCAGCGACTAACAAATCATCCACACACTGAATAAGAGTTGGACCAGGGGGTAAAATAAAAGCGTCAAGCTGAGAATTCAAAGCCTGACTGTAAATGGAGGGACTATCACAATAGCCTTGAGGTGCATGTTTGAATCGGAAACTTCGGCCTCCAAGAGAGAAGCCAAAATATCCCTACTTTCTTCAGCAATAGGAATGCTAAAGAAAGCGTTTTTGTGGTCAATAATCGAGAACCATGCCGCTGAAGCGGGTATCATAGTAAGCATGGCAGTGATATCTGGGACAACAGGAACTAGGGGACAACAATCTTGTTGACCTCCCGAAGATCGATCACGAAACGATATACAGGAGGCTGAGAAGGATCAGTGCGTTTAAGAACAGGTAGAACAGGACTGTTGCAAACATCACCTCTCGTCTCTTCAACCACACCTTTCTGAACCAAATCATAAATAATGGGCAACAAAGCTCGTTCACCATCATTGGAAATCTTATACTGGGGAATGCGTGGTAATTTAACATTAGGCTGAATGGTAACCACGTATGGCGGAATCTGGAGCAAACAAACATCATTCGGACCCGTAGCCAAAAGCGTAGCAGGAAGAGACTGCAATTCAGGCGGGAATCGATCTTTAGATAAATACATAGGAGAAACTAATTTCTCACCCAAGGTAAGATGCACACCAAAAGGAGAACAATACAACGTTGCATGAAGACGTTTCAACAAGTCCAAACAAACAAGTTCTCTCCACAACCTGTAGTCAAAATAAGTGGAGCTTCCAGATCGTAAAGACCAATCAAAAGAGACAAAGGACAAGAAACTGGGTTAGCAACTGGGGCACCAGAAAATCCTACAGAAACGTTTGTTAAGCCAGACAAAGGTGCCCCAGGGAGTTTGGAATGAATGATAGAACTTCTCATTGCACCAGTATCCAAAAGAAATGGCTCTGCAACACCCAATGCAACAACTTCAAAATAAGGCCCATTCTGATCCACTGGAACTGATACGACTCCCTTACTTTGTCCATGGCTGTCCTAACTAGAATGAAAATCCTGAATCTCACACTCAACACAATAATCGTCATTATATTATTGCGCAGACTGAGTATTCTGCTGATCAAAGTAATTTAAAGAATTCTGAGGGAGAAAGGAACGCTGTCCTTGAGGCAACGCACCTCGCCCTCTACCTCTAGGTGCTGACTGAAAACCACCACGGCCTCGCGGCCCTGGGAATCCACCATTATGCTGCAATAAAACCGGACAGCTATTCTTAAAATGGCCTTCCTCTTTACAATAGGCACATTGATTAGGACCAAGCAAAGGTCACGGAACAAAAGGTTCAGGTTTCTGTAACAACCTCTGAAGCTGGGGAGGCTGTTGAAACTGGCGCTGGCCAGAATGAGGGGGATAAGCCTGTTGAAGAAGAACCTTCGTTTTTAATTCCATAGTCTTCTTCTCAACCTTATCTTTCTCCTCTTTCTCCCTATTCTCATAATACTGAGCAGTGGCTAATATCTGTGCAGACGAAGAAACAGCCCATGAACTTTTGGAGTCTTTCAAGTTATGCGATAATTCAGGAAGTAAATTAAATTCAAATGTATCCACAAATAATCGCTGTCCACCTTCAGTACTCATATCCTGACCACTGTGATCGATAAACGTCTCTTCAAAACGAGTAAAGAAATCAGAGACACTCTCATCTTTCTTCTGCTTACACGCAGATAACTTATGCCAGTTAACGCATAAGGCAGGCATCATCGTCTTCATTAAAGCGATGATTCTACCAGGCAATTGTGTAATCAAATCATCTGGCTTGGCACCGCCCACTTGTGCTGCATCTGCGGCAGAAATAGCAGCCCAATTACCACCAGAGCTTGATCATGGTCTTCCCTATGAATCCGGGTCCACAATGCTTGTGAAAGCACATTCCCCATTAGCATGTCAATATCAGCCAAATTCATAATACACGCATCAACAGTCTGGGACAGCTTTTTATAATACCCAGCAGGATTTTTACGAGGGTCCGGTAGAGACTGTTTGAGTGCCCAAACTTCAGATCGTTTCCAGGTAACATGTACCCATATACGCTGGAAATGAGTAGGGATAGCCTTAACAGCACCCGCTTGCGGAACCTCTTCTCTCCAGACTGGAGGAACTTCTCTCATAGGGTACTGTTTCACTTATTGTCTAACTGCAGGATTAAGTTCAAGAATAGTCTGAGAGGAATATAAAGACCTGAAAGTGACAAGTGTCTTTACAGCGTCCTCAACTTCGGAACCCACAATAAGTCCTTTATCAAACCTATCCTGTATATCTAACAGAGCCTGAGGACTTACTCACGTCCTTCTTTTGTGCCTGACCTCCAGACCAGCTCCCTCTTATAGACACAAGAGCGATGGCAGCAGGTGGTTATATTAGAAGGAGGGGCGCTGGGCATGGAACATCGCAGAAGAGGTAACTAAAATGTCACTGTTAACTGCCGCCAGTTGTCCATAAAGAACGCAGCGTTCCCTCATTGTGACCTCTACTTATACCCATTTAGTGCTCCTGTCTATTAGTTCGTAGAAGTTGATTTTTTATTTCATTGATTTAGAATAAACTAAAACTGCGTGAGTACAGCGAAGTAACCATATAATGGCACACGTCCTAATAACAAGCAGAGGCGATCCCCCGGGCCCATGGCGGTAATCTCACGATGAGATGTGGGGGGTGGCGGGAGAGAAGGCTCGGACAGCTGAAGGGGTGGCACAGGCACAAAGTAGTGCTCAGCAAACACGCAGTAAAAGGGCCAATAGCCGTGGAAGGAGACATGGCAATCATAAGGCGGGACTAGCAGCCTCTAAACCTATCAGAAGGCAGCATTTAGAAAACAACAAATCCACAAGCCAAATAAAAAGGTAGCCAGAAAGTGGGTGGGGCTTCGCCCACTATACTGTATACAGCATCTCTCGAACGAGACAGCGCATTTGCTGCATAGGCCAAGCCCTAAAAATGGATGAGTGTACATAATTATGCATGAATCATAGGCCAAATTTTAATTATGTAAACATAGTGGGAAAAAGGGGAAAACGTTAAAATTCACGTATTTTCTAGCTCTTGGAATGACTAGAATATTCAGTGCTTCTTGTAAGCACACATAGGGCCCGAATTAGAATAAGAAATTTAGAGGTTGGCAGAGCTGAGTACCACTGTGAGTGGATAATCCTCCTGCCCTGTGGAATTTGGGGAGCTCAAACTGAAAATTGATTGCTCTTAGGGGCACCGTTGGGGTGGCTTACGACAGGATAGCTTCAACACGAATCTCTCCAACTCACATTCTTAAAGGGGTAGACACACTTGACACCTGTACCTAAGGTCTGGGTTGTTGACAGCATTATATTACCAATTGTGTGCTTTAAATTCAACTTCCTCTGGTGCGAGGAATTCCTTGCAGTTTATATTTAATGACGTCTAAATTATTTAAACATCTGAAATATGTTTGCAATAATGAACTTGAACTTTAAAATCTGTGTGGACGGAAGACTTATTAAGATTGTTGGTGGGCACCTTTCACAGTAGTTACCAATACATGTTAACAAGCATCATCCTGTGTAAAAGCTGAATATCATATGACGCAAGAAGATACAAGCAAACTCACCTAATACACCTCTTCTTTTTCCCACTTATGGACCTGGCAAAACAACATGGATCCCTCCAGACCTGATGCACGAAGAATGTACCTGTTTAGTGTTATGTAGACTCCAGTCTTCACCATACATTGCTGGAACCAGGTGAAGCCTGCTCTATCCAGCATTCTCGATGAGGAGGCAAACTTGTTGCAATAAGACTGGGACATTTCAGAACATTTCCAATGCATGTTGACTGACTGTCCAACTGTCATTAACAGCGCTATTAACATGGAGCATCACTCTAACATGGTGAAGATCCCACTGACTCAAAAAGATATGGATCCTACAGTGGTGTTTCCTGAATCTGAAGGGGCATCCTGCTTATTTATTCAAGGGTCGTATTTAGCCTGATGTCCCACTAAAGATCTGCTGCCATGTCTTTCATGTGTGGAATAGCATACAACAACTTCCCAACAGGTGATATTCTTTTAGATAATTATGTAGAGCAAATACAGTAAATGCAGAAAAGGAAGAGACAACGAGACACCACTGGTTATTTGAAATCATAAGGCGCAGTCTATGTTTGAGAAAATAGGATACATAAAACAGTTTCAGCACTATTTGCATTAAATGTGGGTGTAAACAGTAGAATATTTCGCAGTGCTCGAGTGAATAAGTGAGCAGTGCAGGTGACAAATAAGGTAAGAGAAACTGTGAAAACAGCGCAAAGAAGACATGCTGACACTTAAATGGTTGCAAAGCTAAAGGAGTTCAAATGAAATTGTTATAGAAAATCAAGGTCATCAACAAGTTAGAGAACCAAAAGTGCACCAAAGGCTACACTGGGAAGTCGACTGCATTTTGACCTGTGATCAATGCAGGTCATCTTCAGGACCGGGCTACAAGGAGAATGATTGGTGCTGTACAGGCGGGAACAAAAAGGGTATGGATTAAGAATGATGTTGATCACCGGCGTGAACCAGATAATGAATAATTGGGTGTTGTTTGTTATTACCTTACAGACTGAGAAATAAGCCCACACCATATCCCCTGAGTAGGCCTTGGAATGCTCTGCCTCACTACCCTGAGCGAGTCAAAAGTTACAACAGGGTGCTTGGTTCCCAGTAGATGCAATGTTGGGGACCTATAATGTGAGAAAAACCCATATCTTCACAAATAATAACTCAGGTTTTTACAGTTGCACACATCTAAAACTAAGTGGCATATTATCAAGCCCCAGCGATAATTATCGATCAGCGCGCTTAGCGCGCTTTTAATCATTGCCAGCTATCGCTGGAATATATCGCCAAGCTAGCGCTGTATCATCAACGCTTAGCGCTATGGTGATAAATATTCCTGCGATATAGGGTTTTTCCATAGAACATCGCTAGTTTTCCAGCCATGTTCCGTGGAAAACTGCAATAAGCTTGATGATAGGCCCTGTGGCTTTAGCCTCACAATCCACCTCCCATGTTAGGTATGCCTTAGTCAGGAATTTAACAGACATTAAGGGGCATATTATCAAGGGGGTTTATCTCCGCTTTTTTGGCTTTAAAAGCCAAGAAAGCGGAGATAAAATTATCTCCCTATTACCAAGCTGCTGCTAACACCAGTTAGCGACAGCTAGTAGGAGATAGCGACCATCTTGGGCCCCACTTTGCATGTCAGTGATATTTATCACTAATGAGATGCAAAGTGGGCGTGCCAAGATGTTAGAGACTGGAAACAGTTTCTAACATCGCTATCTCCTATTACCAACTTTTGGAGATATTCGCGCTAAGCGCAAATATCTCCAAAAGCTAACACCTGCCCTGAGCAGTTCTTAGCCATGTTATCCAATGGGAGGTGGATAACATGGCTAAGAGCATTTGCTCGATAATGCATGAATATTGCTGACTTTTCAGCGATATTCATGCATTGCGGACGTTTTTTATCGCATTTGCGATAAACCTTGCTAATAGCAAGGTTTATCTGCGATAAAAATCGCCGATGTGCGGCGATAATTTTTGTCTCTAAACAAGTTAGAGACAAAAATTATCGCTAGTTGTTGGTAATATGCCCCTAAATTCCTGAGTCAAAGCAGAGTTAGCGCAATTTAAATTATCGCTACGCCTCATTGTTAATATCACGAAGTTGCCTTCGCAATATTTTCCCAGGTTGTTTTCACAGCCATGCCTACTTTGGATCTCATTATCGATGCGAGGCGTGTGGAAAACGGGAGCTAAGTCAAGGAAACACTCACTAGCGTGTCCTTGTAAATAATGCAATATAATTATCAACGCTTTGCGCCCGAAAAACGGACGCTAAAGTGGCGATAATTGTATCGCTGGCCCTTGGTAATATGCCCCATAAATCTTTAAGGTTCCTTGCACTTCCTCCAACGTGTGACTCTGTCAACAAACGTATTGCAATAAAACAAACGTCATATTGCAAGAATGTGTAATAACGTCATGATTTAAAAAAAAAACACTTTTGATATTGTTTGAATTATGAATAGTAAAACCACTTGTTTCGTGCATAATACTAACTTCAAACAAGAAGACATTTCTTGCGTTTATTGCAATGTTTACAAAATAGGTGAAATTCATTTTAAAGATGTCAATTTCCCAAGATGGACATAAACGCACATGACGGGTAACTGAAATGGAGCGTTTTTTTGTTCCATGTACTGAAAAGTCAAAGTTGTTAAAAATGTAAAATGGGCGCATGCATGTAAGGAAGTGCCTATGGTTTTAGTGGCCTTCTATTTTCTCGAATACCAGCATATAAATTAGTCGAACATTTTCAGGCGCGAAAAATTAAAATTAAACAATTCGTGTTGTTTAAAAAAATGTGTGGAAAACCGCTAAACATCCATCAGTAACATTATTATATGACGTTAGTATTGTACGGGGGAAATAAAGGAATCTATTTAAGTGGACATCATGTCGTTCCAACCCTCTAAAGTCATTTTCAAAGTTTACTTTTTTAAATAAGGTTAGCAGTGTTTTATATGTATTATGACATGACTAAAAGGTAAAGATTGGATTGTAAAGTTGAAATGTCTTTCATGCCACAAAATACAGCAGTGAGGGGTGAGCTCTGATCGTGTGCCAGCTGACCAGGTCTGTTCTCCAATAATGATTGCTTTGCAAGCTGCTCTTGATAGCAGTAGGGAGCCCATAAATTCAACCTTTCGCGTTCTTTTCATGTCGTGTGATAATAGTAATGAGGCAAAGGGGCTCATGTGTGGAGGCTGCACAATGGACATCCACAATTTATCATTATCTGCTCACTAAGGATAATTATAAAGGCAAAATGAGCCATGACAATGCGAGCTTTCTGAGGGTTTCATGGTAAACCTGCTCCATGTATAATTCGTACAACATCAGAAAAGGAGCAGCAGCTGACCCCAAGAACAGGATGAATTGTGCAACTGAGAGTGCAATCTAGCTGAGTTTATTAATAGAAGATGGGTGCCTTAAAACTTACAACCTAATACATTTTGGATGTTATTTTTAAACCAAACAGTGTCCCTCAAAATCAGAATACAAAAGAGATCTCTATGTTTGTGATTTTTATCCTGTATTAGAGAAGGCCACCATGGTGGGGCTGCTCGTTTACAGGCCAAATCCCCTGGTGCCATGTATCGCAGTTGTTTGTTTTACACAGCCTTTTTCAAACCATATACGATATCAATATCTTTATTTTTTATTTATTAATGCCGTATAAAATGCAAACCGTTGTTGAGTGAATGATGCGCTCCTGCCACTTCCGCAGTCACTGCGAAGGGTCATTGGTCGGGAGAGGGCACATTTATCTGAACAAGAGAGCCCATCATCCTCAAAGCTGCAATGGAGCTAAGTTTTTTTTAATCATTTGCATTTGTAATTGGAGTTGTAAATAGCATATTACTTTGTTGCCTGACACCCGAGAATAGATCTAGCAAAATAAAAAACTAGCCAAAGGAAGTAGGAGTGTGAGATTCCTTTGTGAATGTAGATGTGACCAAGGCAACATAAGTTATTTGGCGTGACAATATCGCAAACAAAAGACAAAAAGGAAACATTAGACTATTTTCTAATTTTCTTTTATTCATTGTTTCTATATGACACAATTTCTTTCAGGACAGGTCTATCAAAGGAATTACTTATTAATGTCTTTATTTTTAAAGCACACTACCACCCAGGCATATGTGGCTCTAGCCTAAACAGTAAGAACAAGACAAAAACACACCAGAGGCAGCGGCATAACATTGGACCCTGCAGCCCCTGCAATGTGGAGGGGGCTGAGCTTCAGGGGCGCCCCTCAGCACAGTACCCTGGGTCTGGGACTAAAGTGTTAGGTGGAGGGCGGGGGCACTCTCTGTGTACTTTGCAGCAGTGGGAGGATAAAAAGTAGGAGAGGAAGGGCCAGGAGGTGGACTACTAGAAAGGCTAGGGTATCCAACGCCACAAGGACTAGGACAAGAAGAACCAGGCCCAGGATGACCTAATCTATTAGGGCCAAGGTATATGAGGGGTCCAAGAACAAATAGATGATGGGGAACAGGACAATAAAAACAGCACTATGAGTACTAGGACTAGGGTGAGAAGGATCTGGAGGGCCAGGAGGATGTAGAACAAGGGGATTTAGTGAAAGTGGGCAAGGGCCCAAAGGAACAGAAGGTCCAGAGGCAGAAGTAACAGAAGGCCCTGGACTGTAGAGGGCTAATAGGGCCTGTGTACATCGACCAAGACCAAAGGAACGAGGACAACCAGGGCCAGGAGTAGCAGACCCAAGTAGATAGACCAAAGAGGACCGGTACCAGGAAACTGTTGGAGAGAAAGAGCAGAAACTGGAGAGCGAAGACCACAGACATCAGATCAAGGAGGACTTAGGAGCCAGAAGCAATAGGACCAAGACCAGGAAGAGCACAACCAGATAGGACAAGGGCTAGCACGGGCAGAACACCCTAAATATATAGGGCTTATAAAGGATGAAAAAGTCTAGATCCAGTGGGTCTAGAGTCTGAAGGTCCAGGCGAGTTAGACTCAAAGGTATCCTAAATCAGGTTGACAAAAACTACATGAGTCATGGTGACCCATAATATAGGAACTAGGAGGACCAGTGCCAGGGAGATGAGGATGACTGGACCCAATAGGACCATTACTAGGAGTACAAGGATAGAGAGGACGATTGTCAGATGGACAAAAACTAGGGAGAATAGGCAAACCAGGAGATCAGGAGTTCTAATAGTAGTAGGATGGGGCAGGAGGACCTGGGACTTGGAAGGTTAGGGAAACCAAGGCAAGTGGAACTAGCATCAGAAGACTCGATACATGAGGGCCAGACAAAGGAGTAACAGAACTAGGACCAGGACTACCTAGACCAAGGTGAACTGGATCAAAAGGATTAGGAACGGTCAAATGAAGGCACTAGATAGACTAGGGGAGACGAACCAAGAGTTCTGATGGATGCAAATTAGGGTGAGGAGGATGGAAAGTCCAGTGCTGGGAAACCCTAGGATCCAAATGACATGGGGCAGAAGTACCTGAGAATGATAACCAGTCACACCAGGGCCAGGAAGTACAGGCTAGGAAGCTTTAAGCCTAGCATGAACTGGAGATCAAGGAACATCAGAACTAGGAAATGCTAGGATGATCTGTGACAGGACAAGTTATTGCAGAGCCATGTGTACAAGGTGTAGGAGGATGAGGACCAGGAAGGTCAGGACCAGACTGAAGAGCAAGAAAGATCAGGCTCAGGGGAGCAATGGCCAGTATGCATAGGATACTAGGGTCAGTAGAACAGGGATTATGAAGACCAAAGGGGCAGTTCAAAGGTCACCCAGAAGACCAGAACAAGAGAGCTAGGTAAACTAATATGATCATGATGAGGAGGACTGGAAGCAGGGCTAAGAATTACCAAGTGGGGCAGAGCAAATATTACAAGTAACAGGGCTAGGGTGATGAAAATCTGAAGTAAGAAGGCCAGCCAGCATCTGGAAGACCAGGTGAAATGGGCAGTGAAGGGCAGGAGGACTAGGACCAAAATGACCAGGCTCCATAGGACCCAGAGAACCTAGATCAATAGGACCTGGGTCAATGTCTGCAGTCCCAGTAGGAATAAATGGACAAGGAATAGAGCCAGAAGAACAAAGACAACTCAAACAAGTAGGACAACGATTAGGAGTGCATGACACGAGAAGCAAAATGGGCCAGGAACTGTGGTACAAGGGCTAGGAGATTGATGAGGAGGCGAACCAGGACAAGTTGACTAGGACCAGAAAGGCATGGCCTAGACCTCCAGCAGGTACCGGTCAGGAATGATGCCCTGTCACCTGGTCGTTGGATGCTAACAACAGGTTGTTGTTGTTAAGAAATCCCTCACTGACCTACATGGTAGGTGGCATGCTTCATCATCGAGGCCCAGCTGGATCACCGAGGGCAATCCAGCTGTGCTGCAATGCCTGTCTACAGCGGAGAAGGATTTCTTGTGAAAGTGACGGTGCTATGTGTAGTGAATTATGTGCTAAAAATGCCTGTAGGAAATGCCCTTTTAAAAGTTTTAATGGAAGGGTCCTATGGCATGGGTAAAAACATCGGCAGTATATATTTGAGGTGAAAATGTACCTCTATATCCCTTTCAGGAAGTGAAGGTCTACTAGTTTCAGCCTTCTATGATAATCGTGAGGCTTTCTTCAGGACCAATAGTGCGCGTGGCCAAAAATGTTGTACTGGCCACTGTGGTATATAGTTATATAGGCGCGTACCCTAAAGCGCGCTGTGTGTGTATTGGATCAGTATACTCACAGATCCTGCACGTAAAGTGTCTGAAAAGAAAACAATACATTGCCAAGCATATCATATCATCGTAATCAGAATTGCTTATGTGGTGCTTGTGGTAAGCGAACAATGTCCAGGTGGTAATACCTGCTTCTTTCATACATCATGCATGTCTGGAGCGAGTGCAGCATGCATGGGAACACTGAAAAGAACCTTGCATGGCTACAATGTGCCTTAGATGGGTGCAATCCGCCCGTAAATGGGAAAGTATTACTCACGTTTGTCACCTCTAGCGATACTTTATAACCTGGTTCGTGGATCAGGACCCGTAAACTAATGGGTCGCGGGTGCTGCTTGCAATAGAAAGGCTGCAGTGACACGACATCGCGTGTTTGCGAGACACGTCGATTCACACAGCTAGACCACTGAATTAGAAAGACGTAGCGGCTCGGGGAGGAGAAGAAGGAACGGCGCATGCGTGGAGCGCTGAAACTTTAATAGATTGGAACACGGGTACAACTGTCTTGAAAAAAGTACTCCGAGTGCTCACGAGTTACTAAGAAATGAGGAATAAACACTATTAGTACAAGGACAGATCCCGAGTGCCATCATTGTTGGTTAAAGTACGTGACTGGAGCTATTTTGGCTAACTAGATGCATTATGTATAGGAAATAGTCACAAGTGTCAAAATGGTTGGACAGGATATATTGCATTATTTATATTTATCCTTATTATTTAATATGCTAATGCATAGTTATGCGTGTAGTAAACGTAATGCAAACTGGGAAGGCCGTGGTTCCCATTTGTGGGTTGCCACGACTAGGCTCCTCAATTATGGCTCTAGGTGTGCCCAATACCTCGCGATGTCATTTCATTGTCCATCTCTCCAGAGGTTGACAAGAATTAATACATAGCGATTGTCATGTCAGTTGGTCAGAGAGTGACCATATAATAGGCGTAGGAATTAAGTGCCAGCATTGGTGTTTTGTGTATGTGTGATCAAAATTTTTTTGGGGGAGAATGGCGCAAAGTTATCTACTGTTGGCTATAGAGCAGACGGGGCCCAAGGAGCACGGTTAGGGTACTTGTATAGAGTTCCAGGGGACATTGTCGTTGAGGCCGGTAAGATGTGTCTGGAGTCTATATACCCATTGTTGTTCTTTCTCCAAAAGAGCATTGTGTAAGTTGTATCTATTGCTCTCTAGTTGCTCTATGACTACCCATGTCATATCATTTAGAGTATGTCCTGTAGTGAGGAGTGGTCAGTTGATTTAGTGGAGTTGCGCTTGCACCGGATATTACTCCTATGCTCGCAGATCCTGGTTTTCACTTTCCTGGAAGTCATGCCAATGTATCTTAAACTACATGGACATGTGATCATGTAAACAACGTTAGCTGAGTTACAATTTGTGTGTTTGTGGATCTGCCATGTTTTGCCTGTTTCAAGACTCAAGTTCTTCGTTGTCTTTGTCAAATGACACACGCTGCAATTACCACAGGCGAAATGAGCAGTGATGTTTGGCAGACCCCAGGAGTTAAGGACTGTGTGATCTCTGGTGATGTTCTGTCTGGGGCGCGTGGCTACCAGACTGTCACGTAGGCTTTGTGATCTTTTGTAGGAAAACAAGGGGTGCTCCCACTGTAGCGTTCCTGAAGTCAGTATCCTCCAATTGTTCTGGATGATTTTGGCAACTTTTGTCGAGATAGAGTTGTACGCTGTTACACAAGTTAGCGGAATGGTTGTGTCTTGTTTTTCTGTTGGTTCCAGTAAAGCCTCTTGATTTTGATTCATTGCTCGTTTTTGTGCCTTCTGGACGATTCTTATTGGGTAACCTCTGTTTATTAATTTCTGTGTAAGGGCTTTTGATTGTATTTTGTAGTCTCTGATTTCACTACAATTTCGTCTCAATCTTTAATACTGCCCATATGGAAGATTTTCGCATAATAAACGCTGGTTGTTTACTTAGTCTCCTGGAAGAAGCCCACACTTCTGTGTTCAAGCACGACTGACTCACCTATCCCAAGCAAGGAAGGCAGGTCGTGCTCCCGTATCTGTCTGCCCACCCATCCCTTTCCCCATGGCACTAGATTGATAGTCAGGATCAGAAGACTTTGACTAGCATCTCTGAGAGAGCTGTCTACTGACTGTCTTGGTAAAATCCATTAAAAGTCCACATTTAAGGGGTACTTTTCCCTCTCTAATTTATGGTGTGTAATTGTGCTTATGCGTGGTGCTCTTGAGTTGTGTCTTCTGTATATGTTGTGATGCATATAAGGACATAATTATTGAGAGCTTCACAACGTGGTGGCTCTATGTATCAACATTTTGGGACTTCTGTATTCCATATTTTTGGAGCAGCCCATGCAGTCTCAGTCCAAAAAACACTAAAGTTGGTCATCTGGACTGCAATCTACCTTAAGCCCAGTAACCTCTATAGCAAACAAGCCTGGTTAAAAAGATTTGCTCCTTACGAACACAATTCATCCTCTATCCAGCAAAAGCTCTATCTGACTTAGAAGGTATGGGGTTCTGTATTCATATTCCTTAAATCATTGTTTGCCCTCCGAATTTTTTGTGATGATATTTCTTGAATCATCAGGCTCAGTCATTATATTTTAAGGTAGAGTACACTCTGGTTGACTAGATTCTGGCCATTGGCAAAAACTAAGGATCAGTGCTTATCCTCTTGATTGTCAGATCCTATCCGCCTTGATGCCACACTGAATTTCAGTAGACACCTGTCTTACAGTCTAGTAGTGAGCATGGGGCCCAATGAGAACAGCAGTGCAAATGGAATGTGCTAGAAGAGGAATGAAGATTTTTTTATCCATGCTGGGACACGTTCTATCACCCAAGTCTGAGCTGGATGGGAGCTGTAGCATTCACCACTTTCTCTTATATCCCAGTTCCATTAGCTAGGTCTGCCCATGCCAAACTAAGAGCCACTGGATCCATATTTTGTTAATTGTGAGCTAGTATCTCATTGTTGCACCAAATAATCATTCAGTCTATTTTTTGGCCTATCTATCGAAAATTCAAGACAGCTGCAAACTATTACTGAGTTACACGGCCCTAACACCCGACTACGTAATTGTGAGCTCAATTATAATTTGTAGGACCGCTAGCCTTTCTGAAATTATGAAGGACCAGTTGTAGCTTTAATTTGTGACAGAACTGTGCTAGGAGTTCTTCACCCAATACCTGCCCCAGTATACCAGACACTGCAGATCTGAGAAACATTGTTGTGTTTTCAGTGTTTCAGCCAATATCAATGTGCTTACAAATGCTGCTTACTTTGAATGATAGATTATTGAGTTTCTGCATGAGCACTACAGTATTTTGGCTGAGGACATATCTATTCTCTTTGAACCGGTGTTGTACTGCTCATACATTATTGGTAAGATGACGTTTCTGGCGAACATAGGCATCCAAACTATGTGAGACTGAGTCCACTCTTACCATCAGAATATGTTGACCTAGTATTTGGTTAGGTCACTTTGCACCTCAGAACTTGACATCTCAAATTCCCCCAAACAAATTGTGGAAACAAATCTTACCCTTTTGTTTATAACTTAGGCATGCCCAAATCAGTACACAAGAAATCCACAAGTGGCGTTTCAAATATTTATTGAGGCAACTAGGATCTTGTGTATAGTATACTAGCAGCCCGCCCCAGCGTTGCCTGGGGCAGAAGGGGGCTGGGGGCTGCATTTTTACCCCGGGGCAGAAGGTGGCTGGGGCAGCATGTTGTCGAGCAGTGCACCCGCCGACTCTCTCCCGCCGCCCCACCCCGCCTCCCGCCACATCCGATTTAAGTTAAGTAGCAGCCCGCATGGTGCACCCGCCGACTCCCTCCCGCCTCCTGCCCCAGCAACATCTCCAGCAACGTACCTCTCACTGCTCCTACACTTCCCGCCGCTCCTCCCCGCGCTGCCACTGCTCCTCCGGTTCTCGCCGCTCCGCAGCTCCTACCGGCGCTGTTGTCCTCCGCTCTTCCTGGTTCTGGTGAACGCCGCTCCTCCCCTCACGCAGACGTCGCTCATGTCGTCTGCTCTTCCTGGTTCTGGTGAACGCCGCTCCTCCCCTCACGCAGACGTCGCGGCCGGCGCTAGTTGCAAGGGACTACTTTTTTTCATTTATTAATATTTTAAACAACGTTTTATTTTTATGTAGCCTATGTCCTTCTGCTTGCCCTGAGGTTTTCTAAGATGTCTTGGGTGTGTAGATTGGCGCTGTGGTTCCCGAGATTACCTTGCCCAAAGGTGCAAGTTCTCTCTTTATAATAGTAGTATAGATATACTGAAATGAATATTAAAATGAAGCAAACTAATGTCACCAGCATGACAAGAATGGTAAACAGGATTAATAATTCAGCCATTATACACTTCAATTCATCGTCATCAAAAGATCTTAATTTCGGCAATATGCCATAAAAGAGAACAATGATTTCTAAAAACAATGCAAAAATAGATGACAATATAAATTCGTTGTATAAATAACAATTTCAGCAAAATGTTTTATGACACAAACAATTGGTCCAGTTTCATAGGTATTGGCCACAGTTAAGATTATTAAAACAATAAATAATTTCATATGACAGTTTAAGAACATGTAAAAAAAAGACAATATGCCACGGGCTAAAAGTGCAGGCTTAAGTTCGTGCAATTAATAGCATGCCCTTAAACCACGTAGCAGCCAGAATGAAACTGCAAATACAGTCGGACCAGTTGTGTCGGTTTTTAGTATTCTAAATGCCTGCATGCATTGTCGAAAGCCTAGGTTTTTGCATAGGGGAACAAGCGAATGATTCCTAGCCTTATGATTATCTGAACAAAAAAACAACATGTGCATCTCATTTTCAGTATCACGTTTGCACGCTGGGCAGTTTTTCAGGGCAGAGGGTGACCATCTGCTGGTGACAGCTCGCAGTGGTAAAACACTATACCTCCGCTGAACATATAATTTTTTTGCTAAAAGAGGATAAATGTCATAAAAAAATTGCTCAAATAGATACAAATCTTTGACCAAGAGAAAAGAGGATGTTGTAGAGCCAATTTGTGGATTGCCTTGTGCAGCATTAAGTCTGTCGTCACGGAATATATTCGTAAGCTGGGTGCGTGAGAGTTTTTTACACCCCCGATCTGGATCAGACCATAGGTCGGAAATTTCTAACCTTATGGATTCTTTTCTTATGTAGACAAGCCAGGGAAAATTGCCAGAGCCTGAAAAGGTCAGGATCTCCTTAAGTTCTTCTCTATATTGAAGCAGCTCCGGGGTAACCCAGAGTCTGCGCCAAAATCTCAAGGGTTTTAATGCGAGCTCTTCATTGATCGGTCTAATGCCCAAGTCAAGCTTTAGGGGAAAAAGTGGGGTACTAGATGGTAATGCTATTAACCCTCTTAGGAATTTATTTTCGGTCATGATAATTTCAGACCTAACAGAGGAACCCCAAAGTTCACCCCATACATGATATCACCCCTAGCTTTTGCCTTGTAGACCTCCATAGGCGGCCTCAGAGGTTTAATTGTAGATTTATTAGATAGTTTGAGAATGCCGCCCGAGAGTTGGGCCAATTTTAACTGTGACTTTATCTGCTGGGGGCCCCATGTAAAATTTTCATTAATTGTGACCCCAAGATAGTCAAAGGTGGTAACCTTTCCAAAAGTGTGGCCCCTAAACTGGGGTTTGGTTGGGTGATTCTCGGAGGATTGAAGATCATGAATTTTGTTTTTAGAGAGTCGATCTCTAAGCCTCAAGTGGTGCAGAATTCCTGAAAACCATCCAATATTCTCTGTACCCCCATGGGGGTTTTGGACAGCAGAATGGTATCGTCGGCAAACATAATTTCCGGGACCCTATTGCCTGCCAACTTTGGGGCATTGTTATGAGGGACCCCGTTAAGGTGCTTGATTATTCCGTTGACATAGAGGCAGAACAGGGTCAGTGCAAGCACACAACCCTGCCTTACCCCTCTGTCAACAGAGAATCTAGATGAAAGTGAGCCGTTTTTCCCGCATCTTACTTTGCCAAAGTTGGCCTCATATAGCCTCATCAAGACAGACAGGAGGTGCATGGGAATACCAAGATCAAGAACAGCCCAGAGTTTACCCCTGGGGACAAGGTCAAAGGCAGAGCGAAGGTCAACGAATACTATATAGAGGTCGCAACCCTCTATTCTCACTGTTTTCCAGTATAAAAGTTGTAAACGGAAAATTTGGTCCACAGTGGAGGTATTCTTCCTTTGCCCCACCTGATAGGGACTAAGGATTGCAGACTCCTCTATCCAGTTCTGCAACCGATCCAGAATGAGTCTTGCAAAAATCTTCTGGGGAACATCAATGAGGCTGATGGGTCTGTAGTTGGATGGGAGCAGAGGAGAGCCCTTTTTAAATATGGCCACTATCTCTGCCCCCAGCCAAGTACAGGCAACCGTCATGCCTCTCAATATCGCATTGAACAGAATCTGGAAATAGGGGCCCCAGATATTCAGTTCCTGCTTAAAGATATCCACTGGAAGTTTGTCCAAGCCTGGGGCTTTACCTGAGGCATGTTTGGAGATGGCATTACATACTTCTAGCACCGTGAACTCGGTTACCTCAGGATGCGATGTTAAGGCGGCCTGGGCAACTGGGTCCTATATACAGTCTGTGAGTTCCTCTGGAGAATATAAAGCCCAATAGTGACCTTCCCAGACTTCAGGGGCTATGTTCAGTCCTATTGCTGCTTTCAGCTCACCACTACCATTGTTTATTATAGTCCAAAAATTGCGAACATCTTTGGCTTAAAGCGCCAGAGATAAGCTAGACCATTTTTCATGGTCCCATTCTTCCTTGGCGTAATTAATCAGCCATTTGTAGTGCGCCCTCCTGGTTTTGATTTCAGTTCTATCATTTTCTTTCATGGCCTGCAATAGCTCTTTTTTCACCTGCCTGCAAACAGGATTATACCAGGAGCAGTGGGGGACCCTTTTTGTCCTTCCCGACACCTGAGGGTTGAGTAACTCAGCCAAGTTTAACAAAATGCCCTTATTGAGTATCTCAAGCTTAGATAAATAGTCATAAGATGGTGGTTGGCTAGTTAGTATTGCAATCTCGATGAACAAGGGAAGTATTGAACTGTAAAGTTTCCCTAGTTGTTCCGGGTGTTCAACTAGTTTGTGCCAACTAACTCCGCGCCTATCATTAGAGACGGTAAGGTTGCCGTCATTGGCGTCAGAGGATACGACATCACTCCCACTAACTACTATAGGGTAAACCCAGTTTTAAGATAAGGGCATTATGGTCACTGTCCGCTCTTATGACAACATTGAAATCAATGACCAGTGGACATAGCCTTGTCTCTGCCAGAATGTAATCAAGAAGAGACATTTGTCCCGGTGTGTTGTAGGTACATTTGGCTCGGATATCGGAATGGTTTAAAGTAAGTGCCGTAATTTGAATGGATAACATGGGACGATGCCTTGGGAGCGGGAGCCTGGATCACAGGTATAGACCAGTGCTCGTCGTCTGCAATTAGGGCTTCATCATTTAGGCCCTTGAGGGGTTCATAGTGGCCATTAAAATCACCACCCACCAGCAGGTGGGTGCCAGTCGGAATTGTTAAAATAAAGAGCGATAGATCCTCAATGGTACTAGACTCACTGGCTGGACTAACAGGGCGGGAATAAACATTAATCAACGCAATTTTTAACGCGTTGGGCCAAGTAAGAACCACACACTGAATATCTTTGGAATTAGTGTTTAGGACTTTGGTTGTGCAGCCAAGGTGTATGTAAACCCAGATAGTGAGGCCCCCAGATGGGCGACCTTTCCCTCCCCAGACAGCCAGGACATAAAATGTAGCAAAGTCTGTCCGGTGTAGCTAAGTAAGGGGCCCATGTCTCCTGGAAGAGGCACACATCACTTTCGTCCACAAAGGAGCCCCAATCAGGGCAGGTCAATTTGCTGGGGAGCCCTGCCAGATTCCACGATAGTATTTTAAATGAATCTGGCCCGGAACCCCCGCCATTTTCCTTAAATGGGACCGTGCTACCTATGTTAGTCCGGGTCGCTATGTGCACTAGGGGAAGCAGTGAATTATTAGCCTCAGCTACAGGGATACTAGACTCACTGCTTCTACCAGTGGGGAGCCTACTGTTACTAGAAATGGATTGTATTGATTGATGTGTACTCCCTAAATCTTCCCGCCATCCTAGCCTCACTAGTGCTAGTTCTTTTCCTTTCTTTTGCAATTCCACCCGCTGCCTTATCAGCCATATCTGTATCAAACACTTCCCCCTTTATGGGCCTCTGTGTCAGGCACCATCAATCCACCTGTTCCAGACTACTAAATCTATTGTGTAAGCTTATTGCCGCTGGACCTGGAGAATCTCTGTACCTGTCCAGGCTACTCCCACCTACTGTTGGGTGCCTTACCAAATTCCAGGGTTGCTCAGATCCTAAGCTAGTGCCTAGTTGCCCTGGAGGATAGAAATATGACAGGGGGTGCGACTGTAGCGTTGTGGCCGTGCGAGCCCACCCATGGCACCCTACGGACAATAAGGATTTCACTGGTTACAGTTGGCGGCAGGGGCCTGTTTTTGTTAAGCCAATCTGTGACTTTGTTCTTAAGTGAAATGTGTGACTATTCACTCTCATTTTTCAGGACAGGAACCCCTGCTAAAACCACCACATAGGAACTAGATTCAGGTGGTAGGTTAATTTGGATCAGCCTTAAATTGCCAGAGCGTTGTGGTTGTGTAAATGTGTTGGAATCATTGCGTGGAAGGGTTTATGCCGTGCATTTGGGCCCTGTCCAGCGTTGGAAGCAGCGACTACACGCCCTGTTGTACCCGTACCCATTATCGTGCTGCCAGGCCCTTGTAGTTTGGGATCAGATGCAAGTGACCCTGCCAAACCTGTGGCGCCTGAATCTCGTGCAGCAGGCTCGGCCGGACCCACAATATTTGAACCAATTGGAATAGCAAGTGAATGTTTGTCATCAGCCCTTAATTGTTTCACTGCAGCACCCTGAGATTGTTTAGAAGCATTAGTTAAAAGTAATTATTTGGCTTCAATTGCAGCTAGTCTATCAGTGAGAGGAGACAAAAGATCAGAAAACAAAGACCCCACTTTGGTCCAAAAGTCATTGTTCACAATGGGAGCTTGAGCATTTTGTGTGTCAGTAGCCATAAGTTATACATCAATTGGCACTTGTACGCACTCTTCCCAGGGTTCCAGCATTTGTGGCTCAGACTCCTCCAGCCTTCTTCTCTTTAATTTGGTAAGGCACCTTTTCGTGCGATAACCCATGTCCCGTTTCTTTTTGATAACTCCTTGTGCCTTTGGTGAGTGATCTTTTCTGTTCGTTGGAGGAGCAGTCATCGACCTGTTCTTCGGGTAGGATGGCTCAACTGGTGGCCTTGACTCTATTACGGGGTCTGTCAGATTGCTTGCCGGGATATTAGTTGCCCTGAGAGGGGAGGAGATAGTGCATGCCGAGCCCTGTACGGATCGATTAGCCGGCGAAATGCCATCCCCAAGCTGCCAAGAATGTGCGAGCGCGTCAATTGATAGCCGCCGTTCTGTGACTGCTATCTCTTGCGCAAGCACATTCAACGCTTTTGTCAAGAAGTAGTCGAGTGTTTCCATCATGTCCCCACTTTACATGCTCATCTTATCCAGGCAACAACAACTGCTCTGAGCGGCACCTCTTTCACAAAAGGGTTTCATAGTGTCTGCAATGTTTACTTATTCCTTCCTTTATTCTCCTATTTATTTTCCCCTTTTAAATCACTAATGCCTCTAAAATTGCGCATCTTTGAATTTCTGGTAGTTTTTGGCAAGCAATTTTGAGCACTACGCAATTCAAAAAAGGGTCAGGCCAATGTTTAATTAATTGCTCCGGGCATTAGGTTGCACTGCAGCCCCGGGCGTCATTCGGGAAAGCGCTCGTCACCTCGTCACCTTCTCGGGCGCTGCCCGTGTCGATAAACTCCCCATGCGGCCGCCGGAAACTCGCAGTCACGGATGCCCAGCTGGAGCAAACAAACTCATGGAAAAGCTCACTCCACATACTGCTCAATCCTAACGTTTGGGATTCGGAAGCCTGCCTCGCTTCTCAACAGAAATCCCGGCAAGAATCATAACAAGAATCACTGAGAACGCCAGCCAGCAGCATGCCAGGTACGAATCGCCATTTGAATTAGATTATATGAAAACATATATTTGCACTCCTACCTAACTTTGCCTATCCTAATGAGCATAGGTGTGCTAATTTCCCACAGCACCTAGCATGGTCCAACTACCCATGTACCTGTGTGCGTGTGTCATCTGTCAGCCAGGTCTGGTGTATAGTAGGCTGCCGTCCTTCTCAGGTTTATGATGGGGTGCAGCTGGGTCAGAATTTAGGCAAAGAGTGACCATAATAATCGTGTGGCAATGCTCCTCTGCCTAAGCAAGTTCACCTTCCATTTATGTATTAAACTAACCCATGCATCCAGTGCCTGAGTTCTAGTCCTGCTGCAATTTGTTTATTCTACCCACTCAGGCTGTTGCTTAACATGCAACAATCCATAACATAGTTTGTGGAGAGTGCCAGGGACCTAGAACAGAGTGTTCTAAGAGACAATAATGTGCCTACAAGGAAATGTATATGTAAGCAACTCTTTTCTGAGTACGCACATGTGCAAGCAAAATGTGTTTCAACAGTTACTATTTAAAAAGGTGTCAACCTTAAATGTCAATATGTAAAATTTAAGTGTTTGTGCCCAGGGCCTATGCAACCACATGACATGCAGCTGCAGAGATGAAAGACCCAAATGCAGACACTCTAAAGTACTTATCCCCCTACTTGGCCCTTGTACACTATTGACCAGAGCTTGGAACATTAATTTTATTGTTTGCTGGGTCTTCACACTTTCTGTCCATTGGAAAACTATGCCCTTCTCATATTGTTTGTAAAAATATAAAAGCCAGGGCCCAAGTTATCACTAAGGAGGCCACTGCAGCTTGCCCACTTACTGTCCCTGCCAGTACTGTCAAATGTCAGTATCAAGAGCCTTGATCTGAAAGTATTAGAATGCTTTAGTACAAAATAATTTACTAAATTAATTTGTTCTGCTGAAAAAGGGAAGAGAGTACCAGTATGTGATGGACTGTTAAAAAAGGTGTTATGAATTAAATGCCAGTATTGAGCACTGGTAAACACCAGCATAAATTAAGCACTGTTACCACCTAAGAACTAAAAGCTCATTTGGAGGTCACATTCGAGGTAAGGGAGGTATTTGAGGTTTCTGGCTTATGTTGTTCTACTTTATTTTACCTATTGTATATGTCTTATATCTTAGGTAAAGAAATCCCTGCCTCAATAAGGATGTTGGTGTGTGTGTGATTACTGTGTTATAGTCAGAGACACTGGAATCATGCAGCAACAGTGTAGAAAATTATTGGCCAAGGTTGACCAAACTAGGTAGCAAAGAAAAGTCAATTTATATGACAATAAAAGAAAAACTATACAATATATTGCTAATAAAACGGAAAATGTATGGCTCATTTTGTGCCACTATTATCTAGATATTTTAACATTTTAATGCGTGTTGATACAAAATGAATCCAATTGCCATAGAAAAGGTATAAGTTAGAAATTAAATTTCAAATGCACAACTAATACTCTTCAAGATATTGTTGAACAAGGACAAATTTTGTATGGCACAGAAGTAAATGAAGTCTATTGCATTAACATTGTCCTTCTTACCTCTATGAACAAAAACAGGTTATATCCTATTCAAGATTTGCTTTATTCGATTTTCACAATATATAAAATCATAAAAGCAACAGGTACATATATACATCATTCCATAGTAAATAACTTTAAAAATAGTATTACTTTGACATGATTATTAATCTACAGCATTCCAGGAAGTTAGCAAATCATAAATTTCCGTTTCCTCAGGACATTTATTAAAAAACCAGTCATGGTCATAATACATTTCACATTTTCCAATTGCTGTAGGCTTAGATACGCAGGCCGACATTGCCGCCAAAAACCCTGTCTCAAATATTGTTTAATCCATCTTCTGCGTTCATTCTCGTAAAAGTTACAAAATAAAATCACATGAAATGTAGATTGCAATGATAGATTGTCACATGGGCATAATTCCACATTTCTGGACCAATCATTTTTTGTTGGAAAAGTTATCAGGCGATAGAATAAATCGAATCTAAACCTAGTCAAAATGAAACGGTCAAAGCCCTTAGTACAAACAGATAAATAGGGTTGAATTGCATAGCAGGTCAAAGGCATTTGATGTTGAATTACTGTTTTTCTTCGAGAATTCACCCGAACATCTTAACATCTCAAAATGGTTCATGCATAAGCTTTTTAGTTCTTTCCTAGATAACCCATACATCAACTCCGGGTTTCTAAATAGTTCCGGCCTTTGCAGGTCAGTTAACGTTTTTCTGACATACTCAAGCCATAACATTTGTTTTGCATTATCCAGGGCCATAACATCCTTAATGATTTCCCAGTTGAGGCCCAGTGCTTCGGAGGCCCATATTCTCTGCCAGAGCAAAATTGGTTGTAATTTTATGAGGTCTGAAATAAAGTCCATACCTAGTTCTGCATGGCAGTTAAAAACAGACGTGCCCTGAGGGAGCGCTAACAAATATCTTAAAAAACGATGTTCCGCTATTTGTAAGGACGCTACGTTCTGGAAGCCCCAAATACCTGCCCCATAAAGTGCAATGCTTCTACATTTTGCCAGATACATTTTTAGCAGAATATCGGGAGGTCTTTTGCCTAGTTTTTTTGAAAAATTCATCAATGCCGCAATAGAGCGTTTAAACAATAAGGTCCTACTCTTAACCTCCGGACCCCACGAGCCAGAGCCATCCAATAGTACCCCCAAGTATGGGAAGGTACTAGTATGTTGGATTGTAAGGCCATCCACCTTAATGGGCTTACATTTGGCCCGACCTTTCCCACACAGCATCACAAAGGATTTGTTTGCGTTTATTTTTTAAACCCCTTGCTTACATGAATTCTACATATTTTGAGAGTGCCTTCTGGGCACCCATCCTAGTTCTGGCCATAAGCACTGCATCGTCCGCATAGAGAAGGGAGACAACCTGCTTTTTACCATACCTTGGGGAATCAACTGTGCTGGCCTCCAGTTCCACCTCCAGGTCGTTCATATATAAGGAGAAGAGGAAAGGAGCCAGCACGCAGCCTTGTCTGACACCCTTCTCTATGCGGAAAGACCCTGTACATTCTCCCCTCAACCCATGTCTCACCTTAGCAGTTGCACCTGTATACAGTTGTCGAAGGAATTGCACTAAAGCAGGCTCCACCTTCATTTCATCCAGTATTTGCCACAACTTTGCTTGATCTTCACAGTCAAAAGTGGCTGAGAGGTCGACAAAAATGGCATGAAGACATCCTCCTTTTGTCCGGGTATATTTCCCTTGTATCATCACAAAGTTAAGGACCTGCTCCACGGGAGCCATCCCCTCCCTGAAGCCATACTGGACAGGACTTAGGATATTGTTTTCATCAGCCCAAATTTGTAATTTCTTTAGATCCACCCTGCCTGCAATCTTCATAAGGGAGTCCAATAGGGATATGGGCCTATAATTTGCTGGACTCTCCCTATCCCCTTTTTTATAAATCGGTATAATTACCGATTCAGACCATGTTTTAATAAAACCTTTAGCACAACAAGCCACTAGGACACGTGTGCAGAGTGGGGCCCAAAGATCAGTAGTCTTCTTATAAATATAATTTGGGATCCTGTCTGGGCCCGGGGCTTTACTATTTTTGCTACTATTAATTGCAAGTAGGACTTCCTCATATGAAATGTTTATGGCTATTGGGAGATGATCATGCTCTTGTATAGACATCCCATTTGCCTCTAAGGGCGGCCCCGTTTCTCCACCTATGTTTTTATATACATTCGAGAAGAAATCTATCCACATATTTTCATCTATAGCGATCTCAATTCTCGCGATGTCTTTTTTGGTAAAATAGGGAGCATTTACTGTCTGCCAAAACATTTTAGGGTCTCTGCATTGCGAAGCCTTCAACAAGTTTTGCCAAGCCAGATCTTTAATTTCTTTTTTCCGATGGATCACGGCTAGATTATAAGCCTTTCTAAGGACTCTGATTAATTTGTGATCCCTCGGTTTAGTGCAGAGTGCAGCGTTAAGATGAGTATTTGCTTTTGTACATTGGGAATCAAACCAACCATTACTCTTATTGCATTTCTTAGCATTTGTTTCGGTAAGTAAATCCTGAATGACAGTGGTAACATGCCCAAAGGCATCCAAGATTTCATCGTTGGTGGATTCCTCATCTAAACAAACCAGGATCGGTGTCAGAGCCTTAGATATATATTATCAGTAGTTTTCACTGGTTCCATTCTACTCCACTTTAATGCAAACCCATTCTGGCGTGCCAATACTATATCTTACGACCAAACCAGGGACTCGATGGTGGCAGATTTGTTACAATCAGGTAAATTTAGATACACCCAAAGGGGCAAATGGTCGCTAAGGCCATTTGGATGGAGCACAAATTTTTCCACCCAGTTATAATATCTGGTAGGGAGAATAATAAAGTCAATAACGGATTGAAACCCCCTAGCCATAGAGGTCGAACTGAATTTAACCTCGGGGGAACACATCATATTAGCAAAGCCAAAATCAAAAGTTGCCATGATGTCATTTATTTTTTCCCCTCTATCATTGTGTATGAAGTGATTCATGCCATCACTTTCTTCCCCGACATTTTCCCGTGATCCACATACATCCAAAATACATACATTTATGTTGAAATCACCCACCCAAACCAAAATTACATCTCTTCCTTTGGCTTAGTTTAGGTAGTTTAAATCTACATGCAGGTTATTTAACACTTCTATAAAGTCAGCGTTTTTAATGTTATTGTAGAGGTTTACCACCACTAACTCTAGACCTGAGTATAGTATAACAGATACCATTTGATAATAGGATGAGCAATTTTTCCTTTCGATTCTCTGGACCTTTAACAGATTAGATACGTATACACAGATACCCCCTTTATGTCTGCCGTGCACAGAGCGTACCGCTGGGATGTGAAAGGTCTTATAACCATCCAGATGCTTTTCAGTTAAAAGCCAGGTTTCCTGAACGCATAGTATGTCAGAATTTCGCATAAATTCCCCCCAAACAGTATTAGCCACTTTGCTCTCCAAGCCACTAATGTTTAATGAGACAATCCTTACTTGTCCTCGGGGAGGTGGGGGGTTAGCTGGTATTGAGCAAACATTATAAATAGGGAGCATGGAAGTCTCCACATTAACAACAGTATCCTTACATTCTGCATCCTTCCTGACCTCGCGGACATCTGCTTCAGAGCTGGCTAATGTATTACAATAATTTATCAAAATTGTATCAACATTCCTATTTATGTCATAATCTGGTGCGTTGTTAATGGGCGTAGGAACTTTCTGCCATAGCAAGTCAGACACGTTTTGGGCTTCCAATGGGACCTTTTCTACCTGGACTCCTCCTTCTTCATTCACTTTATGTGCTAGCATCTGATTTAAGAACAGGTCGTAACTGCAGTTATAGTCATTGGCTACAACAGTATTACCACGCAGTCAGTCACAATCGTTAAGACCAGAGAGTGCTGCGAATCTATTTTGCCCTTCAAAAAAGGAAGAAAACCCCTCACCACCCCAGCTTGTTTCACCTGGTGGCCTCATCCTTAGTGGACCCTGACCCTGTTGTGCTTGATAGTACGGCATCCGGATGTATTTCCACCCGTTCCATTTATCAGGTCTTGGACGTTTCTGTTCCCCATAAAAAAACTCTAGTGGTAAGATCTCAATACCCTGACCCCTTGGACCCTCACCATACATAACTTCTCTTAGCACCCTTTCTACAGATGCTGGACTGTTAAAATTGATTACAATTAGGGCTCCCGGTTTTATGGTATTTATTTTTTTGCCATTTCCGTCTGTATTTATCCATATTTATTTTTTGGGCATTTTTTCTGTATTTATCCACATTTATTTTTGCCACAAGCAAAAGACGACGCTACAGCTAGTATTTTTTCACATTTATTTTAATTGACAATGCACACATGCTCTCGGTTGTTATTGGTCAACACAATACATTCATCTGAAACCTTTGCCATTGTAGTACAAGCACATGTGCATTTCAAGAGACTTTGAGGACATTGAGGCTCTTTCTGGTTTGTGAATGAAATGAAGACCATTGAAAACTCGTTCAATATTTGCAGGAGGTTTAAGTCTGGGGGGAAGGGCAAGGAGTGTGAGGGATGCCAGGTCAAGCAAGGGAGAGTCAGGTACCTATAACCACAACCCAACACGCAGAGGCTGATACACACAGACAAAGTACAGACAGGCATGAACTCAGTCTCACCCTATGCAAAAACAATCAGACAGTGCACACTCAGGCACACAGAGAGGAACAGGGAGATACCCCGACAGCAGAAAGGACGATGTATGAATGCAGGTTTCATGTCCACCTAATATTTAATCATTTGATGATGGACTTGGGCGGGCACAGAAGATCCTGGGCAGAGAGGGGGGAAGTGGCGATGCTGACAGGCACACACACAGTATTTGAGCTGCCAGCTGCACCTGAGTACTTCACAGGTCTTTAAAAGGCCATTAACTTGTTAACTAGGCTGGGGGGGGGGGGGCACTGCACCGCTGGGGCCTAATTTGGAGTTGTATATAGTGCTGGCTAGAACATAGGGTATCATTGCACTTTACAAGACATAGCATTGATAGAAGAATTCAACAAAGTATAACAGGAAGTAATAACAACAATGCAACAACGTATATAAATCTCAATGAGAAACAGACAATTCAACATTATCCATCATTTCTCCCCAACTTCCCAGAGGAGTGTACAGTGGTAAACCTCCATTGTTGTCCAATCTTTTTTATAGCGCCAGCTAAAACTGAATGCTTCTGTGAGCTTCACATGAAATGTATAATTGGAGTAACTGGAAGAAAACGATCAAGCAGTTGGGGCATTCTGTACACCCCAGGGCAGGCACCGAGCAGACAAGCATGGATAAGCTTCATGCACGTGGGGAGGGTGGGACAGTCTATCCTGGATCCTGTCAGGCAGCCAGGACAGCCTCAAGGTCCATAGCAGATTTGGAGAAACCGCCTCTTCTCTTTAACAAGGGATGATTACATGAAATACGACATTAAAAAGTAATGAAGAGCAGGGTTTGATGAATATTTATTCCCCAAATCCACCTTTGAGAGTGTTGACCAGAAGTGATTTCTGAGTGAGAAGGGGCAGGCCCTAGGGCAATGTGAAATGTTTAACTGAGGAGATGTAATGTGGCAATACCAGTCTACACTTCGAGGGTGCATGGGGAGGTTTATTCCATGGTGCCCACTCCCAGACTAATATAAGGGCACACTGCAAAAACACATGCTGGTGAATGTCACATTACATCGTGGACTCTACAACTCCCACATTAAGCATCTTAACGCTACAGAAAAATAACAAAAAAAAGAAACCCATGAGACATCACAACACAAGCACCTTCCACCTTCCGGGGGTCATCAGTGGCCTCTGCCCACCCCAGCGCCTAGTGACCCAGACAGCCACACTCTCTAAACAAACCCCTGTCACACCAACGATGGAAACTGAATGTGGAGGGAGCTTCACAGTCAGGCAGGCCCATTGGAATCAAAGGGCTTCAGCCCCCTCCTCCCCCGCCCCCCCTTCGTCCTCGTGTGTGGCAGCCCGGGGTGAGACAGCATCCTGGGCACACACCCAGCTGCACCCGAGCACTTCACAGATTCACAGGTCTTTAAAAGACCATTTTCATGTTAATGAGGCTTTGTTATTGTTTCAACCCCTCTAAGAGCCCCTGCAGCGCCACTCTACCTATTGCTTAAACTTTCAGCTCACCCCGCCTCCCCCCAATTTTTTTCATGCCGCCCCACCCCCTGAAATTTGCCTCTAGTTGGGCCTCTGCAGTCAGGCATAAGAATTCCCTAACTTCAGAGTTAGTGGGGCCGAGGGTGGGGGCCTTCGCAGAGGAAAACTGTATTAATCAAAAAGATGCCAGGAACTGATGTGAAATTGAGCCTTGATGTTTTGGCATCAGATTATGGGTTTTGCAACAACACGAAAAGCCACAACCCCGCAGTGAATAGGAAGTCTAAATGAACACACACACGTTCAATGAATATGCATACGATGTGAGGCTTCTGTGACAAGCTGAGGTAGGCGCACTAAGTGGTCGGGTTCCTGGAAAGTTTCCCTCTGCCTCTTTCTGCCACTCGGAGCCTGTTAACCCTTTGCGTCCCGCGTACCCCTGGGTTGTTCAATTAGCCTGGGTTCACCTTCGCTGCTCTCTGCTCGTGCTCAGCCCCTGGGGGATAATGTTACACTATTGCAGTGGGGAGGACAAGTGGTTTGAACAGGATGAGTGAGGTGACTCACTCATGTGTAGTGAGTCGGACAACTGGGACGAAAGTGGTACGGGTGACAGTTTACTGCTGATTAGATGGTTAAGCGGCTGCGAGAGGGATAAACAGGGCGTGGCAAGGAATCTGAACTGGAGCTCAGCAGCGCGGCTAAATGTGTTAGTATTTTACCGTTTCTACATATAAATACAGACAAAGGAAATATCGTTTTCCGTCTGTATTTATATGTAAAAATCCATAAAAACGGAAAACCGGGAGCCCTAGTTACAATACAGTCACCACTGGGGGAACCAGACAAAGACACCAGAAGCTGCCGTACCCATTCCTGTGGAGCCGGAATCTGTGGGGGTCATCAGGGTCGCTGCACTAGCCTGCCTCCCGCCGCCGCTCTCTCTGCCATCCCGAGAGCAGCCGCCGAGCGGAGAGCGGGACTACAACACCGAGCACCATTTGCGACAGGAAGCCGCACAGCACAACAGCGCGCCAGGAGGCGCATAAATATCAGCGCGTCTCCCCGCGTCGCAGGAGCGGCGTGGGCAGCGCCGGGCGAAGCCCGGGCAAAGGGCGGGCCATCTGTGGGCATCAGGGGATGACAAGGGACGGGATGGACCACCCCCCTGAGAAACATTGTCTAATATGGGTAAGGGCAAACTACAAACTTCTGCAAATGCAGGCGGTGTTAAATCTAAAGTGCCACACAACTGCACTAATCCTACAAACATATTGTCCTACCTTACCTCTGCCGTGGGCAAAATAAATAAAGAAATCGCAACCACAGAATGAGAGCTGGGACTTGAAACTTCCATCATAGAGCCATCAGGATCACCTTTAATTGAAAAACAGACTATTCCTCTGGAGCCTGTGATTTAGATCAACAAAATGATTGACATTTTACCCCCGCCAACCACACCTACTCGTGAGGATGAAGCAGCCGTTAACATCTCCACTGTTAAAAGCCCTTCTCGGGAGGCTACAAACGCAGGTATGAAACATGTAAAGAGGCAGACTAAAAAGCTTAAAATGCCTACATCATCCAATCCGAAACAAGGATACTCTATATCTAGACATTTTGAAACCTCTATGAGAGACATGGTCGAGGGTATACTCACTGAAAAACTGGAAACAGTATTGACTCAGATCTGTAGTAACCCTCGGCGTAGTAGGCGTAGTAGGGCTAAGTGAAGCTACGCGATGTGGGACAGAAACTATGTCCACCCACGCACTTCGTGTAGCCCCACTACGCGCCACCCGCCTCCCTCCCGCCCTCACTAAATACTACCCGCCTCCCTACCGCCCTCCCTAAATACTTAAATAATGTTTTTAAAAAGAATAAACACCATTTACCTTGTCGGCTGCATCTCAGGGGCTCCCTCTGGTAACCGCGCCGCCATCTTGGATACTAATGCGCAGGCGCGGGCGGCCGCGCATGCGCATTAGTATCCCAGATGGTGGCGCGGTTACCAGAGGGAGCCCCGGAGACGCAGCCGACAAGGTAAGTGGTGCTTATTCTTTTTAAAAACATTATTTAAGTATTTAGGGAGGGCGGGAGGGAGGCGGGTGGCGGGCAACTTTGCTACGCCCACGGAGTGGGTGTAGTGTTGCCTGCTACGCCTACTTCGCAAATGGCGAAGTAAGCAACACTACGTCCACTCCGTGGGCATAGCGAAGTACTGCGCCCAGGGTTAATCTGTAGTGACATTACTGTAATGCTAAAAGATTGTGTATTAGAAATTCTGAAAAAATTTGAACGTGTAAACACATTCTTGGCTTTAAAAGATCATTCTCCCACTACTGTTAATACCAATCTGACCAAAAAACCCTGAACCCAGCATTCCCTGTCAAAGGGGACTTCAGATGATTATATACCATCGACTCATCTGAATCCACCCTCCTCACCTATGTTACATAGTGGGATAACATCCACAGGCTATGCCAAGGGCCTTGAGGCCCAGGGGATGGCTATTGTCCCTGATAGTTCCCCCTCTCACCATGAGATCCTTACAGCTGAGAGAGAGCATAACAAGAATAGGGATGTGGAACATAAACATACTATTCATCTACCCCCAGAGGCCACACCGTATGTGGCTATTCAAGTAAATGTACCCCCCCTAAAACTAGGAGAGGAAGAGACACAGGAAACCCTGTTAAGAAATATCAAGGTTTGGTGTGATGAAAACTGCGCGGGTGGCAAAAATATCTCTGCCAATATAAATATGGGGAGACGGGTCAGATGGGTGGGTAACACCAAAAAAAACCTTAAGGGAGATTGTCTCATTGTGAACTTTAATAGACGCTACGAGGCATCTTGGTTATTCTGGGATGCAAAGGATATGCTCACACAAGAGGGAGAGATACGAGCACTACCACTAGGGTTCTTTTATCCTCGGCCAGAGTTACATAGGAGGAGTACACGGGAGAATAGGCGAATAGCTACAGTAAGAAATCAAGTAAGTGAGCCAGCACACTTAAATAGTTGGGCCACCCAAAAATCTGATTTACTACGAAAAGTACATAATCTAAATACTACTGGGAATAATGGGGGAATCGATATGTCAAACAGATTTACACCTTTATCTCATTTAGGTGATATTGACTGACTGATACAAGAATGCTCACCAAACCTGCCCAAATGTCCCTTAGTACATTAGGAAAGAAGGGAGCTTCCTGTAAAGCCCATGAGCTGGAACATTGCAGGCTTACGTTCTAAGATGGATAATAAGGTATGGATTGAATTTCTGAGGCAGTATGATATAGTGGCACTGCAAGAAACGTGGGATAGGGAGTGCAATTTTTGGGTGAATGGGTTTACCTCATACTCCGTAGCTGCCCGCACATCTAGATCAGGAAGGGACAAAGGAGGACTGATGCTTCTAATATCGGTTAACATAAAAGGTATAGTGAAGGAGCTTAATACTGCCTCCCCTAACATCTTAGCTATAGAAGTTTTAATGCCAAATAATAACAAAGTTGTATATATTAACTTCTATAACGCAATACAGGGAGAGTATCCAAATGAGCATATCCATTCACTATTAAAATTCTTATCCTCATATAAAGAAGTTCAAACCACTTTTTTCTGTCATCTTAATGGGTGATTTTATTATTCATTCATGTGACTTAAACTGCCAGTATTTAGATTTAGATTACCCGGCTTACTCAGCCTATCAGCACTTCGAACATAATGCAAAGGGGGCTGCCCTGGAGGATCTACTCACAGAAGTAGACCTGTTCGAACCCAGGTTTGCTGATATAAAGGATAGGGTTCCCACATTTATTGCAAGGGAAAGTGAAACTATTATAGATTATATGTTCTTATCTCCTGAATTGCTAAATTCCGTTTTATTTTATAATGCCATTCAATCCATGTTTAGTGACCACAACCCAGTGGTGTTGGAATTGGATAATACCTCACTTTGTTTTAATACAACAGAGATTCTTAAAGTAATCACTGAGGTTGTAACCAATGATCAGGGGGGGAGATTAAAATGGAATAAAATCATACCAGAGGAGTTTATATTTACAATTAGATCTAAGGTTGGGAATGAAATTAACACCTGTAGTGATCCACTCAGATTTGGGGGGGGGGGAAGTTATACCATCTTTTGAGGCAATCTGTCATCAGGTCTCAATAGAACTTACTTGGAAGCGACAAAAGAAACCCAAACCGGTGCATAGATGGTTTGACCATAACTGCACTAAAATTCATAGTGAGCTGCTGCATGCTTTAAATAAGAAGCCTAGAGACAAGTCTGAGGTCTCCTCTTTAAGGAGAACATACAAAACCACCTTACAAACTCGTAAAAATGAAAAAAAGAGGCCTGGGACTCTTTACATGATAAAGCTACCCTAAGAAATAGTTCTAAATTTTGGACCATTGTTAATACTCCCTTGTTAAATGAGGTAGAAAATGCACCGTTAGAAGTTAACATCACAGAACGGGAATCGTTAAACCTTTTTGAGAACATCTTCGGAAGCAATTTGGAACTTGATATGTATGAGATACACTCTAAAGAATTAGTGGGGTCTCTACAGAGTTTTACCATTAAGTAAGTACAGAAAGCAATAGCTGAAACATCGGGGCAGAAAGCACCGGGCCCGATGGGGTACTGCCTGATATGTATAAGGCCAACCCTGACCTCTGGTCAATAATACTCACTAATGTCTTTAACCTAGCAGCAAGCTCTATCCGGGCCACTCTCCCCAATACCTGGGCCCGTTCCATTATAATACCAGTTATTAAAAAAGGTCAAAGGGGGGACCCAAGATGCTATCGGACGATTTCTTTGATTGATTCATCAATCAAAATATTGGGAAAAGTAATCTTGGCCAGGATAAATGCTTGGGCCATAGATAAAGCTATTTTATGTGACGCCCAATATGGGTTTAGAGGGGGAAGAGGCACAGAAGACCAATGCCTAAACCTACATCTTATAATCAACAAATATACGGTAGCGTCCAAAGGTTCAATCTATCTGGCATTCATGGACCTATCCACAGCTTTTGACCTAGTCAATAGGTCAAAGCTGTGGAAGATGCTCCTGGAGTTGGCATTAGACCAGGCTTTGGTGAACTTTATAGCTGAGCTGCATAGAGACCTTTCTGCATCGATTAGAATGACGCAAGAGGGAAAATGCACTGCTGAGTTTAAATCCGGCAGAGGGGTGCGTCAAGGATGTATATTGGCCCCAATGTTGTTCACACTTTACATAAACTCCCTGGAAGATGTCCTGGTAACTGTAACATCTGATATTCCGCGTATTGGAGGAACGCCCATTCCTGTACTCCTATACGCAGACGATACAGTATTGTAGCCGAGAACACCCAATGCCTTACAACGACTGCTTGACTCATTTGGGGAGTTTATGGAAAGGTTGGACCTGGTTGTCAACACAGAAAAATCCCATTTTATGTCATTAGCGAACAGAAGAAAGTATGTTAAAACAGTCTCCTGTAATGACTCCATAATAACTAAGGTCAGAGTCTTTACCTACCTAGGGGTTGTGTTTGACGATGTAGGCACTTGGGCACTCAAATTACTAAAAAAAGCAGCTGGCGTAGGAAGATCAACATCTGCTATTTTGGGCTTTGCAAAGAGGCTGGGTGGCAAACCGGGGGAAGCAATCTTGTCCATCTATAAAGCAAAAAGTGTGGCCATTGCTAGGTACGGGGCTGCAATATGGGGCTATAAGGATACAACTCTCATACAGAGAGAAGAACACAAATTCCTGCGAGCCCTTTTGGATCTTCCCCACTCAATCGCCAGTTATGCTGTACACCTTGAGCTAGGGATGGGTTACATCTCATATTATTTGAATATGGCACCTATCCTGCAATGGATAAGAACATGGATAAACCTCAACCTAACTTTGAACCACAAGATTATTAAGGATGGTATGGCCCTCGACAAAGTGGCGAAAATACAATGGCTGTCTTATATTAAATCCACATCTAATTATCTTGGACGTCCGGAGATCTACTCCAACCCAGAAATTCTAATTAAAGCCGATATCAACTGGGTAAAAACACATTATATAAAATCTAGGGATCTGGATCGTGAAGCAACAGAACTCCGTAAACCTACTGTGAGGGCTCATTATTTGTTGATATTGACAATGTCTATTCAACCATATCTGACAATTGTCACTAAACCCTTTCACCGATGGTTGCTCACTAAATTTCGTTTTAATCAATCGCACGTGCTATTGGAAAATTACAAGGAGTGGAGCAAACCAGAGGAAGCTTCTCCTTGTAAATGTGATTACTATTCATACCGGGACACGATGCATTTTGTGTTTTTTTGCCCATTCTATACGGAAGGAAGGAAAAAGTTTATTACTCCACTGTTGAAAAACAGGGGTTTCATACACGTAAAACCTGCTTTACTTTACCTACAGTTAATGGAATCCCCTGTTGTTATGTTTGGGGTAGCAAACTTCCTGGCAGCCTCCATTCGTAATAAAAAGATGAGGCAATTAAGGGAAATATCCTCAGATTAAACATAACATCATTAATTGAAGAAATTTTAAACAATCAATTGAGTATTTACATGAAAGTGAACCTCTTGTTTGTAAAATTGTTGTCCCATAGATAGTGTGTACACTTTGTAAGATACATTGAAAATTTATGAATTTGACAACACTGTGTGTTATGTATATATGAATTGTATATTATGTAAATAATTTTAAAATATTTTTTGTACCCTTGATTTTAACATGTGATTGAATAGCATACTTTTATGATTTTAAATAATCGAAAAAAGTGGATTTGACTTGACTTGACTTGACTTGACAGTCACCACTTTTAGATTTTATCTTCCTGCCCAACCAAGACACCCGTCGGGCCATTATGACACGATACCCCACCCTGCTGCCTTCTGAGGTGTTACATGATAGCCAGTGGGCCACCTTATTTTTTAACTGGCTATAGTCCTCCTTTACTCCCTCACTAAGTGGTGGAACATTTCCTAACACCAATACCAGTGGTGCGGATTGGGGCAGTAAGTCAATAACAGGGAGAGTGGCCACATTTTTATTAGAATCGGCCCGGTCTCTAACCCCCTTATGCTTTTTTGATGATGAGGATGGTAAAGAGATGTTCTGTCTATTTTTTGAATTATTTTCCTCGACAATAGCTTTGTTCCCTTGCCCTTCATTCATCAGCTCCTCCTTATTTTTGGATAACCTGAGATCGTCGACTGCAATCTTTGGTATCAAGCAAGTGGTAAATGATGGTATTTCGGCCTGATTACGTAAATCTACAGAGGTACCCCTATTTTGGCCATTAAGTGTAAGATTCACCAGTTTAAGAGTTTTCTCTACAGTAGCCTCATACAGAATGTCCAATTTATCATTTATTATCTTTAATCTCTCAATGAGAGGAAGCGTGAACGATTTAAGCAACTGTTCCATACGAGATACAATGAGTTCCACATCGCCAGGTGCAGCTTGAATATTAACTAGAGGCTGGGGACCCATGCTATGTGAGAGTCTTGTTGGGACAGGCAAGAAAGTGGCGGGGGTATTAGATGTTGTGATCACTTTAGTAGGCACCGATTTTGCAGGTTTATATGATATTTTTTAAACTTTTGGTTTTCTACCTATTTGACGACCACCTTCCCTCTTTCTTTTACCCATTTGTTTGGGACATGTGGCTGTATTTCTAGGCATTTCAACAGCTTGTACAATCTTGGTGGTAATAACAATAGGGTGAAAATCCTCAGAAGATAAGCTAGTACAAGAAGATGTATTCACAACAGTTATGCCAGTTCCCCATTCTATCCCTTTACCTTTACCTAGGGAACTTGGGCTAGTTATGCTTAGTCTTTTGCAGTCAACATGATCCGGTGTGACAGCATTTTTTAAATCGCCCAGAGAGGATCGCTTTGAACCTATGAGTTCCAGGGATAGCCGTTTCTCCGTGAGGGCTATTTGTCGCTCTAGCACCACGGCTTCTCTCGTGATGAAATTATCAACAGTCCCAGTTATACTACCCCCCGTTATACTCGGTACACTTTTTCTACCCTTCCCAGAATGGTTTGCCATGTTTGGGTGGAATGGGATCAATAAGGCTGGAAGCTTTAAGTAAGGATTACCTCTGAATACCACGTACACATTTGTGTTCTTACCAGTCTAAGGTTAACATTAGGGAGGTGGCCCAGCCCAGTCTTGGATGGCCGTAGACATCCCGCCCTTTGCCCGAGCTTAGCCTGGCGAGTCCCGCGCGCATCCTCACGGGACGAGGGACCAGGCGTGTCTTTATGTGCCTCCTGGTGCGTGGAAATTAGCTTCCTGCCCCTGAGGATCTTGGGGATTGTAGGCGGCAACAACAGCAGGTGGACTGGCAGAGCCAAGCCCGGCCGGTTGGAGTCAAGAGGGCGGAGCCAAGCCCGGCGGCGTGAAGGAAAGCAGCGGGTCCAAACAAACAAACAGCCCCACGGTAAGCTCGCAGCATCCAGCAGGCAACTACAAACACGCATTTGTAATGCATGGGTTTTGCCTATGTAATAAAAAAAGAGCTGTTTTCATCAATCATACTCTGGGAGAAGCCGGCCAGAGCTGCTGACTTGAGAGCTGGGGATCCTGGTTTGAGTCTTGGGGCACCACACAACATCCTGTGATTCTATGAAAATCACTTAATCTCTCCGGGTGATAACTTGTTATATAAATATGCTACAATTGTAAAAGGCAAAACTTTATGAAAATATAGTTCCACCAAAGCGGATGTTGACAGGATTTCAGCGGTGGGAAACTGAGAAGCAGGCAACGAACAAGCAGTGGCAAATGCAAGAAAATAGAATACAGCCAAAAGAAATGGAGGAAAAATAAGTGGCATGCACATGAACAAATGAGAAGCCAGCAAAGAGAGGAGGAGGTATGTAAATCCCTTTTAGGTTTGTATTACGAACAATATATTTCTAAAGCACAGCGCATGCGAAACCTAAAAAGCGGCAGGTGGCATCTTGGTTGGAATCTTGGGGTAGAACTAAGGCAAGGACAGTGTACCAAGATTCCAACCAAGACAGTTGACCAGGGCTCTCTCTGACCAAGACGTATTCCTGAATAGTTCAAGAAAGATATATGTGTAAATACCTACTTACTTTGTGTTGTGTCCTGAGATCTTAACAGTGACGACCAAGATTGCAAAATTGAACTGCAGTGAGAGATTGAATACGTGGAGAGGAGCCTGGGGCCAAGAGGTTGCTGTTTCCAGTTCATTATATACAGTGAAGATGGCAGATTCATTGACTTTGTGGACAGGTGGATTTTCATGGGCATTTGGGTTCCCCAGGGCATTTGGAGTGCAGATAGACTAGGGTTGAGGTGCCCCTATAGATTTAGACATCCTCCTGCTTCCACACCCTCCGCCTCCTATGCAAGACCTTCAATTGGATGCCCCCCCCGAACACAGAAAGACTGCCACTCACACCCTCAGAACCAGCAAAATTAACTAAGGCAACACACTATACAGCGGAATAAAAGAAACCTTCACCGCAACATACAAAATATCCAGAACGCCGCCGCAAGACTGGTCCTCAACCTGCCAAAACACTGCCACATCTCCCCGCACCTGCGCACCCTCCACTGGCTCCCCATCGAGGCAAGAATCACCTTCAAGATTCTCACCCATGCACACAAAGCCCTCCAAAACAGTGGACCAGCATGCCTGAACAGCCAACTTGAATATCACACACCCCAACGGACCCAACTATCAGCAAAGCTTTCCTACGCCATGGTCCCCTGCACCAGGAACCCCAGATCTGGAGGCCGCTCCTTCTCTCTTCTCATGGCCAGAGCCTGTAACACCCTACCGCTCCACCTCAGACAGACGACATCACTCTCCATCTTCACGAGAAACCTCAAAAGCTGGCTCTTCGATAGACCTCCTCCTTGATGGACTGGAACCTGCCCCTGCCCCCACCTCCCCAGCACCTTGAGACCCTTACCAGTGAGTAGTCGTGCTTAACAAAACCATGATTGATTGATTGAGACATGAGACCAGCCACGAGGACACGCCCACTGGCTCGACTCAAGATTGGCCACTAGTATCACGCGCAGACCAGTGAAGGGAGAAGTGAAGCTGGGTGTGAGCTCAACGGCAAAGAAAGCATATAATGCTGCCATATTGAGTTGTGCGGGAGCGTCTTCAAAGGAAAGGTACTGTAGAAGCGCTTTGGAGTGCAAAAACAATCAGTGATTCGCACACCATTGAAGTGCAAAACCCTATCTGTGATTCGCTCACCTTGATAAATTTGGCTGTATTCACTTTGGTGTTCAGAAACCAATCAGTGATTTGCACACCTTTGAAGTGCGGACACATAACAGTGATTTACTCACCTTGATATCATTGACTACGTTACTGTTTAATGTAGACTGCAATCTTATGCAAACACTATAACGTGTTCTCTGTTATAGGGACCCTTTTTTCAAAGAAAGCCTTCCATTTCAGTTTTCTGAAGAATTCTGCTAGTTTGCAGTGGAGGCGAAATGTATCCAGGCATGCAGTGGGTAAAAAGCCTATCTCGTTAATCAATACTCATCTCTGTGTGTCTGTCAGTACCAGTGTGAAGAGGTTGGTTACTATATCGGACCCCTGCTGCTTCCCTGTTGGTTGTCGTTTGACATGTTCCTGGTGTTCACTCTCTGTTGTGGATCTTTCCAATGTATGTTGTTTTCTCTTCTTTTCCTCCCACAGCCTCTCCCTCCACTTCATAAAAAAGCCCACTTTTAGTAAAAGGTGAACTCCTATTGCAGTGGAAGTGCTTGTTGGAAGAATGATTGTTGAGGCGTTCCTTTATGGTTCAGGTATAGGTTTGTCCTTGCCATGGTTGTTGTTGTCTTTTCCTCTATTCTTCTTTGTCTGTTTTTGGTTTTATTCCGGTTGTCACCATCACTGGACCAATTCCCTGTATCTGTTTTCCGATCATCTGAGATGGAGTTGTCTGATGAGTAGCCTTCTTTCTCTGTTGTGGTGAAATCTGGTGCTGAGTAAGGGTAGACTTTTGTGAATTAAAATGTGTTTAAAGCTTTTTGGAATTTTTAGATTGGGCTAAATGATTCTTGTGCTGTGTTAGTTCATTATTAATATCTTCCATCTTCTTTTTGTGTGAAGTGATTGTCGTTTTTAGATGTGTTTCAGGGATTTGCATTTCGATTAACTATGGATAAACTGAGAGCTAGATTGACAGAATCCTGCCCGTGGAATTGTACAAGTTACGTGTTGACGTTTTACGTGTCACACGCAGACGAGCACAGAGGTCAATCTCCTCCCCATGCAATATGTGCCCCCAACAGAGGTAACCACCGTGGAGCAGGAAATACATAGCCAAATATAAGTAGAGCCTCTGAAGACAGCACACAAGAGGAGGGACAACCGAGGCAGATCAGGTATCACGAAGGATGAGATACCTTGGCGAAGTAAGTGGGTGTGAACAACCCTATAGGATGAATTCGACTAAAAAGCACATTTTCTCTGTCTCTCATAGAGTGTGACTAGAGGGTCCACCCCCTTGGCCGATTTCAGGAAGCAAGAGGCTACCACTGCTAAAGTCAGGTACCATTTTCTCACATTGCTTTTTAAAAAAATGGGCATATCACAATAATGCTTGACCCTATATATATAATTTTACACAATGGTGATAAGAGTGATCAGCAGAATTTTTTACACCTGCGCCACACCCTAAAAAAAAAAAGAGAAACCCAGATTTATGCCTATAAAATTTAACACAATTTAAAATGGCGAAGCACTCATGGCAAATAGTTCATGTTTGTATGTCAAGTCTTTTAAAATTGCAATTGTGTACATAGTCATTGGAGCCAACCTGGCTGTCAAAATATCTCAATAATGCATAGGGAACATCATCATATTCCGTATGAATTATCTTTACATCACCTGACTATATTGTCTGTCCTGAATAACAATTAATCTGTAGAAACAATGATTCTAATGAATTTTTGTACACTTTTTCTCTGATTTGGAATTGATAAACAACATATGTGGAATACAAAGTGGCACATTTGCTACAAAAAAGACCCAGAGGGGAAGGTTCCTGTCTGGATCAGTATTGATTCCCCCTTTGACACTCCTATTGCCTGCATGTGTGTTTGTTTACAGTTTTTTGACAATCTTTTTCCAGGAAGAAAGACAAATTTGTGACTTTCCTGCTAATATAGTGGGTTGTAAGTACAATCCACCCACACAATCGCTGCATGCCTTAGCGCGCATGCTGGCTTTTCCTGTTGGTACTGACAAAACCATTCTGGCCCTGAGAGGCACCCTAGAAAGATAGCTGGAACATGTAGACTGTTTTGAGGATACGTTGGTTCAAATTAATATCCTAGAAATATCCTCCACTATAAACTTTTTCACATTAACCAATATTTCCTTGTTTAAACTTTATGTCCAATTGACTGGGAGTATTGAGCCATTTTTAAACACTGCACTTTGTCACTAATTTTAGTCACCATCAATACTTCACCCTAAAAAATCAAACCAGCTCTGCTGTTATCAGGCGCTCTAGCACACCCTAGAAACATTCGGTAAGCAGAGTGGGTACCCTATGACTAAGCATGTCACCTAATAGGTAGGTGAATGAGGGTTCTTTACAAAACTTTATGGGTTCCCAGGCACTATAGCTACCAGAAATAACCATGTATAGGAGGCTATAGGTATAATAGTGAAACTAATATAAGACCTGTTCTCATTTTGTTATTGTACGGATAGAATAGGTTAGTCTCCTGGCTTCTCACTCTGAGGTTGTTATTTAGATAGGACATATTAGGACTTCAGTATATTATACGCAATGGTATTGTGAAAAGGTGTACTAGGGTACTAAAGGAATGTCTACATTTAGCCAATGTTAATGGAAGGAATTGTTGGTCATCAATCTATGTGTTATTATTGAGTTATCACACCACACCCAGATTGTCTGGAAAGAAATCTGTATTTTATTAAATGAGAGGAATGCCTCCTCTATATATGAATCAAGTGTTGATGTTAGATATTATAGATTATATAAAGTAAGATTTAGACAAAAACTATGTGGACAAGAGTAGTTGGAGTACTTTACAGACAAATCTAGCAAGTATGTAACTAAGTTGAACATGGGCAAATGAGTGCACATGAAGATAGGTAGACTAGTCAGGTTTGGGGAATCAAGGCTTTCAGAGCCTATGAGAATTGTTAAGGTGGGTATACATGTGGTAGAATTAAAGGCTAGTAATGTGTGAAGTAAAGTGGTTAAGATTTCAGAATGTCTCACAGTAGGCAAGCTATCATTTCCCAAAGATGTTATTCCAGTAAAAACACGAATGAAGGGAGGTCATCAGATGCCAAACATGTGGCTTCACCAGATATCAAACATGCTGATTCAGTAGTACGCCAACGTATCCAATGCAATAAACAGAGACCTGTATGGTTAAATGACTACCATCTAACAATTTTCCTGATCTTAAAAAGAGGGTATGTTTTAGGTAGTCAACAGTTTTTCATTACAGAATCCTTTTTCATGATTTAATGGTATATATATAGGAATAATTTAGCGGGGTTTCCACCCAATATAAGGAAAGTCAAATGTATTCATTTGATATAAAATATGTTTGTTATATTCGGTTTGTAACACCGTTTTCTAATTTCTTCATTTGGCAATGAAGAGAGATGTGGCATCTTGTTTGAAATCTTTGGGTAGCACCAAGGCACAGACCATACACCATGGTTCCAACCAGGATAGTTAGTCCTGTCTCTCTTCAACCAGGACGTATTCCTGAACAGCTATATATATATATATATATATATATATATATATATATATATATATATATATATATATATATATATATATATATATATATATATATATATATATATATATATATATATATATATATATATATATATATATATTCACTGAAAAAACCATAGGTTGTAGACCATATATAGTTAGGGATTAGCATTTACAAAACCTTATTTTACTCGCACAAAACCATTGAAATTCGCATATATAGTTAGTTGCACTAACTATATATCGCGCACCCGCAATCCACTGCTGATGATGTCACATATTACATCATTCATGACATGGTCAGTGACATCACTGATGACATCACTGATGACATCTCAAATGACATCACTGATGACATCACTGAAGACATCTCAAATGACATCACTGATGACATCTCATTTGACATTACTGATCAAATCACTGATGACATCATTCATGTGATAATACGATGAACCTCTTCAGACTCTAATATAACCTTAGATACACTCAGTGTAAACAGACACTCACAGACTGTCACTCATCCATGGAGTTACTCACACACCTAGTCAGTCATGCAAAGAATCAATCACACCTCCATTTCCTCAACTATACAGTTATACACACCTTACTTATTCAAACATATACTAACACATATTTACTCTCTCATACAATCCCTGATACAAGTTCACAATGATCCATACAGCCACTCACACATTCACTGGCTCTTATGCACAGTTATTTATATATGTCAACTCTCACATGTACTGTGTTTTACATATGTACTTACTTTTACATGTAGCACTGAGATATCCATTCACTCACCAATACACTCATGCACACAGTCAACCGCCCCTACAGCTGTTTCCACATGCTCTTTTGAACCCATACATCTAGTGAATCAACTGCTCACACATCTATGCACAGAGTCATACACCTCCCAGCCACCCACACACACACTCAGTCTCCCATACAAATACTTGGGCAACCAATCAATAACCCATATAGTTACTCATATAGCTACTGATCAACACATGCAGCAGTTTACAGAACAACAGATATATTGATGCACAAATTAAGACAGTTTAGTCACTAACCCATGCACTCAGTGAGACATATTTAATCACTCTCTCATACAGTCAGTCATGCACCTACTAAATCCTTCTTCCAGACACTTATACATCCACTCATTCTTCAATATGTAAGACATATTTTAACTTTACAGAAACATACAGTCACTGGATGATGTCATCAGTGATGTCATCAGTGATGTCACTGACCATGTCATGAATGATGTAATATGTGACATCATCAGCAGTGGATTGCGGGTGAGCGATATATAGTTAGTGCAACTAACTATATATGCAAATTTCAATGGTTTTGTGCGAGTAAAATAAGGTTTTGTAAATGCTAATCCCTAACTATATATGGTCTATAACCTATGGTTTTTTCAGTGAATTTTCAAGGTTTTGTAAATGCTAATTCCTAACTATGTATGGTCTATAACCTATGGTTTTTTCAGTGAATTTCAATGGTTTTTTTAATAGCAAATATCAAAAGCTTTAAAATGTCAAGTACGTGGTAGGTAAAAACATTTTCGTGTTTATGCACGCTGATGTGCTTTGAACGCTGCCCCCCCCCTCCTCTTTTCTTTTAGGAGTATTCTCTCTTTGCAGATAGTGAAGGGTAGGTAACACAGGCCTTTGCCCCAGTTGTAACCCGTCGTGCCTGCTTCCCTCTCCATTTGATTGATTGTTATCCTAGCATTTATTGTTTTGGAATTGGTTCTCTTTTGTTCATTCTCTATTTACAAACAAGCACAGAGTCGCAATACTCTGTTTAGTCTTTGCAGATAGTGAAAAATCGTTAAAACAAAAGGAATCAAGCAAAATCAGTAGGCCACTAATGGGATCTCTTTTTGACCTCGCTAAAATAGAAACATTAGGAACAACCCCTCATGAGAAATACGAAACTAGTGAGAGGAACTGAGCTCGACGCCATGATAGCTGCAAGACAGCTCGGCTCCGTCGCCCACCCCGCCCAAAATAACGACAAACCCTTTGCAAATATTATAAATATATACAACACACCAGCAAAGTACAGGGTAAAACGTTTTATTAAATAACTATTTACATGGCAGCCTGCTGCAACATCGATCCAAATGCATGCCACCGTTCCCGGGATTTCTCCCCAACTACTCTGCGGCCTACGAGCTGGAGAGGCCGGGGCGTTGACTAGGCCGGGCCTCCGGCTGCAACCACAGCGCCAACGATCGCTGCTGACGGAGGGGAGCCTTGCCGGTGAGAGCCACTGATCTGAAGAACATCTGCCTGCGGTGCCTCCCTGAGCCGCTTGACGGAGGCCCCCGAGGGGCGGTGTGGTGGCGCGGACTCGGAGGGGGCGCTTGGCTACTGCCCCCTCCCCAAGTCTTGTTGCCCTGGTGTGGCCTGAGATCGCCCCGACATAGGCGGCCAGCTCCCCGGGTCAGGCGGAACTTGTTGCCTTTTGGTGAGTCTTCCATTCTGGACCTTGTCCCACAATCCGTTTAACCTGAAGACACGTCCTGCAGTGCCCTGGTCCAACCATCCCATATACCTGCGCCAGGAGACGGCATGGGGTGCACTGGAAGGGAGAGGCGGCGCGAACGAGCCTCCCCCACCTCCACAGGTGGAGGTTTCTCAGCTACACCCCAGCGCTTCACTCGGCCAGCTGAGTTACGCCCGCTCCTGCGGCACAGTGCCTCGCTCGGCCAGCTGAATTGCGCCTGCTCTTGCTATTACAGCGTCTCACCCGCCATCCGGCTGAATTGCACCCACTCTTGCGGTACAGCAACAGGCGGCTGCCACGGAGCTCAGGAAATGGCGGTCGGCTCCACAGACTTGGGCCTGGCCTGCAAGGATGGCCCTGGGCAACCCTGGAACTCGGACGCTTGACTGCTAGGGCATGGGCCCCATTCCCAAAAGCGTCCCCTCAGCCTTGAAGATTCTACAAGAGTCACCGGGGCCCCCAACTCCCGCAGACTTCCGGTGGGGAGCAACTGCCATGATTGCTCGCGGAATGGCCACGACGTAGCCACGGGGTGCTCTCATGTTGACGCCAGCTTCAGTCTGAAACATCCAGAAACACTGTAGACTACCAATTCGATCAGTTCCGGTAGAGCCCCAACGTGACCCGGTAGAGAAGAACTTGCCCTCCCCTCTTTGACTGATGGTTCTTGTTGCCTGTCCCTTCTGTTGTCATTTAACGGAACTTTTTGGACTGCTGAAAGGGGTTCTGTTCCGACCGCTGGTTGGTGGAGACATTTTGACTATATTCTGGACCTGCCCGGCCTCGCCCAAAATGGCGTCGGTATAAATGAGACTCGCAACTCCTTGATGTGTACTGGTTGCTCAGCCTTGATATCACGAGATATGTATGCAGTTTTGGAGCACATGGCGGGCGGGGACGGGTACTGATTGAACATTTGGACATCCCTATTGATATTAAGTTCTGATGTATTATTCATTACTGTACTATTGAAAGTTCGAATTAACGTTACTCATGGTACTTGCCCGCAAAATGTATATCTAGATAATTTCATTGTAACTGTTAGACACCTTAATTCCTGCAACCTAATGGCCCGCCCGTTACGTTTTTCTACAGTGTAAAGGTCCCCTCATCATATACGATTCCAGTTTGCTCCGTGGCCGGCCCACGTGGTTGTAGGCCCGTATTTGTATACTGACATTTTTGCAAAAAAGAGTTTTCGAAGGAAGTATGGAATCAGCGTCATAACAATCGTCTAGGTTGGTAAGGTTTTAGAATAATGGCTGTTATTCCCAAACAATAGAAGACAGATAATGCAGACCCTTTGCCTGAATTTAGGATTGATTGGAATTTGTATCCGTCACACCTGCCCATTTTCCAGAATTGTTAGAAAATGGTCGACCGTAGCTTAAGGTATCTGCCGAATGTAAGGTGTGGTATTTTGTCCCATAAAATAAGACTAATTGAGAAACAAATACACGAAGAGGGAACTCGAATTTAGAGACAAACAAAATGAAACATTTTTTGGCATCATAAGAAGGGGAGGATATGTTACACAGAAAAATAATGCGAAAGGGAGAGCCAAGATCTGTTGTATCACACGTTCCTGCAGCTAGTCTGATACATGGTAAGTAGAAGCTTTTTCGTGTTTGCGCGCGCTGACATCCTCTGAATGCTGTATCCCCCCCTTTCTTTTCTCCTCTGTAGGTTACATCAGAGTTTCGACTGAAGAATGGAGTGGACATGGACCGCACCGTGCTCCATGTAAGGAAAGACATAGACAAGCGCTGTGAGATATTGCATGGAGTGCAGACCATCACTGGGAACGTGAAAAATTGTATGGTGTGACTGTGCGTACATGCCCTGATTGTATGGTATGAATGTGTATGTATTCCATATGCCCGGCCGATAAACGTTCTGTTTGCGCAACTGCCGCGTTAGAAAACAACATCGTGACGCGTCGCGTAACCGCGACGTATCGCGTTGTCGCGTAATGCGTCATATGACGCGCCGCGTTAGCGCACCCGGAAGTGCTCCGGTGCGCGAGGCGCAAAGCGCAGCTTCCCGGAAGCGATCCGGGGCGCGGCGCGGAGCGCGTAACGTAAGCATAACAGGTCATGTGACTTGTTAATAAAACTTTTCATTGGTTCATTTTACTTTTGGGTTCCTAATGATGTAAGGCTAGGTCATGTGACCTAAAAATAACACTTTTCATTGGTTTAGAACTATTTTTTGTCCCAAATGATGAAAACCCCTCCTTGTTTCCTCACTCTGACTTTCATCTTTGTGAGAGGAAGACCTTTTTTCATCACTTAGCAATAGCAAGTGTTGTAGCTTCAGCTGGTGCACCCCTACCACCACCACCACCACCTCCTAGGAAGAGAGTACCACCTCCTCAGGCGGTGGTTGAGCAAGAGGTGCCCCCCCCACACCTTCTTGTTGCCTGATTCGGCCAGCTCAATCGATCGAGCATGAGACTCTGTTGTGATCTGAAGAACCGCTGCCTGCGGTGCCTCCCTGAGCCGCTTGACGGAGGCCCCCGAGGGGCGGTGTGGTGGCGCGGACTGGGAAGGGGCGCCTGGCTCCTGCCCCCTCCCCAAGTCTCGCTCGGCCAGCTGAGTTGCGCCCACTCTTGCGGCCTACGACATGGAGATGCCGGGGCGTTGACTAGGCGGGGCTTCCGGCCGCAACCACAGCGCCAACAATTGCTGCTGACGGAGGGGAGCCTTTGCCGGTGAGAGCCACTGATCTGAAGAACGGCTGCCTGCGGTGCCTCTCTGAACCGCTTGACGGAGGCCCCCGAGGGGCGGTGTGGTGGTGCGGACTGGGAGGGGGCGCTTAGCTCCTGCCCCCTCCCCAAGTCTCGCTCGGCCAGCTGAGTTGTGCCCACTCTTGCAGCCTACGACATGGAGAAGCCGGGGCGTTGACTAGGCGGGGCCTCCGGCCGCAACCACAGCGCCAACGATCGCTGCTGACGGAGGGGAGCTTTGCCGGTGAGAGCCACTGATCTGAAGAACCGCTGCCTGCGGTGCCTCCCTGAACCGCTTGACGGAGGCCCCCGAGGGGCGGTGTGGTGGCGCGGACTGGGAGGGGGCGCTTGGCTCCTGCCCCCTCCCCAAGTCTTGTTGCCCTGGTGTGGCCTAAGATCGCCCCCGACATAGGCGGCCGGCTCCCGGGGTCCGGCGGAACTTTTTGCCTTTTGGTGACTCTTCCATTCTGCACCTTGTCCCACAATCCATTTGACCTGAAGACACGTCCTGCGGTGCCCTCGCAATGCGGCCTGATCCCTGAATGTGTGCCGGGGGACGGTATTCCTCGCTCGGCCAGCTGAGTTGCGCCCACTCTTGCGGCCTACGACATGGAGAGGCCGGGGCATTGACTAGGCGGGCCCTCTGGCCGCAACCACAGCGCCAACAATCGCTGCTAACGGAGGGGAGCCTTGCCAGGGAGAGCCACTGATCTGAAGAACCGCTGACTGAGGTGCCTCCCTGAACCGCTTGACGGAGGCCCCCGAGGGGCTGTGGTAGCGCGGACTGAGAGGGGGCGCTTGGCTCCTGCCCCCTCCCCAAGTCTTGTTGCCCTGGTGTGGCCTGAGATCGCCCCCGACATAGGCGGCCGGCTCCTGGGGTCCGGCGGAACTTTTTGCCTTTTGGTGACTCTTCCATTCTGGACCTTGTCCCTTGATCCGTTTGACCTGAAGACACGTCCTGCGGCCTGGTCCCTGAATGTGTGCAGGGGGGCGGTATTGATTGGATCAAGATGGCGGCTTCACACAAAGCTGACTCAAGTGTTGCTGCTGATGCTATGCAGACAAAAACTGGTTTTCAGTTTGTTCATTCTTCAGGATTTTTCCATCCAAGGCTGGTTGAGAGTTTGTAGAACGATGGTTTCAGATTTTCAACATACTACTCTTCAACATTCTTCATAAATGTAACAATGTGAGACTCACTAGGAGAACGGCCGTTTATCTTTCCTTTCAAAATGCTGCAAACAATATTTTCTGAATGGAAGACACCATCTTGTAGCATAAAGGGCTGCGTCAAGGGTGGTATTGCCCAGAATGTCTTGTTTTCTAGTGCTCGTAATGACGAAGCCAGAACTGCCGAAAGGGATTCTGGTCCTGCCGCTACTTATTGGAGACATTGAACTATACTCTGGACCTGCCTGGCCTCGACCAAAATGGCGCCAGTATGGGAGCGACTTGCAACTCCTTATGACGTTCTAGTTACTTAGCCTTGACATTATGGGGGATGTATGCGGTCTTTGTGCACATGGCGGGCGGGGAAGGGTACTGACTGGGAATACGGACAACTCTATTGATGTAGATTTTTCATTATTGATTATTGTATTAATAAAGCTTCAAAGTAATGTTACCCATGATACTCACCCATGGTGTGCGTATGGACGATTTTATTGTAACTGATCCTGTTATACTTTCAATTAAAAAATCAACCTTCACTGATCCTGCAACCGTTTGTCACGTTTAGTTTTTTCAATTAAATGGCTCGCTTGTTACTTACTCCTATACCCCTGGCTTTTGAAAGACACCATCTTGTAGAATAAAGGGCTGCGTCAAGGATGGTTTTGCCCAGAATGTCTTGTTTTCTAGTGCTCGTAATGACGAAGCCAGAACTGCCAAAAGGGATTCTGGTCCTGCCGCTACTTATTGGAGACATTGAACTATACTCTGGACCTGCCTGGCCTCGACCAAAATGGCGCCAGTATGGGAGCGACTTGCAACTCCTTATGACGTTCTAGTTACTTAGCCTTGATGTTATGGGGGATGTATGCGGTCTTTGTGCACATGGCAGGCAGGGAAGGGTACTGACTGGGAATACGGACAACCCTATTGATGTTGATTTTTCATTATTGATTATTGTATTAATAAAGCTTCGAAGTAATGTTACCCATGATACTCGCTCATGGTGTGCGTATGGACGATTTCATTGTAACTGATCCTGTTATACTTTCAATTATAAAATCAACCTTCACTGATCCTGCAACCGTTTGTCACGTTTAGTTTTTTCAATTAAATGGCTCGCTTGTTACATACTCCTATACCCCTGGCTTTTGACCCTTTCCTACCGCTCTCGGGCGATCTATGTAATGAACAGACTACCATTGCTGAAACACAAGGGAATGCATCTCAGAGAGATAAGTCAAGTACGTGGTAGATAAAAACATTTTCGTGTTTATGCACGCTGATGTGCTTTGAACGCTGCCCCCCCTCCTCATCATTTAGATTACCACCGCCCATTGCACAAAAGCGTACCGGGCGCTCCCCACGCAAAAAAACAATTTTATTATTTTTATTTTTTTTTGCCCCGCGGGGCCCTTTTAAAGCCTCCACATCAAACCTAGGTGGTCAGGGAGGATCTACTATGCCCCATTATGGTCATTTCCCCCTTTGTTTTGGCCTCCTCTTGTCTCTCGATCCTACCGAGAGACAAGATGGCGGCCGCTCCGGACTGTTTAGAATGTTGACAGACACCGGAGAGCCAATCAGCTTCGCTTCGCAAAGTTCCGTTACGCGTCAAGTACACGAACCGGAGCGCTACCCGGAACGCTGTCACAGATATATATATTTCTTTGAACGTTCATTTATCAAAATCCACTGGAGCACATATATTGAGACCTAGCATAGGCACATCGGGCTAACAGTCCCTACAATTTTGCCAAGTTTCGTGCAAATCCATTCAGCCGTTCGAGCTAAAAGTGAGGCCAACCGGACTATGGAAATTAACATGGGAAAAACGCGTTTTGGGACCCCCCTTTTTTCTCGGCCTCCCCTTGACGAAACCCCCCCAAATTTTCAGGGGCTGCTCAGAAACAAAATGTTTCATAAAAGGGGGTGGTGATGAACAGAGTGTCTGAATTAAGCAGACCACTCTTACCCAGTCCAAAGATCAGGGCTTGATCCATCACCGTTTTTTTAGCTCACTGCACCATCCCAGCTCAGAACCTGGCTACATGCAAATTAGTCTGTTCCTGTCCCAGTGCATGATGGGAACAGGGCAAACCAAACTACCAAGCCAATTCTTATACTGGGAAGGAAACAAGCTTCCGGGGACCGGTTTCTGGCATTTCAGCCGTCTTCGGCCCGGCTTGCTTGAATCCTGATGGTGCAATGAGCAAGGGACTCACATCTGAGTATACCCTTCCACGCTTATGTGGACAAAATGATTCATGATGCCATTTTCCTGAAAATTTCAGCCAATTCCGGTTACAAACGCCAAAGTTATTAGACATAGAATTTTCAAAAATCCCATAGAGAAAAAATCCTAACTATATATACCTACTGGCGACCGCCAGTAGGTAATATATATATATATATATACAGGACTCAAAGTACCAGCAGGCTCTGGGGGAGTCAACGCCCATTGGGGCAGGTGCTTTGGCTCCTCACAGCGTTTACACAGCCTCTGAAGAAATGCTCGGTGAGAGCATGAAACGCGTCAGGCTTTATTTCAACAGGACTTTGCCTTATCACTTTCTGTGATGTAAACCTGCCATTAAAAACGTGATTTATACCTTCCTGCCTGTGGGCTCTTCTGAGTTGGGATGACTCTTACGTTGGATGTTTACCGGCCGGTCCCGGTCGGAGAGGAGCCCTGCCATGGATTAATTGGTTCGAGCTGCAGTTGCATGCACACAGCGAGATCTGGCAGAAAGGCTGTTTAGCAGGTGTCTATGGACTTCACAGCTAAATATGAGACAATTTCCTAACCCACTGGGGTGTTATTGTCTTAAAAGGAATACAACGCTGGGAGCAGCGCACTTGCGCTTGATACAGGACTCAAAGTACCAGCAGGCTCTGGGGGAGTCAACGCCCATCGGGGCAGGTGCTAGTGTTTAAAAAAACTTTGGCTCCACACAGCGTTTACACAGCCTCTGAAGAAATGCTCGGTGAGAGCATGAAACGCGTCAGGCTTTATTTCAACAGGACTTTGCCTTATCACTTTCTGTGGTGTAAACCTGCCATTAAAAACGTGATTTATACCTTCCTGCCTGTGGGCTCTTCTGAGTTGGGATGACTCTTACGTTGGATGTTTACCGGCCGGCCCCGGTCGGAGAGGAGCCCTGCCATGGATTAATTGGTTCGAGCTGCAGTTGCATGCACACAGCGAGATCTGGCAGAAAGGCTGTTTAGCAGGTGGCTATGGACTTCACAGCTAAATATGAGACAATTTCCTAACCCACTGGGGTGTTATTGTTTCAAAAGGAATACAACGCTGGGAGCAGCGCACTTGCGCTTGATACAGGACTCAAAGTACCAGCAGGCTCTGGGGGAGTCAACGCCCATCGGGGCAGGTGCTAGTGTTTAAAAAAACTTTGGCTCCACACAGCGTTTACACAGCCTCTGAAGAAATGCTCGGTGAGAGCATGAAACGCGTCAGGCTTTATTTCAACAGGACTTTGCCTTATCACTTTCTGTGATGTAAACCTGCCATTAAAAACGTGATTTATACCTTCCTGCCTGTGGGCTCTTCTGAGTTGGGATGACTCTTACGTTGGATATATATATATATATATATATATTACCTACTGGCGGTCGCCAGTAGGTATATATAGTTAGGATTTTTTCCCTATGGCATTTCTGAAAATTCTATGTCTAATAACTTTGGCGTTTGTGGACGGAATCGGCTGAAATTTTCAGGAAAATGGCACATTTTGTTTCTGAGCAGCCCCTGAAAATTTGGGGGGGTTTCGTCAAGGGGGGGCCGAGAAAAAAGGGGGGTCCCAAAACGCGTTTTTCCCATGTTAATTTCCATAGGGCGGTTGGACTCACTTTTACCTCGAACGGCTGAATGGATTTGCACGAAACTTGGCAAAATTGTAGGGACTGTTAGCCCGATGTGCCTTTGCTAGGTCTCAATATATGTGCTTCAGTGGATTTTGAGAAATTAACGTTTAAATCAAGATATATATCTGTAACAGCGCTCCGGGCAGCGATCCGGTCCGCTTACTTTTCGCGTTTCGGAACTTTGCGCGCAGAAAGCTGATTGGCTCTCCGGTGTCTGTCAACATTCTAAACAGTCCGGAGCGGCCGCCATCTTGTCTCTCGGTAGGATCGAGAGAGAAGAAGAGGTGAAAAACGAAGGGGGAATTTAATGAAAGGGGGCAAGGTATCCCCCTCTTCACCCCCTAGGAATGTTGTTGGGGTTATTAAAGGGTCCCGTGGGGAAAAGAAAAAAAAATGATTTTTAACGGTATAAGCGCTTCACGGGCTGCGAACTGGGCCGCAAACTGGTAGCGAAACGGGAATTCGCCATTTTGTGCTTCGTTAATTAAATTACTAGGTATAAGGGGGTGCGGGAGACGTATCCTAATCCCCTATGTTTCCTGAGGGTGGCTGAGGAGGCTGATATATGTTGATACATCTCTTCCAGCGGCTGTGCGTGAGCTTTTTTTTTTTTTTGCTGCGTGACAGTCCGGAGCGGCCGCCATCTTGTCTCTCGGTAGGATCGAGAGAGAAGAAGAGGTGAAAAACGAAGGGGGAATTTAATGAAAGGGGGCAAGGTATCACCCTCTTGACCCCCTAGGAATGTTGTTGGGGTTATTAAAGGGTCCCGTGGGGAAAATAAAAAAAAATGATTTTTCACGGTAGAAGCGCTTCACGGGCCGCGAACTGGGCCGCAAACTGGTAGCGAAACGGGAATTCGCCATTTTGTGCTTCGTTAATTAAATTACTAGGTATAAGGGGGTGCGGGAGACGTATCCTAATCCCCTATGTTTCCTGAGGGTGGCTGAGGAGGCTGATATATGTTGATACATCTCTTCCAGCGGCTGCACCATCTTGCCTTTTTTCCAATGCCACAATTTTGTCGTGCACGGCAGCCATTTTAGATGCCAGGCTGGTCCCAGGCTATCACCTACCCCTGCGGATGTAGTTTATGGCCCCAGCTGTAGAGAATTCAGACATGCCAACCCTCCCGATTCAGGCGTGTGACTACTGATTTCAGTGCTAGTCTCCCGCCTCCCGATTTCTGCAAGCAAAAACCCGGGGGCATATCACGAACAACTAGCGATAACTTTTGTCTCTAACTTGTTTAGAGACAAAAATTATCGCTGCACATCGGCGATTTTTATCGCAGATAAACCTTGCTATTATCGCAGAAAAGTCAGCGATATTCATGTATTATCGAGCAAATGCTCTTAGCCATGTTATCCACCTCCCATTGGATAACATGGCTAAGAACTGCTCAGGGCAGGTGTTACATTTTGGAGATATTCGCGCTTAGCGCGAATATCTCCAAAAGTTGGTAATAGGAGATAGCGATGTTAGGGACTGTTTCCAGTCGCTAACATCTTGGCACGCCACTTTGCATGTCATTAGTGATAAGTATCACTGACATGCAAAGCGGGGCCCAAGATGGTCGCTATCTCCTTTTAGCTGTCACTAACTGGTGTTAGCGACAGCTTGGTAATAGGGAGATAATTTTATCTCCGCTTTCATGGCTTTTAAAGCCAAAAAAGCGGAGATAAACCCTCTTGATAATATGCCCCACGATTCCTTGGGGGATTCAGTTGACAGGGCTTGGTATTGTGTTACATGGTAATTTTTCCAGGAAACGTCAGAGGGTCGATGCAGGAGTTCTAGAAGAGGTGATAAACCATTTAAGCCTCATGAACAAGCGCATGGTCTTTTAAAGATTTGTGAAGTACTCGGGGCGGTGGTGTGTGTGTGCCCTCTTTCAGGAGCGGGCGGGGGGGCACTGCCAGCAACTTGCCAGGTCAGGTAGTGTTCAACACGTGCATCACCCTTTCTCTGCATGCTATTGCGCTCCATGCTTCGGAAAGGTAAGAAAAAGAACGTGCATTTGAGTTTGAAATGTCCGATCCTGCAGCAGCACACTTCCAAAGCCCACACATGACAATAACCCGATTCAAGGCCCTATTCACCCGTTTAAAAAAAAATAGATAACACTCCAACAAAGTAAGATTATAAAACTTTATTAACTTTTAACTATAATGAACGGAACAAAAACTAAAAACATTTAAACATTTTTCAACTCAAAAAGCAACAATGGTTAGAGGCTGTCTTTTGTGCGAATAGTCCCAAGGCAGCACAACGTGCAGAGTTCTGGACGGCACCCAGGTGATGTCGCCTGGGTGCCGCACTGGTTTTGGGATCCTACAATGCAGCACAGAAAAACAGCGTGGGGCGTCCCGGGTGGTGCGGGGGGAGGCCTCGTCAGTAGCGGTCTGTTGTGCGAATAGTCCCAAGGCAGCAGAACGCGTTGAGATGTTGATGGGACTGTGTCCAGTGTCCCATGGCTGACACAACATGTACGACAGGCACCCTGGTGATGTCCAGTAAACTGCCGCACTGGTTTTGGTATCCTACAATGCTGCTCCGAAAATTGGCGTGCGGCGCCCCGGGGGGTGGGGCGTGGGGGAGGCGGCGTGAACGGGCCTCCCCAGGTGGCGGCCATCTAGCTGAGTTGCGCCCGCTCTTGTGGCTACAGCGTCTCGCTCACCATGTTGTTGAGTTGCTCCCACTCTTGCAGTGCAGCGATAGACGGCTGCCACATGGCTCTTAAAATGGCGGACGGCTCCTCGGTTTTGGGCCTGGTCCACTGAAATGGCCCTGGGACACCTTGGAACTCGGACGCTTGCCTGCTAGGGCTTGGGCTCCATTCTCGAAAAGCGTCCCCTCAGCCGTGAAGATTCTACAAAAGTCTTGGGGGCCCCCGACTCCCGCAGGCTTCCGGTGGGGAGCGGCTGCCATGATTGCTCGCGGAATGACCACGACGGAGCCACGAGATGGTGGTGCTCTCATGCTGACGCCAGCTTCAGTCTGAATGATCCAGAAACAAGGTGGGGCTTTCATCGTTTGGGAAAAAAAAATGTTCTAAACCAATGAAAAGTGTTATTTTTAGGTCATATGACCAAGCCTTCCATCTTTAGGAAACCAAAAGTAAAATGAACCAATGAAAAGTTTCATAAACAAGTCACATGACCTGTTATGCGGCATAGGGCTACAAAAAGCGTAGAAAATCCGTTGGCACGTGAGGCGGCGTCAGTAGCGGACCGATGTGCGAATAGGCCGAAGGCAGCACAACGCGCCGAGATTCGGATGGCACCGAGGTGGTGTCCAGCAAATTGCCGCACTGGTGTGGCCATCCTACAATGCTGCGCCGAAAGACGGCGTGTCCAGCTGAGTTTCTCCCGCTCTTGCGGTACAGTGACTCGAACGCGCCGAGATCCGGATGGCACCGAGGTGGTGTCCAGCAAATTTCCGCACTGGTGTGGCCATCCTACAATGCTGCGCCGAAAGACGGCGTGTCCAGCTGAGTTGCGGTCACTGTTGCGGTACAGTGACTCGAACGCGCCGAGATCCGGATGGCACCGAGGTGGTGTCCAGCAAATTGCCGCACTGGTGTGGCCATCCTACAATGCTGCGCCGAAAGATGGCGTGTCCAGCTGAGTTGCGGTCACTCTTGCGGTACAGTGAGTCGAACGCGCCGAGATCTGGATGGCCCCGATGTTGTGTCCAGCAAGTTGCCGCACTGGTGTGTCCATCCTACAATGCTGCGCCGAAAGTCGGCGTGGGGTGCCCCGTTGGCTTATGAGGTGATGTCAGTAGTGGGCCGATGTGTGAATAGGTCGGAATCAGCACAAGGCGCCAAGATCCGAATGGCAAGTCCTGGATGTTGAGTGCCTCAGTTGAGAGTTCTGAGCAGTGCTTGTAAGACTGTCTGAAGCTTATTTGCGCCTGCTGCAGCTTCACTATTGCCCTGGTGTGGCCAAAGGTGGCACATGACATAGGCGGCCGGCTCCCGAGGTCCGGCGGAACTTTTTTCCTTTTCCTTTCTGCTTCTTTTCCTACAATCCGTTTCATCTGAAGACACGACCAGGTCCCTGAATGTGTGCAGGGGGACGCTATTGATTGAATGAAAATGGCGGCTTGACACAAAGCTGACTCAAGCGTTACTGTTGATGCTATACAGACAAAAATTGGTTTTCAGTTTGTACATTCTTCAGGTTTTTTTTTTCCATCCAAGTCTGATTGAGAGTTTGTAGAAAAATGGCTTCAGATTTTCCACATACTACTCTTCAACATTCTTCCTAAATGTAACAATGTGAAACTCACTAGGAGAACGGCTGTTTCTGTTTCCTTTCAAAATGCTGCCAACAATATTTTCTGAATGGAAGACACCATCTTGTAGCATAAAGGGCCGAAAGGGGTTCTGGTCTGGCCGATGGTTGGTGGAGACATTTTGACTATATCTTGGACCTGCCCGGCCTCGCCCAAAATGGCGCCGGTATAAATGGGACTCGTAACTCCTTGCCCGCAAATGTATATCTAGAAAATGTTATTGTAAGTGGCCCTGTCGTATTTTAATTACAAAATGTACGTCCACCGATTCCGCAACTGTTAGACACCTTTGTTCTTGCAACCTAATGGCCCGCTCGTTACGTTCTTCTACAGTGTAAATGTCTCCTCTTCATATACGATTTCAGTTTGCTCCGTGGCCGGCCCACGTGGTTATAGGCCCGTATTTGTATACTGACATTTTCACAATAAAGGTTTTTAAAACAAAACACAGTAGTAGTATTTACATTGGTAAAGTTTTTACTTTTAGTCACTGTTTTCGAATCAGTAAAGGCAAGTGAAATAAAGCAGTCCAATTACATGACGGATAAAAGGTATAATATGTAGGAACGCAGTAAAGATAAATGCTTAAGGGCAGTTGTGTTTTTCATGTCTGCAATATAAAGTGATCGATAAGAATCTGATAATCAGGCGTATCGGCGACTAAGACAGCAGGCCGAATCTCTTTTACTCAACGGCTCCGTCATGGAAGGAAGAAACGCCCTTTTTCTCGAAAAAGGAATATATTTTACTTACAAGACAGTTGTAAATTTTCCGGGAAAGTACATTAGCCTGGAATATTATAACATATGTTTGAAAAAAAAATATTGTTCGAAAACAATAAAAAGCATAATTTTTAGGTCATATGACCAAGCTTTTCATCATTAAATTAACAAAAGTAAAATGAACCAATGAAAAGTTTTATTAACAAGTCACATGACCTGTTATGCTTACGTTACGCGCTGCGCGCCGCGCCTCGGATCACTTCCGGGTGCGGTAACGCGGCGTGTCATATAACGCATTACGCGACAACGTAGGTCAAGAATATAGTCAAAATGTCTCCACCAACCAGCGTTCGGAACACAACTCCTTTCAGCAGTCCAAAAAGTTCTGTTAAATGACAACAGAGGGGACAGGCAACAAGAACCATCAGTCAAAGAGGGGAGGGCAAGTTCTTCTCTTCCGGGTCATGTTGGGGCGCTACCGGAACTGATCGAATTGGTAGTCTACAGTGTTTCTGGATGTTTCAGACTAAAGCTGGCGTCAGCATGAGACCACTACCATCTCGTAGCTCCGTCGTGGCCATTCCACGAGCAGACATGGCAGCCGCTCCCCACCAGAAACCTGCGGGAGTCGGGGGCCCCCAAGACTTTTGTAGAATCTTCACGGCTGAGGGGACGCTTTTCGAGAATGGGACCCAAGCCCTATCAGGGAAGCGTCCGAGTTCAAAGGTGTCCCAGGGCCATTTTAGTGGACCAGGCCCAAAACCGAAGAGCCGGCCGCCATTTTGAGAGTCCTGTGGCAGCCGCCTATCGCTGCACCGCAAGAGTGGGCGCAATTCAGCTGGATGGTGGGCAAGACGCTGTAGCCGCAAGAGTGGGCGCAACTCAGCTGGATGGGACAAGGTTCAGAATTGAAGAGTCATCAAAAGGCAAAAAGTTCCGCCGGACCCCGGGAGCCGGCCGCCTATGTCGGGGGCGATCTAAGGCTACACCAGTGCTATAAGACTTGGGGAGGGTGTCGGAGCCAAGCGTCTTCTCCGAGTCCATGGCCATCACACCGCCCCTCAGGGGCCTCCGTCAAGCTGTTTAGGAAGGTAACATATCACATTGTTTTCTAATGCAGTCAGGTCCACAAACGACACTCACTTACTTTGAGAATAGTGAAGTTGCAGTAGGTGGAAATAAGCTTCAGACAGTGTTACAAGCGCTGCTCAGAACTCTTAACTATGGCACCCAACATCCAGAACTTATGCCATTTGAGAATGGCAGTGACATCGAAGCAACTCAGGGACCAAAACCATTAACGTACTTTCACGTATGAAAATCTTACTTGGGGAGGGGGCAGGAGCGAAGCGCCCCCTCCCAGTCAGCGCCACCACACCGTATGTTGAAAATTTGAAGCCATCGTTCTACAAAGTCAACCAAACTTGGATTGAAAAATCTAGAAAAATGTACAAACTGAAAACCAGTTTTGGTCTGCATAGCATCAGTAGCAACGCTTGAGTCAGCTTTGTGTCAAGCCGCCATTTTGATTCAACAAAGCACAGGCATTGAAAAAGGCTCAAAGTCAGAACTTTGAACTATGGCACCCAACATCCAGGAGCTTGCCATCCGGATCTTGGAGCCTTGTGCTGCTTTCGACCTATTCACACATCGGTCCACTACTGACATCATCTTATAAACCAACGTTATGTAAATAGTTTTTTAATAAAATGTTTTACCCTGTTTCTTTGCTGGTGTGTTGTCTATATTTTTAATATTTGCATAGGGTTTGTCGTTATTTTGGGCGGGATGGGTGACGGAGCCGAGCTGTCTTGCAGCCCTCATGGTGTGGAGCTCAGTTCATCTCACTATTTTCGTATTTCTCATGAAGGGTTGTTCCTAATATTTCTATTTTAGCGAGGTCAAAAAGAGATCCAATTAGTGGCCTACTGATTTTGCTCGATTACTTTTATTTTTTTACACGATTTTTCACTATCTGCAAAGACTAAACAGAGTATTGCGACTTTGTGCTTGTTTGTAAATAGAGAATGATCCAAAGAGAACCAATTCTAAAACAGTAAATGCTTGGACAACAATCAATCAAATGGAGAGACAAGCAGGCACGACGGATTACAATGGGGGTAAAGGCCTGCGTTAACTACCCTTCAGTATCTGCAAAGAGAGAGTACTACTAAGACAGGGGAGGGGGGGGGGTGCAGCGTTCAAAGCACATCAGCGTGCATAAATACAAAAATGTTTTTATCTATCACGTACTTGACATTTTAAAGCTTTTCATATTTGCTATTAAAAAACCAATGAAATTCACAGAAAAAAACATAGGTTATAGTGGATATATAGTTAGGAATTTGCATTTACAAAACCTTGAAAATTCAATGAAAAAACCATTGGTTTTAGGCCATATATAGTTAGGGATTTGCATTTACAAAACCTTATTTTACTCGCATAAAACCATTGAAATTCCATATATAGTTATAAGCGCTAACTATATATCGCGCACCCGCAATCCACTGCTGATGATGTCACATATTACATCATTCATGACATGGTTAGTGACATCACTGATGACATCACTGATGACATCTCAAATGACATCACTGATGACATCACTGAAAACATCTCATTTGACATGACTGATAATATCACTGATGATATCATTCATGTGATAATACCATGAACCTCTTCAGACTCTAATATAACCTTAGATACAATCAGTGTAAACAGACAGTCACAGACTGTCACTCATCCATGGAGTTACTCACACACCTAGTCAGTTATGCCAAAAATCAATCACACCTCCATTTTCTCAACTATACAGTTATACACACCTTACTTATTCAAACATATACTAACACATATTTACTTTACTCTCTTATACAATCTCTGATACATGTTCACAATGATCCATACAGCCACTCACACATTCACTGGCTCTTATGCACAGTTATTTATAGATGTCAACTCTCACATGTACTGTGTTTTACATATGTACTTAATTTGACATGTAGCACTGAGATATCCATTCACTCACTAATACACTCATGCACAGTCAACCGCCCATACAGCTGTTTCCACATACACTTTTGAATCCATACACATAGTGAATCAACTACTCACACATCTATGTACAGTCACACACCTCCCAGCCACCCATACACACACACTCAGTTTCCCATACAAATACTTGGACAACCAATGAATAACCCATACAGTTACTCATATAGCTACTGATCAACATATGCAGCAGTTTGTAGAACAACAGATATAATGATGCACAAATTAAAACAGTTTAGTCACTAACCCATGCACTCAGTGAGACACATTTAATCACTCACTCATACAGTCAGTCATGCACCTACTAAATCCTTCATCCAGACACTTATACATCCACTCATTCTTCAATATGTAAGACATATTTTAACTTTACAGAAACATACAGTCACTGGATGTTGTCATCAGTGATGTCATCAGTGATGTCATTTGAGATGTCATCAGTGATGTCATCAGTGATGTCACTAACCATGTCATGAATGATGTAATATGTGACATCATCAGCAGTGGATTGCGGGTGCGCGATATATAGTTAGCGCTTATAACTATATATGGAATTTCAATGGTTTTATGCGAGTAAAATAAGGTTTTGTAAATGCAAATCCCTAACTATATATGGCCTAAAACCAATGGTTTTTTCATTGAATTTTCAAGGTTTTGTAAATGCAAATTCCTAACGATATATCCACTATAACCTATGGTTTTTTCTGTGGATATATATATATATATATATATATATATATATATATATATATATATATATATATATATATATATATATATATATATATATATATATATATATATATATATATATATATATATATATATATATATATATATATAGATATCCCATTCACTCCGTCCGACGTGCCGAACCCAGATCTGGTGCGTAATCAGTGCTTTATTCAATTTGACAGAATAACACCTAGCAAGCACGCATGATGCCTTTCGCCTCTAGCCAGAGGCTTGATCACATGATACATTGCTGCAAGTGATGAGGGTACTTATTGAGCTCTAAAAAGGGGTGGCACTTGGTGTTCACGGCCTGCCCCTTTTATATATATATATGTTTTAGGAGTGTTATAGTTAGCTGGATATTTCACTCATAGAAAACCATTGAAATTCCTCCTTTATAGTTAGTTGTACTAACTATAACTCGCGCTCCCGCAATCCACTGCTGACATATTACATCATTCATGCCATGGTCAGTGACATCACTGATGACATCACTGATGACATCTCAAATGACATCACTGATGACATCATCCAGTGAATGTGGTTTGCTCCCATATTTAAATAAGGATTATATATGTAGGAATTAGCATTGAAGGCTGAGTGGATGTATAAGTGTCTGGATGGAGCACTTAGTAGGATTGTGATTGACTGTCTAAGTGACTAATTTAAAGTGTCTCACTAAATATATAGGATAGTGATTTAACTGTGTGAATATCTGTAACACTCTGCCTCTTGTTGTGTAAACTACTGCATAAGTTTGTTACTAGCTATGTGAAACTCTATATTAGTTTTTAATTAGTTAAGTGAGTATTTTTGTGAGAGAGTGAATTTGTGTGTGGTTGGGTGAGAGGTGTGTGACTGTCCAAAGATGTGTAAATAGTTGATTTAGTAGGTATATGGGTTAAGACTACATGTGGAAACAGTTGTTTGGGTGAGTGAATCTCTTTATGGGTGTGTTGATGAGTAAATATATTTCTCAATGATACATGTCCAACAAAGTATAAATATAAAAGGCAGTGTATGTGATAGTTGTTGTATATAAATAGGTATACATAAGACTCAGTGATTGTATGAGTGACTGCATGGAGAACTGTATACTTGTAATAGTGATTTTATAACACACTAAGTATGAATTACTATCTATATGAATAAATAAAGTGATGTTCTTATAAGTGTGTAGCTGAGTAAATGTAAGTATGATCAATTGTTTGCATAAGTGAGTAGGGTGACTGCATAAGTGAATATGATGAATAGGATGTGTGCTGGTGTGTAATGTCGATATAGGTGTATAAGTATATTTAACCCCTTCGCTGCTGATGATGAGCTCAGCTCGTCATCAGCCACGGGTGGCGTGTGCTGATGATGAGCTGAGCTTGTCATGTAACGCGGTAAAATGAAAAAAGCCGCACAGTGCAAAAATCGCCGCAGCCGCGATGCGGTTAATAGTGTTCTATTGATATTTCTAAGTGATTAGATGTGTGTGTATATCTAGGAATCACTGAGTGAGTTTTTAGAAACTTGCATTGGTGTGTCAATAGTTTAAACATGGTACTCTATATTTTATAGTGAGTGATGAAAGGTTATACTAGTGTATGATGAGATGTATCAGATTGTCACGGGGATGATATCATCAGTGATGTCATCAGTGATGTCATTTGAGATGTCATCAGGGATGTAATCAGTGATGTCACTGACCATGTCATGAATGATGTAATATGTGACATCATCAGCAGTGGATTGCGGGCGCGCCAGTTATAGTTAGTACAACTAACGATAACGGAGGAATTTCAATGGTTTTGTATGAGTAAAGTAACAGTCCTAAAACCTATGATGTTTTCAGTGAATTCCCAAGGTTTTTTAAATGCTAATTCCTAACTATACCATGTTTGAAACCTATGGTTTTTTCAGTTAATTTTTCAGTTTTTTTTAATGCTAATACCTAACTATAACATGCCTGAAACCTATGGTTTTTTCAATGAATTTCGAAGGTTTTTAAATGCTAATTCCTAACTATAACAGGCCTGAAACCTATGTTTTTTTCAGTGAATTTCAAAGGTGTTTTCAATCATAATTTTGAAATGTATTAATTGTTATATTTATTTATTTCATATTGTTTTACTATATTTTTTTATCTATTTATTTTTAAATATATTATTTTTTAAATTGCATTACACATTTTTAATATAATTTTTGTTTAAATTAAAAATATTATATTTTTATTTTCATTTTATATTTGTTAAAATATATATATAATATTTTCTTTCTTGATCAAAAAAAATAATAATTGGGGAGTCGTGCACCCAAAGCGCACCTTACTCGACTACTGCGTGGAACCTTGCCGCCTTTTTAGATTTGTTTTGTAGGATCCGCGTAGGGTGTGCGATGGGTGCATACTTCCCTACACGATCGCTATACGACCCGTATACGACTTCAAGCGCATACGCGACATATACAAATTATGCTCACGCCTTTCGGCATGACGTCATATACGTGTTTGACGCGGTGAGTGCACGACTCCCGTGAATTTTTTTAATGTGTAAAAAAATATATATATATATGTATTTAATATAAATATTAAGGCAAGACATTATCTGAGCTAATCATAAAAATTATATTATATTATTTTAGTTTGAATAAATATATTACTTTTAAATGCAATTTCGCGAAGTCGCACTGGGTGCGTGCTGCGTGTGCGCACCCTACGCAGATCCCATGTGACCAGAAAAAAAGAGATTTATTTGGTTTATAACACTTCCTATTATAACTATTGAAGAACCCCACCCATTTCAATCACTCTTCTTAGACCTTCCTTGGGAGAAGAACCCTGCTGTGTGGAATCTCTATTTTTTTCAATGGACACCTGCATTTCCTTTCTGGAGAAAAAAAATTGCTCCACCAGTGCAAGTCATCTGATTCTGATCATTTAGTTGGTGAGGGATTTGTACCAGAACCTCCCCGTCCCGAAAAATATACATCGATCGTATGGAAATTTTTCACTTTTCTGGAGGGTCAAAAGAAGGTTAATGCCACCAAGGTGACTTGTAAGGTCTGCCAGGCTGTACTATCCAGGGGAGATCCTAACAAAAAATATTCCTGTGACACTGCCAGTATGCCGAAGAACCTTCAGTCCCTGCTTCCCGTGAACTCTGCTTGTGAAGTGTGCAAAAGACTACGCCAAAGTACAGATTTACCACCGGAAATATCAAGTACCTCTGGGGCATCACCTTCAACAACCTCCCCAATTTGGGAAAGTTAAATGAACTATGTGAAATGCAATCGGTTTATCTGTTATGGGGAGCAATCGGTTGACTTAGTTTGCAGGGCATTCGATAACCATCGATGCTAGTTATTTAGTTTTTTCCCCTCAAAGTTCATGATTTTGTTCATCCTGAAGACTTTTTTTCTTTAAAAAAAAAAATAAAATAGTTAAAAAAATCAACAACAAAAAATATAACACTGCGAAAAAAAAGTTATTTTCAGAACTAACTACTCTGGTTAAAAAAAGAGCTATTTTGTATGCTAGTGTGTGAAAGTTTAGATGAATGTAGGTGTTGTGCATAATTGACTGAAATAATGCATTGGTGGTGTATGGTGAATGTATAAGTGCAGAACTATAAGGAAGTGCTGCGGCATGACACTGTAAGCTCTTTAGCTGCAGTGTGCTGTGGTACTTCCGAAGCACAGGGATGCAACATATGTCCATAAATATGTTGCAAGTCTATGCTTCCCTTTGCACTGCTGCTTAAACTGCAGCCATGTGGTGACACAGGTACCCTTGCCCCATGGTGCAAGGATATCTGTGTTGTGTGCAGTTTGTTTTTGTGCAGGAAGACACACCTTCCTGCACAAAAACAATCAGTGAAAGCATTTTTCTCCTTCAAGGTATGATGTGCAATGCACCATATATTAAAAGACAAAAAATGATGAGAAATGAAAAGAATTCTCCTTGTTGTTCCTTGCTACACCAATTGGAGGATGTTGCAGCATACACACACATGTCCAGATTTAAGATTTCTTATGAATCTGGAGATGTGTCTTGTTCTTTTTGTGCAAACACGCACAGAAAAACCTATAGAACGCCTTTTCAATGCAAAGTGGTGTGTATGATGAGGTCATATTTATATGGACTAGAAAAAGTACGCACAGTACCTTTTCTTCTCTTTGTAAATATGAACGAGTGTTTTGCGCTATAACTATATTACAAAAAGTGATTTTTGGCACAGGGTGCTTCTAAATTTGCCCCATAAGTGCTTAGGTATTAGCAGACTATTACAATAAGAACATATTGCTAGTTCATTGTTTGAAAAATCGGATGAGAGTGACTTGCGGTAGGCACAGACTTATCTCTCCAAGAATGCTCAAAGAAGAATAATTGAAATAAGTTACACTTCTTCAATAGGTACAACGGAAAATATTATGAACCAATCCAATCTTTTTTTTGCAAGTCACATAATATCCTATAACAGTGTGATTTCAAAACTACATAGGATATAAACTGGGTGTTTTCAAGACTGTATTAATAACTTGTAGCTTCTTGCAGATCGACTTGCATAGTATATAAATACATTAATTTGTACTAGAGTTAAGGGCTAGGCAAATCCTTAACTATATGAGTAATAAGTAGAGTAATTTCAGTACTGCAAAGAGAGAACAAGATACATTTAAAAGTACTAACGTTTGGCAAACTGATAGGACACGTTTATAGATTAGTGAAGGGAAGGGATGGGGCCTGATGTGACATGTGAAAACACACTCTGTGATGTGTTTTAAGTTGAGGACTTTTGTATCTTTTAATCCTGAAATTCACTGGGCCCTACAAGCCAACCATATCTCTCTACTGAATACCATACAGGTGTGTTGCAGAGAGATGCTCTGAAGCTGTTCCTATGTTATACCTCTCTGCAATACAGCTCTTTGGCACTTTCTGCACATATTTGGTGGCTTAGTTGGTCCCCAGTGACAGTCAGTATTCATGTTAACTTTACCCTATAACTTAAAATACCCACAGAACATCTTTCCACACATATCTACTCCGTCCATCTCCACTTTCTTCACCTGTGTGCAAACACAGGCGATTGTGCATTTTAATACTTAGTTAAACTTAACTTCACAGTAATAGAAATAAAAAACACTACACATTTTATTCCGTTTTTTATAATCTAAATTGCTAAAAAATGTATATTTTAGAATTAGGATCTGTGAAAGAAAAGACAAAAAAAACAGTTGTAATATATAATAATATATTTTTTACAACGCAGCATAATTTAAACATTTTACAAAGTATTTTATTTGCTTTTTTTGCTGAATATATTGAATTTCACTATAAACAGTGATTTCAGTCGTACTCCTCACAAAACAGCGGGCAAAAAAAACCAATCAATAAGATTGTTTAAAAAAAAACAAGACTACATCCTCAATAATATATCATATAATGCAAATCACACATATATAAAATGCTTACTCCTAATAAAATGTTATAAATTAAATTAATAAACTCTGAAAATGTTGTACCTTAAAAATATATGGTTAGACAATGTTGAAGAAAATGGCAGTAATTCAAAGACACACCTTCCCTAACGGCCAAATGGTATTATTGAAATCCTGCATATTGAAATTGTCCGATAGTAATTGTATTAATACATTCTTTATGTTCCTAAAACTTTGGCTTTAAAAATTGGTAATTCGCTAGGCAAACGTTGTTTAAAAACCAAATGAGCATCATTACAAAGTGTCCAGCCTTCTTCACATTTTAGATAGGCAGTGTGATGTCCAGATGTTGTGGAAGGACCATCATAGAAAATTATTGCTACTAATACAAATGTCCTTTCTGACATTGATAGTGACTTGCTACAAAATGTTTTATTAAAATGTCCGATTTTCTTCCATCAGCAGTACAATGTTGCATCGTTAACATTATACATTGTCCATATCTTTGTATAAATAATGTTGATAACATTTCTGATTTGCATAGGCTACACTCCATGTTTTGATTTGCTACTTTAACTATTTCATTTAAAGACACTGTTTTACAGTCTGGTAATGTCAAATAGATAAATCTTTCAGTTTCTATGCTACTGCTACATGTGTACATACAATTTTCACAATGATATTCCCATTTGTAACAAAGGCCAAAAAGGTTTTCAATTTCTACTCCTTCATTTTCCAATATGGTAAGCATATACATTAGAAATTCCTGAGCATCTTGTTGGATATTCTGCATAAATTGTGTAGAACAGCACAAACACTTTGTATTTTACTTTTATCAGTTATCAATTTTTCATTAACGCAATGCAACAAGGAACAAAATCTTTCTTTCTGATTCTCCATAATTTGCTGTTGCAAACCTTCAAGAAAAAAAACCAACATTGACCACTACATTAGCATAGCAGTTGACACCTGAACTATTTTCAAACTGATAACAAACAATCTCTTCAACAGTGTCCTTTTTCTTTTTGCTTGCAATCACAACATTATCTTGATTTTTTCCTTCTCTATACCTTCACTACAGATATTCTCATACCTTCTTTTTTGACCTATCACACACTTTTCAAATACAGGGTATTGATCTAAATTGGGAGCATACACTCTTCTTAACCTATTATACTCTTTTACACAGTTTGCATCTGCAGTAACCTTTGTGTCATCACAATCAATCAAAAACAAACCAGATACATTTCTGACTTGTGACAAAGCAACATATGCCATACCCTCTTTAAACACGGTACTTCCAATGTTCACCAAAGCACTGTCTACACTCAAAGCTTGAGATTTATGAATAGTCACTGCATATGCCAGAGAAACGGGGAATTGTTTCCTATGGACATATACATCTTTAACAAGCAAAAAACCAACTGAACAACGACCAATTTGCTTCACTTCTTCAATATGATCAAATTTGATTTTTAAAAACTCAGTACCATCTTTATTTTGATAATTAACAAAATCCACAACTTTGCCCATTGCTCCATTAACAAAACCTTTTTCTACATCCAAATTACGCCTTACAATTACCTGTTTCTACATGCATATAGATTCATTTCTAAACCAGCAGTTTTAGATATCGATTTTTCTAAAGAATCCAATTTTGTCTTCAATGTTTCTGTCAAAATAATAGTGATTCCTTCATGCTCTATTATATCAATAGCTTCCATTTTTATTATTTCTTCCTTTTCCAGTTTCAAAAGTTGTTCATTGAATATAGAACACTCACACAGTGTTGGCATTAAGCAGATTACAGATTTGTTTTTTGCAATTTTCATATATATTTTCTCAGGAACTATATTTTCATTCGGAAACAAATTGAAAAGTAACCGACTATGCGAAGCTTGTTTGCCATGTTCTGTCAGTACTCCAATTCTTATATCTTGAAGAATAGTTCCATAATCAACATAATTTGACTGTCGCATATTTTTTAATGAGTTCTTTGTATTCAAAATATAAAATATGACCAAATGTTAACGTTTCCAACACTACCCAGAGACTTTCTGGTGTCTTCTTGCGCAAGTGTTTTAAATACCGGTTGTCCTTTCACAGGAGTAAGTTGCAGTAGATCTCCAAAAACTGTGACATGTTTTCCACCAAAAAACATTTCGTACTTTGTTTTGAGAATTTGCTGCATTCTTAAATGCACAAAAGCAAGCATTAAGTTTGAGACCATGCTTACCTTATCAATAATCAGAAGTTTCATTTTCTTCAGCAGTCTTGAAACTTCACAACAAGCTTCTCCAGATAGCTTGTGATATTCCAATTTGTTTTCATGCTCCACAGGTAGCATCAGTAAGCAATGTAATTTAATTCCTTTAATGTGTGCTGCCAACCCAGTTGGAGCACTTACATCACAAGACAAATGTGACTCACTTGTTTTCTGTACTGTTTATTTCTGTTTATTCAGACCATTGTCTTTAAACACTTGAACATCTCATATACACAATAAAACCATACATAAAGAGATCACATGAACAGTTAAAACCACTAATTTATCAGAGTTAATTTAGCTTATACATTATAAAAAGAGACCGATAACCGCCGCCTCCCCTAGTGACATCAACATTTAAGTATTCTATATACAGTTAAATAATTAAAATAACATAAAAATATTTAATTGGCTGTATTGTTCAACTCTTGTTAAAAGAGAATTAGTTGTCCACAACTTTCCTTTTTAGCAGCAGTTCATTGAAACTATTGGATCTATGACTGTTCCATAAGCTTAAATATTTATATACTCAAGGTATGGGATTTTAGGACTAGGTAACATTACTATCCTTGCTTAAGTTTGTCCCATACAAGCTGATTTAAGCCTTTCATGAAGCTTCTAGTGCAATTGGAATGTCAAGGTTTATCATTGCTGTCAGTAACACAATGGCTTGGGCTCGTGACCTTATTCCGTATTTTAAAAATACTGCGGGTAAAAATAATTTTCTAAATTCTAAAACTGCAAGGCAATCTAGAAATATATGCTGGGTTTCAGATTTGGTCCCAAGGCCACATTTGCATGTTCCATCTGGATGTAACATTTCTGCCAGGGGCCAAGAGGTTGCTGTTTCCAGTTCATTGTATATAGTGAAGATGGCAGATTCATTGACTTTGTGGACAGGAGGATTTTCATGGGCATTTGGGCTCACCAGGGCATTTGGAGTGCAGATAGACTAGGGTTGAGGTGCCCCTATATATTTAGACATCCTCCTGCTTCCACACCCTACGCCTCCTATGCAAGACCTTCAAATGGATGCCCCCCCCGAACACAGAAAGACTGGCACTCACATCCTCTGCACCAGCAAACTTGACTAAGGCAACACACTATACAGCGAGATAAACAAAAGCCTCACCCGCAACATACAAAATATCCAGAACGCCGCCGCAAGACTGGTCCTCAACCTGCCAAAACACTGCCACATCTCCCAGCATCTGCGCACCCTCCACTGGCTTCCCATCGAGGCAAGAATCACCTTCAAGATTCTCACCCATGCACACAAAGCCCTCCAAAACACCGGATCAGCATGCCTTAACAGCCGACTTGAATTTCACACAGCCCAAAGGACCCTACAATCACCAAAGCTTTCCTACACAATGGCCCCCTGCACCAGGATCGGGAGGCCGCTCCTTCTCCTTCCTCGCGCCAGAGCCTGTAACACCCTTCCGCTCCACCTCAGACAGACAACATCACTCCCCACCTTCACGAGAAACCTCAAAACCTGGCTCTTCTATAGACCTCCTCCTTGATGGACTGGAACCTGCCCCTGCCCCCACCTCCCCAGCACCTTGAGACCCTTATGAATGAGTAGTCGGGCTTTAAAAAACCATGATTGATTGATTGAGACATGAGATCTTCCACGAGGAACGCCCACTGGCTCGACTCAAGATTGGCCACTAGTATCACGTGCAGGCCAGTAAAGGGAGAAGTGAAGCTGGGTGTGAGCTCAACGGCAAAGAAAGCATATAGTGCCGCCATATTGAGTTGTGCGGGAGCGGCTTCAAAGGAAAGGTATTGTAGAAGCACTTTGGAGTGCAGAAACAGTCAGTGTTTCGCACACCATTGAAGTGCAAAAAAATATCTGTGATTCGCACACCTTGATAAATTTGGCTGAATTCACTTTGGTGTGCAGAAACCAATCAGTGATTTGCACACCTTTGAAGTGCGGACACATAACAGTGATTTACTCACCTTGATATCAATGACTACGTTACTGTTTAATGTAGACTGCAATCTTATGCAAACACTATAACATGTTCTCTGTTATGGGGACCCTTTTTCAAAGAAAGCCTTCTATTTCAGTTTTCTGAAGAATTCTGCTAGTTAGCAGTGGAGGCGAAATGTATCCAGGCATGCAGTGGGTAAAAAGCCTATCACCTTAATCAACTCATCTCTGTGTGTCTGTCAGTACCAGTGTGAAGAGGTTGGTTACTATATCGGACCCCTGCTGGTTCCCTGTTGGTTGTCTTTTGACATGTTCCTGGTGTTCACTCTCTGTTGTGGATCTTTCCAATGTATGTGGTTTTCTCTTCTTTTCCTCCCACAGCCTCTCCCTCCTCTATATAAAAATGCGGCCGCTGGAAGCTGTTCTGCGCTCTGTTAGTAAAAGGTGGAGCCCATCCAAAGTATTGCAGTGGGATTGCTTGTTGGAAGAATGATTGTTGAGACGTTCCTTTCTGGTTCAGGTATAGGTTTGTCCTTGCCATGGTTGTTGTCGTCTTTTCCTCTATTCTTCTTTGTCTGTTTTAGGTTTTATTCCAGTTGTCACCATCACTGGACCAATTCCCTGTATCTAAGATCCGATCATCTGAGGTGGAGTTGTCTAATGATTAGCCTTCTTTCTCCATTGTGGTGAAATCTGTTGCTGAGTTAGGGTAGACTTTTGTGATGAAAATGTGTTTAAAGCTTTTTGGAATTTTTAGATTGGGCTAAATGATTCTTGTGCTCTGTTAGTTCTTTATTAATTACTTCCAGCTTCTTTTTGTGTGAAGTGATTGTCGTTTTTAGATGTGTTTCAGTGAGTTGTATCTCGATTAACTATGGATAAACTGAGAGCTAGATTGACAGAATCCTGCCCGTGGAATTGTACAAGCTAGGTGTTGACATTATACGCGTCACACGCAGAGGAGCACAGAGGTCAATCTTCTCCCCATGCAATACGTGCCCCCGACACATGTAACCACCGTGGAGCAGGAAATACATAACCACATATAAGCAGAGCCTCTAGAGACAGCACACAGGAGGAGGGACAACCGAGGCAGATCAGGTATCATGAATGATGAAATACTTTGCCAAAGTAAGTGGGTGTGAAGAACCTATAGGATGAATTTGACTAAAAAGCACATTTCCTCTTTCTCTCATAGAGTGTGACTAGAGGCTCCACCCCCTTGGCCGATTCCAGGTAGCAAGAGGCTACCACCGCTAAAGTCAGGTACCTTTTTCTCACATTGCTTTTCAAAAACATGGGCATATCACATTAATGCTTGACCCTATATATATATTTTTTACACAATGGTGATACGAGCGATCAGCAGAATTTTGTACACTAGCAAAACACCCTAAAAAAAAGAGAAACCCAGGGTCATGCCCACAAAATAAGCACAATTTAAAATGGGGAAGCACTCATGGCAAATACTTCATGTTTGTATGTCTGGTCTTTTAACATTGCAAATGTGTACATACTCCTTGGAGCCTACCTGGCTGTCCAAATATCTCAATAATGCATAGGGAACATCATCATATTCCGTATGAATTATCTTTACATCACCTGACTATATTGTCTGTCCTGAATAACAATTAATCTGTAGAAACAATGATTCTGATGTATTTCTGTACACATGTTCTCTGATTTGGAACTGATAAACAACATATGTGGAACATATGTGGAATACAAAGTGGCACATTTGCTACAAAAAAGACCCAGAGTGGAAGTTTCCTGTCTGGATCAGTATTGATTTCCCCTTTGACACTACTATTGCCTGCGTGTGTGTTTGTTTAAAATTACATTTCCTTCAAAACATTTTTGCTAAGGATCACATGGGCATCTTCCCTGAGTTCTACTTTTCATGATCCAGACTATGCAACATCAGCTCTAATAAAGACTGTCAGTTCATTTACACGGACTAGCTAATAAAAAACTAGCAATGCCCTTTCAAAACTATGTAGCATGGAATAACATACAATAATTGTGTTATCACCTAAGAATTTTAGAACAAAAACTACTCACATATAGCTCCCCTTAAAGGCCAAATAAGGGAACAACAATCTAGACTACTACTGTCATAATTTCATCAAACAGGATGGGCAGTAATATAACATATATTTTTATTCATTTTATTAATGCTAACAATGTTTAAAACAGTATTACTAAATAGCCAATTAAGTGTCTGATTGCTATTTCACAGACAGCTTAAACGGCTTAAAAAAAATTGAGAAAAGGAGAGAGCAACATAAATATTACCTAGTCTTCATTTGTGGAGGAGCTAGCCTCCTTCCCCCATTTTGACAGTAGGAAACCTGAAACAGGTTTCACTTCTGTCAACACTATCAACCCCTATTTGCAGCAACTAGGCATAAACAAAGTTATAGGAGGTACATAGCACTTTTGAGAAAACTAAAAAACATGAATACCCAAAATCTTTTAGCAAATGTACAAGTGAAACATGAGGGCAAATGAATTAAAACTAAATCCCATTGGCTCAGCCCTACTAAGCACCAAACTAAAAGCATTAGTGCTGTATATATGGCCAAGCTCACATATACAATTGAATTGTGGAATATTCATATGAGTGCATAGAAACTTGCTGTTGCCAACAAAAATAAGCACATTTCCTCCTTCTTTCCCTGCACTGCCATTTTGTCTTTCAAAAAGTTTCAGATGTCAAAATGTCAAAGCAGAACTTGCTCTGGTAGCCCTGCCAGGCTTCTAAATATACAACTGACTTTTAACTCTTCCCAGCTGTCCTATTCTGTGTGCAAATTTTCCATGTCGCTTTCCCTGTTCAAAGTCACCCTGAAAACAGAAAGCTGACCCATTCCCCTGTTTGTTATTTTGATAACTTCTGCAGTTTTTTTTAACATATTTTCAATTGTAAGCAGTGTGGTATATACTTGTCTAACAATATAAAAGTCAGCTATTTGCATTATACCTAAATGTATGCATTTACTGAAGCCTAAAGTACTTTAAAAGCTGCTCAGAATGGAAACAATGCTGTTTAACCCCTCCCCTGCTGATGACGGAACCGCTCCGTCATCAGCTATGGTTAAGCTGTGCTGATGACCGAGCAGTTCCGTCATGGCCCGGCCGCCGCGCCTGCGCGGCGCTGATTTCGCGCCTGTGCGGCGCGTTCTATTAGGCGGGCGGGGCCATGACAGAACCGCTCCGTCACGAGCACAGCTCAACCGCGGCTGGTGACGGAGCGGTTCTGTCACCAGCCTGCAGCCGCCCGTGGCCGCCCCGCCCTGTTAGCGCTGCGGCGGAAAAGCCGCCGCAGCGAAAGGGTTAAATAGTGAATTTTACCCAATTTCGACTTTGAGATTTGGGGCACTTAATAATGAATATCCTATAGTTTTTTTTGTGCATAATATTCATCCTCAAACTGCTATCTACATTCCCAGAGATGGGACATTAGAAATATCTCATGTTTACCTTTATAAAAATGAGTTTTTTACACCTGTGCAGAGTGATATTTCATATGCAAATATCCTCATTATGTGGTACAACACAACTTAAATTAAACTTTTATGCTAGGAGGTCACAGTATAAGTATTAAGCTTTATAAGTATTAAAAACGAATTTAAAAGCACTTATTTTTTAAATATTTTTTTCATAATTAATAATTATTAATTTTTTGTAATAAACCCAATCATTTTGATAATTCTACATAGGAAAAGCAAGCTTCATTCCTTGCCTATCATATTTAGATGCATTCATTCACAAGCCTAAGCACAGAAGCCTAACTTGAAACATGACAAATTTTTTAGCCACTTTTTTAAAAGGACAGTTATTATTTAACATCAGAACCACGAATATGCTTATAAAAAAAGCTTTAAAAAAAGAAAATCCCTACTTTAAATGTTTTCCTGGTATCTAAAGTAATGAACCTGAATTTTGTAACTTTTTGAAACAGCAGTCTGAAATGCAGGATTTTACATCATGCTAACACTGCAAAATCTTAGTTGAATCAACATCCCTGTCTCTCCGTGGCCTACAAAAACAACAGCTGCTGGCTTAGCGGCAGTAAAAATACAGCTGGTGGAAAGCTTATGTAGTGTTGAAATGTAAGCATGGGGACAGTCTATTTAAAACTGAGGCCTTTCAATGCATGTTCTATAATATGTGTTTAGTTCAGCAAAAATGTACTTAGATGATGCGTTTGCCTGTTAATATCTAATACAATGTATCTAAGAAAAATGCTGTAAGTTTATTTATTGCAAAACACACAATTTCGTTTGTGAGGCCTATTTTATTCCTATTGAATGTGAATTCTAATTTTATCTTTTAAGCATTAGCAGTTTGTACATGTGCATAGTTGCTTACTCGTATCAATGTAATAGTAACATACAGTTATTTAGCATATCATATGGTTCATTTCTGGATTTTTATTTAATTTTTATTTAATATTAATTAAATGACATTTTGCATAACAGACTGATGACAGCAAGAAAACACAAACACACACATTGAGCTCATTCCAGACATATACAGAAGGGGTCATACACTCAGGACACATAATACAGCTCGCTTAAGGCTAACAATCCTTACACAAAGAGCGCAATCGCTATTTACTCACATAAGTTCCACTAATGGGAAAACCACAAACCACAGAGACATTTAAACACACATTTAACCCACAGATTAACACTTACGACAGAAAGAAAGGACAGCCCACAGACTGTACTTAAATCAAACCATTTGTAAATACTAGTTGTAAGTCGTATTTACAAGAAGAGCTTCTCAATAGTATTCCAAAAGACTGCAATAAAAACAGCCCAACAGACTGTTTTATTTCCAAGAAGCTAAAATACACTCAATTCACTAGCTTAGGCTGGCAGAACACCAAAAAATCGCTCTGCATTTCTCCATTCATAAAATTGCGCAGAAAAAGGATCCTTGTTTGTATTATGTCCATATTTGAATTCCATGGGGATACAAAATCACCACGGGAGAAAAAATTTTGTATACCTAAACCTATTTAGATATTCCCTCAGGGGAGCTGGCTAATTTAATTCACATCTCACTATGGTACCTCCAAAAAGCAACACATTCTTCGATGTGTGCTTGAAACAGGCATGCCAAAAATATTGCAGAATATGCAAATATTATAACCAAAGTAGCGCTTAAGGTACTCTTCATAAGTTGCGCCGTTCAAACAAATTCAAACAGAGAAAAATCTCCTCATTACCTGCCTACACAAATTGCAATTCATATATCTATCCAATACAAATCCAAAGTTGGCCAACACAAATTAGAATTCCAAAGCCACAGTAAGCGTTACTAAACTACCATACCAATCTAAGGCATCAAGCCAACAGCAAGTGCCGCAGAACGACTCCTACCAAACAAATGGTTGTCCAAATTATAACTGCCAAGTTCTGAATCACCTAATGGTCTTTTTAGAATACTCACGCCAAAAAGGTTCTCAGTCAGGGAAGACATCATGTGGAGGATCAAAATCAGGAAGATCAGACATATACTGGGCTGCAGAGACAGAAAATCCCTAGAATTTCTGTGCACAGAGTACCTCCTTAGTAGAGTCCTGTCCTGTCCTCCACAGTAGATTTCTGTCTCCTGACAAGATCACTCCTTAGATAGCCACTTCTCCGATGAGGTCCACGTGGGAGCGCCATTTGAACAAAACCGCAAACCTTCTCAGGGGTCCCACTGATACTTGGTCCTTTTAAACCAAAAAAGAAGAAATTGACACAGAAGCGGAAATATAAAATACATATTTATTAAACCTCAGATGAGGGAGACTACGTCACACAGAAGCCTTAGCAAATGAATGAGGCAGTCTAAAGAGTAAGAAAACAGGGGCCTTAAATATGCTTAGGGTTACATAGTCAGCATAGGATCAAGGGGCCGTCCTGGCTCATGTAAGCATGCAAAATGACCAATATGGACATGCAAGATCTGCTTGCTCAACAAAGTGGGAGGAGCTAACAGTTGCTAATTCTGGTGAACACATCCTGACATTTACAGACTAGGAACAGTTGCAAGGACAGCTACAAGCTCAACTGAGCATGTGCGAAGGTGGAAGATGCTGAATTTAGTTAGTTTCTAGGCAGATTACAAGAGCAATCAACACTGAGGGAGAACAGAGCACATGGCGAGCATGTGGCAGCACATGGCTAACTAAAATGGCTGCCAGAAATACAAAATGGCTTTCAGCTCATGCTAGCAAATCCGTCCAATATTTAACAGGTCTACTCCTCTCATAGTTTAATATTGGGAATACCTTAATACTCTTTTAAACTGTAATTCCTGATTTGAAAGAAAAAGCTATCTCAGGCTTTATATCTTCGAAATGGTAATGCCAACTCCTCTTTATTAGTAAAGATAGATTTGACATTACTATATTAGAAATGCCACTTTTAAAAAGTGGAAATGTCTCTGCTCTTATTGCTCTGCGTGACTTCAGCCTGTCTCCAATACATGGCTGTGATGGGTGACAGCTACACTTTGTGCATTCTCTCCCGACAGTCACAAACACAGTAAGGCTAGGCATGTTTGAGTGATCATCTGCATTCTGAAGGCTCTTCCTGTGCAAGAAGCGGGGGAGGAGCTGACATTTACACCTGTGTAGGCAGTGTCCTGCCCTCACACAAAGGGCAGATTACCCCCCACAGCTAGTCTGGAGCCAGAGATGGGAATAAAGGGCGTCTGTACATTTTAAAGACCCTTCTTTGAAGTCACCCCTGCTTCAAAGCCACAATTGGGTATAAGTAATGGGGCCCCATCCACCCAAATCAGACAATTCTGGACCTGCAACTGAACTTTGGCAGAAGAACTGCTGTGCTGCATCAAGGACTGACACTCTGCCGGACTGCTTATGTGGAAGAACTGCTTTTCTGCTGTGCTGTCCTGTGGCCTGCTGCTCTCCGACCCTGCTGAGGGAGAGCTGGACTCTGCCTTGCAACCAAAGTGTTCTGCAAGGGCTTGTTGGCATGCCTCCTTTTGCCTGAGACTCTGGGCTATCAAAGTCTCTACACCTGCTCCTGTGTATGGGTCAATGGAAGTGGACCCAGATACTTTTACCGGAGAAATTGATCCATCTTCAGTCTGCGTTTAGCACAAAGGGCGCATTGTTCCTGTTGCAAAAGTAGAATCGGTGCATCACTTTCGGAACTAGCACATCAACTTGAGAGACTGACGCATCAGAACTGCACATCACCACCAATGCAGTGTGGAGAGATCAACACATCCCCTTGACTATGAGGAGAAACCCACCACATAGCACATCAGAAGCAAGGCATCTTGGCATGCCGCTTCATGTTAGGAACCTATGCATGCTCAGTTGAGTCTATGATGCCGCGCATGCGTAGTGTCTCTGATGCTGCGCATCCGTTGTCTAGGATGCATCGAGCACCGTGCTGGTCGTTTTTTGAGCAATCGTAGAGTTGTTGGTATTACCTTAGCGGTTTGCGACGATGATAGACATCGTGCAATAGTATGGCAAATAGTGGAAGAAGTGAATCGCCATTACTTGTTGGGCTTGAGTGGAGAAAGGTGCATAGATTCATTTTTGAACTCTTAGTAGTTTACAGGTATGAGAGCATTGAGGATGTTTTATTCACTACTTCATGGAAGTACCAAACACCAAGGGGCCTAGTTCTCGAATGCATCTCACTGGCACTACAGCACAATTTTTTTCCAATACAAACAAACTTACTTACAAAGCCACGGTACCAGCATGGGCAGTACATTTGCTCCTAGTCTGGCTGGACTTTATGTCCACCACCTAGAGACAAACAAAATACTGCATATGGACAACCCATACAGGATTAACATCAATACCTGGAAAAGGTATATTGACAACGTCCTTATCATCTGGGACGGGGATCACCAAACTTTCGTCAATTTCCTAACTTGGCTCAACAACCAGAATGCATTCTTGAAATTCACAAGCACTGTCCATTCCCTGGTTTTTCTGGATCTCAACATCTACACAGAAGGGGGTAAACTCAAAAGTACGACTCACTTCAAACCAACGGTGAGGAACTGCCTTCTGCGGTACGACAGCTTCCACCCGAGACACCTGGTGGAAAATTTGCCATATGGTCAATTCTTTCGCCTGAGACGCAATTGCACTGAACTCGCCGAATTCAGATCACAGGCTTGTGACCTGAAGAAGAAACTTATACAGAGGCAGTACCCAATCAGGATTATTTACAAAGCCATGAAAAGGGCTAAAAACAACCACAGGGAGGCCCTCCTGGAGGACAAACAACCAAATACGGATGAAAACAGTCGACCAATATGCGTCACAACCTACTCAACGGTATCAAATTAAGTGTCCAAAATCTTAAAAAAACACTGGGCGATACTAAACTGCGGTACACTGACCTTAGAGAAACCTATGCACGCCCATCGCCGAGGAAGAAACCTCAAAGACATCTTGGTGCATACCAGACCGAAGTCAAACACTATGACAAGGCAAAACACTATTGGGATACAAGGCCATTTCCCACGTGGCAACTGCAGTAGCTGCCACCTGACACAGAAAAGCAGTATCCTCACATTCAGGAACGGCACCACTTGGGAACAACGGCATTTCACCAATTGCAACACAAAAAATGTAGTCTACATGATTACTTGCCCTTGTGGTTGGGAATACGTGGGCATGACCACCAGAGCTGTAAAGACAAGAATAAATGAACATAAAAGCAATGTTCGTTGTAAAAAGACCACAGCCAAAATGGCAACACACTATCTTGAGAAACAACACTGTGTGAATGATCTGAGATGGACAATAATTGAACACTTGACGTCAGAATCAGGTTTGTTCCAAAAAGAACAAAGATGGGTGTTCCGCCTTGGGACCCACATCCAGGGACTCAACGATGACGTCCCCTGGGGCCAGCTGTCCCACTAACAATGACACCCAATGCTATCATACCTGTAAACTACTAAGAGTTCAAAAATGAACCTATGCCCCTTTCTCCACTCAAGACCAACAAGTAATGGCGATTCACTTCTTCCACTATTTGCCATACTATTGCACAATGTCTATCATCACCGCAAACCGCTAAGGTAATACCAACACCTCTACGATTGCTCAAAAAACGACCAGCACGGTGCACGATGCATCCTAGACAACGCATGCACAGCATCAGAGACACTACGCATGCGCGGCATCATAGACTCAACTGAGCATGCGCGCAGCTGAAACGCACAAGGGCACAGAGCACACTACACCACGGGATCAAAATAGAATGCCGGTTTTACCGGATCTACCTTATATGGGGTTACAATCAATTGAAGATCTACTGCAAATACGGTGGATTACCCTTATTTGGGCATTACAGCATATCCGCTAGACATCCTTAACGATCACACTAATTAGGATGAGTGGGTATAAATACCACACAATAGACTCCCACAATCATTCCAGCGGAGCAGCGTGTTGGGCAGTACGGAGGACAACTCATCCTGAGTTTGTAAGTATAGGGTGACCAAAGAGATACATTACTTCTGAGAAAGTAAGTAAAAACAGTGTTTTAAATCCCAATCTGTTTATCAATCAAGATTGCACAAAATAGCAATCAACCCCCAGACGTTCTAGAGTGCTCATGAAGCAACCAAGCTTTTTCCAATGAGTATGACCAATACTTCTACTTTTACAAACAATATGTGTGGTTTCTATGTTGTATGTCTTGTCTGTTATCTTCTTCCACAGGGCCAAATTTGGCAAATGGTTTGTTCCAGGTGACTGCACCTGTCTGAGCCACCCTAAAATAAGGGTAACCATCTCCATTTTCTTTTTCAGGTCATGAAACTGCATGTATCCTGAGCAAAAAAACGCTGTAGGCACACCATAACCTATACATTTTCAAAAACTCTTAAAAGTATTTTTAACTTTTTTGTTATTAACAAATAAAATTAATTAGAGATACGTGAGTAAGGTGGGGAAGTTGTGCCCCCGTCCTGAAGAAGGAGCACATGCTCCAAAACATGTCGACGCACACCTGAGGTACTGTCCATAAACACGACAGACAACCTCGCACTTCACTTCTTTTAGTAGTACTAGCCCGGGGTTGTGAATAAAGTTTTTTCCAATACACCCATGAGCCAGGTACTTTTTAACCCTTCACTAAATCCCACCACTCACTTAAAATATCCCTTCCACCTACACCACATATAGTCATTACTATCAGTGCTCCCGCGTAGTCGTAGGTCGCAGCACACCGCATCCTGTTAGAGGGGTGCGAAGACCGCTATGATGAAGCATGACACCAAGGGGCCTTTTAGTGTGTGAGGGGTATTTTAAAAAACACTGAGTGTTCCCACACCCTGGTGGGTAACACCCCTCCTAGTCACTATCAGTAGGATTCCCCTTGTTTATACATCTAAGTTTGTGGAGTAAGAATCCTACCCCTGTACTCTACCTCCCCCCTTTGTTAATTTCTTATTGGGACATTCACCTCATAGAAGAAGAACCAGACTTTAATATTCATGTCTAAACCCATTAAACATGTGCCATTTATATATTCTGAACCCACATCGCCTTGATATGGAAAACTTGCAACATCAATGTACTAATATTGGTGGTTCTTTAAATCCAAATATTAATATTATAACTGCTATAATCCCCCCCCCCCACACACACACACACAAATGAAAGAGTTACTTGTAATTGATTGCTTGCTGCTGGCTCTTGCCAGACCCCAGTAGACGCATTGCATGGTTGCAGCCAACTTTCTGTAAATTTCTGAGGCATGGATTAACTTGCAACCAAAGCAAATTTTTACTCAGTTTCTGATTCCCTAACCTCACTGGTGCAACGGACTCTACATATGTAGTATTATTGGCACCACGTACCACTGAGCAAATCTACAGAAACAGGAAAATACAACACACAATTAATGTGCAAGTAATACATGATGCAGATTTTATAATAACACATTTCATGGCATGATTTCCTGGTTCAACACATTATCCTATGGTATAAAGAATCATCAGAGTAATATATACCATGGATAGGTATCATCCACATAGAACATGATTATTGGGTGAGTCTTTCCTATAAAAATAAACTTGCCAATTTTTTACCTTTACATATAATTATCTAGATATTTGATAAAACAATCATGTTGAATCATTACAAATAGGGCATATTTGGAATTATGGTTTGTTAAAATAGTTTTCAGTAGTTCACATGATGGTTAGTTTATCCATAGTAGCATACATGTTGTTGGTTCTCAGGTGTCTCTGTCGGATATATGATGTTACAACGCGGACTTTTACTCCGCATACCGTTACAACGCGGTTTTTACAACGCGGATACTGTAACAACGCATGTATTTACAACGCATTTTTTTACAACGCAGGTACCTTTACAACGCAGACCATTACAACGTAAGTATTGGTAAGTATATATTAATATTAATAATATAATAGTAACTTAATTTTAAAAATATAATTTAATGTAATTTTAAATAATTTAATTTCCGTTAATTATTTTAAATTTAAATTAATATTACTTTATTTTTACCATGTACCCCTGTACCCCAGAAACTGAAAATTGACCCTAAACCCCAAAAATAAATTAAAGTAATTTTATGAAATATAATTTAAATTAATTATTGAAAATTAAAAAAATATAACTTTATTTTTACCCTGTACCCCTGAACCCCAAAAACTCAAAACTGACCCTCAACCCCAAAAATAATGCAATGTAATTTAATTTAATTTATTTACTATTAAATAATTTATTTAAAATTAAATTTAATTTATTTTTACCCTGTACCCCAAAAACTGAAAACTGACCCTGAACCCAAAAAATACCCCTTTACCCAAAAACTAAAAACTGACCCTGAACCCTAAAAATACCCCTTTACCTAAAAACTGAAAACTGACCCTGAACCCTAAAAATACCCCTTTACCCAAAAACTAAAAACTGACCCTGAACCCTAAAAATACCCCTTTACCCAAAAACTAAAAACTGACCCTGAACCCTAAAAATACCCCTTTACCCAAAAACTGAAAACTGACCCTGAACCCTAAAAATACCCCTTTACCCAAAAACTAAAAACTGACCCTGAACCCTAAAAATACCCCTTTACCCAAAAACTAAAAACTGACCCTGAACCCTAAAAATACCCCTTTACCCAAAAACTGAAAACTGACCCTGAACCCTAAAAATACCCCTTTACCCAAAAACTAAAAACTGACCCTGAACCCTAAAAATACCCCTTTACCCAAAAACTGAAAACTGACCCTGAACCCTAAAAATACCCCTTTACCCAAAAACTGAAAACTGACCCTGAACCCTAAAAATACCCCTTTACCCAAAAACTGAAAACTGACCCTGAACCCTAAAAATACCCCTTTACCCAAAAACTGAAAACTGACCCTGAACCCTAAAAATACCCCTTTACCCAAAAACTAAAAACTGACCCTGAACCCTAAAAATACCCCTTTACCCAAAAACTAAAAACTGACCCTGAACCCTAAAAATACCCCTTTACCCAAAAACTGAAAACTGACCCTGAACCCTAAAAATACCCCTTTACCCAAAAACTAAAAACTGACCCTGAACCCTAAAAATACCCCTTTACCCAAAAACTAAAAACTGACCCTGAACCCTAAAAATACCCCTTTACCCAAAAACTGAAAACTGACCCTGAACCCTAAAAATACCCCTTTACCCAAAAACTAAAAACTGACCCTGAACCCTAAAAATACCCCTTTACCCTAAAACCCAAAACTGACCCTAACCCCTAAAAATACCCCTTTTCCCCAAACATATAACATTTAAATAATAACTATATACTTACCAATACTTACGTTGTAATGGTATGCTTTGTAAAGGTACCTGCGTTGTAAAAAAATGCGTTGTAAAAACATGAGTTGTAACAGTATCCGCGTTGTAATGGATGCGTTGTAACAGTAGTGCGTTGTAAAAAATGCGTTGAAACAGGTGCACACCGTCTCTGTTTATCCTCTATGTCCTGGGCTGATTACATTGTTAGCTGGCCACTGAGCATACAATCAGGCCCACTTAAAAACTTGTAATACTATAAAAGGTATTTTGAAGTATTGAAGTGACGTTTTAGATGTCTACACTCAACAGGTGTTGTCTTTCATGTTCTGCTGAAAGAGTTTGTGAAACCATAATAGTTTGTTGCATTTTGCACAGTATTTGCTTTACAAGACAAGTACCCATGCCAGAGTAGGGTATAGATAGCAATGACAACATATGTAATGATGAAAGACCAGGCATAGGATTATCAAGGAAAGCAATGTTTAGATGTGAAAACTGTTTAAATTAGCTATATAATTATGAATAACTATTTTGGATTGCCTTTCATATTTTCCATGAGGCCGGTATGAATTGTTGAAGATGGTCTAAAAGTCAGGGCTGTGCCAGTGTTGGTTATGAGCCTGCTTTTCGGTGATTACGTTTTTATGCTGCACACCCGGGGCAAGTAAACACAGTCTTGGAGCTAGGGACCCTGGGGCATATTACCAAGGGCCATTATAGCCGCATTAGCGGGACTTTTTCCCACTAATGCAGCGATAATTTCATCGCCCTATTACCAAGCTGCTGCTAACACCAGTTAGCGACAGCTTGTAGGTGATAGCTGGCATTTAGGGGCCCACTTTGCATGTCAGCGATAATTATCGCTAATGACATGCAAAGTGGGCGTGCCAAGATGTTAGCTACTGAAAACAGTCGCTAACATCGCTATCTCGGATTACCAGCTTTTGGAAATATTCACGCTAAGCTTGAATATCTGCAAAAGCTAACGCCTGCCTGTTGTGTTGCTTACTTCTGTACTGCTCCTGTAACCTCACACATTCCTTCCTATGTCATGCTGAATGTAGAACCTTGCATATGTCATTTTGATGTGCATTCTTTGTAAGAGTCAGTTATCCATTGATGCTGATTTATGCTGGATGAATTGTACTGTGCTCTTCGAATAAACTAACTTCTACCTTAACCATCCTTGGATTTACCTTCATTTCACTGGCGACGGGATTCGAAGAGCAGAACCCACGTGGATACCTGATCTAATTTGGGAATTTTACCTGAATTCCTCGTTTTTCTAAGAAGGAGATTATTCTACTTTGGACTTGGTAATTATACTATTGACTCAATTTACCTTTGGATTAAGCTTATGCTTTTGCATATCATAAACTTTGAGCGTTTTATCTTTAAATACGAGCGTTTTTGCGAATAGGAAAACAAGAACTTTAAATTTACCTTCTCTTAAAAAAATCAGCCTTTCGTTAACTGGAATGACATTGTGTTAATGGATTGGTAACTTATAGAAAATACTGTTACCATTGTTTTTAAGTTGTTATTGAGAAGTGTCTTAACTTATATAAGCGTTACCGTTATGCTATACGCTTTCCAACGCGCATTCAGCTCGCTCCAGCGCTCGCACTAATTCTGAATATAAACAATTCTGAATGACGAAATTGCTCCAGCGCTCGCACTAATTCTGAATATAAACAATTCTGAATGACGAAATTGCTCCAGCGCTCATAACAAGCCCGAAGGTAAACAATTCTAATCAACGAACCTTGTTGCTCCACGGTGTTCCTTCATTGAAGCTGCAACGTGCCGCTGTGAATTCTGGGAGTTTACGTGTGACGTCACACGCTACAGCGTAACGGCGGCCATTTTAGTAAAACTTGAAGGCGCGAACACCGCTGTTTCAAGTTTCCCTGACAACTTCAAGCAACAACGTCAAACAAACAGTAACGGAGCGACTAATTTAATTACGTTGACAGCGGTTTACCTTTACGGTGATTCGCACACCTTGTCCTACCAGATCTTCGTGCTACTCGCAAAAGAGAAGAAAAGGATTATAACAATTCAATAGCGGGTCACAAGTAACAGTGATTCGCACACTTATCCTACTTTCAAGCGAGTTATCATCCACGGTGATTCGCACACCTTGTCATTTTGAGTATTTTATTGATTTACAGTACAATTTAGTCTGCTGATTTACAGTACATTTTACTGCATAATTTTCATTATAATTGTGTTTTAGCACGGTTAGTGATAGATTTAAGCATTTAATCCAGCATTTTTCTCCATTTAGTTTCTTCTAATTGTTGTAGCAGTAGGTTAATTTAGGATGACTCAACCTAACTACAATATTAGTCCTCCTCAGGCATTTTGGGTTTCTGGTAATGAACCACCTCTTAAATGGTTGGAATGGAAGCCTTATTTTTGTAATTACATTGATGCATTAGATGAGGATGGAAAAATGTCTCATGCTCAAAAAAAGAGGCTTCTTCTTCATTCCTTAGGTCCTGTTGGACTAAAAGTTTATGAAACTATGACTAAACCCTCCTTTCCTGGTGATTTAAATGTTTATATGTTAGCACTTTTACATTTAGACACTTATTTCGCTCCTAAGGTGTGTATTGGCGTAACAAGGTATAAATTTTTCTCTAGGAAACAGACTAAAGAAGAAAATATTGATCATTTTTTAGCTGATTTGAAGAAATTATCCTTGGATTGCAAATTTGGTGTTATACAAGAAGAGTTAATTAGAGACCAAATCGTTATGCATTCGTACAATACCTCCATACAGGATAGGTTATGGATAAATGGGGACTCTCCTCTTGATGATATCCTCGCCATCGCACGCAAGGCAGAAATGTCTGGCAGATGCGCTAATGTGATAAAGAATGATAATAGTGCAATGTCTAATGATGTAGTTTGTAAAATTAACGCTACTGACAGGAAAAAGTATAACTATAGTTCTAGGCAGTCTTTTGGTTCTAACAACAAATTTTCTAAACATCCTCAGTCTTCCTCAAATGTTAAACTTAAATGTTATAGATGCAACAGTTTAGACCATTTGGCTGACTTTAAAGGATGTCCTGGGTTGAAAACCAAATGTTCTAGCTGTGGATTGAAAGGTCATTTGACGAAAGCATGTAATAGAAAAAAGAGAAGCAAAGTAAATTTCGTGAATGACATTGATGAGGAAGAGAATTTTGAAAATGATGTGGAAGATAATCAGTTCAGTTCAAGAAGTCTTTATTCGATTAATTCATCATAAAAGACATAAATACAATATAACACAATAACATATGTAAAATCAGTATTAAATCGTTGGCATCGAATAGCTTCTTGCAAAAGTGTACAAAATTTTAAAAAAAATACAAATACTGGTTACCACAGTAATACAGGATAAAACAATCTCAGCTAATTTAGATTAATAAACCTACTTCTAATAATCCAGGCCCAGCCTAGGAACTTTGCTACCCCCACCACAATGATCGGATCCAAATTAGTTTTTAACAGTCTCAGGGCCTCAGCAGACGAGCGTGTGCCTAGTTGACTACAGACAGGTTTTAGCCACTTGGATCTGGGGGCTGAGTATTGGGGACACACAAACAACATGTGAGATAGACTTTCCCCTAACCCTTGACATTTTGCACAAAACCCCTGACTAGCTTTTCCCCACTTGGTGGTAAAGTCCCCAATAGGGAGTGTTCCACATCTGAATTGGAAAAAAAGTTTCCGATCCAGGGGTTTGGTAATGATCTCCCAGAAGTTTTCTAACCTGGGAAGATCTTTGTGCACCAAAAATAGACCTGAGAGACTACAAGGGCTTGTTTTTATAAAGGTATTGTACATCACCCAGGCCCAGTAGCACTCTTTGAGCTCATTTTTAGATGGGAAAGAGGCTGTCTCAGGCGTCAACCAGAGCTCAGAGAGGCCCAAAGATAGGAGAGTAGCCTTGAGATCTCTAAACCATCCTATTTTTAGTGCTCCCGGAGAGTTTTTTAACTCAAGGCAAGCTTCAGCATAGTGGTGTAGGTCAGGGGTTGTCCACAGACGCCTCCAGAAGGAAATCGGTCGAAATCGTGCACAATCGACCACCGAGTGACACCCAAGATCGTATAGTAGGGGAATTAAAGGTGTCGATTGTGGCAGACCAATTGCCATCCTTAGAAATTTGTTTTGAGAATGTTTCAAGGAGTCCAGGTTGCTACCTCCCCATAACTCAGCACCATATAGCACTGCTGACAAAACCTTCCCACCATAGATCTTCATCAGCGGGGACATGGGTTTGGTAAAAGAGCTTTTATGTTCTTTAATCAGAGCTCCCCCCAACTGTTGATGTTTCAGGGTCAGGAGCTCGATCTGATGGGACCAGTTAAGTGTGTCGCTAAATGAAACACCCAAATAAGTAAAGTACTTGGTCTGCTCTAGGGGGGTATTCCCCATTAGTACCCTAGCCTTGACCTGCTTGTGACCCCTCATGACCATAAATTTGGTCTTTGCAACGTTCACCTCTAGCTCATGCTCGCTGCAGAAACTCTCAAACCTCGACAGAGCAAGCTGTAATCCCTGCCTGGTTCTTGAAATCAAGAGAGTGTCGTCAGCGAACATGAGCAGAGGGATCTTCATGCCAGCCAAACTTGGCGCATCTGTGGGGCAGCCCTCAAAGTACTTGGTGACTCTGTTTATATATAGGGAGAACAGAGTTGGAGCCAAAACACATCCCTGTCTGACCCCTTTCAGCACAGGAAACTTTTTGGTCACCTCACCAGGTTTTCCCCACCGTACATAGGCATAAGTCTCTGCATGAAGGTTGACAATGATGCGAACTAAAGAGGAGGGCATACCCATTTCCAAAAGACTGTTCCAAAGCCCAACCCTTGGTACAAGATCGAACGCAGACCTAAGGTCTACGAAGGCCGCATAGAGGTTACCTTTGCCAAGAGTGACCGTCTTCCAATGTAGAAGCATAAACCGAAAGGCCTGATCCAGGGTACTAACATGTGGTCTAAACCCTGCTTGGAGAGGAGTAAGTATATTAAATTCCTCAATCCAGGCCTGAACCCGGGATAGGACAAGACTTGACACTATCTTTTGAACCGCGTCAATAAGGCTGATCGGCCGGTAATTAGAAGGAACCGACCGATCACCCTTCTTGAAGATGGGCAAAATCTCAGCACCCGCCCATGAGACAGGCACCTTTGCTCCACTGGCCAGCGTGTTTGCCAGGAACAGTAGATAGGGCACCCATAGGTCTTGGTCCTGTTGGAACATATCCGCAGGGATACAATCCGGGCCGGGAGCTTTGCCCCTAGGAATGGAGTTCAAAACGTTTTCAACCTCTTTGGCTGAAAACACAAGGGTTTCAAAGGACAGCGGCCAAACAATAGGAGTTTCCCATTCACTAAGGCACCTGAACTGATCCTCGAAATGGGACACCCATTTTTCTTGGTCGACAAAAGCAGGGCTCGGACGATCATCCAAGGACTTACCCCATTTGAGGAGGTGCCAGAAATGCGTAAGATTCCTAGAACCGCAAGCCTCAACTAGGAGAGCCCAGCGTTCTTGATCCCAGGTGGCTTTGGCCCGCCTCTTGGCTATATTGTAGGCCCTCCTGGAGGATTTAATAAGAGCTGTGTTTCTAGATTTTAGAGCTTTGAACAGGTTTTGATGAGATGTACCACACTCAACATTGAACCAGTTCGCTGGCTTCCTCGGTTTCCCAATGCCCTTTTTAGCAACTATTTTAATGAATAGGGACTTAAGAGATGTGAACAGGCTGGCATGAATATCTGAGATTTTAATAGATATTTGGTTTGGGTCATCACATTGCTCGATTAATTTTAGGGAATCTGAGACCAGGGATCTTATTTTAGTGCGAGCATCCAAATCAACAGCAACCTTTGGCCACCGGACCCTCCTCAAGTCATTAGTTAATACCATGGCCTCTTGAACAGCATTAGCGAGATGCACAGAGGGCTTGGAAAAACTAAAATCCTTGAGTTCCGCAAGGAGAGGTTCGTGGTCACTTTCAGGCCGAGGGCTGATTTCCATATCCAAAACTAAGGGCCACAGAGTTACATCAACTAAGATGTAGTCAATGCGACTACTAAATCTTCCATTAAAGAATGTTGGGTTGCCCGATCTGTCCGATCTGGTACGGCCGTTTAGGGCACGCAGTCCCCAATTCAGGCAGAGGCCTTTTATGAAAGTGGCACTTTGAGACCATTTAGTGATCGGAGGTAGCTCCAATTGTGGAATACCCCAGGTCGAGTCCTCGTCCACCGATAACATCCCATCATCCACACTTAGTGGTTCAAAACAGGTGTTGAAATCACCCGTAACCACCATATGACCCTTTTGATGTGCTGAACCAAGGAATTCATCTAAAAGTAGTAGGGTAGATGAAACACGACCACCCAGAGTTCCTCTTGCATACACATTAAACAACAATATAACCAGTCCACTATTAAGCTTCAGGCTAACAATGAGAATATCAGGACAGTCTATGTGGATTTCTTTAGCAGAGACTCCTGCTAATTGGCGCACCCAAACAGTAAGACCCCCCATAGCCCTGCCTCTTTGCCCTCTAACTGCAGGTTTGTTAAAGCTCAGATAACCTGGGAAGTATACTGGATGAGTTGACCAAGTCTCCTGGAAGGACCAGACATCACCTTGACTGATGAAGTCAGCCCAATCAGGAATACATATACAGGAATCTATACCCGCAACATTCCAGCAACCCAATAAGGTACCCTTGGGACTGGCTTGTACACCCGGAGCTGTAACAACTGCGGGGGAGGATCTGCAGGAATGTTGAGAACCAACCATGACAGCGACAACCTCCGCAGGAACCCCATCATTAGACATCCTACAAACCCCATCCCGCAATGCCTGTGCTGGGAGTGGGCCTGTAGCAGAAGCCACACAGGAGGGCAGAGTTTCCTGAGACGGGGGGGTGGTAGCCCGCCCAGTTGATGGAGCATGGACACCTTCATCACAACCAACAGCAGGAACTTTAACACATACAGTCTTACATGGGGGGGAACATGAAAACAATCCTACCGGAGATATAAGCTGGGCGTCTGTTCTGTACCCCCTAGTTTGTCAATCGTTCGTCGACAGCCCAGAGAGTGGCTCATATAAGTTTCTTAGCGGAATATTCCACACATCCTTGTGATGGGGGGGCCTATTGGGATTAAAAAGAGCTGGAAATAAGCTGGAAGGCTGCAGAGCCTGTCTAAAAGCTGGTGTGGGGGGGGAACAAGGAATGCGGAGGATTATTAATAAAAGGCAATCCCATTGGTACAGCGGGGCCTGACGGCTGAATATATGGCTTAGCCCAGCCCGGTGTTTGGGGAGGGCAGTTGTAGGTGGATTCGATGTAAGAGCGATACAAAGCTTCAGGGTTGAAGTGGGGAACATGAAAACTTGACGTAAAGTTGGACCATTTGGGTAGATTTTTGGCTTTGCTACCTCCACCTAGTTGACTTTTGTGTGGATTAGTCAGAGATTCAGGGTAAAAATATCCTAGGTTCCTTGTGGAAATCCCACCCTCGTTGTTCCCCACATACCAGTCGGAGAGGTGGGATACAACCCTGTGGTCTCTAAAGTTAATAATAATAATATCCCCTTCAATATCCTTAGGACGCACCCCAACCCACTTACATCTTCTAACCGTTACAATGTCCCCGTTAAGGTTCGGAGGAAGGGGTCTATTTGTTTTTAACCAGAAGATGACTTTGTTTTTTTAGACTATCGTCATTTTCCCTGTCCCCTTCCTGTAAAGGTGGCACACCTGTCATAATAATAACAAAGTTTAAGGAGTCAGGCGGCAGGTCAACAAACCTTTTCGAGGGTAGGGATTTCTTCTGTTTACTATTTGTGTCGGCAGGTTTGCCCATCCCATTCTTTTTTGCTGATACTACCCTCTTCGGTAATGGTTTGGTAGTTGCAACACTGGGGGTAGCTGCCACAGGAGGTTGAGATGATGTAGAATTGGCAACCACTAACGTAGCTTTGCTAGATATGGAGACAGTTTTAGAAGAGTTAGAGGTAAGTGTTTTGGTGGAAGTGGACGAAGACTGACCAGTGGCTTTGGATGGTGCACCTGCAGTATGAGATAAGCTAGCAGGGGTACTGGGGGGGTTATTGATCTTAACCATGCCTGAGGAATGAGACGGTTCAAAGGATGCCACAAGGCGGTCCAATTTTTCCCCCATAACCCTAACACGTTCCAACAAGGGAAGCATGTATGATTTCATAAGTTTCCCCAAGATGTCTACAATCACTTCATCCACCCCTGTGGGCACTGACGCGGAAGGTATTACGACAGGGGCTGTAGGCACATCGGTGATGATGGGGTGGGACTCTGCTGTGGGGGGAGGGTTAGTAGTAGGTTTCGATGGAGGCAGGATATGGTGACTACGTCCTTTCCTTTTAACCCCCCCTTTACGCCTCTTCTTCCTTGGAGGGGAGTTAACCACCCCTGAAACTAAGATGGGCGATCGACCTAGTGATAGGCCGTTCGCCTCCGGCACCGTCTCTCCTGAAATTAGATTACCCAGAGTCAAGGTGGACCGCATAGAGGAAGGATCTACATTCGTACTATGTGACTCAGGGATATTTAAGTCTATTACGCTCGAGTGGTTTATAGGGGGACAGATCAACTGGCCTCCACTGATAGCGCCACTACACGGCGGAGAAATATCGGGGAACCTAAATATGCTGGGGGTAAGATTAAGATCAGTCATGTCAGCGTCAATAACGCTCAGACCATGGGCTGGGAGATCCTTGGTGGAATTAAGGACAGGCAGTGGGATACTCTTAAGCTGCTCAATTGAGCGTCTACGCTCAGCTCTCCTTTCTGCCAATATCAGGTCCATATCGACCTCCTTGACGGGTTTCTTGAAGAATTTATCAAGGGGACCCAAAACAGAGACACTAACACCTGGAGGGGCAGAATGGCTCATGATAACAGTGGAATAACAGAACTAGGGGGTTAAAAACAACACAAATACAATGATGACAATCCCAGAAAACAAGATCACTGACACTGCTTACTAGATGTAAAATAAAAATGTCCTGGCCCAGCCCGGCCTCTTCCGGCCCCGGACGGCCACTGACGGTCCCGCCCTTGTCCCGGGCTTCTCCCGGCGCACACCCGCGCGCTCCCGCGCAGCGGGGATGACACTCCTATTTTATTGCTTACTGATTGGACTCTGGGGGCGGAGCCGGCAGGGAGAGCAGCCCAGATCACCACGGGCGCGCGGGGGCTCCTGGAGCTTGGAGTCCCCCCGCTGTGGCTCGCAGCCCTGCCGGACAGAAAGCTTGCACACCTGGAAGCCTTACAGGCTGCTCCTTGCCGCGAAGCGGGACCCGCGAAGCGGGTCCGGCGAGAGGCAGCGGCGGGAGCAGACAACAGGCAGTGCAGGCAGCAACGACCGCCCTCAGCTCCCTCCTGGAAAACGGAGCAACAGGTCCGCAGTTACAGTTCAAGGAATCCGCTGGGTCTCTGAAGGGACGCCGCTATATCCGTCCTAGTGGGGGCGGGGCCGGCAGGGAGAGCAGCCCAGATCACCACGGGCGCGCGGGGGCTCCTGGAGCTTGGAGTCCCCCCGCTGTGGCTCGCAGCCCTGCCGGACAGAAAGCTTGCACACCTGGAAGCCTTACAGGCTGCTCCTTGCCGCGAAGCGGGACCCGCGAAGCGGGTCCGGCGAGAGGCAGCGGCGGGAGCAGACAACAGGCAGTGCAGGCAGCAACGACCGCCCTCAGCTCCCTCCTGGAAAACGGAGCAACAGGTCCGCAGTTACAGTTCAAGGAATCCGCTGGGTCTCTGAAGGGACGCCGCTATATCCGTCCTAGTGGGGGCGGGGCCGGCAGGGAGAGCAGCCCAGATCACCACGGGCGCGCGGGGGCTCCTGGAGCTTGGAGTCCCCCCGCTGTGGCTCGCAGCCCTGCCGGACAGAAAGCTTGCACACCTGGAAGCCTTACAGGCTGCTCCTTGCTGCGAAGCGGGACCCGCGAAGCGGGTCCGGCGAGAGGCAGCGGCGGGAGCAGACAACAGGCAGTGCAGGCAGCAACGACCGCCCTCAGCTCCCTCCTGGAAAACGGAGCAACAGGTCCGCAGTTACAGTACAAGGAATATAATCTAGTGATGAATGTCCATGATAAGTTGGTTCTAAGAATAAGAGACGAGGACATGGTTAACAAGCCTATTTGTACAATGAGTATTGGTGGTGTGGTTGTAAAAATTTATGCCGATTCGGGCTCTCCTTATACCATTGTTAATGAAGATATGTGGAAATCCTCATTTATTCAACAAGTGGGGGAGAAATTATTACCATCAGATATCCACCCTGAAGGTTATTTAGGAGACCCAATTTCCATTTTGGGTTTTCGTTGGTTTGTTTTCAGGTTCAAAGACAGGGAATGTAGAGGGAAATTGTACATTTCAAAGAAAGGACCACCTGTTTTAGGGTGGTTCGACCAAAAACAACTCCACATTATATTGGATCCTAATAGTAAAGAACAAGTCTTAGTAGTTGATGACTGTTCTATAGTTACAGATAGCATTTTAAAGAAATTTCCAAAGGTTTTTAGTAAAACCTTGGGGAATTTAGTTGGTTTTGAACATAAAATCATACTAAGGGATGACGCTTGTCCAAAAGCGCACAAGTGTAGAAATGTGCCTATCTTGGTGAGAGATGAAGTCAGTAAAGAACTGGATAAACTTGTGTCTACTGACATCATAGAACCTATTGAGGCGAGTGAATGGATTTCGCCAATTGTCGTCGCAAGACGGAGCAACGGCAAAATCAGGTTGTGTGTAGACCTAAGGTATTTAAACAACAACATTGTGGTTGATAAATTCCCACTTCCCAAAATCAATGAGATGGTCTCTAGTGTTGGTAATGCCCAGTGGTTCTCTACCATAGACCTGTCATCTGCATACCACCAGATCTCTCTGTGCCCCGATTCAATGAAGTTTACGTCTTTTGTGACGCCTTTTGGGTGCTTTCGTTATAAACGCATGCCGTTTGGCTTAGCCTCAGCGGCTGCTGTTTTTCAACGGCTTATGTACCAATTATTCAAGGGAGAGAAAGGTGTCAGATATTTTCAAGACGACATTCTGGTCTTTGGAGACGATGAGGATGAGCATTTATCGAGGCTACATAAAGTTTTGAATATTCTTGAGAGCAAGGGTCTTACAGTTGAACATTCCAAATGTAAATTTGCTCAGAAAAGTGTAACTTATTTAGGACATATCATTGACGCTGAAGGGGTTAAACCCAAACCCTCTTTGGTTTCTGCAATCTCCGAGGCTCCTATTCCTACAAGTAAAGATGACATCAAGTCGTTCTTAGGAATGGCTGAGTTTTGCTCAAAATATGTTCCTAATTTTGCGAGTGTCTCATACAACATTCGGCAACTTTTAAAAAAGGGTGTGAAGTTCGAATGGTCAAAGTCATGTGATGAAGATTTCTTGAATATTAAGAATGCTATTGCCCAGACCACTGCCTTGCACAGTTTTGATCCATCTTTTGAGAATGTAATTACCACAGATGCAAGTAACAAGGGTTTGGGAGCTGTTTTGGTGCAGATTGATGAGAAAGGGAAGGAAAATATAATAGCCTATGCCTCTAGATCCCTTTCTCCTTGTGAAGAGAAGTACCCTATAATAGAAAGGGAGGCCTTAGCTTGTGCCTGGGCACTTGAGCATTTCAAGTCTTTTGTATGGGGCAAAATGTGTTTGTTAAGAAGTGACCACAAACCATTGATAAAGATTTTGACTACCGAAGGAGTTATCAACGCTTCTGCTCGCCTAGCTAGGATTTCTATGAGGTTACAGAATTTCATATACAAAATCATTTATGTACCAGGTAAAAGCAACGTTCTGGCCGATTTTCTGTCAAGAATGCCTGTAATGTTAGAGGAAGTTGATAATAATGAGTGGAATGAATTACAAATTGCATATGTTCATGATGAAGGACTTTCAGCCTTTAGCAAGGAAGAGTGGAACAAGGACTATCTTGCTGATGAATGCTTACAGAAAGTTATCTCTTTCACCATTGAGGGTTGGCCAGATAAAAAAGATGTTCTTGATGATAATTTAAAGCCTTTTTGGGAGATTAGGTCTGAACTCTCTGTTTCTCATGACACCTTATTAAGGGGTGAAAGAATCGTTCCCCCTGGTGGTTTGCGGGAAGGAATCATTGAACTTTGCCATGAAGGTCACCCTGGAATTGTTAGGTCCAAATCCTTAGTAAAGAATTTATTCTGGTGGCCGGGTTGTGATTCTCATATAGAAAAAACAGTTAGAGACTGTACCATTTGTGCTTCTGCTGACAAAACTTTGCGTACCTTCCGTCCTCCTATGTTGGAGTGTTCTCCTCCAGAATCTACTTGGGAATCGATTTCCGTAGACATTATGGGTCCTGTTCAGGATCAGGATGGTTCTCAGAGGTATTTAATTGTGATCATTGATTTGTTTTCTAAATGGCCTGTGGTCAAAGTTGTAGAAAGAGCTGATACTGATTCAGTTTTAAGTTTTCTGGATGAAACTTTTGTCACTGAAGGTATTCCTTTTTGTATTCTCACCGATAATGGTGTTCAATTTTTATCAGTTAAGGCAAAAAGGTATTTTAGCAAACTTGGTATTAGACATAGGACTACGTCCCTTTACAATCCTAGTGGCAATGGTGTTGTGGAGCGTTTTAACAGGGTTTTGAAGAACACTATTCAACTTTCTATTAGTAACAATCTGGATTGGCAAACTCAGGTTGGAAAAGTTGTTTGGAACTATCGCATTACTGTGAATGACTCTACAGGTATTTCTCCTTTTGTCTTGATGAAGGGTAGGAACCCACGTTCTAAAACCATTCCCACTTGGTTATTTTCTGGTGAAATTGATCCCTACTCAAAAGATTTAGTTAAGGCACGGTTAGTTCAAGTCCACGATAAAAGTAAAAGATATCATGATTCGAGGCATGGATCAAAGGAGGTAACAATAAATGTTGGTGACTGGGTTAGAATTAAAAAACCTTTCAAGGTACAGAAGGGTGAGTCTACTTTTTCTGAACCCTTCCAAGTTTTAGAAGTTTTGAAAAATTCTGTTAAACTCAGTAATGGGAAAGTTTGGAATTTAAGTAGAGTTGCCAGATGCAATCCTGGTTCTTCTCTTAAGGTTGATGTTCCCAGTCGAGTGTGGAAAGCTGAAGATTTGGAGGTTGATGACTCTAGTGGTGATTTGGATTCTTCCCATGGTTCTGGAGTTGTGAGTTGCCCAAATTCGTCTGAAGTCTCAGATCATAGTTTGGTTGTCACTGGAAGCAATAACTCAGATTCTCCTAGCGGTATTTCTGAGGAGTCAGTTGTCACTCCTAGGGAGGATTGTTTGGTTTCTGGTGAGGATTCTTCTCTCCGCCATTCCTCAAGGAAGAGGGTGGTTCCTTCGTGGCTTAAAGATTATATCACTAGTAACAGTTAAAGATCATATCAAACAGTTAAAGGTCATATCACAAACCTTGTTAGTGTTTCCTGTAGTTGTTTTTTATTCATTATATGTTTCCTTTCTTTTTTTTTTCTTTTTGTTTCTTTGTATTATAGATAGGGGGATGTGTTGTGTTGCTTACTTCTGTACTGCTCCTGTAACCTCACACATTCCTTCCTATGTCATGCTGAATGTAGAACCTTGCATATGTCATTTTGATGTGCATTCTTTGTAAGAGTCAGTTATCCATTGATGCTGATTTATGCTGGATGAATTGTACTGTGCTCTTCGAATAAACTAACTTCTACCTTAACCATCCTTGGATTTACCTTCATTTCACTGCCCTGAGCAGTTCTTAGCCATGTTATCCAATGGAAGGTAGATAACATGGCTAAGAGCATTAGCTCGGTAATGCATGAATATCGCTGACTTTTCAGTGATATTCATGCATTTCGGCCGATTTTAATCGCATAGGAGATAAACCTTGATAATAGCAAGGCTCCTAAGCGATAAAAATCGGCGAAGCACAGCGATAAAATTATTGCCACTAACCAAGCATAGAGATAATTATCGCTTATGCTTTGGTAATATGCCCCCCAATTTTTTGGCGACTTGAACAGCTTCCTCTTGGACCAAATTTACAAACGATATAAGAACTTTCTGGGAAAGAATGCTCTTCCTCCTGGCGTGAAATAAAACTTATAATGACTCAAAAAGTAGTATGTTGATCTGTTTTAATCTACGAATCTTGACATTTTTACCGACCGCTAATGAATTTTCAATTTGTCAGTTTGGCTTTTGAACATGTAATAAATGTTGTTGTGCAATGTTTCTAATTCAGTACAAAATAATAATACAATATCTCCCTTAAAAAAATTGAAGTATTACATTTAAATTACTCGCACTGGTCATGAAATTAAGACCACATCAGTAGGCAACATTTATCAAACGAGTTACTCGTGTTTACCTAGATGACAACTGAACTGTGTCAATCTTCTAATATTGTCGTAGATCTTCCTTTCATAATTACTTATCTGTGGCTTCCTTCCTTTTGTTGTTGTTATGACAAACACGTATCTGACTTTAAAAATGTCACATTCAAATGTTGAACTTCCCTAATTTGTAACTGTACAGCTGCATAATTTTATGTAGACTGTTCACTAAAACATGTTAGAACAGGGTACCCGAACAAATAGGTTTTGTCCACACATGCAGACGAAAAATAATACATATTATATTGATGCATTTGACAGAAAAACATCGAGATAAAAATAATATTGATGAAAATATTCCAAATGTTATTGGAAGCTAACAGTTTATATAACTGGGAACTATAATGAATATTTGTCTATATAATGTATGATGTACATTGTATGTTATTTCCTGTACTGATGATTCTAGAACAATCCTGAGGTGTTGCCTCTATGTCGTGTGTAAACATGGCGGGCCTTATTTACAAGTCCCTTGAGCCACCAGTGCGTCACTTAAAATGGGAAAAAGTGACGTACCGGCGGCGCATGGGGCTTGTAAATTAGCCCCGGTATTTTTACCATCCATACTAAAGGCGCTTTACCGGTTATTTGTTTCTGTGTGTATTTTCTGACTTTCTGATGAGAAGAAATTGGTAATTTTTCTGCAAACGAGTCACAGCGCGCAGGTGGTGGCGCTGATTACTGTTCTACCCTAATACATATCTGTCTAGATTGAGAGCTCATGGCAGTCTGTCTTGACCCCTGTGTCTGGGAGATAGGACACTGCGGCCCGGAGCGCCGACGGTTTACTGCACTATCCTTCATCTAACCAGGACTATCAGATCGATTGCAGTGCGTCACGCCCGAACCGAAGCAGCGCGTCAGAGCAGCAGAGAAGGCAGGTGCTTTGTTAGTTGCAATGGCCATGTCAGTCGGACAATAGCCATGACAAACGAGCTCCTCTTCACGGGGGCCCAAGTTCCAATAAAAGCACAGGCTCTATATGAATTTGTCTACCGTGGATGCGTCCATGCAGATTTTTCTTATTGCTTTAGTAATTAGAACTGTCCGGGGAATACATATGGTGTGAAAGTGCTTGGAGAAAATAATTAGATGAGATATTTTTGTTCTTGTTTCCCACGCGCATCTTTACATTAATGAGAAAAATGGAGTGTCTGCTAACTTCACTTTCAGCGTCTTCGCATCAAAGCTAATGGGAGGTGTCATTTTCTGAGGTACCCATAAAGCATTGATTTCACTGGGGCATTTGAAAAACAATTTGCGAAGCATTGGTTAAAACAATTTAGAGCCCCAAGCGAATCATTGATCGCATCATTGCCACTTTTAATCGGAGTGATCTGCCGACACTGTCTTCCTCATTAGTCTATTAAATCACTCCCAGAGCACACAGGATATGAAGGCCGTGTCCTTGCGTGATTAGTGTAACAATGTGTTGTTGCTATGCGAGTTGATTTAGTGCCACAATTTACACTTTTGCTAGCGAATCATCAGCCTCCATGCATTTTCAGTGTTGGTCAGGGCAGGCTTTAGTGGTGGTGGCACCTGGTGCTGCAATCTTTGTTGGTACTGTAATGTAGTGAACGGCTAAAGGCCAGATGCCTGGCTACAGCGCGGATGGGCAGCGCAGGGGCAGGCCGCAGAGCCGCAGCGGGAAGAACAGACTCAGCCCACGCTCAGATAGTTAGCCGGAAGTGAAGGCTCAAGTTGTCGCCACCCCATTTATTAGATTCCCGCAGGCCACGCCTGGCCTGCGGATGTAGGGATGCGTGGGGTCGTGCAAACACTAGAATGCCAACATTACATCCCTATCCAACTCAGTTCTTTTGAATGTCTTTACATTTCAAATAAAGAGATGCCCACGGGCCACTGGGTCCCGGGGTCTTATGAACAAACATAGTCCTTCAGTTTCTGGCTCTGGCGTGGATTTGGTCTCAGGTGGTATCGCTGTGAGACACTCCGCCCTTCTTGAGTGGATGGACCCGGACTCCCCGGGTCTAGACTCACCAGGTGGAGACAGGGAGGTGTCTAGAGCTTCCCTGGATGGGCTGGGGACTGGTGCCTCAGCATCCTCTTCAGCTACGTTCTCGGTTCGCAACATCGGGGGTAGGATGAGGGTCTCTGAGCGGTGGTCTAGCGAGACTTCTTTGAACCACCATGCGCTCCGGGACACTTCCTCCATCCCCCTGCAAGCTATCATCGAGCCACATGTCGTTGTTACTGTCCAGGTGCCAGGTTCATATTGTGTCATGAATTTTCCTCCTTGGCGTCGGTTCGCAGGATGACCGTCGCTCCGGGCCTGAGCCTTCTGTGGGTGGCCCGACGGCATCTACTTGCCTCTTGGTTTTGCCGCCTTCTCCGTTCTTGCGTTCCCTCTGCGTCCAGGGGAAGGGGCGACCATTCCGGTGTGGCGGGAAGGAGGTCTCACCGCAGTCCTTGTAGCATCAGGGCCCACGGGCTCCGTTGGGTCGTGCAATGCGGGGTGCTCAGGAATTCGCACAGCCGCTGTTCTGGGTCTGCTTGTTCGACTGTGGATATTCGGAACATCTTGTTTAATGTTCGCATGAACCTTTCGACGTCCCTGTTTGCCTGGGGTCATTGAGGGGTGATGCATCGATGGGTGATCCCCCGTTGCTGAAGAAACGTGGCAAATTCGGCCCCTTGGAATGGGGGTCCGTTGTTGCTGCGGACTTCTTGCGGGAATCCAAACATCGCGAATGTTTTCTCCAGGGCAGGACCTATGTGGCTGAATGCTGTCAATGCCACTGGCTCCACTATGGGATATTTCGAGTAGGCGTCCACTATGACCAGGGTATGCCGGTCGGGGAAACTGCTGAAGTCCATTCTGATCTTTGACCACAGTACCGTGCAGGCTTCTTCCGTGATGACGGGTAAGGGCTTCTCCGGACCCCTGTCAGCTGGCACGCAGGCACTGTCTGACCCGCTCTTCCACCATTTCTTCCAACTCGGGGAACCATAACTTTTCCCTCATCCATGATTTCATTTTGACGACACCTTGATATTCTCCGTGAGCTAGTTGGACAGCTAGTCGCTTGAGGCTTTGCGGGATTACTAGCCGAGGCCCTCTCATCAGGACTCCTTCTTCGGTGGCGCTCAGCTCGTGGTGGCCCGCCACATTTTTGTGAGCAGGTCCTGATCTTCCGGTGCCCAGCCATTTGCTTGCCGTAGGTAGTCGGTCCAGGAGCCTCCTTGTACCGCTCGGACGGTCTTGGTGTATACAGCATCGGTGGCGGTTGCCTCCTTTACTTTCTCTAGAGATATGCGTTGGGGGCACGATGTGAGGGCCACCCAGTGTGCAAATTCTTTGCAGCCATCGTCCACCTTGAGTTGGATTGTTGGAGCCGGGTGCCTGGATAGGAAGTCAGCTGGGTTTTTGGATCCTGGGAGGTAGGTGACTTCCATTTCGTATGGTTGTAGCTGGACAGCCCATCGTTCGATCCGTGGCGGAGGATGGGGAGCCGTCCCCTTGAAGAGAGGCACCATCGGCTGGTGGTCGGTCACCATGGTAAATGGTTGTCCTCGGAGAAAGAGGTGGAAGTGTTTACAAGCTCACTTGATGGCGAGCGCCTCACGCTCTATCTGGGCATATCTGGCTTCTGTCGGGGTGAGGGCCTTGCTGGCGAAACCGAGGGCGGCCCACTGGCCTGGCGTCTGCTCTTGGGTGAGCACTGCTCCCAGCCCAACCGGGCTTGCGTCTACTAGTACCCGTTTGCCCGGGTCGAAGTATGCTAGAGTGGCCTTCTCTAGGAGCGCGTCCTTGATGGTTTGGAAGGCCTCCTCTTCAGTCAGGCCCCACTGCCAGATAGTGCCCGCCTTGGTGACGGCTCGGAGCGGCTCGCTCTTGGTGGCGAGGCCGGGTATGAACCACCCACAGTAGGTGGCCATACCCAGGAAGCTTCTTACATCCGTCGGCGTGGAAGGGGCGGGGGCGTTCTTGATGGCCTGTGATTTCCGTGGGTCAACTTGTATGCCTTTCTGGTTGAAGACATAACCAAAGAATTCCAGGGAGGGTTGGAAGAATTGGCACTTTTCTCGATGGAGAGTTGCTCCATAGGCACTTAGACGCTTCAGGGTCTCGCGGAGATGTTTGTGGTGATCCGCGGCGGTGGCAGAGTGGATGAGTATATCGTCACTCACATTGAGCACTCCGGGCAACTCTGACAGTAGTTCTCTGATTGTGTTTTGGAACACTTCTGCCACGGAAGATGTGCCAAAGTTCAACCTCTTGTACCTTCGGAGACCCAGGTGGGTGCTGAAAGTGGTGATGAAACGGCTCTCTTCCGCCAGGGGTAGTTGGTGGTACCCGGCGTTCAGGTCGATCTTTGAAAACCACTTTGATCCGTTGACGTTGGCGATGATGTCGTCCATTGTGGGCGTTATATGGCGTTCTCTTTTTATCGCCTTGTTGGGCAGTCGCATATCTATGCAGAGGCGAATGGCTCCTGGCTGCTTGGGCTTCTCTGCGATGACCAGAGGGGACACCCACGGGGTAGGTCCGGACACTTTTTTGATGACCCCTTGCTTTTCTAGCTTCTCTAGTTCTTGTTCGACCAGTGGTCGGAGGTGGAATGGGATCTGTTGATGCCACAGGGCGAAAGGGCTGACTGTTTTGTCGACGTGTAGTTTGATGGGCTCGCACTTTATGCAGCCTAGACCTAGGAACAGTGCTGGAAACTGTGCTAAGAGTTCTTCAACCTGGTGAGCTCTGATCCTTCTGGCAAATGCAATCAGTTTCAGGTCTTCGGCTTTGTGGCTGCTCACGAGAATGTCGGCTTCCCTGTCAATTATTTGGATGTTGGCTGTTATTTCTTGGTCGTCCGCCTTGATGGGCACCACCATTTTTCCTTTCAGTGGCAAGGGTGTGTCTGACCCGTAGGCGAATATCCTGGTCTTGTACGGGATCACTGGCGGGCGAGGGCGAGCCTTCGGTACTGCTGTAGGCCAATGACGTTGACGGTGACCCCCGTGTCAATGACTGCCTGAACATCTGTTCCTGCTACCTGGACGACGCACGTCGGCTGAGGTCTGCGTCGTTGTTTGAGTTCTTTAGCGAACGACACTACGTATGCCTCTGCGTCATCGTCATCTGACGAGTCTTTGACTGTCAGTAGGTATCTCACAGGCTTCTTTGGCGCGTCGTCCGGTGTTTCCGTGTCCGTGATCGCCAGTTGTCAGACTGCTCTTGCCGGTGGTCTCTGTCCGTGGAAGCTCCTGTTGTTGTTGCGCCGTCTCCATACGGCTGCAAAGTGGTTAGGGATGCCACAGTTTGTGCAGGTTTTCCCTTGGGCAGAGCAACGCATTGCTGCATGAGGTTCATGGCCGCAGTACCCGCACTTCGTCCAGGGTGTCTCTGCTCTGGGTTTTCGGAACTGGTCACTCCTTTTCTACGGTCTCAATGCATCAGCCCTCTCCGTCTTGATGGCTTCCATTTTTCCTTGGGGGTTGGTCAGCGCCTGGTCCAGTAACTGCGCCAGGGTAGTCATCTGCAGTCCCTGTGTTGGGGAGGTGTTTAAACAGTTTGAATATTTTGTCTCCGGCATAGTGAAGGAGGAGGGACCTCTTGACCGTCGTGTCCATTTCTCTAGTCGCGCTGAAGTAATTGTCTAGCCGTTCTATCCAGATTTCCATCTGGGGGCTGCCGTCGCAGGGTTTTCTAGCTCGCTGAAGGGGGGTAGGACCCCTGATGCAGCGTGCTGAAAGGGAATGCGGACTATCGTGGCCTCTTCGTTGTCTCCATGTAGGCTGGTTGAGGCGTGGACTATGGCTGCAGTACTGTCTCTCTGGGCTGGCCACGTGGCGCAGGGCGCGTCTTTGGGGTGCACACCTATTTGGTAGGCAGACGGCTGTTTCTTTCACCCCCACTCCTTACTTTCTGGATGGCGTTGCCTTGGCTCGTTTCCTCCATTTCTCCTTATTTTCTTGCCCTTGCGCCGGCGTTCCAGGCCCGTTCGGACTTCTTTTGCACTTCCTGCAGGGCTGCCGGGAGACTCAGTGGCAGCAGGCAGGTACTGGCCATAGAGCAGGGCGCCGGGCACTCACAGCAGCGTGTTCCTCGACTTCTGGCCTTCTGTAGCGCTCTTGGAGCCTTGGGGCCACCATTTCGGAATCTCACGCGAGATGCGTGAGATTTGGCACCTCCGCTGCGTCTCTGCCGCGCACGCGTGATGCGTGAGGAATGGCGCTATGCCGCACCTCGGCCGGGCCCCGTCTTCAGGGAGGCGGCAGTCCGGGCAGGAAGACTGCCGCCGAGGCGCTAGGGGTGAGCAGGGGCTTCGGAGGTGGCAGGCAGGCAGGCGGACGCCGGACCAGCTTCAGGTGAGGGGCAGCAGGCCACACTAGCTGGGAGGCACCCGCAGCACATGGATGTGCGGCAGAGGCGCGGAAGGGAGTCGGGCGCTCCTCCAGGCAAAGCAAGGCAAGGGTTGGGCCCCCTCCGCTCATCACCAGTGTAATGTAGTGAACGGCTAAAGGCCAGATGCCTGGCTACAGCGCACATGGGCAGTGCAGGGGCAGGCCCCAGAGCCGCAGCGGGAAGAACAGACTCAGCCCACGCTCAGATGGTTAGCCGGAAGTGACGCCTCGAGCGGTCGCCACCCCATTTATTAGATCCCCGCAGGCCACGCCTGGCCTGCAGATGTAGGGATGCGTGGGGACGTGCAAACACTAGAATGCCAACATTACGGGTACCACCACTTCATGACCTTCTTCTCAATGGATTCCCTCTCTACCATCCTTCAAAAATGCACCTCATTTCTCCATAGCACCTTTCTCACACTTTTTTGTAATAGCTCTACTAATCCTAATATAGGGTGTCAGAGCACTGTACATCACATACACATATAGAGACACAAAGAATCATAGAGGTGTGTTATTCAATGTATAGGAGATGTTACACTAGAGATTGAGAATTAAAAGGTGTAGAAGACACATATTGCCCATACCCGTAGACACTGTATGATAAGAGTGCATCAATCAATCAATCAACCAATCAGCATTTGTAATGCGCACTCTGTCACCATTAGGTGTATCTGAGAGCTGGGTATCTGTTGAGTCTCTTTCTGAAGTCTGCCAGCGAGGGCACCCTACGGAGCTGGAAGGGGAGGTCGTTCCAGGTCATGCATGGTCTTGAGAAACTCAGACTGAGGATTTAAAACATAACACAGCTGTATGTGTTGTCTATCATAATATGAATGTATGACTACACAAATGAACCCTTTTTAGCAACCTAAGCATATTCAAACATTGAGAAATATATAAGCATTTAAACCGATGCTTCCAATTCGCCCCAGCTCTTAGAAACTGCAAGCAACACAAATATCTCTGTGACAAAATCATTGACCTACTGAGATAACTAAATACAATACAAACTTGTCATCTGTATGCTACACATTGTGCTTTGCAGCAGGCACATTACCCTCTGTGCTACTTTAGGATGAGTGGAAATAATAACCAGGTGAAACACAGATCTTTCCAACAAGTACATTAAAAACCAGAGTTATTTTGCAGGGAATAATATCCCTTGAAAATTACTTGCCACTCAAAGATCTCTGCAATCTTCTCTTGTCTTGCCTCTTACTCCTCACCTGAATGTGTGTCCTCACTAAACCACTCTCTGTTTCCTCAATGTTCACATAGCTCACTGCAACCACCTCATTCACTGACTCCCACTCACGTTCAGTGCCATCTATGTCTGGAGAACAGATCAGTATCTTGTTCGTGCTTGCATATCTAGCATATGCTGAAAGGGAGGGTGAGGGGTGTTAAATCTCACAGGCTCTCAAACGGCGCGTAACCAATGACGTGAAAGTACTTTCGCTAGAGAAGACAAATGAGTGCGGTGCCACAGGTGGGGGAAAAAGCCTCTAAACCCCCAAATTGAGACCAGGCGGTCTCACTAGATATATGCAACATGTCCTATGCACATGCAAATGAGTAAAAGAACAATACAACATAGTTTCTGTTGTACATGAATGAAGACGATGATGTCCTTAGTTTGAAATGCTCTCTTTTAATGGTTTCAATCCAAAAGATGAGGGTGATATATGCAACACGAAAATGTATCTCTTTAAATTTGTGAGAAGTGTAAAACTCAAGAAGGTTTTTGATTCAAATCTAGCACCCAATAAAAGAAATGTCAATATTCCAACTGGCTCACTACGTGATGTTCTTACGATCCAAGATGTACACACTAACTTTTATCCCTTAGGGATACAGAAGACACACCACAACATATTACCACACTCTTGGAGGAACTCAAAGTGGACAATGACTTTAGTTTAGACAGTGGTTTGAAAACAAAATCAAAATGGACACCCATTTTATCGGGTGGCAATTCTATTGACATGTTTCATAAATTAGTCTTGGAAGACTTGGGTTAAGTTCAATGACAAAAAGGCTAAGAAGATGATGAGACATATTGACAATCTCCTACCTGGAGAACGTACAGCCCTTAGACATTAACTGCTGACAAAGACATAAGTACATGAAAGTGCTTAGGCCTCAATATCCTTGTCTTTACATGTTACCTAAAGTACATAACCACTTACCTTTCCATCCTGGAAGACCGGTCGTCTCAGGAATAGGTGGACCCAGAGAACAAATAGCTGAATATGTTGAACTTTTTCTTGATCCTTTGGTCCAGAATCTCTCTTCGTATATTAGGGACACAAAACATATACTTAGCATCTTGGCTGACTTCACATGGGAGCAAGGCATGACTCTAGTCACTTTAGACGTTGTGGTGCTCTACACGAACATCACAACAGATTTGGGTCTGAGGGCGATTCAGCACCACTTACACAGGAGATCAGCTACACAATGGCAGCACACTAACATGTTACTGTCTATGATGGCTCGGATTCTCGAAAACAATGTGTTTTTGGTTGATAGACAGAGGTACAGGCAAAATAGGGGTGTCACCATAGGTTCTAAATATTCACCCAGCTTTGTCAACCTCTTCATGGGACGCTTGTAGGAAAAATGGATCAGGGGCCTTAAGGGCAGTCACTTTAATGATTCAATTATCTTCTTGGGTCGCTACATTGATGACTGGCTTTCCATTTGGGCAGGCACACATGAGAAACTGGAACGGTTTTGTACTTATTTGAAAACCAACACCTATAACATAAAATTTACACACCAACATAGTGAGTCCAGCATCACCCTTTTGGACATTGAAATTTACATCTGCAACATTACCTTACACGCACGTCTCTTTTGGAAAGACACTGCCTGCAATGCAATTTTGCATGCCAATAGTGCTCACCCCTCTCATCAGATTCGCGCCATCCCTTTTGGTAAATTCACCAGAGCAAAGAAAAACTGTAGTAATGAGAAAGAATTTGAAAAGTGTTTATCAGCCATGAAATCCAGGTTTAAACACAGAGGTTACATACATATAAACCAGGCTAAAGCAGAAAGGAGAATCAGGAACACACGGCACAAGGATACTCTCCGCAATAGGGTGCCCAGCTTAGAGCAAGCTGATACGGTGAGAATAATTACAGATTATAATAACTACAGCAATGCTCTATCCAAAAGTCTTAGCAGACATTGGAAAGTTTTAACAAGCGATACCTCACTTACTAAGCATATCAATACAAAGCCACAAATCACATACAGAAGGGGTAGGACACTTAGGCCTAGGCTTTGTCCGAGCTATCCTAAATCCCAGCTCACTGCGCACCTTGCGTTTCCATAAATGTGGCTCATGTGGTGTTTGTAGATGGTCATCCAACCATAAGAAAGAATTCTCTGGTCCGAACAAAAATATGACCTTAGATGTAACATGAACTGCAATACGAAATGTGTAGTCTATGAGCTAGAATGCACTTGCTGTTGCAAATATGTGGGCAGCGCCATTAGATCTCTGAAAGAAAGGATTGTGGAACACACTCAGGGTGTGAAACCAGATCGCAGATTCCCAATGGCATTACATGTGTAGGAATACCCATCCCAAAGGCCACACAAACAATTAATCTTCTATGGAATTGATGTGACTGAGCCCAGCCCTAGGGGTGGGAACCAGGAATTAAGACTTAGACGTTCTGAAGCCATTTGGATAATTCATCTTAGAACATACAAACTAGGTCTTAACAGTGATCAGGAGATGCATTATTTCCTAGGTAATGGAAAGCTGTTTTATGTCATCCCATGCTTGGGAGACATTAATCTCAGTTCCAACTGAGAGAAATTGTGTCAAGGCCCCAATCTCCCCATACCACATTACCTTACTGATATATATTGTATAGGTAATACACAATCATAATTATGAATGTCATGTGTCCAATTTCTATAATGTCGTGAAACACTAGCATTAACTAATTTATTGAAAAATATAGCTGTCAGGTTCAAATGTACCCATTATTCATTATTTTGCACACCGTCTACCTTTACAAGCTTTAATGTATGAAATCTGTACTGTATATATAGAATGAGGTATACAGATATGCGCTACATTTGAAGAGCTGAACATTTTTAGGACTATACATAAAGAATGCATTACGATCCTTTGTTCCAGAAGCACATGATAACTGTTCCGTGTTGATCAGCAGCACACCTCTTAAATTTTGTCGCTTGTCATGTCCTGTCAGAAATTTTACTAGCAGACTATCATTGTTAATTCCCCCTCCTTTTCCTTTTGTTTTTTTATGTGAACTGATAACATTACCCTAAACGAATTTATCAAACGTATTTTATTCATTTTACACTTCATGCTTTACACACGCTATTGTTTTGTCACATCGTGTCTATTTTAATTGTTTGTGTGCGCATACTGATTTGTGGTTCTACGTATACAATGGCGAAGGTATGTTCCTTCATTACTCATTTACCCATTGATATACTTGTGCGTTACTCAGGTGCTTATTGCCCTTGGTTGGTATCACTTTATCAAATATACATGTATGAATTTATTGAAATGATACAAACTTTAAGTATTGGTCATCTTGTCTCTTTTTCACAATTTATCCACAACACCATTGCTTTCCAGTGTCTACTCTCAATTCTTTATCAATATCTCTTTTTCTAAACATACAGGACACCGATAATCATGCAGGGATCACAAACGCACTGCATGACCCATCATGTTTTAATTTTCACACCCAATGTGTCAGGCTACTCTACAACGCCAGTGCAGGTTCACGGTCTAGTCTTCACACTCCCAGTGGTGGCATAAATACACTTCCGGGTCATTTTTGCAACCGTATCCAGTTGATAGGGGAACCTGAGAATACGAGGGAAGTCTGGCGTATTCGCCACAGTTAAGATTTGCAAGGGGATTATCTCTGTGTACATGGATTCAATTTGCTGAAAAAAAGTCATTGTCCTAGAAACCTCCAGCAACTTGGGATTTCCTTTTCTTTATTTACTGCTTTTTAGACAATCTTTCGGCTTACTGTGCCACATTCATTATACTTGGATTAAAAAACTGAGGTGCTGAACATGGCTAATACGGTGGCTTTGGCTCAGACCATCTACTGATATCTGGATCTGGGGTAAGGAAACTTTTGGGAGCAAGGGGAAGTGGTTAGTCTCATCCATTTTGGCTAAAATGCAAGATTGAGAATATTAATGAGATTTCTTGGATACTTATGAGGAATAGACAGTGGTCTTCTCTCTATATAACTAGTGCAGGACATGCCAAAGAATAATTATTAACATGAGCTCACAGCACAGGAGAGATAAGGAATCACAGTCTCACTGGCGCAACAGAATAGTCATGACCTACCGGGTCGGAATTATCACCGGTTCAAAGGTGAGCTAGAATGGTATTACCTGTCTTGTATATGAATCTTGAAGCTGAAATTTCAATGTGGATTTACTGTTGGAATATTGTTTGTAATTAGAGTACCTATCACCTCATTCACTAGAGGTCTAAGCAGCTACTTCTCTTGCAACAGGTAGGCTGTTGCACGTTTCTGCAATTGAGCTTGCATTTTATACAGGCACCAGTGCACTTCACTTGAATATGCTTCACATTGAACCTTTCAACAAATCTCAAATCTTAAATTTACCAATTACCTGGCATTGATCTAAAAGCACATTACCCACTATTCACCAGGCTTTACTTCATTCACCTGTACCACTAGGACCTTCTCACAATAAAATCTCAATGGCATTTAAGGCTCACGTCTGGCCTATCTTCTTTCTTCTTGCTTTTTACTAAAAATCCTAAAACTCTTTGATATAACTCATTGTTCAAATTCATAATGTGTTGTATTGTAACTATCTTTATAGGTGTGTATTATATCATTGTATAAACTTTGTCGCAGGTAACACATTTATGACATAAGCTATTCTCCATGTTGTTTCCAGCCCTGAAGAAATCTGGCGTTTTTACAACCCATTGACGAAACATGTGTTGGCTGGCTTGTTCAGGAACATATCTAGCACATTTCGACATGGCCATGATATATGCTGTCCTAATTATGGTTATGGGGAACAACCTATTATGATACAAACATATCTGGAGCTCAGTGGTACAGGCATATGTCTAGGATGCCCTCCCTATTCAGCCAAGTAGATACCCCGATATGGTCAGAGCTGAGAAAACCAGAGCTTAAGAGCTAATTAGCAGTAATAATGATACCTATATGAACATATCTGCTGTGTGGTAGAGTTATGAATAGTTGAATCGGATATGTAGACAACTGTATTTTGAATTTAATTTGAAATTAAAAACATTTGTAGAGTGCGCTTTTACCTAGCGGTTTCTTGGCGCTAAGGATTTATTGAACCGAAATAACAGCTGTGGAAGGACTAGGCTGGGAATGCTTGCAGGAAAAGGAAGGTTTTTAAGGCCTTACGGAAGTCAGAATAGAGTGGAATAGATCGAACATTGGGAGGGAGGGAGTTCCAAAAGGTAGGAAAAACTGTGTGCCGAAAAGACATAGCAGTGGTGAGGTGGAACTAGAAAGAGGACCAGAGTTGCATGTAGCCCTGTTTGAGATGGGGGAACAGAACACTGTGCATCCATATTAACATTTCAGAGACAGAACCCAGTGTAGCCACATTCGGGGAACAGGAACCAATCAAGGTACAAATATATAGTGTGTTGGGACAGGCGCCCTTGAAAGCATGTCCTGGGTACCCAACCTATTCAATGAAGTCTGAAGTGTTCTGTTCATCATATCTAAAATACAGGGATAAGGCTGTCATCTATAATATCCGGATTTTAGAGGCAGCAATGTGTGAATCAAAATCTGTAAATCTGTGATGAAGGAGCAGAGCCATATGCTGTCTTATCTACCTTCTAGCCATGTCTGAGATGTTTTGTCATGTCTGGAGTGCATAGATGTATCCGGGGGTGGCAGAGATATATAATTTTATATGAAGAGCCTGGTGGATGCTTGTTTTGTGTTTCAGGTAAAAATCACACCTGTGGTGCCGAGATGGGCCTTTTACAGTCATGACATGATATCCTCTTCAGCCCTGCCTGTGGTATCTTGTGCAGCCATTACAAGGGCACTGTATCCTCCATTTCTAGTGCAGATACTTACAAACACAGATCGTGCATACCATACTGTGACCAATTAACAACAAACAGTAAAGTGAAGGGGCATGTTGACACCAAGGCAGTGTTTAAGATGCAAGTAGGCAGAAACTGCACCACAGTACAAGCCTTTATTTTCTAGAAATATCCCCAAACTAGTAATGTGGTCACCCAAATCCCTAATGCTTCCAATGCTTTGAGCAAATGCACTTTTTTTGCTGAGAAGATGTGGCTCATTCTGTTTCAGCCAATGAAGTGCTAGAGTTTCTATACTGGTGCATTAACATGTGGGTGTATGGCGCTCCTGAATATTATGAAGCCATTCTTTGTGCAAATGAAGGACCCCTGGTTATCCTGGTGTGATTCCTTTGTAGAACTTGATGCCGAAATATCAGGAAACGAAGGGAGTGTGGAGTGTAGACCTCTCAGTGATTCCTTTACAGTTGCTCCTCTCGCAGACAGATTTTTAGCAGGCACCTATGAATAAATCGGAGGCCTCTCAGCTGTCACAATAAGGTTCAAGTTACAGATGGTATTTTGTCCCCTGTACCACACAAATGCAAAAGTGAAGCCCGGAGTTCATTGGTGCATATACAGGCAGTGCACTGCACTGGCACCAACTTTCCTAGACATGCTCCAGGAAATCTCTTCAACTGACCAAATTGGATAGATGGAAGCTGGTTGCATTTCCTGTTTGTTTAACCTCTGCTCATCAAGAACAATGTCACACAGCACCGAGAGGATCATGTTTTGTGGAACATTTTTGGAGGGTCTGTTTAATTTTATTAGGTTATAAGACAATGTTTGATGGCTTATATCAGTTATTTATTAAAGTGTAGCAAATCTGAACATTAATGGATTAAATTCATTAAATCAATTCATTGAGTTACAACAGTGTACATTGCGCCCTCAATTATACATTATCCCCAATTATTGTAAGCCATTACTTAGAATAGGAAATCCAATAAAAAATGGACAATTACTTTACTACATTAAAATCATAATTATACATTAAAAATATTAATTATACATGCAAGTCTTTTTTGAATATGTATTTGTGTTTATTAATAAAAATAATAAATAACAAATTGTGGAACTATATATTTCCTATTCCAACCAAAATATAGTATATTTGAGAAATTATTATTAAATGTAAGTAATGCGTGCATTAATTCACTTGTATTCATAAATATACAACATAAACATTCACATAATTTAACGTGTAATAATATAAAAATAAGGGTATTCAATTTGTTATTTTCAATGTAAATAAAAATATCAAACTATTCTTTCACACTATACAAATTACTAGAGGTTACAGAAAAACATATATTTGACAGTTATGAAATATTCTTGTGAAGCATCCCAAAAAAAAGACTGATTGGTCTGTCCTATCCTAAAAATGAGCCGCATTCAGAAATCTCCAGTGATTTAAATGCAGTGCCAGTGAATGGTGTGGTAATGGGATAACCAACAAGCTCAACATTTAACAAGTTAACCTCTCCGAAAACAAATTATTTTCCACACTTGACAAAGAATGTAAACATAAAGCCCGTATTAAACAAGGATATGTTTGCTTTTTCAATTTTTTCCTCCATCGGGTATCACATTTTCATTATTGGTGAACAGTTTAAAAAAAAAATAGAACATTAGATTACAATTGTTCAATTTTGCCAATTGAAGGAGTTCTTACGGTTCATAAAGGCTCCATGTTAGTGCCAACAAATGGAAAAATAATGTATTTTACATCGTTAATAAATCCAATAGATTCAGAGGGCTCAGAAACAGTGAACAACATTAGTGTCAAAACTCAATATCATTAATTCAAAGTGCTCAAAGTTGGCTATGGAAATTTAATAACACAGTTCCATGCCTAACCATAAGTGTTAATACTGCTCACAAGCAGTACTCAATATTGATATTAAGGCTCCATACCAACACACTGTGTTTCAGGAGAGCAGCCATCCTTGTCCTCAGAGTTTCACTGGAGTGTTCACAAAGCATTTCATGGTTGATTATCATTATATAGCCTTATAACCCACCATAGCGGGCTAAACCGGCTATTAAACGTCCTCTCCAGCGTTACAGGCCTGAGCCGAAGGCTAGGGCCTTTAACAAGGGAGAGGGACTTTAATAGCTGGTATAGCCCTGCTAGGAAGGGCTACAAGGCTATTAGAACATTCTGCCACTAGAGGGCAGAATATTCTAACAAATAAAACAAATCCTTTAGGGAGCGCAAATGGATTTAAATCCCCTCAGGCTCCCTGAAGCCTTTGTTCACAGCCAGAGCTGTAACCAAAGAAGCATTGGAATGTTGGACCTCCAGGCTTATACCAGCCATTATAAGCCCGGAGCACTCCATTGTTTTCAATGAAGCTACCAACATTCCAATGTTCTACTTAATGTTATGCACATGCATAGAGCTTTGGTACTGGGAGTCTAATGTTCTGCCTTTTGAAATGTTCAGTAGTGATACCTGACGGAGATATAAACGAAAAGAGCAAATTCTAAAATGCAGTCTTTATGGTTACATTAATCGATTAATTCAGTACAGTGAAAGCATTTGTAGTCCACAAAGTTCACATGCTAAATTATATTTTTTAAAGCATTTATCTAAGTATGATTTATTAAAATTTTTACAAAATAAACATATTTCTAAAATAACACTGAAATATGTGTGTAAAAAGCATGTATATTTTAGTACATTTCTTCTACATAGATAAGATTTTTATGGTACATAAAGATTATTATACTTTTTAACATCTTTTAAATTAAAAATCATAAATAGTTATATTTTTACCTTGATTGCAATGTATTTGAAGTATTTATATTTGTATTATGCTTCCACCAGTTGGTCCATTGTAGCACTTTATTTAGTTCATTAAGATGTACTATATAAAGCAGGATCAGATGAACAATTATAATCATGTATCAATTTTATTAAATAGAAGAGTAAAAAGTACCTAAAGTTAATTGTATTGCATTTATTGTTAGTAAATGCATCAGGTAAATTGTATTTTAAGTTATCTGTTTTTATGCATTTTGTTGAATTTTGGAGCATATCAATAAATGTGATACAGAACCAAATTTATTTTGAAACTTTAATGTTGAGACTTTTTCATTTTTTCAAAATAAATGTCATTTGGATTATACTTTCGAAGAAGAATGCCATGTTTGTAAATAAACTAAATTTATTAAATATAAACAAAAAAAGTGTACACATACATATATTTACTCAAATACATTTCATTAATGATAATCTTTATTGAATATTCTATCTTTAATTAACACATGAAACTATAAAAAATGCAAACATTTAATAACAAAATAAAAACATTAGTAGTTAAAACGTTAGATAGCAATGGGGTAAAAATTACTATTCCCACTCCAGTGAGTGCAACAATAGGGAAAGCGCTGGATAGCGTAGGGATAAAAATTACTATTCCAACTCCAGTGAGTGCAACAGTAGGGAAAGCGCTGGATCACAGAACTATAAAAACACAAAACAATCCCCATTTTTATTAAATTTAATTTCCAAAATTAACATAATTAATATATAATTTTGAATATATTATTACTAACAAAGAAAATAAAAAAATATTTACCCATTATTTAACACTAGAAAATCCCCAAAACACACCTACAATTAATTACACAATTAAATTCAATAATTACTCATTAGTTAAGGACAATTAATTTAATATTTATTAATTAATCAATAAAAAATCAATTGCTTACCACTTTTCACACCATTTACACATAATAATAGCAAAAGACACACCTAAAATGAATTACACACTTAAAATTAATAATTATTAATTAATTAATGGGAATTAATTTCCAAATATTTAAAAATTAATCAATAAAAAAATTATTTACTTACCACCCTTCACACAATTTACACATATAAACACCACACAACTTAAATTAATTAAGCAATTAACATAATTATTTATCAATGAACTAATTGAAATTACTTAACAACTACTCATTAAAATATTAATAATTATTCAATTAACACATTTATTATTAATAAAGGTTATAAAATTAAATTACTTCCCACCCTATTTCCCTATTAACCCACAACCTGCTACGGAACTAAAAACTTTATTACAACAATATTAATGTAATCGATATTACTTACCTGTCAATCGATATTCTTGTCAACTATATTTTTGTTGTCAATATTTCTTCCCCTTGATATTTTTTCAGCGATATTTCTGTCCCATGATATTTTTGCAGCGATATTTCTACTCTGCACCCCGCTCACCATCCTAATGTGACAGGAAGAGAAATTGGTTATGATGGTGATGGGACGGCCACGAAGCGCTGTCAGTGGCAGTCCCATAATCAGGTACTATATGTTTACATGATTTGTATGGTGGTTTGGCTTGCTTTTCGGCTTTTGTTTGGGTTCATGGCTATTTTGAGGTTTTGTACTGGTTTTGACCTGGGATTTGGGAGTATAATATTTTATTTATTGAGCCAAAAGATGCAAAAGAGTTTGAAACAACAGCTCTGAGGTCATATAGTATGTCTCTAACTTAAGTTTCGGCTAGTGTTTATGGAGGTTGTGCTTTCTAACATTTTCTTTGGCTTCATTAATTGTAGTAGCATGCCCAGAGTAGCCAGTGTTATATTCCCGAGTTAGACCCATGTAGCGAAGCAATTAATTTCTTACATTGTCTTATTTGGCAGTGACCTTTCACACATATTTGCGTACGCTTGCGTCGATATTCTTGTCAACTATATTTTTGTTGTCGATATTTCTTCCCCTATATATTTTTGCGGCAATATTTCTGTCCCACAATATTTTTGTGGCAATATTTCTACTCTGCACCCCGCTCACCATCCATGACAGGAGGAGAAATTGGTTATGATGGTAGTGGGACCGCCACAAAGGGCTGTCAGTGGCGGTTCCACCATCATCGTAATCAGACCCTATATGTTTAAATGATTTGTATGGGGGTTTGGCTTGCTTTTCAGCTTCTGTTCGGGTTCATGGCTATTTGAGGTTTTGTACTGGTTTTAACCTGGGATTTGGGAGTATAATATTTTATTTATTGTGCCAAAAGAGGCAATAGAGTTTGAAACAACAGCTCTGAGGTCCTATAGTATGCCCCTAATTTACGTTTTGGCTAGTGTTTATGGGGGTTGTGCTCTCTAACATGTTCTTTAACTTCATTAATTGTAGTAGTATGCCCAGTGTAACCAGTGTTATATTCCAGAGTAAGACCCATGTAGCGATCAACTTATTTCTTACATTGTCTTATTTGTCAGTGACCTTTCGAACATATTTATGTACGTAGCAATGTTGGATTTTTATCCCTGAAACTGAAATTGTTTATACATATAGCTTTGCACAACATTATCACAATACCTTGAATATCATGTACAAGGTCACTTTTTGCACTATGTACATTTCCATAACATCACTAATCTACATGCAATTTGCAAAGCTGCTTTCTAATATAAAAGATGAGCATTCCAATAGATTAGTAGTGGAGACACTTCAGCTGACACTGAGGGTCCTTGCATGCTGAGACTTCATCACGCAGTGGTCTGACATCTCGTGAGGGGTGTCCAGTTTGTGAGGAAGACAGGTCCTTCATTGTCCTCCAGCAGGTAATGGGGTTGGACCGTCCCTTTGGGGGATTCTTGGCTCAACACCTACACACATTCTAGGGTTCTAGGGACACTTATAGTAGAGTTCACATAGTAGGATTACACTTGATTACTGCCTTGTTTTATATAGCAACTATATCTACTATTTACACTGTTGGTGCTTGTAATCTCTTGTATCTGCTTCTGCCTATTAACCGTTGCAGCACACATATTTTAAACAAGAATAACGTTGGTTCAGTAAACATTGAAAACCTCCCTCTGTGTATGGATGTATGTCGTTACTACGCATGCTTTTGCAACGCATGCCTTTACTGCGCAGGTTTTACCACACAAGTCGTTACAACGACTTGCGTTGGGGGGTGCTGGATAGTGAATAGTATAATTTACTATTCCAATTCCAGTCCCCGTGGATAGTAGGGAAGGTTTTGGATAGTAAATTAAACTATTTCCTATCCTACAGTGCCCCGCAGCGCAAGTCGTTGTAACGACTTGCGTTGTAAAAGTTGCGTGGTAAAGGTACTGCGTGGTAAAAGTTGCGTTGTAAACGCTGTTCCCCTCTGTGTATTCCCTTTATACTTATCTGAGAAGTGAGCATGAGTGACTGAGTGAAAGGTTCTGTACTGATCCCTAAGTGGCCAGCGTTGTCTACCTGGTTAGGTTAGAGGGATCTACGGTGGCACTGTGAGCTAGCTCATCTGTAGGCCACCCTATCCTGTGGGGGTGTCCGGAATCAGTCTAGATACCAAGCCCTTAGGTTATATTTCCAACAAGCGCAAAGATCCTACAGATTAGTAGGAACTACAGGGCATGGCACCGTCAACATTGGTTGGGCTATTATTTAACAGTCAATCTATGTAGTTCAGTCATGATTTCTCAGAGACCCCTACTCACATTTTTAACCAGACAGAGATGTCCGAAGTGGGAAGGGAAATAAATCCCTCCAAGCTAAGTAGGTATACCCTATGTATTGGCTGTAGGTTATTCAAGCTTGGAGGATTAAAAAGTTCCTGCATTTTACATATATCTCCATGAACAACTCTTTTAAATAAAATACAATTTTCTTCACACAATGTCCATAAAAATAGAAGCAGGTGAGGAAATTGAAGAGCAGGTAGAGATTCTACTTTTGGGTTATATTCCTGCCTGCAGATGTGCACATACAGTTGTTTCACACTCATATTGAAGATTATCCACCTGAAAAATAGTTTCCATATGTAGACATAGAAATCCTGTAAACTTACCAAGAGCATATTAATTGGTTTAAGGGCACCCTACACCATACCACAGAACACAAGCTCATCCACTCAGTAAAGAAGGAGTGACCTTGACGGTCTTAGCTTCTAATACACAGCATCCAGACATTGCTACTCTACCAGCAGCAGGAATGCTTACACTGTATAAAGACTTTGAAAAAATGTGCAGGAATCTTACACAATACATACTAGGAACTCTGATAGTTCAGCCTGTGAGGGCTGCTGAGTCCAAACAACCTCAATTGGCTACTAAAGGTATCAGCAACCCAAACGCTGAACACCGTTATGATAAGGATTCCCCCAGCTAGGAGCAAATTTCATTCTGGATAGCCCAGAAAACAGCTCAGCTTGAAACAGTGTTCCCCAGTCAGGACTGCAAGAAGAACATAGGATATTGCCAATTTGATTGCAGATGAGGATAGCTCCTCTAATAGAAGACTATCAGCCTGATTCATCAAGGGGCCGTTTTGCGAGCCCCTAATAGCGAATCATAGCGATTCGCTATTAAGGACTCGCAAAACGGTAATCATGTAGGAATCGCATAATAAAATGCGATTCCTACTGATTCCTTATTTGCGATTAGCAAATTGCTAATCGCAAATAAGGAATAACTCGCCATTCATTCCTATGGGCCAAAAGGCCCATAGGAATGAATGGGGAGTATTCCTTATTTGCGATTAGCAATTAGCTAATCGCAATTAAGATTGCGATTTGAAGGGTGCCAGGGGTGTCCACAGGACACCCTGTAGCACCCCTCAAATGAAATTTCACACAGGTGTTGCACACACACATGTCCAAAGGACATGTGTGTGTGTGTGTAACATGCAACTCAGAAAAATGCATTTAAATGCATTTTTCTGAGTTTTCGCAATTTACCGCGAGGTCTGACCTCGCGGTAAATTGCGGCAAGTAATTGCGAATTCGCAAATTTAAATTGGATGTTGAATTGCATTTAAGGAATCTCTAATAGAGATTCCTTAAATGTAATTCCTCGCACATTTGCGACATCGCAATTAGCGATTTTTGCATTTGGGATGCTGAATCCCAAATGCAAAAATCGCTCTCGCAAAGGGCCGGATTCTCAGAATCCGGCCCTTTGCGAGCCGATTTAGCCTTCATGAATAAGGCTGTATGCCACTTGGGGGACAATCTTCGCTGCCATTTATACTAGAACTCAAGGTACTCATTCAATAGTGATAATACCAGATAGATTAAAATGAATATAGAATGAGTACCGGGTAGAGCCTGCCATGGACTTGAAGATGAAACTAGTGGGTACCTTTGACCAAGTATCTGCTATTACATTTAGTAACATAAAAGGGGAGGCAGCAGCAATGTCTATACGCCAATGCCTGAGGGAATTCACACCTGCACAGCAGTTGTGGGAATTGCCAAAATATTATCAAAGAAACACAGACTTCATTGGGAAGGGATGAGCTGGGAGCCAGCCCTTGGAAACCAATAGTTAAAAGTAATTCTCAAAAAAAGAATGCCCCTAAGCATAAAACATAAATGGGATAACAAACAAAACAATAAACAAAACATAACACAGTCATGGGGTGTGTCTCCTGAACAGGAAAACACAGAGTGAAAATTCAATTTGATGAACCATGACAATAATAGAAAACCTGACAGGCATCAGAATACTTATACATGCTCCTCTTGTTCCTTTTAGGAGTCATCCCAAAAACTTTCTGAGAGAGACCAATAGCCAGAGCACAGATCTAAAGAGACGAAAAGGCAGACACATCGCATTTCAGACTATATCATTAAAAAGGAAGACACACAAAAGACTCCTAAACTTTAAATTAAAAAGAAGAAGGTAGCAGGGGTCGAAATTAGACATGCCAAGGCTACTGAGGACTCCACTTCTTAAAGGGAAATGGCAGATATATTTGACTATAGTTGCACAATGTATGTGTCTTCGAATAGAATAAGCAGTACTGCTTATGAGACAAAGCAAGTATGTTGAAGGACAACGCTAGCTGCATCAGAATATAAAGGAATCCAATTTATCGAAAATAGACATGAACATGTAAAATTTAATATGCCTGACAACACTTAAGATAAGAAAAGAAAGAAAATAAGAGGACCTTACAAGGTGTTCCTGATGAAGGCGCTTTGGTCTTTTGGTGCTTGTAATCTCTTTTATCTGCTTTTGCCTATTTACCATTGCAGCACACGCATTTCATACAAGAATAATGTTGGTTCAGTAAACATATTGAAAATGTCCTTCTGTGTATTCCCTGTATACTTCTATGAGACGTGAGCATGAGTGACCGAGCAAAAGGTTCTGTACTGATTCCATGATCCCTAAGTGGTCAGGGTTGTCTCCCTGAGTAGGTTAGGGGGGCCTACGGTGGCACTGTGAGCTAGCTCATCTCTAGGCCACCCTATCCTGTGGGGTTGTCCAGAATCGGTCTAGATACCAAGCCCTTAAGTTATGTTGTCCAACAAGCGCAAAGATCCTACAGATTATTGAAACTACACAGCATGGCACCGCCAACATTGGTTGGGCTCTTATATACAGTCAATCTGAGTAGTTCATTCATGCTTTCTCAGAGACCCCTACTCACATTTTTAACCAGAGATGTCCGAAGTGGGAAGGGAAATAAAACTTTCTCAGCTGAGTAGGTATACCCTATGTATTGGCTGTAGGTATTCAAGCTCAGAGGATTAAAATGTTCCTGCATTTTACATATCAAATCTCAATAAACAATTCCTTTAAATAAAATATGATTTTCTTCACACAATGTCCGTAAAAGGAGAAGTAGGTGAGGAAACTGAAGAGCAGGTAGATTCTACTCGTGGGTTATATTCCTGCCTGCAGATGCGCACATACAATTTTTTCACATTATATTAAAGAAGATGAGCCATCTGAAAAATAGTTTCCCTACATTGACATCGAAAGCCTGTTAACTTACCAAGAGCATATTAATTGGTTTAAGGGCACCCTACACCATACCACAGAACACATGAGACTCATCCACTCAGTAAAGAAGGAGTGACCTTGACAGTCTTTGCTTCTAATTCACAGCGTCGACATTGCTACTCTACCAGCAGCAGGAATGCATACACTGTAAAAAGACTTAGAAAAAATTTACAGGAATCTTACACAATACATAATAGGAACTCTGATAGTTCAACCTGTGAGGGCTGCTGAGGCTGCACAACCTCAATTGGCTACTACCGGTATCAGCTCCCAAACGCTGAACGCCATTATGGTAAGGATTCCCCCGGCCAGAAGTGAATTCCATTCTGGATAGCCCAGAAAGCAGCTCAGCTTGAAGCAGTGTTTCCCATTCAGGACTGCAAGAAGAACATAGGATATTACCAATTTGCTTGCAGATGAGGATAGCTCGTCTAATAGAAGACTATGCCACTTGGGGTACAATCTTCGCTGCCATTTATACTAGAACTCAAGGTACTCATTCAATAGCGATAATACCAGTTAGATTAAAATGAATATAGAATGAGTACCGGGTAGAGCCTGCCATGGACTTGAAGATGAAACTAGTGGGCACCTTTGCCCAAGTATCTGCTATTACATTTAGTAACATTAAAGGGGAGGCAGAAGCAATGTCTATACACCAATGCCTTAGGGAATTCACTCCTGCACAGCAGTTGTGGGAATTGCCAAAAGATTATCGAAGAAACACAGACTTCATTGGGGAGGGATGATCTGGGAGCCAGACCTGGGAAACCAATAGTTAAGAGTAATTCTGAAAAAAAGAATAACCCTAAGCAGGCGCACAATTCTTCAAAACATAAATGGGATAACAAACAAAGCAATAAACAAAACATAACACAGTCATGGGGTGTGTCTCCTGAACAGGAACACACAGAGTGAAAGTTAAATTTGAAGAACCATGACAATATTAGAAAGCCTGACAGGTATCAGGATACTTATACATGCGCCTCTTGTTCCTTTTAGGAGTCATCCGAAAAACTTTCTGAGAGAGACCAATAGCCGAGCACAGATCGAAAGAGACGTAAAGGGAGACACATCGCATTTCAGACTACATCATTAAAAAGGAAGACAAACAAAGGACTCCTAATTTTCAAATTAAAAAGAAGAAGGTAGTAGGGGTCGAAATTAGACATACCAAGGCTACTGAGAACTCCACTTCTGAATGGGAAATGGAAGATATATTTGACTATGGTTGTACAATTATTGTGTCTTCGAATAGAATAAGCAGGACTGCTTATGAGACTAAGCAAGTATGTTGAAGGACAGCTCTATCTGCATCAGAAAATAAAGGCATCCAATTTATTGCAAATAGACCTGAACATGTAAAATTTAATATCAAAGACAACACTTAAGATAAGAAAAGAAAGAAAATAAGAGGACCTTACAAGGTGTTCCTGATGAAGGCGCTTTGGTCTTTTGGTGCTTGTAATCTCTTTTATCTGCTTTTGCCTATTAACCATTGCAGCACATGCATTTTATACAAGAATAATGTTGGTTCAGTAAACATATTGAAAATGTCCTTCTGTGTATTCCCTGTATACTTCTCTGAGAAGTGAGCATGAATGACTGAGCAAAAGGTTCTGTACTGCTTCCACAATCCCTAAGTGGTCAGGGTTGTCTCCCTGAGTAGGTTAGGGGGCCTACGGTGGCACTGTGAGCTAGCTCATCTCTAGGCCACCCTATCCTGTGCAGTTGTCCAGAATCAGTCTAGATACCAAGCCCTTAAGTTATGTTGTCCAACAAGCTCAAAGATCCTACAGATTATTGAAACTACACAGCATGGCACCGCCAACATTGGTTGGGCTCTTATTTAACAGTCAATCCGAGCAGTTCATTCATGCTTTCTCCGAGACCCCTACTCACATTTTTGACTAGAGATGTCTGAAGGGGGAAGGGAAATAAATCTGTCTCAGCTGAGTAGGTATACCTTATGTATTGGCTGTAGGTTATTCAAGCTTGGAGGATTAAAACGTTCCTGCATTTTACATATCATATCTCATAAACAATTCCTTTAAATAAAATACTACTTTCTTCATACAATGTCCGTAAAAGGAGAATCAGGTTAGGAATTTGAAGAGCTGGTAGATTCTACTCTTGGGTTGTATTCCTGATTAGTGTTGTCATTTGAGATGTCATCAGTGATGTCCCTGACCATGTCACAATTGATGTAATATGTGACATCATCAGCAGTGCATTGCTGGCGCGTGCGTTATAGTTAGCTCAACTAACTATAACAGGAAATGTCTTAGTTTTTATATGAGTCAAATGTTCAACTAACTCTAACATCCCTGAAACCTATGGTATTTTTTGTGAATTTCAAAGGTTTTTTAAATGCTAATTCCTAACTATAACATCTGTAAAACCTATGTTTTTTTCAGTGAATATATATATAGCCCTGAGACCCAATAGGACATATAGTCCTATTTCAATGTCTGTGTCCGTCCTGTTTTCATTCTAAATATCTGGTCACCCTAGCATCTTCCGAGAAACAAGCAGGCTATTGTTGTAGTAAATGAAGTCCTTCTGTCCACCATAATGTCATGACACGTGTACTGTGTCTGTGAAGTGCCTTCCCAGCTGCCTGACTCTCACTTAATTCGAGGGTCAGAGTATGACATCGACACTGAGGGCAGGCGCTGCCAATATGGCATTGGGTGTCTGCCAGGATAGTTTTAGCTGTTTTATGTGCAACCCATGCTGATAACTAAATAGGCAGGTTTTTGTTTCTTAGTTTGTTTCTTAGTGGACTATTGCATGCACTGTAGGGGCCTGAGTTTGACCTTATGGTCACAAGTTTAAATCGCTGCGGGTCCTCTCAGCCTTTTATCGTACTGAGATCGATAAAATGAGTACCGTTGGGTAACAACAAATATCTGTTATTCAGCGTCAAGATAACTTTAAGTGAAGGTGCGCTCTACAAATCCGCATTTTATTTTATATCTGAGGGAAAAGCTTTTTTGAAAAAAAAATCAGCTTCCGTCTTTGTGGCAGATCATAACAATGCCTTGACTCCCTTCAGGAAGCACATCTTCTTTATAAAAGCTGTTTGACATTACATGAAACCTTCGGCACAGCTATGGATAGACTGCTTTCCCCTGTGAAATTAATCAACTGACTCATACTTTGGGTTTGGCATGATGTTCAGATGCCAGCGTTTATTCACGCCTAACAACCTAACAACCTCAGATTGGCAGAAAAGGTTCTTGGTAAACTGACATATCTCTGCAGAAGGGATCGTGCTGAAGGCCGCTTTTAACACAAAACGACAATGGGGAGAGAAAGAGAAAAAGTTATGATTTGGTTTATGCAGCATTCAGCACTCATGAGATTCCAGTGCTGCCTATAATGAATTCAACCTCTACAAATATTAAACGTCAGCCACCGAATTCATTTTTACGTGTTCCCATACTCCATATCCATAATCCACATTCATGTTCAGTGTATTCATGTTAGATTAATATCGGTTTATTTAGAATTAGATTAATATTGTATCACTATAAACATTGGTAGTTTATGGACTATTTGAATCGTTAGCTCTTTAAATCTAATATAAGAGATTTCATTTATTTAATTACAAATTGCTTATTTGTTCTCTTTGAAACAACCTTGTCATGTATTTCAATGAAAATATTTGACATAATAAATTACATCTCAATGTAAAATAATTTAATAAACATATATATAACGAAAGATGGAAGCCCATCTCAAACTATGATCAAAATGGTAACAGTTTGGCGGAACGTACATACATACAACGTGATTCCATTGCAAAACTTCGCTCAATGTCCCTACAATTAGGTAGCGTCCATTTAACAAATGTTAATAGCCGATAATATTCACAGCTTGTAGAGTTTAAAAGTTACATAGAAGTAAGTACAATATTGAGACACATCCAAGTGCAACAAAGCTCATTTTACTGAAGTGGAAACATTTAAAATTACAATTATAATACAAAAGCACAGCGCTTTAATTTGAACAACTGTGCAAGCAAAATGGACTCAAGAAGCATAATAAATAAATTTTGATTTGAGTACTTGTAATTCATATTTATTTTAATGCAGCTTAACTATTAATAGAAGCTTGCTTAGAAACACAAGTAGACAAGGATAATCACCCTCATTAAGCTGCTAATAACCAAATATGATAAAATCATCTACACAAATGCTACAACCAAATAATGACTCTCAAATCAGAAACTTGAGAATAAAGAATCTACTTAAATGTGTCACTAGTAAATATATTAAACCTGCATACAATATGTCCAAAGGAAAAATGCAGAAGACTAAAGAAACTTTGGGGCTTATTTACAAGATAATGAGGTAGCGCAGAGGTGCGTCATTAGAAAAGTGCAGTGATGCGTCGGATTTACAACTATAAGACACATCCCTGTGCTTTCCTCTGTGCTGGTGCACAATAGGCTGCCTAGCGCCAATAGAGCCAGCCTTGCACCATGTTGCAAGGGTGCTTGTGTTTCATGGATGATTGTTTTTGTGCAGGAAGGGACACCATCCTGCACAAAAACAAATATTGATAGTGTTTTCCATGGGGATGCATTAGAATCTGACACGTTCCAAAGTTTATGAGACCTTCTAAATATGTGAATGCGTTACAATCCAGCTTGGGAACACCCATGAAACGTCCCTTTCAGGGTGCTCTGTGTAGCTTTGTAAATATGGGCCAGCATACTGCGCCACCGTAGCGTAAAAAAAGTAGAGTTCCTGTGGAGCAACAGGTTTGTAAATATGCCCTTCTGAATTTTGTAGACCCAACCTCCAAAGGCTTTCATATTAGTCCAACACAGCTAGATAATTTAAAATGTTATCACCTGCAACAGAAGTAGGTATTTTCATGAATACAATTGGTTAATTATTAGCAAGAAAGGCTTTGGACTAAAAACAAATACTGAGGGAAGGTATTTGGCTTCGCTCAAAATGAATAAAGTTTTTTTTGTGTGGTCATTGATAATATAGAAAGTTTATCACATTTTTTAGTGTTTTTTTCATGAAAAGAGAGTGTTAAGCGCACTTATATTTGAAATTAAGTAAGCAACTTAGTTCATGAGGCTCATATTTTTTAAATATATGTTCCTTAACACCTTCAGTGCTAGCGGTTTTCCCGCTGTGTGCTGGGTTTTCGAAAATCCCGAGTAACATGACGAGCTCAGCTCGTCATGAGTGTACGAGAGGCGTAACTCATGACGAGCTGAGCTCGTCATGAGCATCGAAGGGGTTAATAGTCTGCAAAATACCATGTTCTTTAGATCATTCAAAATTCAATAGCAACAGCAAACTACCTATGCTGTGTCACTTTGTTGGGATGGAAATCTAATTTTATTATCACCATTTTCATTGTGTTATGGTCCGAATCGCGCCTGACCGTAAAGCTGCATGGGATTGAGACTACATTGTCCAGAATGCTTAGCGGCAGGGAGGCGGGGTATATAAGGCAAGCACTTGCTAGGTCCAGTGTCGGATATCCTGATTCTTGACCCGGATGATTCTCGACCGGGCTGGTTCCTGCTGGTGAGTCTTTCCGTCCCTTGCTTCGTTATTCTGTCCTTGGATTCCTGGAGGAGTTGTGGTGGTGTCCTGAGTTCAACGATAGCTAGCGGTGAGGTAACCGCTACTCCTTGGAGTTGTACTTTGAAAATATCGAGCGCAGCATCTCCGGTTCCTCCGTTGGCGAGCCTTTTTTCCACGGCTCTTGCGGAGGGCAATCGTAAATCATGGATGCGCAAGTGGAGTAATCCGTTTCCGTTGGCGAGCCTACTTTCCTCGGCTCATGCGGAGATGGAGTTTGTTGTTTCCCTTTTCCTTTACCATTCCATTGGCGAGCCTTCTTGCTACGGCTAATGCGGAAGTGGTTCTTTTGTTTATTGTCTTTGTTTATTAAATCCTCTGTTGGCGAGCCTTCTTTCCACGGCTATTGCACAGGATTTGATTCATCAGATTCTACTGGGGAATTGGTCTTGGTGAGTTCAACCAGGCGCACTCCCTCTTCTTTTGGAGGTTGCTGGCAAGTGTCTCCATACGAAAGGTACTCATTAACTCTACTTTATTCGGGTGACGTAACCCCACCTTTCCTGTTATCATTTATGGGCTGCTGTTAAGGCTTTGTTCCTACACCCCTACGTGGATTCTTGAAGGGAAGGAGTAGAGGGTAGGTGTTTTGCAGTTATAGGAATTACGTATTGTCTTTGGGTAAGGATTCAAAGTGAATGGTTATTCACCCCACGAAAATTCTTGTGTGTTTCAGAGGGGAAGTTCCCTAATTCATACAGGGCCAGTTCTCAGTAGAAGAGAGGTATCTCCTGAGTATCGCAGCCAATCTATGTGTTAAAGGTAGGGAGAGAATAGAACGAAGCTACCTTGTTGTGCCTTATTTTTGTACAAGAAACGTTTCCAACTTTCTTGTCCTTTGTCTTACAGCTCTCCCTCCCCGCTGTCCCCTTCCTTTCCTTCTCGTTTGTTCCTTTAGCCCTCATCTGATCCTTCCTTAGCCCAAGGCTTTTATAGCACGCTGGGTTTGGATAGATCTGGAGGGGGCCTTTCTATCTACACGCTGATTCTGAGGAAGAAGAAGATAACACATTGTTAGTATTTTTATGAGTATTCTTCAGTGATTCATTTTCTCTTCATATTTTCTTTGGGCCTAAATCAAACATCACATTATTTTGCTCCAGCAACCCTGCATTCACAGAGTTACTGATACTGGGGGTAGCAGTATGTCCAAAAGGGGCAGGGTTAACAAGCATTATAAGCAAAATGCTGAGGTTCCGTAGAGAAATCAGAAATTACTATATTACTTATGACATGTTGTCTATGATTCATAATATTCATTCTCCCCAGAATGTCACTCAGAGGTTTTAGCTGCTTTTAGCTGTCAGAGGCTCTGGGCGAAACATACAGTGTCCATGGTATTATCATGGTCCTTTCAATTTCACTGGGACCAGTCACTGTTGCTGATGGTCCTATCAGAATTCATGAACATGTAAAGTAAATATCTACTGGGATTAGTAGATATGTGTTTCTGGTGGACATGTGTGTAAACAAGTGCCTTGGTTGTCGCCCTGCTACTGTAAATGGCACTACTGCTCCTGTAGATGCCATTAATGCATTAGACTTCGGGATTGTTTAGAAAATGGCATAACAAGTTATTGGTATTGATCTCCACCCATAGGAGAGGATCAGAAATTGTAATTTTGATAGCATTAGTTTCCACCCACTTGTATAATAGGAGATGGAGACTTATAAATCCTACTACTGGTGGTGATATCTGCCCAGAAATGGTGAATATCATCCACACAGTGGGAAAACAATCGTTAGAGCATACCACTAAAACTCTAGCCCTAAACATGTCAACATATTATATGTAATAGGGGACCTAGATGTAAAGCAGATGGCTATAGAGCTGTCTTTTTCTCAAAGAGATATCTTGAACAACCTAAATAACCTTTTCTACTTTCCTCAATGTTCAAGGTTATACACTCTAATGTGCATTAGCTAAATTTGGATCTTTTATTAGCCCAATAAGTGCTCGACCATCTGGAGGCTACCAATGTAAGCCAACCTAATTATAAAACATCAACACAATGGACGGAGCACGTATATTACAAATGCTTGATAACAATAAATTATTGAAAATTCTGAAAACTGATCCGATCCACAGGCCTGTATTTGATTTGATCAATAATGTCTTTTTATTATTTTTTTCTTTATTTTTCCTTTTTAACAGTTCATATCTTTTCAGATGATCATTTTCTGATTTCCACAATTCTTCATAACTTTTTGATTAGTTTTTCATAAATCTTAACATTAACGCCTACGCGTTTCGTCCTAACACAGGACTTCGTCAGGGCTTTATCAATGTAATTGGTTGATTGCTTTCCCAAATCTCCTCCCATATCAGAGGCAGCAGAGGATCTTTCAAAGATAGGAGTGAATAATAGCGGTGATTGAAACTGAAAGTGCGCTTAGAGGCAGCGGATGATTTACTGAATAACAGGTTTGAACAGTAGTGAAGAATTTGGATTCTGACCCGAGAAAATATATTAAGATGCTCTAATTTAAGACAAGATCCCCGCTGTCAAATCGAGTCAAATTCTCTCAGCCACATCTTCAGATTAGAAATTAGCTCATGTCCACCAGATTGTTTTACTTAAAAGACACGGGAGGAGATTTGGGACCGCAATCAACCAATTACATTGATAAAGCCCTGACGAAGTCCTGTGTTAGGACTAAACGCTTAGGCTGTTTATGTTAAGATTTATGAAAAACGAATCAAAAATTGATGAAGAATTGTGGGAATCAGAAAATGATCATCTGAAAAGATATGAACTGTTGAAAAGGAAAAAGAAAGAAAAAATTATAAAAAGACATTATTGATCAAAATTAACACAGGCCTATGGATTGGATCAGTTTTCAGAATGTTCAATAATTTATTGTTATCAAGCATTTGTAATATACGTGCTCCTTCCATTGTGTTGAAACCTAAATAACCTGACAACTATTCATTCTGACCATGTCATGAATACAAATGTATGTAACAGCCACATATGACATCCAAACAAATAAGTCAACTCTAGAAACTACTCTATCAAGTAATTCATTCCCTAATATGTTGGCATTTTTGTTCTGTTAGGAATTATCACCTTCCTGAGCTTAATTCATCCTTTGAGAATTAATCAAGTGAAACCCTCAAAATTGCTAATGGGCATAGGACTCCCGTTGCTTTCTATACTAAAGAATCAATATGGCAGGAACTCTGCACGAAAATACTATTTCTTCTTCATGAAAAATAAATCCAAAATATTGTGTGTAACAAGAAAGCAACTGACTTTTCTCTTTAAAGAACAATCTCACAATGTCTTTCTCCTTCAAAACATTATTAATTTACCATTGGAACAAATTCTCCTTAGGCTTAATCACATTAAATCTGGATTACCATTAGACACTTATCTGTCAAGCTCTTAAACCAGTTCCATTGCCCTTGGAAGCTGCATACTTGAATGATGTTAACCTTTGTGTTTGCCTGTCTCTTTATCTTTGTCTCACTGTCTCTTTGTCTTGCACTCTCTCTTGCTCTCTCTCTCTGGAGGAGCTGCATGTGGAGGTCTTCACTGTGGCTTCTGAATTCTTCACCCCGTTTGTGGAGGTCTCTGCAAAGTGTGCAGCGTGCAAAATATAGTCATAAAGTTACCAATAGTAATTTTGTGGTTGTAAATTACATTTATGCGGAATCTATCCCCTAAACTGAAGGGATGGAGACATGTAAGTCTACACTTTATGGTAACTTTACCCTTGTAAATAGTAAATGGTTAAAAGTAGCGATGTGACTAAAAAGTGTAGGAATAAATGTACAGGTGTAGATTTACTCACATGTATATTTGCCTTTTTTCATATGCCCTTATAGTTAACCCTGGGCTTAGGACTACGATTCGCTCGCGTAGTTTGCGCAACTACGCGGTATGTGAATTGCACGTAGCACAGTGCAATACCGCGTAGCGGGCATTTTTTGCTTGCTCGCGGTCCTCAACGGCAAGTTGGCGACCACGAGCGAGCAAAATGACATCCCGGCGAGACGTTTTCCTTGTTCGCGATCAGCTACATCAAGTTGCCAATCGCAAGCAGGGAAAATAAACCTCCCGGTGAGATTCTCAACGCAAGGAGGTCAGGTTTCTCATTGCGAGTGGTCGCGTATGCTCGCGACCGCTCGTGATGAGTAACTACCAGTCCGCGTTGAGAGAACTGCCGCTTGAGTACACATCTACTTGAGAGGCAGAAAACGACCGCTTGCACTGCGCAAGATGCCGTTTGCAATGATTGCACAGTGTCGACAAGCATCCAGCAATGTGCAATCAGTGCGAACAGCATTTTCCCTACCGCACTACGCAGCTTGCGTAGTGCAAAGTGCACTTCACGTAGCTAGACGTAGCGCAACTACGCGAACTATGCCCAGGGTTACTTATAGTGCTGCCCCAACACCAATTGTTTATAACTCAGAATTAGAAACAGATTAATGTGTCAACCACCTATGAGTACAAGAATCAACCAACACACTTTCAAGATGCTTTTCATTATGTCCAAAAGAATTTAATGAAGATTGAAGGACAAAATATGTATTGTGAATAGAGGATGTCAAAAAGGATCTATTTGCACACTGTGCCATACAAACCAAACAAGAGACTCATCATAGTGTGCTAGTTGAAACACCACATGAGAGGGGGTGAAGAAGTATTGAATTTTATATGAAATCTCAGTTCTATATGTGAAAAGGGCAGGAAATGCATACTTTTCATAAGTAAAAAAATGGGGCATGATAGTCCTAAATAATTTGGAATAGGTATAGGTCCAAAGAGGCAAGAGTAAATACAGTTATTTAGGGGCTTTATTGCAAAGCGAAGCAAAAATATTCTCACAGAGGTATATGAGCATATCTTCTTGAAGAATAAACAAATTATTGAAAGAATAAGACATTTGAACACTAGCTTTGATGTTTTAGTGAACCCTGTACCTTGCTGCTACGCCAGGGAGTGAAGGAAATTTGAGGAAGTTTAAATGCTGAATGATCCATAGACTCTCCTACATCAAAATACAATTTCCCTTATAATTTAAGTGAGAATTGGCAGACCAGCTACTAAAATGCGGCTGTTGCTTTCACCATATTTATTTTATTCAAGGGTCTGGCTTAATCTGTGAATATACGCCACAATGATTCAAAGCTATTTTTTTCAAAGACATAATCTTGTGGAATTTCCAGTATTGTGTTTAATGGATTTGATGCACAATGCCTAAGATTATAAGATTATGGCATGCCAAGTGAACAAGATTTTGTTCCGGTTAAAATAGTGTTACAGTGTGTGTGTGTGCATTTGTTTTAGGTTGTTTTCCATATGTTCTGACACACAATTAAGCCGTCTTGGCCAGGGTTGTGATTGTTTTTAATTACTTGAATCATTTTTCCCAGCCTCCCTTTGGCTCCTATAGGGGTCCCATTGACCTGAGAGAGTCACCAGATATTTCTTTGTAGTGTGTCTTTCACTTGGGCTCAGTAGTGCCCTGTCTAACAAAACAGTTAGTGTACACATGAGTGTAATATTGTTATGACGAGGACTTTGTGGAATGTTGGATATTAGTTGGGAACGATAATAATCCTTTACAAGTAATAAGATTGAAATCTTCTATCTACTGTATATTAAGTGCTCCTTTGTGACATGTGATGCAGGGCAGTGCAATTCTTAGAAAAAGGTGGTGTGGACTAGTGACACAGTCCTCAGGCCCACAAGAAACAATACTTAAAATATTGGTGCCAAGACAGTGCAAGAAAGCACTATATTACTCACACCCTACTCAATTTAAAAGTGGGTATTAGAAATACCCATGGAGCAACCCCCACTTGTGCTCATAAGGTCTTCATTCACTAGGGCTCTGTCGGCACCCGAGGGCATAGTTTTACAAAGTACCCAGGGAGTCGTGCCCCTGTCAGGACAACCCAATTAAAAGAAGTCAGACAGCTTATGCACCATAGAAAACGTTCTTCTCCCCAGGCCTCTGACCCTCCCTGGGGACATTGAGATGATTAGGGAGTGAACACCTCGCATGCTACTCTCCACAATGTTCTCCAAGTCTCAGCAAAGGACTTATGAACCCACCAGCAACTCTCCCAAAGAAGAGAGAGAACAGAAGCAGAATTCACTAGCCCTACTGGGCCAGTATTGATGATTGTTGGCTCTTATTGCTCTTGGTAGCCGGCGCTAGCCAATAGGAGTGTTCAATTTAGGCCTCCTATTCTATGAAATGTTGTGGTTTCCAGAAGCTATTTTTCTACTGATCTCTATTGGATGAGGGTGAGCATTTGGATTTTGCAGGTCCCCAAGTAAAGGGGCATTCCTGATGACTCACCCCCTGAAGGGTATACTCCTGATGAATGGACTTTTACTGACTTGGACTCTGTAGAGCTATCCATCCCAGACCAGTGGCACCTGCGTCTCCACACGCTCTGGGGGACATTAGAGGGGTCAGCATGATGGTGACCCTAGAAGAAAGAGTTCCAATGAAACATCTATAGAATGGTTGTGCAAGTGAGTGACTTTCAACTGAAGAGAACTCCTGACGCCTGCTGAAACACAGGCACCCTGCAAGTGACTAGAAAGTCATGAGGCCAGGGGAGTACATGCGGAGGGGGTACTCTGCATGTAAGATGTGGATGCTGCTGGAAAAGATCCCGGGCTGACGAGAGCTGAAGGAGCCCAGACAGATAACTGGTTAATGATGAGGAGCTAAAGGGCAGGCTCGATGCTCTTCTTCATCAGAAAGAGAGTAGTGAAGTAAAAGAGCTCATAAAGATTTGTAAACTTTTAGAGGCCAAGATGCTCTTTGTGCTGGGTCTGCGAAGAGCAACGAGGAGTTAATAGCACTGCGTGTCATGCATGGCCCTCATTCCCTTGCATTTATAAATAACCCTGGGGAAAACCAGGGCCCGCATAAGAGGATTACTACAGGGAGGACTTGTGAAACCGTCATCAGTGATATTGTTTGATGGTACCTGCAGAGCACTAGAACACTCTGGAAGTTGTATGTGCCCCAGGGATGAAAGAATCCATGAGCATTGGTGCACTCTAATTCTATTAGCTCTTAGAGAGGACCAGAGCAACAGGAGCACTGGGGTGCCAATCTTCTGTTCCCAGTGCCTGTGTATGGGGTAGGAGGCAGAGCAGAGCACCTGGAATTTCCACCTATCTTTGTGGGTAAGAGGAGAGTAATTGAGGGATCCTACACTGACACAGTGACAGCATTGTTTGAGGGAGCTGCCTGTGTTGCGTGGCTTGGGCTCATACATAACATTTTGGATCAGGGGTGTCCCACACAAGGGGCATGGGCACTCGGATCATAATAATAATTGCATCGCTCATGAGAATATAATAAAGAAAATAATTTTTGCACACAGCTGCTTCACAGGAAGTTAGACTCAGGCCTACATGATGCCCCATAATCACTTATGTGGGCTAATAAATGTGCACCTAATGAGACTAGTGGTTTCACCAGGAAAGTTTCCATTGTATATAGCAGGCTGCAAGACATGCAGCGGTCTCTTAGAGCCCCTTTGTCAATTTAATAATGTCACCCTATGTTTAACAGGTACACCAAAAAATAACCTGGAAATACTTTTCTTCATTTTTCAAGTATCTCTGTAGTTGGCACTTTTACTTTTATGGTTTTAGGATCTTAAATCTCAGCTTTTTGATTATAAGACTGCTTTTGCTGTAAAATAAAGGTACGCAAATGCTCACACTGTACAACAGGGATTGACTTACATTTTATTAACATGTTTACCTTAACAATGAACCATTGCATATCATGTTGCATGTCATTGAAAGTTAGCAATGTCTTAAAGAAGCTACTGCAATGGGTCTACTGCAATGGGTTGTGGATTATGTATCTCTACTTTTTCTTAAAATACATTTTGTTGACTTTCACATTACCAGAAAAATACATGGTATACATACACACCTTAGGCTAAGCATTATTACATTGAAAAGTAGGATTTTTACAGAGTTCTATATATATTTTCTAATCCATCGACGTATGCATTTTTTCTGAATTCTAGTATTAATACTGTATCATCTTTCACAGTTAAAATAAGCAATTAAACAAACAATTTATAAAACAATTTCTAGAGCTTCTGGGGTCTAGTGAGGTAATTTATGACATTTGACGCTTATCCCTCCCACTGCACATATAGATCTGTAGGGAATTGGGATTTTGATTAAGGAAGGTGAAATCCCTTCTCAAGCAACAACTAATTTCCTTGTCAGGATGAACGACAAAAGTCACTAAATTATTCTGTGCTTAACCCTCTGGTACTTGGTGCAAAAGCAGTCAGACATAACTTAGAGACAATGTGTTAAGTATTTATGCAGCACTCAAACAGTCATAAAATTAAAACACAACACAGTAAAAACCCTACACCAATTTAGAAAAATAAAGTATATTTTAGTAAATATTTTGAGACCAAAATGACAAAAATACAATCAGGAGAAGAGGAGATTTCCCTGGTCAAGCTAGACCAGGGGAAAGTCACAAATTCAGGCTGAACGCGATGGAGCGTGGGTAAGAAACAGGGACCAGTTGGTTCTTCTGAATAAAAAAGTTACCTTCTCAAAGTATGGCATGAAAAGTCCAGTTCATGGTGGGGAGGGTTGGGAGTAGCAAGAACACTATTGCAGGTGTTCGTCACTGTAGCACAAAGAGCAGGGATGGCATCATGGACTGTCATTGCTGAAGCAGGAAGTTAGGGTTGGGTGTCATATACACTTGTTGCTCGAGCTTCATGTTGGTGAGTTGGTGGTCGTTGCAGTAGACAAGATCTTAGCATGAACAGTCCTCTTCACAGTTGTGAACAACCCAACATTTAAGGATTTCTCTTTTTCATCACTGGAGTATCTCCACTGGTGCTAAGTCAAGTTTCAGGTCCACGCAGGTCTAGTTGCAGCAGGTCGGCTGGGCAGTTACAGGGAGGCATCCGGACATTTTTATGTCCCTGTACCTCAGAACAGGATGTCAGCCAACTCACCCTTCGAGTAACTCTAGTAGTTTTAAGACCAAGCAGCAAGGCAGTCCTCAGACAGCAGGACAGTCCTCTGATGGTACTTGGCAAGCTTCAAGAATCAGGACTGCACTCTGATAGCAGCAGAAAAGTCCTCTGAGGTAAATATCAGGCCACAAGTATCAGGGAAGTCTTCTGAAGGTACAAGGCACGCTTCAAGTAGCAAGTCAGCCATCTGGGAGCAATATGGCAGTCCTCTTAGGTACAATGTAGGCCTGAAGCAGACGTACAGTCCTCTGAAGTACAAGGCAGTGCTTCTAAGAGGTCCTCCAGAGGTCCAGGAGTGAACTGAAGAGTTGAACAGAGGGTCCAATATTTACACCTGGTGCAAGCCTTTGTAGTGGGAGAAACCTCTAGATTTCCCCATATATCTGGTTCTGGACTGGTGTCAAATTATTTATGAGTGAAAGGTAGCCCCTTTGAAATGCAAATGGAGTAGGTAACAGCTCCACCCCTTCAAACCAGGCTGGATGGCCAATCCCACTTACACTTCATCTCCTTTGTCTCACTGTCTGGGAGGAATACACATAGGCCAACTGCCAACTGTACCCAGTCATATGACCCAGGACATAGGCAGCAGGAACCAAATCGTTAGCACATGAAAACGTTAACTTTCTAACAGTGGCATTTCCAGAATTTTGACTTAAAATCCGACTACCATTAACCACATGGCTGCTGGGCGTTTTCCCCCCCTGTGCTGGGAAACTCTTGATGCCATTTATTCATGACGAGCTCAGCTCGCCATCAGCACACGACACCCGTGGGTGATGACGAGCTGAGCTCGTCATCAGCATCGAAAGGGTTAAAGAAGGTTTTAAATTACATTTCAGTTGAGTGTAAACATGACATTCCTACCTGTTCCCAATCAAAAAGTTTAACTTAAAATGTGCAATAAGGTAGCCCAATGTTATCCTATGGGAGGGGTAGACCCTGGAGCATTGAAAAACTAATGTAAGAGTTTTTCATATCAGTACATGTAAAAACTTAAAAAGTACAGGTCTAACCTTTTAAATATCATGATGAAATGCATCACTTTTGTAGAAAACCCATATGTAGATATTTGTTATTTTCTAACCACAGGATGAAGTTAGAAGTGTAACAGGCTAGGTTAATGAATTTACTTTGCCTGATGTATAACAACTGGGGACCCTTTGTACAGTTCTGCTCCCTTTTATATGAAATGTGGGTGTCATCAATGTTCACTTTTGTGATGTTGAAGGTTCTCCTTTCTGAGTGCCCCTGTCTATCTCTGCTTGTTTTGAACTAGCAATTAGTGATTCTGTGCATACTCGATGTGATTTTTTAGTTTTGTAATGCGGAATGTTGTCCTCATCTCTCTGGTGATTTCTGACTCTGTTCGCCTAGCCTGAGGCACGCCACGCCACGCCCTCGCCAGACCGCCAGACCGAAGCAGTCGAGCAGGAAGTGGAAGCCGAGCAGGAGAGCAGGAGAGCCACGGAGAGCTACGGAGCCACGGAGAGAGCGCTGTACAACCGCCGTAGGACGACCGCTTTCATCTACCAGCGGTAAGCGGCAAGCGGGAGGCGGGAAAAGAGCGTACCGCCACAAATTCCGTCCCCCGCCTGGGTACACAGCGGAGCCCGCGGGGGGGAGGAGACGCGAGCCGGTGAGCCGCCAAGAGTCACGAAAGGCACAAGAGGGGCACAAGTGAAGCTGAAGCGGAGGTGACCATCGCCCGCGAGCACTACTCAGCCAGCTCCAATTTAGCGCAAACTACCCATTAGCGCTAACTTCTAATCAGCGCCAGCACTCCGTAGTACCCTTTAGACCCTAAGCAGACTTGGACATTTAGCTGGAGCAGCAACCAGCAGAGTCTGCAGGGAAACAGGGAAATAGGAGCCCACAATATTGTAAGGGAGGCGCCTAAAGGCATCAAGGAAGGAAGGAAGAGCAAAGTAATTAAAAACATAGGTCCAAAAGAAGCCTGGAGCTACTGTGAAGCAGGAGATCTACTAAAATACGACAGAAAGGGCAATTGTGGCAAGGACAGCGGAAGGAAAGCTGGCGGAAGGCACCTAGGCAGAACAGAGGTAAGTGATTAACTTGAAATAAAGAAATGTATTAATTAAGTGTAAACACCTTCATCTACACAACAGCTCTTGTACCTAGCAATGGTCCCCAAAAGAGGGACAAACTTACGTATAGGGGACGAACAAGGGAGGAGTAAATTAATGGAGGGCTCAAAATCTCTGGAAGAGAGCAAAGAAAGTCAAGTATCATCCTTGGACAATAGTAAGGGTAAAAGAAAGAAAAGAAAAGTTAAAAAAGCAGCGAAGAATGCACAGAAGGCAAAAAGAGGTGGCAATCAAACGAATAACAAACAGAAAGAGAACACGGGAGGGACAAAGTCCATAAAGGAGTTTGTGGGTAAACACTATAAATCATTGAACCCAGCGATTACATTGGAAATAGATGAAGAAATAGTGGAAATTGTCGGGGAAATCGATGGAAACCCTGGCAAACCGGACGAAAGTCGAGGACAGCTAGAAAAGGGAGGAAACCACGAAGAAGTGAGCCCGGATAGCAAAGAGGAGGGGGAGAACCACAATACTATAAATCTAACTCTTCAAAGCTTAAATCACCAAATCTCGGCGCCTCGTCTATCATCATCTCCCAAACTGTTCTCTCAGCTGTCACTAAGAAATGAAGATCTTAGGGGAAATGAAGATCAGAACCAGAGTGCTATCTGGGGAGGTGCGCCAGTTCAATTCCAGCAGCTCTATCAATTGCAAAAATCATCAATGCATCAAGAGAGCAAAAGGTCTAGCAACCCAGTAAACCCTGTCAGAAACACAATACAGGATTCAGCGATCTCGGAAACGCCTACATCTTCGCTGATAGAGGTGATCTTGTTACTCCAGAAGGCATTACAAGGAATCCTGGAAGTGAGCCTCTCAAATAATGGTCTGATGAAAGCTCAAAAACAACACCTAAAGAAAATAGAAGAAGAGCTAGGAGAAATAAAGAGCAAAATGCCAATCAAGGAAATGACAATGGATTTAACCCTTTCAAGGGAGAAAAGTGACATGGTAATGATAGAAGAAGAAAGTAGAGTATCTCTGGGAAGAGACCCCCAACCCGCAAAACAAACAGCAAAGGAGGCAGAAGAGCCTGCAGACAATGTATATATATCAAGAAGACCTATGTTGATAAAAAGGCGCGGGGGTATGTTACACGTGGGGCCACGACCTGGACTGGAAAAAACAGGCAATCGAATCAAGTAGGGAAGAAAAAAGGGAAGGTAACAGTGACGGGGGTGATTCAGTCAGGCTTGAATGCATCAGCACCAACCTTTACAACAATTAGACCCACGCAAGTAGAGACAAAAGCCCCAAAGACCCCAAGGACCCCGAGAGTACAAAGGAAAATGCAGAGATGCAAGGAGGCAATCGAGACCCTCCCTTCCATCCGTACGACGAAACAGAGAGTAAGGCATAGGGACGAACGAGTTATAGAACAAAGGACAGTAAGACCTCAGGTACATGAAGAACCCAATACGAGAAGGAACGGACGGCAAACGGGGAGACCAACTGCCTATCAACAGGCGTTGGTAACAAACACGTATCTTTCTGAGAGAGAAAGGAACAATCGGTTATTTCTGGACCCAATACCTCCCGGGAGGAAAGAGAAGCCGACAGGAAATCCAAGACCCCTAAATAGGGCACGGATTCTGTCCACATTTGAAAAATGCGACAGCCTGAAAGGGATTGGTACTAAAGATCTACAGCATGTTGGCTTTGTAGAAAATAGGTATGGAAAGGAGATAACAAAAATTACCCTCCATTCAGGCCTGGTAAAAAGGGCAATCCAGAAAGCCTCAATTGAGATAACTCAACAGGGAATAAGGATTATCCCAGAGAGGGAAATAAAAACCTCCAAAGATAATAACTTCTTAAATCACCATGCCGGGCTCCAGAAGAGACAAGTGATTCTCTGTAGAGAAACGGAAAAGGATTTAAGCCGCCTGAACGTCGTAATAGATAACACAAGGAACGACTCCTCATGGGGCAACTGGTCATCACATAGTAATCCAATGGGAGAAGGTAACTCAAGTAATTTGCTGGATATGGAGGAAGTAGGCGCTCTGAGTGACGTTGAATAGGTTGGAGGGGGGTCGCAAGATTTAGGTCTCTTAACCTGGAATATAAATGGGTTAGGCAATGAGCAAAAACGTAAGTATATAAAGGAAGTCATAAATAAAGTGGACATTGCCTGCCTGCAAGAGACCTGGTTATGCGACAATACCCCTACATTTGACGGATACGCCCAGATACAGCAGTCAGCCATAAAGAAAAACCATGGACGGCCCTCGGGGGGGCTGCTGACTTTGATATCAACAAAAGCGATGAGGGATTTTGAAATGTTGAATACAAAATGCAAATGGGTACAAGCTTGCAGAATTGAACTCATGAAGGTGGATCAGAAATATAAAATGTTGATTTTAATGAATGTATACATGCAGTGGGATAACAGGGAGGAATATGAAAGGGAAATGAAGTGCTTCAAAGAGGATGTAGACAGTATTTTAGAAAAATATCCCGCAGAGACAATAATGATAATGGGGGATTTTAACCATAAACTAAATCCAAAAACTGCAGATCTATGGAATAGGGAACAGTTAGAGGTGTATGGAATAAACCCGGCTAAGTTCCCAGTTGGGGAAAGCTCGAAACAAGATGTTGGTCTTGTACACACCCTAGGAGGTAGAGGCTTTCATTGTGTAAATGGGAGAATGGAGACAGACTCCCCAGCAGGAAAGACATTCATCCAAGGGCAACAGAAATGCCCAATTGATTATATATTCTTGCAGGCCTGGAATTTCACCCAGATCAGGGATTTTAGGCTAGAACAAACAGATGTGAGTGATCACAAACTCCTGTATATATCAATGGCAGGGGGAAGTGAACTACAGAGAGAAAGGGTGATCACCCAGGAGGTTGAGTATCCCAAACGGGTGACGACACGCCTAACTGAGGAATATATGGAAAAATTGAAGGCTATGCAAATTAAAATAGTACCGGAAAATTGTGAGAATAAGAAATTGGAATGGTTCATAGGGAAATTAGAAGAGGTGGTCAGGTGCCTAAAGGTAAAGCTAAAAGGGAACCATCTCACAATGGTTAAACACATAAATCGATGTAAAGGGTTTTCTGTGGAGTGCCAAAATAAGAAAAAGGAGATAGGCGCAATACAAAGAAGACAAAAAAAGAACTTTACATCTGAGAGACAGGACCAGCTAACCAAGCTGAAAAAAGAATTTAAGATAATGGTAACCAATGCAAAAAGGGTATATAGAGAAAAGTGCTGGCTAGAACTATTAGAAGCCATAGAGAATAAAAATCTAAGGCAATTTTGGAGATTAGTAAAGTCGGTAGCGGGAACACCAGATGGAGAACTGAACTGTGTGGTGAGTGAGGCCGCATGGGAAGGGTACATAGGGGAACTATATGGGGTAAGGACTTCTAGAGAGGTGGTGGAGCATAAAGTATGGCAAGAAATCTCAGACGACTTATTACTACAATTTAATGAAGACTATGTTGAGCGCACAATAAGAGAACTCAAGTTAACTCGGGCAGCAGGTCCGGACAATCTTCCTGCTATAATTTTGAAATCCGAGGTAAAATGGTGGGCAAGATTTCTTGCCAAGATGTTCCAGGTAGTCCTAAAAGAAGGGGTAATGCCTCCAACCTGGAAGGGGGCAATAATTAGGCCAATTCATAAGAAAGGGAGCAAAGAAGAGCCACAAAACTATCGGCTAATCAATCTGCTAGATATAGGCGAGAAAGTGTTCTCTAAAATTTTGTTGAAACAATTGAATGCATGGGTGGATGAGTTTCAAATAATACCCACAGAACAGGGGGGATTTAGAGCAGGCCACTCTACAATAGACCACAGATTTGCACTATGGGCGATGGCGATGAAGTCGACGGAACAGAATGGCAAATTATGCTGCTGTTTTGTCGACTTCAGAGCAGCCTTTGATTCGGTGGATCGGGCCTGCCTATGGGAGTTATTAGAGAGGCTGAAGATTCCCAATGATCTACTCACTATAATAAAAGAACTCCACAGGGAAAACTGGGGGCAAGTAATTAAGGATAAGGTGGGTTCCTTAACACCAAAAATACCCATAGAGAATGGTCTAAGACAAGGCTGTGTGTTGGCCCCACAGCTCTTTTCGATCTTCCTGTCAGACCTCACGGCTCATCTAGAGGTGGAGGGCAGTGCCAGCCCCAAAATGGATGGCAATAAAATACCCTGCCTATTGTACGCAGATGATCTGGTGATAGTAGACCAGACCGAGAGGGGCCTACAAAGGAAGCTTAACGCCTTCAAAACATACTGTGCCAGAAAATTCCTAACAATCAATTTAGATAAAACTAAAACCCTATGCTTTGGGAAAAAGATAAGCAAATTTACTTGGTATATAGGCGACCTCAAACTGGAGACTGTTAATGAATATCGATATCTGGGTTTGTGGTTCGATAGAGCTCTAAATTGGAACTCCCATCTGGATACCCAAAAAGCTAAGGCACTCTCCTCCATATGTGGTCTAAAAAGGTTTAATGGGGTATATGGAGAGATGTCACACCGACCTATGCTGAGAGCTTTCGAAGCAATGATACCTTCTCAAATTTTATATGGCGTAGAGATCCTTTATTTGAGCGGTAAGGGGTCCTGGGACGTGATAGAGGGGAATTGCTTAAAAAGACTCTTATCCCTTCCTCAATCTTCGATGATACAAGCCATCAGGTTAGAAATAGCCTCAAAATCCTGGAAAATACAAACCCAGATGGCTGTGATTAGATTCTGGAAGAGATTGGAAGACCCCGAAAGCCAAAAAGTAGCATATTGGTGTCGCAATGAAATACTGAGAAGCGAGCTAAAATGGGCAAAAGTCTGTAGGGACAAATTGAAAGGAATCTGCAACTCACTTGAGATCGATTGGGACCAGGAAACGCTGCAGGTCCTAAGTACCAAAGGGGAGCTGAAACAAAGGGGGAAGGAAGTTTCTAAAGCGATTGATATAGGCTATCTAACAAACAAAAAATCAGTGGCGCATATGCTAAATGCCTGGCCCAACGAAAACTGGTTCCCCTACCTTGATAGACTACCTAACCGCGGGTTCAGGCAAGAGATCCTGAGGTGTCGAATTGGGATTAACCCATGGATAATAAATAAAGAGCTCAAAGCCACATTTCTAGACCAAGAAGGCCGCTGCAAGTGTAAGTTGAGAACTAAGGGTGACTGGCCGCATATTTTGTTGGACTGCCTGTTTCTCCTAGAGCAGAGAAAATTATGGCTGCGCCCAGTTTTCCTAAAATATGGAATTAAAACAAGGACGCAGGCAGCCAGCCTCCTAACAGAAGTACCCTTCATTGACATCGCAATTGCCCTAGGGAAATTTCTAAAGGTGACCCAGAGTGTATTGAGAACCAAGGGAAAAATGTAGTACTGTATGAAGTTTTACTGACTGAAACTGTTACGATGGTAAGAAAAGTGAATAGGTTTTTAATTTTTATAACATGTTTTAAGGCATTTGTAACTTTTTATGGTGATTAGTATTTTATAATTGGACTTTGTATTTTTGGAAATGAAATGTAGAATTGTTTTAAAGAATAACTTTTTAAAAATAAGGATAGGTATTTACTGTATACACCCCCCTTATGGCGTTATGCTCACTGCTTGTTTGTTTAAAGACTACGGTCATAATAAACATACCTTGACTTGAATTTACTTTGCCTGATGTATAACAACTGGGGACCCTTTGTACAGTTCTGCTCCCTTTTATATGAAATGTGGGTGTCATCAATGTTCACTTTTGTGATGTTGAAGGTTCTCCTTTCTGAGTGCCCCTGTCTATCTCTGCTTATTTTGAACTAGCAATTAGTGATTCTGTGCATACTCGATGTGATTTTTTAGTTTTGTAATGCGGAATGTTGTCCTCATCAAGGAACTCTGTATATTTCTACCCACTCTGGATTAGACATCAGTAAATCCCCCATGTTAGGAACTTCTTTTCTTGGACTACTTTATACTATATCTGTGACCATTCTAACCTCTACTCTCCGTTGTCCGTTTTCTCTTTTTGTTTATTTTCTCTCATTTGCTCATCTTTCCACAGGCACGTTTACTGACTTTCCTTCTGGGACCCATGCCTCGGTTTGGAAAACCAGAGGGAACAAGGCAGAACCTAGCTTCAGAGGTTTGTGAACCTGATTTCCTCTTAAGTTTGGAGCTTTACCTGGTTCTCTTTGGACACAGCCTGTATTATTGTGCTGTAACCTTAATCGGCTGAGTTGCCTCACCCCTGGCTTGTTTCTTTCATGGTTTTCCCTTGAGCTCTATCTATTTTGAAGTAGGACCAGCTGACGATACTTTGATCTTTTTTTAAAAAACAGGCCCATTACAATATGGCAACCATGAAGGTTTATCAGTAAATTTAGTAAATGCTGTATTTGATTACCCATATGTCAGCCAACATGGACACATCCCACAGTATTGTGTTGTAACCTTGATCTGCTGAGTTACCTCACCCCTTGCTTTTTTTTCATTCGTGGCCTCCCTTATGATTTTATCTATTTTGCCAAATATCCAGCTGATGACAGTTTAATTTCTTTAAAAATAAGCCCATCATGATATGGCCGCCATGAAGGCTTATCAGAAAAATTGTAGTGCATGCTGTATTGGATTACACATATGTGATCCAATGTTGGTAAGTGATAGGGAATACACCCCATACTCGAGACAATGTTTTACGCTTCTCGGCTGGTTTTGCCAATACTGGGGAGCATAATTTGAGAAGAGCATATTTTTCCCTTAGCCCGCTATTATGTCCGATAATTGTTTGGCAGGTTTTTAAATTTTGAAATGACAAGTGGAACTCCTGGTTGGGCTTGCTCCATGCCGATCTCAGAACGCTTTTGCTATTAGCACCAGTGGCAGTTAAAAATGGCCACCATGAGGTGCAGTCACGTCATAATATCTGGCGGACACTCCTCTTCATGACACACAGCTGTTTTCAATGTATGTCAGCTGCAGCGAGTATTTAAACCTGCTCTGGGAAGTCACTCTGTTTCCGTGCATTTTGCCGTGACGTTTGGCCGTTGGAGACATGATGACAGGCTGATAACAGTATGTGTATTCTGGGGTCACGCCTTGATGCCCCCCCTTCCCAGCGTTGTTAATAATGACACCGTTTTTTGTTTTTATTGAGATGCTAGTTTGTTTAGATACACTAGGAGGGGAGGCCGTCAGATTACATTTTGGGACACCTCCTCACTTTGTAATTATTAAGACCGTTTTTCGTTTTTATTGAGGTGCTAGTTTGTTAAAATATACTAGAAGGGCAGGGGATCAGTTTACACTTGGGGGCACTTCCTAGCGAATAATTCGATGTAGAGAAATATGGGGACTAGGTTCAGTACGGCGGGACTAGCTTTATGGACGTCATTATTTTTTTGCAAGCACTCAGAAGCTCGGGTTGTCAGCATATCTGCTTATTGTTTCTTTCCGTTTTATTCATAGGCTGCCGGCATTGACTTTGAGCCTACAGGATGCACTTGAATTAATATAGATTGAGTCTGCTCTTTACTTTGATTAGGCTTATGATACGGTGATTCATGTAAGTATGGGAGCTTGATGCTGTGTTAGGATGGTTACTTATCACAGTTATAATTAGATGGTAAACCGTAGATTCATGCACAACTACATTTCGTCCTTTAAATTGAATATAAATTTAACGATGCTGCAGGTTTTATGAAGGATTGGAATCAGAAGTAATCGCTGGTTAGCTACCGGTCTGATAGGTGCTCCATATAGAGGAGAGATGCACTATGCAGTTGTTAAGCAAATTGGAGAGTGTATACCTTTTAGTCCTTCTCCCATCCGCTTTTACACATAAGTGGGGATCTTTATTTTGATTCTCAAACAACTTTAGACTTAGTCTGGCGTACTAGCATAGGCCATATGAATTTTTAATGAGGACTTAAGTAACCTTATTATTGTTGCCTCTGTTCCATTTTCAGGGAACTCACTAGTGTGATAACTATTCAGATTGCGAAACTCACGCTTATATGCGGGCCTATTCTTGGGTCCTATCTGTATCCTTGGCACATTCCCTTCATTATAAGGAATCTGCAAACTGGCCTATATTGAGTAAGTATGATTGATCGAGTCATGGTATTTGAACCTTTCTCTCAATTCGGTTTCCATCATATGATGGAGTTTAATCCTTGACTTTTTATTCGCATATCCTAGCACGCTGTATCCATTGCCTCAGGAGTGATCCTCTTTACATGATATTTCGCGAAGTCATCTGTGCCTCATCATTGGACTTATCCGGCATCCCTGTCTCACTTATCTAGTTGTTTCTTGATGACTTTGAGGACATTTTCCAAACATTTGATACCGAGTAAGTGCGATTGTCCAAGCTGGGGAAGTTCACTTTTGCAGTTCTTATGGGCTTGTCATTTTAGTCTGATGTGTAACCTACACGTATCTTTTGACAAAATCACGATAACCATGATATATATATGTGGCACATTATACAAGCTGCTGATCCAGTGATTTTCTGGCCTTTTTGCTGAGATTGCTCTATTCTTACAATCAGTGGTAGGTATTTTACCCCTTCTATTTGCACTATGGTAGCTAAGATTATTTTGTTGGTATCATGTTTTGGTTATATACTTTCCTTTGCACTTCCTAATTAGTATTCTGAGACTGTTTCTGAATATTTTAAATTTGCCCCTCTCTGATGACCTTGAAGTTACATAGCATGACCAATAAGTTAGTGGTCTTTGCTTTTCCCTCTCACAATATTTTCTTGCCTTTTTATCTTTCTTTTCTTGCTTCTACTACCTCATAGTTCTCGTATGTAGCCTACTAAAGGAGTAATGTTTCCCATAGACACAAGACAAATTTGTAAAATTGTTGTTTATATGTATGGAAAATACCATTTCATATAAGTAAAAAATGTTGGTCTGTCTTTTTCTCCATTTATTGTACTGCATCTGCAAAGTAGTCCAGTTTTTAAAAAGAAAATAGTATCTTAAATGTTTGTATAGTATGTGATGTTTCGTATCGGTTTTTGGTTTCTGTCTATTGATGTACAATTGTGTCTGTTCTAATTAACAGCCCTGAAGAAGTCCTTTCTAAGGACGAAACGCGTCAGCTGTATTGTGGTGAAAATTGATGTTTATGACCACTTTTAAAAAACAGAAATTGGAATGAAAGGAAAACTCTGAAGAATATTTGTGTTGTATATAGATTACACAACTGTTTTTTATTTCTTGAAACTGGCGAGTGGTGCACCTGTGCTTATATTTCTAACCTGTTAAATACACTGCATCTTAACCTATGGGCTCTCTAGGCCCTACGTTAGGGATGACATATATGTATTAAAAAGGAAGGTTTCAACCTGGCAAAAGATTTATTGTGTGAGGTCGAATTGGCAGTTCAAAACTCCACATAGGCTGCAAATGCAGGCCTGAGACATATTTTAAAGGGCTACTTAAGTGGGTGGCAAAATAAGTGTTGCAAGCCCATTAACAACATTGAATTTACAGGGACTGGGTACATGCTGTACTACTTTACTAGGGACTTACAAGTAAATTAAGTGTGCCAATCAGGTGTAGGACAACCATACCATGTTTTAGGAGTAAGCAAAAGCAGTTTAGCAGTAGTTAGTCCTAATGCCCACAAAAACGAATTTTAGCAACAGGAGGTGAGTAGGCAAACAGTTTGGTGGAAGCCCACACAAAAGGTCTAACAAGATCTCAGTGAGGTTTTATTATCTCGCAGAGGAGGCATCATGCAACTTTTCATATTCATATTTAATTATGGGCTCACTCCTAGTTCTGGGGCAGAGGTCTACATTTATATTTCTACAGCCATCCATTTTCAGTGTTAAGGTTTCCTTCTCTTATGCAATCAACTATTTCATTGTCTATAGAGTCCCATGATCTAGCATATTCTTGTTTTCTTGAGCTTCCATATCCAATATCATGCTGTCATACTCTGCCTACGTCATTTTGTTCTTTCTCCACACATAGAAATTGGTTCCCCCTCATTCTTCCCAAATCAACTCTACTTGCCTTGTGGCTTGTATTAGTGCAAGGTCCCCCATTTGCTGGTAACCTTATTATTTTCTCTCTTCATGAGACTTTACAACGTGCCTGCAAATCACAGGATTTATTTATTCCTCCAGACAATATGGTGATAATCTGCATCTAGTTCCTCACATGTATGATATCCTGACTGTGCTCCTCTGTAATATTAATAATCCCCTTTGGTGTCATGTAAACTCTGTGGACATAGTTAACGTGTATCAATTAAAATCAAGCAGTTCTAGACTCAGTGTGCTACATATTATCAATGATCATTCTTCATTGCTTATCTTTGGCCCCTTTTTTCTTTTAATTGGACTGATATGACCTTGGTTTGCTGTAAAATTGCACTCTATAGTTGGGATACTGCCTTTTCCCCCCGCTATCACACACATTGTCTTTAATCCCTTTTGCATTGGTGGGCAAGCTTTCCTTCTCATTAGTTCTGTGCTGACCTGAAAGTAAACAGCCTTTTTGATATCTTATAATCTTCTGATATATCCTGGAAACTCTCAAGTGTCCCACCCCAGAATACAGTTTTAACTTTAGGGCTTATTACAATGTTAGTCGGAGTTGCCTGCGACCGACAATGTCTGGGACTTGGGACCAACCGGCCTCATGTCAGTGGTTCCGACCACCTGATTACGATTGACCGAACACTGTTTGGTCGGTTTCCCACTGTTCTCTATGGAAGCTTGTGTTACTGCCATAATACAGGCTCCTATTGAGAAATGGATGTGTCTGTAAAACCCAGCACTCTGCGGCAGCCACACAGTGCAGGGTTTTACAGGAGAGTACCCTAGGTACCCCCTTGATCTCCAACCGTAGGACACAGGGTGAAGGGGGCCCAGGCTTTCTAACAGTGTTTCTATGTCGGAAATGCCGGCACGGAAAAGCTGTCAGAAAATGACATTGTGATCCCGACAGCAGAAACGCCTTCCATAGGGGATTGCGGTGTGGTTCCAACCGACAGGAATACTAGGAGAGCTGGTCGGAACCGAGTCAAAATGACCGGCCACTTTATGTTCCGACTGCCAACATCATAATCAGTCAGTTAGTCATAAATTCCCTGACGTGGTGGGTAAGCTTTCGACTGGCGCTCAGAGGCTTTCCGACTGACATCGTAATGGGCCCTTTTTATTGTTATTCCTTTATAAGCTTGAGCTCAGGTCTGTGTCCCTAAACTTTTATCTATGAGCTGTCACAGTATTTGATGCTGTTCTGTGTGCTTTAGGTGTCTATGGATCACCTCTCATTTATGTCCACATGTGCTCACGTAGGCAATGTTGCTCAACTAGTTCTCCATGGCAGCTGTGCTATTTTGTAATATAACTCTTAGGCATGGCCTGCTAAATCTCCCACTTTCACCCGCTGCCATAGTTTCGCCAGTGATGATCTACACCTGCCGTTGTCCCATGATAACACCTGTATTGTAAATTGTATCTATTTCTCTAAAAGATCTGTTTTGGGAACCTGACAGGTAATATCATAAAAAAATACAGCTGGGTAGTCATGAAAATGGGTAGTAATCTCCAAAAGGACATTTAACTTCTCAGTGCTTTCATTGGTGTTTTAATATTTCTGTCAATTAGATATTTTTCAGTAAAATATATTTGGATTCTAAAACAACAAATCGTATGTGGTTCCTATCTCCATCTATTTCTCCTTCTTGGGATCAGAACCCATTCCAGGCTTGGGTTCAGTGGGTGAGCGCATTATCTACTTCAATCAACCTCTAGCTTAGACAATGTTCCAATTTGCTCAAGTTTTCTCACAGCTCCTTCTACATCTACTTTTGCATCATTAAGGAATGGTAGCATATAATCTGTATCTAATTATATATTATGATGAATTACTATTTTCATGCCCCTACATTTCTTTCCTTTTCTGAACTGATCAAACTTGCTAGTGTCTTGGCTACTATTGCAAAAAAAGAGGGGATAGTGGGCACCCTTGATGTGCCACTCATTCCACTGCATACAATTCAGATAGTATTTGTCCAGTGTGCACTCTCATGGTAAGTATATCAGAGTGTAACACATTTTCTATAGTTTCCTCCTTTTGCCATCACTACTAGCACCATGTACAGGTAATCCAATTGCAGAGAGTTAAATGCCTTTTCTGTGGCAATAGCCATAACTAGCTCTCTTGGCAACACATAAGAACTACCTATTAAGATTTGGACTAAAATTATAGTGTCTTTTGTCAGATTGCTTCCCGGTATGACCCCCACATTGGTCCTGTTATAGTAGTTGCTGCATATATGGGTAAGTCTAGTAGCTGAAATCCTACCTAGGATTTTTTATATATATTTAACATTTATGATGGACTGTAGGATACGACTTCATTAGCATCTCTTCGTGGATTAGAGATGGACACCAACAATGGTTTCTCAGTGTGGACATCCTGCATTGATCGTCCCCTACTTTCTTAAGTACTGATTTAGGTTTAGTACTAATGTTTAAATATATGCTGAATAAAACACAATTGGGAGCTCACCTGACCCTTGGAATTTTTCTCTTTCCATACTTTTGATCACACGAGTTACTTCTAATGCCCAGACCCCATTTTCAGTGCTCTCTCCCTAAAATGTATACATCACTAGTACATGGTACCAGTGGTACCCAGAGCATGGGTGAAAAAGGGTCCCCAGAGCTTGCAGCACTGTCTATTCCACCCCGAGTGACCCACTTAAGCTACTAATAGCAGGTCTACCATTGGAGACTGCAGGAACAGTGTAAACTGCTCCATTTCAACTTTACTCCAACCATGTGTGGCAAAGTCAATGCACTGCTTTTCGTATATGTTATATTAAAGGTGTGGGCAAAATTAAATATCCCTTTAATGGCCTTTACCATTAAAGTACACTGTGAGTGATGGGCGGTCCATAGGATAAAATACCCTGGCACCCAGGCAAACCTGAGGTTGACAGCTCCATTATAGAACCAACAAAATGTGTAATGTTTGGCATCAAACAACATGCCCCATCATCCCAGACATAACTCTTGTGTCGAGGACTATGTGACATGCACTCAGGTGGATACCCTAGAGATTTCCCACCTGGTTGCCCTATCTTCTCTCTGTTCTGACTGGCAGTCTGCGATTGCTGCTGCCAAGACAGGCTTCCTACGTCCTGCGAGGCAGTGTGAAGACTCCCCGCAGTCAGAGAAAAAGACCTGAGAAGGAAGGAGGTCACACCTCCTCCCTCTCAGGATGGCTAGTGAAGTAGCACGTCAAGGTGGTGAACCTCAAAGGCTGCACTTCCCTTGATATGTACAAGAGCCATCTCCCAAAGGAGGAACCAGCCATTCCACTGACGAAGGCACCTTTGCTCCAAGACAGGTAGGAAATGATGTTCACCCCCAAGAGGCTAGCTGGATCTCTATGGTAGGCTGTCTGGTCTGTACAAGCAAGGAAGATTGCTGCCATTTTTAAAAGTGGTGGAAATAGTGGGTTCTGGGTATAAAAGGTGATCTAAACACATGGGGGAGGTAAACTCAGGGGCAGACTAGCTGCAGGGGCTAGCTGTCAAGGTTGTGCTTCACAATTCACAGGAGCAGAATGTCGCAAGTTCCCAGTGCCGATTCAGGATTTCCAGCACCATACAAGTCAAGGTACAAATGCTAAGAAACCCCATGGGGAAAGGGGATGGGACACAGAAGAGATTGCACGCTTCGCCTGATTCTTCCTTCTGCTTCACACGACTTTTGTCATTTGTCTTACTGGTTGTACTGGCAAGCTGCAAAACAATTGACAATTATAAGACTACTACTCTACTCTATGGCTTTACTGACACTCTAGTTATTCTGTCTTATCTGACTACACATACCCAGTATTGGTGCGGTCTTTGCCTCTCTTCTAACAGCTGTGCACTTGATTTTTTCTTATTTCCTGTATTTAAGAATACACCTTTAGTCTTCTTTTTAAATGTCTGACTTCTCTTCTTTCTCTTTTTATTTTTTAGGTTTCTCACCTCAAGTATGCTCAGCTGCTGCTTTAATCTGGATACTTCTCATGGTAAGTCTGCTTCAATAACCTTTTTTGTTTCCCTTATTTATTGTTCTATTTATTTTGCTACTCACAACTCTTCTGGTCAGAATGGTGAGTATTCAGATATGTGATCTCTTGTTTTTCGCTTCTAAACTATTTCTCTCATAGTTCTCAATCAGGGTTCTTGTGAGGAAATTAACCTATTTATTGTGCAAAACTCCCTGTTTTACAACTGAAAATGAACTTAATTCTGCAAGGTTTAACTCAAATTCGTGAACTCTAACAGCTTAGAGTTAAGTTGCTTTGTTCTATTCTCCTGCTTCTTCAGTGAGCACGCATTTCCAAAACACCTCAGCAACTAAAATAAACTGCTCTCTCTCTCTATAAATAACCGAACTGTCTTACGGTTTTCGTTTCTTCACCCGCTAATCACAGGTCTTCAAAAGCGCTTCTAATTTATCGAGTTCCACCAGGTCCGGATCATAACCTGCGCAGCACTCGAATGATGCATCTACTCCTCGAAGTTTCTCAGATGAAGTGTGCAGTTCAACGGGCACCGGCACCTGAACCTTCTTGATTTGGCCAACAACTAGAGTGCTAACCTTACGCGCTAAGAATCATTTTCTGGCCGCCATTTTAAGAACAACTCTCAATCGTATTTTAATGTTCAAATGGATTCTTCTTCTTTTCTGCCCTAAGCCATTTGTCACCACACACTGTGAAGGTCCTGTGTTTTGGGGTTGAGCAGAGATCCTGACACTAGAAGCTCATTAGGTACTTGCTCCTAACCCCCCTAAATCCCCCAAATCTAGGATTTGAGGGACCCCCTGACACCAAAACCTCAGTTCTGAATCAACCTTCATTGAAGAGGACAAAGAGGAAACCAAAAGAGGGATACTCTGCACTTGTGGCAACTCTACTGGAACTGGCTGATCAAGACTCGTCCTAATCTAATTCTCGGTTCCTCGAGACAGAGGGACCCTTGTGAGAGCCTGAAGTACCCTAAGACTCACCTGGACTAGTGGCACTAGACCCCTACAAACTGCAGGTCAAACAACAAAGAGCCCACATCCAGGTGGTCTAATGTACTGTAGGAACTATTGTCCTCCCCTCCTCGAAGTTACAGGCAGCTAGTTTGTTTTCCAGGACATTTTGGTCACAGTATGGCAATTGACCCCTGCACTTGACGCTGCACCTATAGGTAATTCCATCTGACCTTCAACCAACATATAAAACTACCCCGTTGTATTTTTGAATCTTCTTCCCTTCAGCACTGTGTAAGTGGTAAAATTAGCACTCCTGCTGCTCCCATTTTGCACCAAGGACAGCCAGGATAACTCTGCATCTGTAATTCATGGGCTAGGTAATATTGAACTGACAGTTGTGGCTGGGTTCTGGGCACTGCATCACCTTACTCTTCTGAGGTTCCACGTAACTCAGCATGCAAGTGACCATTTTTGACTACCATTTTCCAATTGACTGCTATGCAAGAAGATGTATTGAATTGCTGTGATATGTTTTTTTCTAAAATATTCAACTCTGAATATATATATATATATATATATATATATATATATATACATATATATGTATATAGATATACATATATATGTATATAGATATATATATATATATATCTATATACATATATATGTATGTATATATATATCTATATATGTATATATATATCTATATACATATATATGTATGTATATATATATCTATATATGTATATATATATCTATATACATATATATGTATATATATATATAATATATATATATACATATATATGTATATATATATATCTCTTTCTATATATGTATATATATATCTATATACATATATATGTATGTATATATATATCTATATATGTATATATATATCTATATACATATATATGTATATATATATAATATATATATATACATATATAAGTATATATATATCTCTATATATGTATAGATATAGATATATATATAGATATATATATATATATATATATATATAGATATATAGATATAGATATATATATATATATATATATATATATATATATCTATATATATATATATATATGTATATATATATCTATATATATATTCAATGAAAAAACCATAGGTTATAGGCCATATATAGTTAGGAATTAGCATTTACAAAACCTTATTTTACTCGCATAAAACCATTGAAATTCCATATATAGTTAGCTAACTATAAGCGCTAACTATATATCGCGCACCCGCAATCCACTGCTGATGATGTCACATATTACATCATTCATGACATGGTCAGTGACATCACTGATGACATCACTGATCAAAACAACCAGTGATTGTATGTGTCTGTAAAGTTTAAATATGTTTCACATATTGAAGAATGAGTGGATGTATAAGTGTCTGGATGAAGAATTTAGTAGGTGCATGACTGACTGTATGAGTGAGTGATTAAATGTGTCTCACTGAGTACATGGGTTAGTGACTAAACTGTCTTAATTCGTGCATCAGTATGTTTGATGTTGTGTAAGCTGCTGCATGTGTTGATCAGTAGCTATAAGAGTGGCCATATGGGTTATTGATTGGTTGCCCAAATATTTGAATGGGAGGCTGAGTGTGTGTGTGGGTGGCTGGGAGGTGCGTGACTCTGTGCATAGATGTGTAAGCAGTTGATTCACTAGGAGTATGAGTTCAAGAGTGCATGTGGAAACAGCTATATGGGCGGTTGACTGTGCATGGGTGTGTTGGTGAGTGAATGGATTTCTCATTGCTACATGTGCAAGTAAGTACGTATGTAAAACACAATACATGTGAGAGTTGAGATATATAAATAACTGAACATAAGAGCCAGTGAATGTGTGAGTGGCTGTATCGATCACTGTGAGCTTGTATCAGGGATTATATAAGAGAGTAAATATGTGTTATTATATGTTTGAATAAGTAAGATGTGTATAACTGTATAGTTGAGGTAATGGAGGTGTGATTGATTCTTTGCATGACTGACTAGGTGTGTGAGTAACTCCATGGATGAGTGATAGTCTGTGAGTGTCTGTTTATACTGAGTGTATGTAAGGTTATATTAGAGTCTGAAGAGGTTCATTGTATTATCACATGAGTGATGTGATCAGTGATGACAAATGAGATGTCATCAGTGATGTCATTTGAGTTGTCATCAGTGATGTCATTTGAGATGTCATCATTGATATCATTTGAGTTGTCATCAGTGATGTCATTTGAGATGTCATCAGTGATGTCATCAGTGATGTCACTGACCATGTCATGAATGATGTAATATGTGACATCATCAGCAGTGGATTGCGGGTGCGCGATATATAGTTAGCGCTTATAGTTAGCTAACTATATATGGAATTTCAATGGTTTTATGCGAGTAAAATAAGGTTTTGTAAATGCTAATTCCTAACTATATATGGCCTATAACCTATGGTTTTTTCATTGAATTTTCAAGGTTTTGTAAATGCAAATTCCTAACTATATATCCACTATAACCTATGGTTTTTTCTGTGAATTTCATTGGTTTTTTAATAGCAAATATGAAAAGCTTTAAAATGTCAAGTACGTGATAGATAAAAACATTTTCGTATTTATGCACGCTGATGTGCTTTGAACGCTGCCCCCCCCCTCCCCTCTTTTGCCTTAGTAGTACTCTCTCTTTGCAGATACAGAAGGGTAGTTAACGCAGGCCTTTACCCCCGTTGTAATCCGTCGTACCTCCTTGTCTCTCCATTTGATTGATTGTTGTCCAAGCATTTACTGTTTTAGAATTGGTTCTCTTTGGATCATTCTCTATTTACAAACAAGCACAAAGTCGCAATACTCTGTTTAGTCTTTGCAGATAGTGAAAAATCGTGTAAAAAAATAAAAGTAATCGAGCAAAATCAGTAGGCCACTAATTGGATCTCTTTTTGACCTCGCTAAAATAGAAATATTAGGAACAACCCTTCTTGAGAAATACGAAAATAGTGAGATGAACTGAGCTCCACACCATGAGGGCTGCAAGACAGCTCGGCTCCATCACCCATCCCGCACAAAATAATGACAAACCCTATGCAAATATTAAAAATATAAACAACACACCAGCAAAGAAACAGGGTAAAACATTTTATTAAAAAACTATTTACATAACGTTGGTTTATAAGATGATGTCAGTAGTGGACCGATGTGTGAATAGATCGAAAACAGCACAAGGCTCCAAGATCCAGATAGCAAGCTCCTGGATGTTGGGTGCCATAGTTTAGAGTTCTGAATTTCAGCCTTTATCAATGCCTGTGCTTTGTTGAATCAAAATGGCGGCTTGACACAAAGCTGACTCAAGCGTTGCTACTGATGCTATGCAGACCAAAACTGGTTTTCAGTTTGTACATTTTTCTAGATTTTTCAATCCAAGTTTGGTTGACTTTGTAGAACGATGGCTTCAGATTTTCAACATACGGTGTGGTGGCGCTGACTGGGAGGGGGCGCTTCGCTCCTGCCCCCTCCCCAAGTAAGATTTTCATACGTGAAAGTACGTTAATGGTTTTGGTCCCTGAGATGCTTCGATGTCACTACCATTCTCAAATAGCATAAGTTCTAGATATTGGGTGCCATAGTTAAGAGTTCTGAGCAGCGCTTGTAACACTGTCTGAAGCTTATTTCCACCTACTGCAGCTTCACTATTCTCAAAGTAAGTGAGTGTCGTTTGTGGACCTGACTGCATTAGAAAACAATGTGATATGTTACCTTCCTAAACAGCTTGACGGAGGCCCCTGAGGGGCGCTGTGATGGCCATGGACTCGGAGAAGACGCTTGGCTCCGACACCCTCCCCAAGTCTTATAGCACTGGTGTAGCCTGAGATCGCCCCCGACATAGGCGGCCGGCTCCCGGGGTCCGGCGGTACTTTTTGCCTTTTGTTGACTCTTCAATTCTGGACCTTGTCCCACAATCCGTTTGACCTGAAGACAAGCTGTAGTGGGGCGCCCCTTTATCGTTTTAGTTGCCATTCCGCCCGCTTTTGCTACACTGTGCCTCTTCCGCCATTCAGCTGTTTTCCGCCCGCTCTTGCGACTACAGCGTCTCGCTCACCATGTAGTTGAGATGCGCCCGCTCTTGCGGTGCAGCGATAGGCGGCTGCCACAGGACTCTCAAAATGGCGGCCGTCTCTTCGGTTTTGGGCCTGGTCCACTAAAATGGCCCTGGGACACCTTGGAACTCGGACGCTTGTCTGCTAGGGCTTGGGTCCCATTCTCGAAAAGCGTCCCCTCAGCCGTGAAGATTCTACAAAAGTCTTGGGGGCCTCCGACTCCCGCAGGCTTCTGGTGGGGAGCGGCTGCCATGATTGCTCGTGGAATGGCCACGACGGAGCTACGAGATGGTAGTGGTCTCATGCTGACGCCAGCTTTAGTCTGAAACATCCAGAAACACTGTAGACTACCAATTCGATCAGTTCCGGTAGCGCCCCAACATGACCCGGAAGAGAAGAACTTGCCCTCCCCTCTTTGACTGATGGTTCTTGTTGCCTGTCCCCTCTGTTGTCATTTAACAGAACTTTTTGGACTGCTGAAAGGGGTTGTGTTCTGAACGCTGGTTGGTGGAGACATTTAGACTATATTCTTGACCTACGTTGTCGCGTAATGCGTTTTATGACACGCCGCGTTAGCGCACCCGGAAGTGATCCGAGGCGCGGCGCGTAACGTAAGCATAACAGGTCATGTGACTTGTTAATAAAACTTTTCATTGGTTCATTTTACTTTTGTTAATTTAATGATGAAAAGCTTGGTCATATGACCTAAAAATTACGCTTTTTATTATTTTCGAACAATATTTTTTTTTCAAACATATGTTATAATATTCCAAGCTAATGTACTTTCCCGGAAAATTTACAACTGTCTTGCAAGTAAAATATATTCCTTTTTCGAGAAAAAGGGCGTTTCTTCCTTCCATGACGGAGCCGTTGAGTAAAAGAGATTCGGCCTGCTGTCTTAGTCGCCGATACGCCTGATTATCAGATTCTTATCGATCACTTTATGTTGCAGACATGAAAAACACAACTGCCCTTGACCATTTATCTTTACTGCGTTCCTACATATTATACCTTTTATCCGTCATGTAATTGGACTGCTTTATTTCACTTGCCTTTTACTGATTCGAAAACAGTCACTAAAAGTAAAAACTTTACAAATGAAAATACTACTACCGTGTTTTGTTTTAAAAACCTTTATTGTGAAAATGTCAGTATACAAATACGGGCCTATAACCACGTGGGCCGGCCACGGAGCAAACTCAAATCGTATATGATGAGGAGACATTTACACTGTAGAAGAACGTAACGAGCGGGCCATTAGGTGACAAGAACAAAGGTGTCTAACAGTTGCGGAATCGGTGGACGTACATTTTGTAATTAAAATACGACAGGGCCACTTACAATAACATTTTCTAGATATACATTTGCGGGCAAAGAGTTACGAGTCCCATTTATACCGGCGCCATTTTGGGCGAGGCCGGGCAGGTCCAAGATATAGTCAAAATGTCTCCACCAACCATCGGCCAGACCAGAACCCCTTTCGGCCCTTTATGTTACAAGATGGTGTCTTCCATTCAGAAAATATTGTTGGCAGCATTTTGAAAGGAAAGATAAACAGCCGTTCTCCTAGTGAGTCTCACATTGTTACATTTAGGAAGAATGTTGAAGAGTAGTATGTGGAAAATCTGAAGCCATTTTTCTACAAACTCTCAATCAGACTTGGATGGAAAAAAAAACCTGAAGAATGTACAAACTGAAAACCAATTTTTGTCTGTATAGCACCAACAGTAACGCTTGAGTCAGCTTTGTGTCAAGCCGCCATTTTCATTCAATCAATAGCGTCCCCCTGCACACATTCAGGGACCTGGTCGTGTCTTCAGATGAAACGCATTGTAGGAAAAGATGCAGAAAGGAAAAGGAAAAAAGTTCCGCCGGACCTAGTGAAGCTGCAGCAGGTGCAAATAAACTTCAGACAGTCTTACAAGCACTGCTCAGAACTCTCAACTGAGGCACTCAACATCCAGGACTTGCCATTCGGATCTTGGCGCCTTGTATTTTTGTTTTGTTTTTGATGGAGGGGAAAGAACAAAAAACAGACATTGAAAAAGGCTCAACAGTGCAGGGCGCCTTGTGCTGGTTCCGACCTATTCACACATCGGTCCGCTACTGACATCACCTCATAAACCAACGGGGCACCCCACGCCGACTTTCGGCGCAGCATTGTAGGATGGCCACACCAGTGCGGCAATTTGCTGGACACCACCTCGGTGCCATCCAGATCTCGGCGCGTTCATTCATTCAATAGCGTCCCCCTGCACACATTCAGGGACCTGGTCGTGTCTTCAGAAGAAACGCATTGTAGGAAAAGAAGCACAAAGGAAAAGGCAACAAGTTCCGCCGGACCTAGTGAAGCTGCAGCAGGTGCAAATAAGCTTCAGACAGTTCTACAAGCACTGCTCGGAAATCTCAACTGAGGCACTCAACATCCAGGACTTGCCATTCGGATCTTGGCGCCTTGTGCTGGTTCCGACCTATTCACACATCAGTCCACTACTGACATCACCTCATAAGCCAACGGGGCACCCCACGCCATCTTTCGGCGCAGCATTGTAGGATGGCCACACCAGTGCAGCCACTTGCTGGACACCACCTCGGTGCCATCCGGATCTCAGCGCGTTCGAGTCACTGTGCCGGAAGAGTAACCGGAACTCAGCTGAACACGCCGTCTTTCGGCGCAGCATTGTAGGATGGCCACACCAGTACGGCAATTTGCTGGACACCACCTCGGCGCCATCCGGATCTCGGCGCGTTCGAGTCACTGTACCGCAACAGTGACCGCAATTCTGCTGGACACGCCGTCTTTCGGCGCAGCATTGTAGGATGGCCACACCAGTGCGGCAATTTGCTGGACACCACCTCGGTGCCATCCGGATCTCGGCGCGTTGTGCTGCCTTCGGCCTATTCGCACATCGGTCCGCTACTGACGCCGCCTCACGTGCCAACGGATTTTCTACGCTTTTTGTAGCCCTATGTCGCATAACAGGTCATGTGACTTGTTTATAAAACTTTTCATTGGTTCATTTTACTTTTGGTTTCCTAAAGATGGAAGGCTTGGTCATATGACCTAAAAATAACACTTTTCATTGGTTTAGAACATTTTTTTTTCCCAAACGATGAAAGCCCCACCTTGTTTCTGGATCATTCAGACTGAAGCTGGCGTCAGCATGAGAGCACCACCATCTCGTGGCTCCGTCGTGGTCATTCCGCGAGCAATCATGGCAGCCGCTCCCCACCGGAAGCCTGCGGGAGTCGGGGGCCCCCAAGACTTTTATACAATCTTCACGGCTGAGGGGACGCTTTTCGAGAATGGAGCCCAAGCCCTAGCAGGCAAGCGTCCGACTTCCAAGGTGTCCCAGGGCCATTTCAGTGGACCAGGCCCAAAACCGAAGAGCCGTCCGCCATTTTGACAGCCATGTGGCAGCCGCCTATCGCTGCACTGCAAGAGTGGGAGCAACTCAACAACATGGTGAGCGAGACGCTGTAGCCGCAAGAGCGGGCGCAACTCAGCTGGATGGCCGCCACCTGGGGAGGCCCGTTCACGCCGCCTCCCCCCCCCCCCCCCCCGGGCCGCCGCACGCCAATTTTCGGAGCAGCATTGTAGGATACCAAAACCAGTGCGGCAGTTTACTGGACATCACCTGGGTGCCTGTCGTACATGTTGTGTCAGCCATGTGACACTGGACACAGACCGCTACTGACGAGGCCTCCCCCCGCACCACCCGGGACGCCCCACGCTGTTTTTCTGTGCTGCATTGTAGGATCCCTAAACCAGTGCGGCACCCAGGCGACATCACCTGGGTGCCGTCCAGAACTCTGCACGTTGTGCTGCCTTGGGACTATTCGCACAGCAGACCGCTACTGACGAGGCCTCCCCCCGCCCCACCCGGGACGCCCCACGCCAATTTTCGGAGCAGCATTGTAGGATCCCTAAACCAGTGCGGCACCCAGGCGACATCACCTGGGTGCCGTCCAGAACTCTGCACGTTGTGCTGCCTTGGGACTATTCGCACAAAAGACAGCTTCTAACCATTGTTGCTTTTTGTGTTAATAAATGTTTAAATGTTTTTAGTTTTTGTTCTGTTCATTATCGTTAAAAGTTAATAAAGTTTTATAACCTTAATTTGTTGGAGTGTTATCTATTTTTTGAAAAACGGGTGAATGGGGCCTTGAATCGGGTTATTGTCATGTGTGGGCTTTGGAAGTGTGCTGCTGCAGGATCGGACATTTCAAACTCAAATGCACGTTCTTTTTCTTACCTTTCCGAAGCATGGAGCGCAATAGCAGGCAGAGAAAGGGTGATGCACGTGTTGAACACTACCTGACCTGGCAAGTTGCTGGCAGTGCCCCCCCGCCCGCTCCTGAAAGAGGGCACACACACACCGCCGCCCCGAGTACTTCACAAATCTTTAAAAGACCATGCGCTTGTTCATGAGGCTTAAATGGTTTATCACCTCTTCTAGAACCCCTACATCGACCCTCTGACGTTTCATGGAAAAATTACCATGTAACACAATACCAAGCCCTGTCAGCTGAAACCCCCAAGGAATCGTGGGGCATATTATCAAGGGGGTTTATCTCCGCTTTTTTGGCTTTAAAAACCATGAAAGCGGAGATAAAATTATTTCCCTATTATCAAGCTGTCGCTAACACCAGTTAGTGACACCTAAAAGGAGATAGCGACCATCTTGGGCCCGGCTTTGCATGTCAGTGATACTTATCACTAATGACATGCAAAGTGGCGTGCCAAGATGTTAGCGACTGGAAACAGTCCCTAACATCGCTACCTTCTATTACCAACTTTTGGAGATATTCGCGCTAAGCGCGAATATCTCCAAAATCTAACACCTGCCCTGAGCAGTTCTTAGCCATGTTATCCAATGGGAGGTGGATAACATGGCTAAGAGCATTTGCTCGATAATACATGAATATCGCTGACTTTTCTGCGATAATAGCAAGGTTTATCTGCGATAAAAATCGCCGATGTGCGGCGATAATTTTTGTCTCTAAACAAGTTATAGACAAAAATTATCGCTAGTTGTTCGTAATATGCCCCCGGGTTTTTGCTTGCAGAAATCGGGAGGCGGGAGACTAGCACTGAAATCAGTACTCACACGCCTGAATCAGGAGGATTGGCATGTCTGAATTCTCTACAGCTGGGGCCATAAACTACATCCGCAGGGGTAGGTGATAGCCTGGGACCAGCCTGGCATCTAAAATGGCTGCCGTGCACGACAAAATTGTGGCATTCGAAAAAAGGCAAGATGGCGCAGCCGCTGGAAGAGATATATCAACATATATCAGCCTCCTCAGCCACCCTCAGGAAACATAGGGGATTAGGATATGTCTCCCGCACCCCCTTATACCTAGTACTTTAATTAACGAAGCACAAAATGGCGAATTCCCGTTTCGCTACCAGTTTGCGGCCCAGTTCGCGGCCCGTGAAGCGCTTCTACCGTGAAAAATCATTTTTTTTTTATTTTCCCCACGGGACCCTTTAATAACCCCAACAACATTCCTAGGGGGTCAAGAGGGGGATACCTTGCCCCCTTTCATTAAATTCCCCCTTAGCTTTTTCACCTTTTCTTCTCTCTCGATCCTACCGAGAGACAAGATGGCGGCCGCTCCGGACTGTCACGCAGCAAAAAAAAAAAAAAAGCTCACGCACAGCCGCTGGAAGAGATGTATCAACATATATCAGCCTCCTCACCCACCCTCAGGAAACATAGGGGATTAGGATACGTCTCCCGCACCCACTTATAACTAGTAATTTAATTTACGAAGCACAAAATGGCGAATTCCCGTTTCGCTACCAGTTCGCGGCCGCGCTTCTACCGTGAAAAATCATTTTTTTTTTATTTTCCCCACGGGACCCTTTAATAACCCCAACAACATTCCTAGGGGGTCAAGAGGGGGATACCTTGCCCCCTTTCATTAAATTCCCCCTTCGTTTTCCACCTCTTCTTCTCTCTCGATCCTACCGAGAGACAAGATGGCGTCCGCTCCGGACTGTTTAGAATGTTGACAGACACCGGAGAGCCAATCAGCTTTCTGCGCGCAAAGTTCCGATAAGCGAAAAGTAAGCGGACCGGATCGCTGCCCAGAGCGCTGTTACAGATATATATCTTGGTTTGAACGTTAATTTCTCAAAAACTACTGGAGCACATATATTGAGACCTAGCAAAGGCACATCGGGCTAACAGTCCCTACAATTTTGCCAAGTTTCGTGCAAATCCATTCAGCCGTTCGAGCTAAAAGTGAGTCCAACCGCCCTATGGAAAACTCAATGCAAAAAACGCGTTTTGGGACCCCCCTTTTTTCTCAGCCCCCCCTTGACGCAACCCCACCAAATTTTCAGGAGCTGCTCAGAAACAAAATGTGCCATTTTCCTGAAAATTTCAGCCGATTCCATCCACAAACGCCAAAGTTATTAGACATAGAATTTTCAAAAGTCCCATAGGGAATTTATCCTAACTATATATACCTACTGGCGAACGCCAGTAGGTAATATATATATGTATATATATATATATATATATATATATAACACACACAAACAGGAAACCCTTTGAAGAGACGTGCCACACGAAGGTTGATCAGCTCTCTTTATTATGGTTGCCTGCCAGCAGGAACTCACGAGGAACAGCTTTTCAGAATTAAAATGCCAGACGCGTTTCAGGTAAAGACCTTTCTTCAGTGGCATGTGGTTGTGAGAGACTGCAAGCGCTTCGAACTGCACAGTTTATAATTTCCAGCACCTGTCCTTGTGGGCGTGGTCATTTGCATGGCCTTGTGGGTGATGTAGTGCAAATCCTGTATTACCCCAGTAGGTTCGCTGTTTTTGCAGTCTCTAAATGAACTCATAAATCTTGCATTGTCCAAGATAGTGCCTGCCGAGCTTTAAAACCACCAAATTGTAGCTTGCGAGCTGGCTCCCTCCCTGCAAAGGCTCCAGCTCACCTTCGTTCACAAACGCTGCAGCATCCAACGTGGTGCCGCAGCTGACCCGTCACAGCGGTGGGCTTCTCTTCGCGACCGGGTCACGGCCGCCTTTACATAACACACACAAACAGGAAACCCTTTGAAGAGACGTGCCACACGAAGGTTGATCAGCTCTCTTTATTATGGTTGCCTGCCAGCAGGAACTCACGAGGAACAGCTTTTCAGAATTAAAATGCCAGACGCGTTTCAGGTAAAGACCTTTCTTCAGTGGCATGTGGTTGTGAGAGACTGCAAGCGCTTCGAACTGCACAGTTTATAATTTCCAGCACCTGTCCTTGTGGGCGTGGTCATTTGCATGGCCTTGTGGGTGATGTAGTGCAAATCCTGTATTACCCCAGTGGGTTCGCTGTTTTTGCAGTCTCTAAATTAACTCATAAATCTTGCATTGTCCAAGATAGTGCCTGCCGAGCTTTAAAACCACCAAATTGTAGCTTGCGAGCTGGCTCCCTCCCTGCAAAGGCTCCAGCTCACCTTCGTTCACAAACGCTGCAGCATCCAACGTGGTGCCGCAGCTGACCCGTCACAGCGGTGGGCTTCTCTTCGCGACCGGGTCACGGCCGCCTTTACATAACACACACAAACAGGAAACTCTTTGAAGAGACGTGCCACACGAAGGTTGATCAGCTCTCTTTATTATGGTTGCCTGCCAGCAGGAACTCACGAGGAACAGCTTTTCAGAATTAAAATGCCAGACGCGTTTCAGGTAAAGACCTTTCTTCAGTGGCATGTGGTTGTGAGAGACTGCAGCGCTTCAAACTGCACAGTTTATAATTTCCAGCACCTGTCCTTGTGGGCGTGGTCATTTGCATGGCCTTGTGGGTGATGTAGTGCAAATCCTGTATTACCCCAGTGGGTTCGCTGTTTTTGCAGTCTCTAAATGAACTCATAAATCTTGCATTGTCCAAGATAGTGCCTGCCGAGCTTTAAAACCACCAAATTGTAGCTTGCGAGCTGGCTCCCTCCCTGCAAAGGCTCCAGCTCACCTTCGTTCACAAACGCTGCAGCATCCAACGTGGTGCCGCAGCTGACCCGTCACAGCGGTGGGCTTCTCTTCGCGACCGGGTCACGGCCGCCTTTACATAACACACACAAACAGGAAACCCTTTGAAGAGACGTGCCACACGAAGGTTGATCAGCTCTCTTTATTATGGTTGCCTGCCAGCAGGAACTCACGAGGAACAGCTTTTCAGAATTAAAATGCCAGACGCGTTTCAGGTAAAGACCTTTCTTCAGTGGCATGTGGTTGTGAGAGACTGCAAGCGCTTCGAACTGCACAGTTTATAATTTCCAGCACCTGTCCTTGTGGGCGTGGTCATTTGCATGGCCTTGTGGGTGATGTAGTGCAAATCCTGTATTACCCCAGTGGGTTCGCTGTTTTTGCAGTCTCTAAATGAACTCATAAATCTTGCATTGTCCAAGATAGTGCCTGCCGAGCTTTAAAACCACCAAATTGTAGCTTGCGAGCTGGCTCCCTCCCTGCAAAGGCTCCAGCTCACCTTCGTTCACAAACGCTGCAGCATCCAATGTGGTGCCGCAGCTGACCCGTCACAGCGGTGGGCTTCTCTTCGCGACCGGGTCACGGCCGCCTTTACATAACACACACAAACAGGAAACCCTTTGAAGAGACGTGCCACACGAAGGTTGATCAGCTCTCTTTATTATGGTTGCCTGCCAGCAGGAACTCACGAGGAACAGCTTTTCAGAATTAAAATGCCAGACGCGTTTCAGGTAAAGACCTTTCTTCAGTGGCATGTGGTTGTGAGAGACTGCAGCGCTTCAAACTGCACAGTTTATAATTTCCAGCACCTGTCCTTGTGGGCGTGGTCATTTGCATGGCCTTGTGGGTGATGTAGTGCAAATCCTGTATTACCCCAGTGGGTTCGCTGTTTTTGCAGTCTCTAAATGAACTCATAAATCTTGCATTGTCCAAGATAGTGCCTGCCGAGCTTTAAAACCACCAAATTGTAGCTTGCGAGCTGGCTCCCTCCCTGCAAAGGCTCCAGCTCACCTTCGTTCACAAACGCTGCAGCATCCAACGTGGTGCCGCAGCTGACCCGTCACAGCGGTGGGCTTCTCTTCGCGACCGGGTCACGGCCGCCTTTACATAACACACACAAACAGGAAACCCTTTGAAGAGACGTGCCACACGAAGGTTGATCAGCTCTCTTTATTATGGTTGCCTGCCAGCAGGAACTCACGAGGAACAGCTTTTCAGAATTAAAATGCCAGACGCGTTTCAGGTAAAGACCTTTCTTCAGTGGCATGTGGTTGTGAGAGACTGCAGCGCTTCAAACTGCACAGTTTATAATTTCCAGCACCTGTCCTTGTGGGCGTGGTCATTTGCATGGCCTTGTGGGTGATGTAGTGCAAATCCTGTATTACCCCAGTGGGTTCGCTGTTTTTGCAGTCTCTAAATGAACTCATAAATCTTGCATTGTCCAAGATAGTGCCTGCCGAGCTTTAAAACCACCAAATTGTAGCTTGCGAGCTGGCTCCCTCCCTGCAAAGGCTCCAGCTCACCTTCGTTCACAAACGCTGCAGCATCCAACGTGGTGCCGCAGCTGACCCGTCACAGCGGTGGGCTTCTCTTCGCGACCGGGTCACGGCCGCCTTTACATAACACACACAAACAGGAAACCCTTTGAAGAGACGTGCCACACGAAGGTTGATCAGCTCTCTTTATTATGGTTGCCTGCCAGCAGGAACTCACGAGGAACAGCTTTTCAGAATTAAAATGCCAGACGCGTTTCAGGTAAAGACCTTTCTTCAGTGGCATGTGGTTGTGAGAGACTGCAAGCGCTTCGAACTGCACAGTTTATAATTTCCAGCACCTGTCCTTGTGGGCGTGGTCATTTGCATGGCCTTGTGGGTGATGTAGTGCAAATCCTGTATTACCCCAGTAGGTTCGCTGTTTTTGCAGTCTCTAAATGAACTCATAAATCTTGCATTGTCCAAGATAGTGCCTGCCGAGCTTTAAAACCACCAAATTGTAGCTTGCGAGCTGGCTCCCTCCCTGCAAAGGCTCCAGCTCACCTTCGTTCACAAACGCTGCAGCATCCAACGTGGTGCCGCAGCTGACCCGTCACAGCGGTGGGCTTCTCTTCGCGACCGGGTCACGGCCGCCTTTACATAACACACACAAACAGGAAACCCTTTGAAGAGACGTGCCACACGAAGGTTGATCAGCTCTCTTTATTATGGTTGCCTGCCAGCAGGAACTCACGAGGAACAGCTTTTCAGAATTAAAATGCCAGACGCGTTTCAGGTAAAGACCTTTCTTCAGTGGCATGTGGTTGTGAGAGACTGCAAGCGCTTCGAACTGCACAGTTTATAATTTCCAGCACCTGTCCTTGTGGGCGTGGTCATTTGCATGGCCTTGTGGGTGATGTAGTGCAAATCCTGTATTACCCCAGTAGGTTCGCTGTTTTTGCAGTCTCTAAATGAACTCATAAATCTTGCATTGTCCAAGATAGTGCCTGCCGAGCTTTAAAACCACCAAATTGTAGCTTGCGAGCTGGCTCCCTCCCTGCAAAGGCTCCAGCTCACCTTCGTTCACAAACGCTGCAGCATCCAACGTGGTGCCGCAGCTGACCCGTCACAGCGGTGGGCTTCTCTTCGCGACCGGGTCACGGCCGCCTTTACATAACACACACAAACAGGAAACCCTTTGAAGAGACGTGCCACACGAAGGTTGATCAGCTCTCTTTATTATGGTTGCCTGCCAGCAGGAACTCACGAGGAACAGCTTTTCAGAATTAAAATGCCAGACGCGTTTCAGGTAAAGACCTTTCTTCAGTGGCATGTGGTTGTGAGAGACTGCAAGCGCTTCGAACTGCACAGTTTATAATTTCCAGCACCTGTCCTTGTGGGCGTGGTCATTTGCATGGCCTTGTGGGTGGGTGATATATGCTTTATAGTAAAAGTGTCTAATTCTTTCTATAAACTGTGCCAGTTTCATTCTTTTCTCTCTCTGTAATGGATTGGAATGGAACCCAAGGGGCTCAACCCATATGAATTTCCACACATCAAAGGCAGATTATTGAATATAAAATAACGGTTCCCTTCAGCATTTGGAATGTCCAGTCCCTTCTGTCCCAGTGGCATGGGTTTCATGCAGAAATGCACTTTGCGCTTCACTTTGTTTGATTTGGAACTGTATTTTATAATTTTTAGTCGCATTATTGAAACCTCTCTCATTCAATGGAAGTGCTTGACCTTTGCTTCTCCATTACTCATCTGTTGCTTTCTATTTACTGGGTATGTGTCTATTGTTTATTGTTTTCCTCTTGCTATGTCACATGGTGCAAGAATGGTGACCCCTTTTTATCCCTTTCCTTCTATCCTTTTCTCAACCATCTTTCCTGGGACCCAACAATTCAACTTCAACTAACTTCCTCTCCTTCCCGTAACCAGAAGTAAGAAGCAATGGCTTTTTTATAACAACTCAACAACATAATTAATTTATTCACAATACCGCATTCCACTGGTTCGACAGTCCACAGTGGCAGTTGGCCGAGAGAAACGGAAACCTAGACCAGCTGGTTGCTTTCTCCAGTCGACTCCTGCAATCTGCTGCTGTTTATATTCTTTTGCATAGTGGCAACCAAAGGGTCAACTCCGGTCAACATTTAGGTATAGTGTTATCCCTTACAGAAGATCATTCATTATTCTGGCTACCAGGCCTGTCTGGATTTACTCACCTGGTGATTTCTGTAGTTGTTCCCAGTCTGTGTTTTTGTCCGCCTTAGTCATTCTCCATTGATGACGTATTCCTAATTCTGACTGCTGCTTCCACTGGTTCATTTCTTTCTAGCTGTGCCTGCTGGCATGTGAGCTTGTTTACACAGCTCCTCTCTATTTAATCTGAGATTTTCTGTACATGATCGGGAGACTCCAACTACTGCTCAGGTCTATATCCAGTCTCACTCCTCTTGCGGATGCTAAAGAAGCACGGCATGACTTCTGCCATTCCTTTCAACTCTAAGGTGATGGATGACAGAGCATACATTCAACCTGACATATGCAAAGAAGCATTCACTTCTACGAATGAGACACTTTACTGCGGCACAATTTTCTAAAATCCGTAAAGACCATTACTTCACAGTCTTTTATTCTGAACAAACCTGTTTCATGCATTTTCTCAATATTTGGTCTTGAAACTGCAAAGGTTTCACCGGCATTGGACTGGGGGGAACTCCCATTAGATGCAGAAATGCTGGTTCTTTATGCTCTCTTTCCAGTGCATGAAAACGAGACAGGCCTTCAGAGCCACTTTTTCCCTGTTATGCCCACTAAGCGAACGCTATTTATTCTATTCCATCCCTCAGATTCTTCTTCTCTGTATTCTAGAATTTTCATTTGTCTTCCACTTTCTTGACTTGGTTTTCAGTTCACGCACAGCTGGTTTGAATTCTATTAGATCAGTCTAATTTCTGATATTCCTGTCAGTCATTTATTGTGATTATCTATTTGGAGGCCTATATCAGCTGTACATGCATACATATTGTGCTCAAGGACATTTCTGGTAGTGGTGATTGCTGGCAGAAAAGTATGAAATGTGTCCACATTATCATCTACTGATAATGGTTTTAAGGTGGGGCCCTGGATGCCTACATTAGTTGTATTTTTATCTACCAAGGTTGTCCCCTCATTGTCACAATCATTTGTCAGCTTCTCCAGATTGTGCATTTTTTTCAATTATGTTTTGGGCATTCTCCTTTATCATTAATATAAGGCCCTGCTGCTCAACTATGGCTAACAATGTATGGTGTATGTATGGTTAACATTTAAGTCTCTGTTCTTTTTAAAGGAAGCATACTTTTCATGATTCAAATGTTTTCAGATTGGTATCTATTTAATCTATGACTCTCTTGACCGCTGTTTTGGGTAGTCTCCAGATACTAGCATTATTCAATCCAAGCTCTCTAATGGATCCCTCTTCTCCCCACTGCAGCAGTGCATTTTGTCCTCTGCTGCAATGCTGCTGCAATGCCAGGAGGAAATTGTGATGGGGAGGGGCAAAACTGAAGCACAAGGTCTGCCTCTGCTCTGGTCAATCTATATATGTGTAGGGTACATTCCGATTCCCCAGGATTTTACTTTGGGATCAGAGGTGCTTGGGGGACCTATGCAGTAATTGTCTCCACAAGACAGATCGGTGAGGAGGGTTTAATCTCACCCTGCTCCCCACCTGCTTACCTTAAAGGCCTTCAGAAGGAGGCTCTTGTCCTGCTGGTGATGATCCTCTCATGAATGTAAGAATGCAGAGATGCCAGCCCATCCCCATTAAAAGCATCATCTGCATGTGGTCGGACTCAATCAGGCCAGCAGCTCAACCACCAAGACCTCCACTCACTTATTCAAATCGTTGGGTGTGGTGGCAACTCCCTCTCTGGTTTGGCCAGTGCTACAGCGGGACTCCAAAAATATATTTAAATTAACATGGCCATTTCCCCGAATCCTCAGAACACACATTCATTCAACAGTGGGGCTCATTACACTGCACACTTACTCTGTTCATTTAGTTCGGCTTCACAGATAGATTTGGCCAACGAACCAGGAGTCCTGCTATAACATTTGGCGGAGTGTCTAAACCTATTTAACTATTTTATTTACACCTGCAATGTAAAGCAATTTACCATGGTTTCATTTTAAACACCATTTTATTCAGACACACCACCATAATGGCAATGGATCTGCTAGAACGAAAACTAGGCGTAGGAAAAACCAAGACCAGCTTTTACTTCTCCATTTATCTAATTTTTATTCAAAGCAAACTTTTAGTATGTCCGATATTTAGACATTTATTTATTTCTTTATTCAATAAGAATCTTTAACTTTATTTCCAAAATGATCATTTATTTTAAAGCTCAGAAATAGACATTTATTTAAAAGTTCAGTAAGAAGTTTAGCAAAGAACAGATACTTCCAAATTCACTCTCTCCTAACATTCCTAGCTAACACCCTCATCTTATCCTAACGGTCCTGCAAAGAAAAATAATCAGTCAGAAAAGCAAAGTTTTACATCCAGAAATCGATCTTCAGTCCGGGAGCATATACAGAGGAAATCGAAAGATGACCCCTTCTAAGCAAAATCAGGGTTTTTTATACTCTATTTTCTAGCTTAGTCTATCTAAAAAGTAACTAACATCACCAATTCGAGTTCTGATTGGACAAATTTGGGGTAGATGAGCACTTCCCCATCATTACAGTATGTTTTTCACAATGGATCAGCAGAAAGATAAAGGGCCTTTGTTTTGGACAGTCTGTGGCCTAGGCACTTTCTTCACTTGAAACATAGGGAAAAGTTCCCAGGCTCTGAGGATTGCATCGTCCATGCTTGGCACCCATCCTAGGTTCCGGGGCAAGACGTCCTTGAACCTCCCATCCAAGCACTGTCAGCTCACTCGCGCTTGCAGGCTCGGGATGCACATGCGCAAACCAATACTCGCTCGCAGTGACTCAGAGCGGCCATTTTTGGGCTAGGCCTCAAAGGCCACATTTTGGAACTATCATAGAAACAAACACAAATTCATGTTAATTATGGTAATGTAACCCTTCTGTTTACTTCCCATCATGCTAATGTTTCCCTATTAGTTGTTACCTAGCAAATTAGCCACATAAATGTGCTTTATACTTACATATCCAATGACTTTTTGGCACAAAAGGTGTTCAATAAGCACATTTAAATTGCGTTTGTTTATAATTAAACTGTGCATTAGTTCACATCACAATAACAACACATATTAGCTAATTTTATTGCACCATGCAAACAAGATTAGTACTCCCATATGTTCTTGTATGCATATTACTCTAAGGATGGTTATTCAAGCACATCACACCATTAATGCATGTTAACATTATGGAACATTGATTTCAAGAGGGGTGTACACATTTGTTTTCACCACCTCGCTCCATCAATTCCCTCATCTGGTGATCCTATCACCAAACATCTCTCAAAATTTTGGAAAATTTAGCAGAACTTGTTTCAAGTTCTTCATATTAGTATAATCTATACTCTAAGTATCCTTCTTCTTTATTTCTTTAAAAATCTTTTCTCTGACTTCTTCCATCTCTTTTTCATTCTTTTCTCTTTCTCTTGCTTTTCTTTCTTGAATTGTATTTTTTATTGATTTTCTAAAATCTCTTCTACTTTTGCATATACAACATAGTCTTATCAGAATAATCACTATTACTATAATTGTTATTGGTATTAGTATTTGACCTATTATTGAACTACCTATCTCCTGAAACCAATGCTTAATTGCTGTAAGATTTCTACCTAATTTTTCAAGAACACCTTCAACCTCCAGTGTTTCAATCTCTTTATGTAAATTTGTAATGTTTGTAATATACCTTTCTAAATTTTGGGTTTTATCTGGAATATAAGTACGACAATGTTGCACTTTCAATATTCCGCAGACTCCTCCCTCTTTTGATAAAATTATATCAAGGGCAAGTCTATTTTGCATTACCATTGCTCTCATGGCAACCATTTCAGTATCAACCATCAGGAAAACTCCTGCAGTATCCGGTGACAATCAATCAACTATCGTATACAATTTCCTGATTCTATTTGCATTGAATGAAATTCCGACTGCTGGTATCAGTGCTCCAAAAACATCACCTATTATTTCTAATACAGTCTCTCTTCTTTTTCTACTAAGAACTTTGCCTATCTCATGTTCACCATTAGTACCTCTATCTACATGGAAAATGTTTGGAAAGACCAAACCCACATAACAAGTTCCATACCAATGGTCAGGTAACTTATATTAAGCTTTATTCCCACAAATAAAATAAACTCCCGGGAAAACAGGATCTTTTCCTCCTTTAAATCCCCAACCCCCTATAATTCTATAAGTTTCTTTACAATGACTTGCACCCACAAAATAATTGTCATACACAGTATTCTCTTCTTATACAAAATGACTCTAACATTGGTGTATCGATGTTTATAGCTACATTCACATTCTTATCATCTAGATTTTCATCATTAAATGTCCGATACTTTGATTTTTCATGTTTTACTTTCTCACTTCTTTTATAAGCAATTCTTCTCTCTTCAACCATATCTAGAAACGTCTTTTCCTCAATTCGCAGTTTACATGTCAAATTATGATTAAAAGCATACTCGTGAGTCAATTCCTCCATTTCTAAGAAATACTCTCCCATAACTTTTCCAGGTCTCTTTTTGTTCAATGAATTATCAATTCTTAATTTAGCAAAAATGTCATCTACATTGGAATAATGGTATTCCAATGTTCCAACCTGATAGAACAAACTTGCAATCACACTACAGGTTACTCCATATGTAAGAGGAAGGTGATGATAAGTCACACCTTCTGACACTGATGCAGGCAATTTTACACACACATAGCAATCATCAACATTCATGGTTTTGATATACTTAAGCAATAGCTTTAAAATGTGTTTTGTGAGAAATCACTGATAGACCTATCCTGATGCAACTCTGGTTTATACACATGAGTCTCATGAAATACTACTTTTTCACTTGGCGTATTCAAACTCACATTGGATTAATTTTGTTAAATTATCCTGGAAAGGAATAACAATAGCTAAAATCATCCATAATATTATCAATAATCCCATACAAATGGAACAACATCTGCACCATTTTCTAAAAATAGAGCACTTTGTTTTATGATTATTTGTAGGCATTTTCCCTAATACAATTTTCTTCGACCTTGTGTCACCTATAGATTCCACAATATTAGTTTACTAACAGTTTCTTCGACCTTGTGTCAATTCTATTCTAATCTATATTATACATTATTTCTCTAACAAGTTTTCTTCGACCTTGTGTCAACTTCGACCTCTTCTATATTTACAATATCCGTCTCACAGGACTACAGGCTTTTACTTAATATCATATACTTTGAATACCAATCAGTTTTCTTTTAAGCTGATTTCTTTTACTCATTTTTCCCAAATGCTTTTGGACAGTACAAGTTTTCTTGACTACTATTAACTTCAGCAATGGGTGGTAGGACTATATAAGTCCACTCAGGCGATTTGTACTTCTGATTTGGTCGTCTTGCTCTTTTTGGCCTTTGAACAACTTCTATTTTCTTGCCCAGTGTTTCTCTCTGGCTAGTGATATAATTCACTTGCTCTTCTGTCTCGTTTGCTTTGTTCACAAGTTTGAATCTCAGTCCACCAGTTTCTTTAGGCCAATTATCTCCTTTACAGATTCTCTTAGTCTTTGGCTCTATTGTGTTATGCTCCACTCTCCAGGCTCTTTTCCTTGGACTTTTTCTTAACGTAATTTCATCTGAACTGTCATCATTTCCACTTTCAGTATCTTCAACTGTGTCGTTGATTATCATCTTTACAATGTCTTTGTCTTCATCAGATTCAGCTTTCTTTTCTGTTACTCTGTTAGGAACACTTTCATAGCTGGTACTTGGAATTTCATCCTTTTCGTGAGTCACTTCTTCTTCCCCAGTTTCAGGATTTCCGTTCCTGCCTTCAGAGTTTCCCGATTTCTCTTCAGCTTTTTCCACTTCAATGACTTTGTCTTCACTTGCTTTTGTGTCTTTACTGGTGTCTGTCTTTACCGATTCTCAACCTTCAAATTGATCTTCGGAATCTGGTATCTCCACAATGTCCCTTTCACCTTCACCTTCAGACGCAGAGCTGGCTTTTGATACTTCCAGATGTCAACGTTCCTGTTGATCTTCAGTATCTGGATTCTCTTCTGATTCAGCTTCAGAATCAGAGTCTGTCTTTCACCGTCGTATGGGTATTCAGGTGCAGGCACACGGATGGCGTGACTAGCATGTACCCACCTCTTCAATCCAGCACACTTGACTGCAGTAGTACTGACCAAGATTACCTGTCGTGGCTTCTGCCACCGAGGTACCAAACTGTTTCTTCTGCGATGTACCTTCACTCGAACCCAGTCTCCAGGGAGTAGATCATGAGCTGGGTTTTTCTCTTTAGAATTTGACTCTGTTCCCACCAGGTGGAGCACAGAAGTTACCACATCAGAATTTTTTGGGCACAGTAGTCCAATATGATATCATCATTTATCATCAGCAATTTGTCAACAGGTACATAAGCTTCTCTCATTACCCTTCCCATCAAAATCTCATGTGGACTTAGTCCAGTTTTCTTGTCAGGAATACTTCTCAATGTCATCAGGACAAGCGGCAAAGCATCTGGCCACGTAAGTCCTGTGGCCAAATACATCTTTTCAATTCTGTATTTAATAGTTCCATTTACCTGCTCTACTACCCCTGAAGCCTCAGGTCTGTAAGCACAATGCAGCTTCTGGCGAATGTCCAGAGCTTCACAGATCATTTGCATCAACTCATTTTCAAAATGTGGTCCGCGGTCTGATTCAATGGACACTGGGAATTCGAAACGCTGTAATATTTCTCGTAAAAGCAATTTGGCAACAGTTATTACTTCATTCCTCCTTGTGGGGAATGCTTCAACCCATTGGGAGAACAAACAGATTATCACAAGAACATATCTAAGCGTATTGCATGGGGGCAAATTCACAAAATCCATTTGAACCCTTGTAAATGGACCACCCTCCCGTCCTATGGTTCCAAACTCACAACGGTTTTTCTATTTGGATTAAATTGTTGGCACCTTTGGCACAACCTTTCAGCAATCATCCTGAACTGGGGTTTATACCAAGTTTGTCCGAAAAGACGAATCATGGCATCTCTTCCAATATGGGCTTGACCATGGTACATTCGAGCCATGTCTGAAATCATGCTATCGGGCATTACTGGTCTTTCATCTTTGTAAACCCAAATTTCATCTTCTTCTCTCTGTCTACATCCTGCCTTTAGCCAAATATCTTTTTCTTCTGATTCTGCCTCCTCCTGTATCTGCTTTACTTCCTGCCATGTCTCAACTACAGTGGTTAGCATCAAAGGACTCAGAACATGTTCTTTCGATTTATCTTAATTGATTAAAATTAGATTTTTCACACAATGCTTTGTAATGGCATCCGCATAATTATTTCCTTTAGAAATATAATCCACATTCTTTTTGTGTACTGTTCATTTTACTACAGCTATTCTTTCAGAAAGCTGAATTATATCAATCAGTGTCTTCACGAATTCAGCATTCCGAATGGGTGTTCCCGCAGAAGTTAAATAACCTCTTTGAGACCAGAGTTGTCCTTAATCATGAACAACTCCATAACCATATTGACTATCTGTCACTATGGTTACTTATACCTCTTTTCCCAATTCACATGCTCGTATCAAAGCAATCATCTCTGCTACTTGAGCAGAATGAATTCCTTTCAAACAAGATGCTTCCAACACTTCTACTACTGGACAAATGGTATAAGCAGCACTCAAAATGCCACTCTCTGTTCTCAGACATGATCCATCTACAAACATCACATAATCTGATTCAGGTAATGGTTCATCCTTAATGTCTGGCCTAGGTCTTGTGCAATACTCAAGAACAACCAGACATTTATGATCAAGCTCACCTTTCTCTTCTGCTTCAATAGTGTCAGGCAATAGTGTAGAAGGATTAACATTCACACATCTGGCAATTTTCACATTTACAGCTCCCAAAATTACTTTTTCATAACGGGTCATTCTGCTGTTGGTCATGTATTGTGTCTTTGCTCTTGTGAGGAGAATCTCCACTGAATGAGGTACATACACCCTCACAGGAAATCCCATCACAATTCCCTCACTTCGTTCCAGACTTAGGGGCCGATTATGATGGCGGACGGACCTGAGTCCGTCCACCACCATAGAGTAGGAGGGACCGTCCGCAGGAGCTGCGGCGGTCCCTCTGTGCAGATTAGGATGTGACTGCCAGGGTGGCGGTCACATCCTCTATTTTTAACATTGCGGTGGGTGCAGGTCAAGCTGCACCCGCCGCAATGTTAAAAATGCATGCACAGCATTTGCGTGCACAAAGCGGCAAGCACCGCTTGGTGCCTGCCGCTTTGTTCACGCCAATGCAGGGGGGTACCATAGGTACCCCCCATGTGCACACCCCACACCCCCTTCACCCAGGGGGCCCGCAATGGGCCCCCGAAGTGAAGGTCCGTAGGCTTTTCCACGGCGGAAAAGCCGCTGTGGAAACGCATACTTTTTACTCCATCATAATATGGCGAGTGGTGTCTGATAGACACCGCCAGCCATGTTAATGCTTTTCCGCCGGGGTCGGAAGGCGACCACGGCGGAAAAGCTGCAGACAGATTTCAAGACCCACCTCCATCCTAATATGGCGGTGGATCTTTTGCGGCTCAGCAGCGGTTTTCCAGCATCCTCCGGGCCGCGGTGGCTTCCGCCAGCCCTGAGGATGTGGAAAAACTGCGATCCTAATCTACCCCTTACACTGGTTGCTGCTACTGCTTTCAGACATCCTGGCAAAGCCTTTGCAACAGGGTCTAGAACAGCTGAGAAATATGCAATTGGTTTTCTCATTTTTCCATGTCTCTGAATTAATACTGTCAATGCACATCCTTCTCGCTCACTGCAGTACAATTCGAACTCTTTTTCATAATCAGGCATTCCCAATGCTGGTGCTTCACACAATTTGTTTTTAGCTGTTCAAATGCTTCCATTTCAGTTTTGGTCAAAACTATTGGTTTTCTGATGTCTGCTTTTGTCAATCTCTGCAATGGTTTTGCAATCAATGAAAATCCACTAATCCACGGTCTACTATAACCTACCATTCCCAGGAACATTCCCATTTGTCTTTGAATTTTAGGTGGCTGCATTCCTTGTATCATTCTGATTCTTTCTATTGTGACTTGTCTAATTCCTTTTGCAATCTTATGGCCTAAATATTGTACTTCTTTCTGACAAAACTGCAATTTTGATGGAGACACTTTATGTCCCTCTTCTGCCAAATGATTCAACAATGCTACTGTGTCAGTTACACATGCATATTTTGTTTTTGATGCAAATAAAAGATCATCTATGTATTGTACCAATACAGACTCTCCAGGCATGTTCAAACTTTCTAATGATTTCTTTAGCAACTGGTTAAAAATCGATGGACTTTCAGTATACCCTTGTGGAATTCTACACCATGCTAAAATACGATTCTGGAATCGGAACGCACAAATTGGCTGACTTTCGGTATATAATGGGACAGTAAAGAACGCATTGCATAGGTCAATCACTGTGTACCATTCTGCATTATGAGGGATTTGGTACAAAATCACTGCTGGATTCGTTACAATCGGGCAACATGGGATAACAATTTTATTAACCTTTCTAAGGTTCTGAACAATTCTAAATGTTCCGTTTGGCTTTTTCAATCCCATGATCGGTGAATTACAAGGGCTGCTTTCTATTTCTCTAAGAATTCCTTGCTCAATCATTTTATCAATCACTGGAGTGATTCCCTCAATTATTTCTGCAGTCATCTTATACTGAGGTCAAGTCAAGTCATATGGTCTTTACTCGGATATAAGAACATCCATAAAAGTACAGGTTATGACAACAATAAAACATAAGTATAAAATCACATAAAAACACCAAGGGAGAAAACGGGTTTGGAAATTGCAATAAAACCAATGTACAAAGAGAATGCGATACTAACGATTTATCTAGCATTAGATAGCAAATATCTGACACTAGTACTGTGCGATAAATAACATCAGACTTTACAATATAATCAGACAGTGTAGATAGTCATCAGTGCCAAAGTATCAATGTGCGAATATGCGTTGTGTAAACTTTAGAACCATGTGCAAAAAACTGCAAAGTGATGTGCAAATAATTCACTTTTGTCTAAGGCATATTCATAGAGACTCGTACTGAGGTATATTTGGGTAACTTGCACCTTCTTTCACTGTAACTTTTACAGGATCAACACCTTTCATCAATCCTATATCTTTTCCAGTAAAATCCCATAATTCCTCTTTCACTTCGTCTTTCAATTCAACAGGAATCTTTTCTCGATCAAATATAGGAAATACCTTGTTCTGTTCTGCCTCAATCATGAGAAAATTTTGTACAGACTATCTTCATCTGGGGTTTGAAATTCTATGCCATCTGGTGAACAATATATGGCACAATTCATTTTACACAGTATATTTCTACCTAACAAATTAACAGGACTACTGTCACACACCACAAATCGATGCATATCTTTAAAACTTCCAATTTCTACTTCAATTGGTTCTGTCAAAGGGGTTTGTATCTGTCTATTTGCTACACTTACAACTTGGATGCTCTATCCTGAGAGAGGTAGATTTTGAATTTCCACTGATCCAGCAGTAGAACGGGTAGGACCACTGTCCACTAGGAAAGTTATTTCTACATCATTCACCTTTCCTTTCACAAATGGACCAGACTGATCTACCTCAAGAGTGGCTCCAAGCACACACTCTTCTCCCTCTCTCAGGCACCGTCATAAACTTTCTTCCGACTCACTGCCACCTTCTTCAGCATTCACTCTTTGCGGTCTTTTTACCTGTTCACCTTCGCTGAATCCTGTCTCTGCACTGTATCTCTGCTGGTTTACACTGTTTGGCAATGGCGGTTGCGGCACCTGACTTTGCTGATTTGCTCTTGGCGGGCATTTACACTCTTTTTTCCAGTTCCCTAACTTGCCGCAATTGAAACAAGGATGCTTCTTCTTTAGTTTATCTATGTTTCCCACTAACTTTGGTTTACCCTTAAAATGTCCTTGATTCCCTGCATTTTTACTTTCCATTTGCAACACTTTTTGTTCCGCTACTTTTACCTGTGCCCACAGGGCTTTCTCTCTTCAGCTTTTTCTGTTTTGCATCAATTTCTTCACTTCAATATTTTGCTTTTCTCAAAACATGATCCATATTACCCGACTGCCAACCTATCATGTTGTGTCGAATCATGTCTCCAATCTCTGGTCTTAATCCATACACACATCTGTATATAAAGTGACTCATATCCTTCTCATTTAATTCCTCATAACCACTATACTGTTTAAAGACTAACTGCAATCTTTCCTAAAATGAATGTACTGATTCTTTTGGCTCCTGTGTGGTCCTGTCTATTTTTACCCAATCAGTTTCCTTTGGGGGGTATTTTATTTTTTAGCCATACTATTACTTGTTCATATTTTCCGCATTACATCTGGTGACAGAGCTCCTGTGACTTTGTCTCTGGCAAATTGTTCCCTTGGCCAATCTATAACTATTTTGCATTCTGTCCATAAATCTGCTGGCACTACTATGTCAAACAATCCATCTAGATCATTCCATAGGACTTTTGAAACTTTCACAAATCTGTCTACTTGTCAATACCATTCTACCAGTTTCTCTCTCAAGCTTGGAAAATCATTAGTAAATGACAATATATCCTGTCTGCTCCAAGGAACATGTACATATCCTCCTCAAGGTATCTCTCTCACAGGAAATTCAGTTGTTACTGCCTCTTTTTCCCTGACCGGAAAAGCTAAGGTGGATTTATCACTATTCTCTTTTTTCTTCTTTGCCCACTTAAGTCTCCATTTATTTACATCTACCCATCTTCGCAACAGCCCAATTAGCTCTTTTATTTGCAACAATCTTCCTGCAGTATTCATATTCTCAATGTCTCTTTCTGCAATATCCACTCTGTATGATTTCAGCAATGATTAGAATTTTGAAAATTCCACTCCCAATTCCCTTGCTAATTCCTCCAATTGATCATACACTGTTTTAGCTTTCCATGTAATGCTTTTACACATAAACATAAGTTCATCGTCCTGATACATTTTTAGTCTATCTGTACCACTTGTTCCAATAATTAATTCCTCCATATCTACTTTTAGTTTTGCTACATCCAGTACTTTTGGTTCATTTTCTTTTAATTTCAAAGTTTTAATCCAATCACTCAATTCCCTATCTGACGGTCCTACAGGAGTTTGTATTAAATCTATTTTATCTGAACTTTTCTCTGGTGTTGCAGAGTCAGATTCTGCACCAATCGGGTATTTGTACAATGAACTCTGGTTAAAGGTCAATTCAGGTGGATTCATATTAGCAGTTCACTTTATTTCTGACAAATCAGGTTAAATATTCTCTCCTGCGTTTTGCAAACCTTGTTGTAACGGGATTGTCAAGCTTGGTTCTTTTATTCTTTGATTTTCAAATACTGGTATTACCGACCCTATTGTTACAAGTACAGTTACTGCTTCCATGTTTCAGTAAGGTTCTGAATTAATTCATGTGCGGAACGTTCATAATCAGAAATATTTGGTTGCACATAACTTCGATTTTCACTACTTTGCACACTTCTGTGTGAATCATTCCTTGGTACATGAGTACCTGTAATTCTAGCTTCCACAACAGGTGTATTTGGAATATATCTAACTTCAACTCTGTCTGGCACATCTTTTAAACTTGAATATGGTCTTGGGGTTTCATTATTTCTTTCATCTATTACCGGAGCATTTGGAGTAGTCCATAAAGAACTTGGCTGATATGGTGGCGGTCTCCTATTTAATATTTCTTCTAATACAACATCTTCTGATTCGCTATCACCATAACTTTGGTTTTCTGTTTCTAATATTATATTATTTTTCTTTTTTGTACATTTCCGACCCTCATATTCATCCACTAACCTAACAGGATATATACCATCAAACATGTTACTGTATCTCCATCTACGCATTCTGCTTTCATGGGTTTCACCCCATACATTTCGACCTCTACCTCTCGGTCTGATATGTCTGTATAGCCTTTCACTCTCTTGCTCATGCATCTCGTCTTCCCATTCAACTAAATCCTCAAATTGTGTCGGTCTAGGTCTCGGCTCAAGCTTCATCCTTTTGTCTCTCAAATTTCTCAAAACTGCTGAATCAAACGATCCTTCTTCAGGAAAAGCTAACACACCATCATCCTGAGTATACCTTGCCCAATTCTCTAACCAAACACATGTATGGTAACCATATTTTGATAACATGTAAGAAGCTGGCGTTTTCGGTGGAGGAAGTAATTTTCCCTCTCTAGTCACAATTTCTTTGTCTTTTGAAAAGACATTCTTTAATTTCTTAAACCATGAAGGTTTCTTCTTCTCTTCTTCGTAATAATAGGAAATTTTTCCGATAATTCGTCTTACAAAAGATCGCGCACTTCCCTGTTTGCTGTTCCGTACACCAACCTATCACAGCGCGGTTTAAACTAACGAACCAATTAGAACCAATCACCTTGCTGCTTTTCCGTGATGAACCTATCAGCTCCTACTCTGTCTTGGTCACGTGAACCAATCCCAGCGCAACACTTTTGACGTCACCAGCGATCCGGCTCCTGCAGCGCCGACTGACTACTCCTTTACAGGGTTTTTTCAAGAAGCCGTATTTACAAGATATTTTACAAAATCAATTAGTAACTTACAGAAAACAATACCATTTGCCTTTTTCGCTAATAAAGTGCTAGAATTTTCTCAATCACACAAGTATTCTGTAACCGGAGTAGACGACGCTTATCTCCTCAGAATTTTTAAATTAGTTGATAAAGCAACACTACTGGCCTTACGCTTTTATCAGGCAATAACGAACTCGTTTTTCCAGGAAAGCACATACAGAGATCTTTTTCACCTCCCTAGAGACAATCCCAGAGTTTCACTTGAACGCACATTGCAATTTCATTTACAGACGTACATATAGAAATCCCTTCCCAAATCTACATGAACTCTGTATCACCAGTGGGTAGCGCTTACTTCTAACCCATCAAAGAATTCCTCTTGAGTTAGTAGAGTAGACGCCACTCCTTTACCCTTCTATCAAGCTCGGGTTGAGTCCTACTACTCTCCTCAGCGATAAGTTTTAGTCAGGATACGCAATGATCCCTATACTTGAAAGCCGAGATTTCATAGACTGTCCTCAGTATACATTTATCCTTTCATATCTAATGTCCCTAAACAGTGATATACGACGATAACACCGCAGTATACGATGATACTACTTCTTTGAAACAGACCAATGCACTGTGCGACTTTACTTGCCACACTTCCTCTGCCTGCAGACAGAGGCACTAGCTTCACGCAACACATGGAAGCTTTTCTGAACTATATATAACGTAATACGAACTCAACAGATGTCAGTTCATAAATCTGTACATCAAACTCCATATAATACTTTATACATAATCCTAGCTAATTTACTTAGCAACCACTACTCTGCTACCAAGTTATAACTGCTACAGCGGGACTCCAAAAATATATTTAAATTAACATGGCCATTTCCCCGAATCCTCAGAACACACATTCATTCTACAGTGGGGCCCATTACACTGCACACTTACTCTGTTCATTTAGTGCGGCTTCACAGATTTCGCCAACGAACCAGGAGTCCTGCTATAACATTTGGCTAAACCTATTTAACTATTTTTATTTACACCTGCAATGTAAAGCAATTTACCATGGTTTCATTTTAAACACCATTTTATTCAGACACACCACCATAATGGCAATGGATCTGTTAGAACGAAAACTAGGCATAGGAAAAACCAAAGACCAGCTTTTACTTCTCCATTTATCTGATTTTTATTCGAAGCAAACTTTTAGTATGTCCGCTCAGAAATAGACATTTATTTAAAAGTTCAGTAAGAAGTTTAGCAAAGAACAGATAGTTCCAAATTCACTCTTTCCTAACATCCCTAGCTAACACCCTCATCTTATCCTAACGGTCCTGCAAAGAAAAATAATCAGTCAGAATAACAAAGTCTTACATCCAGAAATCGATCTTCAGTCCGGCAGCATCTCCAGAGGAAATCGAAGGAGCGACCCCTTCTAAGCAAAATCAGGGGTTTTTATTCACTATTTTCTAGCTTAGTCTATCTAAAAAGTAACTAACATCACCAATTCGAGTTCTGATTGGACAAATTTGGGGTAGATGAGCAATTCCTCATCATTACAGTATGTTTTTCACAATGAATCAGCAGAAAAATAAAGGGGCTTTGTTTTGGACAGTCTGTGGCCTAGGCACTTCCTTCACTTGAAACATAGGGAAAAGTTCTCAGGCTCTGAGCATTACATAGTTCATGCTTGGCACCCATCCTAGGTTCCGGGGCAAGACGTCCTCGAACCTCCCATCCAAATACAGTCAGCTCACTCGCGCTTGCAGGCTCGGGATGCACATGCGCAAACCAATGCTCGCTAGCAGTGACTCAGAGCAGCCATTTTCGAGCTAGGCCTCACAGGCCACATTTTGGAACTATCATAGAAACAAACACAAATTCATGTTAATTATGGTAATGTAACCCTTCTGTTTACCTCCCACCATACTAATGTTTCCCTATTAGTTGTTACCTAGCAAATAAGCCACATAAATGTGCTTTACACTTACATATCCAATGAATTTTTGGCACCAAACGTGTACAATAAGCACATTTAAATTGCGTTTGTTTATAACTAAACTGTGCATTAGTTCACATCACAATAACAACACATAGATATTAGCTAATTTTATTGCATCATGCAAGCAAGATTAGCACTCCCATATGTTCGTGTATGCATATTACTCTAAGGATGGTTATTCAAACACATCACACCATTAATGAATGTTAACGCTATGGAACATTGATTTTGAGAGGCATGTGCAAAATTTTGTTTTCACCACTTCGCTCAATCACCAGCAACCCACTTCTCCTTTGTATCATCAGTCTATTCTTCCAACCTATTGCTGCCTACTCTAGGCATCCTCCAAGTTACATGTCCGCTGCTCTTTTCTTCAATTCAAAATTCTAGCTGCAATCTTATCCTTTCTCTTACTACACTGCGATGTTGCCGGTTCTGCCTTTTGTTTGACTACCTCTTGTCAAACCTATCTAATTTGCCAATTGTTCATAACTCTACAAGCAATTTCAAGTTTATAACACAGATACAAAGTTTCAGGAAAAAATGACTTTCATTTAAATATTGTCTATAGTGGCACGGAGGACATGCAGATCATTCCTACTCAACCTGTTTCAGCACTATAGCTATTGGCTTCCTTTTGCTCAACCCCCCCCCCCCCCCACTCTTGCAGTATCCACCCTACTGCAGTCACAGCTCGCCCTCGTTAAAAGCAAATGTAACCTAGCTCCACAACAACTCCTAGCTTGGCTCTAAAAGGACGCTCAACTCTTGGTTAGGGGCCTGTTTACACTTAGTCCAAGTGAGGATCACACCGCAGAATGCACAGTTTGGTGCATCATGGAAGGTTAGATGGACAATACAGTGCTGCATGACAATTAGCCTATAAAAAAAAGAACCATCCAAGTCTGTGGTAACAGCAGGTAAAAAGATGGCTCTTGGGAGTAAGGAAGCAGAACAGATAGAAGGAGGCAGTAATGAACAAGGCAATTAACATGAAAAACAGTACTGTTGCTCATAGTGTGTTCTCCCCTGCAACGACCTCAGCTTGTCACAAAAAAAGGCTGCAATGGCTACTCAAATCATTGAAAGAGCCTACCTTGTCCAATAAGGTCACTTTAGGTGGAATTGTCACAAAAAAATAATAGGAGCGTGTAAACTCTAACCTAACTGTAACAAAAATATCCACAAGTGAAAACACACAACAGTAATGTACTTGTCACAGTATTTCCTCAATCATCAAGTCACCAGCTGTATGTACGCATTTTGGAAATTCAGTGCTGATCACAGCATGGATGAATGACTGCTACAACTTCCTTTTGCACCAAATGCAAAAAAGTGACAAAATATTTGCAAGAAATCGGGTTATTGATTGAGGAGCTGATAATCCTACTAAGGCAACAACTCCACTTCTTGTCAGGCTGAACCACAAATGTCACAACATTAACCTGTGTTAATTGCCTGGAAGCTTGGCCCAAAAGAAGTCAGACTTAGAGGCACGGTGTAAAGTATTTATGTAGGACACAAACAGCTATGAAGTGAGAAGGCAGACAATGAAAATCTCACACCAATTTAGAAAAATAGTCAAATTTAATTAATAAAATGATACCAGAACACCAACAATCCCATTGAAAAGTAAATCATTTTTTAAACGTTTTAAGTAGATATAGTGCCTAAATGTAGAAAGTTCCAACTGAGGGTATCTGGTCGCACTGGACCAGTACACAGTCACAAGTTCAGGGTGACCACCATGAAGCACAGGCCAGGCATAGGAACAGGTATAGCCTACTGGAATTTGTACCTTATGTCCTTTGGTGCAAGGTCTGTGAGTTGTTGCTTTGTGAAGCTCTGTGACTTTTGGAGTCGGTTCCAATGAAGCTTTGAGTCATGCTGGGAGGCTTTGCAGGGCATCGGTTCTGATGAAGCCTTCAACTGTGCATCGAGGCTTTGCCGAACTCTGCTCTGGTTCCAATTAAACAATCAATTAGGCAAGGAGGAGTTCTCTCTCATGCCAGATGTCTGTCGCAGTCTTGGGGAGGCACCTCTTGAGGATCAAGAACTCACTCCAATAAAGCCCAGCAGGATTCAGGTAAGTCCAATTGCAGGTCTAGGCAGGTCCAGTGCAGCAGGTCAGCTGGGCAGTTGTAGGGAAGCCTCTGGAGCTTGTTGTGTCCCTGTAGCTTAGAACAGGAGGTCAGTCAATCTGACCCTTGGAGTCACTCTGGATAGTTTGGGATGAAAGAACCAGGTACAGTCTTCCTTCGTACAGAGCAGGGAAGCAGGGCATTTCTCTGGGAAACAAGGCCCGCTTTGAGCAGTAGGGCAGTTCTCTGACAAACAAGGAAGGCCTCAATCCAGCAGCAGGACAGTCCTCTGAAAGCCATAGGGCAGTATGAGTAACAAGGCAGTCCTTGTTCTGTATTGTCCACAGGTCCAGGAGTGTACTGAAGAGTTGCTCTGAGGGTCCAATGTTTATACCCAGTGGCAGCCCTTAAAGAGGGGGAAACGTCTTCGATACTCCCATACCTAGTTCTGGAAAGTTCTTCCCTTCCCATGTCAAGCATCCAAGACGTCTGGGCTGAACAGCTCTACTCTCAGCAATTAAGGCAAGATAGCCAAACCTGCCAGCACCTAGCCCCCTTTGTCTCACTGTCTGGGAGGAATACACAAAGTACAACAGCTAAGATACTCAAAATCATGTGACCCAGGACACTGACAACAGGCACCAAATGCTTTGAACAAGAACATGTAAACTTTCTAAAAGCAACTTAAAATCCTACTTTATCATAACAGAGGATTTAAACTTATAATTCATTTGAGTCCAGACATGATATTCCCACATATTCACAATCAAATGTTAGTACTAGTGAAAGTATTAAAGTAGCACTAGCACTGGTAGTAGTGAAAAGCAAATTTAAGAGTTTTTCGCTACCAGGACATGAAAAACATATGCAGTAAGTTTTAAATACAATACACACTACTCTTTAGACTTTTTAGTGCCTCCCTTAGGGAGGACTTATACGCATTAAAAAGTAGGGGTTTGGCCTAGGAAAAGGTTTATTTTGCAAGGTTGAATTGACAGTTTAAAACCGCACTACAGCCTTCAATTGTCAATCAATATTGCAGGCCCACTAGTAGCATTTAATTTATAGGCCCTGGATACTGTGTAGACCATATACTAGGAACTTTAAAGTAAATTAAATGTGGCAAACAGGTACAGTACACATTTACTATGTTTTAGGGAGAGCACAATGGCACAGAGTGATAATGCAAGCAAAAACGAATTCAGAAAAGTATCAGTGGTGAGTCAAAACCTTGCGGGTGACCCTGTCGAGAGACCCAAGTCCATCAAGATTTCTGTGATATACAAGCATCTTAAAATATATTACAGCAATCGCAAAATTGCTCAAATCACTAGTTAACTAAAATAGATTTCAATTTAACTACACTGCAACCTTTTTACAAACTGCATTTTGTAACACATTTTTGTAGTCCTACAACAATACAATTAAAGTACTACAAAATGCTATTTACAAACATTCAATTGCAAATCTTCACCTCTTCTATGTTTTCTATGGAGAGATCAACACACATATAAGTTTACTACTTAAGGCCCGATTCCGATCAGAAGGCCTTCTAATCAGATTTGGCTCTCCCAGATCCGATCCGTAGCCCTTGATTATGATGAAATCGTTCACAGGTTTGCATCTTAAAATATATTACAGCAATCGCAAAATTGCTCAAATCACTAGTTAACTAAAATAGATTTCAATTTAACTACACTGCAACCTTTTTACAAACTGCATTTTGTAACACATTTTTGTATTCCTACAACAATACAATTAAAGTACTACAAAATGCTATTTACAAACATACAATTGCAAATCTTCACCTCTTCTATGTTTTCTATGGAGAGATCAACACACATATAAGTTTACTACTTAAGGCCCGATTCCGATCAGAAGGCCTTCGAATCAGATTTGGCTCTCCCAGATCCGATCCGTAGCCCTTGATTATGATGAAATCGTTCACAGGTTTGAACAACCAATTATGACGCGAAGATCACATACTCGCCAACTGAATCGTTTCCGGGACCCAAACCTGTCCGTACGACTCGTTCGTAGCCAAATCATGCCACGCTATGAAGCCGTATTCCAACCGACCAAGTATGATGCACGATTCAGGCAGCTGCTTCACCTTGGTCTCAGGGAGATGAAACGGCTGTCGGAAGCGTACTTCTGCGGCCATAGCAGGCTCCCCTTCACCCAGGGCCCTCCAAATCTGTCAGAGGTGTGGGTGCATGGGTCACCCCAATCCAGGCATGCACAATGTGGCAGGCACCATGGGGTGCCTACCACAAAGTGCATGCTTTCCCCCTCCCACGCCTTTTCTGTCCTGGGAGCCTGTGTACGCATCTGTACAAGGGCTCCCATAGAGTTCAAGCGAACCGAGTCCGTAAGCATTTGGCAGCATCGTACTCGCTCTTTCAGACTCCCAGAGCACGTCTCGCTAGGAAAGCCCTCGGGATCCAAATCGTACCGAGGGCTTTCCAAGTGAGATCGGAATCGGGCTCTTAGTAGTAAATCCAGAAGGAACCAGCAGGAGTGGCTGGAAAAGGGGACATAATTACTACTGATTGGAAGGGGTTTAGGGAGAATTAAGGTGGAGTTTAAGGAGGGAGAGGGGTAGTGTGCAGTTTAGGTAGGTTTTAAACCTGACATCCTTGACACCCCCAAACCTTTTCCCTGCACACCTCCTATTTTCTGAAATACGTTTTTGATGGCATTAGGACTCTGTACACTTTACCACTGCTAACTAGTGCTAAAGCGCATGTACACTCTCTGGAAAGCATGGTGAAATAGACCTTAACCTGATTGACACATCTAATTTACTTGTAAGTCCTTAGTATATGGTACAACATGGTACCCAGGGCCAGTAAATTAAATGCTTCTAATGGGCCTGCAGCACTCATTGTACCACATACTAGAGTAGTACTTCATAACGTATCTCGGACCTGCCAGTTCAGACTGTAGTGTAATTTTAAAACTGCCATTTCGAGCTGGCGACCTAAATCTTTTGAAAGGCCTTAACTTTGATTTTCAAAAAATATAAGTTATCCCTATTATGGGTCTGAAAGGCCCAAAGACCAGGATACATTGTATTTAAAAAGCAGGGTGAGCAGATCTCAAGAAGCCTTAAGTTGTAGAATTCTGTTGAGTTAGATAAAAACTCTGTGGGACTCGGCAGAGTTCTGCCCACATGCCACTGTGCCATTCATGAGAGAGAGCACACCAGATCCTGGGAAAGCACATGACGAAAAGAAGCAGCTGTTCTGTGATGTTTAGGCATTAAGTGGCAGTAGACGGGATGGACAATGACAGAGAGCGAACATTTGTCCTGAGGGATGTAGGTATTAAGTGGGTGGTAAGGAGGTGGAAGAGGGAGGTAATAATAACCTATAAGCAGGAGGGAGGAGATAGCGGGATACATTTGTCTTCTGCTCTCCACAAGTGATGGTTTGGCTTAGCAGACAGGAGCACTCGTGTGCTAGTGGAAGGCCAGTAGCTGTGTGGACCTAGAATCGTTGCGACCCAAGTTCGACAAGTCCAGCTGTGGCAATGCAGTATGCTAGAGCACAGTATGCTCATGGTAGGGCAGCACTATCACATGCTCAAGTTTTGTTTACATACAGAGGCTTGTGACTGGGCTAAGCCACTGAAGGGTAAGGTGTCTGATCCAGCTGAATTGGCCACCCTGGCAGCTGGCCAATTGCCCCCACATGCAAAAAATAGGAGTAGGGAAGCCCTCCAGGTCAGACTGACTTATCCCCTAATAGAGGCACCCTCTTTCAAAATAAAGGTATGTATATTAGAGCTCTTTACATCAAGGTCACTGATATCAAGTAGACTCCCCAGCACATTGCAGTGACAAGACTCCACCCCAAAAACACTGACATCATCCATCTCCCCCATACCCCATCACTCATCTCAACCCTACGCGGAGAGGGCCTCCTTAAACAGACACCTCGATGGACCCTGGACCAAACAAATAGCTGCCAGATCTATAGATAACAAAGAGAAGAGCAGCTCCTCTTTCTGCTTCCTCTGCTGGAATTACTGACCACAGTGGCCAGTGACAATATTTCTGCTCCGGCAGTGGTGCATCTGCTTTGTGCAGTGTTCAAGTCTCCAGTTCTGTTCACTTAGCGAATACTGACTGTTAGTGTTCTTGAGCATGGTGTGAAGTCATTGAGAGATGGATGCACTGTTGTGTTATAAGAAAGGGGCGGGCCTGCAACAGCATTGTTCTAAAAAAGGACCTGCAACTTGTTTTATGATAAACACACACACATAGCGGGACACAGATTGGGAGAAGGGATGAACAGGAGCTAGTGAATAGAACACCCAAAACTGCATCAATATTAGAATAAATGGTGTCTCATATGAAAATGTAGATGAGGCCAGAAGCCGACCAGGCTTCTTGGACAAAGATGTGCTCAACTTATACTTGATATACATACATTTCAACACATATCAACAGTGATTCTTCTTTGCTCTCATTGTTTTAATACATTGTTACGAAATCATAAATGACAATAGTTCTCAGAAATTGTCAAATTATGCACATGAAAAAATTCACGATCATTCATGATCAGCACAACAAAATCTAAAAGGCTGATCAAGAATCTGTGCCATTCAATGAAATCAATATAGGCCCAATGCATTTTGAGACCTGCATCCCTTTGTCAGGGACACATTCTTAGCACTGAGATCATGAAATTATGAGTTCTCTTATACACTGGCGGTCACAATTTAGCTATCCCAATAGACTGCTATAGAACCATCTATCCTCCCAGAGCAATCCACCAGGGATCAATGTTCCCTTCCTGGTACACGCAAAGCGAAGTTACCCCGGCCAAGGCTCTCTGAGGTAAACACAAGTAAAGGTGTAGCACACTGATAGTTAAATCTAGATTATTTTTTACAAAAAGTACATATTTTATACAGCAGTACATGATCTACCTGCAAACTCTTTTGAAAATGTGGCATAACTACTTTACAGTATTAATTACATTCTGAAGTGACTCAGTAGCTTTGTTTCAAGTTCATTATTAATTCATCATTTAAGACGTTATGCATCAATAAAACCTTGAGATTTCAAAAATAATTTTCACCCAACATTGCACATTTGCACATTTAAAAAAAAGCTACTACAGATGAATGGCCATGTGTTGTGCTAGACTTACTAATATTTTATTTTGTCAATAGTAACTCAAGCTCAGCCCCAATTTTCAGGGGGTGGTTATGTGTAAGTCTGCACTTTTGAGTGACTTTTAACTCAGAATTTGTGAATTACCAAAAGTAGTAAAGTCATTCCAATATGTAATAGTAAATTACGTGTGTATGTAACTCACAAGTGTAAGTTACATTTATGATTAGCTCCATGTGTCATGGACCTAGCAATTCATACTGAACACAGTATATTATATTCCAAATATCATAATAATCCTACTTATCTGCTTTACAATTCTTAATATTGTAGTTGTATTTATATAGCAGTTACTACCACTAACAAGGCTTTAAATCACTTTTCGGTGAGTTGCATGCCACTCCAGAACCTAGAAAGGATTAGCTGAAGGTGAAGTAGGAGTGTCTTCCCTTTCAGTAATAAATCATTGTCACACACATTTTTATTTGACATTCACTTTTTATTTGAAGGTGAGTAAATTTGATGTGCGGCATAGGGTTTGAAAACAACCAACACGTGTTTCGTCCCCTAAGACCGATATACCCGGGGTTTTCTCAAGGCTTTGAGAACAAGAAAGTGTTAAATGGCCCTTAGGGACATTGTCGACATTGCTAGGTTAGCCGGAGCTTTGCTGCCATGATGCTGCTTTTGCGCACCTTACTACATGACTTTACTTTTGCCAGTCTCTGTGTATACCTTTCACATGAGAACTATCTGCTTTTCACGTTCCCTGCTGAGTTCCTGAACTTTAGTCTGAACACTTTGTACAAGGTCGATAAACAATCCCCCTTATTATTCTGTTCTGGGCAGTCCCTAGTACCTAGACATAACATGCTCAACACAGCTGCAATGCTAGAGACTTGTGCTTTGCTATTACAGGGAGGCATGTTGATTTAACACACACTTGGAGAGAGCCTTTCCATGGAGAATAGCTATGCTGTTCCTATGATGTAAACCTTACATCTAGGTGTCAAGGTATGGGGTCTGCTGTCAAAGCCCAGAGATCTTCCTTTATATAAATAAACGTCTTCCAGTCAAGGGAAGGGTCGTAAGGTAAGGCCTTATAGTCCTTATTTCACTCTCTTTAGAAAATTACTTGTGGTACTCTATGGAATTATAACAATACTAATTGTTCTGAGTTTATGCATTTTGCTGCTGGTAGTGGCTTGTATACTGTATTGTAGAGCACAATAGTAAAAAAACATTTTGAACTATTACAGTGACTCTGTCAATTCGTATTGTGGACAAGTACGAGTGATCGAGTGAGAGGGTATGTCTTGCTACCGCGATTCCTGATAGAGTTGGGAGTGTTGTGTTCTGGGTTGTCTAATCATTTGTAGCTTCCTGATTTTTGGAGGAGAAAGAATGAGACACTATAGCTAGTCGGTTTTGGGATTTTGGGTACTAAGTTGAAAGGTTGGTACACTGCCATATACGGAGGTCCTGTTTTCCTGTGCATATCCCTGCTGGAGAATGATCTAACCCGTGGACAAAATGCATACAGAATGGAAACCATTGCTTGAATGGGACCTAAATTAAGTAAAGCAATATATTTAACGTCGACGTAAATACAAAATTAGTTCATGCTGCTGATATTCTCTTAATTGACACGCACTACTATTAAGTTTCCTTCATTTAAAGGGAGCATTCTTTAACAAAAATAATATTTTAGCTGTCTTTATAGTAGTTCCAACAGTTCAGAGCAGACCAACTCTGCACATGAATCTCAAATATATTTTACCAACGACAATGTTGGCCTAACGGCTAGGGCGCTCGACCTCGGACCTGTGGAACTGGGTTTGAGTCTTGGTAATGACGCTAAAACATCCTGTGATTTTGGGCAAATCACTTAATGTCCCAGTGCCTAACAAAAATGAATGTGTGTCCTCATGTAATGTAACTGGTGCTATGTAAAGCACTCTGATACCCGATTCGGGTCAAGTTTGCGCTATATAAAACTCACCAAAAAAGAAGAAGTTGTTGCCTGATTGCATACTGCCATCATTTCTCATTCTTTCTCGATCTAAGCATGCAGCAGAATTTGTTCACATGAGACTTAAATTAGTAGAGGGGCTGACTTAATAGAGTCTTCAAGGAACCTCAAACCCAAATCTTCATACAAAGCATTGGTAACTTCATTAGGCTTTGCCTCTGGGATTAATAATATGATAAGAGGTGTGGGAGCAGTGTATGAGTGAAGGGGGAATGGTGTGGGTGCTCTCTTTGCAGGGTGAGTGGTGCATGAACAAAAGTTGATAAGTATCTGAGTGCAGGGTGAGAGTGCCTTAGTGCATGGTGATTGATATGTGTTCAGTGCTGAAGGAGAATTGTGTGAGTGTACCTGGTTAGAGATGTTACCGTTTACAATGTAAGAGATGTGCTAGTTTAGGGTGAGTGCTATGTCAATAGTATAAGTGCAGGATGAGCAGTTTGAGTCCAGTGTGAGACGTGTGGGTGGAGGGTTAGAGGAATGTGAGATCTGGGTAAGAGGTATGTCAATGATGTATGAGTAAAGAGTCAGCACTGTGTGAGTGGGGGATGAGCAGTATCTGACTGCCAGTGCAATGTCAAGATGACGGTACAGAGTACATTTTGGGTGAGTGTGCAGGTTGCGTGATGTCTGAGAATAGAAAAAAGGCAGTAGAGGCTCAGTAATGCATGTCAGATTGTTCAGGAGCTGATGTATTGCAATGAGAAAAAGTGCAATGGGAGGGGCGAGGTGGTTTCTGGTCTGGCAGTTGAATGTGTGAAAGAGAATGGAGTAGGGGTACGCAAGTGTGACAGCATGGTGTGAGTCAGGCACAAAATGATAAACATTTAGTTAGAGAGAAGAAATGAACTACGTGTGAAAGTGGAATCACTAGTGTGATGATGCTGGAGACGTGGATACCATAGATGGGGTGTTTACACAGAATAGCGCTGGTTGGGCCAAGAAAGGAGCTCTATTGGGGGGTGAAGAAGAGTGGTGAAAAAGCAGCCGGAGAGCAAGGAAGGTGCCTGGAAGGGTGGAGTGAGGAAGGTGCAGGGGAGGGAGAAGAACCCTGAAGTGGGTCAGGAATATTACACAGTGAGAGTGTTGGATGAGTCAGCAGGAGTTGGAAATTAAACCCCCTTGGGGAGGAGAGTGTGGGAGTGGATGGAGTGAGGAAGGTGTAGGAGCAGGAGGAGAACCCTGGCATTGGAGAAAAAACGACATAGGAGACATCAATAGTGGGAGGTGAATCACCACAGGGGAGGAAGGTTGTGGATAGGGAGCCATAAGGTGAGACGGGAACATTCCATGGTGAGAAGGGTGTAGGAGACAGCAGGAGTGGGAAGTGAATCCTCCAAATGAGAGGAAAGCAGTGAAGTGATTGGCCAGGCTGACCTTAAGGAGCAGTCAGGTGGGGCAGGCAGCACCAACAAGATTTCAAGGGCTGTGTCCAGGCTGTCAGGTGCAAGGATGGAGCCGGGCAGACCAATGGTTGCTGGCCGAGAGGCGTTGAACTTAACCTGTAAGTCCCAGCCAGGGCTCTGCAAGGGTGCCAGCCAGGACTGTGCCACTTGGACTGGGGAAAGGATGGAGCACATCACCCTGCGCCGAGCCATGGGTGGAAACGCACAGATTTGCCTACTAAGTGGAGGATAAAGATTTGTTTTACAAGTGCCTGTGTGCTGCCTGGAGTGCCTCTGTTTGCAGTAACTAAGAGGTGCCTCCCTGTCTGGCTAAATGTTTCTGGACTCATCCTATGCATTATAAGAGTGTATGGAAGGAGGGAAAAGGGGGGATCATCATGAGGGATGGAGAGAGCCATGAACTTGGCAGAAAGTAAAATATAAATGCAACTGCTGCCTGACTCCAAGATGGTGGCAGTCTCACAAGGGCCGAGATGGGGATGTGTTGAGATGGTTGATGATTGTCCTAAAAGTGGTGCATGAGTGGAGAGAAAAAGGGGGGACGGAAAGAGTTATGCATTGGGCAGAAAGTAAAAAGCAAGCACAGGGCAAGCGCTGAGCAGGCAAAAGCTTTAAAAAAAATATCCCACCAAGCGGATGAAAACAGTACTTGGGCCTCAGAAAAGTCGAAGATGGGACACAATTACAAACATACATAGTCAGCATTTGGGATTTAAGGCCAAATTATGCTGCAAAACTAAAAATAAAAGGCACCACAGTCTTTTATCTTTCTCTGTCGTGCTCTTTAGTAAACAGGGCCTTCTTGTACAGGCAGGCCCATCTGAAGAGAGTGGTAGAGGGGTCATGGTTCACGGCCTTCGCTTTTTGAAGGGTAGCGCAATTTTGCTGAAATAAATGTATAGATTTTAAAAGCAAAGCTGCTTTGTATGTGATTTACGAAACAGGTAATATTGGCAATTCCACTAATTTGCAGCAGATGCTGATGTGCTTTGTTTTCTCTTCCTCTACCGGACATATTTGTAAAAGGTGAAAGAGTTTCTCTTTCTTACAAGGGCAGCACTTTAAATGATGGCCCTAACCCTCCTTGAACTTCTGACCTGATTTTGTAGTAGTGTCAACAACATACTTTACCTTTCTATCCTAACAGCTATATAAAATGCTATGGTTTTTATTGCGCTTTGTGAGGATATAAGCTTTAGAGAAGTTTGTGTTCATATCTAGACTATCCATGAAAGAAGCCTGGATTTCCGATCCACAGTATCCATTAGTGTCACATAGTTTTCATTCTGAGATTTTGGACCGTTAGATATCCAGGCGTTTTAATGTAAAGAGTGTGTTATTGATTTAGAAGTATGACTTCGACATGTGAGTTGGAATCTTAGCATAAGTCAACAGAGTCAAATAAGCAGTTCAGTAAACCTGTGTATTTAAAGTTAATCACACTTTTTGTACTTTTGCTGTTTCTAGTGAACTCCCCATCCTGGACACACGCCTGGTCATGTAAACTTCTTCCAACCAAATTCTTCTTCCTCCCATATTTGCTTGTAGCTGATGCACCTCTTTATTTTTTAGTTTCACTAGAAATCCTGATGAAGGGTAATCTGGAAAGTTATGTTGTTTAAACTCATCACATATGCCGTTGCCTAACTTGGTAACTGCAAAACTAGGTTAAGGTTATCAATTAAATTAAGTCGTTTCCTGTAGATTTCTAAAAAGGTTTTATTTTCTCTGGTTATTATCTTTGGAATGTTTTTCAGTCACTCTTTTGTCTCTGCACTTCACTCTATGGGCTTGCTTCGGGAGTGGTACACTCAAAATGTTATGGGCAAAATGCTGGCTAATCAGGGTACATATTGTGGCAGCCTGACTAGAATTGTGTAAACTGAGCACAGTGCGCTAGTTGTGTAGTATAAGAACGAGAGGCCCAGGGTCAGTAGCCTATGGGTCCCAATTGTTTGAACATGTGTTCTTGGCGTCTGTTGTCCTTCGGCTGCTGTACTGTGAATCTTTGAAATGGGGAATACAGTTAGCAGAGCAGCTCAAAACTGACTCAGTCATATTTTATGGGATAGAAAATTTGAACTTGGCAACACCTCAAGCAACAATAAATCATTGCACAGTAAGATATTTTTTGAAAAAGGAAAAACTAAAAACACACAGAAACCGAATTGGAAACTCAAAAACTACATGGTGTGCAAATCACTTTTCTAAAGAAATGTCACCATGGGCAAAACACCACCAAAATTCAGACTTACATCCCTATGTTATGACACATTTTGAACCTTTTGTGCGTAAAATATATTAATCCCTAAAATAGCAACAGCTCTTTTCTGCCATAGCAAAACTAACAAAGATATACAATATTGAAATATTATTGGATTTGGCATGGCGGGGTGTCACAATTTAAACATCAGGCATACAGCCCTTGCCATTCACTGCTATATTCATTAACAACAACAGCCTAAGGTTTCACCAGCAGGTATAACATATGCCTCTCATTATTAAAAAGGAAAAACTATTGGCTTTGGCACAACATTCATTATGACAAATGAACATGTCAGAAAAATTAACATTTCCTATTTTATCAAATAGTGAAGCAATTAGTCAAGACTAACAACAGCCAGTGACTCACACTCTGGACTACACAAGCCCACAATACCTTGAGTAAATGGCCTGTAAGGCCACCTTCCCCATATTGTCACTCAATGGGCGCTGTTGCGAAATATGCCTTAGTGTATGCTCCAGAGGTTTATATAACACTCCTTGGCCCTAAAACAGTGTTCAACTATATAGTCATGGGAAATCTTTTTTTTGGTTCATTCAGAGTGTAATAGGGGCAATGAAAGCAAATCAGATTCACACTAAGGTCTCCTGGAGGACCCAGCTCCCCACGGGCTCCCTTGGGTAAAATGAGAATCCCATCTGGTATTTATTCAGTAGACAAGTGCCCTCTGCCCCAGCATACCTGCTGCAGCTCTGCAAACACTGTCCATGAGTGTTTAGATCTATTTTCAATATATTTGGGATCACTGGACCAGTGTTAAGGGGTTTGCTGCTTAGCATCCTGGTGTCATTCTCAAGCCACCAGCGGTCCACTTGTGGCGTATCCCTCAGAAATTGTGTTCAATCCTCATGGTCTCTTGAGTGGGGCCTTCCTTACAGAATCATCCAAAGTTCCTCTATAGTAGAACACTCTCCTGCCTGTATTCACTAGACACCCAAGACCTCTACAACTTGCAGTGTCTGTGTCCAACAAGAGTGCATAGGACCAGGGGAGCCACTCCTTCACTGTCAGCAGCAAGTCTACTCTCTACTGGCTTTGAAAGGGTATTAGGAAGCAAGTACAATCAGATCTGGAGACAGTGCACACAAGTCCAGATTGTAAACTGAGAAGTCTACAATTTCTGACAGTTTTTCACTTCACCCAGTCTTTGTAGTCTTCTAGGCATTTTGAAGCTGTGTAACGGGGTTTAAAAAGGGAGGTGGATTTTAGGTGAATAAAAGCAGATACCTCCAAAATTGTAGGAAATCCGTCACTCTAAAGCAATTCTCCTCATTCGGCATTGTTTCTCAAACTTCAAAGAAATCTTAGTTACACAGTGCTAAACAGTTTACTATTAAAGAGATGTTCTTGAGCTAAAATAAAAGGACAATTCCTTTCTGTATCTTCAAATGAATTATATGATAAGGCTAACAGTTTATGTCCCTTTGAGTCTGGGTCTTATATGCAAACAGAAGTACCAGTGTACATACGTTGGGTTGAGACATATAAGCAGTCCCCTCCCAGCAACTACACATGAGCACACAAATGTGCCCACATGTTTATTCATAACCTGCACATAGCTCATTGCTACAGATGCAGAGCCACTGATCTGGTTTCATAACTAAAAGCTAGTTTACCATTGAGCTTAAATAAACTGAGACGCCATGAAAAAGGCCTACGTCACAGCACAGGTTCAAACACCAGGGGGCTTATTTATGAGCCCTTATGTCACTTTTGCGCCTCTGGTGGATCACATAAAAAATTAGCCTTGTTGCACCATTTTTACAAAGTGCTGCATCTACCTAGATGCGTCACTTTGTAAACCCCTGCGCCACATTATACCTGCTCCATGTATAATGTATGCAAGGGGGGCGTTCCGACGCAAGAAAGGGTCGTAGAAGTGATGCACAAATGCGTCAATGTCTTACGCCTTCCTCATGGCAGGCATAAGAGTGATGCAGGCACATTTCACATGGGACTTGCCCATGTGTAATGACCTATTGCTGGAGTTGCGTCAAGTTTGTGACACACTCTAGCAACGCATAATTTTTGCGCCTACATATACGTCAGAAATACTGCCGTATCAGTAACTCCTTGCAACATGATTCGTCATACTATAAATATGATGCATCATTGGTGTCGCATGCAGGGCGCAATGAAAAGTGACGCATTTCTGTTTTCTCGCAGCAATGCTTCACTTTTCATAAATGAGGCCCCAAATGCCTAAATGTTAAAGGTGAAAAATATTTAGCCTCATTTATGAGACTCCTTGTGCCTTCAGAACGTCACTTTTTGTGAAGTTCTGTGGCGCAGAAGCCTGCATGATATTTATCAGGCAACACTAAGCCACTTTTTTGGCCTAATGCTGCCTGATAAATATCAGTCCCTTTAACGCAGTGTTCTGCTTTAAAGGGGTGTGCAATGGGTGTTGCTGGGGGCGTTCCCAGCAGCAACATCCATGGCCTTTTACCACTGCCCCAGATTTATAAGAAATCATAAATTTAAGGCAGTCTCAAAAGCCTATGCCTCCCTAGGGGAGGCATAAGGATGCTCAATGAGGAAAAATAACTTTATTGCTCCTCGTTTTTCCTTTTTTTATGTGTGCCGGAAGAGGAAAAAGCCACTTGTGATTTATTTTTGTACAGAAAGGTTTCCCTTCCTGTACAAAAATAATCATCCCTGCAACGCAGGCACCCTTGCACCATGGTGCAATGGTGCCTGCATTGGAGCACAGCAGCCCATTGTGTGCTTGCGCAGGGGAAAAGGACAGGAATGCACTGTATCTTATGGGTAAGGCGCGTTCCTGCCTTTTTCGTTTGCTGGAGAGAACCACAGCCGGAAGGCCTTCTGCGCTGCCCTACGGCAAAACCTCATAAATGAGGCCCATTGGTTTTTTAGGGGGTTAGAATCTACTTTCTCAAATTTAGGATATGGCATTAAAATATTCTGGGGCTCATTATGATGGCGGACGGAAGTGCGACCGCAGCCCTGGAGTACGCGGAAAAAGCCGTTTCTGTGTCCGCCTGCCGCGGTCACTCCGTCCGCCATATGAGGATAGGAAAGAGTGTCAAAATTCCGTCCGCGACGGAAGAGCACGTACCGCCGCCCAACTACACCCGACCACGTGGCAGACGTAACCAATCCAGAGACTCGGCCATACGGACTGACATCTACGACCGTCCCCCAAATCAAGATGGCGGAAAATACACATAAAAACGCTGCGGAAAAACAACCTGCCTGAACACAGATTGTGGTGGGTATCTCTGCTATGTATGGTATCTTCACTGGATTCCCCACAGTGAAGATACCATACATAGCAGAGATACCCACCACAAGCTGCTCGCCGTCATGGACCCAGCACTACCCGCTTACCCGATACTCTTCGCGATCCACCACGTCCAAGTCTTGGCCCACTATTGACGATGACGCAGGTACGCTACAAACTATTCGCTGTCTGGAGGGGAGTACCTGCAAGGGTCGTGACGTTGGGAGGGGGAGTGTCATGTGTCAGAAACCACTGATTTGAAGCAAATACAAATACAACTGTAGCACACAAGCAGGAATGACTACGACATACCACGACACATGATTGACTTGCTTTATTACACATAATCGGGGTATAATCACAGTGTATGCTTGAGCATGGGCATTGTGGGCACCACAGCAGGTATATCAGAGTCAGCACATGAGGTCAGACAGCAGTATCAGAACAGCAACAGGGCATTGTGGCCAACAGAGCAGGTACATCGGAGGCAGCATATGAGGTCAGACAGCAGTATCAGAACAGCAACAGGGCATTGTGGCCAACAGAGCAGGTACATCAGAGGCAGCACATGAGGTCAGACAGCAGTATCAGAACAGCAACAGGGCATTGTGGCCAACAGAGCAGGGACATCAGAGGCAGCACATGAGAGGGGCTAAGTGCATCAACAGTCCATTGCACTGAACAGGTACACCATAGGCAGCGCATGAGAGGGGCTAAGTGCAACAACAGTCCATTGCACTGAACAGGTACATCAGAGGCAGCACATGAGAGGGGCTAAGTGCATCAACAGTCCATTGCTCTGAACAGGTACATCAGAGGCAGCACATGAGAGGGGCTAAGTGCATCAACAGTCCATTGCACTGAACAGGTACATCAGAGGCAGCACATGAGAGGGGCTAAGTGCATCAACAGTCCATTGCACTGAACAGGTACATCAGAGGCAGCACATGAGAGGGGCTAAGTGCAACAACAGTCCATTGCACTGAACAGGTACATCAGAGGCAGCAAATGAGAGGGGCTAAGTGCAACAACAGTCCATTGCACTGAACAGGTACATCAGAGGCAGCACATGAGAGGGGCTAAGTGCATCAACAGTCCATTGCACTGAACAGGTACATCAGAGGCAGCACATGAGAGGGCAAAATGCAGTATCTGAACAGCAACAAGGCATTGTGGCCAACAGAGCAGGTACATCAGAGGCAGCACATGAGGTCAGACAGCAGTATCAGAACAGCAACAGGGCATTGTGGACAACAGAGCAGGGACATCAGAGGCAGCACATGAGTGGGGCTAAGTGCATCAACAGTCCATTGCACTGAACAGGTACATCAGAGGCAGCACATGAGAGGGGCTAAGTGCATCAACAGTCCATTGCACTGAACAGGTACATCAGAGGCAGCACATGAGAGGGCAAAATGAAGTATCAGAACAGCAACAGTGCATTGTGGCCAACAGAGCAGGTACACCAGAGGCAGCACATGAGGTCAGACAGCAGTATCAGAACAGCAACAAGGCATTGTGGCCAACAGAGCAGGTACATCAGAGGCAGCACATGAGGTCAGACAGCAGTATCAGAACAGCAACAGGGCATTGTGGCCAACAGAGCAGGGACATCAGAGGCAGCACATGAGAGGGGCTAAGTGCATCAACAGTCCATTGCACTGAACAGGTACATCAGAGGCAGCACATGATAGGGGCTAAGTGCAACAACAGTCCATTGCACTGAACAGGTACATCAGAGGCCACACATGAGAGGGCAAAATGCAGTATCAGAACAGCAACAGGGCAGTGTTCGTAACAGAGCCGGGACATCAGAGGCAGCACATGAGGTCAGACAGCAGTATCAGAACAGCAACAGGGCATTGTGGCCAACAGAGCAGGGACATCAGAGGCAGCACATGAGAGGGCAAAATGCTGTATCAGAACAGCAACAGGGCAGTGTTCGTAACAGAGCAGGGACATCAGAGGCAGCACATGAGGTCAGACAGTAGTATCAGAACAGCAACAGGGCATTGTGGCCAACAGAGCAGGGACATCAGAGGCAGCACATGAGAGGGGCTAAGTGCAACAACAGTCCATTGCACTGAACAGGTACATCAGAGGCAGCACATGAGGTCAGACAGCAGTATCAGAACAGCAACACGGCATTGTGGCCAACAGAGCAGGTACATCAGAGGCAGCACATGAGGTCAGACAGCAGTATTAGAACAGCAACAGGGCATTGTGGCCAACAGAGCAGGGACATCAGAAGCAGCACATGAGAGGCGCTAAGTGCATCTACAGTCCATGGCATCCAACAGGTACATTAGAGGCCGCACAAGTACGTGGTGCAAGGTACCCTTGACAAGGACAAGGACAATTCCAAAGACTTTTACATGGACACTATACACACCAACTCCAAATAGATGTGAGTGAAGGTAAACAAACCGCACATCACGGAGCACTGCCTGAAGTACCTGGCCCTGAGACACTGGTAGGACCAGAAACTGGAGTGTGGGACACAGCTACAGCCCTAGTGATTGACACATGAGCCGCAGACCCAGACACACTGCCAGCACCAGAACCGGGAGTGTGACACACAGCCACAGATGTAGTTATTGACACATGAGCCCTGCCAGGCCCAGTCCAGGACCGCGGTGCCAAGCATGTCACCCACCGACGGGCGTTAACTCGCCTTACACTGCGGTGGTTGCCTTGGCCGGCACGTTGGTCCTGGACCGGGCCTGGTACGGCGGTCCAGGACCAGCGGCTGTGGACGGGGACATGCTTGGCACCGCGGTCCTGGAACAAGCCTGGCATGGGGGTCCAGGACCGGCGGTTGTATACGGGGCTGTGCAGGCCGTGGGGGACATGCTTGGCACCGAGGTCCTAGACCGGACCTGGCACGGCGTTCCAGGACCGGCGGTTGTGGATGGGGCTGTGCAGGCCGTGGGTGACATGCTTGGCACCGCGGTCCTGGACCGGGCCTGGCACGGCGGTCCATGACCGGCGGTTGTGGACGGGGCCTGGCACGGCGGTTCTGGGCCGGGCTTGGCCAGCCGGTGTACGGTGGATGATGCAATGTGACTGTAAGGGGGGTCATGAACTGCCATGTCCATTGACATCATCTGAAGGATGTGTTGGACTGCACCTCCCCCGCGGAATACGTGCACTGCCATGGTGGCGCCAGTGATTTAACATTGTTGCAAAAGGAGCATCCGTCCCGGAAGCTTGCACATGCGGTTGCCGATGTCTGACCGTGATGACCCGTGCACATGCAGACAATGGGAAGAGGGAACGCGGCCTGCGTATGCCCATTTGAAAATAGCGGAAGCAGTGCACCGCCATGGCGGCGCCAATGATTGTATATTTTCAGATGCTGCACCGTGGTGTGTAGTCTGCAGTTGCATCATGAGGGTTGTGAGCGTGATAGCGGTCCTTCATATGTCATGCTCTATTTCATGTGTGTTCATACTATGCCCATCCGTATGCACACAATGTGCAACAAATGTGCATGTCGCCGTGTTGATGTCGGGTATTTCCATACAGACGTTTATACTTCGTCACATCTACACAGTACATCACAGCTGTCTACCCACATTGTGCATCTGTTGTCAGTGTGTGCCACCCCAGTTCAGACATGGCTATATGCAAATCAGTCTGACCCTGTGCCTCAAGGGAACATTACAGCCCGAACTGCCAAGCCATGTCTTCCCTGGACTGGAAACAAGCTTCCGAGGACCGGTTTCTGGCATTCCAGCCGTCTTCAGCCCGGCTTGCTTGAATCCAGTGGCAAAGTGAGCAAGGGACTCACGTCTGAGCATACCCTGCCACACTTATGGCGGCCAAAAGCGGTACAAAAGGGGGTGGTGATGGACGGAGCATCTGAATCAATCAAACACTCACACCCAGTCAAAAGATCTGGGTTTAATCCATCACCGTTCTTTAGCCCACTCTGCCACCCCAGTTCAGACATGGCTATATGCAAATCAGTCTGACCCTGTGCCTCATGGGAACAGTACAGCCAGAACTGCCAAGCCATGCCTTCCCTGGACCGGAAACAAGCTACCGAGGACCGGTTTCTGGCATTCCAGCCGTCTTCAGCCCGGCTTCCTTGAATCCAGTGGCAAAGTGAGCAAGGTGCTCACGTCTGAGCATACCCTGCCACACTTATGACGCCCAAAAGTGGTACAAAAGGGGGTGGTAATGGATGGAGCATCTGAACCAATCAAACACTCACACCCAGTCAAAAGATCTTGGTTTAATTCATCACCGTTCTTTAGCCCACTCTGCTACCCGAGTTCAGACATGACTAAATGCAAATCAGTCTGATCCTGTGCCTCATGGGAACAGTGCAGCCCAAACTGCCAAGCCATGCCTTCCCTGGACCGGAAACAAGCTACCGAGGACCGGTTTCTGGCATTCCAGCCGTCTTCAGCCCGGCTTCCTTGAATCCAGTGGCAAAGTGAGCAAGGTGCTCACGTCTGAGCATACCCTGCCACACTTATGACGGCCAAAAGTGGTACAAAAGGGGGTGGTAATGGATGGAGCATCTGAACCAATCAAACACTCACACCCAGTCAAAAGATCTGGGTTTAATTCATCACCGTTCTTTAGCCCACTCTGCTACCCGAGTTCAGACATGACTATATGCAAATCAGTCTGATGCTGTGCCTCATGGGAACAGTGCAGCCCAAACTGCCAAGCCATGCCTTCCCTGGACTGGAAACAAGCTACCGAGGACTGGTTTCTGGCATTCCAGCCGTCTTCAGCCCGGCTTGCTTGAATCCTGTGGCAAAGTGAGCAAGGGACTCATGTCTGAGCATACCCTGCCACACTTATGGCGGCCAAAAGCGGTACAAAAGGGGGTGGCAATGGATGGAGCATCTGAACCAATCAAACAGTCACACCCAGTCAAATGATCTGGGTTTTAATCCATCACCGTTCTTTAGCCCACTCTGCCACCCCAGTTCAGACATGGCTATATGCAAATCAGTCTGACCCTGTGCCTCATGGGAACAGTGCAGCCCTTACTGCCAAGCCATGCCTTCCCTGGACCGGAAACAAGCTACCGAGGACCGGTTTCTGGCATTCCAGCCGTCTTCAGCCCGGCTTGCTTGAATCCAGTGGCAAAGTGAGCAAGGGACTCACGTCTGAGCATACCCTGCCACACTTATGGCGGCCAAAAGCGGTACAAAAGGGGGTGGTAATGGATGGAGCATCTGAACCAATCAAACACTCACGCCCAGTCAAAAGATCTGGGTTTAATCCATCACCGTTCTTTAGCCCACTCGGCCACCCCAGTTCAGACATGGCTATATGCAAATCAGTTTGACCCTGTGCCTCATGGGAAGAGTGCACCACCATTGTTATTACCACACATTAACCACACACACCCTTTTGTACCACTATTTGGGCAAGGCGGCTGTCAATGGCCCGCAACATGTTTGTGTTGTCCACCGAGTCCTGGTGGGCACGATCTGCCTGTTCCTGGCCACGCTCGTAGGAAGCTTGGACCCTGGCTAGGGCTTCCAGTGACTCAGCAGCATGATGGGGTGGGTGTCCTTCACAAGCTCGACGGTGTGTGGAACTCCTGCTTGGCTGATGTGTCCTCGGCACACTCCTGTCATGCCCACTCTCCCTGGTTGGCTGTGATGTCGATGGCCCTGTGTCGCGCGGTGGATTAGGCAGGGTGGCACAGACAGGAGTGGTGGTAGTGGTGGTGGTGGAGGTGGTGGTGGTGGTGGCTCTGCAGCTCACTGTGGCCGGTGTTGCAGGAGTTACACAGGCGCCTGTTGTCGGGCCTGGGATTTCCTGTGAGCCTGACTGCTTGGGCCGTCTCCATCCTCCGCACCGAAGCTGGCTGTGGCATCGTCCCCAGAGCGTCCTGGAAGTGTGTGAGGCGAGTCTTGCGGCCGGTTGCTGGTTTCACCAGTCAGATTGCGATCACCTGAGGGACAAGATTGTGCTGATCAGTACTGTGGACATTATATGTTTATTTCGCAATTACAACATTTCACTGTCCTGTCGCACACACCCCACCCACCTCTCGACACACCAACACCACCGCCCAGCCTGTGGACATGGGGGCCTGTTGGGAGTTGTAGTAGTGTCCTCCCACCCACCACCACCGCCCTCCCTGTGGACATGGGGGCCTGTTGGGAGTTGCAGTAGTGTCCTCCCACCCACCACAACCGCCCTCCCTGTGGACATGGGGGCCTGTTGGGAGTTGTAGTAGTGACCTGTCACACACCCCACCCACCACCACCGCCCTCCCTGTGGACATGGGGGCCCGTTGGGAGTTGTAGTAGTGACCTCCCACCCACCACCACCGCCCTCCCTGTGGACATGGGGTCCTGTTGGGAGTTGTAGTAGTGTCCTCCCACCCACCACCACCACCCTCCCAGTGGACATGGGGGCCTGTTGGGAGTTGTTGTAGTGTCCTCCCACCCACCCCACCCACCACCACTGCCCTCCCTGTGGACATGGGGGCCTGTTGGGAGTTGTAGTAGTGACCTCTCACACACCCCACTCACTACCACCGCCCTCCCTGTGGACATGGGGGCCTGTTGGGAGTTGTAGTAGTGACCTCCCACCCACCACCACCGCCCTCCCTGTGGACATGGGGGCCTGTTGGGAGTTGTAGTAGTGACCTCTCACACACCCCACCCACCACCACCGCCCTGCCTGTGGACATGGGGACCTCTTGGGAGTTGTAGTAGTGACCTCTCACACACCCCACCCACCACCACCGCCCTCCCTGTGGACATGGGGGCCTGTTGGGAGTTGTAGTAGTGTCCTTCCACCCACCACCACCGCCCTCCCTGTGGACATGGGGGCCTGTTGGGAGTTGTAGTAGTGACCTCGCAAACACCCCACCCACCACCACCGCCCTCCCTGTGGACATGGGGGCCTGTTGGGAGTTGTTTACATTTTGGTGAGTACGTGGACCACATGCATGGGTTGGGGCCTGGGAGATGTGTCTTCAGAGTTGTGTGAGGCAGACCATGTCATTGTGCTGGTGGTTCTTGGTTTGTACCTACCAGCCTCTTCTCCGTCCTCAATCACTTCCAGGCTCTCTGGGTGCAGTATACCCAACACCTTTTCCTCCCAAACAGTGTAGGGTATGGGCTCCGGGGTGTGCCGCCGCCAGTGTGCTGTACTCGTAGATGGTTTTTGGCACAGATCCCTTTGACACGCGTTTTCAGGTCATGCCACCGCCTCTGTATCTCGTGCTTTGTCCATGGCACGGTCCCTGACGCATTCACCCTACTTACGATCCTGTCCCACATGTGATTTTTGTGAGCCACGGTGGTCTGCTGGACTAGTGACCTGAATATGTGGGGTTCAACACGGATGATTTCATCTACCATTACCTTCAACTCGGTCTCCGTGAATTTTGGGTTTTTCTCGGGTGCCATGGTGTGTGGTGCTCAGGGTGTGGGTTGAGTGAGTTGGGAGGTGCAGGTGTGTGGTGTGTAGGAATGGTGTGGTGGGTGTTAGTGTGGTGGGTGTGTTTGGGTGGTGGTTGTATGTCTTCAATTGGTGTGTGCTGTCGGTCGTCTTGGGCCTCTTGCTAGCAGCTATGCTGTGATGCAAAGGATTGTGGTAGTGGGTGGGAGTCATTTTATAGTGTGTGTTGTGGTCGTGTCCCAATGGTTGTTGGCAGTCAGGTGCTAGGTGGGTGTGTTGACTAGTGTGCATTGGTAGGTACTTGGGGGGTGTCATTGTGGCTTTTGATTGGTGTTGGTGTTTCAGGTGGGTGGTAGTCCTGTTTCATGTGTTTGCTATTTCCTTCCGCGACACTTTTTGTCATTGGTTTGACGGTAGGGATGTTGTTCGTGTTGGCCTTCTGCTGAGATGCACCGTTTCTCGTTGCATTGTTTCCGCTGCGGCCGTGGATTGCAGTAGATGTGGCTGTTCCCGTGGTCAAGTGCGTCCGCGGCGGGCGGTGTTTCATCGGTTCCGTCTGCGTGCGGCGGTCTCAGGTGTACTCCGTTCGCCGCGAAAGGTGTTTGGTGAGGTCTGTCCGCTGCGGTCGTACTTTCGTCCCATTTGTATCCTAATTGCAACGGAGGTTTATCCGCAGTGCAGTCTGGAGTGACTTGGCAGCTTCCTTGGCGGGCGGAACACGTTTCCGTCCGCGATCCTAATCGGCTCCTCTGTCTGTCAATTGTAACTGGTTGCATCCTTTTTAGGAGTAGCTGTTATCTTCTGTATTCTGATGGTGTCATACCGCACAATTTGCTTAGTCTCTCCATTAGCAGAAGAATGCAATATAAGATCGGGTGTTGGGTGGGTGGTGTTTTAAAATAAAAAAGAATATTTTAGGAACGGTGGATTCTGGTTACTAAAGTCTCCCGTCAGCACTTTTGCTGTGATTCACCCTGCCCTGAACACTGAGTACGTTCCACTCACTGCAGGTAAGAGAGCCTGCTGTACTCTCTGGTGTATAGCTGGTGAATGGAACTTTCTTCGTTCTACGCTGCAGCGGACTCTAGTCATGTGTCTCCTCCAACAATCCTTCATAAGTTTGGAGATAGTCATGAACACTGTAAACACACAGAGGTATTTGTGATTTGTTTCCTCCAAATATGTTGTGCCCTTCAAAGCTATTTATTTCAATTGTGGTACACATCCTTAAACAAAGTTTTATTAATAGCAAGGACACTAATGTTGTTTTTAGTCGTAAGTTCAATGTCCAGACGTGGTAGTCCATAGAGCAATCCTTGGCTAGAGGTAATCAAGAATGTCACACTAGCAAAGCTGTCTACATTTTCTGTACTGTAGAAATGGAAAACAATTTTGACATTGGATTGAGAAGTCAACTTCAATTTGAAAGTTATGCCTTTTAATATTTGTAGAATTATTAATGATTTACGCATTACACCTCGGCCTTTCACTTGTACTCTCTTCATGTTGAAACTGTCTTTAAAACAATGTGCCCTTGATGCCTTTCAAACAAAAGACTGTATGAAAAAGATATTTTATTGTGGGTAAAATAAAGGGTCTTTTAGCATATTAAGGTTCTCAGGTATCATCATGTCATGGCTTTGCAACAAGGTACTGTGGGGAAGTTGATTTTAATCCCACTTAAACGCCCATAGTTTTTATGATTTTGAACCACCTGTTGTTTGGATCTCTCCTGTGAGTGAGTCCCACTGCTTGAGCCCCACTCATTATATGCTTCAGCTAAAATGGGCTTGAGTGCTAACCACTAGTAGATGCCTTTTAACATTAGGTCTTCTGCTGCAGAGCAAAAGTACGAGGCTCTGAGCTAGTTACACATGAACAGGTGTGCACACAATTTTGACAATGAGCGCAGGCTGAGCAATGAAGACTACTGCCTAATGATCTCCAGTATTGGTGCACAAGTAGTGTAGTGTAGTTCCTATAGCCCTAATAGGCTCTGCGCATTGGAATAACATACACTATAGATTTGACATAGGACTGAGGTCAGTATGTCTCTATCGAGTACATTAAACTTAATTGTGTGTGTGTCAGCTAACTCAGAGGTCACTAGAAACTTTCTCGAATAAACAAGAAGGGATTTGTTTCTGACAACAGCATAAACATGACAATTTGGCTTCCCCTAAGACCGAAAAATATCTTCACAGACTTGGAAACAATAGATAACTAGTTCAATGAGTCAATCGTGCATGGTTCGTTTCTATAGAGTTGCATTAAAAGAGGGAGACAGCTGTTTCTGTAAAAGGGGTTTATTGAACAGTCTTATTTCTCATGCAAGAGATATGAACTGCTGCAATCGTTAGACAGAATGCAAAGTATAATGTGTACAGCATAAACAGTAATATGAAATAATACTGTCATAGCATTGTCTGTTGCTATGACATATATAAAAATACATACATAAATACCACAGGCTAAAATACTCAACTGGTGCTTCTAAAATACGCCTACCCCAATGCACCTAATATAGGTCTAGTACCAGGGAAGAAGTAGGTGTTGTCTTCTAGTTAGAGTTTAGTTCTGCCAAGAATTACCAAAGGTTTCTCTAGGTTCTAATCAGCTCCATACCTTCAGTATGAGAAAGGTTGGTATCTCTTTCACGGGACTCGATTTCCCAACAACCCGCAAGGAGAGTCAGAAACACTGGAGCTGGATTCTCGGCAGGAGGATGACAGCTTCTGGTCAGTGCGTCACCTGGAGAGTTGGCTTCCTTCGGCACTTGCTGTAGCGAGCTGCGTCAGGCATGTAGGTAGTCGAACTGCACCGAACTACACCGTTCCTGGCTACAGCAAGTGAAGGCATATTTATACCTTGAAGGTGTTTAGGAATGCCAGTATTGACGTAAACGTTGGGCATATGAACGTCATGGATGAACCCCTATGGAATAGCTGCTCATGCATAATAATGAGTTTCTTGGAGAAATCAATATCCAGGCTAGGGGAAGTCTCTTCTTCTTTATAGTCCGGTTTTCCAAGAAATCGTTGTGATGTAGATGAACGGATGGAAGGAGCCATGCCTGTATTTGGGTAGCATGGGCTATACCTAAATAAGGACTGGTTTTCGATGCCTATATAAGGGCAATGTGAAATGTACCTATATAAGGGCATGCATTGGGAAAATTCATTCGGAATCTAAATCGACATACAACAGTAGCTTCCGTGTTACAAATGGGAACTTGAATAAACTGATTATGGCCTGTGCAGGCCTTATAATTTAATTGAGAATCCCAAAACCATATCCTGATATCTTTTTTATTAGACCATGGGTGTTCAGTACATTATTCTGAGTCTGCAGAACTTTCCTATATTCAAACTACAAGTCAATACTGCACCAAAATATTAACTTTGGAATTGATAACTATAGAGAAATTATTAAAATCAATTTCTATATCTTTCAAACAGTTCAGAGCTCAAACGTAAGATTAATTTGGGCATATTTGCACTCTGTCATATACTTTGGGTTTCGCTGTATCTTTCCTGTTTGGCCAAGTTCATTACTCTGCTGACCAGGGGACAAAGCCAAGCATCCCCACCAACAGTCTAGGTATATTGAGAGGGATTACATTTTTTCCTACTACAGAAAGACGAGGGTGAGAATTCTGGATATGCTGATTCCTTGTCCCCTCCATGACAATCTTGGGCATACTACCCTCACAGAGGAAAAAGGGGAGCAGACAGACCTCTGAAAACAGCCACTTCAGGGGCTTGGCTTTGAAGTCTTGTGGTGAAGGAACACATTTGCAATGGCAGTTGGGGTTGGGCTAAGGCCTGAGAGAGAGAATGTTGTAAACTAAATGTTGAAAGTGTCTGTCAGAAGTGTGCGGTACTGTGGCATCTTTCGACTTGACAGAGATGCCAATCTTGTAGAATTCTCCTGCTTGACTTTTAATGCACTGCCACAAGGGTGCAACTATGAAAAGAAGAAAAACTAAAGTAAAGAAGGAAGGATCTCTTGTGGATGGCTCTGGGTGACTGTAGAGGGTGGTATTTTGGTGACCCTTGGAGTACAGGCTTACCCTGAAAAGTTCATGTATCCTTCCTGGCTAGAGGTGCTTTGCAAATGGTAACCAAGCCTACTGCAAAACAGTCTGGTGCCCAGGGGGCAATGAGATTTGGGAAGTGCAGGTAGACAGCATGATCATCTTGGAGAGGCACTGGGTACTGCTGCAGAAAAACCAGAGCTCAGGAAGCTACTAGGAGCTGAAGGGTCAGCTGAGCTGGTCCCTGAGTTCTCCCTCATCCAAGGGCGAAGAGCATTAAATAAGCTTTGAAAATATTTTCAGAATGTAAAGTTCAGGACTTCTTATAATAGTACACCCAGTTGCAGGAATGTGCAGAAGCAAAATGCAATAGAACAATGTAAAAAGACCCCTTGGCAATGAGGAAATCATCATTGGTTGAGACTTCTCGTGTTCTTTCTATCCACACATCTCCAAGGTCGCCAGGCCAAACAGCCTCACCACATCCCACGTTTCATGAAGTAAAGCACCAGGTAGGACTAGTTTCCTGGCAAACTAATTTACTCGTCAGGTGTCACGCTCTCCCCTATCTGATTCCATTTTACCTCAGATATGAGCAGAGCTTTGGGGTCCAGCCCATTGATAAGCCCAATCTCATTTGGTTGTTTTTGAAATCTTCTCAGGAGGGAAGGAAAGACCTACAGAAGAAAATCCCTTTAAACCAAGAGTTCCCTTGGGCCTGACTAAGTGGCTCTGTGAGTTCTGGCTGATACTGGTGTTAACTTGTTCTGTGTAAAAGGTATATGGTAATTGGCTGCAATTACTCTTGGTATGACAACATACCTATACGCTCCTAGTATATGGTGGGGCATACAGGTTTAGAGGCCCAGCACATTTAATGCACTTAAGTGAGTGCTGTTGTGTTGCCTGCTGTCATTTTCAAATCAGCCCTGCTTTGCAGGCTGCTTTCTAAAACTAAATTATATGCAAATTCGACTTTTGTAATGAAACGTACTTCCATAGTCTTAAACTACCTTATTATTACATATGCCACCCCTAAGGTCTTCCCTAAGTGTTTCAGCATTAAGGTTTATTGTACCTATAAGCAGGGTTCTTTTCCGGTGCACCCGAGGGATAGCCGATGCTGTAAACTTTTTGTTGTAACAATATTACGTGCTTCACTGGGGATTGTTGATCCATACGGAGCTACAGGAAGCTCTCGGACATTGGGACCAGCCCTGCTCAGCCTTGTGACAGGCTTTGCTCCTCGCCGCACCCGCTTCGCGGGTGCCGCTTCACGGCATATTGACTCTGGGAGCCGAGTAAAGAAGCCTGTGACCCCGGCGGGGAAGTCCAACAGCTACAGGGGTGTTGCGCTGCAGGGACTCGCTCTACCAGGAGTCCCTGCGTGACCCGGATCACCTGCTCGGCGCCCCCTGTTAGCCCCGCCCCCAGCCGGCAAGCAACTCAAAAGTGCTTCTTCCAGGTGATTCCTTGGGATTCTTGATCCATACGGAGCTACAGGAAGCTCTCGGACATTGGGACCAGCCCTGTTCAGCCTTGTGACAGGCTTTGCTGCTGCTGCCGCTCCTCGCCGCACCCGCTTCTCGGGTGCCGCTTTGCGGCATTTTGACTCTGGGAGCTGATTAAAGAAGAAGCCTGTGACCCCGGCGGGGAAGTCCAACAGCTACAGGGGTGTTGCGCTGCAGGGACCCTCTCTACCAGGAGTCCCTGCGTGACCCGGATCACCTGCTCGGCGCCCCCTGTTAGCCCCGCCCCTAGCTGCCACACATAGTATAAATCTGGGCCACACTCCCGCAGCGCGGTCGCGCGCGGTCGAGCGCCGGGAGAAGCCCGGGACAAGGGCGGGGCCATCTGTGGCCATCAGGGGCCAGAAGAGACCAGGCCGGGCCACCCCTCTTGGCTGGAGGATAAAAAGTTCAAAATGGCTACAGGTACGCGTTCTAATAAATCCTGCAAAGGCGGAGGGGACCAAGTGACCGGTACCATGGACCAGGATTAGGGCGAGTCTTGATAGGCTGTCCATGACCTCACATAGCAGGGCTACACCTCCCACTCCTGACCCTTTGGCATCTAGTGTTGTGCATATTGTCCCTTCCTCCATTGTCTCTGTAGATGGTCCACCGACGCCAGAGGAAATTGCGCTGGTTGACACAGGGCCTGTTCCCTCAGCCATGGGTGAGGCCCATTCTGGGAACGCGCCGTCTGCCATCCCACGCAAAAGGAAGCGGCCAATCAGCCCGCGCAGGGGAATGGTAAGGTCAGAAGAAAAAATGCATCTAGGGGGGGCCTCACTAAGATTGGTACTTGTCAGGGTAAAGACCACTCAATGAGTGCTGCAAACAAAGGGCTGTTCAGTACCCAACAGCCCTTTGTGTTTGGAACCTCTCACAAGCCAGCCCATGAAGCTGCCCTGGGTGATCCCCCCATACTTCTTAACATAGAGTCAATGGTACTGCGGTTAATTGACAAACTCGAGGGGTTATCAAAACGTGTTGATTCATTAGAACAAAACATGTTGGATAACTTCTTTTCTGTCAAATCACTGATAAAACTGCACTCAAAACTTCGAGTTGAGGATAAGTCTGGGAAAGAATCTAGTACTCCTCCTCAGGGGTCCACCCCTTCCACTTCATCCCCAGCTGCTAACTCATGCCAACAAGGGCAACCCCCTGGGCCACCCTCTGCTATTCGGCAGGTGTGCGGGAACGTATTGTTACAGCGGCAACAATTCATTCACAGCCAAATGCCAAGAGCTCCCCTACTAGATCCTCCCAACAGGCCCCAAAAGCCAAAAATCCCTCTAAACCCAGCACTTCAGGATCCCCTAGTAGTATTCCCACTGAGAATAGCACCCTTGTAGCTAGTCCTAGAGTAGCTAGTATATCATCCTCCACTAAGCAGGTACCTGCTCCATCCCCTCTAACACAAGTACGAGAAAAAAAAGGCAAGCAGGCCCCTCACGCAAGCCTTCCGCCTGGGTGCCAGCCTTTTGTTGTGATCCTAACTGGGGTTCCTGTCCTTAAGCCAGGGACACATGAGTCCTTCTCTGACCTCAAACACAAAACCATCTTTTGGCTTAGGGAAAACAGGCCTCTACCAGGCTATATAGATGGGAGGATTACTCATGTCAGACGAGTAGGGTGGGTTGGTAACAGACACAAAAATCTTAGAGGAGATTGTGTACTGGTTAACTTCAATGACCCAAGAGCAGCAGGCATTATTTGTAGCCAGACTTCTAATAGTGACCCGCATGGCATTCAGACTAGGGACTTGGGATACTTTTATTGCCCTTTGCCATCCCCCTGGCCAAACCAGTCGTTCTATGGTGAGGGCAGTGGTGCTTGGTACCCTCACCATGAAACTCTTGATGCAAGTGCCTTGGCTCGGAATTTCTCCCAAGTACAAGGCTCCCATGGTTGGGGTCGTTGACTTAGTGGGCAGGATCCACCGTTAGCAACCCCTTTATTTAGCAGTAGGCTCACATTGGATAGGTGTTCTGGGGAACTGCGCGATCTTCCCTCTCCTAGTCTTCCAATCCCGATTACCCCTAACACTGCTCCCTTGCCAAATTTCTCTGATCCAGATGGGCTGAGCTGCGTGCAGACCCCCGAGAGAGACTTGGGGCCATCCAACGATATTCCGGGTCTTGTACCTGGCGCCCCGTCGTTCTGGATTGCCTGCATTGAATACCTTGGTTGCTCAGGATACTCTCTATCCTACTCTGAAAGTAGTCAGTTGGAATGTTGCGGGGCTTAGTCGCAACTTAGATTTGCCTGACTGGAATTCTTTCATTGAGCCATACGGAATTTGTGCCTTCCAAGAAACTTGGTGTTTAGAGCCACGTCATAGAGTAGGTTTCACATCTTTTTTTGTTCCTGCTTGTCCTCCAGTAGCAGGTAAAGGCAGGCCCTCGGGTGGGTTGCTTGTGTGGGTTGATGTCTCCCTTGGTCTTCGGGTGAAGCAGCACACCCTCAAAATCCCGGATTTGCAGAGGCTTTCCGTGAGGAGCCCCGCGAGAGGCTCCTCTCTGGAAATCTTTAACATCTACACCAGAGGGGCTACGGGGAGCTTTATTTCTCCGACTCTGTTGGAATTAGAGGCAGAATTGAGAGATTGTCCAGTTAACTCACTCATCCTTTTGATGGGTGATTTCAATTGTACCTTCGAGCCACTATCGGCCGATGACATCCTGGACCTAAACGAAGAGGACTCAAGGAGAGGCATACCCTCTCTTAACTTGCCTCCGGTGAAAAGATGGTCACAGAGGGTTGTGCAATTGAACGCACTACCGCTGGAATTTGGGTTAAGGGCGACGAATGGAAGAACCACATCTGATACAAATAGGGCCCACACCTATAATAGGGTGGGACACACCTCTAGAATTGATTATATATTTCTTAATTTCAACCTTTGGGCCCATCTAGTTGACATGACGGTTGTTGCTTCTACCGACAGTGACCACAACCCCCTCTCTCTATCCCTGACCCCCTTGTGGAGGTCTAATGGACCCATTGTAGCTGTACCATCAACAATCTCCATAAGGGAAACCGGGGAAGTGGTACCAGCTAACTGCCTTAGACGCTTAAAATGGGATAAGGTGGCTATTGACTCAGGGAAGGTTAGCAGCATTGGGGGGATTATGGCCAATGCTATGCTGAAGTTAGAACATGGGAAACTGTGTCCTGAGGATATCTCTTCCCTATTTCATGAGACCTTAAGGTCCATTGGGGACATGTTCACTGTAATGAGCAACCAGAGAAGGGCTCATGGGCAAGTTTGCGCAAAAAAGAAATTGGGCTGGTATTCTCCTGCATGCCTGACAGCGAAGAGAGCAGTCATTATGGCAGTCAAACGCAGGGACGGGGCCGAGGTCTCATCCAAGCGCAAACTCTATAAGGCTGCCCTAATTTCTGCAAAAAAGGACTGGGAGGACATCTTTTGGAATGAGTTAAAAGTAGGTAGTGGGGATAGGAATTCCAGAGGTTTCTGGAATCTCATTAGGGAGAAACACAGACCCATTGATACCCTCTTCACTTGTAACATCCCTGAGGCAGCCTGGTACAATCATTTCTCTAATTTGTACAATGTAGCAGCGGAGGAGGAGGGGGATTTTGCCCTCTCGCCAATCGATTTTGGCCCTTTACTTGGTGTGGGCACTATCTTCACCCCAAAAGAAGTTGAGAATGTAGTGAACAGTCTTGTGCCACGAAAAGCTGCTGGACCTGACAGCTTGCCGGGGGACCTGCTCCGCATGAATCCCAAGGAGTGGGGAACTATGATTGCTTCCCTAGTCAATGCATCCGCTGAGGGCGCTGCCCTACCGGATTCATGGATGGGCGCCGAGGTTGTTCCGATCTATAAAAAAGGTAGCCGGGACGATCCAGTCAACTACCGGCCTATTAGTCTAATTGACTCTTCCCAAAAAGTGGCTGGTAAGGTTGTACTGGGTCGGGTTTTAGACTGGGTTGAAGATACTGGAACAATCGAGCAGTCATTGCGACTACTCATGATATACTGGAAAGTTGTACTGTTGGGGAAAGGCAGCTTGTATCTAGCATTCATCGATCTCCGAACTGCTTTTGATCTTGTGCCCGGAATCAATTGTGGAGGGTTTTATTAGAATTGTGAATGCCCGAATATCTGTTGTCCCTGATTATGAGGCTCCATGAATCCAACTATGCGCAAGTGCGCTGGGGGACTCAGGGGCAAAAGACAGGTCGCATCGAGGTTAACAGAGGTGTCCGCCAGGGGTGTGTACTGGCCCCCACCCTTTTCTCACTCTATGTAAACGGGGTAGTCGATCACCTTTTGTCATCTCCGGCTGACGCTCCCCGTTTGGCAGGGCGGCTAGTAACCACACTCTTATTTGCGGACGACACCCTGTTACTCTCGAAATCTCCAGTGGGTCTCCAGCACCTGTTAACTAGCTTAGAGCAATTCTGTGCATCCAGGGGTCTCAAGATCAATACTGATAAAGCTAAATACCTCATCTTGAACCCCCAAAAAAACTTGGTCCACCTTCCTTGCTGGGCACTGTCCCCTTAGAGAGAACGAGGGAGTTTGATTACTTGGGTATTCGACTTGTGGACACAATGAGCTGGGACAGTCATCTGAATAAAATGCTCCTGAGCCACAAAAGGGTAACAGGGGCTTTGTTGAAGGAGCAGAGAGCCTCGACAATGAAGCCAATAGCGACGGTGCTTGAGATTTACAATGCCAGAGGCGTCAGCGCTTCGCTTTATGGTGCGGAGCTCTGGGGTGCATTGAATATGAGTCAGCTGACCATCTCTGAAAACATTTTCCTCAGAAACCTCATGTGTCTCCAAGCTTCCACTCCTATCATTCCCCTCTAATTGGACATGGGTTGCCGCTCTATAGAAGATCACGCGAGGCTCCGCCCCCTCCTCCTATGGGCTCGCATTTGGATGGTGAAGGAACTTAGTAGCTATGCGGAGGGCTTGCGAGAAATCCTGGATTCCCCAAGTTGGGCGAAAGTGAAATGGCTTAGAGACATTAAAGCTCTATTGTTGAACTTAGGGCTGGGAGAGGCTTGGCACCAGCGGACTGCCCCTCCAAAGCTGGAACTCAAAAAACTTTATTGGTCTTGGATCACGGCCAAAAGGAACACCAACACCAACTTGTGCAGATCATCCAGGTCTTTTTTGTTGATTAAAGATGTCCCACTGCGCGAGATCTACTTGGATATTATCACAACCCCTTGGGACAGAGCCCTCTATTTTATATTTAGAACTGGCATGCTCCCAGTAAGGGAGTTCCCTTCCCGGTGGAAACCACCATACCAAACTGTTTCCTCTTGTCCCTTTTGTCCCTCCAGGCCTGAATCCATTCCTCATCTGCTCTTCGAATGCCCTGACTACAAGACACCTCGTGGACGCTGGATTAAACCTGTGTGCCTGGTTTTGGGCACCAGGCAGTGCTGTGTTGCCCTAAGAATTTTACAGACGGAAACTCGTTCGTTATATGTATGTGCCATAGCCAAGTTTTTAGGCTGGGCTTGGCGAATAAGGTCAAACTGGCTTCGCCAAATTGTTTAATTAAGGTCTGTATACACAGACCGTCTTAGTTCATCTATTACCCCACCGTATTGCAGTTAGGATTGTGCTATTGATGCATACTGTGGGTTTCTTAACTCTTTATATGTGCGGGATGGTTCTTTTTTAACAATGTGTTTTTAACAATGTTTTTACGCTGTATGCTTTTTAAGATGTTTTTTATATCGAAATAAAGCCTCTTTGACTTGACTTGACTTGACTATAAGCAGGGATTTTCTAAAATATGTTTTATATGCCCTGGTGATGGAAAACTGTAAAATTCATTTTTCCTCATTTCAGCACAATAGCTCTATAAGCTATCATGGGAATACTTTCATAAAGTATAACTAATCATAGGAGGGAGCTGAAAATATAACTCAAAGACTTAAAATGATAGAATAAATTCAACAACTTCCCAAGGTTAGATTAGTTATAACTATCATATAAAATAAGTTAAAGAACTTGCTTTTCTGCTGAACCAAAATCCAGCCTTCCAGCAGCCTCTCCTAATTTGACAGCCTCTGACAGGCTGAGCCACACTGCTCTGATGAGGTGTGAAGTGGCCTGCATAGAGACACAAGACATCTGGTGGGAGGAGGTATGCAGTTGCAGAGCAAAAGACATGATGGGGGTTGAGTGGGAATGACAGGACATAAACACAGGCTCACCCCATACCCTGTACCCACACCAGGCAGGATCCACTATAATTGAATTAGCAGAGGAGCTGGAAGGGGTGTGTTGGGAAAACGTAGCCACACTTGTGTGTTGACTTAGCCAGATCTTCACCTCCACGAGCGAGTTTCCCCATTTTGGATTTTAAATGAATATTGGTTTCTAGGACAATATTATGCCACACTTTGGATGAAGTTTTCATACCTGAGGGTGGCATCCTGCACCTCATTGGTCAGGGGTGCCCCCTACTTCTCAACTAAGAGCACTGGATAAATATGGGAGAGCTGCCCAGCAACTCAGATCCCTGCTCTAAACTACAAGAAGTAGAAGGACTGCCATACTGGAACGCTGCATCAAGAGGATTGCACTCTGAATGACTGCAGCTGTTGCACACTTTGGAACTATAGCCCTAAGGACTTTGCTTTGCTTTGCTTTGAAAGGTGAGGGCATGGACTCCCTAAAAGCAACAAAGCAACAGATTAAAAGAGCTCCACCTGCATCATCTCCACGAAGAAGAAACCATCTTACCACCTACAGCTGGTCTTTAAAGGATTTGGCCAGGTGTCTTGTTGGAAACATAGTCCCAACATCCCAAGGAGAAACTCAGAGCATATGCAAACTTGGATTGGTGTTGTGGACAATTTGAAACCACAAATGTACCTTCTACAAAAAGTTCCATAAGTTTGGAGAACTTTGGAAATGTTTTGGTAAAAAGTTCCATAAGTGGCCTGATCCGTTGTCGAGAGTCAAGCCACCGACATCAAACTGTGACCTGGCCTGGATTTCAGGTTCATCCCACTGAAAGCTCTGGACCTTAAGACTTTCAGGATTTTAGAGAGGCCTCACGCTGAACCAAGCCGCCATTGTCGACTCCAAACCCAGCCTGGTGAGGTGCCTTGCTTGGTATCAAGATAAAAAGCTCCAGTAAAATTAGTGAGTCCGATGGTAAAAACATGACCAGGGCCTAACATTCAGTATATCCTACCTGTACTCCACCGCAGTTGGCCTCAAACTATATCTTTGTACCGGTCAGGCACAATCAGATGTCCCAGGATTGCACTTTTCATTTTAGGCACAATTAAGTATTTAATCTTTCAAAATTCATATCTCCGTCATTGGATTTTTGACATTTTGGTGTCATTTAAATCATAAAAATATTTCCAATGTCTATAAATTGGTTTGGGAATTTTATTGTGTGTTGTGTCTTACTTATTTAGTATATTGGTGTTTTCAAATGCTTTACACACCTATATCCTAAGTAAGGGCCTCATTAGGATGGCGGACGGACTTGCGTCCGTCCGCCACCCCCGAGGTGGGGGGACCGTTAGCAGGGGCAGCCGCGGTCATCCGGTGCAATCAGGATGTGACCGCCACCCTGGCGGTCACATCCTTGATCTTTAACCTTGCGGCGGGTGCTGCTTGAAGCCGCACCCGCCGCAAGGTTAAAAAAGCATGTTTTACATTTACATGCACAAAGCGGCAGGCACTGCACGGTGCCTGCCGCTTTGTGCATGTAAATGCAAGGGGGTACCATAGGTACCCCCCATGTGCACCACCCAACCCCCCTTCACCCTAGGGGCCCGCAACGGGCCCCCAAAGAAAAGACCGTATGCCTTTTCGTGGCGGCATTGCCGCCGCGGAAAGGCATGTCCCAATGTAAATCCTAATATGGCTGGCGGTGTCTGATAGACACCACCACCATATTAGAGCTTTTCCGCCGCGGTCTGTGGCGGAAAAGCGGTGGACGGTCTTCCCGACCGCCGATGATCCCCCAGCCATCCTAATCTGGCGGGGGGGGGGGTCTTTAGAATCACCGCAGCGGTGAATCTGCATCCTCCGGGCCGACGGTGGCTTCCGCCGGCCTGGAGGATGCGGATTCACCGATATCCTAATCGGCCCCTTAATTGCTGCCTGCTCACAGCCAGCTACCAAGGAATGAACAATGGAATCACTTATTGAGATCTTGACTGTACACTATATTGTGATTGTGACCTTATTACTAGTGGCATGGACCTATTACCCCTACTAATAAACCACATTCTAACAAAGGAATGTTTGAATATTAAAATGTTTATTAACAAATGTGTTTTTCCAGTAAATCCTTGCATATGTATTCTCATACCAATGAAAGGGGCCACCATCTTCAAAGGTTTTAAATATATATTTCTATTGTGTTTGATTATAAAATTTTCTATTGGTTGGTATTTTCACCTTTTGGAAAAACTAGACTTATCTTCCTATGTAGTGCTAGTGGCATGTGCAGCTTTGTGGTTTAAGTCAAATTGGGTTGCCGGTGCACAGACCGTTAGAGGTGGCTAAAGCACAGGGAGCTCAGAATACATTTAGGACCTACTAGGTTTGTGTAACCTTTCTTTAATAAGCACCCCATGTAGGTTGTGAGGGCCTTTATAGGGTGTCACCAGTGGTTTTTCAAGCTGCCATTTTGTAAACATTAGTTAATTTGTATGTAGTATTTACTAGTGTTTGTAATAATTGACTTGCCCAAAGAGCTTCACCTGAGTAAGGCTTGGAATACTCCACTAGCTACTTTGAGAGTCAAGTGATAAAACGTGGGAAATGTTATCCCTTTCTCTAATCTTGCTATTCATCTTCAATTCCTGGCAAATATGAAAAAGTATCTTTTTCTTTGAGATTGCTGTTACTCTTCTAGCAGATTTCTGAAAAGTATGAACAGCCATAAATTACAAGCGGCTCCGTAGGTTTCAGGTGCCACATTATTTTGATCAATTTCTGAATTGGGGGGGTGGAATTTGAAAGACCCATTGTGACAAAAATCTTACATCAGAACTGTCAAAATAACAAACATCTAAGATTGCAGACACTGATGTTTATTAATAAAACCTTGCATGGTATCCGCTATTGATTTGTGAGTCTAGTCTGAAATGTAATCATTCAAAACGAGGCCTTAATCATTAGAATTTAAAAGTATAATTATTTTTACTAAGAAAAGGTGGAAAGACGGTTGGCATGAAGCAATGGCACGCTGTCCTCTAAGTCACTGTTGATCTGTGCAGGAAAGCAGAACAGAAAAGTACGGCAGAAAGGCCAGAAAAAATACATAGAGGCAGCTATAAGATGTTAGGGCCCAGGAGACATGATGGGGTAGAAAAGTGGGTGTAGTGAGAAAAGATAGTTATCAGAAAGTTGATCCAACAGGCATAATCTGACAAATCTAATCACACAATTAAAACTTATTTAGGCCCCATTCATCAAGTTATTTTTTACAATGTTTTCGTCTGTCAGGTTGGTATTCAATAGTCTAACACAATTTGATTGCTGACTATAGGGTATACGTTGCAGATTTCTACCCTGTAGAAACCAGACCATGTGTGTATCGTTTTCTACTTGGGCAATGACATGAGTGTGCCGTATCTAGCGTGGTTATTTCTTCATTTTCTACCGCAAAGTAGTTCATGAAGTGTGTTACTGTTGCTAAAATGACAAATTGTTCGCAGAACGCATGTTGCAAGGTCTAGGGGTGTCAAATTTTAGTGCAGCCTAATCCTCTCATATGGTCTAATCGAGTTTTTTTTGCAGTAAACTACATGAAGCGTTTTTTTAAAGAAATGGCAAAAAGTCAGTGTGGAACTCTTCCAACTATAGATGAACATTGAGCCCAAATATAGAGCGCATTCTCGTGCACAATAAGGCAATCTGGTGCTAAAAAGATCAAAAAGACTGCAACAGTGAACATCTATAAAGGAACGACATTGTCCAACTTTCTCTTGATTGAAAAATTCAATTAAATATCTATGCTCTTGACCATATTCCATCTATGCATGCAGTACATTCTACAAAGGCAGTAGTGTATTTCTTTAGCATAGACTCATGTTACAAAAATATTACTTGCCTACTTTATTCAATAGGAGCATCTGCTCCACTGGCTGTCCCTCGTGAGCCGGTATTGTTTTGCTCATGACATTGAACACAAGTAATGAGTCTCAGAAAACTTGATAATGAATGATGTAATTGTCAGAGGGGTTGAATTATCAGCTCAGTAGTAGCAGGGGATTAGTGTGTGATGTGTCTGAATCATACTTACTGAACACAATATTAAAATGCATTGCCGCACTTTAGCAGCTCACTTAATCGGACATCTTTGATAATACATTTTTCGAACAATCACTCGTGTTGGCTAACAAATGTCTTTCCTTTTAAAACAGAGAGTAAATGTAGGTTTTCATTCATTTTTCATTTTAATGATTTTATGTTATATTCTCTTTGCAAATTTTGTAAAGGTTTTAATTAACCATATACAATAAAAATATTTACTTACTTTACTTAATTTACGGCTAACAAATGGTGCTTTTTATTCGTGGGCCAACTAAGAAATCTTAATTTATCATTAAATTATGAAGACATATTGGGTTTATGTTGCGAGATTGAAAGGATCATCACTCACAGGTATATCGGTTAAAGCTGCATTTTGAGTAAAGTACTCCTCAAAGTGAAATTAAAAAACAGGTCTAGAAAGTGTTTCCTTTCGCATACGGACCACAAAATTTAAATGGCGCCACGAAATGTAGATCTTTTGTTAAACACAGATTTTTTCTGACTTTGCAAAATGGCATGCTCCAAACAAATAAATATGAAATTATTGTATCTGTCTATCTATCTATCTATCTATCTATCTATCTATCTATCTATCTATCTATCTATCTATCTATCTATCTATCTATCTATCTATCTATCTACCTGTCTGTCTATCTATCTATCTGTATCTTTCATCACTGCAGCTGACTGCTACCGTGCTCCTAAATGAAGGGAACGTTGGGCAAACATTGAAGTCAGCTCACTCCTAATGCATTTATTTACTTCCCTCTTTTCTTTATTTTAAAAAAGGAGGCTTACAATACATTTGTTTCAACAGAGAACATTTTATTACGGATTATGGGGCATATTATCAAGACAGACGATACAATAATTGCCGGTTTAGTGTTAGGTGTGAAGGACATCTAACATGAGCTTCAATTGGAATTCCATGGAGCATTTTATCAAGCCATTATCGCCGTTTTAGCAGCAGTTTTCTGCCACTAAAGCGGCGATAATTTTATCGTCTGTCTTGATAATATGCCCCAAGTTGCTATGACATGGTTAAGCCACCCCCTGCATCCTTGCTCGCACATAGAAGTGCCATTTTAGGTGGAACATTTTAAAGTGCACTAGTGTTCACATTAACAATAAATACAATAAAAGACAAATACATGTCTGACAGAGAATTCCATCCTAATTAATCTTTCATGACACTTTGTCCTTCACTTTATTTACCATTCTTCAATGCAACTAAAACAAATATGTCTCTCTTTAATTAATAATAAATCAGCATTCACAGATAGTTAACACTCTTCAACAACAATAGATATACTTATATTTTAAAGTGACTTGTAAACTCATTCTCGACCTATGTCATTCAAAGAATTATTAAAGCATCATTTTTTGAAAATTTAACTTTTTTATATCAAGCTTTGCAATATTTATATATAGCTTTTTGGCTGTATTAAGATAACGCACTTCTTTCTATTTCCAGAGTTGTCTTATATTATTTCGTAATGAAGCCCAAGTAAGCAGCTGTCTCCTCTTTTCTTTCTATCATGACAGGAGAGCTTGAGGGTAGGGAACCTAATTGCATTCTTCCTAGCACAACTTTTTTCACAAAATGGCAACTTGGCTGGAATAGCAAAAATAAGGTCCTAGGGAAATACAAAGATTTTGGAGTAGACACCTCACCCACTAGGTAATGTGAGGCCTCTTGTAGGATGTTTTATCCCTTTAGCTTGAGCAGGAGGTCAGCTATATGACCGCTCGAGCCCACTCCTTTGTCGTGGGTACAGGAGGGAGCAGGTGCAGTTTTCAGGGCTCCTCTCAGGTCACAGACAGCAAGCCCAGTCCCCTTCTGTTCTTCTTCAGGTCCATGAGTGTTCTGAAGTGGGTGGGCATTTTCAAGATGCATGGATTCAGCCTGCACAGGGCAGGCCTGAATCCATGTTTGCTCAGCAAATATTGTGATGACATAATAGATACTGCAAACCACTATTGGCATTTAACTGTCACACAGTGGCTACGCCTGGTCCCATATCTTAGCTACTTATAGGAACATTAAATATATAAATTAGAAGTATGCTGATATGACCATGCTTAATGGTGAAGCACGGGCATTGTACTGCTGGTTATCAGGGGCAAAATGCACAGAGTTCTATAACCAGCAATAATATAGGGTCTTTGTCAAATGCATTAAGCAGAGATACCCTGAGATACCATGAACCCAATGAGAGCGATGTTTGTGCTTGTCCTACCACACCCCTCACTACGTTGCAGACTGCTTTTCTGCCAGCCTGTTTCACAATGAAGGGAATGGGGTAAATGGGACAAAATAATAAAGAAACACGATCTAACTGGACACCCTTGTCTGTGGTTGCCAGGTTGGCATCACCCTAATACCAGGTGGGTATTGAGAATGTGGTGCACAGTACCAAATAAACTTAAACAGAATTACTCGCATATCATCACACCTAATGCACACACTCCCCTGCGCATCCCACTACACTCACTTCAGTGTCTGCATTACCTTTTCATGCAAGCAGATCAGCAGTTAGCTTGGGATCTTGGATCAGGAGGACGGCAGGCTGTTGCTTTCTGTTAAGTCACTGAACAATCTCCTGAAGGAATGGAGCCCTTCTCCAATCCAAAAGTGCTGTAAGGCATCTTACACATGTAGGCCAAAACAATAATCTGTCCAGACTTAAAAGCAGGTAAACCTTTTGGTGACATCACCATCCACCTATCCCCAGCCACTATCCCTAAACATTGCAGCAAGCTGGGCATAAGATGGTGAGGGCATTGTCATACACAGTCATATATGTACTGACTTGTTGCCTTTGCTGCTGCGGCGAGATTCTATTGTAAGGAATTAAAGCCTTTGGAGGTGCATGACTGGTGGTTTAACTCACTGTACAGTTTCAGATGAAATGATTTCCATTTCAGGTCCTTGACACGGGATGATGTTCTGGCATCCACTGCAGACTCGTGACACAGTATGACGACCTCCACTGCAGATTTGTGACACAGAATAAGTCACTGATGTCTTCTGCAGGCACCTGACTCAGGATCCACTAGATACCATTATTATGAAGTCCAATGGTGAATTGAGCTGCTCTGATGTTGCAACCAAGGCCCGCACTGATTACTGATTGCCTAGCAACCAAGTGCAGGCGGGGAGTGCGTTTATAGTCCAGATCCAAATAAGATGGCTGCTGAGTGGGTGACTAATTACCTGATTTTATAAATGCCAGGCTCATACCATGACTGTTCTGGGTGACTCATTTCTTGATTTTATTATCATCAGGCCCAGGTTGGGTGAATCATTTCCTGATTTATAATCACCAGGCTCATACCATGACTGATGAGACTGATTTCCTAATTGTATAATCATCAGGCCCAGTCTGGGTGACTCATTTGCTGATGGTATAATTACCAGGCCCAGTCTGAGTTACTAAATTCCTGGTATAATCATCAGCCCCAGATCATAATGTAATGGTGTCAACACAACAACATACAAATAATATGGGGTGAGAGCGCACACATAATCAGATCCACACATAGAAGGCACACAGATACGCCACATAGATACATATGGTTTTCAATGTGGGTTTATGCAGAGCTCATCCTCCAAGATCGCACAGCACCTGGCCAGGAATGCATGTCACTATTAGCGTCATATATGGCGTTGTATATCCCAATGACAGTCAAAAATGCACAAAACTGGGGTGACAGCTCAGAGAAGGCAGATTTCACACACATACCTAAGTATAATGCTACTTTAACCTTTGTTTTTTCACTGAATTTCATTTTTTTAATCATATTCTGTCAACTTTTCTCCTGCACAAGGTCTTCAGCAGTTGGTCTCCAAGTCAGGCATGACCCAACTCCTACAGATGCCCATCCCCACGGATGCACAACTAACATTTGTTTATATTTTATTTCTTTGTTATTTTTTTCCATGTACTACAGTACTACTGTAGTATCCATCACTCAAGCTTCTGCTGGGAAGATTACATGGTTCTGCTGTACCATGGGCATGACACTGGGTCAGTGGTTCCCATAGGAGCACTAGGGTACCTCGTGGTAAGGCTGAACTCTGTCTCGCAGGTGTACTGCGTTATGCGTATCACAATTAGTTTTTATTTTGTCCCTGGGAGAGGTCCTTCTGTGTCCCCAGCACAAGTGCCTGGGAGTCAGGGTATCCTTAACCTGCTCTTTTAGTCTCTACCTTTGAATCATTTTCAGAACATGGGGACTCAGTCCTTGAGTTCTTTTCATGATAGCCGCAACGTTGTGTTCTGAGTAACGGTGACCAATCAGAGAGTGCTATCGTTTTGATTTTCACTACTATGATACTCCTGCTTGGACCATCTTTCCAGACATACCTAACTTCTAAAAACCCCTGAAGCCTATCCTGAGTACTTCTTTAAATGCAATTTCTTGAAAACAGCTTGACGTATTCACACCACATCACGCTTTCTGTAAATTTCGAACTTTTTGAAAATGTAGTGTAATTCCATGCAGCTTTTTTTCTGTGTCGCTGAGCACATTTTCCTATGAGAATTGTGTATGGTAATTAACATAGGAAATCAATGTCTTGGAACCCCGCCTTTTTCTCTGTCCCACTTGATGGATCAGCACAAAACTTTCCAGCTGAGGAGTATGAAAAATGCTGATGATATTTAGTTGTCCATATTTTTGCTATGATGTTACAGTAGTATGAGATTAAAGACTTGATTTTATGGTACCATACCATGTGAAGCGAGATGTAACAGAATGCTTGCTACAAATAAGGTAGTAAGAACCAAGCATCATAGTCATAGAGTTTTATTAAGCGCACATATCACCCAGAAGGGTCTCAAAGCGCTGCAGCAATAGCTGGTGAAGGCAAAGGTAAAACAGCTTAAATCAGGGGAAAAGTGGGAAGTCAGAACAGCCAGGTTTTAAGCTTCTTTCAGAACTGTTTGTGATCCGAAATAATGCGAAGCTACAATGGGAGTTTGTTCCACAAGCGGAGGCTAGATGGGAAAATGAGTGTCCACCGTGCCAAGTGGTTCGCAACCTAAGTGGGGTGAGAAGATGTTTAGTTCCAGAACTAAGGATTCTGTGAGGAAGATAGCAGTTTAGTTTTTTGACCAAGTAGCTTGGCCCATTCTCAAACAGGGTCTTGTGTCCAAGACAGCTGATATTAAAATGGATCCGCTTCTTTATAGGGAGCCAGTGAGGGGTTTTCAGACTGAGCACTGAGAGAGACTGAGGTGGAAGGTTTAGTACTAGCCTGGCTACTGTGTTCTGTTAAACCTGAAGGATGGTGACCAGCTCTTCGTCAATTGAGGCCAACAAAGCGTTTCGATAGTCAAGACGATTGATGATCAAATCTTGGACATGCTTTTTTTTTATTCAAATGGGATCCATCGGAAGATCTTACGCAGGCTTTTCATTAGGCCATAACAAATGCTCACTATTTGGTTAACCTGGTCTTTCATGGATAGTTTATCATCAATTTTTATGCCAAATTTGTGTACCATGGGTTTAGGAGAAGGACAGGAGCCAAGACTATGGAGCCACCAGTCTTTGGACAAGTGTTCATGAGCCTTGCCAAATAAGATCCACACTTGGTCTTATTGACATTGAGCTGCAGATAGTTAGCTTGTATCCAAAGGTTGATCCAAACAGTTTTTATTTCAGATTCTGGTATCAGTTGGATTAGGACCGAGGGTGATTAGTAGATGGGTATCATCAGCGTTAGACAATATGTCAAACCCATATGATCAAATCAACTTGGACAGGGGTGCCACATACAGATTAAAAAGCATGGGACTAAGTATAGATCCCTGGGGTATGCCCTTGTCTACCATCCGGCTACAAGAAGCTAGGGTGCCAAGTTTCTCAATGGTAGTTCGGTCTTTTAAATAGCTTCTGAGCCAGCTTAGGGCTGTTCCTCTGATACCCATCTCCCACAGTCCTTATTCTAATATACGGTGGAAGATGGTGTCGAAGGCGGCCGACAAGTCTAACAGAACGAGTATGGCTGACTGTCCAATGTCCTGGGTGAGTCTTATATTGTCGACTACCTCAACCAAAGAGATTTCAGTGCTGTAACCAGCCCTAAAGCCTGACTAAGAGGGGTCCAAATGCTTGTGGCTTTCCAGAAACTTTGTTAGCTGTTTGTTGACAGGTAATAAAAAGGACCTGTTTTGCATACATGTACAAAGCACATATATTTGTGAGGAATAGCTTTGCATCCTAGTGGGATTTGACGGAAGATAGACTCAGTCTATGGAATTTAGTGATGTAGAAATAGAGTGAACTTTGCAGCAGTGGAAAAAGTGAGCACTGTGTTCTATTGAGGTATAATGGGGAATTGTTTCAACAGGTGAAAATTTTAATTTTGGGGCTCTCTTAATCACTAGTAGGAGAGCAGGAATGGAGTGAGTCTCAGTGAAGGGACTAGAGGAAAGCATGGTTAAATGCTTACATGTCTGGAAGAATGATCATGGATATACTGAGGAAGAATGATATTGAGTTAAAATTTATCCAGTGAGAAAAGTAAATTTTTCAGGTCTTCATCTGTCAAAGAATGCACAAAACATCAAAGTAAACAACTGAACAAGTGAACTCCGGGATTGTTCCAAAAGAGGGTTATCACTGTGTCAATTTTTGTTTTGATAGAAAATCTAAAAGTCATTTCTTCTTCAGAAAACTATGATGATAAAGCCCAACAGTCATTAAGTTTTAAGTTTCTGTGTTTGAAAGGCTAAACCTACATTAACTATGACCCTGCATTACTATAAATTCCAAGGACACTTCAGCATGAAATGCCTATATAAGGTGCCCTAATAAACAGGACAAGAAGGCAGTCACATTTTGGGTAAATTAAGGTTAGCTTGCAGGAACCGTCCACTTGTGTAGCAATGTAGGTGCAGTCCTGCCAAGTATCACACATCAGGTGTGACGCTAACGCATTTCAGTGTGGTGTTCCCACATCGCTGCACTGAAATGCATTGTCACACATTTTTGCCACTGACTGGCACTCTGCTGACAGTGCTGAAACTGCGCCTCTGACACCTCTGTGCCGTGCGCTCGGCCCAGGCCGAAGCAGACTTCACTTTCTAGGCTCAGTAACACTAAACAGTTAAAGATCGAGCTCTCACTAGTGCCAACCGTACAATGTTTCAACCAGCCCGGCTGCTGCTGGGAGACCCGGGTGGGGCCTGGAACAGCAAGCGAGGTTGAAGAAAGGGGGGGTCAGGGTCGTACCCTATTGGAGTTGTGCGGTGTCGTCGGTCTGACCGCGAGTCTGAGTGGCATGCGCTGATACCGGCTGCCTGCGCAGGAGTATGAGGCAAACATTTAACCCGGTAGCATTGGACCAGCAGGACGGGCACATCATCGACCTGTGTGACTCTGGTGGTTCATTCGAGGCCTCAGACAAAGCACCATGACCCTTGACTGCAGCAGAGCTGGCCCCAGCAAGCATGATGTGGGCGGCCGGCACAGAGAGAAGCAAACCAGGCATTCGGCGCATATGGGGAAATGCAGCTGCTCTTGCCAGCCTCAGGCAGGCCATCACTAACTAAATTCAAGCAGGTAAGTTTGTGCATAGCCCGGAAGTCAAGGGCATAAATTAAAATCAGAAGTCAAGTTCAAAATGTGCTTTGGCTTGCCTTTCCTGGCTTCCTTCAAATTATTCCATGCACACATCACAACCCCCGTCACCCGTACTCGCTCGCAGCCACACACAGAATTCACTTCAGTCTGTAGACAACACACACTGGCAGGTTGCACGCAAAGTCAGAGGTCTTTCAAAGAATTATTTAACGTGGGCGAAGATAATTTCCACAGCTGAATTCAGAAAAAATACACATCAGGTAGTGTTCGGGCTGAGAAAGACGGTTACACACCGATTTTGGAGAAATGTATTGCCTGCATAAGCAGAACGCACTGTACGCGCCCTGAAAAAGTACTGGTCATCGGGAGCACTTGGGGCAGATTTACAAGCCCCTTGCGCCACTTTTGCGTAATTTTTCCCATGTTAAAAATTACAGAAAAGTGGCTCATGGGGCTTGTAACTCTGCCCATTGATGCACGCTGTTCGTTGAGCATATATCCGGTGTATAAGAAAGACTCCAGTTTTGCGCTTTTTGTTGTTGTGCCTTGGCGTGGTATACATCACTGAACACAGGACAAATGAGAAGGAAATGTATTGTATGAACACTACCCTAAACGGTGTCTTGCATGCTGAGCGTACAGTGAGCACATGAGTGAGAGCTTGAGTTGAAGCCGTTACTGAAATGCCGTAGGTAATTGCAGGTAAACACTGCCTTTAATTAAAGCAGTGCATTTGCATTGAGGCTTTGTGCTTTGACATGAGCCAAGTTACATTACACAAGGTCAAATTCATTTTTAAGCATTTTACCCTGTTTTCAGTCTCTCTAAGTTTCTTTAAGTTTCAGTTTCTATCTTTCTGCCCTGTGTTTATAATTGTCAGTGGCAATTCCCCCATGCCTTTATGCCCCATTTATGTGTCCCTACGTTTTGGTGTGGGTTCCTTGTGCCTTTCTACCATATCTGCATTAAGTTGTAGTAGAGATTCTCATTGCAAAAATGGTTGTAATTTCTGATATTTATATCATTTTGCTCGCTAGAAAGTGTCACTCTTCCTCATTGAAATGTCACTCATAATAACACTGAAATTATTCAAATGTCACACATGGCAATCTGAAACCTTGGCAGCTATGTAGGTGGTAGTAGAAAGTGGATGGGAAAAATGGGTATGAGCGGGCCAGTAGAACCTGGTTTGTGTGCCATCCCATATCGAAAAAAAACCTGAATGGTCAGAGTGATGAACTACAAGAGAGGTCGAAGAAGAGGTTCTACCATAGCACACATCCGGCTGGAGAGAATTGGTAAATACACTGACATTTATGAGAAAAGACTGAGGAGAGCATTCTTGCACAAAGACTGGAGCGTGCACTCACCTGCTGGTCCGCTGACCTGGCCTGCTGCATCTGGGGGGCTAACGCTGTGTGTCTCCCTGCTGCAGCTTTCCTCCACCTCGCGGCCGGAGACTACAGCTCCCAGGTAGCATAGCGGCCACTTCCGTTTTCCGCAAACATCGCGCCCGGAGGCGCTACTAAAGAGGAGAGGCTCCCTCGGTGGAGCGGGGGGCATTCTTGCACGAAGACTGGAGCGTGCACTCACCTGCTGGTCCGCTGACCTGGCCGCTGCATTTGGGGGGCTAACGCTGTGTGTCTCCATGCCGCCGCTTTCCTCCACCTCGCGGCCGGAGACTACAGCTCCCAGGTAGCATAGTGGCCACTCCCGGTTTCCGCTAACACCGCGCCCTGAGGCGCTACTAAAGAGGAGGGGCTCCTTCCGCATCGCGGGATGCCCGCGGGCAGTGCCAGGCTAACCCCGGGCATAAGGCAGGCAGTCTGTGGCAGTCCAGGGCAGACCGAGGCTGTGCTGGGCCACAGACTTTGGTCCTGATACCACATACATCTGCTCCCTTCAAGCAAAATTTAGTGAGATTCATGTTATTTGTCAAGTTTTATTTATCACACTTGGCCTCAGGTCTGTGTATTATTATATTTGGATATTCATGATAGTCTTTGTTCTCTTAAATTTATTTTTAAGCATTTAAGGGTTTGTCACCAGATTTGATCATGTCTGAACAAAAACCTGATAAAACCACACCAGTTTTAGCTACTTTAGATAAATACCTAGTGAAAGTTGTCAATAAAATCAATAATGATCGGAGAGCTTCGCTAGGAAGGGGGAGTCCACCTGCTACACACCCAGTCTCTCCCCCCCTCCCCATCGGCTGCACTAGCAAATGATGACAGTACAGAACGAGATAATAGGTTAGTTGTCACGACGGAAGCCCAGGTTCACTCTGATTCTCATCATTCCCTGGATGTATCGATTGAGGCAATTGATCACTGTCCACCGGCCCCTGGAGCGGTGAGGGCATGCAGAAAGTTACAAATTAAGCGTGGGGAAATCGTAGCAAAAAAAGAGTAGAAACACCCCCAAAAAGCCCTCAGGTTGTTCCTGTACTATCAGAAAGAATAGGTGCAGCAAAAATTAATCCTGAGCAACTTGACCTTCTAGTCAGAGTTATTTAAACCAAGATGGAAGAGATCATCAAACCCCTAGTGCTTAAACTGGATATTATCTCCCTAGAAGTCAAAAGATTAGAGGGCCTCCTGGAAACACATCTGGCCGCGGCTGAAAGATCTAAGGCTGCTACCTTGGGTCCAGATGTAGAGAGTAATGTAACGAGTAAAAACATACCTAACCCACCCAGAGGGAGAATTACCGCTACCCAAATTGCTCCGCCTGATCCAACACCAATTCAATGTCAGAATAAACAGGCTATTGCATCACCAGAGAGTAATTTGGGTTTTAAAGAAGTAAAGAAAAGCCATTCTATTAATCTCCCCCCTGATTGTGCGCCCTATGTGGTCGTTGTGACCAATGTTCCGCCTAATGAACCCCACACCACCCTGTCTCACCAGGAATCAAATGAGTCGCTTAAAAACAAAACAGTCTCATGGCTAAATAAGCATTGTGGATTTCCAATTGCCTATTCTGATCAAATATTATCTACCAGAAGGATAAATTGGATTGGCCTGTCTAGAAAGACCTGTAGAGGTGACTGTGTCATCATTAATTTTAAACATCCCCAACACCTTGCCACAGCCTTGTTAAGAGCAGCCTCCCTAGTATATGATGCGAACAGCGTGTATGTGCGCTCACTTGGCTATTTCTATAGTCACCTCACTGCGGCATCTCCCGATATCAGCAGAAGCAGACCCTTTTTACCTATAGTCCGCCCTGTCTTTGAACTAACCATGCAGAATAGGTTCCAAGCCTTAAGTTCCTTGGACACTAATGACTGACATCCACAGGGATGTGGATCACCAGCAAGGGCCACTATAAATAGCCATACAACAGAACCAAGTGCCCTGCTTACAGACCCAGAGTAAACCTTGACAGATGGTCGATTGGTGAACAATGACTGTGGGGATGCATCAATGGTCTATCCTAAGGCGGGGGATGGTATACACACTAGCGTTGCATCAGCTGCTAAAGGTATTACGCATGTTAATGGTATTTCAATTGTTAAATGGAATATCGCTGAATTAAAATCCAAGGGAAATGTTCTGGGCTGGAAAGATCTTATCAATAGCCATGATATTTTATGTTTTCAGGAAACTTGGTGTAGAGAAGATGTCAATTATGAGGGGTTTGTTTCTTATATTTTGGCGGCGCAAGGTTCTACCTCAGGGAGAGCCAAATGTGGTCTTTTGATTTTGGTCTCTGTTAAACGTCATATTGTAGTAAAAAGGTACTGATCGTAGGCACACACGGACAGCTTCTGTGGCTCATAGCGAACCAAGGGCGTAATATACTACTTATTAACTACTACAATAATGTGTTTGATAACTCTAGGATTGCAGTAGTTGAAGATCTAGCGAGTGAAATTGATAACTTCAGCATGGAAACAAATGTTTTATTTGACTTTATCTGGGTGGGCGATTTTAATTTACCGCTGTGTAAACTCTCAACCCAAAAGGTCTGTGGGGTTATCAATAATGGTGGTTCAGAGGACTTGCATTTCAAACATAATAGCTATTGTGATTCATTACATAAGATCATGGGCTGTCATGACCTGGAAATTTTAGATTTTGCCAAAGATGATCTGGGCCTGATTATACCTACCTTTAAAAATAAGCAGAGCAGCTCAGTAATTGACAATGTCATTGTCTCATCGAATATCACCCCACACTGTGCCCCCCCCCAGGATTGAGGTCTCATCTTTAAGTGATCATAATTGTATAATTTTGGAATGTACTCTGTGGGGGAAAAGCATTGTTGAAGTGGGTACCACAATCACTAATGTGGAGCCACACTGACATAGTGGCATAAGAATAAGATGGGTTGTAGAGAATGCTAAAGATTTGCTAAATTCAATTGTTAAAGAAAGTCTGACTGACATCACCCTTAGACATCGATCACGGGAGGGTTTTAACTGCTTTTTCTGATATTAATAAATCAATCAATGCTAGGTTCACTAGACCTAAAAAAACACAATGTAGGAATGGACCGGGTTGGTTTGACCATATGTGTAGCAGTCTATTAACTAAGCTTAAACGTGCTCTTGCAAAAAAGCCTAGGGACCCAGGTGAAATCGTTAATTTAAGACTGGAGTATAAGCAAGCACTAAAGAGGAGGAAGGGTGAGATGCAGCAGCAGGCATTGGATTCACTTAATGAAGCTGCAGAGTTATCAAATAACACACTGTTTTGGGCTACAGTTAACTCTGCTCTTCTTAAGGAGGAAAACATCCCTGAGTTAACCTCCAACGTATCTAGCGATGACTAGGTCTTGCATTTCTCCCAAATGTTTGGTCGGTCTAACACTGTTGATAACTATCCTAGTAGATGGCACATTATTGCATTGGATATTAGTGCAAAGGAGGTGGAGCTTGGGATCAGTTCGAATAAGGGGGGCAAAGCCCAGGGACCCAATGGGGTTCCTATAGATGTTCATAAAGCAGCCCCAGAGTTGTGGAGCCCCCTTTTGGCCATTGTTTTTAAGGCTGCTGTATGCACTGTAGCACCAAAAACTTGGGGAGAATCCATCATAATCCTGATCCTCAAAAAGGGTAATCGATCTGATGCTAGAAATGATCGGCCCATCTCTCTTCTAGACTTCTCAGTTAAGATCATGAGTATATTTGTTTGTTGGACTAGAATAGAAGAGTGGGTCGAGCAAGAGGGTGTCCTGACCGACAGCCAGTTTGGGTTTAGAAAGGGTCGGGGGACACTCTACCCATGTATTAACCTTGATTTATTGATAAGCAAATACACTGAAGCTAAAGAGGGCTCATTATATCTCTGCTTTGCAGACCTTAGTAGCGCCTTCGATATGGTCGACCACACTATACTGTGGCCGACCCTGTTACAGCTAGGAGCACCAGTGGGAATAATTTTCTTTCTCGCCAGATTGTATGAAAAGCTAGAAACCTGTGTACGCTATGGCTCTAAAGGTGAATGCACCCCAAAATTCAGGGTTAATCGAGGGATCAGGCAGGGCTGTGTATTAGCCCCCCTACTTTTTATACTGTTTATTAATGAAATTGACTCCATTTTAAAAGCTGTAAACGCAGATGCCCCTAAAATTAAAGGCGTCTCGGTACCAGTGTTATTGTATGCTGATGACGCTGTCCAGCTTTCACGAACACCATGCGGACTACAGCGTCTGATCGATAGATTTTCTAACTTCATTATGGATAGAAAACTATTTATCAATAAGGGGAAAACACATAAAATGACGTATGGGGCTAAAAGGAAAACATCCAATGCCTTCTTTATCGAGGGTGAAAAGGTGCTAGAAGTAGATACATTCTGCTATCTTGGGAAAACCTTCTCTAAAAACAAAAAATGGACTATTGAATTCAAAGTTATTAGCAACAAAATGGCAAAAAACGCACATGGTGTTTTTAGATTTGCGACAAAAGTTGGTGACAGACGCACAAGGGATATGCTCTACATTTATCAAGCCAGATGTGTCACCATTGCAATGTACGGTGCTGGGGTATGGGGACACACCTGTTCCCATAATTTGCAATTGGAGGAGAACTCTTTTTAAAAAAAACTTTTATGTATACCCTCCTCTGCACCGACCGAGTTGATCCATCGAGAATTGGATATTCATTTTTTAGATGATCAACTATCAATGAGGCCATTGTTGTTATGGCGGTCGATATGGCTTCACGAAGAAAAGGCTTTTACTAGATCTATTATGGAGGATCATTTATCCCTGGATAAATCTCGCAATATCCCATGGTTAAAATATGTTGCCGTCTGTTATTCAGAAATATTTAATATCAATGTACTGACTGATCATAGTGCCGCATCTAAGATATCCAAAGTAGAGCTGAAAACTACATTCCTGGCCCATAAAGCAAGGAACCGGGCCACAGCATATGGATCTATGTCCACAGTCATGTTTTACTGTAAATACAACACGAATGAAGGTTTTCCAGGTTACCTTGCCATGGTGACTAGGCCATCCCATAAGCATGTGCTAACCAGGTTGAGGTTCGGCGTGGCACATCACTTAGTGGCCTTGCCAAACCTCAAGAAATATCCAACTGGGCCTTGTCTATGTGATGGCGTTACCAAACAAAGCACTTCGCACTTTTTATTGATTTATAAATTGTACATGAATTTTAGATTAGCCTATCTGAAACCCATGTTTATCAAATATGGTGTACGTACTGTTAATGAGGCGATGAATTTACTATTTAATATGGAGTCCGCTGATATCTGGTTTTTTACTGCTACTTTTTAAATTGTTTTATCAAGGCACGTAAAAGTATGTTATTTTAGGAATGCTGTCTGTATTTTATGATACCTTTTTATATATGTTCTGTACTCTGTAATATTGACATTATACATGTTTTGTGCTTTTATGGTCATTTTTAATGTGCTGAATAAAGCTTCATGAATTGAATTGACTGAGGAGAGGCCTCATGTGTGTCATCCCCAGCATACTAAATGAGGACAGCCGGCAATGATGACCTACTGGAGGAGAGAAGAAGGGACAGAGTGGGCCCATGCTCCACCTCTACCAATTGATCAGCAGATAAAAGTCTGATGGTGCAAACTTGAATAAAATACTATTCCAGCCATAGTCACCTCACGCGGCTGCATAGACACAGGAGAGGTTTTTTGTTGGGGTGCATTGCATGGATAACCTGTTGTGGCAAAAACAAGGCCCCAGGGAGTGATATGGTTGTGTAATTGGGCACATTCCTAGGGAAGACTACCTTGGAAGAGCAGGGTCTCAGCATATGTTATTTTACCCTATGTTAGCTACTTTATGTGAGGGTGAGGGAGCGTGGTGTGTGGGTACCTAGTAACTGGCAGTAGCTGTGTTGGGGAAATTCTTAATGCCAGTTAGAAACAAAAGCTCTGAGTTCTGGGTTACAAGTTTGAGGTGAGAATGGGACAACCTGGCAGTGGTGTTAAGAGTAAGAGAATTTAAGTTGCAGAAGATGAAAGGTAATGTGGGTGGGGAGGGTAAAGGAGAGATGGAATTTGAGGTTGGGAAACATGTGTATGCTTTGGCCTACGCCTTATAAATGGTCATGTGGTGAGTTGTGGGGGGCAGAGAGATGGACTTCCCATATTGGCTAGCTTTAGGGTGGGCACGCCTCGAGAGGGATAACTGGACAGGAAATTGGCATGACTGATGTCATGTAGGTAGTAGGCAGCCTGCAGTTTCCTAGGCTTGAAAAAGTTAAAGGTCAAAATACATAATAAGAAAAATTTGGGAGAGGGATGGGGATGTTATAGCCTAGTGGGATTGTTGATTTGTTCAGAGGGTCAGTTGATTTGCAGTTAGTTCAGTGTAATAAAATGCAGGATATTACTAGTGTAATGCCTCTGTAATACAGTGGCTATTTGCACAAACTCAAAGTGAGTCAATTTGCGCTGTTCATCCCCAAATCCAAAGTGGTTTCTAGAACTCAAACACTTTAATGTGTATGCATTTTATTACTGCATGCTAAATACATTAGTGCCTGAATTCATATATCACAGAAGTGACATGTAAACAAGGGCCAGACTGGCCGTTGTGGGCATCAGGGATTTCTCCTGGTGACTGGAAGGGTGGTGCTGGACTGGTTTTTTTCAGTGGTGAGGCTGTTTTTGTTGCTGGGGGCCGGTTTTCAGCAGCGTTGCAATGTTTAACTCCAGTAATAAAAACAGTATTGCTTCACACTTGCACCCCCACCCGGTGGGGGGGAGGGGGAATGGGCAGGTCCCATCACAATTGCAAGGGCTGCTTTGGATTCACTGCCTGGCCCTGCCTGAGACCCTGCTTGGTATTACGCTCTAGTGACACTATTGGTAGCTCTCGACACCAATGAAGTAGCCGGCTTGCAAAGTGTTTCTCACACGTACACAGTCATTTAACCACAAGAGAGATATGCCTGTTGTTCCATTAACCATAGAGTTTTGCTGTTAAAATACCTGCATTCTAAGGTCTAGTGCGCAGAAATGTGTATAAAGAACGCCCAATGATTATCTTTGTCAAGTTTGATGATCCTGCTTTTTTTATATTCCAAAGCGCCCTCCAAACCACTCAACCTCCAAAAACATCTCCTCCACGCTGACAATATACATTTGATGAAAGGATACAGCAGTCTATGAATCTATTTTGGTAATTACAGATTGGAATTATATACACTGTCCTACAAATACTGAATAAACTAGATACTTTCAAATCCCCAGATATAACTTAAATATATTCAAGTGGTAGATTTAAAAATTAACATAATGTCGTTTTATTTCTTTATTTTAATATTCTTGTTTTAGTTTTTGTAAACCGACACTATTTAAAAACTATGAAAACTATAGCATGAAAATAAAAGAATTGTATTGGGAATTAATATCTTCTAAAGTAGATGTTACCAAGTAAATTCAGCATAGCTCTCGTTCTCGAGTCGGCACATACATGGGCAGTTAATTGTTACTAACAGAGAGAGCGGTAGATGCATCTTATTAGCTAACGATTTAACGGTTTTAACGATTTAATAACTCCATTCAGTGGACCGCGTGATGTTATAAATAATTCATCATATACAGAGCAAGTGAGGTAATGTAGAAACGACCAATAATCCGTCAACTGCAATCCCGACCAGACAGCGCAGGGACAACAAAAACACACTCTATAATGAAAATGTTCAATGGTGACATGATGGAATGGACAGACCCGAAGGCAGACGGGCTTGTCGCCAGGTTCAGGGATCAAAAGCATTGGAAAGAGCTGGGAACATGCATTTGATGCATATACCCTAGGGCCATGTTCATCTTTAGAAATAGAAATAATCACTAAAATAACCTCTAAAAACGATACAAGGACACGTGTGTAATTCTTAAAGGAAGTGTAAGGTTTTGATTTTGCCACTTGCCAGCAAAAATAGAAAATGGAATGTCTAACATCGGAGAATGTTCCCCTGCCTATGAAAATCTGATCAATACAAGAAAGATGTTCTGTTCCTTTTTGGGCATGAGTGCATTTCGCTGTACTATACAGGGACTGGATATTTCATTATATTTTCTGAAATTGCTTAATGTATCTATTCTTTATAGCATGGTAACACTAATTTAGTTTTGTGAAATCTGACCTAAATTCACATCTTGCTTAAAGGTCTGGAGGTACTGTTTTGGTTGGCGCTTAGTAAATGGTTGAACAGATGCCCAGAATGAAAGGCGGGGCATTAAGGGGCATGTTTACTATTATTTCACGCAACACAGGGCAGCAAGGCAACGTGCTGTGTGTCATTGCATTAAAGGCAGAAAGCTTAAATGCTCTGTATTTTCAAAGATTTGAAGCAGTTTGCTCTCTCCTTGCACTGGTGCCCAGTGTGCTGCTTAGAGCCAACACAGACACCCTTGAACCACAGAACAAAGGTGCCTGCATATGGGCAGGATTGGTTTTGTACAGGAAGGAATGCCTTCCTGCACAAAAACAATCCTTAGAGGCATATTTCTCTCTCTATGGTGGATATGTACAAGAAAATATCAGAGCTTGGTGTAATGCCAAATTTGGCAAAGCTGCGCTCCAGCATTTTCAAAACGCAGGGATACGCCATATTTACAAAAATACGGCACACCCCTGTATTTCTTCTAACATTAAAAAAGCTGTCTAGCACCAGTGCAGGTACCCTTATACCATATTGCATGGGTGCCAGCGTTGAAGTGGAGATTATTCATGTGCAGGAAGGGACACCTTCCTGCACATAAACAATCTTTAAGGGTAATTTGCTGTTTCTTTGTGTCCTGCAGAATACGAGGAGAAATAAATAATTTCTCCTTGAATCACAATCCTAAGACCAAGTTTTACGTGGCCTTAGTTTTTGGAACTGCCCAACCTTTTAAATGTGGGGGCAGTGTTAAAAATTACTGGGTGTTGTGGGGGAACGCCCACTGAAACTCCCATTGCACACCCCTTTGCTGCAGTGGACTGCTGCAGTAAGGGGCATATTTACAAGATGACAAAGCCACATTAAGTGGCTCGAAGCCACCTTGTAAATAGGGAGTAGAGAGGAGCACCAGTGTAGTGTCAGAAAATGTGATGCTCCAGTGGCATTAGGTGCTTTTACACATGCCCACATGTGGCCTGCAGAATGCAGCAAAAATGGAAAGAGGAAACAATGAGGGGAAATAAAGATATCTCTCCTCATTGCACTTTACTGTGGTAGGTGCACCATTATAGTGCAATCCGAGGTTTACTGCCTTTAGAAAATCTGGGATTGTGTCAAGTGCAATGGGTGGGTTCATGGCAACACCCGTACTCCACCCATGAAACACCTACTACGATGAAATGTAACACAACGCCACAGCATGTCTTTATAAAGTTACACAGCGCCACAGCATTTCTATATAAAGGCAGCACAAGTAGCCCCTTCTGTGGCTTTGTAAATCCCAGTTAAGGTCTTCCATTGTCTTGCGATGACTTGCATCAAACAAGGACAATGCAAGTCCTTAATAATTATGGGCTACTGGGTCCAGCCAGATGGCTAGGAGCCTTGTCTGACATTCTTCAATTGCTTCCCGGGTCTGTGCTGATGCAGAAGTAAGTTTGAATAATTCCATTTTCAAGTGTTTTCTGATCTACATGAGTTATACCCCGATGCCTGATTTGGACTGAGGGTATTCAGAGTCAGAGTCTAGGTCCCTGTATACTGAGTGACCTTTCGCAGTGTTTTATCCTCTTGAATGATTGTTGAATAATCATATAGTCAGATATTGGATTTGTAGGTATACTGAGACCATGTCCCAGTATTCTATATGTATAGTCCATAAAGACTTGCATTTTTATTTATTGTCATTTATTTATGTATTTTGCAGCATTTCTAGAGCAAGGCTATCACTCCAAATAAGTCTCTCGACACTGCATAAAAATGTAAATAAAGCCATGGTTCAGGATTTTGATTCAAGATTCTTTAATGAAGGGGGTCCATATCCAACAGAATTCTGAATCATGATTCTGGAAAGAGGGGGTTAATATCTAACTCTCCAGCTTCCATACAAAATGGCAACTTTTTTAGGATCCAACTCAAGCTGGCTTCGAAGCCCTCCATTGCAAACACCAAAATGAAATGAAATGAAATGAAAAAGAAATTTCTAAAGCGCACTGCGGCCAAGCGGCTTCCTGGCGCTGAGGAGCACAACAGATTCTACAGAGGGTCCCATGAGAGGTTAGTCGGGAAAAGCCTGAAGAAAAAGAAAAGTTTTAAGGGCTTTGCGGAAGTGGGAAAAGATGGGAATAGAGCGGATGGAGAGAGGGAGATTGTTCCAGATCTGGGGGGCCAGGACAGAGAAGCGGGTGCCCCCGGTTCGGGATTTACGGAAGCGGGGGACATGAAGAAGAGAAAGAGAAGAAGAGCGGAGAGAGCGACTGGGAGCGTGAGAGGAGATAAGAGAGTTGATGAAAAGCGGGGCAGAACGAGCGTGCGCTCGGAAAGCCAGACATGCTAATTTGAACCGGGACCTGAAAAGAACCGGGAGCCAATGGAGGGATTTGAGGGCTAGGGTAATGTGGGAGGATTTGGGAAGACAAAGAATAAGACGGGCCGCCTGGTTTTGGATGGCCTGGAGACGGCGAGTTTCGTAGGCAGGGATGCCTACGTACAGGCCGTTGCCATAATCCAGGCGGGATGTAATAAGGGCCGTAATGATGGTTTTGAGGGCATCAGCAGAAAAAAAACGAGAGATCTTGCGAATGAGGCGGAGGGAAGAAAAACAAGAAGACACAACGGAGCTCATTTGGGCGTGGATGGATAGATCATTACTGATCTTGATACCCAAAGTCCGGACTGAGGGGACGGGAGAGGGGGGGGGACCAAAAGAAAGGGGCCAATGGGCAGAGGACCAGGGATTAGATGAGCCGCCGGTAAGGACAAGCTCGGTTTTATCGGGGTTGAGCTTCAAATGATTGAAGCTCATCCACTGGGAGATAAAAAGAAGAGTGGAACAGAATTTAGGAAGAGAGTCAGCTGGGGAGGAAAGATCGAAGACGAGCTGGAGGTCGTCGGCGTAGTTATACACAGAGACCCCCAGCTCGAGAAGAGAAGAGATAAGGGGACGGATGTAGAGATTGAAGAGGAGAGGGGAAAGGGAAGAACCCTGAGGGACCCCACAGGTAACCGGGAGTGGGGGAGCAGAAAAATCAGAAAGATGGACTGCCTGTGACCTGCCTTGGAGGAAGGACGCGATCCAGGAGAAGGCAGTGCCTTGGATGCCCGCTGCGCTGACACGGTCGAGAAGGATGGCATGATCGACAGTATCAAACGCAGCGGACAAGTCCAAAAGGACCAAGGCCTGGGGGAGGTTGTTATCGGCCTTGCCCTTAAGTTCATCAAGGACCGCGAGGACCACTCCCTCAGTGGAGTGGCCAGGACGAAAACCCGCCTGGTGGGAGGCCAGAAGATGATTCTCCTCAATGTAGGCGGAGAGGCAGGATGTTACATAACTTTCAAGAATCTTCCCTAGGTAGGGGAGAAGGGAAATCGGCCTGAAGTTAGCTAGGAGAGAGGGATCAAGACCGGCCTTTTTCAAAATAGGAAAAACAATAGCAGATTTAAAAGAGGGGGGAACACAACCCGAGACCAAAGAAGTGTTAAGAAAAGTGAGGGGGGGGGGCAGACAGCTAGTGTAAAGAGTTCTAAGGATCCGTGCAGGGGCACAGTCTGCAGGAGAGCCCGACTTGACCTTGACCAGCAGGTCAAGGAAAAGCTCAGGAGAGATGGGTTCGAAATGATCCAAAACAGAAGAAGAGAGGTGAGAATGATCAGGCAGAGCAGGAGGGGACACAATGGGAATATTGGCTTTAATGGTGATGATTTTATTGATAAAATAGTCATTCAAAGAGTTACAGAGAGATTGAGAAGGGGCAGGGGAGAGAGAAGCACGATGGGAGGTAGCAAGACTGTGAACAAGTGCAAAAATCTCACGGGACTTATTGGCTGACAAGGCCACCCGCTCATTGAAGTATTTAGATTTGGCCGCTAAAATGGCTTTTTTGTAGGTATTGAGGAGGGCTTTGTATTTAAGACAGAGAGTAGGGCAGTAGTTGCGACGCCAATGACGCTCCGAGCGCCTGAGCTCTAATTTAAGGGATTTAAGGTCACTCGAGAACCACTTGTGAGCGTCATGGGGGCGGGCCGATTTAATTTTTTTGAGAGGAGCGACCTGGTCGCAAGCAGAAGAGAGCCAGGTGTTAATGGCAAGGGCCTGACTTTCCAAAGATAGATGGGACAGGGTAGGAGCGGAAGAAGACAATAGAGATGAAAGGTTATTAAGATCAGTCTTGTTCCAGCTACGGGCCAAGATGTTTTTAGGCAGGGGAGCTTTCACAAGATGACCTAGATGAATAGAAAAGGAGATCATGGAGTGGTCCGACCAAACACAAGGTAAAATAGAAGTGGGCGAGAGTTGACAGCGTAAGGACCAAATTTGGTCTAAAATGTGACCATGAATGTGGGTAGGGGCCAAAACATGAGGTAAAAAATTAAAACACTGAAGGGTGGCAGAAAAATCTTTGGAAGAGGAATCTTCCCTCGGATCACCCGGCCAAAAATTGAAGTCACCGAGCAGGAGCAGCGAGGAATTATTTACCGCCAAAGTGGCCAGAAGATCCTGCAAGGTGGAAACAAATGAAGGCATGCTTTGGGGTGGGCGGTACACAAGGACCACCGTGAGGGGTACCGGCAGGTTAAGAGAGCGCGCCACCAAGAAGTCAACACTGGATATGCGGGGATGCGGAAGCAGCTGAAATTTCATAGAAGAGCGAATTATCATCGCCACACCCCCTCCAGTTTTTCCGTCAGGGCGGTCAGCACGAAGGGCATAGTGGGTACTAGGAAGAATAGCAAGAAGGTCAGGGAGTGAGTCAGAGGAAAACCAGGTTTCGGTGAGGAAAAGAAAATCCGGGGAGTCGGTATCCAAGAGGTTGAAAAGGGCAGTTTGATTTTTGGTGGCGGAACGGGTATTAAGAAGGATAGCAGAGGCGGCTGGGGGACCAGAAATGGTGCCAGTGACAGAGGGCGTAGAAGAGGTGGGAGGAGAAGAAATGGGAGAAGCCGGGGAGGGACAGGGAAGGTGGGGAGCATAAATACCATGCGAGGAAAGGTGTTGAACTACAGTAGGAGCAAGAGGAGCAGAGACAGAAAGGGAAAGTAGCTGGGCAGAGGTGTACGACAAGGGAAGGGCAGGATCTATGGCCCTAGGTCCCGGCCCGTCGCGGACGGGCGCAGACGGGCTTAACTTAGGCGCAACTTCGGCGCGCCTTCGTCGCGCCCGATTCGCTCGTCCGCTGCGCTGCCGGGACTGGCCCACCATTATGTGGGGACACATGGGAGGGAGTGGCTAGGGGGGAGGGGCCCAAACGCTGCAACGCTGACCCAGAGCCGCCCAAGATGGAGTCTCGCCCGTCTCAAGAGACGATCAGCGGGAGGCGCTCTGGGTGGCGTGCAGAAGGGAAAGAATGGAGGCTGCTAAAAGTGGTTTGCTGCCGTGCGCGGAAGTCCAGAGCGCAGCTGGTGGCAGAACAAGCGCTGACCAGGAAGGTAAGGGCTTTTAAAAGAAGCGTTGCTCCCGGCGAAGCCTCTGGAGTTCTGAAGACTGATGTGTGAAGGCGCGATGACCAGCGAGCGCCTGAAGTACTAGTCTTGGGGGGAGGGGCCCAAACGCTGCAACGCTGACCCAGAGCCGCCCAAGATGGAGTCTCGCCCGTCTCAAGAGACGATCAGCGGGAGGCGCTCTGGGTGGCGTGCAGAAGGGAAAGAATGGAGGCTGCTAAAAGTGGTTTGCTGCCGTGCGCGGAAGTCCAGAGCGCAGCTGGTGGCAGAACAAGCGCTGACCAGGAAGGTAAGGGCTTTTAAAAGAAGCGTTGCTCCCGGCGAAGCCTCGGGAGTTCTGAAGACTGATGTGTGAAGGCCCGATGACCAGCGAGCGCCTGAAGTACTAGTCTTGGGGGGAGGGGCCCAAACGCTGCAACGCTGACCCAGAGCCGCCCAAGATGGAGTCTCGCCCGTCTCAAGAGACGATCAGCGGGAGGCGCTCTGGGTGGCGTGCAGAAGGGAAAGAATGGAGGCTGCTAAAAGTGGTTTGCTGCCGTGCGCGGAAGTCCAGAGCGCAGCTGGTGGCAGAACAAGCGCTGACCAGGAAGGTAAGGGCTTTTAAAAGAAGCGTTGCTCCCGGCGAAGCCTCGGGAGTTCTGAAGACTGATGTGTGAAGGCGCGATGACCAGCGAGCGCCTGAAGTACTAGTCTTGGGGGGAGGGGCCCAAACGCTGCAACGCTGACCCAGAGCCGCCCAAGATGGAGTCTCGCCCGTCTCAAGAGACAATCAGCGGGAGGCGCTCTGGGTGGCGTGCAGAAGGGAAAGAATGGAGGCTGCTAAAAGTGGTTTGCTGCCGTGCGCGGAAGTCCAGAGCGCAGCTGGTGGCAGAACAAGCGCTGACCAGGAAGGTAAGGGCTTTTAAAAGAAGCGGATGGTGGATGGAGTGCTGAAACTTTTCAACCACTCATCCCCTGTCCCAGTCCTGGGTTGAATTCATTTTGTTGTGCTTGCCATGCATTCCAGTTTGGACCCAGCCATATGCAAATCAGTGTTGACCCTGCTACTCATGGGAACAGTCTAGCCCAAACAGCCAGGTCAGTTCCTCCCTGGACTGCAAAGAAGCATCCTGGGACTGGTTTCAGGGCGCCACTCAACAGCAAGGCTAGATTGAATCCAGTGACACAGCGAGGAAGTGACTCACATCTGGGTGTACCCTTGGCCACTAATGGCGAACATAAGAAACACAAAAAGATGATGGACAGAGTGCTGACATTTTTAATCACTCACCTCCAATCAAGAGTTCTGGGTTGAATCCATAGATCGTTAGCTAACTATGCCTCCCCAGTTTGGACCCAGCCTTATGCAAATCAGTCTGGTATCTGCTCCTCATGGGACCAGTCTAGTCCACCCTGGACTGGAAACAAGCATCATGGGACTGGTTTCAGGGTATTACCCCTCATCCCCCAGGCTATACTCTCTTCCCAGCTCATCCTTGTAATCTAAATTCACTATTCTGTCTTAAGAGACTTTGTCTTGTTGCATATTTGAAAAAAAATAAAAATATATATATATACTTCCGTTTATAACACCTCCTTTTATAATGTGTGTAAATTAACAAATGCACCAAGCACAAACACTACACATGGGGCTAAATGCTTTTTTGCACATTAACCCCTTCACTGCGGGGCAAATTTCCTCGCGGAGCGGGGGGGAGGGGGGCCGCGCACGGCGCCGCTGTGCTCATGACGAGCCCAGGCTCGTCATGCAGCACGGTGCTCGTGTGCTCATGACGAGCCTGGGCTCATCATGAACCCGCCCGCGCGATGGAACGCTCAGTACAGCGGGGAAATTAGCCCGCGTGTGAGCGTTCCATGGCTCATGACGAGCCCAGGCTCGTCATGAGCACACGAGCACCGTGCTGCATGACAAGCCTGGGCTCGTCATGAGCACTGAAGGGGTTAAAGCATGTTGCTGTGTGCGCTGTATTTACTGTGTGCGCTTTTAAAATTTACACTAAAGCATAAACATGCTATGTTGTTCATTGCACATTTTTTGGATGTTGCACATAACCAATCATAAAAGCTGCTTTAAATAGCTTGGCTAGGTAAACATTTATAAGTGATATTAGTATGAGGGAGGGAAACAAAATGGCTGATTTACATGAAATTAATATTCTTTTGTGTTTGTTTTTTTTTGGGGCCTAAGAAAACATGGCTGCCTGTGAATCCAGCAAGGCTGTGACTTGCATTAAAAGAAGAGAGCGTGCGCAGACTGTGTCAGCTTTCCTCAAGACATGAAGGAGTCAAAGCCACTGTGAATGTATATTCTTGTGATTCTGCCAATGTACCACAGTTAGTTAAAGTATCCCTCCAGCCTGCGATGTAGAAGGAAGGAAGAGGAAAGGATAAAAACATTTTTCCTAGCAAATGTTGCAAACCTATACAATGGATTTACTCATTTATGCTTCTTTTGTTAAAACTGGTATAGTCAGGATTTTAGAATGATTCAGGATAGTGAGACCTCATGCCATCATGGCTGACCAATCACGTCCGAGTTTTCCTGAAGATGCAACATTTTTGTGTAGTCTTCCAAGAAATAGAGTATAAATAATTACCTCTTTGGAGGCGTGGTTGGCTTTTTTGCTCATTTTGGTTTTTGGCTTAGGTTCTGCTTTATTCATATGGGTTAGGTACAAGAAAAGTCACAGGAGATAGCTGAAGGGTGGAGATTGCTTCCGAGGAGAGGGGAGGTTTTTTTTCAGAGTCCTAGCACGTCATATTTTGGCACCAGGCTACATTCCTTTAAGTCAGGGGTCTCCAAACCGGTCCTGGAGGGCCGGATCCATGCCAGATTTTTTGGATATCCCCATTGAGATACATGTAGTAATTTAAAAAATCTGGCATGGATCAGGCCCTCCAGGACCGGTTTGGGGACCCCCTGCTTTAAGGTTTGGTGTAACCATTATGTCTAGATACTCACCCACTGGGGAAGCGCTGGTGTTCCCCTGCTGGGCAACTAATTATGGGGCCCACATTTGGGATGGCAGCAGAAGAGCTTCTGCTGGTGCCCCCAGCCCCCCTCTGCATTTGGGTGATGTATGCGCATGTACAGAGTGCCAACGTCATCAGAGCAGGCCGGAGACACGCTGGAAGCAATTGCTTCCAGTGTGCAGGAGTAAAAAATATGTTTTTCCTCCTGGGCTGTGACCTGACCTGACCTGGTCAGAGCCGGTCGCTCCACCCGCTGCGTGGCTCCTCCTGAGTGCGCCAGTTCCCCCTGCTGCTGACGCCTGTTCGCCGCCGCCCCCAGGGCTCAGGTGCCCCTTGGTTGTTTTTTTCTCTGCTTTTGTGCCCAATTTTGTGTTCATTGTCTGATGGTCGTGCCCCTGTTTTTATCCGGTTTTGTGCCTCTCTGCCGCATGTTGTGTTGTGTTTTTCTCTGCTTCTGTGCCCAATTTTGTGTTCATTGTCTGATCGTCGTGCCCCTGTTTTTATCCGGTTTTTGTGCCTCTCTGCCGCTTGTTTCCCGCTGTTTCCCCTGCTCCCTGCCACTGCTCTTCCACCGCCCCACCCCCCTTCTTTTTTCTGTACCCTCGTCCCCTCCTAGCTTCCACCCCGCTCCCACCTCCCAGCTGCTCCTCCCTCCCTCCTTCCTCCCACTCTCACTTTTATGGCAGAGTCCGCGCCTTCACGCAGCGTTCACGCGCAGTGAGTGCGCCGATTGTGCACCGAAGGCGCGCCAAAGGCAAGCCCCTTTACGCCCGTCCGCGCCTGGACCGCGCCCAGTGCCAGGAACCCTGAATCTCGACGATGCCAACGTACCCGACTAACCTACGACGCCGCCACCCTCCGCGCTCTCAACACCGGCCAGAGCCCCGCCTGCTACCTGGCCACCACAAAACGCACCCACGGACCTTTCACCTGCCAAGAGAGCAAATTCACCTGCATCCGTCCCGGACCAGCACCCACCAAGCCCACCACCAGCAAGAATCCCCTCAAGTGCATCCTGCTCAACACCCTCTCCATACACAGGCACGGAGTCGAACTCTGGAACCCTCTAGACACAAAGGCACCTGACGTCGCCTTCCTCACGGAAACCTGGATGAACGCCTCCTCAGCCCCCGACATCGCCATAGCCATCCCGAACGGCTACAAGATCACCCGGAAGGACCTCACCAACCAAACCGGAGGAGGCATCGCCATCGTGCACAGAAACACCATCCGCATCACGACTAACTCGGAAGACACCCTCACAGCCGCCGAACACCTGCACTTCCAGATACACACCGACCCCAGGACTACCCTCAGAGGGACCCTCATCTACAGACCCCCGGTACCACGCACTCAATTCAGCAACGCCATCGCAGACTTCATAAGCCCGCACGCCCTCACCTCCCCAGACTACATCCTCCTAGGAGACCTTAACTTCCACCTGGAGAACAACAATGACAGCAACACAACCACCCTGCTGGACAACCTCACCAACCTCGGACTCAAGCAACTAGTGAACACCCCCACCCACTACGCCGGCCACAGGCTTGACCCCATCTTCTCCTCCAGCAAGCACATCTCCTTCAGCCACTCCACCGGACTACACTGGACAGACCACAGCTGCATCCATTTCAACTTCAAGAAGACTACCTCCAACCACCGCCCGCAACAGGCCCCCTTCAGAAGCTGGAGCAAGATCACCGCCAACCAGCTCACCACCTCCCTCAGCCAGAACCCTCCCACCATCACGACGGACCCTAACGAAGCAGCCCGCAACCTAGCACAATTGATCACCAACTGTGCCGACGAACTCGCACCACTGAAAAAAACACCCAGCAGACCCCACAGCAAGAAAGCTTTGTGGTTCACGGACGACCTCATAAACTCAAAGAAAACCTTCCGCTCCCTGGAGAAAACCTGGCGCCAGAACCAGACAACAGAGAACATGACAGCCCTAAAAAACGCAACCCGGAATCACCATCAACTGATCCATACCACCAAGAGAGCTACTTACAAACAGCGACTGGACAACAATACCCACAACAGCAAGGAACTCTTCAGCATTGTCAAAGAGCTCTCCAACCCCAGGGCCTGCAACAACGACATCACATCCTCGCAAGACCTCTGCGACTCCCTCGCCTCGTTCTTTCACCGCAAGATCGCCGACATACACGACAGCTTCGGCACTCAGACCAACCACCCAACCACCGAAACAGCGCACCCAACCGCCACCCTCTGCACCTGGAACCAGTTCAGCAGTGAAGACACCGCTCGCACCATGAGCACCATCCACTTCGGCTCCCCCACCGACCCATGCCCACACCACATCTTTAACAAAGCCGACTCCATCATTGCACCCCAACTCCGCGACGTCATCAACAGCTCCTTCGCATCAGCCACCTTCCCAGAGAGCTGGAAGCATGCCGAACTCAGCGCCCTCCTGAAAAACCCCACCGCGGACCCCACGGACCTCAAGAACTTTAGACCCATCTTGCTCCTCCCGTTTCCTGCCAAAGTCATTGAGAAGACGGTCAACAAACTACTCTCCGCCTTCCTCAAGACAAATGGATCACTCGATTCGTCGCAGTCGGGCTTCCGAGCTAACTACAGCACCGAGACCGCCCTCATCGCAGCTACCGACGACATCAGGTCTATGCTCGACAACGGGGAAACCACCACACTCATCCTCCTGGATCTCTCAGCAGCCTTCGACACGGTATGCCACCTCACCCTGATACAACGCCTCAGCAACACCGGTATCCAAGGAGCGGCCCTAGAATGGATCATCTCGTTCCTCGCCGGCAGAACCCAAAGAGTCTGCCTCCCCCCGTTCCAGTCTGCGGCCACCGAAGTCATCTGCGGCGTCCCACAAGGATCCTTGCTCAGCCCCACCCTCTTCAACGTCTACATGAGCCCCCTCACGGAAAAAATGAAGGACGTTGCGGAATGGATGAAGCTCAGCCGGCTGAAGCTGAACTCAGACAAGACGGAAGTCCTCATACTAGGACCCTCCCCCTTGGCCTGGAACGACTCCTGGTGGCCACCTGCCCTGGGCACCGCCCCCAAACCCACAGAGCACGCACGCAACCTGGGCTTCTACCTGGAATCCTCCCTCACGATGACCAAGCAAGTCAAGGCCGTCTCATCATCCTGTTTCAACACCCTACACATGCTCCGAAAAATCTTCCGATGGGTCCCCACTGCTACCAGGAAAACGCTCACCCAGGCCCTCGTCACCAGCCGCCTAGACTACGGAAACACCCTCTACGACGGCACCACAGCCAAGCTCCAGAAAAGACTACAGCGCATTCAGAACGCCTCGGCCGGACTCATCTGGACATCCCCCGCCACAGCCACATCTCCGCCCATCTGATGAATCTGCACTGGCTCCCCGTCAGCAAGAGAATCACATTCTGACTCCTCACCCACGCACGCAAGGCTCTCCACGACAAGGGCCCCATGTACCTCAACAACCGCCTCTCATTCTACACGCCAACCCGCCATCTCCGCTCCGCCAGCCTCGCCCTTGCCGCCGTCCCACGAACTCGCAAAGCCACCGACGGAAGAAGATCCTTCTCCTACCTGGCAGCCAAGACATGAAACTCCCTCCCCACCCACCTCCGGCTGACACAGGACCATCTTGCCTTCAGGAAGCAACTCAAGACCTGGCTGTTCGAGCAGTAGTGACCCCCCCCATTGCCTTGAGACCCTAACGGGTGAGTAGTGCGCTCTACAAATTCCTTGATTGATTGATTGAGGTCATTTTGGACAGCTAAGATGCACAGGTAAGGAATAAAAGAGCTTTTCCTTTCCCCTAGTGTCTCTTTGCAGTGCACTCCTGCTACTCGATCACGGGTGGGGCCGCAACTGCGCAGCAGTAAGGCAACCATTAGGCCACCAGGGATTTTTTTTGCGCCATTGGGAGTTACCCCTGGGGCAAGGCCCACTCCCTTTTTATATGTTGGCAAGCGTTGGTTGGCAGTTTCTATCCCCCTTGGGGGCAGATCAGCATATTTTTGGACTGATCTGCTCCCAAAGGGGGCAGGGGGCAGAAGCCTACTAGACCAGGAATAATGTAATTTGACATGTGGGAGAGTGGTCCTTTAGTCAAGGGTGCCCCCCCTTTTCTGTTTTTGTTTTCTGGGGCATTATTTTGCTTGTTTCTGCCTCCTCGGGGAGGATTGGCCATGTTTTTAGGCTTGAAACTGAATAGAAACCAGGGAGTGAATTTATTGATATTTTGGGGAGTGGCCCCTTGGGCAAGGGTCGCTCATCATTATGGGGGGAATATTTTGGCCGCTTTCTGGCCACCCTGGATGGAGATCTGCCTCATTTTTAGGCCCCTATACACTCAAGGTGGGCAGAAAGCCAATAGACACCAGGGATTTTCTCTATTGATATGTCAGGAGTGGCACCTTGTGCAAGGGTCTCTGCCCATTATAGGCAATGTTACAGCAGTTTTCTGCCCCACCCTCCTCTGGGGCATATTAGTCATATTTTTAGAGCTGGAAGGGGTGGGAGCACACTGCTTCATCTCCCAGCACAGTACGCCCCTTAGCATTATGGTAAATGCAGTTCATGTTACATGCTTACTTGAATATTTCCTGGCATATTCCACCAAAGTTGGTGCAGGTTAGTGCTGTAAATCTCTAGACACGTGTGTCTCGATATCAGCCCTATATATCCCCACAATCAGAAGGGTCCAGCCTTTCAAACATTTGCCATAGTTAGAAAAGGTTACAGATACAAATGTAGACAGAAATGGTAGTTTTTATTTAACTCAGTTTCAAAGTTTTTTTAATTCAACTGTTCCTTTCAAAAGGAAACTCCTAAAGTATTCACACTAAGGACACCTTGCTGGATTCAGACGTTTGTCTACTTTTCAGAAATGTATAGCTTTCTGGGATCCATTATTGGTTTTACACCCATTTCCACCACTAACTGGAAGGAGGTTGAAAGCACAAAATAAAAGGCTATGTCCCAGTAAAATGCCAAAACTGTGTAGAAAATGTGGTTTTCTGACAAAAGATTATCTGTGCCTAAGTGTGAACTACCCAAAATAGCCAAAAATATACTTGCCGCGGTTGGGGGTAAAGGCCTGGCAGCGAAGGGGTTAAAAGATCCCTACCACTCTGCCAGAGCATTCTTTCCAGAAATGCTTCAATAAATAAGACAATTACACTTTTGACAAAAATATATTGCTCAGCTGGACACCTTATAATGTGACCTCATTGATATTATTTTCATTTTACAGAAGAAAATGACAAAACATTGGTTCTGTAAAGTAAAAAGAAAAAATGTCCGTGACATACTGGAAGTTTCTTCCAATTGCATCAGTGAGATTTCTCAATAGTGCATATTTGCGACTGCTACAGAACTACATGGTGGTCACACACATAAAAGACATGCATAGCATGACCAGTCCTGACCAAGGCAGGTTGTTAGAAGTATTGCTCCTAGTGGTACATGGGAGGATGTGCCACAAGCTGAAGTGTTCTGACGATGGAGCCTACTGAGGCTGAGAGACTGGGACTTGGGATATCAATTGTATGTGATTTCATGGAAAACGAATTAATGGAATACCATAATGAATTGTTTTATGGAAATTTGAAGGCTAAATGCAATTTACCGTCAAAATTGGCTTTTGCATGCTCATACTTTTGTCACATGTATTCAATTCTTGGATTTATTTCAAGGGACATTGCATAGGATTAATATATTTTACACTTTCAAACAAGTTCTTCAGTTTTCCTTTAATTTGCTGACCACTCACACACCCCTGACCACTCACACACCCCTAAACACCATTCACCCCATACCAACTCACAACCCCTAATCATCTTCCATCCAGCTGGAATTTGTCATGTAGAGCAGGCCAACCTAGGATTTCAGCTACATATTTAATATGCTGAATCCAATAGATTGTATGTCCAAGACCACAGGCAAGACAGTCCTCTAGCATAAGTCTATTTAGGGAGGTATTTGTATTGGAATAGACGGTCAGCTCCATTGAACATGATCCTCCAAATCACTTACTGCTAGTACGTTCTGTAAAAAGAAATGGGGACTACTTAGTTGTATCCCCAGGTGGTGCATACAAAAATTATTTTCTTCTATCCAAAGTCTATGTGATATATGATATCCCCAGAGAGTCACTCCATATCTTGAAATACAGCACCAACTGATTCATTAAACCGTGGATAGCACATTGATATGCAGTATGACCAAGAGCTAGAGAAGTAAAAAGTACTTCCCAGGGAAATGGTTAAGCTTTTGTTGGGACAGAAACATCCTCTGCATGGTAAAGGATGTGTACTCCTGCCCTGAGTGCCCTCTTGTCTGGATCCCGAATGCTGATGTTTGTAGGCAAAGACAGATTATGTGTGTGTGCCATAACATAGCCCTGTCTCATGGATTGGGGTCTTGTTGGACAGGGAGGAGCAACCAAAGCACTGCCCTCATAGTGGTGGAAGGCTATTGACTTCAACAGGAATAAGCAGCACAAGTGCGGTGGTGGCAGCATAATGTGTAGTGATCAGTAGAAGTGAACAGGTCCATTTTATCCTGTGTCTCTGGAATAAGGCCTACAGGCTCACTCAACTTTTTTAACTTCCTGTGCTCTGAGCTTATCTCACCCTTGGTCTACATCAGTTGGATGTAGATTGCTGTGTAGTGCAGAAGTGGTGACTGTGCTGATGTATGTGTACCTCGACAGGGTACAGTAGAAGGATGGAGCAGTGCTGTACAGTACAATCATGATTAGTGCATGTACTGAGTGCATGTATGCCTGCAAGGAATGCTTTTCATGAGAGATGTAGTGCTGTGCAATGCGTGCACAATGAAAGTATGTGCTGGGTGGTAAGAGTGCTGTGAGCTGGGTGGGACACACTGGAGGTAGGAAAAGTGGGATTCCCCCTATACACTTCAAAAAGATGCCCCTTGATTCAGTGATAGATCACAAGGAAGGGGACTGGACACATCTCAGGAAGAAGATGGGGCTAATAAGGGAATAGTGAAGAGTAGGGTTGGGAGCCTGGGATCAACCTTTTGATGCACATATCACTTTGACTGACATACAGGCGGGAACTGCAGTCACTCTCATAGACAGTTTTTTGGGTTTAGAAACTTCTGAGTCTTACCTGCTTTAACAGAAAGCCTTTCAAGAGGAAAGAAAAGAAAGACGAATGTGCACTTCATAGGAAGCATAACCCCCAGTTCTAAAACCATATTGGATTTCCAATAAAACTTTAAACTTTTGTGCCCTGGTCATGATCAGATGGTGGATGACGACTTGAACACCCCCCTTTTACAACTAAGTCTAGTGAAGAAATAGGCCTGTAGCAATGTGGATCTTATCTGTTACCTTTTTTTAAGAAAAGTGTGATGATTGCAATCTATCAAGAGGTGGGTAATTTTGTGCACAGAATGTATGGCATTTGTGATAACAGGGGCCAAAAAGTCAACATTAAATTGTGAGAGGTCCACAGGGACCTTACCTGGGCCTGAGGCCTTGCCAGAGATTGCAATGATCACCTCCTGATCGCGTGGCATCATGGACGGGTGGGCTGGAGCTTTGCATGGGGGTCCCCCACAGGCTGATGATGCTGCTGTGCGAAGAGATGAGCTTGAGGTGACTCGCAATGAATTTCTGTAGAATAGTTCTGGAGCAAATGGGTTTGTGATCACAAAGAGCCCCAAAGCTTGAATCTAAGAGTTTATGAGCTACACTAAGGGGGTATCTCTTAGGGGTCAGGACTTCACTGAAGATGGGTCCAGTAGCTGTTGGGGAGCTTGTTATGTCCCTGAGGCTCAGAACAGGAGGCCAGGGGACCCTTTGAGTTACTCTGGGGTCTTGGATTCAAGATGAAGTTGCAGGTTCAGTTCTTCTTCCACAGGTGAAAGGGCAGAAGGCAACAGGTCAGCACAAAAGTGCTGCATTTACTTGGAGAGCAGCAGTCCAGCAGAGTGGCAGTCCTTGTAGCATCACCGCAGTTGTTTTTTCTGGTCTAGGATCCACAGGTCCACAAGTGTACTGAAGTGTTGGTGTTTTAGGTCCTTCTTTTATCCCCTGGTACCCTGGTGCTGGAAGTTGGAAGAAGCTTATTGACAGTGTCTGTGAAGAGCATGGAATTCCCTGCCTCCTCTTCCCTAACTCCAAGCTGGATGAAGTGACAATGCAGGGTTGTTAAGCCCTTTGTGTGGAGGCAGGAAACAGCCTAATCAGATGTAAGTGAGGCTGAGTCCAGCTCCTTCCTACTATCCTGCCACTGATCTCCCATTTTGCGTTGCTGTCTAGGAGGAATACACAAATTTCAGATGTTAACTACAGTCAGTCATGTGACCAGAGACAAACTGCAGGCAACAAAGGACTAGCCGCCTGATTCATGAAGCTAAATTGCACCCGCAATCGCTGCAAAAATGCAATTGTGGGCGCAATATCCGTAATCGGGATTCAACAAGAAAATAGCGACTTCGCAAACCCAAAATTGCGAATTCGCAATTAAAATCGCAGAATCCCGGTAGGAGAGCATTAGCGAATCGGAAAATGCGACAATCCACGGATTCTGCGAAATAAATTGCGAATTCGCAATACTATCGCAATCGGCATTCATGAAAAATCGCAAATAGCGAAAAACCCAAAAATCGCAGTTTGCGCAGCGCAAATTAAGGACAACTCAAAGCAGGTGGTAACCATAAGAGCCACCAAAATTTCCTTTTAAAAAACCGTTGGCCAATCAGTAAGAGGTACAGGCCTGACCAATCACACATAAGGACAATCAGCAGCAGCATTAGGAGTTCCACAATGCCAGGAATGTGCATGGTGGTCAGGCGTCGAAGGCTACAGCGAGCAGCACGGAGGAGACGCAGGATCCAGGGCAGGATTTTCCGCCAGCGGGTCACCTTGCTGGGCCAAACCAGAGAGCAGATATATGCAAAATACAGGCTGAATGGGGAAATGATAATGCAGCTAATACAGGACCTTGACCCCCTGATGCAGCACCCAACAAGGCGTACCAATGCGGTGCCTACACATGTGCAGGTATTGTGTAGCCTGCACCTCCTGGCCTCCAGGAGCTTCCAGGGGATAGTAGCGGCTGCTGGGGGGATATCCCAGCCCACCATGTCACGCTGCCTCCAGACTTTTGTTGACGCTATGCTCACCCAGCTACACTGTCAGATCACATTTCCCACCAGCCAACAGGATTTAAACTTGACCAAGCTACAATTCTACAATGTAGCCCATTTTCCACATGTACTCGGATGCATAGACTGTACCCACATCGCCATCTGCCCACCAACTGCCACGGAGTATATGTTCCGCAATCGCAAGTCCTACCACTCCCTCAACATACAGATGGTCTGCAATGCTAAGACATACATCACTGACATTGTGGCCAAGTACCCAGGGAGTAGCCATGACTCCTTCATATTCCGGCACAGCGGCCTCCACACACAACTGGCCAGGGGAGACTATGGGGAAGGACATCTACTTGGTAAGTACACTTTGTCGACAATGCCACATTGCTATTAGGTAGCAGCGCAGCACAGGCATTCACCCTCTGCTCCTCTCATTCAGGTGACAGTGGCTACGCCCTCCGTGAATACCTCCTCACCCCATACCTCAACCCTGCTACACCCCAGCAACGGCGCTACAATATTGCACACATACGGACAAGGAATTGCATAGAAAGGACATTTGGCCTGCTCAAGAGCAGGTTCCGCATACTGCACAAGACAGGTGGGGCCATGTATTACAGTCCTGCAGTGTGCTGCCGCATTGTGGCTGGCTGTCTGCGCAATACTACATAACATTGCAACCAAGCGCCGGATACCTGTCGACATCTCTGGCAGTGAATCTGAAGGGGACAACCGGCCACCTGCACATGCGCGCCATGCACGCGGGGAGAACCCAGCTGAAGGCCACAGACGTCACAACCACATCACTGTGAACAGTTTCTAGTGCACCCTCTTCCCTCACCCCACAAATCACAAATGCATGCAAAATTTAATAATGACACAACGCTAATGTGTGCTGCAAAAATAAATATAATTGTTTCAATCACAAAAATGGTACCACTTCAATTTTCTTCTACTAACAGTATTACTACATACTGCTGTGTCAAAGGACAGGGCAGGCTTATAGTCAGCCTGTGCCTGTAATTGCCATATGTAGTCAATTGCGCCTCCTGCACGTTCCACCCAAGCGCCTCTGAGGCTCATCCTCTTCCGGGGCACCTGTACCTGCCGTGGGCCTGGTGCTGCGCCTGAGTGGCGGGACTTCTGAGGCAGAGTGGCTACTGATGCTGGATGTCCCCTCACTGACTTCATCACCCCCAACAGTGGCAGGTAGAGCAGGAGGGTGTAGTGCTGTCACCGCCGTGGTCAGGTGCTCCAGGACCCTGGTCATATCCTCACAGCACTGGATGAGTTGGTGCTGCTGTGCAAGGGACCGCCACGACAACAGTGAGGTTGCATTGGCTGCAACATAATTGGACCTGCTGTAGGTGGCCAGCCGGCTCATGAGCTGATGGTGGCGCCGGCGTGCTGCGCTGCGCTGAGTAGTCATCGCTGCAGTGTTGGCCTCCATGGCTGCAGTCATGCGGGCCATTCCCTCCCCCACACCTGCCATGGCTGCAGTCATGTTGTCCATGCGGTCACCCACACCTGCCATGGCCGCCGTCATGCGGTCCATGCGGTCACCCACACCGGCCACATTGCGCCCAATCTTGTAGAGCTGGAGCTATATGGCACCTTGCTGCCGTGCCTGGCGCTGATGGATACGCAACATGCGTCTTTCGACGCTCATTTGCGCCAGCCCCTGTCCATTGCCCCTCCTGCTGATTGCTGCAGTGGTGTGCTGGCGAGACCTGCCACGCCTGCTCTGCTGGCCTGACACTGTGGCTGGCTGCTGTGTTGCCGCTGTCGCGGGCCCAGATGTAGTAGCACCAGCTGCTGGTGGTGTCACAGCAGGCGTTGCTGGTGCGGCAGGGACTGGAGGCACACTAGTCGCGCGCCTGGCTGCGGCTGTAGTTGGTGCGCCAGACGCAGGGGGCATAATAGTCGCGGGCCTGACTGTGGCTGTAGGTGGTGCGCAGGGGGCACAATAGTCGCGGGCCTGGCTGCGGCTGTAGGTGGTGCGCCAGACGCAGGGGGCACACTGCTGGTGGACCTGGCTGCTGGTGTTGTTGCAGCGGCAGGGGCTGGTGCCTGTGTTTGTGGTGGCACCTCCTCCTCCTCCTGGGCCTCCTCATCAATTAGCAGCCTTTCGCTGTCGCTGCTTTCAGCGCCACCTGTGAGGGTAAGTGGCCGATCATTAGTTGCATGTATCTGTCAGACGTGCAGTTGCTACATGCATGCTGGGTGACATTCCCTGACTGGCAGTGGCTTTGCGTACTTTGGAACCTGTCTGGCTGCATTGTGGTACTACTACATTGTGGCCACACTACATTTCCCACAATGCTTCAGGGAATTCCCTGATGTGCAACAATGGCATGACTATGGAACATTATGGGAGCCTATATGGTCATGGACATTCATAGGGGACAGGGTCGCAGTCGCATGCCACTTACCTTGGGTGTCTTGGGTGGGGCGGGATGAGTCCAGACGTGTGAAGCCAATGCACGCCTCCCTCTCAAGGGTGTCTTCCACCTGGTCCTCCAAGGCTGTGTTTGGAGGGACTGTAGGTCCGCCACCTCCAGTGCCCGATGCCTCTCCAAGGCGCTCCGCCACCTTCTCTTTGGCACGACCTCGGAGGTCGTACCATCTTTTTTTAAGTTCGTCGAGTGACCTATCGGCCACACCCACGGAGTTGACGGTGGAGGCTATTCCCTGCCAGATCCTCCTTTTTTCCTGCTCCCGGACCCTCCTGGAGTCTTTGCCAAACAGTTTGGCGTGGTTGGCCACCACCCCTTCGATCAAATGCTCCAGCTCCTGGTCTGAAAATTTGAGCTTCCTCTTCCGCCCTGTGGTGCTGCTGGGGCCAGGAACAGGTTCCTCAGACATGGCAGCAATGTTGTTGCAGCGTAGGAATCACCAGTTGAATAGCAGGAGCTCTTCCACTTGCTCACTCGAGGTCTACCTCACTGTGGTGAATGGGGGTGGGAACTGTCTGCTTCCTGGTTGTGATGTCATCACTGTGCTCGAAATGCGACTTCCCGTTTTCCCGATCTCGTGATTTTGCGATCTCGCAATTAGCGATATCGCAAATAGCGATATCGCTATTTGCGATATCGCAATCCCGACGCGGGTAGCCCGAAATAGCAATTTTTCTGCGATTATCGTTAATCGCAAACGGAATTTGCGCCCGCGTATGAATCGCATTTTTTTATCGCTAATCTTCATGAATTCAGATTTGCGATTTCTCAATAGCGAATCACAATTTTTCGCTATTTGAGAATCGCAAATCCCGTTTTTCATGAATCAGGCTGTAAGCACCAACAATACGGAGCATAGAGGGAATACAGATTCTGGTCGCCCTCCACTCAAAAAGTCATAAACAACAACAAGACCAGAATCAGACCGACTGCAAGGAATACTAAATTATCATATTTCCTAATGAAGTAAAACAGACAAGACATGTAGTTTTCTACATAACCCTCTTTATACTCTAATCAGTAGTATGTGTATATAACATAAAACCCCTTCTCAACACTTTGTTGACAGTTTTTAAGATATTAGGGACTCATAAACAAGCATTCAGTCCCTTACACACACTCATTTGTGTAAAAAATGTGGGAAAAGGCTAAATGACCACTCACGGGCGCAACACCAAGCGGGTAACTGGCAGATACTCACCAGATAAGCCCATTATTATCATCATTGGCGGTCATTAAGCCCAACAGAAAGGTGTCCAAAAGAAAATATCAGAAGTGTAAAGGTGCGTGCAGTGAAGTGGAAAAGTGAATCACACCTCAAAGTGTGGAAAAAAAGTGGTTAAAATTGAAAGGATTTGCACGATACACACCACTTTTATTCTTTTTCTCAGTGAACCCGCTCAAATAAAAAAAAACAGCTTAGGATGCTATGTATGCATACCGCTGTTAGATGCCAACATGTTTCTCTGCTTTACACATTTTATGCAGATTCATCAGGGCCAAGCTTTTTTCCGCCACAGCACCGAATATTGGACACGTCAATCTAAAAAACTGTCAACAAAATTGAAATAAAAACACATAGATATCATGTAAACATACAGCTCCTCTAAATGTGGCCATGTCATGGTACATCAAGGATCAGTCGTGCCGAGGCGTTTTGGATGCGTTGTAGTCGATTGATGAGCTTGGTCGGGGCTCCCGCGTAGAGGGCATTTCCGTAGTCAAGTCTGCTGCTGACGAGGGCCTGGGTGACTGTCTTACTTGTATCTGTCGGGATCCATCTGTAGATCTCACGGAGCATGCGGAGGGTGTTGAAGCAGGAGGAGGAGACGGCGTTGACTTGCATGGTCATTGAGAGCGTTGAGTTGAGTATGATTCCCAGATTGCGTGCGTGGTCGGTGGGGGTCGGGCTGCCCCCCAGTGCCGTTGGCCTCCACGAGTTGTCCCAGGCTGATGGGTTGGAGCCGAGGATGAGGACCTCCGTCTTGTCCGAGTTCAGCTTCAGATGGCTGATCTTCATCCAGTCGGCGACGGCCTTCATTCCTTCATGGAGGTTGGCTTTGGCGGTGATGGGGTCCTTGGTGAGGGAGAGGATCAGTTGGGTGTCATCTGCGATTATGTTGTGGTTGTGCTGTCGGGCGACGTGTGTGAGCGGGGCGATGTAAATGTTGATCAGTGTCGGGCTGAGCGAGGATCATTGGGGTACGCCGCAGATGATCTCGGAGGCTTCGGAACGGAACGGGGGAGGCGGACGCTCTGGGTTCTGCCGGAGAGGAAGGAGGTGGTTCATTCCAGAGCCTTGTCTCGGATCCCTGCGGCGTGAAGGCGTGCTCCTGGTGTGAGGTGGCAGACGGTGTCGAAGGCGGCGGAGAGGTCTAGGAGGCTGAGTGCTGCAGTCTCCCCCTTTGTCTAGCAGGGTCCTGATGTCGTCGGTGGCGGTGAAGCGGGCGGTCTCGGTGCTGTGGCTGCTGCGGAACCCTGACTGGGAAGGGTCCAGGATTCTGTTCTCTTTGAGGTATCGGGTTAGCTGTCTGTTAATGACTTTCTCTATGACCTTGGCCGGGAAGGGGAGCAGAGAGATGGGTCAGAAGTTCTTGAGGTTTCTTGGGTCTGCCTTGGGTTTTTTGAGTAGGGTGTTGATCTCAGAGTGTTTCCAGCTCTCTGGGAAGGTTGCGGTCTCAAGGGAGAGATTGATGACGTTGCATAGATGGGGTGCGATGGAGCTGCTTGATTTGTTGAGGAAGTGGTGCAGGAATGGGTCTGATGGAGAGTCAGAGTGGAATGTGCTCATGGTTTTGATGGTGTCATCGACGCTCACACTGGTCCAGGCTTGCAAGGGGACGTGGTTGATGGTGTGTGGAGGGTCTGTTGAGTTGCTGTCTGTTTGGTTAGTAGTGGTAATATGCCCAGAGTCCTAAGGTGACCAAAATGAGGTCCAAGAAAATGGAGGAGTAAGGCAAATAGTTTGGGGGAAGACCACCCTGAGGCCGACAGGTCTAACAATAACTGTCCCGCAACTGAATCCTGTAAAAGTTGCTAATTAGTTCTCAGTCTCCAGAAACACTTCAGCCATGATACATAGGTTAAAAGTGGACAAATGGCATTATAGGAAATCCTCCCTAAGATACCTAGTCGAGTACAAAGTTTTTGAGGGCTCAATTGAAACAAATTCCATTAATATGGCACTGCTTCCAATTATGGTATAAAAATAACCTGGCAACATCATATTAAAACATTGCAAATTAGTATTCCCAATGTGCCTCGACATGTGAAGCACTAAAATGTCTATACTGCACCATTTATCTCTCAAATAAACATCATTATAAAAATGTTGACAAAAAAAGTTAAAATGTCCTGAATGAGAAAAAGTTAATGTAATTATCTTAAAGTTGAACAATTCCACTTACCTAAAAATTGTTGTGTGGCGACTCTTCATGCAATAACTAAAAAAAACATTCAATATTTTCTCATCAATGGATCTTGTTCCCTGCATCATAATTGCATCAAATTAATTTTATTTTGAGGCTATGCCTGATATATTCCAGCAAATCACATTTACATTGGAAAAATAGTTTTCAGACTTATCGGATTACCTGGAAAGCAAACCTCCATTTGGGAGCCTGAAAGTCGTCCCCTCCAATCCCTATGCGCAGTTCTTTTTTACACATGGCACATTATGGTTAATCATGACAGGATGCTTCTGGTGAAGTTCATCCCCTTCAAATGTGACCAGGAGCAGCCACTTCTGTAGTCCCCCCTCTATTCAGTAAGTCCGGTAGAGTCAGTTCGGACAGTGATTAAAAATGATTTTACATTACAATAGGACTCAGAGGTGTTAGGGGGAATAAGGGCAAAAATCCGGGGTTCAGGCACATGTTGTCACACTGCAAGTGTCCCAAAGTTAATAACTCAAAGGCAGTAAACTGATATGCTCACTCAAGCAAAGGCTAGACAGTTCTTGTAAGAGAAGACTCTTGGCCAAAAAGGGGTACTCCAAGTTAAGGGCAACACAGTTCCCTTTGGATCTTTTAAACCTTGTCCCTACACAAGCCATCCTCCTCATGAATAATATACTCTCTTATTGGGCAAATTTAAAGTTTGTGTGCTTAATTAACCTTCTTTTTTTTTTAAGCTGCGTTGTTGTTTCAGCTGACTTTTTTCAGAGCACTTGAACATTACTAAAATTGCCACTTTTGGACTGGCTTAAGACGGAAGGTTAAGACAGGATGGTGGAATAGACTGTTTTGGCTCCCCATTACATTCATTTAAATCAAATACCCTTGGCCTCCTCGCACTAATGGTATTTTGCCCACTGGTAGCTTGCTGTTCATGGGGAACAAAATTAGAAGTTGAAGTGTTGATGAGGGAAGAAAAGATGTAAATAAAAAATGTATTTGTAAGGCAGCGAAAGACAGGATCCACAGAGAGGCTAAAATTGTTGGAAGAGCATGTATCTACCTTCCTGGTAAGAATGGGGGCATGAGGGGGAGCACACAGATTGGTATTTTTCCCTTCAATAGTGCATCTGGGATCTAATAGGGAACTCGGAAAACTCTTAATAACATATTCAGTTTATCATAAAATATGCCTGAGTTAGAAACACCCCTTCTAATTTCAGAATCTCAATTATAGTGCCCATAGGGGGATTCACTGGCCCAACAGTTGGTTTGGGGGGCCATATGCCCCTTATTTTCTTATGGGATAAAGTCCAGCTTCATGTAAGCAGGAGGAATCCAGAGCAATAGACTCAATGTTCTGGCCCAAATAGTTTCATATATCTGAGTACTGGAAGCAATCCTGCAAGTAAAGTTGGAGTGGGATCACTGCGAGTACCATTTGAGATGATGTTTACCGCCCTTTCCTGAAACAAGTTCACATTACTACTCTTATGCTCCAAAATAGATTTAGTGCTGTCCATTTTACACTTGAACATTGCAACACTGAGGGGAAAAGTACCCAGGAGATAAGAATTATTACCTGGTAAACTCAAGATGTTGACTTGTCCTTACAACATTTATGCACACGATTTCCCTACACAACCACTGAGTCCAACCGATAAACAGGAGCCCGGGTCAACATTTTTTCAAAGAGTCAAACTTTGACCCTTGCCATTTATCTGGGAGCCAAGAAGGGTGGTTCAGTCCAACCTCATTTGGATGAAGATGGGCCTGCCGTTGGCCTGGGCTTAACCCTGATACGACCGCTCACATACCCCTCAAAGGTATCCAAGAATACTCCTCGGACTAGAAGTCCGATAAAATTGAATTGTGCATCGTACATAGCAACAAAGCTTCAAGCACTTTGTTGGTATGAATGTGTTAGTCATCCACCCCTCTGAGGTATTCGAACAGACTCCTGGGACAAAAATTGCAAGGAGAGGCCAATCTCCTCCACTCCCCTAGCTATCTGAGCAGATTCTCCTGGTACTAGAAGCCCTCTAAAATCCAATAGTGCATTCCACGCAGCTAGAAGCGATCATACTTTGTAAGTGTGTAGAGGGGACTTCCTTCCACACATCCCCTCCGAGGGATCCGAGTAGTCTCCTGTACTAGAAATCCTCTAACATTCAATACTATATCCAGTGCAGTGGGAAGGCTTCACACACTTTGAAGGTAGGTGTGTGGCCCACTTCACCATTCCCTCAGAGGTATCCAAGCAGATTCTTAAGACTAAAGGTTCTCTAAAATCCATTAGCGCATAAATATATAAAAAGACAAATAAAGGCTACATTGCATTATGAGACCATGCTCCAACCTCAGTTTTACTCTACATCCCAACTTAAATACATAATAACAGTCACTGAAAGTGAAGATGAGAAAGAATTCAAGGATGCTGAAATAATACCCTGAGCAAGTGGAATAACTGTACTAGGCAAATATGATAATGGAAGTCATATGTAGCATAGCAAGATTGAAATTGGGTAAAGTGTTAGGACCTGTTAGATTTAAACCCCTATTTTGAAAAACCTTCTGTAGGACACATGCCCCTATCCTAGTGTTTTTCTATGATACTAGTACAGTAACTTTTACCATGTCAGAAGCAGTGATCAAATTCATCCCAAAGCCGGATAAAGACCACATATTTTGTGATTAGTATAGGCACATTTCTTTATTGATTGTAGATGTAACACTGTACACTTGTGTTGTGTAATTCCTATACAACCTATACAGGATCTGCACATTTGTATGACATAAACTGTGGGATTGGTGGCAGACTGAATCTGTGCACTCCCACCGGGTATGTTAGCCTGTCTGTGTCAGCTATCTCACTGCGCCACTATAATCTTCTTTTACCAAGGAGAGAATAGATTCTGGCAACCTCGAAACATGACAACCCGGATCCCTCAGAATCGTGGAAACAATATACTACCTTTAGCTCAGTCACTCGTGCTTACTTATTTTGGCTCAGAGATACACAGAATAAACACGCTGGGTGTTTTCAATAAGAATTTATTGAACAGTTGTTATTCTAGTGTAGAATAGATCAGCTGCAACAATCATTAGACAGTAGCAGAGATACATGATGAGAAGTACTATGAAAGTAAAAGGATGGTTATCTGAGAATGAGAGAGTATGGGACCCCATCCTGTTCTCGAGTAGGACACCCCACGAGGGATGTTAGATCACTGCGAGCTGGAGTGTCTGCATGCAGGAATCCAATATCTCTGGTCAGTTTGTCAGCCGGGAAGTCTCGGTCTCTCTGTCCTTCTAAGCAAGATGTGATGTATATATACCCATAGGTCTTCCCAGGGTTCCTCACCTGCTGTGTTACTGTGTCATTCCACAGGTCGAGGTCGGGTCCGAACTTTATACAGAGATATTATACAGGAGATGGTAGTCCTGCTGTGCTTCCAAGAAACCTCAAGCATAATGTATGAGATTCGAACTAGGGAAAAACCCACATTCTGAATGCAGTGTCGTAGCTAGGTAAAAGTTCAGTCCCTAAGAACTTTTATTTATGTAATGTAGGGAAGAATATAGGTGAAAGGTTGCAGTTTTACATGCGCCTATATAGGGTACTTAAATGGAATATAGCACCCACTCCTCTTCCGAATAGACACCATTTGTAACTTATTACGGTACCACCAGCCTAACTAGATATAGGTATGCACAAAGTTCATAAAACATTTGTTTTGCTAAAATGTTTTAAACTTCTAAAAAAGATTCTAAAAAATCTTTTAAAAGAAAATGTTTTCAAAGCCATTTCTCTAAAGTGTCCGTAGTTATAGTCCGACACACTATAAGCATCAGAAAGCCATGTATGTCCAATAAATGAAAGGAATGTCAATTTTGTTTTTGAGTTCCAAATCTGAGCTTGTTTAAAAAAAAATGGTGAATTTCTTCCAGCACACAGTGAGCCAAATGAGTCAATTGTTTATGTGTCCTGGGTGGTAGGTGCAACATTTTTGTTGCTTACTTCCATAGTAGACGGCCCCTTTAACACCTTGCAGAGTACGTCAATTGAGCAATGATGATGTTCCCCGCTGTCTGCAGCCAGTGCTGGGGCAGCCTGTGCGCCGTCCAATTCCTGAGTGTCAGTGGAGGAGCTAGTGTCCATACTAACAAGTGCAGTTACTACCTGTGGTGCCTCAAGGAATGCCGCCATCAACATCGGAATACGCTGAGGGCACTGCAGAACATGGGCTGTTATCGAGTCCAGTAGAGCATTCACGTCCAGCTGCACATATGATGTGAGTGTCAAACAAAAGTCTAACATGGATGCTTCTCCGCAAAACAGGCATTGGAGAACACGTACGACGCAGTCCATCCAGACTGGTTGAAATGACAAGAACGAAGATGCACTAACAGGTACATGCATCATTAAATGAGTTTGCGATTCCTTAATTGCGATTTTTAAGGAATCGCAAATAAGGAATTGCAAAACGCAATGCATCACGAAAATAGCGAAAAAATAAGGAATCTGTAAAATTTGCAGAATTTATTGCGATTTCTTGTGTTTGCGAATTCGCAAATTGCGATTTTGCAATTTCCGGGGTCGCAAATTCATGCATGTTGATGACATCAGAACCAGGAAGTGTGCTGGCCAAGCCTCATTTTCAGTGCTGAGGCTCAGGGGGAAGGGGGAGCTGGCTCTGGGAGCAGAGGAGAGTGAGAGGGAGAGAGACTGAGTACACCTGCAAAGAACTGAAAAATGGAACCTGAAAATCCAGCCGAGGACAGCCAAAGTGCAAGGAAAAGAATAGTTAAATTCTCAGAGAGAGAAATAGAAACTCTAATTGAGGGTGTAGTGCACAGCAATGAGAAGCTGTTTGGAAAAGCTTCACTGAAGGTACCTGAGCAGGAAAAAAGGAAGATATGGATCAGGATTCAGAACCGAGTCAATGCCATTGGGGTGACTCACCGTACCACAGAGGAACTGAAAAAGAGATGATACGACCAGCGCTGTCGTGCCAAGGCGCGCATTGAAGACCGTTTGAAGGAGGCACATAAGACAGGAGGGGGCACACCACCAGACACTGAAAACACTCCCATGGAGGAATTGGTGGAGTCAACAATTCAGCCAGAAGCTGTTGTTGGTGTCGCGCAGCTGGACACCTCAGGAGCTGCACACCCGTCTGAAGGTAAGAGGAATGCATGTTTATATTGTCCCAATTACTGAAGTCAGGATGTCAGCTCAGCACAGTGTAAGCGCACACTGTAAAGCATGTACTACAATTCCATTCCTAAGGGAAGTGCATCATGGGAGTTGTAGTCAGGCCAAGTAGTTACAATGACACACACACACACATGCCAAAAACGGTTTCAAATAGTGTTGCAGATGTTCAAAAGAACATGAAATGTATTAATTGTGAACTGTGAAATAACCTCACAAGCATACATTGATGCTGTTTTGCACTGTTTAACCTCACAGATGCAGAACGTGATGAGGCCGGGGACAGTGATGGTCTGGAAATGCACCACAGCAGCACATCAGAACATGAGGACACACCAGCTCTGCCAACTACCCAGTCATGTGTGCCTCATTCCCGTAGGTCACCTGTCCCAACACTGTGTCCCATGGCGTCTGATGATGAGGTCAGTGCTGCACCTGCGGTCAGTGTACGTCAAAGATTTAGTGCCACACCCATACCAACACAGATCCGGAGAGGCAATCGCAGATTACAATGGAGAAGACGCAGAGCACGCAGACCACAGCAGGTGGAGAAGACAAATCTGGTCTGGGGTGGCTTGGAGGGACAGATGCTCCGTTCACATCGCCTGCAGGGCAAGAACACTCGATTAGTGAAGGAGGAAATAGCTAAGATGTCAGGCAACATTGCAGTACTGGCCAGTAGTGTCCAGGAACTGACAATGGTCATGCAGGAGGGTCATGCATCGCGCAATAGACAGCACCGGCAACTGATGCAGCAGCTCAAACAGCAAGGAAAGTCAAACAATAGGCTGGCCACAGCCACAACACTGCTGGCGCGTAGATCTGTGACAATGCAGACCGAAATGTGTGATTGGAGCGGAGATGTTGCCAAAGCACTAGATAAAGTGACAAATGCGGTAGAGATGATGAATGCATCTACTAGCAGAGTGAACATGACTGCACAGGAAGAAAGTAGTGAGTGTGCCTCCAGCCTGAGCAGTATAACAATGCCTGTTGCAAGTGCAGTGAGAAACAATACACGCAGCGCCACCCCATCCACTACCAACGTAAGGCAAGAAGATGCTGCCTCAGACAGACGTCTGGGTGTTCGAGGCAAAAAACGCTAGGCTCCCATGCTCAAATTTTGCTTTAAATGGTGACCTAACCATTGCCACGATATGACCTAATCACTGACTCTCAAGTACATTTCATTTGAAATTTAGATTTATTGTTTTTGGCCAAGACTCTTGTGACAATTGTCACTTTGGCAGTTTGCTTCAGTTCCCTGGCCACGATTCATTTACATAAAGTATACTTTTCATTGTATGTACTGTGTTTGTGTCATCATTACTCATCTTAGAAGTAATTTTGTGTAATCTCCAATCTGCGCCTGCGCCCTTCTGCTGTGCCTGGTCCTTGTAGGGTAGGGTGCTGTTGCACTTGTTGGTTCCCATTCTCCGAGTCACTATCAGACAGCTCCATTTCCAAACCTCCCTTTGTCGCTATGTTGTGCAGCATGGCACATGCTGCCACTATCTTGCAGCATTTTACGGTATTGTATTTCATTGCTCCTCCAGTATTATAAAGGCATCTAAATCGGCTCTTCAGCAGCCCAAATGTTCGCTCTAACACGTTCCTTGTTGAGATATGTGCTGCATTGTATCTCCTTTTTGCGGCAGTGGCAGGATTGAGATATGGTGTCATCAGGTAATTTCGCAAGGCGTATGCATTGTCACCTACATGTGAGGTATGAAAGGCTGTCAGTAGTTGTTTGACATTAACATTTGTACAAGGAATGGAATGATGTATTGCACATATTTACCTAGCAAATGTCCCTCTCCAAGCTCTCCCCTTGCTAGACGGGTCTGAATGCCACTTTGCCTTAAGATATATGAATCATGTGCACTGCAAGGAAATTGTGACACAATGTCCATAATGATGTTTTTAGCATTACACACAACCTGAATATTGAGGGAGTGATAACATTTCCTATTCCTATACAAATATTCCTGAGCTACAGGGCGACATATTGTCACATGGGTGCAATCAATACAACCCAGTACTTGGGGGAAGCCAGCAATTTGGTAAAACTCCTGCTTGGTCTTTGCAATTTCATGGGCTATGGTAAGGAAAGTTATGTGTGTGTTTATCCGGACCATCATGGCATCAAGGAACGCTTCGAATATTCGTGACAATACACTTTGCGACACACCTCCTGCTACTGCAATTACTCCCTGAAAAGTGCCCGACGCCAGTAGATGTAGGCAACATAAAATCTGGACTTGCGTTGGAATTGCATTGGTCCTATGAGTCTGTTGTTGCAGGATGGGGTCCAATTCATTGATTAGATCATGTATCACTTGGCCATTCAGCCTATACTTATCATATATTTCGTTCTCCTCCTGTCCTAGCAAAGTGATGCGGACTCTGAAGATGCGCTCATTGATTTGCCTCCCTCTCTGTCGAGCAGCTTGAAGCCTCATCCTCCTCGTAATCAGGTACAGCCCAGCCATTTTTAATTCTGGGACTTCATTGTGGGTGTGTTTAAATCAGTTTCTGTTGCTCTTGAGCTGTTTCAGATATGCACTAATTTTTACCATCTGGTTGTGTCCCTTCTTAAATTGCGATTGCAATTTTGCAATTTCTATGAAAATCGCAATTTGTGATTTTTCTTGCATTTCAACTGCGATTCCTTATTTACGAAAAGTTACACATTTTCTCAAAAATAAGGTTGATGCATTGCTACACTGTAAATTGCGATCGCAATTGCTCTTTTGTTGCGATTCCCAATTTTTGCGACTTCTAAATCGCTTGAAGCATATGCCTGTTAGCTCTCTTAGGCGAGGCGTGTCTAGATGTTGTACCATGCGGTCACGATATTTACGCTCCAGGAGTGCTTTTTCCACCTTCTTGGTGACTGGGACATCCATTGTGTAGCAGGTGAAAGACAATCAGGATACCAGCTACTAGAAACAGGATTAGAGGGAGACCTCCGAAGATGCTTCCAAATAGGGAGTGTATGAAGTTTGGTATAACTCCAAGTACCGTCTGAAAGGTACTCAGAAGTCCAGAACTTATGTTCTTAAATAGGTGGACTATGCCTGTCGTATCAAACGTGGTAAAGATCCAATTTACCATTCCTGCGAAATGGAAAGGGCAGTTTGTATTGATAAGCGCCTGTATCTCTGCCGAAGACCTTGCGATCTGGAGATGAAAAGTCTCTCGAGCGGAGGTTAAGGGCACACACGTCTGGAAAAGCATTAAAAAAACATTCAGTGAAGGCCATAATGGCACCTCCCTGACTGTATGTGTCGGTGGAAACAATACATGCATACAACAAGTAACCCTGGAGTTCAAGGTTACCAGATATGCGATTTGACTGTTCAGCATCAAGTAACTCCCATTTGAAAGTAGCCTGGATGCTGCAGTAATCACTGCAGCTGGGGCACCCCTCAAATGACAGGACAAGTTTTCTACAGAACCATTACAAGCCCATGCAGCATTATATCCTGGCAAATGAGCGAACCACTTTAAGCGTTCTCAAAGTTTGTACCGCTTAGAAACACTTCTCGATCCCGAGTCCGGCATCAAAATCTGTATGGTAATTCCCACAATTCCTCAATGTATTCCTTACCCATTTTTTCAGATCTGTTTTCCTGCTTTTGTTCAAGGCAATATTGAAATTGAAAAGTAGTGACCGGTAGAGTTATGTGGCCGTGGATTACCCATTCTGTGGACGATGAATCTGCCATTGTAAATGCTAATCTATCCAGTTTTTCGATACGCAGCCTTGTATATTTAGCTCCCCTTTGTGCCATTTCTATGTGTTTATCTGTTAGATTGTATTCAGAAAACAGAGACATGCTGTTTATAAAACGGCATGGCACATATCCTGCACGCAGAGATGGCAGCATCCAGCTTAACAACATAATAGAACGTCTCTGAGATTGTCCGTGTTGTAATATGGCCTAATCTTGTTCTTGTATGTCTATCCCAGAAGATCCAATGTTGCCTAAGGAATATATCCTGAAGGTCAATGTATTAACCCATTGTCTACCATTGCTAAAGATTTTTCTAGATGTATACAGTCTATCTCACGTAGTCTCTCTGCGGCCTCTTGTTGGGATATTTTCCATATTTCATTGTGAACAGCATAAATGTAATGTTTCTGACATGGCTTCCTAGGACCTAGTAAAAATCCCTGAGATCCACATCCTGTGATAGTAAGGATAAGTATTGTTTCACCTGTGTGAGTGTTGAGGTTTTTAGCCAATCAAGACACAACTTTCCAACACTGTAGGACAGGGGTCTCCAAACCGGTCCTGGAGGGCCGGATCCATGCCAGATTTTTTGGATATCCCCATTGAGATACATGTAGGAATTTTAAAAATCTGGCATGGATCCCGCCCTCCAGGACCGGTTTGGAGACCCCTGCTGTAGGATGTCACTACCCCTGGATTTTCTCTCTGTCCATAATGAGGATCTGGCCTATGGATACTAAACCCTTCGGTTTTTACCCATGAATCTTGCCTGACAACTATTGGTGTCAGTGGGCCAAATTAACGATTGCTTCCAATTGGGGTCTGATCTGTTGTATTGCATTATGTTATCAACTGTAATCTCTTTCTGTGATGTGTTGTTACCCTCAGCGTGTGATGGTGGAGGCATCCAAGGTGTGTTCAAGTCCTTGCTTTTGGCTAGTCCAAGGCAAGATGTCTGTGGAACTGTCTCCTTCAAAAATATGATCCGCTGAGGGATGAGGCATGCTCTAAATAAAGCTTCGGCTCCCTGAACTTGCCATTCTCTAGTACCCCAGACTGATTTTAAGTCTATGGTGTCTTTCCATAAGTCAAAACCTTGTTCAGACAACTGGGAAATAAAGGAAGCAGAGTAAATCTGTTTGGTGTTTGTTAACATATTTTTCTGTGCTGATGTTTTTGCAAACTTATAATAATATGAGTCTGGGTCAGACATATTAAACCCTGAAAAATATGGAAACTTTTGTGAAAATATTTTTGAACTGCCTGTTGGCGGTGTTGGACAATGTTCCTACTTCTTGGTATGTGAACACATTTCTAGGGTTAGCAGATTTGTGCAGAAAGTGATGATCAAAATGTTGATAACAGTATATTGTTTTGAAATCTGGTGTGCTTTCCAATGTTTCCCTACTAGAAAAGCAGAATCATCAGAATATGTACTTGAGGTCATGATATCACTCAACAATATTTTAAATAAATGAGGAATTCTTAAAAGTTCGGTCACACCAAATATATCGAAATCATCCTTGTTTTAATCTATACCATCAGGTATAGGAACTGTTGTAATGTCCACTGATGACAAGCTCTTTGTTCTCGATGAGTTGATTGGTGTGGTTTTAAAATTAGATTCACCTTTTGGGCTGCAGAGTAAGCATGGGCGAATTTTGCAAATCTGGCGTTCGCGAATTTTGCGAATTTGCGAACTCGCAATCCGCAAAATCCGCGAATTCTCGCAAATCTGCGGATTTCTTTTGTGTTCGCAAGGATTTCTGCCAGTTCGCGAGGGTTTTGTACCAGTTAGCAATTGCGAACTTACATGTCGGCTCGCAGCGGTCGCGATTATGTTGTTTCCACGTCTGGTTCATCATCACAGGTTTCCAGCACCCTCTGTTTCACCCCTGCCACCCTCTGTTTCACCCATGCCACCCTCTGGTACATCAATGCCACCCTCTGGTTCATCATCACTGTAGATTATGGGGGGAAAAAGCAAGCACACCTGCCCTGCTTCAACTGACATGAATTAATTTGGGGTTGATTTATTAATGTGTCACTGTTTTAAAATTCCAGTCTGGCACCTGCTTCCTTATCTGTAATTTGCTTTCTGTTGCAGTGCAATTTTTTTTCCCAGGACCTTTGTGGCCTAATTGTAGCTATTCTATGAGCCTGCTGTGAGGGTCAGAGCAGGGTCATACAATTGTTGCAACTAGCAACTGAACTCTGGACGGGCCCCAGTCAGGAAGCACTACAGGGAATGGTTACTAATGATGAGTTTGAACTTTTGCACCTGCTGAATGCTTTCACTTTTTCAAAACTCGTTTTTCTGCAGACAAGCATTACAGCAACTGTAATGCCCCAAACAAGCTTACTTGTGAAAGTTGATTTCTAAACCAAAAGTGATCCAAAGAAAGTCAAAAGGCCTCAAATCCAGAAAAGTGCAGGCAAATGTCAACCTGAGGAGTTATTCTGATAAAAACCATCATTTTCAGAAGGTCTATGCTGCTTGCTAGTGGTTTTCTTGTGAAGAATTGCAATTTTTGTAATTTCGCGAGTGCGAGATTGTTGCTGCCGGCCGCACCTACATGTTCGCAATTGCGAACTTACACCGCACGTCGCAAAATTGTATCACCAAGAAAAAAAAATCCGCTGTGTGCGAATTTGCAGATTTTCGGTAAATTCGCGAGCGTTCGTGGATAGCGAAATTTACCGAAAATCCGCAAAATCCGCGAGCGGAACGGATTTTCCGCCCATGCTTACTGCAGAGCTTTGTCAAAGGTATTTTCCATTGATAAACATGCTAAAAACTGTTGCTAAGCCTAACCAGCAAAGAAAGAAAAGCATCCCAGTGATTACCCATAGTTCTACCCAAGGTGACAAGCAGGTAAGTCTTATTAAGAAATTTGCAAAAGTCTTTAACTTGCTGCTTGCATGATTTTTGAGCTGGCATTGTTTCTGGTCCACTTGGATCCAAAGAAAACATATCAAAGTTTATGAAGTAGCCAGAAGCAGTTCGATCAATTGTTGGTATTGTATCAGGATTTGTGAAAATCATACTTTGCTCGGGTTGATGTAGAGATCTGTATTTGGTTGGATTGAAATTTGTCTTTCAATTTGATTCTGAATTTGAACTTCAGGTTCAAGAGAAATTAGTTCCATAGCAGTATTTCATAGTCCTTCATTACGTACAGGGACTCTTTGAACGAGATGAGTCCGTTTGAACTTTGTCAATTGTAGCGAGAGGAGGGCGTCTGCTAATTTGGAGTTCATGTGGCCTACTACTCAGTATTGGCCACATAGTGTGGCTTGATTAGGTAAAATGAGATACATATTTTCTCCTTATTTCTTGCAAGAGGCTGTAGAAGTACAATTCTTGTACAGGCTTTCTGTATGACGGCCCAAATTCTTTCTTGTCTGCTATCTTCTCACTGACCAGATCTCTGACTTTTGAGTTCCAGCCAGGTCTTGCCGTCACTGCTTTGACTTCCTCAGTGGCAGTTTTTTTCAGATGGACATTACTTTGTTGTGTCCTGGATTCATTTAGATCCTGTAAAACAGCCAAACAATCATGGATGTCAAAAGGCTTTTCATCCGCCACTGCACCTTTACAATCAAGATCAGGTACCCACATTCTTGTCCCAAATAGGACCTCATATGGAGTGACCCCCCTGCAGAACTTCTTGGCATGTCATTCAATGCTCTCTGCACTCCATACAGATGTTTTAGCCAGCTCTCACCCATTCCTAATACTCTAGCTGTAAAAGACTGCTTTAAGTCTCGGTTTTTCCTCTCCACAACCAAATTTCTAGCAGGATGGTATTGCGAGGAGTACCGCAATGCTACTCCCAATCCTCGCATGGCCTCCTTGTAAGCCAGAGAGCTAAATGCAGGGCCCTGATCAGAATGCAATGTGCCAATTGCCTATGTCCCTATGAAGACTCACAAATCTTTTATAACAGTTCAAGCATCAGCTGAGCGTTAGGGTCACACCCATAGGAATCTTGAGCAGAAATCCACTGCAACTATGATGTACCTGTAAGCCCAATCTCTTTGTAAGGGGCCCCCCGTGGTCCACGTAAACACACGCTAGTGGTTTGTCAGATATTAATAATGGAGTCTGCGCTGGAAGTGTTAGAGGGGAATCTTTCATCTGCTGGCAGATGTTGCATTAAAAGACTTAGGGCCAGATGTAGGTAGCCCAATACCGGTTGGTAACAGACAAAATTACCGAACTTCGGCCATTACCGACTGGTATTGGGCATTTGAGATGTAGGGGGCAGGTTTAAGGATTCAGTAATTTACCGAACGGTAATTTAAGGAATCGGTAAATACCAAAATACTGAATACCGATTCGGTAAATTACTGAATCCTTAATTTAGGGAGCACTCAAGTGAGTGAATTTTTCATTTAAGGATTCGGTAGTTACCATCAACTACAAGTTGGAAAACCTTTGAAAAAGCAAATTTGTGCTTTTCCAAAAGTGCCATGTGGCAGATATACATGCCCTTAAGGCATTTATGCGTGCCACATGTGCACCCATGCACTATTCAGGGGTGCAACAGGGTGTCAATGTGACGCCCTGCCACCCTTGTAAGTCTTCCACTATTACTGATATGGTATTTTCTGAATCAGTAATTCTCATTCATTCCTATGGGCCACAAGGCTCATAATAATGAATGGGAATTACCGATTTGGTAAATAACGAATCGGTAATTACCGAATTTTACCGATTCGGTAAAATGTACCGAATTTTTTCCTACATAGCATTTACCAATTCTAAAATACCGAATCGGTAAAATTCGGTATTTTAAAATCGGTAAATGTAGATTACCTATATATGGCCCATAGTCTTTAGTCTGCTTTGTTAATCCTGGCCACCAATAGCATTGTTTCAATTAAGAAACAGTCGCGGTAACTCCTGCAAGTACAGAACCTATCCCTTCGTATGCTATTAGAATTAAACCTAACCAACGATACATGTTTGGAATTACTTTATCCCCCACTCCAGGAATCTGAGCAAATGGAATGTTAATGGCATCTAACGATTGCGCATGCCACGTAATATTGTTGCTTACTTCATATGGCAGGTTGAGCAGATCCGTCAGTGCAAATTATATATTCATACTGATGTAGAGGCATTATTTCATTTGGTAGAGGATATTCTTGTTCGTATTGCAGAAATGCTTGTGTCTTTAGATTTTGGTGATACCTGCATTCTACATCTGTTGCAGTGAATTAGCCCAGTGTATCCATCTCAGATGTAAGGCTTTAGCTTTAAGAACACTTGCTTTTGTTGCAGCCTCTAAACCGGGAACCGGAGTCACTATTATTATTTGTTTCCCCTGAGCCAGTGCTGTTACTCACACTACAGCAGTCTGTACTGCTGTTGAATCTTTTCTGTAGATGCGAAGCGCATCGCAGCATTTGTGTATGTTTAAACGTGTCTGTAATTGTTTGGAAGCTATCATGTCAGCTTGTAAGAAATAAAGAGTATCTGTGCGTTCCTGTGTCCATTGTCTTACTGAAAAATCAGGTTTTATTAAGTCGTAGAAAGGTTTTACTCTTTCTGCGTAATCCAGAATGTATATTCTACCAAAATTTAGGACTCCCCGTATTGACTGTAAATTTCTCAATGAATTTGGAGGTTGGAGCAGTGTGCATTTTTCCCAAAAATTGGCTGCTATACTTTCTCTTCACTTGAAAGCTCATACGCTAAAAACAGGACACTGAGGTAGGCAATTTTTGATTTTTTAAAGTTAAATTTGTAGCCCTCAGATGCGAATCCCAAAATGATGGTATACACTCCGTTCAAGTGCTCTTCTAGGTTAATTGTCCATCAGATAAATATCATGCACATAGGACAATGCCTTTTCATCTAATTTTTGAAGTAACTCAGGGGCATATTATCAAGAACTGCGATAAAATTATCGCTGCTTTAGCGGCTGAAAATTGCTGCTAAAAAATTCGATAATTGGCTTGATAATATGTCCTTGTGAATTCCCATAGCAGCCCAGGACTGGTGTTAACCTGGGCTGCTATGGGAATTCACAAGGACATATTATCAAGCCCATTAAAATCTGTTTTAGCCGCAGTTTCCTGCTGCGAATGCGGCGATATATTATCGCAGTTCTTGATAATATGCCCCTCAGTTACTCTGGCCGAAACAACCCCGGGCTGTTCTTATACCCTTGGAGGAGATTACAAAATTGCCTCTGGGACCCTAGCATTGAGAATGCTGTTAGATACCTGCTTTCAGGTGCTATGTTTTGGCAGAAAAATCCATTTGAGATATCAAGTGATCTTTTATATTTTTTCCGCATATTGTTATTCTTTAGTGCGACACTGTGTGCATTTTGAACTGCAAATGTCTTCATGCAAGTGTTTAAATGTCTGTAATCTAAAACTAAATGATATAAATTGTCAGGTTCATGACCGGAAAAAAAAGGATTATTCATTGGTGAGGTGCAATTTTCGATCACTCCTTGGTATTCAAGTTTATCTAAGATCTCCCTGACCTGTTTTTTTAGCTTCTTGTTTTATTGGACACTGCCTCTGTGCATTTGGAGTATTTTTTAAAGGAATTAATTGGTGGGTTGAATCCTAATCCCATCCAACAAGGTTTATGTATAATGCTGGAGCTTAGGCTACTGCCCACTCCTACGCATATGTGTGTTTTAAATGACTGGATTATGGTCTGAGAATGTCAGTAGATTTACTGTTTCCCCTTTAGGGCAATCCATGACGAATGCTGGTGGCCAATCTTGTTCAGCTAACAAAATGTCATAGCCAAATGTCAGGTTCTCCCAAAAGAGATCTCTCACTGTTCTACATTTGTCCTCCTATCTCCGGCTTCGGATCCCAGGCAGATGTGTTTACGCGAGGATACCTTTCATAATTTGTAGGCGCCTTTGACGTCCTCTCTAAAACCTAGACATTCTACAGTTCATCCAGGACCTGGGATCTCTACTGTTCCATTCCAGCCCAGCCAAATCTGTTTCTCTAGACGGCTTTTAAAGTTCCCCAACTGGACAGACCTAGCCTCCTATCTTTTGGCAGTCCACCTTCATTTTTGGTTGTTGTACCGAACACGATCAGATCCTTCTTGTTGCAGTCCTGATACCAGCTCTTTGCACTGTTGTTTATCTTCGACTTCGCACCCTTAATGCAACCGATAGCTGCTTTTATCATTCAAAGTACGTTGTCCAGCTCCCCGTGGTGTTTTAAACTACACAATCTGTAGAAATTCAAGTGGTCCTCCTGAAGAAGGCGTATGTTACTACGAAACGTGCGTAGAAATGGTCATCTTATTTACTTAATTTTCCAAAACCCTTGTAATATTATACTATTTGATGTTGATATTCTTGTTTTTTATGATTTGATGAAATATTTTTTATGTATTGTGAGTCCATGATATGTATGTGACATTGAAATTGTTAACTCTTATATGCAATAATAAAATGAACAACATTTTTTTTAAACTTTCCTTGTTTGTCAGTACACTGTGGTCCTGTTTATCAATTTGTATGTGTTACACCTGACTCCAGACAGGTATTCAGTTGCCTAGGAATTAATATTACTTAAACTACAATTGTCATCCCCCATCCAGAGTGTTATTTCATAAATTCCATCAGGTTCTGGAGAGCTATTGTTATCTCTGCCACACTGTTTAGCATCGTAAGAGCCCATTCCCTGTTCAGTAGTCGCATCCTCAGAATTCGGGGCATGTCTGATCTTTAGACCTACAATATTCTTCTTTTTAAACTGTGGCTTTTGCTTTGGTTTCTCTTCTTTTTTAGAAGAGTAATCTTGAGCGTGCTGCTGGTCTCTGGACTTTGTACGCTCTTCTTGTCTGTCTGACCGTCCTTCCCTCTCGAAGTTTTTCAATCAACCCTGAAAGGAAAGAGAGGAACATGTATCAGTATCCAGATACCTGTCAGGTTTCCTAATATTATCTCTATTCTTAAGGTTGTACCTCTTCCTCAGAGGGCTCCTGTGCAGGAGTTCTACCTCTGGATTGAGATCTGTTTCCTTTAAAGTGTTATTGTTTTTATTGTACCACCTCTTCTTAGTTGAAGCAGATATCTGCTTGGAAGTTTCCTTTTCAGGACTGCCCATCAGTTGTGGTTTTAAAGCTTTCCCACCCAAACTGACTTTGCCTAATTCTGAATATGCAGTTTCAATTATTTTTGGTAGTTAGTGTTCCTGTTCTAAAGGACTGAACTCCCTTAGGTGTTGGCGCATAGCGTGTGTAATGTTTGTGGTGTGATTTTAGTTGCGGTACTCTGAGCTTGAGTTCCATTTGTTGCAACCATTGCTGGTTGGACTGTAAGTGTCCTCATGATGAAGTGTGTCAAGTTTCTGTAGATGTTTATCAATTCTTTGTGTTGTGTGAGTAAGTCTCCTGGGGGTATTGTTTCAATGTCAGGATGTGGTGTGTAGGCTGCTAATAAAGCCAAAGTCGCTCTTTCTCTTCCAAGCCAACCGAGTCTTACTCTTCTTACTATGTGGGTAGGGCGCCTTTAAACCAATATAAGTGTTTCTGGTACGGGAGTGGAACCTCAGTGTCTTCAAATGAACAATATTCAGCTGGTGCATCTCCTTCTGTGTAGGAGTGTAATGTTTGTGTTCTTGCATTTGCTGCTAGGAATGTAACCCATGAATAAAATACCTCTGTTCCATATGATTTGTGTGCCTTAATCACAAATACTACTGTACCACCCTTAGGTGTTAAACCATGCTCTAGCAGTTTCAGGGTGACTGCATTTCTAAAATGTTCTGCAATGTGTATTGCATCTGCATCTTCTTCTCTGGCTGAGAGGTGTTGATCTTGTATTACATCATCTCTGTCATTTTTGTAAAGAAGAGCATTCCAAGGGAACAACTAAGATAAGGTTTGTATGCACAATGTAGGAACAATGTGTCCTTCAAGCTTGATTAACCAACAGGCAATAAATAGGATTTTTTCGCCTACTCAGCTGTGGTGGAGTTTGTGCCCACCCACTCCAGATATCTCTAGTTTTGTGAGTAGAGGTCTATTGGAATAACACAACTGAACTACTCAGATTCTACTGTTAAATAAGTACCCAACCAATGTTGGCGTTGCTATGTTGTGTAGTTCCTATATAACCTATACAGGATCTGCACGTCTGGATAACATAAATTGTGGTATTCATGGTAGACTGAATCTGTGCACCCCCATCGGGTATGTTAGCCTGTCTGTGTCAGCTAGCTCACAGTGCCATTATAATATCCTCTTACCAAGGAGAGAATAGATTCTGTCAACCTCAGAACATGACAACCCTGATCCCTCAGGATTGTGGAAGCATTATACTACCTTTTGCTCAGTCTCTCATGCTTACTTAGTTTGTCTCAGAGATACACAGAATAAACAGGCTGGGCATTTTCAATAATAATTTATTCACCAGTTGTTATTCTGGTGTAGAATAGATGAGCTGCAACAACCATTAGACAGTAGCAGAGAGATAAGATTAGAAGTTCTAAGAAAGTAAAAGGATGGTACAGTTCTACCATCTTGCAGTAATCAAGAATATATACATGTACATAAAATACATGATAAAACAAGTGTACTCGTACAATGCCTCCCTAACTAGATGTACCTAAATGTACCAAGCATCTGTGTAGGTTTTATGCCAATAATCTATCTAGGATCTAGTTAACCCCATTACCTGAGAATGGAAGAGTATGAGACCCCATCCAGGTCTCGAGTGGGACACCCCACGAGGGATGTTAGACCACTGCGAGCTGGAGCATCTGTATGTAGGAACCTCAGCGTCTCTGGTCAGTGTGTCAACCAGGAAGCCTTGGTCTCCTCTGTCCTTCTAAGCAAGATGTTATATATATACCCATTGGTCTCCCTAGGGGTCCTAACTTGCTGTGTTACTGTGTCAGCCTACAGGATGATGTCGGGCCTGAACTTTATTCAGGAGATGGTAGTCCTGCTGTGCTTCCTAGAAACGTCATGCATAATGTATGAGATTCGAGCTAGGGTAAAACCTGCGTTCTGAATGCAGTGTCGTATCAAGGTAAAAGGTCAGTCCCTAGGAACTGTTATGTATGTAACGTAGGGAAGAATATAGGTGAAAGGTTGCAGTGTTATCTGCGCCTATATATACGGTACCTTTATGGAATATAACTCTGGAGGTCTAGAAGAAAAGTTGAGCCCTATCCTTCTTCTCCTGTGAGGGATAAAAAAATTAATTTCCCATACATAAGGAGTATCGGACCATTTTATGTTATCATGATGCATCTATATGTACCCTCTTTGCTTGATATATATATATATATATATATATATATATATATATATATATATATATATATATATATATATATATATTGCTTTTGCAGGGAGGACAGCATTTATTCACTCCTTGCGTTAACACTGCTAACAGAGTAGGTCGAGAACCATACAGACGACATTTTTGGACTTATGCTCGAACAGGGGCTGTGATCATGTGTTAATCTCAAGCCGCTGTCAAGCCCCATTTCATCTGAATTACTGGGAGCAGCTGAACGTAGGCTGTTTACTCGATTGTCCTGAGGCATCTGGCTTTGTGTGCGATAAGCGCATTCCTGGAGGCACCGTGCCTACACTCCCGGGCACCAAGACGAAAGCGAGTCACCTCTCCTGACCTTCCCAGTAATAAATAGTTAAGCTTAGAACTAATCATGTGTGCCATATATGGTCCTTCCCTGGAGCTCAAGGGTCAACTGGTGTTTTCCTTCTACATTGATTATATGTGTTAGACCAAAAAGTATATAACCTCATGTTTGAATACAAGCCAACAGTCTGCTCCGCGCACCTGATGGGTGAGGGTTGGAGAGACTCCTCTATAGAGTATTTTGCTTAATAAATGATTGAACTTTCTTCACTGTCAGCTGACTGATTATTTGGTAAATTGGATTGGGGCTATGGGTAGGTATAGCCCATTATGTTATTTTTATAATACTTCACCTGATTAACTCAGATCAGCAAGGCTTTAAATATGGAAGAAGCTGTAGGAATAACACAAAAGAAATACATCAGACAATAAAGAGTATTCCTAGGACACTGAAAAAATAAGAGATGCGATTGAGTAAGCCACATCGTCGCATAAGCAGATATTAAATCCTTTGAATCATTTAAGAACTGTTTTTAGATTAGGCACCTTGCTATTAAATTCTCTTGGGAATGCTTAAGCATGATATGATTCCTTCTGGGCATAAAGAAGATGTTAATAGTGATGGAAAAAAAAGCTTATGAAATAGACTGTGTGCCTTTCCTAAAACATCTCTCTGAAGAGCTCAAGGAACCCACTTGTTGTAGGTGCCTCAAAGTCTTTAGATTAATTCTTCTGCAGTGTGATCAACTGCTCCAAGGGTGCAGAGAGACATAAGCAGGAAGGAATAATGCATGTAATTAAGGTTTAGACAGAGCCTTTCTTGGGTCATACTCAATTAAGGTGCTCTTGAATTTTGTTTGCATTGTGGTGGAGTCATTGACATTTTCTACTGAGGAAGTATTTTGTGATAAACAAGGCACAACATGGGTGTTCTCTTGACTCATTTTTGTCCATTGTAGCTGAGAGTACTTGAGTTGAGAGTACCTTGGTTTTTGAAAGAACATCATATCCTACAGTATCCTACTTCTTTTTCTGAAAGTATTCATTTGTCACTGTTTACTGAACATCCATTGCAAGAGAGGAAACTTGGAGAAAAACATTCCAAGTAAGTAATATCCATTTCTCTAGGATTCACTTTTCTACTGGATCAGAAGTATCAAGGAATCCATTTACTAAAAAAGAGGCAATACAAGCAGGAACTATGAACAGTTCCTTATCTGAAAACGAAAAAGAGCACTGGAGTTTTAAGAGTTTTGTGGAAAGCATTGGGAAGCAAAAACGTGCTAATTTCAGGGAATCGTCCAAAGCCAAATGAACAAATTGGGTGAACAAACTGCACTGTTACTGTAATATAAACCAAGATCATTGTTGGTCATATTTGTCACTTGCCAAATTGCCCTAAAATAGTGCTAATTATAGTGCTACTAAAGGTTTGCATATTCCTGCATGCAAGGATACATTCCTAAGTATTTTGTTTGCACGCTTGTCCTGATCCATTAGTTCCAGCAACCACCGATTATTTAAATCAGTTGAGAAAGCATAGACAAATTGTTTCTGAAAGCAGGTCAAAGTTGAACCAGGCCTCTGTATTTGGCCCAAACATTTTGTAACCTGCATCTTGGTCTAGGGTAGGTATGGTGGGCCGAGCCGCAGTCTTCATTAAGACTGCCTCACAAGCCATGTCACTGACTGTAGCATAACACAGGGAAGAGTGGGAGTAGGTTCTCATATAGATAAGCCTCAATATGAAGTCTATGAAATCCAAGATCCTCCGAAGTTTTGGGGGCATCTTTAATTATTGTTCAACTGGAAACACTTTCCTTCAAGGAATGTTTTTGGGGAGAAATGTCTTTAGTCCATTCTTGCTTGCTGGTTCTTCATTTCTTTGAACATCATCCTCATAAGTAGATGCTTTCAGAAGGGGGGCACACTGTTTTATCTTTAAACTCAGAAACCTTCCAGTGACTGTGCATGAGTTGAGGAGAAAGAAGAGTCGCTAGTGTTAATACAAGGTATGTGGGTGAGGATCAGAGGGGCATATTATCAAGGCAGGCGATACATTATCGCCACTTTTATCGGCAGGAAACTGCCGATAAAGCGGCGATAATGGCCTTGATAATATGCTCTATGAATTCCAATCGAAGCCCAGGTTAAATGTGTTCACATCTAACATGGGCTTCGATTGGAATTCATAGAGCATATGATCAAGGCCATTATCGCCGCTTTATCGGCAGTTTCCTGCCGATAAAAGCGGCGATAATCTATCGCCTGTCCTTGATAATATGCCCCAGAGTTTCTTAACTTTAAGTCACCTGGAATGCTGTTTAGCAGTCTGGTGGGAATACTAAGAATATAGGCTGAAGGATTCCAAATGTTGGGTTTTTCCATGAGTACCTGATGAATGCCATCAATTACGTAAAGGGGGCATGGTTACGCCTAACTGGCCCTATTCAAGGTGGTGGGGTGCCCACATGGAATGTCAAAGGAGGTTCCCAAGCCAAGATGTATCCCAATTCTTCCTATGTGGTCAGTATCTATTAGCATAATATGCAAGATTTCATTTCCAATTATAGGTTAATTACATAACAGGTGTTCTCTATTTTCCACTTTGTTTATATTGTGTCATTTAGTTTTTTGTTTCAGATATTTATTCCTAGTATTTCAACTACTTTTCTTGAAAATTCATGTGGAGTACTCGTGGTTCTTTACTCCTTCTAAATGTTAGGAAGAGATTGGTGCCTTGCTATTATTCTTAAATCCACTCTTCATTTTCAATTAAAAACTGCAATGTTGTCATGGAGGCTTTTTTCTCTTGATGGGTTTTCCTACTGAGGAGACACTCAATACCATTAATTTATACCATTCTGTACTTGCTGGCACCATGTCTAAAGGGAGGAGTCGCCTTCTAGAAGTCAACTAGACAGCCTTTTGCAGCATCCAATCCTTTAGAGAAACATATGAAATACACCCCTCTGAGACATGTTTATAAACAGACATTGTATATATAAAGTCACTAGCATCTTATCCATAAATTAATAGTATTCTCTCCAATGAAAGTAGACGTATCTTGTGCAGATTGCTTTATAAAGGAATCAACATACATTGCAGTGGTTCAATTCCAGATTAACACCCATGTGCAAATCATGTAACTGGTGGGGGTTTGGCTAGTTTTTGTAAATTACTGTGCGGATAACAACATTCATAGGCTTTAGATTATGCGAAAATGTCTCTGAGACAAACCCCTCAGTGCTAGCCAAAACAACTTCATAAATTTCCAACTGAAAAACTTTTAATCTATCACACATTACTTTTAGATAACACCCTCTATTGTTCACTTTTCTGTATATTTCAGTCTTACACTCATCTAGGTATTAAGTCACAATCCTTGTACTACTTTCAACTATTCTGATTGTTTTTAATGACCTATTATGTATCTTTTGGATATTATACATCATTAATTGGCACACTACAGCTATATTATCTAAATATGTTAGAGCAAAATTCTCATTTGTCAAAATGCTGATGGTGACATTACAGATTGTAAGACTAATTATATTGCTATTATTATGTTAGTGGTTATAAAAAAGGAGTGTCATGTTTATTTACAGCAGGTACTCTGCCTTGATTGGGTAGACTTGAATGTAATACATTGCCTGATGCTGTGGTAGGGCACCCCAACCTTTGGTGGTGTTTTAAGACCAGACGTAAGCCCCGTTCTATTCCCTTTTAGGCTGGTAGTCAATAATGCTTGGGTGTCATCCACAATGATCTTTAATGGTTAGGCAAGGTAAAATCTAGGAACTGTAAGGCGTAGGACTGACTGGAGTAGCGAGTGGAGTTGTTCCATATGTGCTCTTATTCATAACTCACCTAATGTTTCCAGATCTCTATGTTTATGATGACAATCCTTTGGGACTCAGGATGGCTTAGTCATACCAGTTACTCAGGAACTCCTGTACTCTGCAGTCAGGTAAATATCGGAATAATATACTGACTGTAGATTGAGGTGAGCCTTTTAGATCCTTTCAGATTATAGCAGAACATACGCGCATCTATGAAGCTTTTTGACGTTATATGTATGTAATTTATGGGAAAATGTGTCACATCAGATGTCATCAGAACACAGCCCTTGGTGCATTATCATTGTTTTTATAACATTTATTAAGCGCTACTGTTACCCAAAGGTGTCTGGTGCTATGTGAGATCTTGCCCAAAGCTCAAAGCAGTGGAGTGGTCAGATTATCATGAAAACAACCAAGTTTTCAAGGCTTTTCGAAAAGACAGTAAGCTGGTCATACCTCAGAGGTACGGTGGAGAATTATTCCAAGCCTTGTCTGCATTCACTACAAAACTTCTACCACCCCAGGTGGCCTTTTTCACAAATGGGGCATAAACCAGCTTAGCATCAGATGAGCGCAGTGATCTGGTTGTTATGTACCAATGCAGTCTCTCTTTTAAATAAGCTGGTCCCGTCCCATGAAGCACTTTGTGGACCAAACACAAGGCTTTAGAGTGGGTATGTGCCCTAACTGGCAACCAATTGAGCTTTCGTGTCCCATTTGAGTTTGGTGCATATTTTGGAATTACCGCCACCAGTCTAGCAGCAGAATTCTGAAGGAGTTGCATCTTATGCATTATTCCTTCCTGGATATTAAAATACAGACTGTTAAAATAGTCAAGCCTAGACATGGTAAGAGCTGTGAGGACTGTTTGATGACACTCTGTAGGTAAAAGAGGCAGTATTTTCTTGCAGGACCTGAGAGTACAGGAAGTAGCGGAGGCCACTGATTCACTTGGTCTCTAAAGCTAAGTTTCTGTTACACCCACACTCCCAGGTTTTTTACCTACCTGCTGGGTGAGTGGAGGTGACCCAGGGTGTCTTGCCACCATTCTGGGGTCCAATAATTCGGATCGTTGACAAAACATATCACCTCAGTTTTCCCAGAGTTCAATTTGAGGCCGTTTTGGGCATCCAAATCCCTACAGCGTTCATGCAGTCCTTGAATCGGACTGCAGTGCCCCGCCACACATCTGGTTGTAATGAAACCACAATTTAGGTGTCATCCTTGTAGGAGGTCAGGCTAAACCCAAATGACTGAATAAGGAGCACCAATGAGGACACATAAATGTTAAAAAGTGTCAGATTCATTGAGGACCCTTGCAGGACCCCACATGGTAATGAAAAAGGTTCGGACAAGAATTCCCCCAAAGACACTAACTGACTCCGGTTTGAAAGGAAAGATTTAAGAAGTCTCCAGGTGGAGCCATGTACTCCAATCTCCTGCAAATGGCCTAGCAATAGATGATGATGGACCGTATCAAATGCCGCTGAAAGATCTAATATAGAAAGGGGCGACCACTCGGTCCCCCCGAACGTATGGTGGAGTACCCCGATCCCCCCGGGAAGCCATTTTGGGCGGGAGGCGAGTCTCGGCTGGTATGCCCGAAGCGGCGTAGCCGGGGCGCGCCTTTTCCCGCCCAAGAGGGGGTTGTCCTAGACACCAACACTGCTAGCCACGCCCTGGAGGCGGATTGGAGGTGGGTCCACACCCGCCCGAAGAAGGATAAAAGGAGCGACAAGCCAAGGAAGCATCCTCTTGTTCCTGTGCTCTGAAGCTGCACCTCCCCATTGCACGTGAGCTCAAGACGGAACGAAGAGCCATTTTTGAGAATTAATCGTGTGTTTCTTCTTTCAGTGAGTTCGGAGCTTCCTTCCTAGGACCTTTGAGGAGTATACGCGGACGATGCCTAGCAAGAAGGTCGGAAAGAGGATCGGGACCGACCAGATGCTCCGTATGCTGATGAAAGACATGGGGGATATGAAAAAGCAGATGGCGGTAATGAATGGTGTGGGGGGGCCTAAGAGAGTCATCGGACCAGCATTGCCGGGAGTGGTCCCTAGCGGGAGAGGTAGAAGGGCCAAGAAGGGAGCGTCGGGGGGGGAGGCCCCGGTTCCCGAAGCACCCCCGGTGCACCCGGTCACCCCAATCGAGGCCCCGACTCCGGTCCCAGATGCGGGCCAACCGATCCCTGTGGTAGTCACTCCAGTGAGCGGGGATGATATGCCTCCTGAGCTGGCTGCCCAGTTGGCGGCATGGTTAGGCAAAGAGAACGAGGGGGCCACGGCGGAGGAAGCCAGGGCAATAATGAAGCAGTTGCGGCAATCGAAAGATGCTGTGAAGGCACCGTCTCCTTTTGTTTCCCCGCAGGCTCCCGTGGAACAACCAGTATCGGGCGTTGGTTCGGCAGGAACTATGGTCACAGTGGCCGGTTCAGGTAAGCAGCCGTTGCCGATTGCGGGGGAGGGATCGGTACCTTCAAGGAGGGAAAAAGTTGTTCAGCATATCCCGATTGAGGTAAAAGAAAGGATATGGGCTGATAAATACGTGAACATGTTTTCCTTGTTGACCGATCACTATGAGATTGAACATGTTAAAAATCAAAAAGAATTTCTGCATCCTAGTGTATGGCGCGCCAAGATGGCCGGTTTCAGAGTTGATGAATCGATCGACAATTGGGGCAGAGCGTTTGGAATGTTCATTGCAATTATGGGGGAACGTAGGCCCGAATTATTGGTGGGATTAGCCGTGTATCAGACACGTATCATGGAATTTTACGGAACATATGGTGGCAATCAATGGTTTTACTACGACAGCATATTTCGTAAATCCAAGGAGCACGACTCATTCCTGACGTGGGATTGTTTCGACTCCATTTCCTGGCAAAGAATGGAGAAGTCAGGCACGGCGAAGTCACCATCTTTAGGGGGGAATATGGTCGAGTTTTCCCGCCATTCATCTGGGGCGCCCTTTTGGGCAGGATCAAGCAATGATCAGCACACAAGGAATAATGGCAACTCAGGTAAAAAAAGGGGTCTGCTGGAGCTTTAACAGAGGCAAATGTACTAGGCCGCAGGGATCTTGCAGGTTTAGGCATGAATGTGCTGGGTGCGGGCAGTCCTCGCACCCCGAGACCATGTGCAGAGCCAAAAATGGTGATCCGGGAAGTAGAGGGGGCGCCAAACAGGTCTGAAATAGTCCGAGGGGCGCCTCCCCCTACCCCGATTGATATCATGGCAATGATTCCTTGGCTGAACGAATATCCGGATCATATCTCCGCTGGGGTGTTGCGAGATGGTTTTTCATATGGTTTCCGCATCCCGGCAGGGGATTTTCAGGGTAAAGCGCAATGTAAGAACCAACTGTCGGTTCTGCAGAATACGGCGGTGGTACAAGCAAAGATTGGGAAGGAGGTGACCCGAGGTCGGGTTGCCGGCCCATATGACATGCCGCCTGTTGCTAATTTTGTTTGTTCGCCTCTGGGAGTGGTCCCCAAGAAGGACCCAGGGGAATTCAGGTTGATACATAATTTGTCAGCTCCAAGGGGTCTTTCGGTGAACGATGCGATTGACCCGGGAGTTTGTTCGGTGCGGTACGCATCTTTTGATGAGGCTGTCGCCATGTTGAATCGCCTGGGGCCCGGAGCGCTGATGGCCAAATCGGACATTGAGTCGGCGTTCCGGTTGCTCCCGGTACACCCCGATGATCAGCGTCTCCTTGGTTTCATGTTTCAAGGACGCTACTACATGGATAAATGTATGCCAATGGGTTGCTCCATCTCTTGTGCCTATTTTGAAAAGTTCAGTAGTTTTTTTGCAATGGGTGTTCACAAGAACAACAGGGTTTATACATGTTATGCATTATCTCGATGATTTTCTATTTCTGGGGGCAGCCGGGGACATAGAATGTGCACAGGCTTTGAATGAATTTTGTGATCTCATGACTCGCTTTGGCGTGCCATTGGCACCAGGTAAGACAGTGGGCCCGTCTACTTTGCTCGAGTTTCTTGGAATAGTGCTCGACTCCGAAGAGGGGTGCTTCCGTTTGCCTAAGGAAAAGGTAACGAAGTTTAAGGCATCGCTTGAAACATGTATTAGTGAGACGAAGGTAAATTTGCATCAGTTGCAGCAGGCTGTGGGTCAGCTGAATTTTGCCCTTAGAGTAATACCGATGGCTCGCCCCTTTTCCCGCTCTATTGCTCAAGCCATGGTCGGCCTTAAGGAAGGGCACCACCGCACAAGGCTCTCGGCAGAGGTCCGCCAGGACATGCGCATATGGTTGGCATTCCTGGCGGATTTCAACGGTCGTGTTGTGTGGACCAAACCTGCGGTCTCCTCCGTGGAGCTGGGGTTGTGGACTGACTCGGCAGGGAGTGTGGGTTTTGGCGCCATCTTGGGTAATCATTGGTCAGCACGAACCTGGCCGACATGGTGGCACGAGAGTGGGCTGACAGGTAACATTGGGTTTCTCGAACTGTTCCCTATTCTGGTGGCCTTGAAAACATGGCCTGAGGAGTTTTGTGATTGCTCTGTGGTGTTCTGGTCTGACAATATGACCGTGGTTGAGTGTATCAATAGTCAGGCAGCACGCTGCAAATGGATCTTGAGACTGTTGAAAGAAATTGTCCTGCTGTGTATGAGACTGAACGTCCACTTTAGGGCAAGACATGTGCCAGGGGTGTTAAATCAAGCAGCTGATGCGCTTTCTCGTTCCCGTATGCAGGCCTTCTGGGGTTTTCTGCCCTCAGCGGACCCGGTGGCGGCACCATTTCCCGAAGCTCTCTGGTCTCTCGGTGCCCCGGACTACAAGACCTCGTGGGAGAGAGTCTAGCACCCAGGACAAGGAAAGCTTATGAAGGGGCGTTCCGTTCTTATTTGTCCTTTTTGGGTTCAGCTAGGGGAGAGCTTTGGGGCCAAGAAGAGTATGTCCTGAACTTTTTGTTATCATTACATCAGGCGGGCAAATCAGTGGCTACGGCCAATAGGCACCGGGCCGCCATTTCTTTCATGGCACGGGCCCATGGCATTCAGGATCCCACGGCGTCTTTCTTGGTGCAGAAGGCGCTGCGTGGGTGGCAACGCCGTGAGGGTTGCAGAGTGGATGAAAGACACCCGATAGGTCTTGAAAGGTTGGCCCTGTTACTGTCCGTACTCCCTGCGACATGTTCATCTCAATCAGAGACAGTGCTATTCCGGGCCGCTTTTGCATTAGCATTCCATGGGGCTATGCGGGTAAGCGAGCTGGTAGCGAGGAACAAGCGGGATATGGGGGGAGGTCTGTGCCGTGAGCACATTCAAATTAAGGGGGAGACAATGGTAGTCTCATTTGCCAGGTCCAAGACCGATCAGAAAGCGATCGGGGACAGTGTAGTGGTTCAGCGGATTCCGGGATCTCCCATGTGCCCGGTAGCATGCGTTGAGGAGTATTTGGCGCAGAGGGCGGCATCATGGGGGGAAAGCTTGCTGAGGCACGCCGACGCCACCCCACTGACTAGGTTTCAGTTCCAGCGGGTGCTGACGATGGCAATCGCAGCGGCGGGTTTGAACCCGTGCGGGTTTTGACCCATTCCTTCTGGATAGGAGCTGCTACAGAGGCAACAGCCAGGGGTCTGAGTGTGAAAAAGTGAAACAGTTGGGGCGTTGGTCCTCGAATTGTTATAAAAGGTATGTGCGGTTGCACATGTTGTGAAGCCTATGTCGTGCACTCACGCTTCTTGTTTTGTTTGGTTTACAGTGTCGCGAGCTTACGAAGCGGGCGGACTGTGCAGTCGACCCGACACCTGGGAACCAGCGGTCAAAGATCACCGGCTGAGGAAAGAGTGGTGTGGGTCGTGGGCCACTCATACGTGAGGCGTGCCGCAGACGTATTCAAAGCAGGTGACATGATTCACATGGCTGGGGAATACCGGTACAGGGTGACCTTCTACGGAAGGGGCGGGCTCTGTATTGACCAGTTTCAAAGTTTTATGGAGGGTTTGTTAGGGCGGACAAGGTCACCGCCATCTGTAATCATAGTGCATCTTGGGGTCAATGATTTGGTGACCACTGGTAGACGAGTACTTCTCGAGTTGATACTATCCACAGTGAGTTGGTTGGCGAGAAGGGTTCCAGGGTGCACGATTGCATGGTCCCATATGATTCCACGAAAGGTGTGGCGGGGGGCTATTTCTGTGGCTGCTGTAAATCATTCAGTGAAGAAGGTGAATAACAAACTTGGTAGATTGTTCCGTACAAGTACATTGCATTCTATTCCGCATGGGTGTATCAGGGGGGACCATATGTATCTAGAGGATGGAGTTCATTTGTCCCGGGTGGGGAATTCTTTACTCATAGGAGACTTCATAGCTTGGTTAAAGAGTTTGCAGCCATGACCTTTAAGCAGGAGTTTTTGTGGGGGGTCCGGATAGCCGGTCAACTATCCGGCCTGTGGCGGTAAGGTCATGATCGGTGAGCAGGAATTAGAAGATCCCTAGAGGTGGGGCGTCACCCATTATGGATGGGAGCGCCCGGGGGGAGGCGGCCATTGGCCCCTCAAACGGGGAGGCGGTCCCCTCTAAGGATGGGGACGCCGAAAGGGAAGGCGGCCATAGGCCCCTCCCTGGGGAGGAGGGGCTAGGGCCCCTCCTGGGAATTTCCCGGGGCCAGGACATCTGCGACGGCAGATGTGGTAAGTTGTGTGGGGTGGGAGGGGGGTCTACGCTACCTTCTAGACACCTCACACGAGTCCTCGGACGACCACTAAAGATGGCGTCGAGTTAACAGGGGGCCCCCGCTAAGACAAGGGAAATTGGAAGTTGGCACAGAGGTACAGTCCTCTGTGCGACCGCCCCTCACAAGTGAGGGGGGAGTTCTGGTATTGGGGATCTGACACCGGTTACGACCTTGCCGTTGGCCCGTAATGTTAGGATGTACAATTTCAAAGTTTGAGTAATGCATTTGCAGGATGTTTAGTATCGGCTAGGAGAACCTTTGTATTAGAGATGTGTTAAGGTCAGCCAAGAACATTGTAATGTGTAAATGAAATTGTACATGATATGAAACTGTTATTTTAACGTTTTAATTTTGTTTCATATTTTAATAAATACGGCCGGGAGGGTAACTCCCTCCCGCCTTCCACAAGTTCAGAACCGTTTCCGTCTTCCCATCCTTGGGGGATTGTGTTGAGAGGGGGTGGCGGGTATCTCAGCCATATGGAAAGGGGCGACCACTCGGTCCCCCCGAACGTATGGTGGAGTACCCCGATCCCCCCGGGAAGCCATTTTGGGCGGGAGGCGAGTCTCGGCTGGTATGCCCGAAGCGGCGTAGCCGGGGCGCGCCTTTTCCCGCCCAAGAGGGGGTTGTCCTAGACACCAACACCGCTAGCCACGCCCTGGAGGCGGATTGGAGGTGGGTCCACGCCCGCCCGAAGAAGGATAAAAGGAGCGACAAGCCAAGGAAGCATCCTCTTGTTCCTGTGCTCTGAAGCTGCACCTCCCCGTTGCACGTGAGCTCGAGACGGAACGAAGAGCCATTTTTGACCCACCCACCAGCCCCTGATGACAGCGATTTGTGGGAATAAATTCGAGTGTCGTGATATTGTTTTCTTACAGATTGTTTTGAATAAAGTTGGTAATTTGGTGTGTAATAAAGTTGATAATTTTTTCATTTTCAGCATGTTTATTCAGCAGAGTAGTTGCACCGGATACTCGGTAGAGATTATACTTTGATTTGCTTAAGTATATATATTGTTTTCTCCACTTTAGTCTTAGATTGTCGTATTTATTTTGGTCGGGCGGTAAGGTCATGATCGGTGAGCAGGAATTAGAAGATCCCTAGAGGTGGGGCGTCACCCATTATGGATGGGAGCGCCCGGGGGGAGGCGGCCATTGGCCCCTCAAACGGGGAGGCGCTCCCCTCTAAGGATGGGGACGCTGAAAGGGAAGGCGGCCATAGGCCCCTCCCTGGGGAGGAGGGGCTAGGGCCCCTCCTGGGAATTTCCCGGGGTCAGGACATCTGCAACGGCAGATGTGGTAAGTTGTGTGGGGTGGGAGGGGGGTCTACGCTACCTTCTAGACACCTCACACGAGTCCTCGGACGACCACTAAAGATGGCGTCGAGTTAACAGGGGGCCCCCGCTAAGACAAGGGAAATTGGAAGTTGGCACAGAGGTACAGTCCTCTGTGTGACCGCCCCTCACAAGTGAGGGGGGAGTTCTGGTATTGGGGATCTGACACCGGTTACGACCTTGCCGTTGGCCCGTAATGTTAGGATGTACAATTTCAAAGTTTGAGTAATGCATTTGCAGGATGTTTAGTATCGGCTAGGAGAACCTTTGTATTAGAGATGTGTTAAGGTCAGCCAAGAACATCGTAATGTGTAAATGAAATTGTACATGATATGAAACTGTTATTTTAACGTTTTAATTTTGTTTCATATTTTAAAAAATAAGGCCGGGAGGGTAACTCCCTCCCGCCTTCCACAAGTTCAGAACCGTTTCCGTCTTCCCATCCTTGGGGGATTGTGTTGAGAGGGGGTGGCGGGTATCTCAGCCATATGATCAATGTAGTTTTGCCTCCTTGATATAAAATGGTCTGATCTCTTCAGTAGATTTCAGGAGTGGAGATTCGGTGCTATGCCCCCCTCTGAAGCTGTGCTGGGTTGGGTCCAGTGCCTGTGAAATCTCCAGAAATTGACTAAGTTGCGTGTTTAAATTCCTCTCAACAATTTTTGCAGGTAGTAGGAGTCTGGATATAGGTCTGAAATTGTTGGGGTCATTTAAGTCAAGTTTTTTTTTTTAAGTAGAAGCAGAATAGATGTTTTTTTCCACTCTAACGGGAAGTGCCCTTCTGAATACATTGTATTAAAAATGGGGTCAAGACTCAGGAAACTGGTTCTGCTTTAATATGGGTGCTGGGCAAGGGTCAAAAGGGGAGCCAGACTTTACCATCATAAGAAGATTAAAAGTATCCGTAACTGTGAGCTGGGCAAAGTTGTCCAGTTGTGCTTCCTTATCTGTATTTAAATCATCCATTTGGCCCTCTGTAGTCTTAGATGTTGCGTTAGAAAAAGTGGAGAAGATGGCATCCACTTTCCCAGAAAAAAAATGTTGGCCAATTTTTCACACAGTTCCTGACTGGGTGTAATTGTAATTGCCACTCGGTGGGCTAAGCTGATGACTGTATTAAATAGTTCCCTTGCTGAATTTTTTGCATCATTAACTTTAGTAGAGAAAAATATTAGCTTGGAATTATGAACCAGCTGTTTGTACTTGGCAAGGCCATGTTTATATTCCTCCTTATCACTATCCTCATACTCCTTTCTCCAATTTCTCTCCGGATGTTTACAAATCAGTTTTTGATCCCTTAGTTACTGAGAGTACCAATGTGCGGAGGGTTGCAGTCTTGTGTGATGAAAGATGTTTCTAGGAGCTAACTAATTCCCTGCTGCTTCTAGCTTTTGAGTGTGTCGATCAGGGATAGTAAGTTTAAATAATACTGCCTTATGGTCAGACCAGAGTAAAGAAAGAATATTAGTAACTTGTAATTGTGGATTATTAGAAAAAATTCCATCAAGTATGTGACCTGCCTGATGAGTAGCACCAATCACGAGTTGCTCTAAGTTGCTGCCCTTCATCAAATTTAGCAATTTAGCTGTGTCACGGTTTGATGATGCATCCAGATGGAAATTAAAAATTCCCAATACAGTGTAAGAACTGGGGATAATACTAATTTCCATAAATCTACCTGCCTGATCAATAAAATGGCCTCTAAGGCCTGGTGGTCAATAGATGAGAATACCTTGAAAAGTATAGTGAGGAGATAGGCAAAAAGAGAAGTCTAGTGCCTCGCAGCCTTCCACCTCTCCCGGACTAAATGTGGTAATAAGGGAGTTATGGTAGATAACCGCTAAGCCGCCTCCTCTCCCATTAGGCCTGTTCAAAGTATAACATTCCTAGTTAGGAGGCGTCACCTTAACTAAGTCCAGACCTGATGCATTATCAGTCCAGGATTCTGTAATGAAAACAATCTTTATATTTTCATCCTCTATAAATGAAACACACCCTGTGCTGAGTTTAATCAAGGATCTCCCATTCTGGAGGGCACATTTCCAAGTTGAGGTGACTACCTCCCTGTCTATCTTTGCTGCGTGAGTTTTAGAGATATTTAAGGTGTGAAATAGCAGCTCTGTTATTTGAATCCCACACCCTGGACAGACCTTATAAGGCTCCCAGAGCTGGAGATCAGGACTGATACAAAGGCATAAATGGCAAAGTAATATTGGGGTTAAGACTTATTAAAAAGTTACTGTTGTAATGCAATTTAGGATAATTACCTGTAATTCCCTGAACAGGGGGGCTGGCGCTGAGCGCGGAACGATCATGGACGGGCGCAGATGGGCTTGCCTTTGGCACGCCGCTGGCTCGCACGCTGCACACTCGCCCCATCCTGTGTTTATGTAGCATCAGGGGCAAGAAAGCCTACCCCCCCGACCTAGAAACTATCTCTAAGATGGCAGACTTGAGCTCCATGCGGGAGGGCAGAGACCAGTGATCGTAATTGCAGAGTGCCAGGAGTAAAGTGCAGGTATGAAAAGATAAAAATCTATTAGCAAATAGTAAAAAACATTTGAATTTTAAAAGTTAAAGTACAAATAACATTTCTTAACAGCGTTCAAAATACACTCCCGGCTAAGCCTCAGGAGAAAAACAGATATCACATAAGTGATATCTGTTTGGCATCCATGGCAAGGTAATGTGGTATGACAGTAAGAGTTTCAGTGCATCTGTGAGTTGCCATAGTGCATTTGAGGCTGTTGGTTTTGAAATGCCAGTAGGTCTCTCTTGAATATATTCTCAAAGTATGTCTAGTTCCTTCTCCTCATCTGACATTTCTCAACACCCATCAGCACAGGAAGTGAAATTAATGGATCTCCCATCATCCATCAGCACAGAAAGTGATATTACTGGGTTCCCCGTGATCCATTGGCATAGGAAGTGATATCACTGGTTACCAACCCATGGCATCCTGCGCCCGTTCCAGGACCTACTTATTAACAGCTGCAACATGGATGTGCGCAGCAGGAACACCATTCAGGGCTCCAACAGCAACACTCATCTGTACCCATCTGCCACTGGACCCCGAACAGCCCCAGAAGCCTGGTTCATCCCTACCCACCGCAACCTTGCCTCACTCCTCCATGCCCTCAACCCTGGCCCCAGCTTGCCACTCTGCTGTCACATTATATTGCACAACATGGAAGGAGCCTTCACATGCACCTTGTGTACGTTTGCATGCACTCTACTACACCCAGACACACCACTCCAAGGTTACTGCACTCAGCACCCCACTTGTTCACACAAATCACCCACTCGCTCACACAGACCAAACTCTACCCACACAACATGCCACCCTTTCATGCTTGCTTCTCAACACCTGCTCACTCACTAAACATACCACTGATATATGGTATGTACTGTATGATCATCCTCCAGACCTGCTCTTCCTTATGAAATCTCGGCTAAACCCAACATCTACATGGACATTGCTACAGCCATCCCCCCCCTCCCCCAGCTACAAGATTGCCAGGCAAAAGAGTCACATAGTCAACATATTCAAAGATACCATTAGCTGTTCCACATTTATGAAAACCCCAGTCAGCTACATGAAACACCTCAAGTTCAAGATACGCATCACAGACAACTATTCCTTGGCTGGAACCCTCATATACAGACCACCAGGACACCACACTAATTTTGATAGCACCTTAATCTTCCTCAGAGACCTTAACTTTCATCTAGAAGACTGCACTGACCTAAACTCTACAGCCTTTCTAGAAAACCTCCCAAACCCTGACCTCACGCAGAACATGTAGAAACTCACCCACACTGCCAGACACCTATTGAACCCAATGTCCTCTTCAATCAGCAACATCACTGTTGACAAGCCAGCAATTATGCCTTGGATAGACAACTCCCTTGACAGTTTTAGCATACACATCCGTCACCACCACAAGATATACCCCCATTTAAACCACCTGCTGCAGCTGGAAAAGCCTCACAGAAAGGAGTTGGCTCCCACTCTCTCCACCCATCAGCACAAGCACACCAACAACTTGTCAAAAGACATCCAGAACTACAACATGTAGTTCATCGCATGTGCTGGCATCCTGGCTGCCCCCAAGTGCAACTCAACGGCAAGCGTTGAGCCACAGGCCAGTTGGGGCACAAGGGAACTCAAGCTGATGAAATGCCACTGTAAGAAACTGGACAGCAAATGGAAAGCACCACAGAAAAATACATCTTCAAATCAGCCCTAAGATGCTACCACCAGAAGATACGAAACACCAAATGCGCAGCTCATGCAGATCACATGAAGACCAGCATTAACAGCCGCAAGGAAATCTTCAACATCATCAAAGATTTCACCGCACATCCTGCTGCCTCCAGCAACCTCACAAGACCTTTGCAGAAAGCTCTTGGAATTTTTCTGTAATGAAATGTTCTTCATAAACTGTACATTCAACCCTCAACCAGACCCAGTTACTGCTACAAAACAACTTCACTTGACTGCCAGAGAATGAAACCTGACCTTGTGGCCCGCAATCACCACAGTCTAATTTGCTGGTACCAAGAAGACCATCCACTCAGTGACCCCACCTGACCCTTACCTCACCACACCTTCACCAAAGACTCCTACCAATCAGCGAATAACTAACACCCATCCTAAACACCTCTATCAACTCAGCCACATTTTCGGAACTGAAAAGATGCCATCATCATGCCCTGCTCAGAAATATATCTGCCGACCCAGCACACTTTCCATCTACAGACCCACAGTTCTCCTACCATACCTGCAAAGGTCTTAGAGAAACTAATCAACCAATGCCTCACTGACCACCTCAGCAACCAACAGCTCCTTGAGTTCATGCAGGTCACATTCAGGCCCAACAACAGACAGAAACACTCACCACCACAATAGACAACATGTGCATAATCCTCGACAGAGGAGACACGGCAGACCTTATGCTCCCACACCTCTCTGATGCATTTGGCATGGTTTCACACCCCATTCTCATCAAGCGCGGGTGCGAGGTTGGCATCCATTGCCCTGCTCTCCACTGGATATGCTCCTTCTTAACAGATAGAACAAAAGATGTCAAACCTGGCCCCTTACTCCTCAAAAGCCTGCACATTCTCTCGTGTGGTGCCTCAAGGTCCATCGCTCAGCCCCACCCGCTTCAACGCATACATAATCTCTCTGGCCAATGTCATCCTTGTACACAATATCAACATCCTCTTCTTTGTTGACGAAACACAACTCATATTTTCCCTCTAGTAAAAGCCACCCAATGCCAGAACCAAGTTCAAAGTCTCCATTACTGAAGTTGCTAACTGGATGAAAGCCAGCTGCCTCAAGCTTAACAACGACAAAACAGAAGTAATGATCTTCAAAAAGAACAGCTTATGCAACTCCAGCTGGTAGCAGGCCAAATTCAGAAAATAACCCAGCACCCATGCCCAGAACCTTGAGATAATCATTGACAGCAAATTGAGGATGAATACACATGTCAATGTCATCACTGCATCTCGCTTCCACACCCTGAATGCTGAGGAAGATCTTCAAATGGCTCCCAAGCAACTCTAGAAAAACTTTCAATCACGCCGTAGTCACCAGCAGCTTGGGCTTTGGGGGCACCCTCTATGCCTGGATCACAGAGCAAGTCTATCAACACACTATAACTCAAAGAGCTCCATTGGCTCCCGATACACAAACATGCTAATTTCAAACTCCTTACACATACATTTAAGGCACTACACAACTTAAGCACCACCTACCTTAACAGGCACATCTCCTTCCACCAACCATGCAGGCACCTCCACTTTGCAGGACTCCTACTCACACACATCACACACATAATCAGAACCAGATCAGGAAGATGGGCATTCCCTTACAACGCTCCTAAAGCATAGAACTGCCTCCAACTCCACATCAGAGCCTCCTCATTTCTTCTTAATTTTCTGAAGAAGCTGAAGACATGGCTTTTCGATTATCAACCTACCATTGGCAGGGCCAGGCCACAGACCTGTTCAAGTTGATAGTGTTCTTTACAAGTACACATAACATAACATAACATAACATAACATAACATAATGTAACAAAAAAAACATAACATATTATTTGTCATGTTTGTTCATAGGGTTATGGGGCAGACACGGTCTAGATATTTGGGTTCACCTCTAAGACTGGGTTATCAGCAGCAATGTGTTGCAGTCAAGTAAATAGATAAACTTCCTCGCTCCCTAGAATAATTGGTGCTCAGTACAGAGTAAACATTAGCATTCCTCTGTGCTTCAATGAAGCAATAAGACAGTACAATAGTCACTACTTCTGTTGTGTATCTGACGTATGCGAACAGCACAAATCCCATGCCATGATGATACTCTTCTACCAGACACCCAAGACACGAGGGAACATAACAATCTCAAAGCATTGGAAACTTCCAACAGCAAAACTGGGTTCTAGGCTGTCACTGAATACAGGCCCTCACCCAACAAAACCATGAGGGCAGCAAACAATTGACTTTCTGTAGAGCAACCATGAAGATGACTGCCACCATTAAGGCTGACAAAGAAACACCAGCCCATCTGTTACATTTATACCGGACAACTTCTTATGATTAGTGAAAAGCCACTTCTAATGTAATTTCTGTTTCAACCATATGTTATTTAAATAGGCCGGGGTAAATTATTCTTTTAGTCCAGCCAAATACCTGAACTTTGCATATTTTTTTAACATAATGGGTGTGAAATTTTGCATAATGATTGCCCTCAGTAAACTGGAGTGCACAGAAAATGTATTGCAGGACCATTTGTCCACAAACAAGTCTCCTATCAGTATTTTGTGTGATTTTAGATAGAAGCAAAGTATGCTCTCATATTGAATTTTCTCTTGACTACCAGCAAATTAATTTCATAAACGTGTTTGTAGTATGCACAAATGCTTGTTGCATTCTTATCTCCATTTCTTGCACCCCTGATTCAAGCACAATTTTTAAATTGAAAAGTTTGTAATCCATACATGTTACAAGCAGATGATATTTCACATTCAAGAGGGGCCATCAGGAATGCAGTGCCGAAATATTGGTGCACTGCGATTTTGACTTGTGTGATCATGTGTGGTCTCACTGTCCTGAATGTGTTATCAAATATGTCCTTACCATTAAACTTCTTGTTGGTGACAAGGATGGTTGTATCTGAACACCAAACTGCATGTCCAGGATTAGAGTGGAAACATTATAAAAAGACACACATTTAGGAGATAATGCTGGCTCTAATAACATACAAACAAAAATATTGGCACTCCAAAAGAGAAAAAAACAAAAGATATTCAATCATGCATAGCCGTTTAGAAATAAAGGATCGGGTGCATGATACTGACCAAGGTGAGCACAGAACCTTAAAATGTACAATGTAACAATAAATACTAGCATATATCTAGTCTTCGAGCACTGACCTAGCCTTTGGTGAAAGAAAAGTTCTATTTTGCCATTTTGAATTGACGGATTTTGCCATTTTGAATTGACGGATTTGTCTAATTTGTGATTATTCTTCCTAAAACATATTCAGTGACTGCAGTGATATCCTCCTACCATCTGATGTCAACTTTCTTAAATACTACATACTCCTCCTGAAAGTATTCCTTGATGGAAACATTCTCCTTAGTACAGATCCTTTTAGTTGGAGATGCAATACTTCATACACTCAGACAGACAGCAGACATGTTGGTGTAGATTTGCCATCTTCTAAACACAGCGCAGGTTTGAAAAGGAGGGTAAGTGTTGATAACCCACCCTCTGGAAATCTACAGGCTAACTGTATGTTTTTTCTACATCTTTTTAGTATTTGCAGTGCTGCAAGGATTAGCAGCACTTGGGTATAAGTGACCAGTGCTCCACAGAAGCCAGTGAGAAAAGGTGCTAGAAGACTGACAAATGCCATTAGGTGTAGTATTAATATGAATTGCCAGCGGTCATCCTAGTGATATTCCCTCAATAACATGCGTCACACCATACACTATCCTGAATTGCAGGAAAGGATAGGTACACAATGCAAAAACAAGCATGGATTTCAGCCACACTGTAATGATTGTTTCCAGGTAGATACTATGCAGGCGCAGAAATACAGACACTCCCCCCCCCCCCTTATAAATACATCTCTACATACCATCAAAAAGTCTCTGATGCTGTATTGCCATCCTCTTTCAATTTACTTGGCAATCCGATGATGTAGAATAGCTTATTGTGGCCCAGTAACATCACTTTTACAGACATTTCTTCCAAAGGATTGGTCTGTGTTACCTTAAGGCCAACTAGTGAAATCATTAGGTATGTTGATTTCTTGCCTGAGACTTTAGCATTGGAGGGATGTTTGGATGACTGATTCTTTGTTGATGCGTTAGAGGTTAACATTCTGAGTGCCATTGAGATCTGTAAATATAATAGCTGTTATTCAAATATCCACTGCTGGATCACGCCACGTAGGTGCATTTTGCTCTGACAGTTGTACTAATATGTGGACAAAGGAACTGGCTTAAAATATAGCAGTAACTATTTTTTTAACTGATACTGTTGTTTTTTGGACTCTTTGCACAAGGACCCTGCTAAGCAGGCCCCAGTGCTCTGGCCCCTAAAAACGCATTGAATTGGTTACAAATTCGAACTGGCACATTTAATTTACCTATAAGTCCCTAGTATATAACAACCAGTGTAACCAGGACCTATAAGTTAAATGTCACTAGTGGACTGCAGCTTCGACTGTGTCACCACTGAAGCAAAAATGCAGCTCAGGCTTGCCCCTGCAGCCTGAATGTGCAGTTGTAAAACTTTAAATTCGACCTGGCAAAATAAACTTTTATCCAGACCCCATCAAAACTCTAAGACTAGACTAATGGGAAACATTTTCCAAACACTTTTCGAAATGAACCAAAGGCTCCTACATGACCATAGCCAAGCTGAATATGCCAATGTTGAACTGCCTTTCAGACTCAGCTTGTGTTTTTTCCAGCTGAAAGGTTCATAGAGAACTTCACCATGACCAATGCTGTGCAGCACTTCGATGTTGAAAACACCTTCCTGGGTCATGACTTCAGATTTCACCTCCTCAGAGTTTTCTCGGCTTTTAAGTCAAGAGCCTCAAACTTCAGGCCAGAGGTATTGCTACCAACAAGGTCCTGTGTTATGCCTGGACACCTCTTTGGATCCAGCTGGCATCCTAACTTGCTGACAACCTCTTTGAGGAGTACCTTTCTCCACAAAAATTACTATGGGGCTGATCACAATGTCCGTCGGAAAGCCTCCTCCCGACAGTCAGAATCTCCTTAAGCATGTTGGAGCCTTACCGACCGGCTTGGTCAGTTTATAATCCACCTTCCTGATTAAGATGTTTGCAGTCGGAAGGTAAACCACGTTGTCATTCTGAACCGGTTTCGACCGTCTTTTGGAGTATTTGCATCGGTCAGAACCGCATCATACACCCCTATGGACAGCGTTTCCTTCCTTGGGATTACAATGACAACATGAAAAGGCTGTTGGAAAGTAACTTTGGTGGCCACTAACAGTACCCCATTCACCCTGGGGCTTCCAGTTGGAGTGGTGTGGGGGTACCTAATGCACCCCCTGTAAAACCCTGCACTGTATGGCATGGGGTGCCCGCAACTGGGTGCAGGGTTTTACAAACACACCTCATTTCCCCATCGGACCCTTTGTTATGGCCGATTGTCGTGCGGTACCAGAGCTCCCATAGGAACAAATGGGTATGAAACTGAATAGTGTTCAGTTGCATCGTCATACGGTGGGCAGAACCGCCAACCGCTAGTCCATCAGTCCCGATTCTAAGTCGGTGTCGGGCGGAAGCTTTACACACAACATCTTAATGAGCACCTAAGTAAGAAGGTAAACTTTCCACCGGGGTAAACCTGGTCCCTGTATCCGACCCACGCTCCAGTATGGTCAGTCTCAACTTTTTACTTTGGCCTGGTCTAGCATGACCAGATACCTGCAGTTGGCACTTTGTGCTTTTTGGTGCTAGAAACTCTTAACATTTTGAAAATCATATTTCTCATTCCCCACATCAGATTTGTATTGTTTTGGTGTCTATTTTTTAATTTGAATGTTCTCTATTGTTATAAATCTGAATGGCGTTTGTATTGTGCTGTACTTTCTACTTTTGATTTTTTTTTTGGTGCTGATAAATGCAAAACACAGTTCTCCAAAGTGAAGCCTCCCTGGTCTATTCTACAGCTACCAAGGGTTGAGCTGATGTTTAAATCATTGAGGGCTAACTGGGCCCAGTAAGGAACAGTGCCACTACTACATTCTGGACTATCAACCACTTCATCTAATAATCCACTTTCTTACAATGACCATACCTGAAGTAAACTAAATTCATATGGAACTGTGAGAAGCAATGCAGCTTTTGAACGTACACCAGCGTCTTCTTTGAGAGATGAAGCTGGCAGTAAAAGTGGCAGTAATTCCTTTCACGAGGGCACCAGCCCTTCTTTGAGCGATGAAGATGGCATTGAAAGTGGTAGTAATTCCTTTCTCGTGGGCACCAAAGTTTCCCTTTGTTTTTGTGTGTCATAGGAATGTACCATTCCATAGCGATGGGGGAAAAATATAAAGATTGGCATTGAAGCAATTGCAAAGATCAGGGTCCCTGCTTAAAGGGGGATTTTGTAGTTTTTTTTTCTGAGGGTTTTTAGAAAAGATTGTTTTTGGTCCTTTAATTTTTTATTTCTTAAGCACGAACCACATTGATTCTCTGGTCAAAACAAATGTATTTTAATTAGACACTGTTTTTCCATATCTGCCACTGGGCTCCTATCATGTGTCGAAATTTGAGCTCATTGTTTACTAGTCAACAAGATGATGGATTGTTTCACTTGCAGGAGACCTATAACCTTTTAAATGTTCAAGTGCTCAAAAAAATCACATTGTGCAAAGTTAACCTAATTATCTAGGACTGACTCAAATCGTCAAACGTGATGCAGGTCGGCTTAGTAGTTGCTGAAGGAGTGAAACAATTGTGCACATGAAAACAATGGAAATCAGCAAGTGGAACTGTTTCAGACACATTTGCTCTGGTTTTTTTGCCGAATTATACTCATGTGACTGGATCTGATGTAAATCACATTGGTATTTCAAGGAACAAGGGAACCCAACAGGCAATTAGTCAGGGACCTTGGGTGCGTATGTAATTAATTTCTAAAGACAGGGGTCCCTAGACAGTTAGGCGATATTTAGAAATAATAAACATAGGCTAAAAAGACTCCATGTTCTTTGTCCAGCCGGACAGTTTTCATATTCAATAAGTGCATAGAACGAGTGTCATATACAAATTCAAGTGGGACACAGTCTGCGTCCTACTCGCAAAAATAGACAAACAACAGAAATTGGGGAGGGGTTGAGGCAAGGGGAACGAGTCTGCGTGACATACAGTTTAGCAGACGTGAATAACCTTGAAAATACCATTGCACACTAGAATCCACAATGTATTACATGCATATGGTATACAAATTGTCAACGACATTTCGATCCCTAGGGCAAGGTGAGGGGATCATCCTCAGTACTTTATGAATTTATATGCCTGTTGTGAGTAACTCTAGGCATTACAATATTCATGTCTAAGTACATTAAGCATTTATTAACATATATCATATCAATCATGGGGGAAGGGATTTAGGGGGACGAAAAAGGAGAAATAGACAAAAAAAATACAATAATACTGTGGGCAATGGCAGACCATACATGACAAAACTATTGTTACTTGTGTAGTGACAGAAGCTAATTAACCGGGTGGTAAAGGCCTTGTGGAAATGGCTAATGCTGAGAAGCTAGCAGTAAGTAAATAATAGAAAGGGGTCAAGTAGCAAGTGATTTGCTTAGGCGATTAAGGAGGCAGAAAGTAGGTTGTGCGGGTTAATTACAGGCCGTGCATGTTACCGACTGTGAAACTAGAGTAACGGGTCACACAAGATGTGTTGGCTGAGATTTTTTACCCGGTTAGAGCCTGTAAGAGTGCAGTATACGGCGAGGTGAATAACAAGGGTTTCAGTTTAATGACTGAGGACCTGACAATGTGTCCTGCAGGGAGAATTGGTATCTGGTAGCTCCTGTCACTACACAAGTAACAATAGTTTTGTCATGTATGGTCTGCCATTACCCACAATATTGTATTTATTTATTTATTTTCTCTATTTCTCCTTTTTCGTCCCCCTTCATCCCGTCCACCATGATTTATATGATATGTGTTAATAACTGTTTAATGTACTTAGACATGAATATTGTAATGCCTAGAGTTACTCACAAACAGCCATGTAAGTTTATAAAGTCCTGAAGATGATTCCCTCACCTCGCCCTAGGGATCGAAACGCCATCTATAATTTGTATACTATATGCATGTAATACATTGTGGAATCTAGTGTGCAATAGTATTTTCATGTTATTCACGTCTGCTAAACTGTATGGTATGCAGACGTGTTCCCTTGCCTGAACCCTACCTCCATTTCTATTGTTTGTCTATGTGAGTATGACTCAGGCTGTGTCCCACTTGAATTTGTGTATGAAACTCTTTCTATGCACTTATTGAATATTAAAACTCTGTCCGGCTGGACAAAGAACATAGGGGCATATTATCAAGAAACGGCGTTAACATTATCCTTGCTTTAGCGGCAGAAAACTGCTGCTAAAGCGGTGATAATGGGCTTGATAATATGCCCTTGTGAATTCCTATAGAAGCCCATGTTCTGGTGTGAACATGGGCGTCTATGGGAATTCTGTACGGCATATTATCAAGTCCGTTATTGCTGTTTTAGCTGCAGTTTTCAGCCGCTAAAGGGCCGATGAGGTTAACGCTGTGCTTGATAATATGCCCATAGAGTCTATTTAGCCTATGTTTATTATTTCGAAATATATCTTGACAGTCTAGGGACCCCTGTCTTTAGAAATTGTAAATCACATTGGTGGCATGGTGGAACATGTATTTACTGCAGATCTTAGTGGATTTAGACCTTTAGGAAAGGGCTGCTTTGCCCAAACAATGTTTTTGTTTTAACAAGTAATTACATCGTGGTCATCAACTCATGTTGACTACTTAAAGAGAACTACCATATAAAAATGTATATTTGCTTTATTGATTGATATCCAGAAACATGTCTGAATATGCTCATTATTTGTGTAGCACGATCACTATATTTTCTAGCAACACGGTTGTTTATGGAAATATTTTCTATCTGAGTACCTTTCCCAGCATTTTAGATTTGACATATTTGAGTAAACTCCACACATTACATTTTACATGGCACCGTGCATTTAAATGTTTAGTCAGTGTATACTTTTCTTTAAAGCAGACACTCACGTTACTTTTTGGGAATTAACTTTTATTATTCTAAAAACGTAAGCTACATAAACCTTCTCTAAAAAGCGTAGGTAGTTTCAGAAGCCTTCCACAGGCATTCTATTTATAGTAGCAATCCAAACATTAACATGTACACATTAACCTTTTGTTTTGCAGTCATCAAAATCTTATGCATTATTCAGTCTTGCGTATAGGTTGATCACCTCCAAGTAGCACTCAGGTAGCATTCAAGTAAATATAGGGAAAGAACGTCTGGGTCCTGCATTCTAGAGCAGACCAGGGCCCTTATTTATGAGGCCTTACGTCCGTTTTGCGCCGCCGGTGCGTCACTTTTTGTGACGCACCAGCGGCGTACAAAATGCGCCTTGTTGCGCCATATTTAAAAAGTGACGCATCTAGGTAGATGCGTCACTTTTGAAACCCCTGCGCCACATTATACCTGCGTCAGGTATAATGTATGCAGAGGGGGCGTTCCCCCGCAAAAAGCCTCGTAATAGTAACGCAGTGAAATCTATGAGATTTCACTGCGTCACTTTTAGGATGCTGTTGCGTCAAAATCTTGCACCTGCCTCACAGCAGGCGTAAGACTGACGCAAGTCCTTTCAATATGGGCTTTCCCTATGTGAAAGGACGCATTGCTGGAGTTGCGTCACTTTTGTGACACACTCCAGCAATGCGTCACTTTTGCGCTTAGAGATGCGTCAGAAATACTGACGTATCTGTAAGTCCTTGCGACATGATGTGTCATACATTAAATATGACGCATCATTGGTGTCGCAAGGAGTGCGCAGTAAAAAGTGACGCATCGCTGTTTTCACGCAGCGATGCGTCACTTTTCATAAATGAGGCCCCAGGACTCTCTCAGGACAATATCTTGCTCTACTTGTAGGTCAGTCCTTATTCTTAAAATGTGTCGCTTTACCACTGCTGCACTTCAAGGACATATTTTGCATCCTATTTGTGGGTGGTTTTTACAGCCTGTAAGCAAAGTATGATAATTCTGGGGCATATTACCAACAACTAGCGATAGTTTTTGTCTCTAACTTGTTTAGAGACAAAATTTATCGCCGCAAATTGGTGATTTTTATCGCAGATAAACCTTGCTATTAGCAAGGTTTATCGCAAATGCGATAAAAAACGGCCGCAATGCATGAATATCGCTGAAAAGTCAGCGATATTCATGCATTATCGAGCAAATGCTCTTAGCCATGTTATCCACCTCCCATTGGATAACATGGCTAAGAACTGCTCAGGGCAGGTGTTAGCTTTTGGAGATATTCGCGCTTAGCGCGAATATCTCCAAAAGTTGGTAATAGGAGATAGCGATGTTAGGGACTGTTTCCAGTCACTAACATCTTGGCACGCCCACTTTGCATGTCATTAGTGATAAATATCACTGACATGCAAAGCGGGGCCCAAGATGGTCGCTATCTCCTATTAGCTGTCACTAACTGGTGTTAGCGACAGCTTGGTAATAGGGAGATAATTTTATCTCCGCTTTCTTGGCTTTTAAAGCCAAAAAAGCGGAGATAAACCCCCTTGATAATATGCCCCTCTATGCCGTGCTTAATAACAAACGTAGAGACGAAAATGTGCATTTCATTTTCCTCTTTTTTTGTTTTTGTCCATAATCCCGGCATCAAATTAATTTGTTGTTCCACCACCCCGCCATTCAACCTAGCTTTATCCTCACCACCTCTTCCCAGTAATTCCTAAAATCCCACTGCGTCAGACAACCTACTTACACACAATAACTCTCCCACTTGTCCCTGTATACTCAGTGTTACTCTTGTGCAAAATGTGCGGCCAATGATGTGCTGGACGAGAAGAGAATAATATTCTTTGATAATATTATGTTTGTCATTTGATTGAAAGACAAATGTGAATTGTTGTTTGTAATGGGTCAGTTTTATTACACGTACCAGTTGATTAGAGATAATATCACTTACAAACTTCGAGAAATTGCATGTAACTTTTTAATGATTGCGCTCGTGAAAAGATATATTTTTTGCATATCTTCTTAATAAAAACATTTATGGACAGCATCATACTTCCTAGAGAGTGCATCTATAACCTCAAGAAGGCGGGTTAGTAAAAGACCCGGTTTTAATTTAGAAAATAGTGAAAGCCTGAAATAATGAAAGGCATACATCATATTTTTGTGCATTAAGAATAAATGAATAGTTACATTTTATTAAACAATATCAATAGATACGGCCTGAAAACCTTGGCTGAATCAGGATCCTATCTAACTTGTACACATGGAATGGGAAATCATTATATCTGACCAGGATACATAGCCAGTGATGACAGGAAATACTAGTGTGATAGAGTGGGTACAAAAACATAACGGTGTAAGTTATGATCCCCAAAAATAATTGACATTTAAGTTTTATCATCTCATTTCTGTCGAGAAAATATTGGTTATAAACAAGTCATGTGGTCAATAATTCAGTTTTCACACCTCCGAGGCGCATTAACGGATGCCTTAGTTTTCACACTGTGGGATTTGTTCTAATAAATAAAGATTATTATCCTCTTTGTAACTAAGTTTCGCAGGCGCCTGATTCATCACTGTTTCTATTCTGTCTTGTTTTATTCATGTCGTGGGAGCAAGAAAACGGCATCCGATAGAGCACAAGATTAAGAAAATTGTTTCTGCCAAAACTATTCAAAACGTGCAGATTGAAAACACGATCAGAACCAGTCTTACATCTCTGGCTACTGCTTCAAAGTCATATTTTGGTCAAAGCAAAAACGTGTCCAACGCCAACTAACAAACAGTATATGATCACTTTTTAGATCTCTTCCATATGAAGATGAATATTAATCGTACTGATCTTGTAGGAAAGAAGGCTTAATTGTAAAACGTTTTACTAGATCTATCACAGATATTTTGCATAGTTCTAATGGCGTACCTCAGAATTGAACCTTCTCTTTGGACTAGCTGAATCAGAGTAAATAATTGTAATTGTCACATAAGGCATGTTCATAGGTTGTGTTTAAATGATCTACTGCATGAGAACATTAGAACTGATGAAAAGTGTTACTTTTTTGGTATGTGAATTTTCTGAAATGTAATACACAAATATATGCATTTAAGCAACACATGGAAACCTGGTTTAAGATAACGATTAAGAAGTGGGCTTAACTGACAGGAGAAAAGTGTAGGCCAAATGTACCCAGGCATTGGTTGTGCAAAAAGAGGTCACAACCTTCAATTTTGCTATGCGACCTTTATACTAATAGTTCTCATTGCAAAATCTCAAGCCTCATTGTGAAAAATGATCTGCAGAATGAATATTTATTTATTATGCAAGTTGTTGGTGAGCCCCAGTGATGTGCTAGAAACACGAGGATGGTAGCCTGGAAGGAACACAAAACCCTCATCTCTTTGTTTGCATTCCAAAACTGGAAACTATTTTTTTTAAAGTAGGCTGTTGGACCCGGCCCTTTTGGCAGGTTCACCCGAGACTTTTTGCTTTGCCCTAGCCTGTTTCTGGGACCTGGTGGTGGTGATTTTAGGCCTCTGCGCACTTTTTCACACTGGTAAAGTGTAAAGTGCTTGAGTTCTCTGTGTATGTGTGGTGAGTGACCTGCCCTCCCATAGGAATGAATGGGGAATATGTATGCCCATGGTAGTTCCTGATGTGTGGGGAGTGCAGGGTTGAGTTTGGTATGTGCAAACTCGTGAGATTGAATGCTGTGCAGTGGTACATGCTGCATGATTGTGTCTAGTGTAGAAGTGCCACTTTTAGAAGTTGGCATATTTGTGTAATTTGTGTCTGGCGTGTGATTGGCTGAGGCTGGCTGGTGAGCCTGGCTCCAAGAGTCTGGGAGGGTCTGCCCCAGTGGTGAATGGAGTGTTTAGCATGCTGATGTGAGGGGAGGAGTGAGCCTGGGCTTGCTTGTGGATTGACCGTCTGCTTTGAGGGTCCTGAATGAGGCTGGGTTTTCCCCACACAATGCTGGCTCCACCCTCTTGGGTGCGTCTGATGTCCCTAGCCTGGTCAGTGAAAGGAATTCCCTATAACCAGTTCTAGCTGGTTCTCACACTGCCTGCATCCTTTCAGACAAAGGATTTTATAGTATAAAAAGGGGCTGTGTCCCCTTCCAAAATGTTCTTGTTTTTCGACTTGAATCTTGCCAGGGGCGTGCTGCTGCTTGGGCCCAGGGGAATCCCTGGGCCCTGCCCAGCCCCTGGACACCTGATGGACTTTCCTGGATGCCTGGAGGACTTCTGGGGGACCCCTCTGCCTTGCCTGGGCTGATTCGGCGGACTTTGCTTTGCCCCTTGGAATCTCTGGGACCTTTGGCAGCATGGAGAAGCTGCATTTTCCTGCAGAGACCTTTTTCTTGCCTTTACCCAGGCTTGTTGAAGCCTAAGCGCTGGGGAGCACTGTATTTGCCGGTAAGCGCTTGAGAGCGCTTTATTTTGTGTCCATAGCGCTGGGAGCGCTTGATTCCTGCCCCTAGCGCTTAAGAGCGCTGTACTGTTGCTACTAGCACTGAAAGCGCTCTGATTGCCGATTTTGTTTAAGTCCCCTAGCAGGTGCCCACCCCTCCAGGGACCTTGCTGTTATTTTTGGGCCCGATCGAGTGCCCACCTCGATGTATTATTTTTAATGAAGCCTGTGCCCACCCGGCATTTGCCTCCACTTCACCGCCGCTGCCCGGGACGAAGGAGAAACCAAAGGAACAGAGCCCTGATTGGCTCAGAGCGATGAGCCCCCTCCCTCAGTAAATGTCGCGCTGTGATTGGCAGGCCGCGGGAGGCTCGCCCTGGAAGGCCGCGCTGTGATTGGTGCAGCGCTGGAGGCTGCCTCGACGAGCCGCACTGGGATTGGCCAGCGCCCAGGGAGAAGCGGAAAGGAACATGGCGGCCTGTTCGTCGGGGCTCCCGTGTGCTGGAGGGAGCCCCGGGAGAAGACGTGCAGCCGATCATCCTGCGAGGGGGCGGGAGGCGCAATGCCGGTGCCTGCCCTCCGCGCTGCTTGCCTGAGACCCCGCAGCCCAGCCGCCGAGAGGAGCAGCCGCCGCACCGGGAAAGCCGGTGAGTGTAAAGAGCGGGGAGAGCACTGGGCTGGTTCAGAGTGCCGGCCCAGCGAGAGAGGCTCTGACGTCTTGAGAGCCTTCTGGTTTGGAGCCCCGAGGCTCCGGAGGCATGTTGGAGATTTTGAGTCCACTAGAGAGGGACTCCAACGAGGGGAGGAACCGTGTTTAGAGCCCCGAGAGGCTCCTGTGGGTAGTTCCGTTTCCACTCCACGTGGGAGCCTATGGATTGTTTTGGTGCCGGTTTGGAGGCACTGAGTAAGGGCGGCCCCGGATGCCAGTGGGCCGCCCCACCGCGTTGACGAGTCTCTGAGGCTCGTGGGGGCATTTGGCTGTGTTTAGCCCACGAAGGGCTCAAGAGGTACTTTCAGAGCCTCAAGGGCTCCATGAGGAGCCGTGCCAGTGCGCAGCCCAAGATGTTGGTGGGAGACAGGGTGGTCCCTGATGGCAGTGGACCACTCCAGCATTGCACAGAGTCCGTGGTCCTGGGGGACACAAGTGTTTTAAGAGCCGGTGTGGCTCCAACGTCCTGCGCAGTGTGGTGTAAGAGCCTGTTCGGCTCCAACGATTGAGCGCAGTTCTGTCCTAGGGTCAGTGAGGACCCTGTCTCAGTTTTTGATTCACAGCTGCCCAGCAATTAGTGGTCAGCTGCACCGTTTAGGTCTTGTGATTGTTCCCAGGTGCCCAGCAAGTAGAGGGCACCTGCAACGTTTAGGTTTTGCGCCCCTGGCATCATGTGTTTTTGCGCTATTGAGTTATGTTCTGGCACCTCTGAATGTTTTTATGCATCATGTGTCTTCCTTGATTTTACACAACTGAATGTGTTGGTTTATGCATCATGTGTTTTTCCTCCCTTACACCTCTGAATGTTTTAGGCATCATGTGTTTTCTCCGGTACCTCTGAATGTGTTTTGATGCATCATGTGCCTTGTTATTACACCGCTGAATGTATGTTTTATGCATCATGTGTTTCCCTTCCCTACACCTCTCAATGTTTCATGCATCATGTGTTATGTGTTCTTGCTTATACTCCTAAATGTATTTTATTCTTAGGTGGTTTTCTTTCTAGTACAGGTGGTCCTAGTGAGGTCCTGATTCCCTGCGTGACATTCCCCTAAGGTGTTTAGGGTGGCATAGGTGGTACTTACCTCTTCCCTGTAGTTACTGGATGTGATTTATAACTGTTATCTTGTGCTATACTTATTCTATTTCTAAAAGTGTTGATTCTGACAGTGGCCCATGTGGCCCTGTCCTGTACATAATCCCTTGTGAATACTACCCGTGCCAGTTGGCACCATGTATATTGTGTGATACTATCTGATGTGTTTTTACAATACAAAAGTTATTTTATAATAAACTTGTGTGGAGTTGCTTTGGTGGTGTGCCTAGGATGTTGTTGCTGTTGTGTGCTGGCGCAAATGCTTTACACATTGCCTCCGAGTTTAGCCTTACTGCTCGTGCCAAGCTACCAGTGGGTGAGCACGGGTTAACTTGGCGTGTGACTCCCTTGCCCTGACTAGAATGGTGGTTTCTGCATGGCTTTGGCGTCAGCCTTAGCCTACCAGAAATAGCCAGTTCTAATATTGTTGGTCAGCGGTGTGGATTAGGACTTGTGTTTGCGCAGTGCCACAGCGACAGCTGGCTACATTACAAAACTCTGCATTTTCTAGATAGTCACATGTTTGGAATTATTGTTTATGATTTTATTTTTCCTCAAGAGTGTCATTTTCAAATGCGTTCCTGAGCTTTATGTTTAGTGGTAGATGAGAGAGAATGACAGGGCGGGACGCCAGTAGAAGGGGAGGTTTCCATAGATTAGGAATCCCTTGCTGGGTCCAGTGCCCAATCCCTGTTCCTGTCCCTGTGTGGGTAGATGGAAGAGAGGGGGTGTGGAGGAGAAATGGCTTGCTCGGGAGGGTGGTTATCCCCTGAGTGTTTTGTGTGTGTCTGGATTCCCCAGTATTGATAGGATCCAGTGGTGGCAGCTAAAATGTGTCCAGTGCATGAAGTCCCATTCCCAGTTCCCAGAGTATGGTGCCTGGTGCTCAGTAAGAGGGGTACAGGTTGAGAGTCAGAGGCAGTGAGGAACTGTCTCACCAGTCTGGAGGGGGGGTGTGTGGATGAGTGGTGTGTTAAACTGGAGGAGTTGGTGTGAGTTTTTTTAGGAGCTTGCACAGGAGGTGTACCTTCGGTGGTGTGCAGGAGGTCCTGCAGAGGCACTGGATAAGAAGGTGGACGTCTGGCGGTGTGCTAGGTGACTTGCAGAGGCATTAGGAAGTGATTCTAAAAGTAGTGGCTTGTGTATCTGATGATCCTGTGTAGGGGAAGAGGTTAATGTGTAACCCAGCTAGGTCCCAGTAGGATGGTAGGGGTGTAGGAGCTCACACCCTGTCTCAGTGGAGGCGGAGTGAGTGTGGGACGGTGTGTCCCATGTTGGCTCGAAACCCTATCTCAGGGCCTGGAGGGTTCCCTAAGGGAGCGTCAGGTCAGGGGCCTAGGCTGTACATACAGGTCATTTGAGGAGGATCTTCCTGTGTCTAGAGGACGGGGAGTGTCTGTAACCAGAACTCCGGCGATCCTGGTGTTTGGCTTCTAGGGGTACCGCTCCTAAGTGGAGGGTACAGAACTCTGGAAGGGGGTGCAGAGGGACGATGTACTTCTGACCCCGGTGCAACCAGAGGGTTTAGTTCCTAGGTTGGGAGATTAGGAAGCTTCCAAGTCAAGAGGAATCCCTACCAAAGTGGATCAGCTGAAGAGACTGAGGGGCTGCCTTTGCTGTGTGATCTGGGGCTCATCTGCAGATTGTTGTTTCCACTGAGGTAGAGGAAAGGGGACTTTGCTGTGTGCTGTGTCCCCCCACCTGCTTGAAGAGGAACTGTGCTGTGTGATTTGTACCTCAGAAGTGAAATAGTTTCCAGGTGGTAGACCAGTGATGGAGTAAGGTCCTGATCTGGTAAGAGAATTGTGTTCTGGTGAGTGCTTCCCTGTGAGGGTGCAGAAACCCAGAAGTAGAGGTAGGGTGGGGCATTCTTGCCTGTGACCTCTGGTCAGCCTGGGGGTGTGGACCCTAGGTTGTTGGATCAGTGGTAGTTGTAGCTACACTGAGAGAGAGAGTGGAGAATGGCTATTGTGTGCCAGGGGTTACTGCCCCCCGCTCTGTCGATTGGTTAGGACCTGTGATATTTGGATGGCCTAGGGCCTGGTCCTGGCTGTGGATGACTAGTGTGTACCAGTGGGGTATCCTAGTTGGGTCAGAGAGTTCTGGTCTAGAGGTAACCAGGTGGGTTCAGAGTGGCATAGAACCGGAAGGTGTCCCTGCCGTGCGGGTCCGTGGCCGTGTTTTGTCACCCAAAGCAAGGAAGCCCATCAGTGGAGTGATTGGTCTACCCTGCGTTTTGGCTGAAAGGGGGTTGTGTTGGACCCGGCCCTTTTGGCAGGTTCACCCCGAGACGTTTTTGCTTTTTCCTAGCCTGTTTCTGGAACCTGGTGGTGGTGATTTTAGGCCTCTGCGCACTTTTTCACTGTGGTACAGTGTAAAGTGCTTGAGCTCTCTGTGTATGTGTGGTGAGTGACCTGCCCTCCCATAGGAATGAATGGGGAATATGTATGCCCATGGTAGTTCCTGATGTGTGGGGAGTGCAGGGTTGAGTTTGGTATGTGCAAACTCGTGAGATTGAATGCTGCGCAATGGTATATTCAGCATGATTGTGTCTAGTGTAGAAATGCCACTTTTAGAAGTTTCAAAAAACAGGGGTGGCTGGGCCCAGTGGGAAGGAGGGTAGGCAGGGCCACATAATTGTATTGTCAGCGGACTAAGACCAATCCCAATGTTTTGTAAATTTTCTTACAGAGATGTAACCAGGTCAACACACAGATATATTCCCGGGCAACGGCACACTAGCCGCTGGACCAAGAAAAGCAAAGGTAATAACCATTTTATCCCGCGCACACCGACTCAGGTGAGCAATTCCCGCCTGATCGGGGCACTTACCCAAATCTCACTCTGTTGCAGTTCAAATTCCACGGCATAGACGAACCCCAAAAACAAGAGCAACCTTGGGCAAGAACAACACAAGGTATGTCGCATCCAGAGATGCGCACATTCTCTGTAATATATTTGGCTAGAGGACCGCGTTTTCTAAAACAATCCTTTTCCTTTTCAAAAATAGTTCCCATGGACCCGAATCACAAGGCCCTGATGAGAATCCTGTAAACCATGTAACGGGATTCGAAACGCGTCGGCATTTTTCCTTCTCAGACATTTATGCTAACGTTACTGGTGCAAAAATGGGCAATTTTTCCTGAACTGTAATGATTCATTCTATCTCAGGTCTTGGGATTTGATTTTGAAAAATTCTTCTCTTTCTTCCAAGTTGTGTATTGTTGATTGTGATTATTTCATTGTTTATAATTTATTTTGTTCACAATGTCCATGACTGATTTGTCCATGTCACAACCACGCATCCATTATTGATGTATTTTTTCACATCTTTACTGTTGATTTTTTGCACTGTATATATGTTTTCCAAACTGTATATGGCCAGACATGAAGTTGAAGGCGATCTTTGGTTTGTTTGTGTAAGAAAAAACATTTTTTGATAACCGAGTTATAATCAAAAGACATAAATCAATGTCAGGGTAAACTAATAAAGTTTTGTTTATCCTTAACCATTCTGTTTTTACTTCGGAACTTTTAGAAGTTGACATATTTGTGTAATTTGTGTCTGGCGTGTGATTGGCTGAGGCTGGCTGGTGAGCCTGGCTCCAAGAGTCTGGGAGGGTCTGCCCCGGTGGTGAATGGAATGTTTAGCATGCTGATGTGAGGGGAGGAGTGAGCCTGGGCCTGCTTGTGGATTGACCATCTGGTTTGAGGGTCTTGAATGAGGCTGGGTTTTCCCCACACAATGCTGGCTCCACCCTCTGGGGTGCATCTGATGTCCCTAGCCTGGTCAGTGAAAGGAATTCCCTATAACCAGTTCTAGCTGGTTCTCACACTGCCTGCACCCTTTTAGACAAAGAATTTTATAGTATAAAAAGGGGCTGTGTCCCCTTCCAAAATGTTCTTGTTTTTGGACTTGAATCTTGCCAGGGGCAATCTGCTGCTTGGGTCCAGGGGAATCCCTGGGCCCTCCCCAGCCCTTGGACACCTGATGGACTTTCCTGGATGCCTGGAGGACTTCTGGGGGACCCGTCTGCCTTGCCTGGGCTGATTGCGGGGACTTTGCTTGGCCCATTGGAATCTCTGGGACCTTTGGCAGCATGGAGAAGCTGCATTTTCCTGCAGAGACCTTTTTCTTGCCTTTACCCAGGCTTGCTGAAGCCTAAGCGCTGGGGAGCACTGTATTTGCCCGTAAGCGCTTGAGAGCGCTTTATTTTGTGTCCATAGTGCTGGGGGCGCTTGATTCCTGCCCCTAGCGATTAAGAGCGCTGTATTGTTGCTGCTAGCGCTGGAAGGGCTTTGATGCCGATTTTGTTTTAAGTCCCCTGGCAGGTGCCCACCCCGCCAGGGACCTTGCTGTTATTTTTGGGCCCGATTGAGTGCCCACCTTCATTTATTATTTTGTAATGAAGCCGGTGCCCACCCGGCAGTTGCCTCCACTTCACCGCCGCTAACCGGGACGAAGGAGAAATCAAAGGAACAGAGCCCTGATTGGCTCAGAGAGACGAGCCCCCTTAGGAAATGCCGCGCTGTGATTGGCGGGCCGTGGGAGACTCGCCCTGGAAGGCCGCACTGTGGTTGGCCAGCGCCCGGGAAGAAGCGGAAAGGAACATGGCGGCCTGGTCGTCAGGGCTCCCGTGTGCTGGAGGGAGCCCGGAAGAAGACGTGCAGCCGGTCGTCCTGCGAGGGGACGGGAGGTGCAATGCCGGTGCCTGGCCTCGGCGCTGCTCACCTGAGACCCCGCAGCCTAGCCGCCGAGAGGAGCAGCCGCTGCACCGGGAGAGCCGGTGAGTGTAAAGGGCGGGGGGAGCACTGGGCTGGTTCAGCGTGCCGGCCCGGCGAGAGAGGCTCCGACGTCTTGAGAGCCTTCCTGTTTGGAGCGCCGAGCCTCCAGGGGCATGTTGGAGATTTTGAGTCCCCCTGAGAGGGATTCCAACGAGGGGAGGAACCGTGTTTAGAGCCCCGAGAGGCTCCTGTGGGTAGTTCCGTTTCCGCTCCACGAGGTAGCCTATGGATTGTTTTGGTGCCGGTTTGGAGGCACTGAGTCAGGGCGGCCCCAGATGCCAGTGGGCCGACCCACCGCTTTGACGATTCTCTGAGGCTCGTGGGGGCATTTGGCTATGTTTAGCCCACGAAGGGCTCAAGAGGTACTTTCAAAGCCTCAAGGGATCCATGAGGAGCCGTGCCAGTGCGAAGCCCAAGATGTTGGTGGGAGACAGGGCGGTCCCTGATGGCAGTGGACCGCCCCAGCGTTGCACAGAGTCCGTGGTCTTGGGGGACACAAGTGTTTTAAGAGCTGGTGTGGCTCCAACACCCTGCGCAGTGTGGTGTAAGAGCCTGTGTGGCTCCAACGATTGAGCGCAGTTCTGTCCTAGGGTCCGTGAGGACCCTGTCACAGTTTTTGATTCACAGCTGCCCAGCAATTATTGGGCAGCTGCACCGTTTAGGTCTTGTGATTGTTCCCAGGTGCCCAGCAAGTAGTGGGCACCTGCAACGTTTAGGTTTTGCACCTGTGGCGCACCCCTGACTGGCGCTGCTTGGCAGAGCGCCCTGAGATTCTGGACACAGGGCTCTTTAGTCCCTTTATTAGATGGGAGCTGGTATGTGACTTTATTTAGGCGCAATGTGATTATCTATGTGATGTTAATTGCCTAATGTGAGTTTGGCACAATGTGATGTGGTGCTAGGAAATGTAATGCATTTAATATGATTACGCACCTTGATCTTACACCTCTAAATGTTTTTAGTCATTATGTGTTCTTGCGCTATTGAGTTATGTTCTGGCACCTCTGAATGTTTTTATGCATCATGTGTCTTCCTTGATTTTACACCTCTGAATGTGTTGGTTTATGCATCATGTGTTTTCCTTCCTTACACCGCTGAATGTTTTAGGCATCATGTGTTTTCTCCGGTACCTCTGAATGTGTTTTGATGCATCATGTGCCTTGTTTTTACACCACTGAATGTATGTTTTATGCATCATGTGTTTCCCTTCCCTACACCTCTGAATGTTTTATGCATCATGTGTTATGTGTTCTTTCTTATACCCCTAAATGTATTTTATTCTTAGGTGGTTTTCTTTCTAGTACAGGTGGTCCTAGTGAGGTCCTGGTTCCCTGCGTGACATTCTCCTAAGGTGTTTAGGGTGGCGTAGGTGGTACTTACCTGTTCCCAGTAGTTACTGGATGTGATTTATAACTGTTGTCTTGTGCTATACTTATTCTATTTCTAAAAGTGTTGATTCTGACAGTGGCCCATGTGGCCCTGTCCTGTACATAATCCCTTGTGAATACTGCCCGTGCCAGTTGGCACCATGTATATTGTGTGATACTATCTGATGTGTTTTTACAATACAAAAGTTATTTTATAATAACCTTGTGTGGAGTTCCTTTTGTGGTGTGCCTAGGATGTTGTTGCTGTTGTGTGCTGGCGCAAATGCTTTACACATTGCCTCCGAGTTTAGCCTTACTGCTCGTGCCAAACTACCAGGGGGTGAGCAGGGGTTATCTTGGCGTGTGACTCCCTTGCCCTGACTAGAATGGTGGTTTCTGCCTGGCTTTGGCGTCAGCCTTAGCCTACCAGAAATAGCCAGTTCTAACATAGCCCATGTTCTGCCAAGAAACTTGTGCTGCTATGAAAGAAAAAGGATTCCTGTTTGGGAAACCTTCAGTGGGAGGAGGCAGGGATCCTGTGCACCACTGCCTACTTCCCCTGAGTCTACCTACACGATTGCTTTATTGCACCAACTAAGGGGTTGGTAACTCATTTTCAGTCATAAAACATTTATGCATAATTCTTAAATTGAGAAATAAGAGGGCAATTCCATTTTCATTTGCCCTCCTGCTCGTGATTTGGAAGGGATCCCAAGAGCTGTTTTGCACGGCAGAATGAGTTTTCCAACTCGTAAAAGGGGTGTTTGTACATGAAGAATTGCCCTTTTACAGTGGTAAACTGTGAACGTTTGTGTTGTGAATTTTAGGTTTGCAACCACAAAAGGGCTTTCTACATCTTGCCATTTCTTATCTATGACTCTTGAAGTGAGCCACTGTTGCGAATATCGAATTCCAAACGTTATTCACTGCTATGTTGTAGCAACAGTGCAAAACAAAACTTGTTTCCCAATGTTGCCCGGACAGAGCTCATAGAGAGCCTGATAGTGTGGCATTGGCTCCATACTCCATGGAGAACAGAGGTAACATCTTCAGGTTGGAAGGGGAAGGTAAGACAAAGAGTGTGTGTAGATGGGTGGTAGGAAACAACATATTATTTTTATATATTGAGTCAGGATAAGTACGGGGTGGGTTGAAGAGTTTGTGGTGTGGATGCAGGATAGGACAACATGAATTCTGCCAATGTAGAAAGGAGAGAGGTAATTGTAGAGGTGTTGGGAGTATGCAAGGAGCCAGATGTTATTTTTTATCTCATTTGGGGAGAATTTAATGCAGAGTTTTGTGGATGGGTGGCAAACCACACGGTGTATTATATTTGGGAAGGGGTGGGTAGGATAAGGAGGTTTGTGTGGGTAGATGGATACCAGGTACTTTTTTATATTTATAATAGGTGTGAGGGGAAGAGAACGGTAAATGCTAAGGGTGTTGTGGGAAGGTGCTAAGTACTTGTTTAGAAAATTGCTAGGTTGAAAGGAGGGAGAGCTAGAGGATGATAGACTTTGGTGGTGATGGAGCAAGTATTCGCATGTTACGTGACTTGCTTGTATCAAGAACCTCAAATAATGTTAATAAATTAATTCAACATGTTTGTCTTACTAATATTGCACTTTTACACTACACTGGGTTGTCCCAGAGAAGCTTGCCTATGTATTTACTAAACAGTAATAACGCTTGCCTTTAAAATGGTCGCTGCTTTGGGGGAATTTAGTCTGCGCATGCGTCGGTCATACACATGTGATGTGACGCACTCGCAGTTCTGGAGGGAACCTGTTGCTCATGCACTGTATTGCTAAAATGGCCGCTTTGTTTTCACACATGCTCCGTGGTTGCATTGCTGCTTTTGCAAAGCTGTCTGTTCTGCCTAACTCCTAATGCTATAGTTAATATAAAGTAAGGGGTGTAGTATAGCCAATCATGGTATACAGTGTATTCATATTTTTTTTTGTGTTTTAAATTGTTTTCGCTTACTTTTCATGTATTGTTCTCTGTGGGCCTGAGAGGCGCTTGCTATTCCATATTTGAAGTTTCTATGGTTCCAGTCACGTGATGGGGGGAAATGAACCTGGCCGCAGTGGAAATCAGCCAGCTGGCAGCCAAGGCTAAGATGTTCATGAGAACGCGACCTGCGACCCAGCAAGAAGAAGCTGAACTGTACCTGCACTTGCTACAATTGTATAAACCTTACAGTGTACCCTATTGTCTTCTAAAATCCTCATGTCATGGGAACTGGAATGTAAGGGGTGGGTTCGAAAATAAATATTAAGTCTGAGAAAGTCTAAATTTTAGGAGGTACCATGACCTAACCTCCTCCCTTGCCCAATCAGAATTTAGGGAACCTTTCATTTGCAACATTTGTGGGTGGTACATTGACCCGAAGACAGTATAATTAGCCTAGGTTTAGCTAGAGAAACTGTCCGACTTGTCCGAATAGCTGACCTGTCACTGACCCAGCGAACTCTATAGGAGATTGATACAGAGATCTGCGGAGCACTCTGTCCGTAATTTCCACAGACTCAGTCGGGTTTTGGAAAACCTCAAGTGCTGGCGAAGCACTTTGCTGGGAGATTCGAGAACCCAATCAGGGTTATTGGCAGATTCCTTGCAGAGAGGGGGTAGCGCAGGCGTTGCTTCCGAAGCTGCAGGTGGTGGTCATACTCTTTGGTGAGCCCGGTCCTGATCCAAATCCTGGGGTTATAAAGTCCTGACTGTCCATGAGCTGCACCTGCTCGCCTACTGGCAGCCTAAGTCCTTGAGGGTCCTTTCCCGCCTTTTCCAACTGACCCGTGGCCAGGGTTAGTCTACAACCTATCCTAGGTAAATATAACTGAGTGTGGGTGTTCGTCTATCTAAACTTCTCTCTCTTGTCCCGAATAAAGCATAATTGCCTATGTCCTTTACCCTGCTTCTATAAGTAAGGTTTATGTGCATACTGGTCTATTAGCTTGTTCCACTCTCTTCCTACCCTTAGTCGAATACTGAACTGTTTGCATATATGGTTTGTTCCATTCTTACCCTCCCTTTAGAGAAAAGTCCATCTGGATAAAATAAATTGCATAAGTTTCATTTCTCATACACCGTTAGTGATAATCGAAAGTCCGCTTTGATTAGTATGTTCCCTTTCTTTACCCGCCTTTAGTGAAGTTGTGAAAGTCTGCTGATCTAAAATACCGCGTTCCTCATTTTTTCCCTTCCCTTTAATTTTCAATTTCTAAATGTTTCTTACTTTAATTCATAGCTATACTATCTTTTTAATTCTTGTTATAGACAGTTTGATCTGTGTAAATTTGTGGCTCATGGCAATTGAGCATGATGAAAATTAGGTAAAGGTTTTGAAAACTTCTTGCGTCTGTGGTCATTATAAAATACAAACCGTTCAATTCAAATATTGATGGTATTTTTTTATGCTATTTACTTACTCCCAAAACTAGCTCCTGATCCATTGTGATCTTAGGTACCTGTTCCAAGGATTGGTAAGTCGGGTACACGAAAATAGATAGGAGGAAACTGAATTGTTGATAACAGAGTGTAGGTTGCCCGATTAAAGTATACATGAAAGTTAGTTTATGGGCCTGAGTGTGCATTATGTTTGGTCAGGTGACCTGCGCGCTCTATCAGTAATTTTCTGGTAGCAGAGCTATGGTTAGGACTAGTTAAGATAGGTAGATAGGTTACTTGTTGATAAGCTGTGAAAAATAAAAGTACTGCAAAAAGTTTTTTTAAATCAATCGATCGAAAAATAAAATTGCTTTGAAATGTTATGAAATGTTTTAAATGTGTTTTATGAAATACTGCTATATGATTTTTATGTATTAACCACTTGTTAGTAATTGTTATATGTTGTCTGGAATCCCCGGGGGCAGAATAGCGGGTGGTGAGGAGAATCCACTTTGCAGAGAGGTCACTTACAGTGAGGAAAATTAGTACATGGTTAAAAGAACTGGAAGCGCTAATTAGGGTTTTCTGTATGAGTAGCTGAATAAATGATAGCCACAAGTTCGCTATTGAAACTTCAGTTGTGATATAACCTAGTAAGTGTCACACAAGAAAAGAGTAGTAGGTTCGTTGGAGCTTGAGTGATAGCAAAGGAGTTCGCTAGTGAAACTTTAGACTTAGTATATTTCCCGAAATGAGTGGATGAGTCAAAGAAGTAGCAGGTTCTCTAATGCTTGTGTGAAGGGTAGGCAGAAGGATCTATCCGTAGTGTATGAAAAGTAGACAGAAGAGGTTTGCTTGCAGTGAAACAAAACTTTCTTTCTAGACACTCGAGTACAGTGGCGAATGTTATACATTGTAAACTAAATAGAGCACTTGCACTTTAACCCCTTCGCTGCTAGGCCTTTTCCCCTCCTGTGCTAAGCCTTTTTTGGCGATTTGGGGTAGTGCGCACTTAGGCCCTTGTAACTTTTTGACCACATAAGGTATCCACGCCAAATTTGCGTCCTTTTCTTCCAACATCATGTGGATTCTAAAGGCAACCAGGGTTTGTGGATTCCCTTGGAGGGGTCCCAGAAATTAACCAAAATATAGTGTTTTTTTTGTTTTTTTCAGAAAAATGGGAAAAACGGGCTGCAAATGAAAGCCTCTGGGTTTTTCCCAGAAAAAGTTATCAAAAAAGGGTTTGTGGGGCTGAAATCTCCATTTTCTAAGCTTTTAGAGAATGACAGTCTTTTGTCAGAGAACTAACATTTTTCACACAGTTTTGGCATTTTTCTGGGACATAGCCTATTTTTGCTATTTTTAGAGCTTTCCACCTCCTTCCAGTTAATGGTAGAAATGAGTTTGAAAGCAATAATGGATCCTGGAAAGCTGTACATTTTCGGAAAGTAGACAGAATTCTGAATTCATAAAGGGGTCATTTGTCAAAATCTATGAAGGTTTCTTTATAGAAACTAACAGTTAAATGTTGGAATATTTGAAAATTTGTTGAAAAGAACAGCGTTTTGTCTCAACGTTTTCACCTATAACTTTTTCTAATTTAGACAGCTCTTGAAATGCAATATACCGTTACATTGGTTAGACCTTCCTGGTTGTGGGGATATATAGGACTTGTAGTTTCACCTAGAACCCGGCGAACCCAGATCCAAAAACTGAGCAGCAACTTGCAATGGTATTTTTTCATTTACTGGGTATAGAGCACTTTGTCTTAGAAAATGTATACATGGAAAAATCTGTATGAAAGACACCTATGTATTTCTGAATTGGGTACAAATTATAGAGTCCAGAAACAGTATATAATTGCTCATTTTCAAAATTGGGAATACTCATACCAGCATGAGAATTATTGGTAATTTTTCAAAAATATTTTTTTTTACACAATGTCTTTCATTGAAAGGGAGAAATGCATGAAAGCTCATTTGGTAATAACAGTTGATTTACAAATCTGAATTACCCCAAGTCTCTCGATAAAAACGGTACCTCACTTGTGTGGGTCGGCCTGGTGCCTGCGACCGGAAACGGCGCAAAATGCAACGTGGTCACACCAAAATTTTGCAGTTACAAATTGACCCTTTTTTGGCAAAGTGCCTACCTGTAGTTTTTGCACCCTAGCTCTGCCGGCACCTAGGGAAACCTAGCAAACCTATACATTTTTGAAAAGTAGACAACCAGCGGAGTTCAGGATGGGGTGAATCGACTGCCTACCACCAGGTTTTGTTACCCAGAATCCCTTGCAAAGCTAAGAATTTGACAATAAAAAACCTTTTCCTCACATTTCTGTGGAGGACAGTTCTGGAATCTGCGTGGATCAACAAATTTTCACCCACCCAGTGTTTCCCCAGGTCTCCCCAAAAAAATGGTACCTCACTTGCGTGGGTAGGCATAGTGGCTGCGGCGCGAAACAGCGCAAAACGCAACGTGGTCGCACCTCAATTTCCCAGTGAAATCTTGCGCTGTTTGGACAAAGAGACTACCTTTTGTTTTTGAGCCCTAGCTCTGCCAGCACCTAGGGAAACCTAGAAAACCTATACGTTTCTGAAAAGTAAACACCCAGGGGAATTCAGGATGGGGTGACTCGACTGCCTACCACCAGGTTCTGTTACCCAGAATCCCTTGCAAAGCTAAGAATTTGACCAAAAAAACACATTTTCCTCACATTTCTGTGGAGGAAAGTTCTGGAATCTGCGTGGATCAACAAATTTCCACCCACCCAGTGTTCCCCCAGGTCTCCCACAAAAAATGGTACCTCACTTGCGTGGGTAGGCATAGTGGCTGCGACACGAAACAGCGCAAAACGCAACGTGGTTGTACCCCAATTTCCCAGTGAAATCTTGCGCTCTTTGGACAAAGAGACTACCTTTTGTTTTTGAGCCCTAGCTCTGCCAGCACCTAGGGAAACCTAGAAAACCTATACATTTTTGAAAAGTAGACACCCAGGGGAATTCAGGGTGGGGTGACTTCACTCCCTACCATCAGGTTTTGTTACCCAGAATCCCTTGCAAAGCTAAGAATTTGACAAAAAAACATTTTCCTCACATTTCTATGGAGGAAAGTTCTGGAATCTGCGTGGATCAACAAATTTTCACCCACCCAGTGTTTCCCCAGGTCTCCCAAAAAAAATGGTACCTCACTTGCGTGGGTAGCCATAGTGGCTGCGACACGAAACAGCGCAAAACGCAACGTGGCCGCACCTCAATTTCCCAGTGAAATCTTGCGCTCTTTGGACAAAGAGACTACCTTTTGTTTTTGAGAGCCCTAGCTCGGCCAGCACCTAGGGAAACCTAGCAAACCTATACATTTTTGAAAAGTAGACACCCAGGGAAATTCAGGGTGGGGTGACTCCACTGCCTACCATCAGGTTTTGTTACCCAGAATCCCTTGCAAAGCTAAGAATTTGACAAATAAAACACATTTTCCTCACATTTCTGTAGAGGAAATTCTGGAATCTGCGTGGATCAACAAATTTCTACCCACCCAGTGTTCCCCCAGGTCTCCCGAAAAAAATGGTACCTCACTTGCGTGGGTAGGCATAGTGGCTGCAACAGGAAAAGGTCCAAATCGTACGTTGGAGAAATTACAATAACCAATAGCAACATTACCTTCTTTTTGGGGGGGACTGAGTTTTTGGACCGGGACTCGGCGCAAAAACATAAGGTAGTCTTTATGTCCAAAAAGTGCAAGATTTCACTGGGAAATTGAGGTGCGACTATGTTGCGTTTTGCACTGTTTCATGTCGCAGCCACTATGCCTACCCACGCAATGTCCTACCACCCAGCGTTCACCTTGTTCTCCCGAGTAAAAGCATACCTCACTTGTGTGGGTGCCCCAAAGCAGAACAGTCCGAAAAAGAATTTTGAAAAAGTAGTATTTAAGTTTTACAAGTTAAGCTCCCCTGCCTTAGTCACAGGCCTTGGGCCCACCCACACAAGTGAGGTATCATTTTACTCGGGAGAACAAGGGGAATGCTGGGTGGTAGGACATTTGTGCCGACACGGAGATCCCATGCAAAAATGTATGGAAAACTGTTTTTTAACCTAAATTTATGGTTTGCAGGGATTTCTGAGTAGGAAAACATTGGGGAACCCACGCATGCCATACCTCCCTGGACTCCCCCGGGTGTCTAGTTTTCAGAACTGTTTGGGTTTGGTAGTTTCCAAAGATGCCCGCCGAGCTCCGGTCCAAAGACTCAGTCCCCCCCCCAAAAAAAGAAGGTAATGTTGCTATTGGTTATTGTAATTTCTCCATCGTACGATTTGGACCTTTTCCTGTTGCAGCCACTATGCCTACCCACACAAGTGAGGTACCATTTTTATCGGGAGACCTGGGGGAACGCTGGGTGGGAGGAAATTTGTGTGAGCCCAGTGATGCCACGCTTTCCCACACAAAAAAAGTGTGAAAAAAACTGCATTTTCCTGCAGAGACCTTTTTCTTGCCTTTACCCAGGCTTGCTGAAGCCTAAGCGCTGGGGAGCACTGTATTTGCCCGTAAGCGCTTGAGAGCGCTTTATTTTGTGTCCATAGCGCTGGGGGCGCTTGATTCCTGCCCCTAGCGATTAAGAGCGCTGTATTGTTGCTGCTAGCGCTGGAAGGGCTTTGATGCCGATTTTGTTTTAAGTCCCCTGGCAGGTGCCCACCCCGCCAGGGACCTTGCTGTTATTTTTGGGCCCGATTGAGTGCCCACCTTCATTTATTATTTTGTAATGAAGCCGGTGCCCACCCGGCAGTTGCCTCCACTTCACCGCCGCTAACCGGGACGAAGGAGAAATCAAAGGAACAGAGCCCTGATTGGCTCAGAGAGACGAGCCCCCTTAGGAAATGCCGCGCTGTGATTGGCGGGCCGTGGGAGACTCGCCCTGGAAGGCCGCACTGTGGTTGGCCAGCGCCCGGGAAGAAGCGGAAAGGAACATGGCGGCCTGGTCGTCAGGGCTCCCGTGTGCTGGAGGGAGCCCGGAAGAAGACGTGCAGCCGGTCGTCCTGCGAGGGGACGGGAGGTGCAATGCCGGTGCCTGGCCTCGGCGCTGCTCACCTGAGACCCCGCAGCCTAGCCGCCGAGAGGAGCAGCCGCTGCACCGGGAGAGCCGGTGAGTGTAAAGGGCGGGGGGAGCACTGGGCTGGTTCAGCGTGCCGGCCCGGCGAGAGAGGCTCCGACGTCTTGAGAGCCTTCCTGTTTGGAGCGCCGAGCCTCCAGGGGCATGTTGGAGATTTTGAGTCCCCCTGAGAGGGATTCCAACGAGGGGAGGAACCGTGTTTAGAGCCCCGAGAGGCTCCTGTGGGTAGTTCCGTTTCCGCTCCACGAGGTAGCCTATGGATTGTTTTGGTGCCGGTTTGGAGGCACTGAGTCAGGGCGGCCCCAGATGCCAGTGGGCCGACCCACCGCTTTGACGAGTCTCTGAGGCTCGTGGGGGCATTTGGCTATGTTTAGCCCACGAAGGGCTCAAGAGGTACTTTCAAAGCCTCAAGGGATCCATGAGGAGCCGTGCCAGTGCGAAGCCCAAGATGTTGGTGGGAGACAGGGCGGTCCCTGATGGCAGTGGACCGCCCCAGCGTTGCACAGAGTCCGTGGTCTTGGGGGACACAAGTGTTTTAAGAGCTGGTGTGGCTCCAACACCCTGCGCAGTGTGGTGTAAGAGCCTGTGTGGCTCCAACGATTGAGCGCAGTTCTGTCCTAGGGTCCGTGAGGACCCTGTCACAGTTTTTGATTCACAGCTGCCCAGCAATTATTGGGCAGCTGCACCGTTTAGGTCTTGTGATTGTTCCCAGGTGCCCAGCAAGTAGTGGGCACCTGCAACGTTTAGGTTTTGCACCTGTGGCGCACCCCTGACTGGCGCTGCTTGGCAGAGCGCCCTGAGATTCTGGACACAGGGCTCTTTAGTCCCTTTATTAGATGGGAGCTGGTATGTGACTTTATTTAGGCGCAATGTGATTATCTATGTGATGTTAATTGCCTAATGTGAGTTTGGCACAATGTGATGTGGTGCTAGGAAATGTAATGCATTTAATATGATTACGCACCTTGATCTTACACCTCTAAATGTTTTTAGTCATTATGTGTTCTTGCGCTATTGAGTTATGTTCTGGCACCTCTGAATGTTTTTATGCATCATGTGTCTTCCTTGATTTTACACCTCTGAATGTGTTGGTTTATGCATCATGTGTTTTCCTTCCTTACACCGCTGAATGTTTTAGGCATCATGTGTTTTCTCTGGTACCTCTGAATGTGTTTTGATGCATCATGTGCCTTGTTTTTACACCACTGAATGTATGTTTTATGCATCATGTGTTTCCCTTCCCTACACCTCTGAATGTTTTATGCATCATGTGTTATGTGTTCTTTCTTATACCCCTAAATGTATTTTATTCTTAGGTGGTTTTCTTTCTAGTACAGGTGGTCCTAGTGAGGTCCTGGTTCCCTGCGTGACATTCTCCTAAGGTGTTTAGGGTGGCGTAGGTGGTACTTACCTGTTCCCAGTAGTTACTGGATGTGATTTATAACTGTTGTCTTGTGCTATACTTATTCTATTTCTAAAAGTGTTGATTCTGACAGTGGCCCATGTGGCCCTGTCCTGTACATAATCCCTTGTGAATACTGCCCGTGCCAGTTGGCACCATGTATATTGTGTGATACTATCTGATGTGTTTTTACAATACAAAAGTTATTTTATAATAACCTTGTGTGGAGTTCCTTTTGTGGTGTGCCTAGGATGTTGTTGCTGTTGTGTGCTGGCGCAAATGCTTTACACATTGCCTCCGAGTTTAGCCTTACTGCTCGTGCCAAACTACCAGGGGGTGAGCAGGGGTTATCTTGGCGTGTGACTCCCTTGCCCTGACTAGAATGGTGGTTTCTGCCTGGCTTTGGCGTCAGCCTTAGCCTACCAGAAATAGCCAGTTCTAACATAGCCCATGTTCTGCCAAGAAACTTGTGCTGCTATGAAAGAAAAAGGATTCCTGTTTGGGAAACCTTCAGTGGGAGGAGGCAGGGATCCTGTGCACCACTGCCTACTTCCCCTGAGTCTACCTACACGATTGCTTTATTGCACCAACTAAGGGGTTGGTAACTCATTTTCAGTCATAAAACATTTATGCATAATTCTTAAATTGAGAAATAAGAGGGCAATTCCATTTTCATTTGCCCTCCTGCTCGTGATTTGGAAGGGATCCCAAGAGCTGTTTTGCACGGCAGAATGAGTTTTCCAACTCGTAAAAGGGGTGTTTGTACATGAAGAATTGCCCTTTTACAGTGGTAAACTGTGAACGTTTGTGTTGTGAATTTTAGGTTTGCAACCACAAAAGGGCTTTCTACATCTTGCCATTTCTTATCTATGACTCTTGAAGTGAGCCACTGTTGCGAATATCGAATTCCAAACGTTATTCACTGCTATGTTGTAGCAACAGTGCAAAACAAAACTTGTTTCCCAATGTTGCCCGGACAGAGCTCATAGAGAGCCTGATAGTGTGGCATTGGCTCCATACTCCATGGAGAACAGAGGTAACATCTTCAGGTTGGAAGGGGAAGGTAAGACAAAGAGTGTGTGTAGATGGGTGGTAGGAAACAACATATTATTTTTATATATTGAGTCAGGATAAGTACGGGGTGGGTTGAAGAGTTTGTGGTGTGGATGCAGGATAGGACAACATGAATTCTGCCAATGTAGAAAGGAGAGAGGTAATTGTAGAGGTGTTGGGAGTATGCAAGGAGCCAGATGTTATTTTTTATCTCATTTGGGGAGAATTTAATGCAGAGTTTTGTGGATGGGTGGCAAACCACACGGTGTATTATATTTGGGAAGGGGTGGGTAGGATAAGGAGGTTTGTGTGGGTAGATGGATACCAGGTACTTTTTTATATTCATAATAGGTGTGAGGGGAAGAGAACGGTAAATGCTAAGGGTGTTGTGGGAAGGTGCTAAGTACTTGTTTAGAAAATTGCTAGGTTGAAAGGAGGGAGAGCTAGAGGATGATAGACTTTGGTGGTGATGGAGCAAGTATTCGCATGTTACGTGACTTGCTTGTATCAAGAACCTCAAATAATGTTAATAAATTAATTCAACATGTTTGTCTTACTAATATTGCACTTTTACACTACACTGGGTTGTCCCAGAGAAGCTTGCCTATGTATTTACTAAACAGTAATAACGCTTGCCTTTAAAATGGTCGCTGCTTTGGGGGAATTTAGTCTGCGCATGCGTCGGTCATACACATGTGATGTGACGCACTCGCAGTTCTGGAGGGAACCTGTTGCTCATGCGCTGTATTGCTAAAATGGCCGCTTTGTTTTCACACATGCTCCGTGGTTGCATTGCTGCTTTTGCAAAGCTGTCTGTTCTGCCTAACTCCTAATGCTATAGTTAATATAAAGTAAGGGGTGTAGTATAGCCAATCATGGTATACAGTGTATTCATTTTTTTTTTTGTGTTTTAAATTGTTTTCGCTTACTTTTCATGTATTGTTCTCTGTGGGCCTGAGAGGCGCTTGCTATTCCATATTTGAAGTTTCTATGGTTCCAGTCACGTGATGGGGGGAAATGAACCTGGCCGCAGTGGAAATCAGCCAGCTGGCAGCCAAGGCTAAGATGTTCATGAGAACGCGACCTGCGACCCAGCAAGAAGAAGCTGAACTGTACCTGCACTTGCTACAATTGTATAAACCTTACAGTGTACCCTATTGTCTTCTAAAATCCTCATGTCATGGGAACTGGAATGTAAGGGGTGGGTTCGAAAATAAATATTAAGTCTGAGAAAGTCTAAATTTTAGGAGGTACCATGACCTAACCTCCTCCCTTGCCCAATCAGAATTTAGGGAACCTTTCATTTGCAACATTTGTGGGTGGTACATTGACCCGAAGACAGTATAATTAGCCTAGGTTTAGCTAGAGAAACTGTCCGACTTGTCCGAATAGCTGACCTGTCACTGACCCAGCGAACTCTATAGGAGATTGATACAGAGATCTGCGGAGCACTCTGTCCGTAATTTCCACAGACTCAGTCGGGTTTTGGAAAACCTCAAGTGCTGGCGAAGCACTTTGCTGGGAGATTCGAGAACCCAATCAGGGTTATTGGCAGATTCCTTGCAGAGAGGGGGTAGCGCAGGCGTTGCTTCCGAAGCTGCAGGTGGTGGTCATACTCTTTGGTGAGCCCGGTCCTGATCCAAATCCTGGGGTTATAAAGTCCTGACTGTCCATGAGCTGCACCTGCTCGCCTACTGGCAGCCTAAGTCCTTGAGGGTCCTTTCCCGCCTTTTCCAACTGACCCGTGGCCAGGGTTAGTCTACAACCTATCCTAGGTAAATATAACTGAGTGTGGGTGTTCGTCTATCTAAACTTCTCTCTCTTGTCCCGAATAAAGCATAATTGCCTATGTCCTTTACCCTGCTTCTATAAGTAAGGTTTATGTGCATACTGGTCTATTAGCTTGTTCCACTCTCTTCCTACCCTTAGTCGAATACTGAACTGTTTGCATATATGGTTTGTTCCATTCTTACCCTCCCTTTAGAGAAAAGTCCATCTGGATAAAATAAATTGCATAAGTTTCATTTCTCATACACCGTTAGTGATAATCGAAAGTCCGCTTTGATTAGTATGTTCCCTTTCTTTACCCGCCTTTAGTGAAGTTGTGAAAGTCTGCTGATCTAAAATACCGCGTTCCTCATTTTTTCCCTTCCCTTTAATTTTCAATTTCTAAATGTTTCTTACTTTAATTCATAGCTATACTATCTTTTTAATTCTTGTTATAGACAGTTTGATCTGTGTAAATTTGTGGCTCATGGCAATTGAGCATGATGAAAATTAGGTAAAGGTTTTGAAAACTTCTTGCGTCTGTGGTCATTATAAAATACAAACCGTTCAATTCAAATATTGATGGTATTTTTTTATGCTATTTACTTACTCCCAAAACTAGCTCCTGATCCATTGTGATCTTAGGTACCTGTTCCAAGGATTGGTAAGTCGGGTACACGAAAATAGATAGGAGGAAACTGAATTGTTGATAACAGAGTGTAGGTTGCCCGATTAAAGTATACATGAAAGTTAGTTTATGGGCCTGAGTGTGCATTATGTTTGGTCAGGTGACCTGCGCGCTCTATCAGTAATTTTCTGGTAGCAGAGCTATGGTTAGGACTAGTTAAGATAGGTAGATAGGTTACTTGTTGATAAGCTGTGAAAAATAAAAGTACTGCAAAAAGTTTTTTTAAATCAATCGATCGAAAAATAAAATTGCTTTGAAATGTTATGAAATGTTTTAAATGTGTTTTATGAAATACTGCTATATGATTTTTATGTATTAACCACTTGTTAGTAATTGTTATATGTTGTCTGGAATCCCCGGGGGCAGAATAGCGGGTGGTGAGGAGAATCCACTTTGCAGAGAGGTCACTTACAGTGAGGAAAATTAGTACATGGTTAAAAGAACTGGAAGCGCTAATTAGGGTTTTCTGTATGAGTAGCTGAATAAATGATAGCCACAAGTTCGCTATTGAAACTTCAGTTGTGATATAACCTAGTAAGTGTCACACAAGAAAAGAGTAGTAGGTTCGTTGGAGCTTGAGTGATAGCAAAGGAGTTCGCTAGTGAAACTTTAGACTTAGTATATTTCCCGAAATGAGTGGATGAGTCAAAGAAGTAGCAGGTTCTCTAATGCTTGTGTGAAGGGTAGGCAGAAGGATCTATCCGTAGTGTATGAAAAGTAGACAGAAGAGGTTTGCTTGCAGTGAAACAAAACTTTCTTTCTAGACACTCGAGTACAGTGGCGAATGTTATACATTGTAAACTAAATAGAGCACTTGCACTTTAACCCCTTCGCTGCTAGGCCTTTTCCCCTCCTGTGCTAAGCCTTTTTTGGCGATTTGGGGTAGTGCGCACTTAGGCCCTTGTAACTTTTTGACCACATAAGGTATCCACGCCAAATTTGCGTCCTTTTCTTCCAACATCATGTGGATTCTAAAGGCAACCAGGGTTTGTGGATTCCCTTGGAGGGGTCCCAGAAATTAACCAAAATATAGTGTTTTTTTTGTTTTTTTCAGAAAAATGGGAAAAACGGGCTGCAAATGAAAGCCTCTGGGTTTTTCCCAGAAAAAGTTATCAAAAAAGGGTTTGTGGGGCTGAAATCTCCATTTTCTAAGCTTTTAGAGAATGACAGTCTTTTGTCAGAGAACTAACATTTTTCACACAGTTTTGGCATTTTTCTGGGACATAGCCTATTTTTGCTATTTTTAGAGCTTTCCACCTCCTTCCAGTTAATGGTAGAAATGAGTTTGAAAGCAATAATGGATCCTGGAAAGCTGTACATTTTCGAAAAGTAGACAGAATTCTGAATTCATAAAGGGGTCATTTGTCAAAATCTATGAAGGTTTCTTTATAGAAACTAACAGTTAAATGTTGGAATATTTGAAAATTTGTTGAAAAGAACAGCGTTTTGTCTCAACGTTTTCACCTATAACTTTTTCTAATTTAGACAGCTCTTGAAATGCAATATACCGTTACATTGGTTAGACCTTCTTGGTTGTGGGGATATATAGGACTTGTAGTTTCACCTAGAACCCGGCGAACCCAGATCCAAAAACTGAGCAGCAACTTGCAATGGTATTTTTTCATTTACTGGGTATAGAGCACTTTGTCTTAGAAAATGTATACATGGAAAAATCTGTATGAAAGACACCTATGTATTTCTGAATTGGGTACAAATTATAGAGTCCAGAAACAGTATATAATTGCTCATTTTCAAAATTGGGAATACTCATACCAGCATGAGAATTATTGGTAATTTTTCAAAAATATTTTTTTTTACACAATGTCTTTCATTGAAAGGGAGAAATGCATGAAAGCTCATTTGGTAATAACAGTTGATTTACAAATCTGAATTACCCCAAGTCTCTCGATAAAAACGGTACCTCACTTGTGTGGGTCGGCCTGGTGCCTGCGACCGGAAACGGCGCAAAATGCAACGTGGTCACACCAAAATTTTGCAGTTACAAATTGACCCTTTTTTGGCAAAGTGCCTACCTGTAGTTTTTGCACCCTAGCTCTGCCGGCACCTAGGGAAACCTAGCAAACCTATACATTTTTGAAAAGTAGACAACCAGCGGAGTTCAGGATGGGGTGAATCGACTGCCTACCACCAGGTTTTGTTACCCAGAATCCCTTGCAAAGCTAAGAATTTGACAATAAAAAACCTTTTCCTCACATTTCTGTGGAGGACAGTTCTGGAATCTGCGTGGATCAACAAATTTTCACCCACCCAGTGTTTCCCCAGGTCTCCCCAAAAAAATGGTACCTCACTTGCGTGGGTAGGCATAGTGGCTGCGGCGCGAAACAGCGCAAAACGCAACGTGGTCGCACCTCAATTTCCCAGTGAAATCTTGCGCTGTTTGGACAAAGAGACTACCTTTTGTTTTTGAGCCCTAGCTCTGCCAGCACCTAGGGAAACCTAGAAAACCTATACGTTTCTGAAAAGTAAACACCCAGGGGAATTCAGGATGGGGTGACTCGACTGCCTACCACCAGGTTCTGTTACCCAGAATCCCTTGCAAAGCTAAGAATTTGACCAAAAAAACACATTTTCCTCACATTTCTGTGGAGGAAAGTTCTGGAATCTGCGTGGATCAACAAATTTCCACCCACCCAGTGTTCCCCCAGGTCTCCCACAAAAAATGGTACCTCACTTGCGTGGGTAGGCATAGTGGCTGCGACACGAAACAGCGCAAAACGCAACGTGGTTGTACCCCAATTTCCCAGTGAAATCTTGCGCTCTTTGGACAAAGAGACTACCTTTTGTTTTTGAGCCCTAGCTCTGCCAGCACCTAGGGAAACCTAGAAAACCTATACATTTTTGAAAAGTAGACACCCAGGGGAATTCAGGGTGGGGTGACTTCACTCCCTACCATCAGGTTTTGTTACCCAGAATCCCTTGCAAAGCTAAGAATTTGACAAAAAAACATTTTCCTCACATTTCTGTGGAGGAAAGTTCTGGAATCTGCGTGGATCAACAAATTTTCACCCACCCAGTGTTTCCCCAGGTCTCCCAAAAAAAATGGTACCTCACTTGCGTGGGTAGCCATAGTGGCTGCGACACGAAACAGCGCAAAACGCAACGTGGCCGCACCTCAATTTCCCAGTGAAATCTTGCGCTCTTTGGACAAAGAGACTACCTTTTGTTTTTGAGAGCCCTAGCTCGGCCAGCACCTAGGGAAACCTAGCAAACCTATACATTTTTGAAAAGTAGACACCCAGGGAAATTCAGGGTGGGGTGACTCCACTGCCTACCATCAGGTTTTGTTACCCAGAATCCCTTGCAAAGCTAAGAATTTGACAAATAAAACACATTTTCCTCACATATCTGTAGAGGAAATTCTGGAATCTGCGTGGATCAACAAATTTCTACCCACCCAGTGTTCCCCCAGGTCTCCCGAAAAAAATGGTACCTCACTTGCGTGGGTAGGCATAGTGGCTGCAACAGGAAAAGGTCCAAATCGTACGTTGGAGAAATTACAATAACCAATAGCAACATTACCTTCTTTTTGGGGGGGACTGAGTTTTTGGACCGGGACTCGGCGCAAAAACATAAGGTAGTCTTTATGTCCAAAAAGTGCAAGATTTCACTGGGAAATTGAGGTGCGACTATGTTGCGTTTTGCACTGTTTCATGTCGCAGCCACTATGACTACCCACGCAATGTCCTGCCACCCAGCGTTCACCTTGTTCTCCCGAGTAAAAGCATACCTCACTTGTGTGGGTGCCCCAAAGCAGAACAGTCCGAAAAAGAATTTTGAAAAAGTAGTATTTAAGTTTTACAAGTTAAGCTCCCCTGCCTTAGTCACAGGCCTTGGGCCTACCCACACAAGTGAGGTATCATTTTACTCGGGAGAACAAGGGGAATGCTGGGTGGTAGGACATTTGTGCCGACACGGAGATCCCATGCAAAAATGTATGGAAAACTGTTTTTTAACCTAAATTTATGGTTTGCAGGGATTTCTGAGTAGGAAAACATTGGGGAACCCACGCATGCCATACCTCCCTGGACTCCCCCGGGTGTCTAGTTTTCAGAACTGTTTGGGTTTGGTAGTTTCCAAAGATGCCCGCCGAGCTCCGGTCCAAAGACTCAGTCCCCCCCCCAAAAAAAGAAGGTAATGTTGCTATTGGTTATTGTAATTTCTCCATCGTACGATTTGGACCTTTTCCTGTTGCAGCCACTATGCCTACCCACACAAGTGAGGTACCATTTTTATCGGGAGACCTGGGGGAACGCTGGGTGGGAGGAAATTTGTGTGAGCCCAGTGATGCCACGCTTTCCCACACAAAAAAAGTGTGAAAAAAACTGATTTTTTTCAGCAAAAATTGATGTTTGCAAGGGATTCTGGGTAAAGGAACGTTGGAGGACCCACGCAAGCCATACCTCCTTGGAAGCCCCCGGGTGTCTACTTTTCAGAAATGTGTGGGTTTGGTAGGTTTCCCTAGATGGCAGTCTAGCACTGAGGTACCTACAAATCCTCATACTCCTTCTCAGGGGTCTTACCAATAAGTAGTCCATCCAAAAGCAGCAAATAAATCAACAGAGAATCTGAAATATGAAAAGACATCTTTATTACAATTAATTGTGAGGCTACGTCGGCCTGTCACACCTAAAGCAACAGGATGAGATAGCCTGCCTGACTGGTCTCCGCACAGACCTTTTATACAATTTATTATGCCCTAGGCACACATTCTTTCTTTGAAGTAAATTATTGTTGGTCACTCCCAGGACGTGCACACAAAGCACTGTATGATGACAAACCCACTTTCAAGATAAGTCCAGGCCATAAACAATGTCCTCATAATGCGTACATTCTCTAGCTGACAAGGCCGGATAAACCCAAAACATTAAGAACACAGCCCATGTCATAAATAGCTCGTGGAGGCAGGGACAGGAACAGATGGAAGTAAGATAGGCATGTTTGTGTGTAGTAAATCTTTACAATGTCCTGTGCTCTGATCTATAATCTTGATCAGCAGAAGGGCAGGAACTGGCTTGGCAAGGTTAGCCTCAAGCAACAGAGTCAGCTTTCGTCAGGTCATGCAGAAGTCAGCACAAACCCATGCTAAGGTTATGTCCTTAAATACTTGTTCTCCCATGGTGAGAGTCTACTGTAAGGGCAATGCACAAAATGGCTGCTATTTACAAGATGGAACCCAAGGCTTCAAAACAGAACCTTCAAATACACTGTGAATCCATTGGTGTAACATGATGAAAACACTCATGCATACGCATTCGTCATTTGCGGTTCGCTGATACCAAATTCATAACAGAATAATGATATTTTAAAACACAGGTTCAGAATTTTCAGAACCACAGACCATCCTTTTGCCCTTACATAGGCAATAACCTATACTCATGCTAATCTGAGTCCAGGTCTATATTCATCACTAACTGGTGTTGGTGTAAAAGCTGAACAAATGAACTATTGACAAACTCCAATCTTCTAGCAGACTAGTGTTCAGGCAGAGGGTGAAAAAAATGCGAGGAAACAGTAGGAGGAGGTATGGGCTATGTAGTGGGTACAGATGTCACTTGAAAAGTGAAGCAAACATAACCTATTAAAAGCATCATCACACTACACAACATAAAAAATACATATTATTAAAAATCTTTTTTCTTGCCATCACAGTGCATATTGTCTTTTCAAAGTTCGCTGATCTAGCAGGTCTCTCCATCTTTGGAAACTCCATCCTCTAACTTGCTGCCCGCGGTGGGAGATTGATTCTGCTAAGGAGTGCTTCTGTTCAGTCCAGCGTAACTCCCTTAGACCAACCAGAACTGTCGACCTAACCGTCTCTAGCTGCACTCCAAAGACTGTGGCAACCGCGACCCTAGCAGCAGAACCGGGTGGCGGTTCCAAAATCAAAAATTTGCAAGTATCCTAGATGAGAGAGCTGCATAAGAAAAAATAAAAAGAAAATATTATTTGTCCATAGTCATAGTTCTTGGCCTACAAATCCGCTTCCATTGTTTTCTTCTGCGTTGAGCCTCTTCAATTCAGGCTTTTTCATAAGAAAAAATACTGTTTAGTTGGAGTGCCCTCCTGGCAAAACACCCACAGCTCACTCGAAAGTCTCAATGTCTCAAAACAATGCACCAGTGTCTCTTCTTTGTGGCAGACACTACAAATGATGTGCTCTTCATTGATCAAGGGCACAAAGCATCTTGTGCAGATCCAAGCACTACTGAGAAACAACCCAGCAAGATCAGCAGCACTTTCAGACTCCAACACTCATTATTTAGTGTCAGAGGACGCTCAAGCTGCTCTCTCATGGGCACCAGAATGTAGTGCCTTTTTCCAAACGTGGATCCTTGGGTGCACTGCCTTTCCGCTGGAGCAAAGCAAAAGAGGTGGGTGTGTGGCCAAAACTCGGGCCAAGGGCTCAAGGGACTGTACACTGACAGAAGTTTCCAGCACATAACAGGTACAAAGCCCAAACAAACAAACTCTCATTCTGTGGCAAACAAAGAACCAGCTCCTCCTTTTTTCTGGAACGCCTTTTGTTGAAGCAAATGCCTTGCTTGGGAGGTACCACTGATGTTGCGCTGATGATCGCTGTCCAGCTTTGCGACTTTCTTGTTGCAGGAATTGTGTAGCCAAGATATCTGTCATTTATCTGTAGCGGTCACTGATGGGGAGTGTGCTTAGTGTTGATCACAAGTCTGCAGGGGATCACTCTTCCTTTGACTCTGGAAGATCCAGCAGAACCTAGTGATATAGGAAATGTAACACAATTGTTAGTTTCCCTCAAATCAAGCACAAAAACAGTTCATGTGTTTTAACAAGGGGACTGCAAACAGGTGGCCTGCAATCTGCAAGGTAGTGGCAATACGTCATAGGAACCTAAATGGGTGTCCTCACACAGTGGCAATTTCTAATGGGGTAAATACATATTTCCTTAATTATTAAGCCTAGGTGTTTCTAAATTCCTTATCTTAGAACATCTCAAAATAGAGAAATTTCATAATACAGATTATCAAGGACATGAAGAAAAGTCCCTTTAAAAAATGTGTATCAGGTGCACTATGCAATACAAAGGCTAATGATCAAATGTGCAGACAAAGGACAAGCACTAGAAAGTCCTGGTATTTGCATGATTAGAACACATCTGATCCCACAAAAAATTAAAGCAGCAGGAACAAAAGAGAACTGAAAAATTTAAAATAGACATTGAAAATTCGTCATGTTCAAAAGGGTAAACTTAAGGTATCTCCTATTGAGATGGAAAACTTGTCTTGCTATAATATTGGGTCAGTTAACCAGCCTATCACTACCCTGACAGTCAGTCTGAAAAAACATTTTACATAACATGGGGGGTCCCTGATACATCACTACAGTCTAGAAGTGTGCACATAAACAATACACCCATAATAAATGGACTGACAGCATAATGCAACATTGGTCAGGGGAGAAGCAACAAAAGAAAAATATATAGGAAGAACAAGAGTTTGCTTGGGTGCCTCAGGCATGTGACACAGCACCAAGAGTACGGGGAATACACAAAAGACCAAAGTTACACAAATTCTAACTCTACCTCTGGCAACTACACCATATACGGTAATCCTAACTAATGTTCCTGTTCTCTCTTCAGGGAGAGAAAAAAATGAAACCTGGCTTCCTTTCAAGGGACAAAGCCATATGCTATTTGGGAAACAAAACATGATTAAATAATGCAATATAGAAATTAGGTCACATTGAGTCACAGACCTATAATTCCATCCTTAGGCCCAATCAAGGATACATAACAATTTAGGGCTGCCTATTCCTTTAAGGGAATGTGCAGTAAGTGACTAACATCAAGTGATACACTTTGATTCTGTATATCTTTTTAGTTTTCTTCAATATCATTATAGCCAGATTTAGGCATGCACTGGTAAAAATGCTGCCTGTCTTCCTCACAGTATGAAAACCATATCGGTGAAATTTATCATTATACCAAATTCGTCCAACTATTGTGCAACGATACGTATCATCATATTGACCCCTTCACAACACAGGAGAACTTGTAATAGTAACAACATAAAACAAAACATACAAAAAAAATAAAAATGAACATGTCAAGCCATCAGATATACTTGTTGGCGGTGCCACACAGCACCATGGCATATGTATTTTGGGCACTGTAAACCTGCAGCCAAAAACCCAATATTTGGGCCTGCACCATCATTTTGACAGTAGAACACAACATAGTTGGAGTCTACTGTCAAGTATAACTTTACTGTCTCTCTCCTAACATACATGACCAATTAAAATAGGATAGGGACAAATACACAAACATGAACATTTTTTCCAAAGAAATTACACAAAAACACATCTCCTTTCAATTAACCAAACTCAAGTGTCTTGTTTGCCTTAGAACAATCCATGAATAATCTGTTGGCAGAAGCAGAAAAATGCACAGCACAAAAAAAACATTGTAACATACACAAAAATAAAGTTACATTACTTAACTGTTACTCTCTTGTCAGTTCACCTCGCAACATCAAGCCATCTTATTTTTACCGTTCTAAAAGAAATGGTCATACTGACACTCCAATATGGTACCTATAATGTGCACTGAAAAAAATATTACCTAATGAGCAAATCTGTTTTATACGTAGGCCTGTAGCCTATAACCTTCAAAATTTGGAAAAGGGCTGCATGGTATTTTCTATCTAAGACTTGATGCAACACTTCATTTTCTGTAAAATAAACGCAGCTAGCAAACATTATTTTCCTTAGCGTGGAGACACAAATGTATCAGTTTTGCATATTATTTAACACATGTTTGGGACCTTCAGAGAAACCCCTATTTATTTTCCCTTTTAAATTAAGTTCTTTCATTTTATTGATGTTCTCATGGAGAAAGCAGAAACCTCACCTCTAGAGGCCCGTTCAGAGAGGTCATTCTGCATTCCTCAGAGGCAAAGTCCTAATTAAAGGGTCACAAATGTCAACATGACAGCCTTCTCCATTGTTTACAGGAAACTAAAAAGATAACATCTCAGCAGCGCACTCGAGCCAGCCTCTGCAAATTCTCCCGGCCCCCGGCCTCTGCCACATTGAAGCTGACAAAGCCAATAGGCTCTATCTAACCTACAATAATTCACTCTATTTTGAAAAATAATTTCTCTTTTTTAGGCGCCAAAATATCTCTATTCCCCGATCATTAAACTACATTAACTGTCAATGTTTCTCAAAACCTAAAGACACACAGACAAGTTTATTAGAGTAAATGCTTGTTGCAATCCTATGGTACACACTTCCTCAGCCTTAAATAAACAATTTTCTGTAGGCCTAGCTGTAGCTAGAAACTTCAACCCTGATAATAAAACAAGCCTGTGTACTGGCATATTAACCCACTGAATCATAAGAAGGCACAACCTGCAAATATATATCAAAACCTAAATGTATGCATTTGCATAAGCCTGAGACACTTTAAAAAGCACTCTGAATGAAAGTAAAATGCATTTTAAACAGTGCTTTTACTCAAAATCGACTTTCATATTTTGGGCATTAAAAAATGAATATCCTACACATTTCTTGCATAATATGCATTACTAGAATGTCTATTACATAACCCATGAGTCAGGTACTTGAAAATAATAACTTATACTTTATAAAAATGAGCTTGCTTGCGCCTATGCCAAAGGGGAAATTATACACACGAATACTTGTCATTTTAGTGATGCAACATAACTTAAATCAAATTTTAATGCTAGGAGGTCATAGTATGAGTGTTAAGCTTTATAAATATTAAAAAACGATTTTTGTAGCACTAATTTTTAATAATTATTTTTTCATAATTAATAATTTTTGTCTTCTAAAAAAAACAATTATTCCTTTTTGTGATTGTTCTACATATAAGAGTCCGCTGCATCCCTTGCCTATCATTTAGATGCAGTAACTCACGAACCTAAGCGCATATGCCTAACTTAAAATGCGTCACAATCCTGCGTCACATTTTGCGCCACATTTATCTAAAAGGACTGTTATGCAAAATTCCACCTGTGTTTAATTGAAAAAGTGCTGGCTGAATGAACATTCCAATCGTATATACTGCAGCTGAAAGGTTTGCCTGTGAACATCTAATACAGTGCATCTAAGGAAAAATGCTGTAAATGTATTTATTTTTCCAAAAATAGGTAATTTCGTTTTTGTTTGGGGCCTTATTTATATCTATTGAATGTGACCCACACACACACTGAGCTCATTTCAGACATAAACAAAAAGTGTTGAAACATTCAGGACACACAATACAGTGCTTTCATAAATTGCGCGAACGCTATGTACATACCAAAGTTACACTAATGAGTAAAACCACATAAACATTTAAACACACATTTAAACCCACAAATCAACACTCAAGACGAAAACAGGACAGTCCGACTGTACTTAAACCAAGTAGCTGTAAGTCATATTTACAAGAAACATTTCTCAATAGTGTTCCAAAAGACTGTATAAACAGCCCAACAGCACTAGCTGTATGTGCAGGAAAACAAAAATACACTCAATTCACTAGCTTTAGCTGGCAGAACACCAAAAATCGTTCTGCATATAAAAGTGCACAGAGCAAGTGCACAGATACATGTTTTGTATCATGTCATATTTTAATTCCCTGTGGATACAAAGGAATCCCAGGAAGAAATATGTTTGTAAATCTAACCTATTTAACCGGCTAATCCAAACGTATACAAAGTTGGCCAACACAAATCTTCAAATTTGCTAAGATCAGGCATCTTATAGCACACTAATCTAGCTTCAAACTTCAAGGGGCTATCTCTATCGATACACTTGTAAATATACAAAACCCTCGGTTATTGAAAATTGCAATCTTCAAATAATACTAAGTACTAAACAAACCAAGCAAAGAACCACAGAACAAAAGACTGGGAGCGACCCACTTATACTTCAAATAAAGCAGATGGAGAAAACAAAATCCCTTCCTTACCTGCCTACACAAATTGCAATTCGCATATACAAACCTATACAAATCTATCAAAGCTATACCAAACAAATAGTTGTCCAAATTCTAACTGCCAAGTTCTAACTGCACTTACAGTCTCTCTCTTAAAAAAACTTACGCCAAAAGGGTTCTCAGTCAGGAGTGACATCTTTTGGAGTTTTTAAGTTAGAAAAATCAAAAATATACTGGGCCGCAGAGACAGAGAATCCCCCAGAACCTCAGTGCACAGAGTACCTCTTTTAGTAGATTTCTGTCTTGCCTTCCCCAGTAGATTTATGTCCTCTGACAAGATTACTCCTCCAGGTAGTCACTTCTTGATGAGGTCCCACGTTGGACGCCATTTGAGAAACCTAAAAATCCTCATACTCCTTCTCAGGGGTCTTACCAATAAGTAGTCCATCCAAAAGCAGCAAATAAATCAACAGAGAATCTGAAATATGAAAAGATATCTTTATTACAATTAATTGTGAGGCTACGGCGCCCAGTCACACCTAAAGCAACTGGATGAGATAGCCTGCCTGACTGGTCTCCACACAGACCTTTTATACAATTTATTATGCCCTAGGCACACATTCTTTCTTTGAAGTAAATTATTGTTGGTCACTCCCAGGATGTGCAAACAAAGCACTGTATGATGACAAACCCACTTTCAAGATAAGTCCAGGTCATAAACAATGTCCACATAATGCGTACATTCTCTAGCTGACAAGGCCGGATAAACCCAAAACATTAAGAACACAGCCCATGTCATAAATAGCTCGTGGAGGCAGGAACAGGAACAGATAGAAGTAAGATAGGCATGTTTGTGTGTAGTAAATCTTTACAATGTCCTGTGCTCTGATCTATAATCTTGATCAGCAAAAGGGCAGGAACTGGCTTGGCAAGAATAGCCTCAAGCAACAGAGTCAGCTTTCGTCAGGTCATGCAGAAGTCAGCACGAACCCATGCTAAGGTTATGTCCTTAAATACTTGTTGTCCCATGGTGAGAGCCTACTGTAACGGCAATGCACAAAATGGCTGCTATTTACAAGATGGAACCCAAGGCTTCAAAACAGAACCTTCAAATACACAGTGAATCCATTGGTGTAACATGATGAAAACACTCATGCATACCGCATTCGTCATTTGCGGTTCGCTGATACCAAATTCATAACAGAATAATGATATTTTAAAACACAGGTTCAGAATTTTCAGAACCACAGCACGGGGCCAAAAACCCAGGTAACCCCTCTTGCAAAAGCTGGTGGTATTGACATTCAATACCACCAGCTTTTGCAAGAGAGGTTACCTAGGTTTTGGGTTCGTGCTAGACAGCCATCTAGGGAAACCTACCAAACCCACACATTTCTGAAAAGTAGACACCCGGGGGCTTCCAAGGAGGTATGGCTTGCATGGATCCTCCAACGTTCCTTTACCCAGAATCCCTTGCAAACATCAATTTTTGCTGAAAAAATCAGTTTTTTCACACTTTTTTTGTGTTTGATAGCGTGGCGCCACTGGGCTCACACAAATTTCCTCCGACCCAGCGGTCCCCCAGTAAAAATGGTACCTCACTTGCGTGGGTAGGCATAGTGGCTGCAACAGGAAACGGTCCAATCGTACGGTGTAGAATTAAGTTTTCAATTTGAGAGCGTGTGATTCAAGGAAATTGTGACAGACAATTTCAAGTTTGCAGGAGATTGTGGATAAAAATCAACAATAGAATTCACCAGAAAGACATGACCATATACTTCCATGGTCTAAAAATAATATCTAAATTTAGTAAGTTATTTGTAGCTATAATGTACACCGTAACAGAGTTACTCAAAAGTCAAACATTCAAGCACTGCTAACTATTCCTCAAAGACACACACATACAGGTTGGATTTGGCACGAGGGCGAGTGATGGTTCAGTACATTAAAATTTATTAACAAGATATTTCAAAAAATAAAATGCTCTGTCAATAAATAAATGCATAAAAACCGAACCAGTGACTGGCACCTCGTGAGCTGTAAAGCCACAACAATATTTACAACAAGGGGTGGTGAGGGACAGAGTCTCTGAATTAAACAGAATACTCTCACCCCGTCAAGAGATCAGGGCTAGATCCAACACCGTTTTTTAGCTCACTGCACCATCCCAGTTTCAGAACCTGGCTGTATGCAAATTAGTCTGTTCCTGTCCCAGTGCATGATGGGAACAGGGCAAACCAAACTACAAAAGCCAATTCTTACACTGGGAAGGAAACAAGCTACCGGGGACCGGTTTCTGGCATTTCAGCCGTCTTCGGCCCGGCTTGCTTGAATCCTGATGGTGCAATGAGCAAGGGACTCACATCTGAGTATACCCTTCCACGCTTAGGGTGGACAAAAATATTTACAACAAGGGGTGGTGAGGGACAGAGTCTCTGAATTAAACAGAATACTCTCACCCCGTCCAGAGATCAGGGCTAGATCCAACACCGTAAAGCCACAACAAGGCACCAACCATTTTACAGGCCATTCACGCACCTTACATACCTGATACAAACCAGACCATTGACATCATCCGGAAGGAACAGCAACACATTACAACAATCACAATAAGGGACAAGGTACACCCTACTTCAGAAAGAGATAAAAGACAAACATTACTGCACAGCCATCTAATCCGCAAGCACACTCACATTCTGGTTGGATTTGGCACAAGGGTGAGTGATGATTCAGTACATACAATTGTATTCGCAAGTAATTTCACAAAAATGAAATACACTGCGTATAATTGAAAGTATGATAAACTGAACCACTGACTCACAGCTCGTGAGCTGTAAAGCCATGTAAAGGCACCAACCTCTTTACAGGCCATTCATACACCTTTCGTACATGTGACACATGCAAAACATTCACACCGCCAGCCGCGAACCCATACCATTTTAACACTCACACCAGCAGAAAGCGCCATTCAAGGGCCCATCACTTTCACATGCCCACATTTCTGACATTGCAACAACACAAAATGATGGACTGCGTGGAGTGTCACTCAACTAGCAGTGTGTGTAGTGACCAACAGAAAGTAACTACTCACACACCGCCAGCCGAGCGCCAGTCCACCGACACCACCATCCAAGCACCAGACCATGCCAAACACCACTCAGCGCACACCGACAGCCAAGTACCACTCCACACACACCACCAGCCAAGCACCACTCCACGCACACCACAAGCCAAGCACCACTCCACACACACCACCAGCCAAGCACCACTCCATGCGTAGACAGCAAAGTACCACTTCACGCATACCACCAACCAAGCGCCACTCCACACACACCACCAGCCAAGCGCCACTCCACGCACACCCTCCAGCCAAGCACCAATCCACACACACCGCCAGCCAAGCACCACTCCGTGCACGGACAGCCAAGAACCACTCCACGCACACCATCCAGAAAAGCGCCACTCCACGCACACCGCAAGCCAAGCACCACTCCACATACACCGCCAACCAAGCACAACTCCATGCACAGACAGCCAAGTACCACTCCACGCACACCACCAGCCAAGCGCCACTCCACACACACCACCAGCAAAGCGCCACTCCAAACACATCGCCAGCCAAGCGCCACTCCGTGCAGAGACAGCAAAGTACCTCTCGACGCACACCATCCAGCCAAGTGCCACTCCACACACACCACCAGCCAAGCTCCAGCCCAGGCACACCACCAGCCACGCACCAATCCCAACACACCACCAGGCAAGCACAAGACCACGCACACCGCCAACCAAACAACAGACCACGCACACCACCAGCCAAGCACCAGGTCCACAGACACCGCTAGCCAAGCACCAGTCCACAGACACCGCCAGCCAAGCGCAAAACCATGCACACCATCAGACAATGGACACTACACGCAAACCAACATCATACTTTAGTTTTTTTAAAACACAAATAAAAAACAGAAACAAATTGCAAATTGATACAAATCTACTAACACAACAACTAAATCTAAATACACTACACAAATGCCAACTTTGAAACAGAACAATCAGTATTAAAGACTAGAGACCAGCCTGTTCACTTTACCACTCATGGATGCTCCCAAAACTTCTTTTGTGTGTGATACATTCTAAAACAAGCAGGCACACACAGCCCAGGGATAGAAGGACAGTCTGGGCAGTACATACGACCCTCCTTCCGCAAACCTCTTCGCCAACAGACTCTACATCTCCGACTGGGAAAGTCTTTTGAGTTTGTAGGAGGAATTTGATTAGGAAAGTGGCGATCTTTCAATATGGCAACATCCTCCACCACTCCAACTCTTGGAACACTTGCCTGTTCCACTAAAACAAGGCTGCCTACTACAGAATCCTGAAACTTCACAAAAGTCATCTTTGACTGAGGACAAGATTGCTGGAACACAACAAAAGCATTAAAGGTTGCCAAGTGGAAAAGATGGATAGCCAACTTCTTGTACCAAATGTAAGATTTACGAAGAGCAGCATACGGTTCCAACCCCTGATCTACTCTGTCAACACCACCCTTGTGCCTATTATAGTCCATAATGCACACAGGTTTGTGCACTTCTGCAACCTGACCCCAAATAGTCAACGCTTCAGTGCTTTCATCATGTATAGAAGTCAACATGTAGACATCTCTCCTGCCTGAAAACTTCACAGCTAAAAGCTCCTCACAATGCAATGCACTGCACTGTCCCCGAGCAAGCTTTTTACAAACAAGTTCTTTTGGAAAACCTTTACGGTTACAGCGGATTGTGCCACAAGCAACAGTGTCCACTTTGGCCAATTCCCTGAACAACTGCACACCAGTGTAGAAGTTATCTACATATAAAAAAATCCTCTACCAAGTTCCCACACAATTTTCTCAGTCACTCCAAAAGTGGACGGACAACCAGGGGGGTTAATCCTGGATTCCTTACCGGTGTACACCCTGAAATAAGAGACATATCCAGTCTCACTGTCACACAGCATATAAAGCTTAATTCCATAGCGTGCCCTCTTACTAGGAATGTATTGCCTAAATACCAAGCGGCCCTTGAACAACATCAAAGACTCATCCACTGCAATTTCTCTCCCAGGATAAAATATCTCAGAAAATCGATCAACAAAATGATCAAGGACAGGCCGAATCTTGAAAAGACGGTCACAATCAGGGTGATCTTGTGGCAAAGCATCACCATTGTCAACAAAATGCATCATCCGAAGCAGAAGCAAATACGTATCACGACTCATGACTGCCGGAAATATAGCTGTTGCCATCAAGGGACTAGTAGACCAATATGAAGCCAATGATGGTTTCCTAAGCAAGCCCATCAAAAAAGTTAAACCTAAAAACTTTTTCATCTCCTCCAAATTTGTGGGAGTCCACCGGTTAGCTCGAGCATGGGGCTTAAGAATGGCACTGTTCTCCCTCAAAAACTGTTCTGCATACAAATTAGTCTGCTCTACGATCTCTGCCAAAAACACATCATCCATAAACAACTTGAAAAAATCAATTGGCAAAAAGTTTTCAGTGTTCACCCTACACCCTGGAACTCCAGTAAATTCAGGCAATGCCGGCTGCACCATGCCAGTGCAACCCAGAGGTCAGAACTGTCATCGACAAGTCTCCCAGCCTCAGGCTGCCCCCCAGCTGCCTCTTGTCGTGCCACTACACCAACTGGAAGTCTAGGAGCCCCAGGCTGCCGCCCAGCTGCTTCCCGCCGCACTACACCAACGTGAAGTCTAGCAGTCCCACGCTTCACCACAGATACCTCTTGCCGCACTATCGGCACATCAAGGTCCTCCTCTACCACAGGCACTTCATCCACACCAAAAATAGCTTCATCAGCACTCAGGGTATCTTCATCATCAGACGATGCCATGCGCAGAGAAAACTCACTACCAGAATCTTCACCTCCCATCTCTGCCTCAGAATCAGAGTCACTCTCAGCACCATGGTCAGAGGAAGAATCAAAAAGCATTCCAACAACTTGCTGAGCGGTAATCCGGCGGCTAGCCATTATCCTTACAAATAAAGGAGTCTGCACAAACAACTCAACAACCCCAACACTGTGCAAAGTAAGTTAAAAAATGGAAGCCTTTATCACAAATATCTATATTTAGAAAAAATATACAATTCACTTACAAGAGACAACTACACTCACCAGCACCTACTCTGCAAAGACACAGCAAAGAGGCAACGATATCCCACTAGAAAGAAAAAAATACTTACATCTACAGAAGGACACATCAAAAACAAATGCAAAACATGTTTTACAATCACAACAAACAGAAACCAAACATACTCGTATTACTACACACTTTGCAAAAAAAAAACAATTACATTACAATTGAACAAAAAAGAGGTCTCTTACCAAACACATGCAACTACAGAAACAGCAGAACAACAGAACCACCAGTAACAGAACCGCACACTGCAACACTCTAAAGACAAAAAAAACAATACACATTAGAAGAAACAAAAACAACACACATTACAACAGGCTATGTCACAGGGTATGTCACAAATGGGGTGTCTGTCCCCAAGGGGGGAAGATTATAAATCATTATAAACGTGGGCCCCCTGGAAGCAGCCCTACAGATTGCAGAGAGGACAAATAAAGACACGGCAGAACATACTTTTGAAAACAAATGGGCCCAAGGAAGCAACCCTTGGCCAAGGGGTCGCTCCCTATAAAAAAAAAACCTGGAGTCTAGTGGGCTTTTCTATCCCCCCTGGGTCCAGAAACGGTAAAAAACCAGTCGATCTGCCCCCAGGGGGGCAGAACAGTCTACAATATTTATAATGCCCCCTGGAAGAGACCCTTGCCCAAGGGGTCGCTTCCTTTATAAATATAATCCAATCCCTGGTGTCTAGTGGGCTTTTCTGCCCCACCTGGGTCCAAATGCGGCCCAAGAAATGGCCGATCTGCCCTCAGGGGGGGCAGAAAAGTATAAAAAAAATAGGGCCACTAGGAAGTGACCCTTCCCCAAGGGGTCGCTTCCTATTCAAAACCAAACAAATCCCTGGTGACTAGTGGGCTTTTCTGCCCCCCTCCCTGGGTGCAGCTCGGCCAAAAAAACGGCCGATCTGCCCCAGGGGGGGCAGAAAAGTCTGAAAAATAATTTATCCCCCTAAGGAAGCGACCCTTGCCCGAGGGGTCGCTTCCTTTATAAATATAAATAAATCACTGGTGTCTAGTGGGCTTTTCTGCCCCCCCTGGGTCCAGATGCGGCCCAAAAAACGGTCGATCTGCCCCAGGGGGGGGCAGAAAAGTCTAAAAAATAAATATGGTCCACTAGGAAGCGACCCTTCCCCAAGGGGTCGCTTCCTTTGCAAATGTAAATAAATCCCTGGTGTCTAGTGGGCTTTTCTGCCCCCCCCCCCTGGATGCAGATCGGCCAAAAAAACGGCCGATCTGCCTCAGGGGGAGCAGAAAAGTCTGAAAATGTATTTGCCCCAAATGGAAGCGACCCTTGCCCAAGGGGTCGCTTCCAGCACACAACAAACACAATCCCTGGTGTCTAGTGGGGCATTCCTGGTGCACGATCGTGACGCTGTGCGCGATCGTGCACCAGGAATGCCCTGCATTGGGACATCAGGGGAGAGGAAACACAGTTTCCTCCCCCCGATGCCTCAAGGCACCGAAAGCCGCCCCACCGGAGCACCAAAACGCACCTGTATGCTGGACGCGCTGGAAACAAATGGCTTCCAGCGCGTCCAGCGCTTCCTGATGACGTCGGTGCGCGCTGTGCACGCTGACGTCACCAGGAAGCGTGGGGTGGCCAGGGGGTGGCAGCGGAAAGTCTTCCGCTGCCACCCCTGCAAAAACAAGAAAGATCGCTGCACAAGGGGGGGAGCGCCAGCGCTCCCCCCCCAGGGCTGTACTGTTGACGGAGCGGTTCCATCATCAGCACAGCCCAACCGATGCTGATGACGGAACCGCTCCGTCATCAGCATCGAAGGGGTTAAGAAAGAAATCAAGTGTCCGTTACCTTGTGAAGGAGGGAGTCAGTCGTGGAGCTGCGCTGACGTCACTCTGTGCCGCGCTGGTATTGGTCGAAACAGCGGGTGTGTAAAGGAGCTGGTATTGTAAAGGAGGGGTGAGTGCCAGAGAGTGAGACTGCGTCTCATGGAAAGGCCGCGCACCCATTGGTTGAAATTATTTGCAATCACAGAGTTGATTGGTTGTTGAAAGTTACAAGAAGCCTTAGCAATGGAAGAAAATTAGTAAACATAAGTACGTATTTTACCAAATTTAAAGTTTCACAAATATATGTGGTATTCGCTTGATCATGAGACTCGAGCTGAACCTAGGTACTTAGGGTTTGCGAAAGATCAGTGGAAAGGTCGTAGACTAAAAGGAATGTATGGAAGAAAGAGAAAGTTGACTTTTGTAGACAAGGTTAAACATTACTTCAAGAAAGATAAGCCCATAAAAAATAGAGAAGGTGTAATCATTCCACCACCTAATACTCCTGCATCATTCATGTTATTTGATAAAGGGTATCATACCTGTGTATGGTTGGAAAATTGGGTGGAATATACTAAAAATGACTGAGTTTTGGCATTTCCCTTAGATGGAACCTTTAACTGTAAAATTTTGTTTAATTTAAGGACCCGAATGAATGATTTACACCCCAGACCAACACTGACGCAATATGAGGCTTTAGAAGAATGGGAGAATGAGGCCTTTGAGCAAGACAGACCCAGAATGGATAAGGGGATAGCAACATTTTATCCTAAGAATCAGAGGGAGACCCGAGAGAAAAAAATGAAACAGTGGAGACAGAATATGTTGCTGGAAGGACTATTTCCAGTACGTGCTGTAGACAAACCCATGGGAGGGAAAAGGACAGAGAAAACCAGACAATTAATGACAGCGGGTGATCCAGAAGATGAATACCTGGAGGATTTATTAATGAAAAATCCACCACCATATGATGAGGAGTCTAGGTCCTTGAGTTCGAAAAATCCATTCTTTAGGCCCTCCAGTGATAGAAGGGCCAGTGCATCCGATATGGCAGGTCCAGGTTATAGGCCTAGTGGTAATGAGGGATTTAGCATGCCCGATACAACTGTTCCATGTTATAGACCGTCCTGTGGTGAGGGACCAAGTACGACAATTCCCACTGCCCTGAATCTTTATCCACCTTTAATTAGACAAGTAACACATGAAACCTCCATGGAAAAGGTTTTACAGGAACTAGAAAGGGAAGCCTTAGCTAAACAAAGAAATTAACTCATTCAGAAAATATCCCAGTTAAATTCAAGTCCTGAAGCTTTGATAATTCCAGTAACTATTGGCCCAGTTGTTCCTCTTTATGGGGATAGGCAGGCTAGTCCAAAGACTCCAGTTATTACTCCAGCTGTAGTGCAGCCAAGAAAAGAGCCCTTAATAATTGATGACCAGGCAAGTGAATGCGAGTCTGTAATATCCCTGTTGGATTTCCCCATAAGGAAACCGGAAGGCAGTGCACAGAGAAAGAACACTCAGACCGGTGCAAGGGAAGTCCTGATAGAATCGTCTGCAGGTACTCGAAGTGCCACGGTAGTGACTCCGAAAGAAATAGATCGATGGACCCGAGAATTAGAAAAAATAAATCCTCAGCCAAAACCATTAGATATTTATAAGTTAAGAATAGAATTGGAAGAACTGATAGCTGGGAATGTGGGACTAGACAGGCTGAACACCCTTAGTGAGGAAGAGCTACTGTTCATCTGCAAAAGTATTACCAGAAACACCAGAGTGTTGCATGAGAAACTAATGGATACAGCAGCTAATATGGGAATAGATGTTACACATGCAACTACAGAAACAGCAGAACAACAGAACCACCAGTAACAGAACCGCACACTGCAACACTCTAAAGACAAAAAAAACAATACACATTAGAAGAAACAAAAACAACACACATTACAACAGGCTATGTCACAGGGTATGTCACAAATGGGGTGTCTGTCCCCAAGGGGGGAAGATTATAAATCATTATAAACGTGGGCCCCCTGGAAGCAGCCCTACAGATTGCAGAGAGGACAAATAAAGACACGGCAGAACATACTTTTGAAAACAAATGGGCCCAAGGAAGCAACCCTTGGCCAAGGGGTCGCTCCCTATAAAAAAAAAACCTGGAGTCTAGTGGGCTTTTCTATCCACCCTGGGTCCAGAAACGGTAAAAAACCAGTCGATCTGCCCCCAGGGGGGGCAGAACAGTCTACAATATTTATAATGCCCCCTGGAAGAGACCCTTGCCCAAGGGGTCGCTTCCTTTATAAATATAATCCAATCCCTGGTGTCTAGTGGGCTTTTCTGCCCCACCTGGGTCCAAATGCGGCCCAAGAAATGGCCGATCTGCCCTTAGGGGGGGCAGAAAAGTATAAAAAAAAATAGGGCCACTAGGAAGTGACCCTTCCCCAAGGGGTCGCTTCCTATTCAAAACCAAACAAATCCCTGGTGACTAGTGGGCTTTTCTGCCCCCCTCCCTGGGTGCAGATCGGCCAAAAAAACGGCCGATCTGCCCCAGGGGGGGCAGAAAAGTCTGAAAAATAATTTATCCCCCTAAGGAAGCGACCCTTGCCCGAGGGGTCGCTTCCTTTATAAATATAAATAAATCACTGGTGTCTAGTGGGCTTTTCTGCCCCCCCTGGGTCCAGATGCGGCCCAAAAAACGGTCGATCTGCCCCCAGGGGGGGCAGAAAAGTCTAAAAAATAAATATGGTCCACTAGGAAGCGACCCTTCCCCAAGGGGTCGCTTCCTTTGCAAATGTAAATAAATCCCTGGTGTCTAGTGGGCTTTTCTGCCCCCCCCCCCCCTGGATGCAGATCGGCCAAAAAAAACGGCCGATCTGCCTCAGGGGGAGCAGAAAAGTCTGAAAATGTATTTGCCCCAAATGGAAGCGACCCTTGCCCAAGGGGTCGCTTCCAGCACACAACAAACACAATCCCTGGTGTCTAGTGGGGCATTCCTGGTGCACGATCGTGACGCTGTGCGCGATCGTGCACCAGGAATGCCCTGCATTGGGACATCAGGGGAGAGGAAACACAGTTTCCTCCCCCCGATGTCTCAAGGCACCGAAAGCCGCCCCACCGGAGCACCAAAACGCACCTGTATGCTGGACGCGCTGGAAACAAATGGCTTCCAGCGCGTCCAGCGCTTCCTGATGATGTCGGTGCGCGCTGTGCACGCTGACGTCACCAGGAAGCGTGGGGTGGCCAGGGGGTGGCAGCGGAAAGTCTTCCGCTGCCACCCCTGCAAAAACAAGAAAGATCGCTGCACAAGGGGGGGAGCGCCAGCGCTCCCCCCCAGGGCTGTACTGTTGACGGAGCGGTTCCATCATCAGCACAGCCCAACCGATGCTGATGACGGAACCGCTCCGTCATCAGCATCGAAGGGGTTAAGAAAGAAATCAAGTGTCCGTTACCTTGTGAAGGAGGGAGTCAGTCGTGGAGCTGCGCTGACGTCACTCTGTGCCGCGCTGGTATTGGTCGAAACAGCGGGTGTGTAAAGGAGCTGGTATTGTAAAGGAGGGGTGAGTGCCAGAGAGTGAGACTGCGTCTCATGGAAAGGCCGCGCACCCATTGGTTGAAATTTTTTGCAATCACAGAGTTGATTGGTTGTTGAAAGTTACAAGAAGCCTTAGCAATGGAAGAAAATTAGTAAACATAAGTACGTATTTTACCAAATTTAAAGTTTCACAAATATATGTGGTATTCGCTTGATCATGAGACTCGAGCTGAACCTAGGTACTTAGGGTTTGCGAAAGATCAGTGGAAAGGTCGTAGACTAAAAGGAATGTACGGAAGAAAGAGAAAGTTGACTTTTGTAGACAAGGTTAAAAATTACTTCAAGAAAGATAAGCCCATAAAAAATAGAGAAGGTGTAATCATTCCACCACCTAATACTCCTGCATCATTCATGTTATTTGATAAAGGGTATCATACCTGTGTATGGTTGGAAAATTGGGTGGAATATACTAAAAATGACTGAGTTTTGGCATTTCCCTTAGATGGAACCTTTAACTGTAAAATTGTGTTTAATTTAAGGACCCGAATGAATGATTTACACCCTAGACCAACACTGACGCAATATGAGGCTTTAGAAGAATGGGAGAATGAGGCCTTTGAGCAAGACAGACCCAGAATGGATAAGGGGATAGCAACATTTTATCCTAAGAATCAGAGGGAGACCCGAGAGAAAAAAATGAAACAGTGGAGACAGAATATGTTGCTGGAAGGACTATTTCCAGTACGTGCTGTAGACAAACCCATGGGAGGGAAAAGGACAGAGAAAACCAGACAATTAATGACTGCGGGTGATCCAGAAGATGAATACCTGGAGGATTTATTAATGAAAAATCCACCACCATATGATGAGGAGTCTAGGTCCTTGAGTTCGAAAAATCCATTCTTTAGGCCCTCCAGTGATAGAAGGGCCAGTGCATCCGATATGGCAGGTCCAGGTTATAGGCCTAGTGGTAATGAGGGATTTAGCATGCCCGATACAACTGTTCCATGTTATAGACCGTCCTGTGGTGAGGGACCAAGTACGACAATTCCCACTGCCCCGAATCTTTATCCACCTTTAATTAGACAAGGAATACATGAAACCTCCATGGAAAAGGTTTTACAGGAACTAGAAAGGGAAGCCTTAGCTAAACAAAGAAATTAACTCATTCAGAAAATATCCCAGTTAAATTCAAGTCCTGAAGCTTTGACAATTCCAGTAACTATTGGCCCAGTTGTTCCTCTTTATGGGGATAGGCAGGCTAGTCCAAAGACTCCAGTTATTACTCCAGCTGTAGTGCAGCCAAGAAAAGAGCCCTTAATAATTGATGACAAGGCAAGTGAATGCGAGTCTGTAATATCCCTGTTGGATTTCCCCATAAGGAAACCGGAAGGCAGTGCACAGAGAAAGAACACTCAGACCGGTGCAAGGGAAGTCCTGATAGAATCGTCTGCAGGTACTCGAAGTGCCACGGTAGTGACTCCGAAAGAAATAGATCGATGGACCCGAGAATTAGAAAAAATAAATCCTCAGCCAAAACCATTAGATATTTATAAGTTAAGAATAGAATTGGAAGAACTGATAGCTGGGAATGTGGGACTAGACAGGCTGAACACCCTTAGTGAGGAAGAGCTACTGTTCATCTGCAAAAGTATTACCAGAAACACCAGAGTGTTGCATGAGAAACTAATGGATACAGCAGCTAATATGGGAATAGATGTTACACATGCAACTACAGAAACAGCAGAACAACAGAACCACCAGTAACAGAACCGCACACTGCAACACTCTAAAGACAAAAAAAACAATACACATTAGAAGAAACAAAAACAACACACATTACAACAGGCTATGTCACAGGGTATGTCACAAATGGGGTGTCTGTCCCCAAGGGGGGAAGATTATAAATCATTATAAACGTGGGCCCCCTGGAAGCAGCCCTACAGATTGCAGAGAGGACAAATAAAGACACGGCAGAACATACTTTTGAAAACAAATGGGCCCAAGGAAGCAACCCTTGGCCAAGGGGTCGCTCCCTATAAAAAAAAAACCTGGAGTCTAGTGGGCTTTTCTATCCCCCCTGGGTCCAGAAACGGTAAAAAACCAGTCGATCTGCCCCCAGGGGGGGCAGAACAGTCTACAATATTTTTAATGCCCCCTGGAAGAGACCCTTGCCCAAGGGGTCGCTTCCTTTATAAATATAATCCAATCCCTGGTGTCTAGTGGGCTTTTCTGCCCCACCTGGGTCCAAATGCGGCCCAAGAAATGGCCGATCTGCCCTCAGGGGGGGCAGAAAAGTATAAAAAAAAATAGGGCCACTAGGAAGTGACCCTTCCCCAAGGGGTCGCTTCCTATTCAAAACCAAACAAATCCCTGGTGACTAGTGGGCTTTTCTGCCCCCCTCCCTGGGTGCAGATCGGCCAAAAAAACGGCCGATCTGCCCCAGGGGGGGCAGAAAAGTCTGAAAAATAATTTATCCCCCTAAGGAAGCGACCCTTGCCCGAGGGGTCGCTTCCTTTATAAATATAAATAAATCACTGGTGTCTAGTGGGCTTTTCTGCCCCCCCTGGGTCCAGATGCGGCCCAAAAAACGGTCGATCTGCCCCCAGGGGGGGGCAGAAAAGTCTAAAAAATAAATATGGTCCACTAGGAAGCGACCCTTCCCCAAGGGGTCGCTTCCTTTGCAAATGTAAATAAATCCCTGGTGTCTAGTGGGCTTTTCTGCCCCCCCCCCCCCCTGGATGCAGATCGGCCAAAAAAAACGGCCGATCTGCCTCAGGGGGAGCAGAAAAGTCTGAAAATGTATTTGCCCCAAATGGAAGCGACCCTTGCCCAAGGGGTCGCTTCCAGCACACAACAAACACAATCCCTGGTGTCTAGTGGGGCATTCCTGGTGCACGATCGTGACGCTGTGCGCGATCGTGCACCAGGAATGCCCTGCATTGGGACATCAGGGGAGAGGAAACACAGTTTCCTCCCCCCGATGCCTCAAGGCACCGAAAGCCGCCCCACCGGAGCACCAAAACGCACCTGTATGCTGGACGCGCTGGAAACAAATGGCTTCCAGCGCGTCCAGCGCTTCCTGATGACGTCGGTGCGCGCTGTGCACGCTGACGTCACCAGGAAGCGTGGGGTGGCCAGGGGGTGGCAGCGGAAAGTCTTCCGCTGCCACCCCTGCAAAAACAAGAAAGATCGCTGCACAAGGGGGGGAGCGCCAGCGCTCCCCCTGGAGTTCTGGACTTTTTGGTTCCGTCCAGAGTTGTCAGGGTACAACACCCAAAGACCCCGGATTTCCAACCTGCCTTGGTGCAAAAATGAACAGAAAGACGGGCTTCTCGATGGTGGCGTCAAAGACCAAAGGTTTATTACTGCAGGGACACAGAAGTCACAGAATCTACACACGGGCAGAGACTAGGAGCCTGTTCGATTTGTACAAAGTGGGTTGCTCCTTATATACGAAATTTTATGCTGGGGGCGAATTCTTTACATGTAATACATTCCCAAAACCTTTGTGTCTAAAACAATAAATATTTGGTGTTACACAGGAACCGTCGATAATATCTGAGGCCAAACATTGCGAAAAGAGGGGTTCCCACTAGTTTGTCACAATTCCCTGTCAATATTGCATTCAGGACCCGGACCGCCTCATCGTAAAGTTCGTTACCTCCCCCTAATAAAGATTCAGAAAGAAAGAAACAGAGCCAGGTGTGGGAGATAGAAAAGCGGGATAAGGGATGTTTGTGGGTTGTAAATGGGCAAGGCTACCGGCTTCGGCCGCCTAATCATGATCAGGTACAATGGACACGAAGACCAGTTTGGCAGGACTGGCCTCGGAGGCAGCCTTTGTCGAGTCATGCAGCTACAGCGTGATCTGGTTTAAGGTGCACGTGTCATGTAAGAGGTGAATCTCCGGCTAAGACTACGTGTCCTTAATCAAAGTGGAGTGAATGAAGTGATCAGAGGCTATTGCATATGTGAGGGCAAGAAAACACAAAATGGCGGCCACGATCTAAGATGGATGCCGTGGGTATATCAGAAATATGTCAATGGAAGGAGTGCTCTTGCTCGTAGCGTAGCGAAAACACTAGGATATACTAAATGGATCATTTGCGGTTAACTGATACCAATATTAGGTATTTCCGACAAACTTGAAAAAACGGGTTCAAGTCGTCACGGAACCGTCACGGAACCTCAGACCCTCCTTTTGCCCTTACATAGGCAATTACTTAGTCTATGTCAGAATCTAGTTCTATGCTCATCAGGTCAGTGACATGTTGTTGTATCATCATCCTTTCTCGTGTCTTTTCTCCAAACGCAGGTGGTTTTCTGAGACAAGTCGCAGCACAAAGACTACACAGAGCAGGACCACACTGGATAATCAGACAACATGAGAATAGGAATACTAAGATGACACCAATGACCATTAGAACCTTCCATCCCCACGCTGAGATCAGAGTCCAAAACCACTCCATGAAGGACCAGTTTCCTTTGTCTACATGTATGGAGTCTGAGATCTTGTGCAACTTAGAGATCGCCTCATAGACTGTTGGAGCATTATTAGGAATAAAGACACAGCAGCTCGATTGGATCATTCTGCATACCCCACCTCGATCTGCAAGTATAACGTCTAGAACCATACGGTTCTGCAACGTCATGAGCCTATCCGCCTGAAGCTCAGCTGTCAGATTGCTAAGGGCACCAGCAGTTTCAGTAATAGTAGATTCAACTACCCGTGTTAGCTGACGTATGTTTCTACTATTGGCCATAGGTCCCCAAAACGGAAGGAAGCCTTTGAAGAAGTCTCCGGCTTCCTGACCAGCGGTATCTTCCTTGCTGAAGACACCTCTTGCTACTCTTGTTCTGTGGTAATCAGGTGAAGCAGTGTATGTCGGAGGCAATAATCGAGCAATATAACATGATCCTGAGAAGTCGGCAGGCAACCATGTATAAGCTCTGTCTCGACAAATGAAATAGGTACCCCTAGCAGTAAGAAAGGCAGGGGAAGAGTTAGCCGGAAACACATAAGTCTCTACGCACTCACTCCTCCCTAGCTGAGCTCTCGGATTTCTCCCATTACCTTGCAAACAGACCTGACCTCGGTGAGGTACGACCCAGATTGGAGTTGAGCTTTTACGCTTTCTTTCTCCTAAACTAAGGCGATACTCTGAAGTATTCCAACTTAAATATACTCGCAATTCGTCTCTAGGGTAAGATGGAGTATTATTGACGTCCTTGACCATGTCAATAATTCCCTGGACTAAGGCTTTGTTAGCAGAGTTATATTTAGTGGAACGTGGTGGACGTGGAGGATAGGTTTCAAGGGCATAAGCAAAGATGGTTTGGAAGGCCTGAAATGATCCATTATAGCTGTAAGGCAAAACCAGATATGGAATACCTTTATCCATAGTGTGAGGTATCAAACCACACACCCAGCAGTCTGTAGTGTTAACTACCAGTTGGTGTTGGTGCAAGAGCTGTACAAATGTGTTGTTGGTGAATTCTGAGCGTCGGGCTTGCTCATGTTCTGGAAACGAGTGAAAAGAGTGTATAGAAGAAACAGTAGAAATAGCAGGATCAAGGGGAGGTACTGTAGAAACTGGCACAAAAATCAAATTTATGCTAAAGACGATTCCACCCACCAATGTTGCTAAGACAATCAAAAATGTAACGGCACATTGCATCAAGAAACATTTGCTGTGAAGAATTCTATTAAGTCTGTTTCTGCGAACGTAAATCACATTCTTTCGTTGCAGCGCAGGAAGCTCCATCTTCTACAATCCGCTCGCGACCACTGATGATGTGTACGTAGATGAAAATGCCTCTATCAGCCCTGGGAGTTCCCAGAACCAACAGAAAGATCGACCTTGTGTCAGACCCCTGCAAATTCAAACTAGGCACACAGCCACGACCCTACGGCTACCCAGACGGCAAGGCAATTTTAAAAACAATAAACAATAGCAAACTTCCTGGCTGAAGGCAAAAGTTCAATATATTAAAATCACAATATGCAGTTGCCTGCTTTATTTGTCCTTTTTATGACTTCTAAGGTTGTATTTCTGTTTCGCTGGTACTGTTTGATCGGAAAATAGTGTATCACTAGCAGCTGTTGCAGAGTTTAAGTTCGCAGATAGTAAAGTTTCTTCTGATGCTGGAGACAAATGTTCAGTGTTCAAAGTAGTCTTTTCAGGAGGAGAGTCAAGTTTCAAAGTGTCAGTAATCAAATCGGCATCGCTGAAAGGGATAAACTTCGGAGTGATTTCAGATTCGGAGGCACCAATTCCCTTCTTCACCCAGTCGTCGTAAGGCAGCGGTAACGGAGCACGCTTTACGTGAGAAGCGTGGATCCAGTGTTTTCGGCCAGCGACACGTACGGCTGTCCTCGTTGCCAGCAGGACCTGGAAGGGGCCGATGTAGCGAGGCTGAAGATTCTTTGTTCTCGCGAAGTTTCTGACCACCACGTGGTCGCCGGGTTTCAGCTGATGCCCTGGACTCTCCGGAGGTTTTGGCAAAGCATCAAAGACCTGTTGATGAATAAGACTTAATTTAGCAGTCAAGTCGTAAAGGTAGTCTATCAACATAGGATATTCAATGGAGCAAAATTGTTTAGGCCTCGGCACACCCCAGATATTTGCCGGACGGCCAAACACAATCTCATATGGAGAAAGCCCTATTCTAGAATGCACTGTTGCTCTCGTTGATAACAAGGCCAAAGGAAGTGCGTCTGGCCAAGCTAAACCTGTGGATGCTTGTATTTTGGCTATCTTAAGCTTCAGAGTGCCATTGTAACCCTCGACTAAACCAGCAGACTGGGGATGATTTGCACTATGGAATTTTTGTTTCAATCCTAGACCAGCACACACACTCTGCATAACTTTCCCTATAAACTCACTTCCGTTATCTGACCATACAATCCGTGGCATGCCATACCTAGGGAAAAATTCCTTGAGAAGGATTTTGGCAGTCGATAGGGCAGTGTTGTCCTTTAGTGGGTATGCTTCTATCCACCTGGAAAAAGCACAAACTACCACCAGGACGTATTTTAAATTGTTGCAGCGTTCCATGTGAATGAAGTCTAACTGAATTACTTCAAAGGGGCAGGATGGAGGAGCGAAATGACCAGCTGGAGTTGGAGTTCCCTTGCCAGGATTATGCATCAAGCACACCATACAATTTTTCACCACTCTCTCTGCACACTTACTGATTCCCTCATTCTTCCAGACCGGAGCTAACATCTTACATATCCCTTTAGAACTTATATGCGCTACTCCATGCGCCATTGTCACTACTGCAAGCACATATGCATCAGGCAACATCCAACGCTGCTGTTCTGTCAAATCAATCCAACATCCATTCGAGTCCAACTTGCCCGTACTTTCTCTCCATACACGTTTCTCTTCCTCAGTCGCTTCTTTCTGAATTTCTTTCACACTTTCCATAGTGTCCTCACACATTCCAGACTCAGCAATCCATCTTGCAGACGTAGCAACATACATTCTACTCATCGTGTCTCTAGCTGTCTGTTTAGCAGTTTCATCAGCAAAGGCATTCCCACGACCAACATCATCCGTGATTGCTTTATGAGCACTGCACTTTACAATCGCAACTTCAGTCGGCAAGGTTAGAGATTCCAACAAGTCGTTAACTAGCTGACCATGTTGGATCTTAGTCCCATGGGACGTAATGAAACCTCTTTCTCTCCACAACCGGCCAAAACTATGGGCCACGCCAAATGCGTACTGACTATCTGTAAACACATTCACTCTCTTTCCCTTAGCTAAAACACACGCTCTTGTTAGAGCTATTAATTCTGCAGCTTGGGCAGAATTCTGACTTATTCTTGCAGTCTCCACAATCGTCTTCAAAGTCGTTACTGCGTAGGCAGCAGTCACATCACCATTCTCCAATTTAAAACATGACCCGTCCACATACAGCGTACCATCTGGGTCTGATAGGGGAGTATCCTTTAAATCGATACGTCCTTTTGTCTCTTCCTCCGTTTTAAAATAACAGTCATGTGGCTCAGAATCACTCGACTCTTGATCAGTCGGCAACAATGTTGCTGGATTCAATACATTACATCTTTTGATCTGAATATGACTCGCTAATAATGTCAGCTCGTAACCAGATAATCTCGCACTAGTAAGGTGTTGTGTCTTCGTTCGATTCATGAGTGTATCCACTGCATGAGGAACCATGACCACTAGCATATTGTTCATCACCAAACCAGCAGATTGTCGAATGGAAGCTGCAGCTGCCGCTGTAGCCCTCAAACAACTAGGTAACGCTCTGGCTACTGGATCTAATGTTGATGAAAAATACGCACAAGGGCGTTGCTTATCACCAAATTTCTGTGTCAGAACACTCAACGCGCAACCTTCTCTTTCGTGAACGTAGAGCGTGAATGGCTTACTGTAATCAGGTGTACCCAATACAGGAGCTGAACACAATGCTTTTCGTAATTCAGTAAAACTCTCTTGACATTCATCAGACCATGGCACCGGACTCGGAACATTTTTCCCAGTCAAAGCTACCAATGGTTTTGCTAACAGAGAAAAATTTGGGATCCACTGCCTACAGTAAGAGGTAATACCTAGGAAGGCACGTACTTCTCTCTGTGTGCGTGGAACACTCATCTGCGTAATTGCTTTTATTCTTTCTGGGGTCAACTTCCTTCCCTCCTTTGACAAGAGATGACCTAGGTAGGTCACTTCTTGGCAGCAGTATTGCATTTTGGAAGGAGACACCTTATGATTCAAATTAGACAAATGCTGCAATAGGGAAATTGTAGCTGCTTTGCAAGTTTCCTTGTCATCGGCAGCCACTAAAAGATCGTCTACGTACTGTACTAGGGCAGAACCTGGAGGAAGGACAAAAGAATCTAGCTGACTTTTTAAAGCTTGACTGTAAATGGATGGACTTTCACAATAGCCTTGTGGAGCGCGTTTAAATCTGAAGCTGCGACCTCCTAAACAGAAGCCGAAAATATCCCTACTTTCTTCTGCTATCGGAATGCTGAAAAAGGCATTCTTTAGGTCTATAACTGAGAACCACGTAGCTGCAGCAGGTATCAATGTTAACAAGGCAGTAATGTCTGGCACTACAGGAAACTGCGGAATTACAATCTTATTAACTTCTCTAAGGTCTATGACAAACCTATAAACTGGAGGTTTTGTAGGATCAGTTCGCTTCAGAATCGGTAAGACAGGACTGTTACAGACATTTCCTCTAGTTTCTTCAACTACACCTTTCTTTATCAAGTCTTGCACAATCAATAAAAGTGCACGCTCACCTTCACTCGATATTTTATATTGGGGAATTCTTGGAAATTTCACATTCGCTTTCAAAGTCACTACATACGGTGGAATTTCTAGGAGACCTACATCATTAGGACCAGTCGCCCACAGAGAATCAGGGAGTGAACGTAGCTCCGGCGGGAGTGCGTCCATTGACAAGTACATCGGAGAGGTGATATTTTTACCCAATGTAAGTTGTACTCCTTCCGGAGAACAGTACAATGTCGCATATAGTCGTTTTAACAAATCTAAACCAAGCAGATTTTCATTACAACCTGTCGTCAAAATCAGGGGTGCTTTCAATTGGCACGGTCCAACAGAAATAGACAAAGGACCAGATATCGGGTTGTACACAGGGGCGCCTGAAAAACCTACGGAAACATTTGTTGAGCCAGACAAAGGTGCGCCAGGGAGTTTCGCATGCATGATAGAACTTTTTGCGGCACCAGTATCCAACAGAAACGGTTCGACTACACCTGATGTTGCTACTGCGACATAAGGCCCACTCTGATCCACTGGAACTGATACTACTCCCTCTCTCTGTCCATGGCTGTCCTAGTACCCATTTTGTTGAAAACCCTCATCTACTTCACAATAATCTTCAACAAGATATTGCTCAGATCTATTTTGCTGAACGGATTGTCCATTTCTCTGATCAAAGTGATTGGAAGGACGATCATTCGTTTGTGGAGGCATAGCACCTCGTCCTCGTCCTCTAGAATTCTGCACAAAACCACCACGACCTCTCTGAGCTGCTGCTGCATTATTTTGCGCTAAGATCGGACATTCATTTTTATAGTGGCCCTCTTTCTTGCAGTACGCACACTGATTCCATTGATATTGAGGTCTTGATGTACTGTAATCTGTTCTTGGGTATGAGTTTTGCTGTGTATTAGTCTGATTCGCGCGAGGCGGATACGCCTGCTGCAAAAGAACTTTAGTTTTTAAATCTTTCGTTTTCTTCTCTGATTTTTCCTTTTCCTCTTTATCCCTATTTTCGTAGTACTGTGCAGTTGCAAGTATTTGCGCTGTCGTAGATACAGCCCACGCACTTTCTGAGTCTTTTAATTTATTGCATAATTCAGGTAACAAATTATGCACAAATTTATCGACAAACAATCTCTGTCCTCCTTCTGTACTCATGTCCTGACCACTATGATCCACAAAAGTCTCTTCGAACCTCGTGAAGAAGTCCGAGACACTTTCGTCTTTCTTCTGCCTACATGCTGACAACTTGTCCCAATTTACACGCAATGCGGGCATCAGAGTCTTCATTAGATCAATTATTCTACCTGGCAGATTAGCGATCAAAGGTTCAGGTTTCGCACCACCTATTTGTTGATTATCTGCTGCAGTGATAGCTGCCCAATCACCACCTAATACAGCCTGATGATCCTCTCTACGAATTTTAGCCCACACTGGTTGTGGAACTACATTACCAAACAACATATCAATGTCGGCTAAGTTCATTATACAAGCCTCAACTGTCTGTGTTAATTCCTTGTAATATCCGGCTGGATTCTTACGCGGATCTGGCAAGGCCTGTTTCACTGCTAACACTTCTGCTCGCTTCCATGGAATGTGTATCCACACTCGTTGGAACTGTGCTGGAGCAGCCGCAACACCATTCGGTGCGTCAGCTTGCACAGCTTCGCGCCAAATTGGAGGAACCTCCCTCATAGGATATTGGCGACTTAGCTTCATTTTACCTTTCTCTAAATCTCTCGGTGAACGAAGAGATGGATCATTCCTAAAACTTAAAATGAGTTCCATCGCTTGTTTTATACTCTCACCCACTATCATTCCAGCAGCAAACTCCTTTTGAACCCTAATTAAATCTTCCAAATCTGATTCGACATCATCTTCTTCTATCTCTTCACGTAACAACGAGCACATCTCATCAAAGACGTATCGTTGCGTTGGCTCTCCCCACTGCATAAATGTGTCTAACACATCTCTCGTACTATATCTTCTACCCTTCGAAATCCACCTGAGAGCCGTGGAATCTAAAACTCCCCGTTCCTCAGTACTTGGAAGCTGACTCCGTCTCTGAACAGAGTCAGGAGTAGGAGTCTTAATCAAAGTTTTATATATAGGAGACAGCATATTAGTAACCGAATCAGTGATTCTTCGACGAACAGAAAGTGGAGTTAGTACACTCGCAGACATAGAGAATGCAGTAGAGGTAGGAATAGATGAGGAAGCAGTAGGAGTATCGAGGAAAATAGTTTCTGGAGCAGTAGGTACAGAGGTAGGTATAGGGACTGGCAGTGTAGGAAGAGGAGGAGCTGTAGGGACATTCACATTCACCACAGGAAGTATAGGAACTTGATTCTGAGGGATAAGAGCAGGAGCACCAGGTTGTCCAGCAACCGGCAATTGAACATTCGGGACAGGTGGAGTCGTAGCACCTTGTGCATACGGTGGAGGTGACCGTAACAGATAAGATAGCAGAGGATCGTTTTCGGAGTCCTCCAGTATCTTAGCCATTTTCGATGGCAAGGCAGGATAGCACTTGTCAATCGCTAAGTTATGCTCTCTAATGGCTACATCTATGGCCTTCTCACACTCGTTAGCCTGCAACTGTTTAGTCGCTTGCTCTAGAGTTAACTCTTCTTGTTCTTTCTGCTCTTTCTTCAACCTTCTCATTTCTCTTTGTTTGGATTCTTTCCGCCAATAACGGAAGGAATCAAACATTGCCGGCCGGGCTTTCTTCTTAAACAATTTCGCTTCTAAGTTGTCGAGAATCTCTTGTTCAAAACTACCATGCAGTGGCCAACTAAGGACACCATCCTTCTTACAATAGCGGACCCATATCTCATTATAAGTTATAGGACCCACTCCATACTTACAATATAAATCATATAGGGGAGTCCCAATCGGAGGAACCAGACAAGAGTCCTCCAATCGTGAGTCACTGTTGCAACTAAAACAAGACAACATTTTCCGACTTACCATTTTCAGTCCGGAACACAAAAACAAACAAACACGGAACAAATATGTGCACTCGAACTAAGAACTTAGGCCTACCAAAACGAACTTATGTATCGATACCCAAAACTAAACCAAATTGATTATCGTAACTAGAACAACTAGTGATAATCTAACAAAACCAAACCAAACCAAGAACCGATCAAGGATTTTAACAATCCTCACAAAGTAACCAGCTAGCTATCACTAAATACTTAACTGAGTCACTGAAGACGTCACCAAGGAGAAACCCGTCACGTTTCGCCGTACTAAGGACTGCACCACTTCGGGTCCAAGACAGGGCGACGGTCAAGGCAACGGCCCACTGCAGCCGTCCTGAACGGGAAACCCTCGTGGAAGAGAACTTCGGGCCACTTTTGCGATATGCCGGGATCGATGAAGTGGGGCGCCTCCCTCAGGAATCTTCACACGAAGCTTCTCGAACTCTTCAGGCTTTTGGACCGGTACCGAATGACGTCGCCCCACGTTGGGCGCCAATTGGAGTTCTGGACTTTTTGGTTCCGTCCAGAGGTGTCAGGGTACAACACCCAAAGACCCCGGAGTTCCACCTGCCTTGGTGCACAAATGAACAGAAACACGGGCTTCTCGATGGTGGCGTCAAAGACCAAAGGTTTATTACTGCAGGGACACAGAAGTCACAGAATCTACACACGGGCAGAGACTAGGAGCCTGTTCGATTTGTACAAAGTGGGTTGCTCCTTATATACGAAATTTTATGCTGGGGGCGAATTCTTTACATGTAATACATTCCCAAAACCTTTGTGTCTAAAACAATAAATATTTGGTGTTACACAGGAACCGTCGATAATATCTGAGGCCAAACATTGCGAAAAGAGGGGTTCCCACTAGTTTGTCACAATTCCCTGTCAATATTGCATTCAGGACCCGGACCGCCTCATCGTAAAGTTCGTTACCTCCCCCTAATAAAGATTCAGAAAGAAAGAAACAGAGCCAGGTGTGGGAGATAGAAAAGCGGGATAAGGGATGTTTGTGGGTTGTAAATGGGCAAGGGTACCGGCTTCGGCCGCCTAATCATGATCAGGTACAATGGACACGAAGACCAGTTTGGCAGGACTGGCCTCGGGCAGAGGAGGCAGCCTTTGTCGAGTCATGCAGCTACAGCGTGATCTGGTTTAAGGTGCACGTGTCATGTAAGAGGTGAATCTCCGGCTAAGACTACGTGTCCTTAATCAAAGTGGAGTGAATGAAGTGATCAGAGGCTATTGCATATGTGAGGGCAAGAAAACACAAAATGGCGGCCACGATCTAAGATGGATGCCGTGGGTATATCAGAAATATGTCAATGGAAGGAGTGCTCTTGCTCGTAGCGTAGCGAAAACACTAGGATATACTAAATGGATCATTTGCGGTTCACTGATACCAATATTAGGTATTTCCGACAAACTTGAAAACACGGGTTCAAGTCGTCACGGAACCGTCACGGAACCTCACCCCCCAGGGCTGTACTGTTGACGGAGCGGTTCCATCATCAGCACAGCCCAACCGATGCTGATGACGGAACCGCTCCGTCATCAGCATCGAAGGGGTTAAGAAAGAAATCAAGTGTCCGTTACCTTGTGAAGGAGGGAGTCAGTCGTGGAGCTGCGCTGACGTCACTCTGTGCCGCGCTGGTATTGGTCGAAACAGCGGGTGTGTAAAGGAGCTGGTATTGTAAAGGAGGGGTGAGTGCCAGAGAGTGAGACTGCGTCTCATGGAAAGGCCGCGCACCCATTGGTTGAAATTTTTTGCAATCACAGAGTTGATTGGTTGTTGAAAGTTACAAGAAGCCTTAGCAATGGAAGAAAATTAGTAAACATAAGTACGTATTTTACCAAATTTAAAGTTTCACAAATATATGTGGTATTCGCTTGATCATGAGACTCGAGCTGAACCTAGGTACTTAGGGTTTGCGAAAGATCAGTGGAAAGGTCGTAGACTAAAAGGAATGTACGGAAGAAAGAGAAAGTTGACTTTTGTAGACAAGGTTAAAAATTACTTCAAGAAAGATAAGCCCATAAAAAATAGAGAAGGTGTAATCATTCCACCACCTAATACTCCTGCATCATTCATGTTATTTGATAAAGGGTATCATACCTGTGTATGGTTGGAAAATTGGGTGGAATATACTAAAAATGACTGAGTTTTGGCATTTCCCTTAGATGGAACCTTTAACTGTAAAATTGTGTTTAATTTAAGGACCCGAATGAATGATTTACACCCTAGACCAACACTGACGCAATATGAGGCTTTAGAAGAATGGGAGAATGAGGCCTTTGAGCAAGACAGACCCAGAATGGATAAGGGGATAGCAACATTTTATCCTAAGAATCAGAGGGAGACCCGAGAGAAAAAAATGAAACAGTGGAGACAGAATATGTTGCTGGAAGGACTATTTCCAGTACGTGCTGTAGACAAACCCATGGGAGGGAAAAGGACAGAGAAAACCAGACAATTAATGACTGCGGGTGATCCAGAAGATGAATACCTGGAGGATTTATTAATGAAAAATCCACCACCATATGATGAGGAGTCTAGGTCCTTGAGTTCGAAAAATCCATTCTTTAGGCCCTCCAGTGATAGAAGGGCCAGTGCATCCGATATGGCAGGTCCAGGTTATAGGCCTAGTGGTAATGAGGGATTTAGCATGCCCGATACAACTGTTCCATGTTATAGACCGTCCTGTGGTGAGGGACCAAGTACGACAATTCCCACTGCCCCGAATCTTTATCCACCTTTAATTAGACAAGGAATACATGAAACCTCCATGGAAAAGGTTTTACAGGAACTAGAAAGGGAAGCCTTAGCTAAACAAAGAAATTAACTCATTCAGAAAATATCCCAGTTAAATTCAAGTCCTGAAGCTTTGACAATTCCAGTAACTATTGGCCCAGTTGTTCCTCTTTATGGGGATAGGCAGGCTAGTCCAAAGACTCCAGTTATTACTCCAGCTGTAGTGCAGCCAAGAAAAGAGCCCTTAATAATTGATGACCAGGCAAGTGAATGCGAGTCTGTAATATCCCTGTTGGATTTCCCCATAAGGAAACCGGAAGGCAGTGCACAGAGAAAGAACACTCAGACCGGTGCAAGGGAAGTCCTGATAGAATCGTCTGCAGGTACTCGAAGTGCCACGGTAGTGACTCCGAAAGAAATAGATCGATGGACCCGAGAAGTAGAAAAAATAAATCCTCAGCCAAAACCATTAGATATTTATAAGTTAAGAATAGAATTGGAAGAACTGATAGCTGGGAATGTGGGACTAGACAGGCTGAACACCCTTAGTGAGGAAGAGCTACTGTTCATCTGCAAAAGTATTACCAGAAACACCAGAGTGTTGCATGAGAAACTAATGGATACAGCAGCTAATATGGGAATAGATGTTACACATGCAACTACAGAAACAGCAGAACAACAGAACCACCAGTAACAGAACCGCACACTGCAACACTCTAAAGACAAAAAAAACAATACACATTAGAAGAAACAAAAACAACACACATTACAACAGGCTATGTCACAGGGTATGTCACAAATGGGGTGTCTGTCCCCAAGGGGGGAAGATTATAAATCATTATAAACGTGGGCCCCCTGGAAGCAGCCCTACAGATTGCAGAGAGGACAAATAAAGACACGGCAGAACATACTTTTGAAAACAAATGGGCCCAAGGAAGCAACCCTTGGCCAAGGGGTCGCTCCCTATAAAAAAAAAACCTGGAGTCTAGTGGGCTTTTCTATCCCCCCTGGGTCCAGAAACGGTAAAAAACCAGTCGATCTGCCCCCAGGGGGGGCAGAACAGTCTACAATATTTATAATGCCCCCTGGAAGAGACCCTTGCCCAAGGGGTCGCTTCCTTTATAAATATAATCCAATCCCTGGTGTCTAGTGGGCTTTTCTGCCCCACCTGGGTCCAAATGCGGCCCAAGAAATGGCCGATCTGCCCTCAGGGGGGGCAGAAAAGTATAAAAAAAAATAGGGCCACTAGGAAGTGACCCTTCCCCAAGGGGTCGCTTCCTATTCAAAACCAAACAAATCCCTGGTGACTAGTGGGCTTTTCTGCCCCCCTCCCTGGGTGCAGATCGGCCAAAAAAACGGCCGATCTGCCCCAGGGGGGGGCAGAAAAGTCTGAAAAATAATTTATCCCCCTAAGGAAGCGACCCTTGCCCGAGGGGTCGCTTCCTTTATAAATATAAATAAATCACTGGTGTCTAGTGGGCTTTTCTGCCCCCCCTGGGTCCAAATGCGGCCCAAAAAACGGTCGATCTGCCCCCAGGGGGGGGCAGAAAAGTCTAAAAAATAAATATGGTCCACTAGGAAGCGACCCTTCCCCAAGGGGTCGCTTCCTTTGCAAATGTAAATAAATCCCTGGTGTCTAGTGGGCTTTTCTGCCCCCCCCCCCCCCCTGGATGCAGATCGGCCAAAAAAAACGGCCGATCTGTCTCAGGGGGAGCAGAAAAGTCTGAAAATGTATTTGCCCCAAATGGAAGCGACCCTTGCCCAAGGGGTCGCTTCCAGCACACAACAAACACAATCCCTGGTGTCTAGTGGGGCATTCCTGGTGCACGATCGTGACGCTGTGCGCGATCGTGCACCAGGAATGCCCTGCATTGGGACATCAGGGGAGAGGAAACACAGTTTCCTCCCCCCGATGCCTCAAGGCACCGAAAGCCGCCCCACCGGAGCACCAAAACGCACCTGTATGCTGGACGCGCTGGTAACAAATGGCTTCCAGCGCGTCCAGCGCTTCCTGATGACGTCGGTGCGCGCTGTGCACGCTGACGTCACCAGGAAGCGTGGGGTGGCCAGGGGGTGGCAGCGGAAAGTCTTCCGCTGCCACCCCTGCAAAAACAAGAAAGATCGCTGCACAAGGGGGGGAGCGCCAGCGCTCCCCCCCAGGGCTGTACTGTTGACGGAGCGGTTCCATCATCAGCACAGCCCAACCGATGCTGATGACGGAACCGCTCCGTCATCAGCATCGAAGGGGTTAAGAAAGAAATCAAGTGTCCGTTACCTTGTGAAGGAGGGAGTCAGTCGTGGAGCTGCGCTGACGTCACTCTGTGCCGCGCTGGTATTGGTCGAAACAGCGGGTGTGTAAAGGAGCTGGTATTGTAAAGGAGGGGTGAGTGCCAGAGAGTGAGACTGCGTCTCATGGAAAGGCCGCGCACCCATTGGTTGAAATTTTTTGCAATCACAGAGTTGATTGGTTGTTGAAAGTTACAAGAAGCCTTAGCAATGGAAGAAAATTAGTAAACATAAGTACGTATTTTACCAAATTTAAAGTTTCACAAATATATGTGGTATTCGCTTGATCATGAGACTCGAGCTGAACCTAGGTACTTAGGGTTTGCGAAAGATCAGTGGAAAGGTCGTAGACTAAAAGGAATGTACGGAAGAAAGAGAAAGTTGACTTTTGTAGACAAGGTTAAAAATTACTTCAAGAAAGATAAGCCCATAAAAAATAGAGAAGGTGTAATCATTCCACCACCTAATACTCCTGCATCATTCATGTTATTTGATAAAGGGTATCATACCTGTGTATGGTTGGAAAATTGGGTGGAATATACTAAAAATGACTGAGTTTTGGCATTTCCCTTAGATGGAACCTTTAACTGTAAAATTGTGTTTAATTTAAGGACCCGAATGAATGATTTACACCCTAGACCAACACTGACGCAATATGAGGCTTTAGAAGAATGGGAGAATGAGGCCTTTGAGCAAGACAGACCCAGAATGGATAAGGGGATAGCAACATTTTATCCTAAGAATCAGAGGGAGACCCGAGAGAAAAAAATGAAACAGTGGAGACAGAATATGTTGCTGGAAGGACTATTTCCAGTACGTGCTGTAGACAAACCCATGGGAGGGAAAAGGACAGAGAAAACCAGACAATTAATGACTGCGGGTGATCCAGAAGATGAATACCTGGAGGATTTATTAATGAAAAATCCACCACCATATGATGAGGAGTCTAGGTCCTTGAGTTCGAAAAATCCATTCTTTAGGCCCTCCAGTGATAGAAGGGCCAGTGCATCCGATATGGCAGGTCCAGGTTATAGGCCTAGTGGTAATGAGGGATTTAGCATGCCCGATACAACTGTTCCATGTTATAGACCGTCCTGTGGTGAGGGACCAAGTACGACAATTCCCACTGCCCCGAATCTTTATCCACCTTTAATTAGACAAGGAATACATGAAACCTCCATGGAAAAGGTTTTACAGGAACTAGAAAGGGAAGCCTTAGCTAAACAAAGAAATTAACTCATTCAGAAAATATCCCAGTTAAATTCAAGTCCTGAAGCTTTGACAATTCCAGTAACTATTGGCCCAGTTGTTCCTCTTTATGGGGATAGGCAGGCTAGTCCAAAGACTCCAGTTATTACTCCAGCTGTAGTGCAGCCAAGAAAAGAGCCCTTAATAATTGATGACCAGGCAAGTGAATGCGAGTCTGTAATATCCCTGTTGGATTTCCCCATAAGGAAACCGGAAGGCAGTGCACAGAGAAAGAACACTCAGACCGGTGCAAGGGAAGTCCTGATAGAATCGTCTGCAAGTACTCGAAGTGCCACGGTAGTGACTCCGAAAGAAATAGATCGATGGACCCGAGAATTAGAAAAAATAAATCCTCAGCCAAAACCATTAGATATTTATAAGTTAAGAGTAGAATTGGAAGAACTGATAGCTGGGAATGTGGGACTAGACAGGCTGAACACCCTTAGTGAGGAAGAGCTACTGTTCATCTGCAAAAGTATTACCAGAAACACCAGAGTGTTGCATGAGAAACTAATGGATACAGCAGCTAATATGGGAATAGATGTTAGCAAATCCAAAGTATTGCAAAAGCCCAACAGAGCAGAATTGTCTGACAAAGATTTAGAAAACATGAACGTGTCAGGGTAAAGGGTGCAGATAAGAGAATTGCTGAACCTGTTACAGAAATGGGGAGATCTAGAAAAATGGAAAGCTAGGTGGTCAAAGAAAAAGGAAGACAGTAGGTCCAGACAAGTGTCTTCTGAATATGTTCTAAAAGAAGTTGACAAGGCAGAAACATTGTATCCTATGAGAGAAGTGCCAGGTGGAGGATATGTACATGTTCCATGGTCTAGACAGGATATTGTGTCATTTACAAATGATTTCCCAAAATTACGAGAGAAACCTGTAGATTGGTACAGACAGGTTGAGAGATTTGTCAAAGTGCAGAAATGTCTCCTGAAAGATTTAGATGTGTTCTTTGACATTGTAGTTCCAGTATATTTGTGGACAGAATGTAAAATTGCCGTTGATTGGCCAAGTGAAGAATATGCCGGAGACAAAAAGACAGGAGCTCCCTCTGCGGAGGTGATAAGAAAGTATGACCAGGTAATACTGTACTTAAAAGGAAAGGTACCTGCTAAAGAAACTGATTGGACCCGCATAGATAGAACTACCCAAAATCATGATGAAACTGTGCATTCATACTATGAACGACTGTTACAGGTGTTCAAAACGTACAGCGGATTAGATAACATCGAGATGAAGGATATGACCCACTTTATCTATCTATTCGTGTTAGGGCTGAGACCTGAAATTTCTCAATGGATCAAAGATAATAAAATCTGTTGGCAAGCCAAGCCTATTAATGAGGTTCTGAAGTATGCTAAATATTGTGAAGATGAGCTGGAAAATAAATAAAAAGAATTAAAAGTGAAAGTTATGTGGGCACAAGTAAAATTAGCAGAGCGTCAGGAGCAGCAGTTGAGTAAGGCAAATAATACCCAGAATCAGAACTCTGGGGGTGGAGGGAAGGCCAGAACAAAAATGAGCAGAGAGGAAGCCCGGAAAAAATTTCCCTGTCACGGGTGCGGAAAGATAGAGCACTGGAGGGACGAGTGTAAGGCTGTGCAGAATGATAACGTACAAAATAATGATTTGAGTCCACAGGTGCAGAATGAGGGGCCACGAAAGACACAGCAACAAGTAAAACAGCAACATTTGCCTCGTGCACATAGGCCAAACTATAGGAGTAGAGCACAACAGAGTGAGGAAGCAGAGGTTTGGGAAGGAAGGGAGGATAGAAATGCAGCAACTTCGCAATTCCTGTTGAATGATACATTCTTCTGTGATGAACCTCACTGACGGTGCCTGAGGGGGGAGGACGAGGAGTGCGTGCTTGGTACCACCTTGCCGGTAGACCAGTCAGGGCCATACATTGAAGGAAAGGTTGAAGGAAATGATGTTAATTTCTGTTGGACACTGGTGCTACCCGTTCTACTGTGAGAACAGCCGATATTCCAAACCTACCCCTCTTGGGAGAAGCAATCCAAGTAGTGGGTGTTTCTAATCAATTAATTAGTACCCCAGTTACAGAGCCCATGGAGATTACAATAGGGAACTTCAAAGAGATGCACAGATTTGTAGTCTGTGATTCCAGTCCTGTGAACCTATTAGGACGTGATTTCTTGTGCAAAATGAATTGTACCATCTTTTGCACACCAAAGGGCGTTGAAATTCAGACCCCAGATGAAGATGGAATTTATAAATTGATGTTAATAAGGCCTGAATCAGAAATTAAAAGGCTGACAATACAAGACTTACCTGAAGAGCTCCAACAGACAGCAAAAACAGAGGTATGGGATTTTACTGGAAAAGATGTAGGATTAATGGCAAATGTTGACCTGATTAAAATAGCCATAAAAGAAGATGCAGTTTACCCAAATACCAAACAGTACAAAATGAGTGCAGAAGTAAAAGCAGGGGTTGCAATTTAAATAAAAAGATTGTTAGAACCAAACATCATACAGGAGGTAATGAGCAGTCCTTGTAACTCGCCCATAATTGGAATCAAGAATCTGAGTGGTAAGTACAGGTGGTACAGGACCTGCGTAAGGTAAACAAAATTGTTGTTCCTTGCTGTTCTAGTGTGCTAAATCCTGCAGTGAATTTGTACCAAATTCCATGGAATGCTGAATGGTTTACCGTCATTGACTTATGTCATGAATTCTTTTCAATCCCATTGCATCCAGACAGCAAATTTCTTTTCTCATTTGAATTCGACAGTCATGTCTACGTCTGGAATCGTGTCCCTCAGGGGTACACAGAGAGTCCTTCAATCTTTAATCAGATTCTGAAAAAGTGCCTCGAATCTTTGATCTTACCTGGATAATCAGTCCTGGTGCAATACATAGACGACCTCTTGGTGGCATCTAAAAGTTGTAGAGACTATGTTGGTGACACCATTGCCTTGCTGAACCATTTAGGGGAAGGAGGGCATAAAGTATCACCAGAAAGTTGCAGTTCTGTACCTCTTCGGTAAAATATCTGGGCCACCAGATAGAGAAAGGTATCAGTAAAGTAACCACAGAAAGGATCAGGATAATTCGAAACATGCATCTACCCAATACTCAAAAAGAGATCAGAATGTTCCTTGGGGTTGTAGGATACTGTAGACAGAGGATTGTGGGATTTGCAGTTCTAGCAAAACCATTAATAAAAATGACAAAGAAAGGAGCAAAGGACCCAGTAGAGTGGGGCAAAGAAAGCATGTCAGCTTTTACCAAATTACGAGATTGTCTGTGTACAGCTCCTGCATTGGGGATGCCTGATTATTCGAAAGAATTTGCCCTCTTTTGTGACACACAAGACAATTGTGCACTGTCAGTCCTAACCCAAGAGCATGGTTTGACTAGACGTCCTGTAGCATATTTTTCTGCTACTTTGGATCCAGTGGCTGCTGGACTGCCTGGATGTCTGAAAGCAGTAGCTGCAACCTGCATGAGTCTTGAGCAAAATGAATCCATCATTATGGGACATCCTGTGACTGTATATGTTCCACATGCAGTTGTAATCTTACTGACCGGAACTAAAACCCAGTATCTCCACCTAGTCGGCTGAATTCTGGTGGGTGCAGCAAATGTAACCATTACTCGATGTAACATATTGAATCCAGCTACCCTATTACCAGATTCCCTCATTGCAGAAGTAAAGGGAGAGGTCGAGCATGATTGCATTGACCTAACCAAGTTCAGTACAAAACCACGCCCAGACATTAAAGAAATGCCCTTGGCTGTTGAAGATTATGAACTGTTTGTAGATGGCTCGTGTCTAAGACATGAGAATGGAGGCCTAAGCGCAGCTTATGCTGTGTGTACATTAGAACACGTAGTAGAAGCATCCTATCTGTTTGGAGTCAAGTCTGCACAAGTAGCCGAATTGGTTGCATTGGCAAGAGCCTGTAAAATTGGGAAAAAGAAAAGAATAACCATATACACGGATAGCCAGTATGGGTACGGGGTTGTGCATGACTTCGGCCCATTGTGGCTGCAAAGAGAGTTCCTGACTTCTTAAGGTACTCCTATCAGAAATGGGAAAGTGGTACAGGAGCTACTGGAAGCAATCCAGTTACCAAAAGAATTGGCAGTGGTCAAGTGTGCTGCTCACAAATCTGGCAATGATGATGTGACAGCAGGTAATCGATATGCTGACCAACTGGCCCAACATTGTGCAAGATATCAAATGTCAGTCAATATCAAGTTGGGGGGAATTGGAAACAGCTGCCAACTTATGGTGTTTGAGGATGTATAAACATGGGAAGAGCTGAAAGAATTGCAAATTGCAGCAGGAGCCAAGGAAAAGAGAAGTTGAGAAAATGTGGTTGTCAGAAAAGGAATGAGGATGGTGTCATGGTTTACACTGATGGTATGCATGTACTGCCTGACAGCTTGCTTGCTCCCTTGGCAAGGCTGATACATGGAGATACACATATAGGGAGAGATGCTATGGTCCGTGTCTTCAAACAGACATGGTTCAATTCGAAGTTCAGGAACATTGCAGAGGCACTCTGCCAGAGGTGTTTAACTTGTCAGCAATACAATCCTGGAAAGAAAACAGTAGTTTTACCAGGTACAAACAGAAAAGCAGGAGGTCCTTTTATCAGATTACAAATTAACTTTATTCAGTTACCTCCTTGTAAAGGAATGTGGTACGTCCTTGTCATTGCCTGTCTATTTTCAAAATGGGTGGAAGCTTATCCTGCAAAGAAAAATGATGGCATTACTGTAGCCAAGTTGTTACTGAGGGAATTGATACCTAGGTTTGGTTTTCCAGTTACAATTGAATCAGAAAGAGGTGGGCATTTTCAAAATGAAATAATAGGCCAGCACTGTGAAGCATTAAAAATTACCCAAAAATTGCACTGTGCATATCGTCCAGAGGCTTCTGGAGTGGTAGAACAACTGAATGGCACTATCAAGCCAAGATTAGGAAAAAGTGTGAATCCACTGGAATGAATTGGATAGACGCCTTGCCTCCTGTCCTGATGGGAATCAGAAGTATTCCAGATCGGAAGACGGGCTTGAGCCCCCACGAAATACTGAAGGGAAGAGTAATGCGCCAAGCATGGGTACCAGGACACAAACTGCTAAGCATTTCTGATGATTTGGTGCTAGAGTACTGCAAGCAACTGGGTGACCAAGTGCGTTCTATCTCTCACCAGATTGGGGAAGACGCCGTTGCCAGGCCAGCAACTCCAGCCCATAATCTGAACCCAGGGGATTGGGTTGTGCTAAAGAAACACACCCGGTTGAGTTGCCTTGCACCAAAGTGGGGAAAACCGAGACAAGTGATTCTTGTTACCACAACAGCGGCAAAGTGTGCCGGTGTGCCAAAGTGGATCCATGCCAGCCATACGAAAAGGGTGACTGAAGACGAAGAAACTGAGGCTGAAGGTTGTGCAGCTGAGGGGTCTCCAGAAGTTGGTCCTGAAGTAGCTGATGACGAACAACCGAGCACCAGCCAAGATGATTGGGTACCAGTAATCGACCTGACATTCGATCCCATAAGAACCAGAAGACAAACCTATTTAGATAGAGAGTGGGATAGTGAGGACGAGACAGGGATAGAAAAAGATAATCAGATCATCGAAATCCATGTCAAATCGGATAATGAGGAAGGTCAGATAGGGACAGAACAGGTTATCGACACACCTCCAAGAACTCCTGAGATTGAAAAAGGACAAATAGAAAATAGGGTGGAAGTTCAAGCGGAAGAAAATCAAGGGTTTGAAGTGCTTGAACAGGATCAGATAGAAATAGATGAAAGTGTTCAGGAAGAAAAATTTGAAATCAAACAAAGTCAAATCCAGCACACACCTGAACCAGGCCAGCTTAGTGACCAGGCAGAAGAAACCGACCCAAGACCTGGAACTAGTCAGAAAGGTAGGGAAAAAGAAACCATCGAAGCAGATGTGCCACAACTGAATGAAAATAAAAGAGCATTAGAAGAAAGCCCAATAACAGTGCCAGTTAAAAGATTCAAGAAGAAGAACAGGGAACCAAGGTTAATAAAAAGACTGAGACTAAGGCTAAAGACTGTAGAGGAGAAACTTGAGCAAAGGAAACAGGCCTCCAGTAAAGCAGAACAGTCTGGATTAAAACCTAAGAGAAGAAGTGCCTGAATAAAGAAACAGAACAGTAAATAACAGAATCCTGAATGGACTTATCTGGTATTGGAGGAATTTGAGAATCTTTACATAAGTGACGAGAGTGATGAAGAATCGATTGCTAACCAGAGTACTGAAGAAGAAGAACCAACCTGAAGTTGCTCTGTGTAAGAAACGTGTATAAAGTTACAAAGAGGGGTTCAAAAACTTCTTTTGAGCCAAAATGTCTGATTCCAATGTGAATGGAAGACCTAGGCGTAATTTTTGTAAACATGCTGTCAAATATGTGTATGAAATATTGCACTCACTATAACCATTGCTTCTATGATGAGCAAAAACCCAAGTCTGTACCCCAATAATAACCTACCGGATGACACTGTAGAATCACATACTAGAAATACACCCCAAGTATAGTACTAGACAGACCCCTTAGCCTGAAACAAACAAGACTAGATTTAGAAGCATCAGATGAAGAAGACTTACACTTTAGCAAGATTAAGAACAAAACTCATTTAAATGTTTTTGCAAACCTATTAGTACATTATGTAGAAACAGTGGAAATAGATGACTGTTATGTCTGCATGAAGCTACCTACTTCAGTAGCTGAAAACGTGACTTACCATCACTTACCCTTAATCTATGGAATTTCCTGCAGTATACTGACTAGCTTATTTTACAGAAGAGGACCGTTACAGTATTACTACTCAAACCTTGACGTGACATTTTCTGAAGTTCCTGTTCGAAGAAACCTGAGCCCTGTACATACGACTCGAGATGTAGCTAAATATATGGGTGATTATTTTCTAACTGTAGGAAAATTGAACATAGATGACGCACACAAAAATAATTTAACTTGTTCTTTACAGGAAAAGGAGAAAGAATTTCTGGATATGGTAGAGAAGAGAAGAGAACGTTTCCAAAAGAAAGCTAATGATAAAACTAGGAAAGTTCCTAAATGGGCAGAAAATATAGGGAGCACCTCAAATGGTGGAGCAAATGCTGCCTTGTTGCTAGATTTCGAGAAGAAAGGGAAACTTTGTCTTCATAGAGAAATGACTATGTACTATAATAACATATTCATTGGTTCCAGTGAGGGCGAACATAATTACAAGGTAATTGGGGGTTGGGGATTCAAAGATGGGTAAGAGCCAGTGTTTCCTGGAATTTATTTTATATGTGGAAACAAGGCTTATTTCAAATTGCCGGACCTTTGGTACGGAAGCTGTTACTTTGGTATTGTCTTTCCAAAGATATACCATGTGGGGAAAAGCACTGGAAGCACTGAAAAGACTAACAAATTAGCACGCACAAAAAGAGAGAGTACCGGAGAAATAGTGGGAGATATTTTTAGTGCATTGATACCTGCAGTGGGAGTGACTCTGAATACACACAGAATTTGCAAATTGTCAACAGTAGTGTATCTGTTATCTACTGACACTGCTGGAGGTTTCCTGATGGTCAATACCAAGATGGTTGCGATCAGACCTATGGTATTACAAAACAGGCTTGCTTTTGACACCTTATTAGCAAAAGAGGGCGGAGTCTGTAGAATGTTGAAAGCGCAACATTGTTGCACTTACATACCAGACAAAAGTGTGGAGATCAAAAGGTATGTGAGGAACATTACAAATTTGGAAAAAGAGCTCAAACCACTGGAACTTGACAATGCCTGGAAGAGACTAACTGATGGTCTCTCCTCTGTAGGTCATTGGTTTTCTAACTTAGGGAAAAGTCTTTTGAGTAAAATACTGATGCCAATCATGGGAATAAGTATAATAGTATTTAAATAAATGGTAATGTAGTTTCTTATATAGCGCACGTATCACCACAAAGGGTATCTCAGCGCTTGCTTTGGGAACCCGTCCTGGTTTTTCCCTGTGGGATAGCCCAACTGGGCACCCCCAAGGTGAAAGCCAGGCATCTCTCCGCGGGGGCCATAGTGGAGATTGAGCAAGCTATTGCCCAGAGTGTGAACCCCTGATTCAAGTAGGCACCAAAGCAAGAATTATCAGGTCCGTGGACATTTGGGCTCCAAACCCTGCCGCGTCGGGAATTGAACCCTGGTCCCAGGCCTACCTCTGCTTCTTGGTCTGCCTCCTCTAACCGGTGAGCCACACTTCTCCACAATATATATCGTATTCATTTATTGTAAATGTCGCAAACATCATAAAAAGGACATTGTGAATAAGAGAGGAGTGAAGAGGAATGTGGATGAATTAGAATTAGAGGAACTGAATAATCAGATTTATAAAAGGGTGAAAAATTCTCACCCTAATAAAGAAACGAAAGAAAAGATGAATCGAATGCTTGAAAAAATTGAACTGGGAAACATTTGAAAAGTTGGCATCTGGTTCCATTAATAGTGATGATAGTAAATATCATCAAAGAGGGGATTGATGGAGCAAGTATTCGCATATTACGCGACTTGCTTGTATCAAGAACCTCAAATAACGTTAATAAATTAATTCAACATGTTTGTCTTACTAATATTGCACTTTTACACTACACGGGGTTGTCCCAGAGAAGCTTTCCTATGTGTTTACTAAACAGTAATAACACTTGCCTTTAAAATGGTCGCTGCTTTGTGGGAATTTAGTCTGCGCGTTGGTCATACCCATGTGATGTGTTGCTCATGTGCTGTATTGCTAAAATGGCCGTTTTGTTTTCACATTCTCCGTGCTTGCATTGCTGCTTTTGCAAAACTGTCTGTTCTGCTTAACTCCTAATGCTATAGTTAATATAAAGTAAGGGTTGTAGTATAGCCAATCATGGTATACAGTGTATTCATTTTTTTCTGTGTTTTAAATTGTTTTAAATTGTTTTCGCTTACTTTTCATGTATCGTTCTCCGTGGGCCTGAGAGGCGCTTGCTACTCCATATTTGAAGTTTCTATGGTCCCAATGAACCTGGCTGCAGTGGAAAGCAGCAAGCTGGCAGCCAAGGCTAAGATGTTCATGAGAACGCGACCTGCAACCCAGCAAGACAAAGCTGAACTGTACCTGCACTTGCTACAATTGTACAATTGTATAAACCTTACAGTGTACCCTATTGTCTTCTAAAATCCTCATGTCATGGGAACTGGAATGTAAGGGGTGGGTTGGAAAATGAATATTAAGTCTGAGAAAGTCTAAATTTTAGGAAGTACCATGACCTAACCTCCTCCCTTGCCCAATCAGAATCTAGGGAACCTTTCATTTGCAACATTTATGGGTGGTACATTGACCCGAAGACAGTATAATTAGCTTGTTCCACTCTCCTCCTACCCTTAGTCGAATACTGAACTGTTTGCATATATAGTTTGTTCCATTCTTACCCTCCCTTTAGAGAAAAGTCCATCTGGATAAAATAAATTGCATAAGTTTCATTTCTTATAAACCGTTAGTGATAATCGAAAGTCCGCTTTGATTAGTATGTTCCCTTTCTTTACCCGCCTTTAGTGAAGTTGTGAAAGTCTGCTGATCTAAAATAGCGTGTTCCTCATTTTTTCCCTTCCCTTTATTTTTCGATTTCTAAATGTTTCTTACTTTAATTCATAGCTATACTATCTTTTTAATCCTAGTTATAGACAGTTTGATCTGTGTAAATTTGTGGCTAATGGCCATTGAGGATGATGAAAATTAGATAAAGGTTTTGAAAACTTCTTGCGTCTGTGGTCTTTATAAAATACAAACCGTTTTTTCAAATATTGCATGGTATTTTTATGCTATTTACTTACTCCCAGACTTAGCTCCTGATCCATTGTGATCTTAGGTACCTGTTACAAGGATTGGTAAGTCGGGTACATGAAAATAGATAGGAGGAAACTGAATTGCTGATAACAGCGTGTAGGTTGCCCTATTAAAGTATACAAAAAAGTTAGTTTATGGGCCCAAGTGTGCATTATGTTTGGTCGGGTGACCTGCACGCTCTATCCGTGGTAGGACACCAGGGTTAATACAGGGAGCGTAAGGGCACAGATGACTCCATGCTATATATGGCTTCCTGTGACTTCTTTACTCCTCACAACTTATGACAGCAGTAGGAAATAAAATGTAGGTATAATGTATGTTGTAATAATAAAGATAGATAACTGGAAATAAGCGGGATGTTTTGCACTCAGGATTTTGACGACTGTGTTGACAACTCAAGCTTGGGCTCGTATTGTCTACTTCATGCTAATCAAAACCCTTTCATAACAAACATCCCTGTTGTTCAAAATTCTATATTTCATATGTGGTCCCCATATTCATCCACTAGGTGTTCCAAAATACTATTGTTCTCTGAAAGTACACCACAGCAGTCAGAACTAAAGCTGGTTTCTCACTGGCGCAACCTATATTTATACGTTTAAATAATCAGAAAGCAGCTCAATACAGACTTGGAAGCCATGTAAAACGAAAAATTATAGCTCTGTAACTGTGGATACTGTGAACCAAGTGGCAATATACTTTAACATTCTTGTGACATTAAAGATGAGTCATTTTGTCGTGAAGACAGGAAAATAAAATGACTGGCAACCTTACTGCAAGTGGAGCCACTGACGAGGAGACAGAAGAGCTGCGAGCACGCATCGAAGAGTTCTCAAGACACTGCTACTACCTGGACCCCGGCTGCCAGTTCCACAGAGTTGTGGGAAAGACCACAACTCCCAGTAGTCTCCAGTGAGGCCATGCCTACTATGTCCATCATGCTCTCATAAGTGCCAAGCGTCACCGTGGCATGGGAAGTGCCAAGGCTACGTCCGGGCGAAACCAGGGCCAAGGGCGGGCCCATCCATGCCTGTCGAAGCCCGTAGGAGGCTGAGCCATCCCCCTTGGTCGTGGTCCTGGGCTAAAGACGATGTGAGGAAATGTGGGATCTGGCAAGCAGCATCACTCTTGGTACCAATGTTGTAGTTTGTACGAGACTTAAATTCTGCACTTGATAAAACTGCTTTTATAGTATTAGATATCTGTGGGGAACCGTACCTGGATGGGCAAATGGAATTCAAAGGGTAGTCCATATGGAGTCCCAAAGAAGCAAAAAGGGCAACAGAGAGTGCTGCAGCAAACTGTGTGGTAGATGACATTGCCACCCTAATTGAAGATAGAAGAAAAATAGAAGAAGTCTAGTTAGCAGCCAAAATAAATCAGCCAGTGAGCACGAAGGTGGCAGACATCTTTCTACAAAATAACTCTAGGAAGAGGACTCCACGCCCGGAGCCATTCGCCAAACAAAGCTATTAATTAAGTCCATTTGCACAAAAACTGTGGGCAAAACAGCCAGAGATCATTATCCCTCTATTATCCTCAGTCACTGATAGCCCCAAAATAGGTGTGGAGGGTATAGCATCCCAAGATATTGTATGTTCAAACCGCTTTGATCCCCTTGCTGACTACAATGCTGTCACTTCTTTGGTCACTAATGAGATCTTCACTGGTACTCTACCTGATACTGTCGCCATCGATTCCAAGCAAAGAAGTATGAATACTTTAGTAACTGTAAATAATAGTACTCTGCTTTTTGAACTGAGAGATCTTGAATTTGCAGTTAAGGATTAACATTAGAAGTTCTCCTTTTAAGAAAAGCTGTAGGATTTCTTACAGGCCAGCTTAACAACATCGATTTGAGGACAAAAAGAAGCTTGGGAACTGGAAACATTCACCTGCTAAATAAGAAAGGGGAGACAATAGGTGATGAAACCAGGAATTCAGGGTCTACCCCTACTATAGAACATCAGCATAATGCTGGTATTAACCACTTCCTTCACGTATCATATCAAGCTTCCCCATTCTTGTACCTCATTCAATTGAAGATTTCTGAGAAGACCAGCTTACATTGCAATCTACATGGAAGATGAAGGATACAGGGTACAGGCAGTGGTTATTGTAGGGCATGGAGGGATTGGGGAGTGCCTGGTGAATTTAATGGTGTAAGAGAAAATTATTTAGCACAGGTCTTGCCAGCGGAGTCCAGATCTAGGTCATCATACGAGAATCCGTGGAATACTAATGGAACCTGTCTTCTTCAGAGGGGGGAAAGCCAGAGTAGGAAGGGGAACTTGTGTAAAGGAGGCAATAGTAGATTATTTATGATGAATGTACCTAAACTGTCAAACAATTCAGTAGAATTGAGGTAAGCATTGGAAAATAGAGTTATCCACTGGATAAGGCAGGTGAGGCAATGTCGTTCAATTATAAGCTCTGATATAGTAAATGTCAAACGATGCTCCACAGATAAAGGTTTAGACCACATTATATTGGTCTTGGCTATCAGGGATTTGGTAGAGGGTCTACTTAACCTGGACCAACGCATACTTTCAGCCAATAGATCTTTGGTCCAGTTCAAACTTTCTCTATCACCCAAATCCTCCCCCACCGACCTAATGTTTTTAGGACTGCCAGACGCTATTTCTGAAACCACTGCTTAGGCCCGGGCCCAGACAGACCATGTGACATGTAAAGGGACAGTCTACCCTTAGAGCTACTACAACTGCATCCCTTGAAGGCTATCATCATCATACCCCCAAAAAATTAGATCAGTCACTGGGGATCAGTACTACAAGGGAGAAGGAGGGACACTCCCAGACTCAAATGAGTGTATAAACAGCCCCACCCTCCCATCTGTCTAATACACACCCAAACACTGAGCCCAACAAGAAATTGAGATTGTAGTCATGGAACCTAGCAGGCCTTAGGTCAAAGGTCACATATGAAGAGTGGGGGAACTTGATTGACAGTTACAACATATGCCTCTTTCAGGAAACATGGGCCATTGACAAAAATACATAGAGTGGGCTTTACCAATTACAGTTTAGAAGCCAGACTGTTGAAAAAGGGTCGCACTGCTGCAGCCTAATAATTTGAACTGAAATTCATTTTGGTGGCACATATTAAAAAACGACATTATAAACTCCATCGATATATTGGCAGTAAACATCAAAGATACATCAAGTAATAGCTCAGTCATAGTGGTGAACATCTATAATAGATTTCCCTCTCAAAACCTTGATTCCCAACCATCGCACTCTGAGACAAGTTCCTGGAGAGGGAAGGGGCACCACATCACATAGTCTTTGCAGGAGATCTTAATAACTTTTGAGCTCCACGAAGTAACTATAAATGTCACTGATGAAGAAGATGTTGAACTAAGAATTCCATCCCTAAGTTGCGGGAAGCTAGCAAAGAATGTCAAGGTGCCATTACAAATTACTACTCTTGCCTATAAATATAGGCTGAGGGCTGTAAACGGGAGATCATTTTCCGATCAAAGACTTAAACACACATACAAGAGGGCAAATTGTAAAACAAGAATCAACTATTTCCTTCTTCATATGCAACTATTGCCGAAACTTTTTGACATGTGGGTAGTAGAGAGATATGATAGTGACCTTAGTACCTTATCTTCAGAATTAACAAAAGTATGTGCGTTCCTTCAATCGCCTTCAGAACCCAATCCATTCAATCCCATTACCCTTAGTAACAACAAAAGGAGGTTAAATGGCCCTCAATTGGAATTAGCGCTGATACTCTGGTGCAAATTTAGACAACAGTCATTCATTGGTCACTATGGACGATAGAAGATTGTAGATACAACTTGCAGACACATTCATAAGCGTACTTAATAATCTCAATTTCTTTTTATAAAGACTAGAAATAATAAAGTAAGGAACATTAAGAATGATTGGTTCCTACGAGACCTCTGTTCAAGCTCGGAAATCCCTGATGGAGATGATCAAAACTGGCCATAGAACATTGGTTGCTTCAAAAAGGAAAGAATAAAGTAAAGTTCAACACAAGGCACAAAAGAACTGGCACATAGGGTCCTGGCAACATTTATTAGTCACAGCCCAAACTAAAAACACTAAGGGCCTCATTTATGAGACTCCTTGCGCCTCCGGAACGTCACTTTTTGTGAAGTTCCGTGGCGCAGAAGCCTGCATGATATTTATCAGGCAGCACTAAGCCACTTTGTTTGGCTTAATGCTGCCTGATAAAAATCTGTCCTTTTAACACAGTGTTCTGTGTTAACCCATGCGGTATTAGGCCTAAGGAATATGCCTTTTTTTGGCTATTTGGGGTATTAAGCTTATCCCCATGTAACTTTTTGACCACATAAGGTATCCATGCCAAATATGCCTCCTTTTCTTCCAACATCCTGAGGATTCTAAAGGTACCCTGGGTTTGTGGATTGCCATGGAGGGGACCCAGACATTTGCCAAAATACAGCTAAATTTTGTTTTTTTGGTGAAAATGGAAAAAAAAAGTGCGGCAAATGAAAGCATTTGGGTTCTTCCCTGCAAATAGTATCAATAAAGGGTTTGTGGGGCTGAAAGCAACATGTTCCTAACTTTTAGGGAATGAGAGACGTTTGTCAGAAAACCAACCTATTTTACACAGTTTTGGCATTTTTCTGGGACATAGCCTATATTTTCTATTTTTTTTGCTTTCAACCTCCTTCCAGTTAATGGTAGAAATTGGTATTAAAGCAATAATGGATCCTGGAAAGCTATACATTTCAGAAAAGTCGACTAAATTCTGAATTTGTCTAGGGGTCATTTGTGTAGATCCATCAAGGTTTTTTCATAGAAACTAACAGTTAAACATGGGAAAATTGAAAATTAGTTGAGAAAAACAGCCTTTGTGTCAACGTTTTCACCTGTAACTTCTTTTAGTTATGAATGCTATTTGAAAGAAATATACCGTTATATCCGCTGGACCTTACTGGTTGTGGGGATATATAGGACTTGTAGATTCACCAAGAACCCGACGAACCCAGAGCCAAAAACTGAGCAGCCACTTGCAAGGGTTTTATATCATGTACCGGGTATATAGCAATTATAGGTGGAAAATGTGTACATGGAAAAATCGGAATGAAAGACACCTATGTATTTCTGAAATGGGAACAAAAAATTGTGGCAGATTTATGTCGGACTTGCACCACGTTTACGCCGCTGTTGCGTCACGCAACTGCGCGGAAACGTGGCGCATCCCTGCGACCTATTTACAACGTGACGCATCTAGGCAGATGCGTCACGTTGTAAAGCCCTGCGCCACATGAAACCTGCGCCAGGTTTCATGTGGGCGTTCTGTCGCAGGGTGGGCGTTCCTTCGTAGGAAAGCCCCGTAAAACTGACGCAGTGAAGTCTACAAGATTTCACTGAGTCAGTTTTACGACGCTGCTGGGTCAAATCCTTACGCCTGCTTGAAGCAGGCGTAAGGAGTGACGCACCACGTTATGTATGGGTGGCCTCTGTACATTGCAGGAGTTGCGTCACACTTGCGACGCTACTCCAGCAATGCGCCGCCCGTACACCACAAGATGTGTCACGCATCTGCCCTTCCTTGCACCATGGTAGTGCCGCAAGGAGGGAATTGCGTGACGCATCAGTTCTGGCGCATCCCTGCTGATTTGCAGAGATGACCCAGAACTCATAAATCTGCCCCATAGAGTTTAGAAACAGTAGATATTTGCACATTTCCGAAATTGGGGATGCTAATACCAGCATGAGAATTATTGGTCATTTTTCAAAATGACTTCTTTTTTGCACATTGTCTTTCATTTGGAAGGTAGAAATGCATCGAAAGTCAATAGGTATCTAGTTTCCAGGAATGTGTGGGTTTGGTAGGTTTCCTTAGATGGCCGCCGAGCCACGGACCAAAAACGCATGGGACCCCCCTTGCAAAACCAAGTTGGTTTGTGTGTAATTTTGATGTCGCCTCAAAAACCTGGGGGAGTCCAGCTAGGTATGACTTGCGTGGGTCCCCCAATGTTTTCCTACCCCAAATCCCCTTTAAACCTCAAATGTAGCTAAAAAAAAAACCTTTTCTCAAATTTCTGTGTGGGAAAGTTCTGGAATCTACGTGGATCCACAAATTTCCTACCACCCAGCATTCCACCAGATCTCCAGATAAAAATGATACCTCAATCACGTGGGTGGGTCAAGTACCCGCTACAGGCAAGGGCCCAAAACGTATTGAGGAGACATCAAAATGACCTATCGCAAAACAACCTAGTTTTGCAAGGGGAGTCACCTGGGTTTTTGGCCCGGGCTCCGTGGCCATCTTGCAAAACCTACCAAACCTACACATTTCTAAAAAACTAGACATCCATGGGAGTCCAGCGAGGTATGGCTTGCCTGGGCCCTCCAACGTTTTCCTTCCCAGAATCCCCTGCAAACCTGACATTTAGCTGAAAAAATATTTTTTTCTCAAATTTCTGTGTGGGAAAGTTCTGGAATCTGCGTGGGCCCACACATTTCCTACCACCCGGGGTTTCCGCAGGTCTCCTGATAAAAATTATACCTCCCTCGCGTGGTTGGGTCAAGTACCTGCAACAGGCAATGGCCCAAAACGAATTGAGGAGACATCAAAATGACCTATCACAAAACAATCTAGTTTTGCAAGGGGAGCACCTGGGTTTTTGGGCCCGGGCTCAGCTGCCATCTTGGGAAACTTACCAAACCCACACATTTCTGAAAACTAGATTCCCAGGGGAGTCTAGCGAGGAATGGCTTGCGTGGGTCCGCCAACGTTTTCCTACCCAGAATCCCCTGCAAACCTCGAATTTAGCTGACAAAAACATTTTTTCTCAAATTTCTGAGTGGGAAAGTTCTGGAATCTATGTGGATCCACACATTTACTACCAGCCAGTGTTCCCACCGGTCTCTTGATAAAAATAATATACCACTCTCGTGGGTGGGTCAAGTCACCATGACAGGCAAGGGCTCAAAACTTATTGAGGAGACATCAAACTGGCCTATCATAAAACAACCTGGTTTTGCAATGGGGGTCACCTGGGTTTTTGGCCCAGGCTCAGCGGCCATCTTGGGAAACTACCAAACCCACACAATTCTGAAAATTAGACACCCCTTCCCAATGATACCTCGCCCATCTTTATACGGGTTCAGGGGGCTGAGATAGCCCCCTGAGCACGTAGAAAGTGAAACTGAAATGAGCCTAAAGGCTCATTTTTGTTTTGGTTTCAGTGAAATGACGTCAGCGCGACATGCACACTGATCCTCATTTCACTGAAACACGGGGGCCCTCGGGAGCTAGGGAAGCTCTTTCCCAGCTTCCGAGGTCACAGGGGAGTAATAGAAATCCCTCTGGTGCCTGCACCAGAGTGATTTCCGAGGCCATATGCCATGATGGCCGGGAGCTGTCGTGCGCATACGAGCACCGTTGCGGTCAATGGCTCCCAGCCGTCGTGCGCATGGAAGGGGTTAAAGGGGCCTGCAATGGGTGTTGCTGGGGGAGTTCCCAGCAACATCCATAGCCTTTTGACACTGCTCGAGATTTGTGAGAATTCGTAAATCTGCGGCAGCCCCAAATGCTTACGCCTCCCCAGGGGAGGTGTAAGGGAGGCACAACGAGGAAAAATTTCTTTTTTTTCTCGTTTTTCCTTTTTCTGTGTGTTCTGCATTCTACAGCACACATAGAAAAAGGAAAAAGCCTCTTTTGATTATTTTTGCACAGAAAGGTTTCCCTTCCTGTACAAAAAAAATGATCCCGCAACGCAGGCACCCTTGCACCATGGTGCAAAGTTGCCTGTGTTGGCACACGGCAGCCCATTGTGCGCCGACACAGGGGAAAAGGACAGGAGTGTGCCGTATCTTATACATACGGTGCATTCCTGCCCTTTTCTTTTGCCGTAGGGAAGCGCAGCAGGAAGGCCTGCTGCACTTCCCTACGGCAAAACCACATAAATGTGGTCCTAAGGAATTTTGGTGTCTGGTTAAGAATGGTACAAAAACACCAGTTGTGGAGGAAACTTTTCACATGCTCCCACATACATTTTTCCAAACTATATGCAGGACCAAAAGACAGTGGAGGAGTAATATATGACCACTCTGATTTACAAACAAGCACAGACCATCTTACCTTCAATATGGAAGAAACTTCAGATGAAATAGCAACTCTCCAGTGGGGAAAAGCTGCTGGCCTTGATAAAATCCCAGGCGATCTCTACCGATCCGAACCTAAAATATGGAGAGTGATCTTAAATTGTAACTTTAATGCCATACTAAGATGTGCTGAAATTTCAGATGCATGGTTAGGTGCTGAAGTAGTGCCCATATTTAAAAAGGGGGAAAATAGTTACCGGGCACATTACAGGCTCATCAGCCTTATTGACATCGCTCAGAAAATATTTTGCCGGCACTTGCCTTTACATCAATGTGCTGATCGAACCATACTTAGGGGCAAATTAGCATTTGCAGTTTTTCCGCATCCTCCGGGCCGGCAGAAGCCACCGTCGGCCCGGAGGATGCCGAAAATCCGCAGCGGACCCACCAAAGACCCACCGCCACATTAGGATGGCTGGTGGGTCCTGGTTTCTGTCCGCAGCTAAAGCCCTAATATGGTGGCGGTGTCTCTCAGACACCTCCAGCCATATTAGGATACCCAAAAAGAAATGCTTTTCCACGGTGGGTTTTCCGCCGTGGAAAAGCATACAGAGCTTCACTGCGGGGGCCCGTTGCAGGCCCCCTGGGTGAACGGGGGTGGGGGTTGCACATGGGGGGTACCTATGGTACCCACCTGCATTTGTATGCAGTAATCGGCAGGCACCGTGCGGTGCCTGCTGCTTTCTGCATACAAATTCAATGTATGTAAGCATGGGCAAATTTTGCGAATCTCGCGTTCGTGAATTTTGAGGATTTGCGAACTCGCAATCCGCAAAATCCACGAATTCTCGCGAATTTGCGGATTTTTTTTTTGTGTGTTTGCGCGGGTTTCTGCCAGTTCGCGAGGGTTTTGTACAATGTCGCAAATTGCGAACTTACCTGTCGGGTTGCAAGTTTCGCGAACTTGTTGTTTCTACGTGTCCAGCCTGTTTGGGACACTCTTCTTCATCACTGCCACTCTCTGTCACCACTGCCACTCTCTGACTACTCATGCCACCCTCTGGCCCACCCATGCCACCCTCTGTTTCATCACAGCACCCTCTGGTTGTCCAGTCAGTGTACATTATTGTGGCAACGCAAGCACACCTTCCCTGCCTCAAGTGACCTGAATTAATTTGGGGCTGATTAATGTGTCACAGAATATTTTTTTAGCTGGCACCTGCTTCCTTAGTGCTTACTGATTAGTGATCTTTTGCACTTGCTGAGTGCTTTCATTGTTGCAAAATTAGTTACAACACCTGCCCTGCCCCAACTGACAATAATGAATTAGGGGCTGATTAATGGATTTGAACCTCCAGCCTGGCTCCTGCTTGTCTCCATTAGCTGTAATTCAGGACCTTTGTGGCATATGTATAACTATTCTGAGGTTCAGAGCAGGGTCACATAATAGTTGCAACTGGCAACTGAACTCTGGAGGGGCTCCTCAGGAAGCACTACAGGAAATGGCTACTAATGATGAGCCTGAACTTTTGAACCTGGTAAGTAGTTTCAGTTTTGCTAAGATCGTATTTCTGCAATTTTGCACTTATTCGCGGGGCGCGAAGTTGTACTGGGAAGCCGCGAACTCACGCGAACAGTGCGAGCAGTGCGAGCAAAATCCGCTGCTCGCGGATTTGCGGATTTTGCGGGAGATTCGCGAATCTCGCGGATTGCGAATTTACCGAAAATCCGCAAAATCCGCGAGCGAAACGGATTTTCCGCCCATGCTTAAATGTATGCATTTTTAACATTGCGGCGGGTGCAGCTTGAAGCCGCACCGCCCCAATGTTAAAAATGGAGGCTGTGACCGCCAGGGTGGCGGTCACATCCTAATTGGACAGGAGGAAACTCCGCAGGCCATGCGGAGGTTCCCTCCTCCTCGATGGTCATAATGAGCCCCTTAGACTGCAGTGATGACCCGCCCAGGCTTGCTGGACAAGCAGTGCCTGCAATTTTATCGGCTGATGACACCCTGTTCATCCCTCAAACCCCGATTGGGCTCCAAAGCTTAGTAGATCAGTTCAGGAAGGAATGTGATGAATCTGGACTAGAAATAAACTCCCTAAGAACAAAATCAATGGGTTTTAACCATCACAAGTGTTTCAATCATAGTATTAAGTTGGGATCAACAATACTAGAGGAGGTAAAAAAAATTAATTATCTAGAGGTTAGGCTGACTAGTACACAATCATGGTCCCCATAAATAGTTAAAAGCCAGCTTTCGCAACAACATGTAGGGACAACACTAGTTAAAAAATGAAGGAAGTCAATTTATAGACCCCTGACACCAGTAATTCAAGTCCACCAGGCACAGGGTTTTGGAGCTGCACTCTACGGGGTTATGGGGCCACACCAATGAGACTCTCATTGAAAAAAACGAAAACATATTCATGAGATCAGTCTTAGAGCTCCCCCGAAATGCACCACTAATAACAATGCACTTGGACCTGGACATGAATAATGTCATTCACGCAATTGCCCTTAGGCCTCTTAATTCTGAATTCGCATTTGGTCGAATGACTCATCACTCCCCATGAAAGAATCACTTACAGATGTACTATCAATAAATACTAGAGGGCATGTGCAGTGGCTCAATTACATCAAGGGAGTGTTGGTCATATTGGGAATGAGTGACTTGTGGCTCAACCCTGAGACTATTCAGAAATATCTTTAAATCTCCTCAAAAACAGATTTTGGAGTTAAGTAAATGATAATTGGCTATGGAAAAGAACAGTAGGGACATTGACAAATAGGTTTTTAAGTTTTAAGGATAATATGCAACAGGAAGATGTTCTGAATCGCATAGAATCACCACTTGCTAAATCATTAAAGGTATAATTTAGGTACAGTATCCTGGCTCAAAGCACTGCCAACTCTGATAGGGAGGAAAACATGGCGGCTGGCTAGTAGGCTCGGTCGTGAGCTCCTCACTCAACAGGGACAAAGGTCACTACAGAAAGAGTTGGCGCATAATGAGAAGCAGATTCTGCAGTAAAGCATTGTGAGCAATGTAAGGCGAAGGCGCAGACAATGGGAGAAATAGACACCCTACCTCTGGTTACGACGCGGGCTGGGGAACAGGACTTGCGGCTTGAGTGCCGGGAGCTGAGAATCAGGAATCGGGTACTCAAGCTCCAAGGCGGAGAACAGGGGAAGCAGTGTTCTGTCCTTCTGGGGGAAGGAGGGAAAGGACAGCGGTAACAACTGCAGCAGCGGCAGGCAGGCGACAAGCAGTGGATGCTGCATTTCCTGCCGCATTTCCAGAGCTGATCTGCAGCAGCGAACGAATGAAAAGGTGCAGGTGCAAGTAATTCAGCGCAACCGCGCTATTCATGTGTGATTTGAAGCAGCTAAAGCTCTTCAGGAGAGATCACGGCAAGATTGGCAGATAAAGCAAAAGTGCTCTGACAGCCTGCTGCCTCAGGAAGACCAGGACCCCGGGGCCCCCAGGACGCCCACCTTACTTGGGTAAGTGAGGATAAAGCACAAAGGGCCAGATTACCGACTCTAAAATACTGAATTTTACTGATTCGGTATTTTAGGTTCGGTAAATAAGGTGTAGGTAGTTATTCAGTAATTTCTACCGAATCGGAATGATTCGGTATTTACCGAATCAGTAAATACCGATTCGGTAAAATTACCGAATTGACAAGGGGGACAGGGTGTCACTTTGACACCCTGTTGCACCCCTGATTCAGGCTTGTGTGCCATGTGACACACACACATGCCCTTAGGGTATGTCTGTGTGCCATATGGCACAGGTGTACATGCACAGATGTGCATGTACACAGGAATTCGTTATTTACCATGCAATAGTATTACATGGTAAATAACAAATTCTTAGGGGCCAACCTACATATAGATTCACCGCTCGGTATTGTACAGAATCGGTAAATTTACCGATTCAGTGAATTTACCGATTCTGTAAAATTTAGGCTCCCTACATCCCAATCTCCAAATACCGGTCGGTAACGGCCGAAATCAGCCGTTACTGACTGGAATTTGGTGACCTACATCTGGCCCAAAGGTACTTCACAAGGAGTTATCCTAAAACAGGGTTTAGGGGACAACACAATTGCATTTTCACAGTGGTTCTCACTAAGCACATAGAGCAAACCAAGATACAGGGAGAAGTACAGGGGGAAGTACTAGATCAGCTGGGGATAGAAGGGGCAGAAGGGGCAGAAGAGGCTAGAATGAGTAACAGTAAAGAGACTGCTAAATCAAAAGTATTAACTCCCACTAAGGTTTGTCAGACATGAAGAGGTCACTAAGACAACAAAGGGAAGGCATACATTACTCTTTAAGGCGTAGCATTACCCTGGTAGAAGACCGTGAGAAAGAATTTGACCTAGAACACCCTCCAGAATTAGTAAAGTTGCCAGGCATATCCCCCACGATAGTTCCAAAATACTAAAAAGAAGAAGAAACCGAATGCACCTGGAAAACTGCAATACCCGGCCTCTAGGGCAAGCCAGGCCAAACTAAAAAAACTCGGCCTGACAAAATAAAAGATAACGCCCTCACTGAAGTCCTTTTTTAAATACAAGGAAACCAGAAAGAGGGAAAATATCAAGCTAAGATTCAGACTGATAAACAGAAAGAAATATGCAACAAACAGACACGGAGGAAAATGTCAAAAGTAAGTACTAGTAACAGGTATGCTGTGTTAGAAACTCCAAACCCGCACGAGACAGAAACGGATGCCTTGAACCCCGCTAACATAGAGAAACAAGAGGAGTGCATAATGCCACAAAGGAATAAGGACTGTCTGGAAAATATGATGACTTCCATGATGGAGGAGATGAGATCTAATTTTGAGAAGTCAGAAAGGAATCAGACAAGTATCCAGGAAGTATGTGAGGAGATGGACCAAAAGATAGCCAGTCTTATGGAGAGAGTAACGTCAGTTGAGCTGGAAGTAGAAGCTTTAAACAAGAGAGTGGAAGAAAATAAAAAAGAAATAGACCAACTCAAGACCTCTGAAAAAGTAGACAAAGTGGAATATGATAGGCTGGAAGCAATGGAAAATCAAGCGAGAAGAAACAATCTAAGAATTTTAAATGTACCAGAAGGCCTAGAAAGTGACGACATTAAAGCATGTGTAATTAAATTACTAGGTGACACAATTTGGCAGGAACAAGGTCAGGAATATTCATAGGAAGATCCTTATAAACTTCAAGAGCTACACCTTGAAGGAAAGAATTTGTTAGCGAGGGCCTGAAAGCAGGCTCATTCCCGCAAAAAGACTGCTCTTGTAGAATCAGGTCGGATATATCCAAGACAACACAGGAGAGACAATGGCAATTAGGCCAGTACATGTAGCAACTGAGGTCACTTGGAGCAACAGTTCAAATGTGTTTTCCAGCAGCATTAGGAATAATGTGGCAACATAAAATGCATAATATTAGAGACCCAAAAGAGGTAGAAAACTTTATAGAACAAATTAAATCACAAATGTAGGATCAGCGTGGCAGATAGAGAAAGGCACGTAAAAAAGGTATAGGGAGAGGGGGGGGACCACTAGAAAAAACAAAACTAAAAACAAAAAAGTGCACAAGGTGGGGAGCAAAATGGGGAACAAATGAAATAAAATATGTCCAAAGGAAGCAATATAAGGTAGAAAGAGTCCAAAAACTTAAAACAAAACCTGCAAAAAGATTACTAGGAGAACACAAATGAAAAAAGGGAAGAAAGAGAAAAAAAAGGGATAAGGAATGTCCGTTAAAATAATGTCATGGAACGTAAACAGCCTCAGATTGAAAAAAGAAGGGCTAAAATACTAGAATATTCGAAAATAGTGGACTGCGACATAATATTATTGCAAGAAACACACTTGCAAAAAGAAGAATGGGGAAAGTTCCTTAAAAATCAAAAGTGGATAGCTAGCTGGGTATGTACAAACCAGAACTGCACAGTAAAAGAAGTCACAGTTCTAATTAAGAAATCAATAGGAGCTAAGATTGAAGATTCAGAAGTAGATAAAAAGGGTAGATGGGTTGTGGCGAAATTAAAAATACGAAACAATGTATATACAGTGGTTGGATATTATGGCCCCAACCAGGATGACCCAAAACCTCTTCAAAAATTTTCCTCACAGCTTCTAACTGCACAAGCCCCGATAATAATGGGCGGGGATTTTAATATAATCTTGGACTTAAGGAAAGATAGATTCCCACCCAAACATGGTCCGAATCTACCAACAATGAGGGAGTTGGTGAATCACTGTATCAAAGATCTCTGTTGGAGGGTGAAAGGAGAAAACTTAAATAAATACACTTTGCATAATAAAAGGTTAGGGCACGCATCAAGGATAGACTAATTCTTAATAGATAAGGGACTATCAAAAGCAACACAAAAAATTGAGCATATACTAGTACATTTATCGGACCACTCAGCAGTGATCTTACATCTCAATTGTAGTAAGGCAATACATACACACAGATACACAGTAGATAGGGGAATCTTCTTAGATGATAGCTTCTTAGAAAAATTAGCAAAAGAAACCAAAGAGTTATTTCAAATTAACAAAGAAGAAACCTTGAGGCAAATTGCATGGGAGGCATTTAAAGCTTATATTAGAGATAAATTAATCGGCCTTGCGGCTTACAAAAATAAAATCGGAATAAATAAGATCCAAGAACTAGAGGAAGGAATAGCAACCTTAGAGTTTGGGAGTGATAGAACTGTGAGTCTTGAAGTAAAAACTAGACTCGAGGAGGAGAGAAATAAAAAGAAGATGAAGTTGGTGAACTTCCTTGAATTAATTGTAAAAGATAAATGAGATGCGTGCAAAATATCACACTACGAGTATGGAGAGGGGTGTGGGAAGTTTTTGGCGTGGAAGCTCTAAACCGAGAAAACATGTCACAGGATAGGGGAGATTCAGGTGGGAGATCAAAAATACACTACTGAAGAAGAAGATATCAGGAATCAATTTGTAGCTTGTAGCACCTACGGAAGAAAAAATTCAACATATGTTGGAAAAAATAGCCCTCCCAAAAATCTCACAAGAGCAAAGAGATGTGATCAGCAAGGAAATAACCAAGGAGGAAGTGTTAGGAGTGCTAAAGGACCTAAAGAAAAGTAAAGAGACAGGCCCAGACTCACTCCTAATTAAACTGTACAAACATCTATGTGAAGAACTAGTAACCCCTATGGCGGTAATGTTTAATTATATATTTCTAGCAGAGGGAACACTACCAGACTCTTTGAATGAGGCAACAATTAACCTAATACTCAAGCCAGGGAAAGACCCAACGAGAACTGAATCTTACAGGCCAATATCTCTTTTAAACTCTGATTACAAGGTATACACACAAATTCTTGCTAAAAGGCTTGGGGCGATTGCAGATCCAGTAGTGTACGTAGATCAAAAAGGTTTTATTAAAAGACGGTACATACAAGAATTAACACATGAGCTTATCCTAGCAATAAATATTGCAATCCACTATGATACATCATTGTCCGTGTTGACCCTAGATGCCACCAAAGCTTTTGACAGGGTGAGTGGGCCCTTTTTAACTGCCACCTTAGCGAAGCTCAACCTAGGTGAGACATTCCAAAAAGCAATTAAACAAATATACAAAAATCCAACAGCAAAGGTTCTAGTAAATGGAGTATTAACTGATAGCATTATAATAGGAAGCGGAACACGGCAGGGATGCCCCTTATAACCCTTGCTATATGATTTTTATAATGAACCACTGGCAGAAAAAATAAGGAAGGAGGCAAGAATTATCTCATTTAAATACAAGGGATGGAAGAAGAAGTTGCGCTTTCTGCTGATGACCTAATGATATTTACGAATAATCTGGAAGCTTCTCTACCCAAAAAAGAAGAAAACTAGAGGAATATGGAGCAGTATCAGGCTACTGAGCAAATTAAACCAAAACCGAAAACCTGCAGTGGAATAATCAATTTCAAGATCCCAGAATTGACATTGACATTTCAGTAAACTTTAAAGAAATCCCAATCCATAACTTTAAGAGAATACATAAACAATTAAAAAAGTTGCTGAAAGTATGGGAAGGTCTTCCGCTATCATTTATTGGAAGGGCTAATATAATGAAGATTGCCATATTGCCCAAATTCACATACCTATTTAGTACTATCCCATTGGACTTCAACCTCAACCAAATAAAAAAATTACAAGGGGAATTAACCTGTTTCATCTGGGTAGCAAAAGGGGCTAGAACAGCCTGGAAAAAAGTAAGGAGAAAAAAACTACATGGAGGGATAGCCAGGTATCATATTTTCAGCTACTGCAGCGAGTTCCAATTGAAAACTGTCAGGATACTACTAGGACAATATGATCGGTACCCTGACCACTTAAAAGCGGCACTAAACAAGGAAGGAAACTATTTCTTGTATAAGTACGGCCACCCCAAGTACTTTAAAAATAAGTTTAAAAAGCCTAAAGGCGGCGGTATTGCTCTGGTACCAAATGAGAAAGATACTTAAAATACCTTACAATAGCAGATATGCACCTATATGGGACTCTCCGGGAACACCTGAATGTTTAAAGGATAAATTAGCAAGCGTCTTGAAAGAACGTAACATCAACAAATGGGGTGAGTTTACGGTTCAGAACTCTGTAATAGACTGGGAAACACTGAATGGAAAAACTAATGGAACAATTTCAAGATTTAAATATTACCAAATAAGTAGTTGGATTAAAAATCTAAAGGACATGGAAGAAGGCTACAGGACAACAGAGGAAACGCTGCAGAAAAACAAAACTTTTAAAAAAAAGTAGCCTGCTGGTACTGGGCACTGGTTGAAGAAGGAGAGGAGTATTATGGCTACCCCAAAAGATCTGGGGAGAAACGTTTCCAGAGCTCAACATAATGAACGAATGACAAACCTCTATGAGTACATGTTGGAAAACTGTAATATCTGCACCATTGAGAAAAAATCATATATTCTCACCATATAGAGCCTACTGGTCCCCCAGGAGGCTGTCGAAGTTCAAAGTCCAAAGCGAGAGGAGCTGTCCCAAATGCAAGGAACGGGGCACAGACGATATACACATGTTTTGCCAATGCCTTCACTTGGAAGAATTATGGAGAGAGATAGGTAAAATCGTGTCAAATGTATTGGGAATTCAGGTGGACGTGAGTATGAATTTAATTATTTTTGGGAGAAGTTGGAAATTGGCCCGGGCAACTAAAATAGGTTAAAAAAAAGAAAAAATCTTGTTTGCATTATTATTGCTAGCAAGAAAAGAGATTTGTATTAACTGGGTAACAAAATTACCTCCAATATTCAATGAGTGGGTGGCTTCCGTTCAAAGAATAAACAAATTAGACAGAAGCTTGAATAGGGTGAGAACAAATAAATTTTGAACAATTTGGGAAAACTATATGACTATTAGGAAATAACACCGTTAACAATGCAACTGTACAATGATTTAAAGCAACGCAATAGAACACTTCAAGTGGGAACTTGAAGGAGTACTCAAAGTGACTAGCTCAGCCCAGAACCGATATAGAGATGGAATGGACAAAAAGGGGCTCAAGAATACTCAAGAATATAAAGGAAAGCGAGAATTCTCCACACACCATCTGCGGTTACCCAGGAGAAATCCCAAAATGTTGGTATTTCTAAGTAAAGTGGGTACCCGATACCTCCAATTTCAAACTATTGCTTTATGAAGGACAAAAAAAAATAACAGTATCCTGGCTCAATTTCATCAAGGGATGGTTGGTCGAATTGGGAATGAGTGACTTGTGGCTCAACCATGAGAGTATTCAAAAAGATCTTTAAATCTCCTCAAAAATATATTGGAGTTATGTGGATGATAATTTGCTATGCAAAAGAACAGCAGGAACATTTGCAAATAAGTTTTTACGTTTTAAGGATAATATGCAACAGGAAAATTTTCTGAATCGCATATAACCACCACTTCCGAAATCCTTATATCTATAATTTAGGTACAGTATCCTGCTGCTCAATAATCTCTATAGTAATTGGAATGGCTCTAATGTTTCGCCCAGTTGTTCTGTAAGTGAGGGTGTACCTGAGTCACAAGTACACTTTTTATCCTTTTGCCCCAGGTATACCCATATCAGAAAAACATGGCTGGTTCCGATATGTCAGATCCTGGCAGCCAACCAATTAATTGAGAACACCATGATTTTAAAAAGTGATTGCACAGAATTTTTTATTTTTGGATTGTCCAGATATTTGCTATATGCATGGAGATCAAGAAATAGGATACTGTTAAACTCGAACTGATCCAAATACATACAAAGCATTTTATACTCACTGGTCATTAGTAAAATATACACTGAGCTATAACATTAGAAATTTTAATTAGATTTTTTTTGGTAATGAAAGCACTGAAGTTACTCATCAAAGACAATTTTTGTATGGAAATGATGGTGCAGTCATGTGAATCCATCCTTAAAAAAAGACAAGTGATTTAAAACTATTGCACATGATCTGGATATAGGTAACTGTGAGTACTATTGTATTGTAATGGAAAATTTAATTTTTTTGGTACATTTTAAATAATAGTATCTTTTGTGTTAAAATAATATATTATACCACATATATATAATAATGTTATTACTTTTAAATGGATATGAAGATTTAGATTTTAGTTCGAACTTTGTAAACCACCACATTAAAATATTTTATTTTAATTATACGGATGGAACGATGCACCCATTGCTTTATCAAACCCAAAATTTGTTGGTTATACAGTATAGTTACCTTATGAATTCTAGAAGTATTTTAGTTATCACAACAATCTGGTTATGTTAACATGGTTTGTGATTTAGCTATGGTTCGCATGTATGTTTGTGTATTTTCTTTTTTTTAATAATATTATTCTATTGTGAGAATGGGGAGTTGAGGAAGTATTTTAAATGTTTTTATATGTTTTGCTTTTATGGTTTTCTCTATGAAAAAAAAGATACTACTACTACCTTACTACCAGATCTTCTTTCCATTCTGCAACATTTCTACCAACAGCGAAATGCCTGCCTTTACCTGCAAAACTCTCATAATGATAACAGCTGATGGGTATGTGGAACGGAAATTCAGTTGTCAAGCTAACACACTGTATCTTTCCTGAACATTTGTATGGAGGTAAACAAATGACCATTGAATGCACTCTCTTGGAAGATGTTATAGGTTCAAAATTGTTAACCGTATTAAATTTAACTGAATTACACTTAAAAGTATTTGTTGGGAGACTGCACATCATGACTTAAAGAATAAAGATTACAAAGGCAGAAAATACACTTCTTTAGCATATTCCACTCCCAAGGATTCGGGGTGAGGTGTCAAGAACTTGAACTCAAAATAAATTATTAACATGAGTTTGTGGACAAATTTATCGAAGTGACATGGATCTGATCATACTACTGTTCGAATTCGCTAGTAAGCTGCCAAGGAGGAAGAACAGGTTTTGATCTGTTCAGATATCAAGCCCTCTGTGAGCACAGAAAACAAGCATGAGGGAAAACAACAGTAGTAATACAATCAAATATAATTTGTATCCAGGGGAGATGTTTGAATACTCATTATCCCTACTGTTACCTCACACTACAAAGGCTTTGCACGCTTTTGATTTCTCATTCTGTCACAACTTTAGACATAGATGGCAGTTGGGTAGATTATCACTGTATAGGAATTTAGGCTCTATGTACATCACCCACTTTTGCAATAGCAATCCAGTTTTCTTCAATTAATATCCACGTTATATGAGTTGTACTGTAGAGAATGCTTACTTTATGGGAAGAAGACATAGTGTGCAAATAAACTTGTCTTGATTTTTTTTTGTTTCCATGAGCCATTGGTCCATCCAAAAATGGAGAACTGCAGAGGAAACGGAGAGGATCTTTCTTGCATTATGAAGCAACATAAATAGCCAGGAGGGTCCAAATCAGGTAAATACAGTGAGAGGCTTCAAAGTGAGTCGCTTCTGTGAACAACAGGAAAGCCAATCATAGTACAAATGAGTAAGCATGATTCAAAATAACTGTGTCAAAGATGACTGCTTCCCACTTGTAGTTGCCTTCCCTCCTGTGTTAGGCTGTGAGAATTAGAAACTATTTTCAGGAGGACAGAAACCCTACACCTCACTGGAGGAAAGAGGTGGTTGCAAAATTGTCAGAAGCACTGAGGCACATGGCGATAGACATAGAAGAATCAGTTTCCTCAAAATGGTAACTGGGGACAGGTTAGAACAAGGTAGGAACTCTAAACACTACAGATCTTCAAGGATTCTGTCTTATATTAGGAAATTCTATACACAATGGAGCTGGACTTGTAGACAGTGGGCCCTGTAATACTGGTAGTGAGGAATTGAATGTTTCAAGGTGACAGTCAGGGAGATGATCCTTGAAATGGATTAAACAACCAGAGAGTCATTCCTTTGTGGGTATTCACAAATAAGCCTGATGGATTTTTACATCCTATTTACACAGCTAAATCTACCCCAAAAATAGGTTTATGTGGGTAAACAGTTTGTGAAAAATCCCCACAAATCACCATATTGCTGTTGTCTGTAGGAGCTTTCTTCACAGGAAAATATCATCTCTATAGTGAATTTGTACTTAAGACATGCAGAAAATAAACTTCTTAGGTGTAGTCCTATACATATAAATGTATAATTCTCAGAATTATATGTGGGATGCTTTGGGCTTTTTGGGACTCAAACGTCTATTCAAATCATAGGGGATTTTCTTTCATATTTATATTTTTATGTTTCAGAACAGAGCAACAATCAGTGTTTTGTTCTTAAACATAAATACAATGTAATGTTTCAAAAAAACAATATACTATGTTATGTGTTTATGATGTGCACACAGTGCACTTGTAGTAGAAAGAACATATTATTTAATGGTTTCCCACTTCCTCACTGTGATGTACCACATACAACAGAATAAACTGGGCAGGTTAAAAAGATGCATGAAATGCAGTGCAGCAACCAAAGTTGATGTACTGCATTGAGTCAGAGTGAGAGAGAGGGAATATGCCATATTGTTAGATCTGTGATATTTCGGGTGGTCTTCCCCCAAAACATTTGCCTTCTTACCTTCTGTTTGCTGTAATTTGTTTTTGCTGGCTTTAGGACTCTGTGCACGTTACCACTGCCAACTAGTCCTAAAGTGCTTGTGATCACTCCTCTAAACATGGTGAAATTAGCTTACATCCAATTAGCACTTTTAATCTACTTTTAACTCAATAGTAAAGAGGTACAACATGTACCCAGGGCCTACAAATTAAATGCTACTTATGGGCCTGGAACATTTCATGTTACCCTCATTTCAGACGAAATTTCTAAACATGTCTTAAGCCTGCCATTTAATCCATGTGAAATTTAAACATCCTCTTTAAAGGTAAATTCAGACTTTACATTGCAGTTCTTAACATGCACCTTCTAAAAAGAAGGTATTTTCTACTTGTATCCATTTGGTGCCTGCAGCCTCTTTTCTGGGTCACATGACTGGGTATAGTTGGCCTTTCTTTTCCTCCCAGACAGTGACACAAAGGGGAAACAGGTGTTGGCAGGATAGGCCCTCTTACTAGGATGGGAGGGGCAGAGCTGCTCTCTGCCCACCTACATTACAAAGGAGCTACCTCAGCACATGCCATAATACCTTGATACCCTCATGTTGTCACCCAGACATCATTGGGCCTGGCAAAGAGGAGGAAAATTCCAGGAACATGTGTTGGGGAAAGATCCAGAAGTTTCTTCCACTTCAAAGTTGGCACCAGGTATAAACATAGGAGCCTATGTCGCACTCTTCAGTTTACTCCTGAACCTGCAGAGGACATTCAGAAGGACTGCCATGTATTTCAGTGGACTGTCCAGCTGCTTGAGGCCTGGTTTATTCTTCAGAGGACTACCCTATATTACCAGAATGTGCCCTGCTGCTTGAAGCGTGACTTGTACCCTCAGGGGCCGCCCTGCTGCTTGAGGCCTGCCTTATTGGTTGAACCCAGGACTACCAGTGTCAGAACAAGAGCTAGTTGTCTGGCCTCCTGTTCCAAACCACAGGGATGCAAAAAGCCCCAGTGCGAGCGTGCGCATGTGCAGTTTTCTCAAGAATCACGCAGAAACAGCGAGGAAGAGGAGAAAGGCAGCCCGGCGACGCCGAAGTACAGGTAAGTGTTTCTAATTATTTCTCAATAAGGGTTGGAGGTGAGGGTTGGCTAACTCCGCTCTGCTGTGGAGTATGCAGAGATTTGCCTACTCCGTGTTCTCCGCAGAAAGCGTAGATGACAACTCTCTGCTTACCCCACGGGCAGATAGGGGTTCTCCAGCCGTGCCTTCTAGAGAGATGCAGAAAGAGGAGAGAGGGGTGTAGAAAGAGGCAATAGGGGTGCAGAAATAAGCAAGGGAGGTACAGAAAGAAGCAAGAGAAGTGCTGAAAGAAGCAACATAGGTGCAGATAGAGGTGAGAGAAGTGCAGAAAGAGGCAAGAGAGGTGCAGAAAGAGGCAAGCGAGGTATAGAAAGTGGAAAGAGAGGTACAGAAAGAGGAAGGAGGGGTGCAGAATGAAGCAAAGGTAGTACATAAAGAAGCATGAGAAGTGCAGAGTGAAGCAATAGGGGTGCAGAAGGAGGTAAGAGAACTGCAGAACCCGGCAAAAGAGTAGCAAAAAGAGGCAAGAGAGGTGCAGAAAGAGGCAAGAGATGTGCAGAAAGAAGGAATAAGGTACAGAAAGAGGAAAAAGGGGAGCAGAAAGAAGTAAGAGATGTACAGAAAGAAGCAAGATAAGCACTGAATGAAGCAACAGGGCTACAGAAAGAGGCTAGAGTGGTGTAGAAAGAGGTACCAGAACTGCAGAAAGAGGCAAGAGAGTTGCAGAAAAAGGCAAAAGAGGTGCAGAAAGAGGGAACAGGGGTATAGACAGAGGCAAGAGAGTTACAGAAACAGGGAAGAAGGGTGCAGAAACAGGCAAGAGGAGTACAGAAATAAGCAAAAGAGGTGCAGAAAGAGGCAACAGAGGTGCAGAAAGAGGCAAGAGGGTGTATAAAAGAGGCAAGGGAAGTATAGAAACAGGTGGAAGAGGTGCATACAGAGGAACAGGGATACAGAAAGAGAGAAGAAGAATGCAGAAAGATGCAAGTGAGGTACAGAAAGAAGCATGTGAGGTCTAGAACAAGGCAACAGAGGTGCAGAAACAGGAAAGACAGGCGCAGAAAGAAGCAAGAAAAGTGCAGAAAGAGGCAAGTAAGGTACAGAAAGAGGCAGGAGCAGTACAGAAAGAGCCACCAAGGTGCAGAACGATTCAAGAGGGGTACGGAAAGAGGCAAGTGAGGTGCTGAAAGAAGCAAGAAAAGTCTTAAAGAAGCAACAGAGTTGCAGTTGGTAGCAAGAGAACTGCAGACAGAGGCAAGAGAGTTGCAGAAAAAGGCAAAAGAGGTGCAGAAATAGGGAACAGGTGCAGATAGAGACAAGAAAGGTATAGAAACAGGGAAGAGTGGCGCAGAAACAGGCAAATGGGTTGCAGAAAGAAAGAAGCGAGCTGGAGAAAATAGGAAGAAATATGCAGAAAGAGGCAAGAGGGGTACAGAAATAAGCAAGTGAGGTGCAGAAATAGGCAAGAGGTGCAGAAACAGGCAAGAGAAGTACAGAAAGAGGCAAGAGAAGTGCTGAAAAGAGCAACAGAGCTATAGATGGAAGCAAGAAAAGTGATTAAAGACAAAAGAGTTGCAGAAACAAACAAGTGAAGTGCAGAAAATGCAAGAGAAGTGCAGAAAGAGGCAAGTGAGGTACGTAAAGAGAAAAGCACAGTGCTGAAAGAACCAACAGAGGTGCAGAAAGAGGAGAGCGGGGTACAGAAAAAGGCAAGTGACGTGCAGAAAGAAGCAAGAGCAGTGCAGAAAGAACCAACAGATGTGCAGAAAGAGTCAAGAGGGGTGCAGAAAGAGGCAAGTGAGGTGCAGAAAGAAGCAAGAGAGGTGCAGAAAGATCAAAGAGGGGTGAAGAAAGAGGCAAGAGGGGTGCAGAAAGAAGCATGAGCAGAGCAGAAAAAAACAACAGAGGTGTGGAAAGAGGAACAAGGGATAAAGAAAGAGGTAAGAGAAGTTCAGAAAGAAACAAAAGAGGCAAGAGAACTGCAGAAAAAGGCAAAAGAGGTATAAAAAGAGGCAAGAGGGTACAGAAAAAGGTAGGAGAAGTGCAGAAAGAGACAAGAGAAGTTCTGGAAGAAGCAGCAGAGGTGTAGAACACAGCAGGAGAAGTGATGACAGAGACAAAATATTTACAGAAAGAAACAAGAAAGGTGTAGAATAAAGCAAGAGAAGTGCCGAAAGAGGGACGTGAGGTGCATAAAGAGGACAGCACAGTGCAGAAAGATGCAAGAGAGGTGCATAAAGAGGCAAGACACATTAAGAAAGAGGAAAGAGAAGTGCAGAAAGAGGCAAGAGGGATGCAGAAAGAAGCAAGATAGGTACAGAAAGAAGAAAAAAAGGGCAGGTAGAATACACTGGGGTGCAGAAAGAGGCTGGAGGGGCGCAGAACAACTCAACAGAAGTGCAGAAAGTAGCAACAGAGGTGCAGAAGGTGGCAAGAGAACTGCAGAAAGAGGTAAGAGAGTTGCAGAAACAGCCAAAGAGGTACAAAAGAGGGAACAGGGGTGCCGACAGGCAAGAGATGTACAGCAATAGGGAAGAGGGATACAGAAAGAGGCAATAGGGGTGCAGAAAGATGCAAGTGAGGTGCAGAAAGAGGCAAGAGGGGTGCAGAAAGAGGCAAGAGAAATGCAGAAAGAAGCAACAGAGGTACAGAAAGAGACAAGAGAAGTGCCGAAAGAGGCAAGAGAGGTACAGAAACAGGCCGGAAAGCTGCAGAAGGAGGCAAGAGTGGTGCAGAAAGAAGCAAGAGAGGTGCAGATATAGGGAAGAAGGGGCAGAAAGAGGCAGGAGGGATGCAGAAAGAAGCTAGTGAGGATCAGAAAGAGGCAAGAGAAGTGCAGAAACAGGCAAGTGAAGTGCAGAAAGAGGCAAGAGAAGTGTTGAAAGAAGCAACAGAGGTTTAGAATGAAGCAAGAGAAGTAACGAAAGAGAAGAAAGAGTTGCAGAAAGAAACAAGAACGATGCAGAAAAAGCAATAGAAAGGCAGAAAGAGGCAAATGTGGTTCAAAAAGAGGTAATAGAGGTGCAGAAAGAGGCACGAGAGGTGGAGAAACAGGCAGGAGGGTGCATAAAGAAGCAACCGATATCCAGAAATAGGCAAGAGCAGTTCAAAAAGAGGCAAAAGAAGTGCAGAAAGAGGCAAGAGAGGTACAGAAAGAGGAGTACAGAAAGAATGATGAGGGTATAGATAGAAGCAAGAGAGGTGCACAAAGAGGCAAGAGAGGTGCAGAAAGAGGCAAGAGAATTGCAGAAAGAGGCAAGAGAGGTATAGAATGAGGCAAGAGAGATACAGAAAGGGAAGAGGGCACAGAAAGAGGTAGGAACAGTGCAGGAAGAAGCAGTAGAGGCTCAGAAAAAGGAAGTAAGGTACACAAAGAAGCAAGAGAAATGCAGAAAGAGGCAAGAGAGGCGCAGAAAGATGCAAGAGTGGTTTGGCACCTATAGTACCAATTTAAAAAACACATTTAGAAACAAGTAAAAAGTAAGCATTTCAGATTTGCAAAGGGCCGTCCACCACGCTGTGACATCTGTTGCTGCATTTTTGCTACGCTTTGAGCCGTTTGAGCTAGAAACAAGCTTTTTTTGTTCAAATCTGCAGATTATGTACCAGATGCTAGATTATGTGGCAAATCCGGAAAATGTCTAATTATGCGAAATCGGTGCAGCAGAACAGATGCTTAATTCCAGTGACCCTGCTCATACCTTCGACTAGGTCCAGAGATGCTCCTCCGTGGTTCCTTTTGTTTGTCTCATTGAGTTTATAGTTTAGCTTCTATGGAAACGAGGAAGATTATAACTGAGGTTACCACTCCACAGCACAGATTACCATAACACATAATTACTTTCCATAACACATAATCCCACTCTACATAATTCCTATACACTATATATCACATACTTTCTATCCACATAATTACCATGCACAACATACCATATAGTTCCATTACACACAATTTACACTGAACACAACGTACATCCACTCCACTCCCGAAAAAATTGAAAAAACATTTACATTTTATAACTTTTACATCCACTTCACTCCCCCCAAAAATAGAAAAAACATTTACAATTACAATGCCTATAGCTCTATCTCCTGGGCGGTCTGCTGAAGATAACACTGCACGCGGGCCAATAAAACTCAGACAATGGTGGGGACCAGGCATGAGAAACCCACCAAACCCACAGCTACGGAGAGCCTGAAGGAATGAGAGGCGCTGATCCAACAAATACAAAGCCAAGATGAAACCGGAGACAACCTAAGCATCTGAGTGTGGGCCTGAGGTCTACCTGTATGACTATGACTTAGAAATGCTGGATTAAGCCCAGAAATGAAGACACCCAGCCTTGGTGGGGAGAGCTCCTGTTTGTCAATGAGATGACCACCTTGTGGACACATGGACCCATGCACGACAGTGAAGTTTATGCCAGGTTTTTGTCTCTCTCTCAATGTTTGGTCACATGCTTCTGCTTTCTATCTCTTGTTTTCTCTTCTTCTCTTTCCTTAGCTAGAGGGGGTTCCTACTTCCACTGGAACCACAGGAGGGGAGGGGCCATAAGGGAATGGCTTGGGGTCACACTGAATCAAGGGAGAATCATGGTTCATGCAAAGGGGAGTTGATGTCAGGCTCCAGGGCGCTCCCATCCCATAAAGTGTATAAGGTCTGCACATGGGGCACAATGACATACTTGTTGGGATATGGGGATACATTCAGCATGAGACCCAATGATCTTGGAGTGGTAGGGCCCAGTGGGAGATAGGATGGAACATTTCTGTCCATGAGTTCAGACACCACATGTGGTCATGGAGGGCTTTGGAATGGAGGGGGTGAGTCCCTACTTTAGTGCATCCTCTGACATAGTTCCCTGCATGCTATCCAGGAGACCAATATGTCTACGATTAAGGTTAAGATAATGAGCTTCAACGTCTAAGGACTCAATACCGCGGTTAAGCGGCATGCCCTACTTGCAGTGCTTAGACAGGAGGGTTGCGATATTTACTTATTGCAAGAGGCACACTTAATGCGCGCAGATTGGAGGAGTCTCTGCTCCAAATGGTACAACAGACAATATTTTTCCTCAACTCATGGTAAGAAGGCATGGGTGGCCATACTAGTGACTTCCCAAGAACTGTTAGGGAGGTCCATGCAGAAGTTCCAGGCAGGATGTTAGCATTGCGAATGCTGATGGGCTCCAACACCTACATCATAGCTTCCATATACAGCCCTAATGAACACCAGGAACACCAGGAAGCTTTCTTTCTGTATACAATAAACATTGATGGGGACTCGCCAGACGCTGACTTGGTACTGGGGGGGGATTTTAACATTGTGCCGGACCCACAGCTGAACAGATCCTTGTCACTGATGGGCCATTCTGGATATCTCCCAGAGTCCATGCTCCAGAGACTTGGGGAGATGGGTCATGGGTTATTGGTTATGTCCGGGATGTAACGCGGGGAGAGCGGCCCTGTCAGACCACTCCCTGTCAACGCATGTGGAGGTTCATTCATAAGTTACTCTCATAAAACTATAACATTGTGGATAGAAGGGCAGCATTCTGAGATTATATAGCAACTAGCAATGTTGGATCAGTCCTGCTTCCCCAGGTCTGATATGTCCTTAAAGCGGTAATAAGGCATCAGTTTTTGTCTATCGCTGGTGGGCTTGATAAGGAAAGGAGACATAAAATAGAGCTACTTGAGATGCAGGTCAGAGAGTTAGAAGGGGTTCACCACCATACGGGAGCAATTCAGGCATGAAGACAACTTAATACTATGCGGAAGCAACTGAAGGCGCTGAATTATGATTGGTCAGAATATGCACTCCTACGTACTAAGCAGCAATATTATGAAGGGGTAAACAAGGCTAGGAAGTTGCTAGCACACCTCCTGCGGTCACAGATGAACGCATGGTGCATTGTGGTATAAGGAACCCCCATGGAGAGCTTTTCCAGGGGGACGCAGACATTACGGCCGAGTTTGAGGCTTTTTACCCCTCAGTGTATACGGAAAAATTCTTAGACAAGACTGCATCCGGAGATTATATTCAATAAGCACTGGTAATACCCCTTCCCCCGAGTCATGCTGCAGCAATGGACGCAGACATCCTCCCTGAGGTGGTCCTATGCGCTATACAAAAACACCCAGGAGATAATGCACCAGGGGGGATGGTTTCCCTGTAGATTTTTACAAGGCTTTTACCCCGGAGCTTATTCCCATCTTGGTTCGTCTTTTTAATGATTTTGTGATGCTGGCTCGATAACCCCCACAAAAGCAATGGCAGTGGTGGTGGTGATACTGAAGCCCGGTAAATACCAGTTCAATTTGTTTATTGACTGTGGACCTAAAGATATTCACTAGCATATTGACGGTGCGGCTGGCTCCAAATATGCAAGGTCTGGTTGACCCAGATCAATCAGGCTTCATCCCCGAGCGCAGCTGTAGTGACTAAACGAGGTGCCTCTGCCAATTACTGGACAAAATTCAGCGCACACAACATCCTAAGGTTCTTTTATTGGCTGACGCTGAAAAGGTGTTTGACTGGGTGCACTGGCCATACCTGAGACGAGTCTTGGATAGGTTTGGGGAATGGTTCCAAAGATGGGTGCAGTGCATATACCGGGCACCGGAAGCACAGATTAAAGCGAAAGGGATAACTTACCGACCGGTGCAAATAGAACAGGGGACTCACCAGGAGTGCCCTCTGTCCCCCTTACTTTTCGCACTCTATATGGAGCTATTTGCTGAGAGTGTCAGTCAGCTCCAGACAATCACAGGGATCCATATGGGTGACAAGGAGCGCAAAATATCCCTATATGCGGATGACTGAAAAAACCAGGATTGGATCCATCCAACTTGACCAACTTCAGGCCAATTTCACTTCTGCCTGGGTTCTCAAAAGTTGCAGAGAAGCTGGTCAACCGTCAGCTTTCTTATCATCTAGAGTCCAACCACCTGTTGGGAGACTCCCAGACTGGTTTCCGCCCCGGCCAGGGAACGGACACAGCCCTACTGGCAGTAGTGGAGGAAGCAAGGAGCACTCTTGATACAGGAGGGTCAGTGGCAGTGATCCTCCTGGACTTGAGTGCTGCCTTTGACACCGTGAGTCATCAGGTGCTCCTCCAACATCTGTCAGAGGTAGGTGTCTCAGGGACGGCCCTGAAATGGTTGGAATCTTTTCTCTCCAACCGTTTTTACCAAGTCTGGGAAGGGGCAGAGCAGTCGACCCTATTCCCTCTTCAATGTGGAGTCCCGCAGGGCTCATCGCTGAGCCCTACCTTATTTAATATATACATGACTCCACTTGAAAGAGTGGTCGCCCCCTCAGGGGTGAAGATCATCAGCTACGCTGATGATACTCAGCTGGTGGTGGGCCTCACTCAGTTGGCGGAACAACCTGAAGTTTTACACGACTGCCTTGCTAATGTCTATCGCTGGATGTCTCACTCTGCCTTAAAGCTTAATGGAGGAAAAACCGAGCTGATGCTCCTGGGTAATTCCATCCCCTCCATTATTGCTAGTTGTTGGCCCCGGTCTCTCGGTGACCCACCATCTCCCAAGAAGGAGATCAAGACCTTGGGAGTGTGGTTGGAGGAAGATCTGTCCTTCAGGACCCACGCCAGGAAGACCGCGGGGGTTTGTTTTGGTCTGCTGCGGTCAGCCCGTAAGGTGTTACCACTGCTTCCTGATCCAGCAAGGAAGCTTTTGATGCGTGGTTTAATCCTATCGAGGCTCGACTATGGGAACGCGCTGTTTCTCGGTGCTCCCGAAGCGACCTTTAAAACCCTCCAACAGGTGCAAAATGCAGCTGCGAGAGTCCTTATGGATGTTCCCAGAAGGCAGTCTGCCGCCCCGGCCCTCAAAACGCTTCACTGGCTCCCTGTGAAGGAGCGGGTGAAATTTAAAGCGCTATGCACGGCCCACAAAATTCTGCATGGCAAGGGCCCCCCATCCTTTTTAACATGGCCCGTCCTCATAAGCCCACACGTCTTTTGCGCTCAGACCAAAAACATCTTCTGCAGTCAGCGAGAGTAAGGAGAGCTCGTTCTGGGGGCAGGCGTTTCTCTGTGCAGGTGACGACTCTGTGGAACTCTTTGCCCCTTAAGATTTGCTCAGAGCCCAAGATCCTACTGTTTAGGAAACTTCTCAAGACCTATTTGTTCCCACAGTAGTGATTAGATTGAGCCTCTCCTTTTGGTCTGTTTCGCGCCGGGATGCCCCCGGGTAAGCTGAGCGCGTTATAAATTTCATATAATAATAATAATAATAATGACGTGATGTTGTTCCTCCCGCAGCCAACATGGTCACTTCCTCGCCTGTTGGAGGAGTTCACAGCATTTAGTGGGGTTGTGGACTTCAAGATTAATCTAAAAAAACACAAGCTCTCAGCCTTACCCTCCTGTGTGATGCAGGAGCAGCTGAGGCAGGAATTCCCCTTTGCATGGTCACAGGGAGGCGTCCCGTACTAAGGGCTGCAAATATTCCCCGCAATGAAAGCGCGGCCAAGGCCAACTACTCTGCTTTTTTTAATGATACAGAGTGGGAGCACCTTAGCTGGAGGAAACACTCCATGTCCTGGCTGTGTAGGCTGGCGTTGGTTAAAATTACTCTCCTGCCTGCATTCTTTATGTGATGCAGACACTTCCGCTAAGCCCACCACCCCAAGTGCTGGTGCAACTAACTCCTATTTGAGAATGTTATCTGGGAGGGGAAAAGAGCCTGTATGGCACAGCTTCAAACATTTCTAAGTCTGGTGGATGGAGGACTCGGGGTACCATACCTAGTGAAGTATTTTCAAGCGGAGTAACTGCGCTAGATTGTTAAGGGGTATAAGCTAGAATCTGGGAAACATTGGTGCTTCATTGATCGCGGGGATGTACATATTGAAGGTACCTTGGCTACCCAAATTATATAGACCAGTAGGAGCTTATCTATCACTACTTAAGGCTACTATGGGGGCATTGGATAGAGTGCAGGAAATCAATGGCCTTTTGACGCCCGTCTCCCTACTAACCCCCTTCATAGGCAACCCCGATTTCCCCCAGCGCTGGAAGGGAAAGGAAATTTAAAATGGCAAGAATCCAACTGTAAAAGGATAGGTTACCTGTTCAACGAGAAAGGGAACATGGACTTCTCCATGTTGGTATCTGGTTTTGGACTTCCTTGAGACACTTACTGGCAGTACTTGGCAATCCAACACTGGGTAACTTGACCACAGGCGCAACCTCATGCTAGCCACCCTCTCACAAAATATGAACTATGGTACATCACATGCATATCAGACAAGCACCTACTCTCTGACACAGTGGTAAAACCCCAGCACAGTGTAGATGGGAAGCGGAGCTGGAGCGGTAGTTCTCCCTCCAGGAATGGCAGGGCATCATCCATAGGGCCAGAGCCTCTTCTTGCAGCACTGCTGGAAAAGAGATGTTTTAAAGATAGCCCACCATTGGTACTATACTCTGGTGAGACTTGCTAAATGGAAACCCAGTGACAGTGATCTATGTTGGTGTAAGTGTGGACAGCAGGATACACTAATCGATATTCTCTGGCATTGCCCGAAAATACAGCCCTTCTGGAACACAATCCTTCAGGAAGTAGATTCCATACATCAGACCAAAATACCCATATTTCCCAGTTACACTCTGTTGGGATTGCCAAACCTCAGACCTACCCTTCTAAATCATGCAGAGGAAGAGCTATCACCTTAACCCTGCGACCTGCCAAACCGGCGCTACTGTCTAGGTGGGGAACTGAGGAGGGCCTGACTAAATTAGATTGGTTGTATCGGATATGGAAGATAGTGGGCATGAAAAAGATCACAGCTGGTTTGTCCTGCACTCTCCCCAGGTTTGATAAAACGTGGTGTACCACTATCAACTATCTCTCCTCCAAATTTGTGGAACTTACTTGTCCACGAAACTTGCGAGTTTTCTGTCTCTCCACCATGCAGACCCACATTGATGGCCAACACCAACCAATGACTTAACCCCTTCTGTGACCGCCAGCAAGTCAGGGGTTAACTAGCTTACCACTCCAGCTACAATCTTCTCTAATTCCTATCTTCCTTAATTTTATCTTCTTTCTCTCTTCTTGCTACCTTTGTTGAATGATCTTCTAGTATTTCTCCCCACTGGCCAATGGAGGTAGACGGCGGCTATTGTTCATCATTGCATCTTAAAATTAATAAAATGATTTAAACCATAATTACACTGCACAGCATACCACATAATTCCACTGCACACAACGTACATCTACTCCACTCCAAAAAACATTAGTAAAAAACTTTTCAATTTACAACACCAATAGCCCTAGCTTTCACAAATGTGAGACATATTACATTGCAAATGCTTCTTTCACTAGTAGTCAAGTTTGCAGTCTAGTGGAGAAAGGGGGCTGTGCTTCTGACCAGCTCTTAGAAATTCTGCTGCACAGGACCTAAAGGAGGTACCAGGAGGGCTTCTTGGCTCCCAAATTCCCTCAGGAGTAAAGTGGACTTCATCCCCAACCAGTAGTTTGCCAGGAGGTCAGTTTGCAGGGTGGTGGAGAAATGGGGGCATGGCCTCCAAAGACCTCGTAGCAATCCCACTGTTTGGGAATTACTGGAGGTAACAGGAGGGGTAGTTGGCCCCCAAGGACATCCTTGGGGGTCAACTATTTCTCCTATTACCTACAGTAAGTGCCACACAGTGGGATTGGAAAGTTTACATAGCAGGCCACACCCTCTTTGCCCACCACTCTTCAAACACACTCCCTGGTGCACTCTTTGATGGGGGATTAAAGTCCCCTTCACTGCTGGGGGTCAATAGGAGCCAACTAGCCTACCTGTTAACTCCAGTAAGCCCCACACAGTGGGCACAGGCCATGCCACCTTTCTCCACCACTCTGTAAATGCACCTCCTGGTGTGGTCTTGGTTGGGGGATGAACTCCCCTTGCTTCCTGAGTGTCCCTGGGGGCCAACTAGAACTCCTGTTATCCTTAGTAAGCCCCACACAGCTGGATTGCTGGGAGAGGTCCGAGGCCACACCCTATTTGTATACCACTCTACAAATGCACCTCTTGGTACACTGCTGCTTGGGGGTTGAAGTCTAATTTAGTCCTGAGGTCCTTAGTACACAATAGGACCTCTTTGCTCCACCAGCAGTGATTCAAGAGGCACGTTTGCAGAGTGGTGTAAAAAGGGGCATGGCCTTAGACCACCTCTCAGAAACCCCCCGTGTGGGGCTTACTGGAGGTACCTGGTGGCCTAGTTGGCCCCTAAGGCCCCCTAGGGTTCAAGGGGACTTAATCCCCAACCCTGAACGTGCCAGGAGGTGTGTTTCCATAGTGGTGCAGGGAAGGGGCTGGGCCTCTGGCGAGTTACCAGGTTTCTTTTTTTTATTTTTTATTTTATGAAGAGGGGCTGTGTGGCCCCCTTCCTTTAACCCTTTTCGGCCCTGTGGACCCCATTCCCAGAGCCTTAGTAATTTAAAAAAATATATATATATTGAAAAGGTAGAGGGGTGTGCGCCACCCACCTCACCAATCCGATTACGGCTCTGGGGACCCCATACCTTGGTGCTATTTATAGAGGACGGGGAATGCGGCCCTCCTCCCAGGGCCTGACAACACCTTCTTTTAAAGAAGGGTTGCTGTGTGGCCCCCTTCCGTGGGCCACCTACGGCCCCAGGGACGACATCCCCCGGGCCCTGCCTTTATCTTTATTATTTTGGTGGGGGCTGAGTGGCCCTCCTCCTTTGGCCTCTTGGAACCCATCCCCGGGTGCCCAGCCTTATTTGTTTTAAAATATATATATATATACATATATATATATATATATATATTTTTCAAATAAAAGAGGCGGCACAATCAGGATATCTTTTTAAGCCTTATTTATTCAAGACTTCACCCCACCAACGCGTTTCGGCCACACCTGGCCTTGCTCACGGTTGGTTAGTCCCTCTACTGTGTTTCTATTTATACTGGCCCATAGTTAGCCATTTATGAGGCATTATGGGATATGTAGTTCCATTACATTTCAGTAAAAAATTAAATTAAAAGAAAGAAAGACTTTGCATGCTTTTAAATCACAGAACTTTGGTAACTAGTTATTTACTACATAATATAACCAATTCTGGGTATAGTACCCCAATCTTTCATTGATGTTTCTTGTCAATTAATGTTTGTTAAGGGTATAGTACCCAATTTCATTCTGAGATCATTATTCCAGGTGAATATGCAGATCCTCTCCAAAGTTCATCCCCTTCGGGTGTTTTGTTCTGAGTCTAATTATCATGCGTGACTCCATTTGTCGCAATCTTCGAACCACATCACCACCTCTCTCCATTTTATCCAGTATTTTTGCCCCATAGAAATGCATTTGTCTCCAGTCTCCATTCTGGCATATGCTCATATGTTTGGCAGTGGCATATTGCATGTTAGAGTTTTTTACTGCTCGGATATGTTCCAAAATTCTTTTTTTCAACATGCAGGTCGTGCACCCCACATACTTCATTCCACATTTGCATTCAATAACGTATACAAGGTTTTTTGAGGTACATGAGATTTGTTGTTCTATTCTCATTAACTTTCCATCTGGTTCCTCAATCACTTTCATACTTTTGCCGATCTTGCATGCTTTGCATGAGTTACAGGGTTGGAATCCTTTCCGTTGCATTTCCAACCAGTTTTGTTTTGGTTTCTCTTGAAAGTGGCTTTTAACCAGTAAGTCTTTTAGTGAAGTGTTTTTTTTGTATGTTATTAGTGGAGCGTTGCCGATGGTGGTGCCAATGTCAGGGTCCTTTGACAGTAAATGCCAATATTTTTTCATTATGCGGGCAATGTTTGTGCTTTCTTTACTGTAGGTCATTATAAGTCTTGGAGGTGTGTGGGTTTCGCTTTTTTTAGGTTGTTCCATTAGTGTTTGAGTTCGTGTTTTCAGGTCAATTTTTCTTTTGCAATTGGTTAACACTCTTTCTTCATAGCCTCTCGCTCTGAATCTGCATTTGCTCTCTTCAATAACTTTCTCTGCATCTTCTGGTACTGAGCAATTTCTCTTGAGGCGTGTAAATTCACCATACGGTATGCTTCGTAGAAGGGGTGTGGGATGAAAACTTGTTCCATGGAGCACACTGTTTGTAGCTGTTTTTTTTCGAAATAGAGTAGACTCCAGCTTATCATTGTGCACATATATTTTGGTGTGCAATGATATAATGACCTACAGTAAAGAAAGCACAAACATTGCCCGCATAATGAAAAAAAAAAAAAAAAATATATATATATATATATATATATATATATATATATATATATATATATATATATATATATTCACTGAAAAAACCATAGGTTTCACACCAGTTATAGTTAGGAATTAGCATTTAAAAAACCTATTAAATTCACTGAAAAAACCATAGGTTACACACCAGTTATAGTTAGCTGGAAATTTTACTGATATAAAACCATTGAAATTCCCACGTTATAGTTAGATGGACTCACTATAACTTGCGCGTGCAATGCACTGCTGATGATGTCACATATTACATCACTCATGACATGGTCAGTGACATCACTCATGACATCACTGATGACACCATCCAGTGAATGTGTGTCTTTCTGAAAAATAAATATATTTTATATATGTATATGTAAAAGTTGATGGAAGAATAAATGTTTAAATAAGTGTCTAAATGGATGGTTTTTAAAAATTGATTGGTTAACTGGCATAATAAGACATCATCAGCAGTGCATTGCACGCGCAAGTTATAGTGAGTCCATCTAACTATAACGTGGGAATTTCAATGGTTTTATATCAGTAAAATTTCCAGCTAACTATAACTGGTGTGTAACCTATGGTTTTTCCAGTGAATTTAATAGGTTTTTTAAATGCTAATTCCTAACTATAACTGGTGTGAAACCTATGGTTTTTTCAGTGAATTTCATAGGTTTTTTAAATGCTAATTCCTTTGTATATCGAGTTTCTAACCTTTTTTTTTTTTTTACAATTTGCTGTTTTTTTTAAAGTATTCATGTTTTTTTTATATAATTTTTTTCTTTTGCGCTCTGGGTGCGCGCTCCGGGAAGCTTTCAGCTAAGCTCTCCGGTAAGCTTTTCCGTGAGCTCATCTGAAAGCGCACCCAGAGCGCAACTGTCGTTCGTGAAAAAAAATATGAATGAAAAGTTAATAATAATGCAAAACATTTCGTACCATACAAATAAAATTAGTTTTTTTTAATAAGGAAAATGATTATGCATTTCTGTAAAAGTTTGATGACGTCACTTCGGCGCGCAACGTAAGTGCCCTCGGAAGCGCCTACGTACGCGGCGCATAAACGCACGCAAAAGCGCCTACGATCGCGCCACGTTTGCGCCCCGGAAGCGCCTACGATCGCGCTGCGTAAACGCACCGGAAGTGCTCCGGAGCGCGCAGCGTAAACGCGTCGGGTCATGTGACCCTAAAATAACACTTTTCATTGGTTGCTAACAGTTTTTTTTTACAATGAATGAAATCCCCACCCATTTCCTTCACTTCTTCTTTCACTTTTGTGACTGAAAGACCTGCCTTTTTTGCTGTTCCATATTTCTTGATTAATCATGGCTGCCAGACCATCCAGCAGTGAAGATGACTCCAATGATTTCATTGATGAAGAGCCTCCTCAGCCGAAGGTCAAAGAACATTTCATCTGGAAATTTTTTAAGTTTCCAGCAGCCCAGAAGAAGGTGAATGCACCAAAAGTAGAGTGCAGGATCTGCAAACAGGTCCTGTCACGGGGTAACCCCCAAAAAAAATACTCTTTTGGCAACTTCACCATGATTCGCCATGTGGAGAGGAGGCACCCCCAGAATTTTGCCCGGGAAAGTGTCAGGGCTCTGGCACAAGAGGTTCCCAGAGATGGGGCCTCTACATCAACAGGAGGAGCAACTTCTTCTGGGAGAGAACAATCGCAGGAGCAGGTGGCAAACATACAACCTGCATTTAACCATGGGGTCGTCAAATGCAGATACTGCAATCAACTCCTCACCTATGGGGAGCAAAGTGTCCTGCTCATGGTTCGAGCATTGGAGAACCATCGCTGCCCTTCCCACCCCTAATTTTTTTCTTTTCTTTTTGCTCCTGTTGAGCAGTTTCCATTCCCTGTTTTTGTTCCTGTTCAGTTAAAAGAAGAAAACCAAAAGTTCTTTTCAGAACTACCTCCAATTCTCATCAAAGAGCTATATTCTTAAAAAAATGAAGAGTAAGTGAAATATAGTGCATTGATAATTGAAAGGAGAATGAGTAAGAAAGAACAGAAAGGTATGAGAGGTGAAAGTGAAGTAGGAGGAATGAAAGAAGGTGAGTGTTAGAAAAGAAAGTTATGACACAGTGAATAAACTGGAGGCCTCATTTCTGAAAAGTGACGCATCGCTACGTGAAAACAGCGATGCGTCACTTTTCTAGACACACTCCTTATTACATTCCAGATATGTCATATTTAATATATGACTAATCAATTCGCAAAGAGTTACAGATATGTCAGTATTTCTGACATATCTGTAAACACAAAAGTAACGCATTGCTGGAGTGCGTCACAAAAGTGACGCAACTCCAGTAATGTGTCCTTTCACATGGAAAAAGCACCATGTGAAAGGTTTGCTGTGAAGCAGGCGCAAGATTTTGGCACAACAGCATCCTAAAAAAGACGCACTGCGTCATTATTACCAAGCTTTTTGCAGGGAAACACCCCCTCTGCATGCATTATACCTGACACTATTTTTAAAAAGTGACGCATCTAGGTACATGGGTCACTTTTTAAAACTCTGCGCCACATTATATCTGCGTCAGGTATAATGTATGCAGAGGGGGCAATCCCTCGCAAAAAGCTTGGTAATAACGACGTACTGAAATCTATGAGATTTCTCTGCGTCACTTTTAGGATGCTGTTGCGTCAAAATCTTGCGCCTGCCTCGCGTCACTTTCATGTTTACAGATATGTGAGAAATACTGACGTATCTGTAACTCCTTGCAACATGATTCGTCATACATTAACTATGACACATCTGGAATGTCATAAGGAGTGCGCACAGAAAAGTGACGCATCACACCAGCAGTGTAATAAAATGTGCCTCGTTGCACTATATTTAAAAGATGCAACAGCATCCTAAAAGTGACGCAGTGAAATCTCAAACATTTCACTGCGTCGCTATTACAAAGCTTTTTGCGGGGGAACACCCCCTCTGCATGCATTATACCTCACGCAGATATAATGTGGCGCTTGATTTTAAAAAGTGACCCATCTACCTAGATACGTCACTTTTTAAATATAACGCAACGAGGCACATTTTTTTACACCACTGGTGCGATGCGTCACTTTTCTGTGCGCACTCCTTATGACATTCCAAGTAACGCATTGCTGGAGTGCGTCACAAAAGTGATGCAACTCCAGTAATGTGTCCTTTCACATGGAAAAAGCACCTTGTGAAAGGGCTTGCGTCAGTCTAACACCTGCTGTAAAGCAGGCACAAGATTTTGACGCAACAGCATCCTAAAAGTGACGCAGTGAAATCTCAAAGATTTCACTGCGTCGCTATTACAAAGCTTCTTGCGGGAGAACACCCCCTCTGCATGCATTATACCTGACGCTATTTTTAAAAAGTGACGCATCTAGGTACATGGGTCACTTTTTAAAACTCTGCGCCACATTATATCTGCGTCAGGTATAATGTATGCAAAGGGGGCATTCCCCCGCAAAAAGCTTGGTAATAACGACGTACTGAAATCTATAAGATTTCTCTGCGTCACTTTTAGGATGCTGTTGCGTCAAAATCTTGCACCTGCCTCGCATCACTTTTATGTTTACAGATATGTCAGAAATACTGATGTTACTGTAACTCCTTGCAACATGATTCGTCATACATTAAATATGACACATCTGGAATGTCATAAGGAGTGCGCACAGAAAAGTGACGCATCACAACAGCAGTGTTAAAAAATGTGCCTCGTTGCACTATATTTAAAAAGTGACGCATCTAGATAGATGCGTCACTTTTTAAATTTTGCATAACAATGCGCATTTTTTTACACCGCTGGTGCGTCACAAAAATTGACGCACAGGAGGCGCAAAACTAGCAGCGCAAGGCCTTCATAAATATGGTCCTGGATTTTCCCCGTGCTTCGCCGGTGCGCGTACCATGCGCTTCCCCCGCGCAAAACGAAAAAAAAAATAAAAAATGTAATGCCCTGCAGGACCCTATTTTAGCCCCTACATCAAACCTAGGGGGTCAGAGGGGGTCTACTCTTCCCCCTTATGGTCATTTGCCCCTTTTTTTTTCAAACCCCTTGTGTCTCGATTTTACCGAGACACAAGATGGCAGCCGCTCCAAACTGTTTAGAATGTTTACAGACACCCAAGAGCCAATCAGCTTCCTGCGCGCAAGTCGCGTGTCGCGCCTGGAGCGCACTCCGGTGCGCGCACCGGAGAGCGCCTATAGATATATATATTTTTTTGAACCTAAATTACTCAAAATCCACTGCAGCACATATCTTGAGACATAGCAAAGGCACATCGGGCTACCAGTCCCTTCAATTTTGCCAAGTTTGCTGGAAATCCATTCAGCCGTTTGGGCTAAAAGTGAAATCGACCGCCCTATGGAAATTTACATGGGGAAAACGCGTTTTGGGACCCCCCTTTTATCTCGGCCCCCGCTTGACGTATCCCCCCCAAACTTTCAAGGAAGGACCCGAGCTCGACGAGGCCATTTTCAGGAAATTTTCAGGCAGATTCGTCAACCGGTGCCAAAGTTATTCCAAATAGATTTTTGAGATTTAACATTGAAAAAAATCCTAACTATAACTACCTACTGGCGACCGCCAGTAGGTAATATATATATATATATATATATATATATATATATATATATATATATATATATATATATATATATATATATATATATATATATATATATATATATATATATGTCAAAATGGCCCTGGACCCCCTTCCCGGGGCATGGCCAATCCTTTTAAAAAAAAATGTAATGTGAGGGGCCTGATGACCCCCCTTCCTGGGCCATTTTTGGCCCCGGTGACCCCTTTACCGGGACATAGCCATAATGTTGCAGACTGCAAGGGGAACCCCAAAGCCCCTGCGGTCGCAGCTGGCTCCCCACCTCCTGCGGGAGCTGGCATTGCATTTGAACAAGGGGAGCTGCTGGCATGCACCTCCCCTTGTTCAAAAGCAATTTGCTTCGCTTCATGGAAGCAATAGCAGTTTTTCTGCTCTCGCTTCCGTGAAGTAGTGTTTGCCCTGCCATAGCAAACTACAATGTTCTCTGGGGAGGGCATCCAGGGACATTGCTGGAGCTGACCCTGGGGATTGGCAGTTCCCAGGGCCAAGGAGGCCTGCATGAGGGGGCAGAGTGTGGTCCCCTTCCAACAGGTTTAAAGCCCCCGTGAGGTGGCGATCCCTGGGGGTCCGCAATGTACCCCTGTATTTTAAGTAATCAATGCCCAGGGGAGGTGGTGGTCCCCAGGCAATGTGGGGGGGCAGGCATCCCCCACATTCTATATTTTAAAAAAGCCCCAGGAGGTGGCAGTCCCTGGAGCAGCAGGGGGGCACGAAGTCCCCTCCACATTGAAATATTTTAGGTCCTGGGCACATTGATAAAATGTAGGCCCAGGGAGGTGGCAGTCCCCGGGGCATCGTGGGGGGACAGGACCTCCCCCATGCATTTATTACAAAAAAAACCCAGGGAGGAGAGGGTCCCATGGGGCTGCGGCGGCTCCCATGGGCACCCACATTTCAATTTGGCAATGACTTTGGGACATGGCAACCCCGGGGCTTCAAGAAAACAAAGTGTGGTAGAATGCACTTCATTTTAAAAAATATTATTTGAGCCGGATTCAGGTACCCTACGCGAATCAGACCGAAACCTTTTTAAAAAAATGCTTTTTTGGGCCCTCAGTGTCCCTGTGGGACCCCTTGTGGGACCCCCTGAGCAGGCCTAGGGGGTCAGGGTGTTTCTACTCTGCCCCCTTTCCTTTTTTAATCATTTATTACTGTTTTCTTGTGACTGTTTTTCAACCGAGTCACAACATGGCTGTGAACACTTCCTGCTTTGAAGTGTTGGCAGCCAATCAGAATCATGCTTGTGATCGGGAGGGTTTGCGGATCCACCGCAGTCACCAAGATCTACTGAGCAGATTTATATGTGTATATATATATATATATTAGCGCTCCAAAACTCCCAGGAAAATGACTCCAAAAGGAAAGTAGCACACGCAGGGGAGGTTTCCACAGATGATTTATTGAGGAAACTTGACGAAGCCCCAAGGCGAAACGCGTCGTTGCTGTTTGGTTTCCTCAATAAATCATCTGTGGAAACCTCCCCTGCGTGTGCTACTTTCCTTTTGGAGTCATTTTCCTGGGAGTTTTGGAGCGCTAATATTAAAACGGGTACACCCCCGTTTTCGTGTGCACCCACTCGTGTGTGCAATTGGTTGGTGTCTGTGAGCGACTATATATATATATATATATATATATATATATATATATATATATATATATATATATATATATACATATATATATTATTGGCGGTCGCTGAATGTGAATGAATGAATGTTGTATTTATAGAGCACGTGGTTACCCGGTGGCGTGCCAGCGCTGTACCACTGGGGAACCCGTCCTGACTTTCTCTGTGAGATGGTCCCTTTACTGGGCATCCCCAAGGTGCAGCCAGGCATCCCCGGCGGTGATGGGGCCAGAGTGGAGATTAAGCAAGCTATTGCCCAGAGTTGCAGCGTGGGACCCCATGGTTAGAGTGGCACTGAGGTGAGATTTATTGGGCCCGCTGATATTGGTCCTGCACCCGGCCGCGTCGGGAATTGAACCCTGGTCCTTGGCCGACCTCTGCCTCCAGGTCTGCCGCCTCTAACCGTTGAGCCACACTTCTCCACTAGTCGCTAGTAGGTAGTTATAGTTAGGACCTAGTTACCATGGGAAAATCGCAACATTCTATTCCCAATAACTTTGGCGCCCACTGACGAATCTTCGTGAAATTTTCAAAAATGATGGTCCGCTCCTATCTTGAAAATTTCGGGGTGATTCAGCAATTGGGGTCGAGAAAAAAGGGGGGTCTCCAAACATGTTTTCTACATGCAATTTTCCATTGGAAACTTTAGACACAGCTACAGCCCGAACTGCTGGTACCTGGTGGGCTAGTTGGCCCCCAGGAACCCTCAGGATTGAAGAGGTATTAATTCCCCAACTTAAAACGCGCCACAGGGTGTGTTTGCAGACATGTCACCTCAGGCCACGCCCCCTTCCTTCACCATTGTGCAAACGTGTCCCCTGGCGAGTTGTACGTTGAGGAATTAATTCCCCTTCAATACTGAGGTTCCCCGGGGGTCAACTAGCCCACCAGGTGCCTCCAGTATGTGCCTGGGAGCTGTGTTGCAGAGAGGTGTTCAGAGGCCACGGTCCTTTTTACACCTCTCTGCAACGCTGCTCTGTGGCCCTTACTGGGGGTACATAGTGGGCTAGTTGGACACTAGTGACCCTCAGGATTCAATGGGACTTAAACTCCCAACTTAAAATGGCCATGGGGCGTGTTTACACAGTGGTGAAGGGAGGGGACGGGCCTGAGGTGATGTGTGCAAACACGCCCTGTGGCACGTTTTAAGTTAGGGAAATATTTCCCCTGCAATCCTGAGGGCCCTTGGGGGGTAACTAGCCCACCAGGTGCTTCCAGTAACCGCCACTGCGCTGCGTTGCAGAGAGGTGGTCCAGGTAGAGCCCCTTTTTACACCTCTCCGCAATGCAGATCTGTGGCGCACTGGAGATACCTAGTGGGCTAGTTTAACCCTAGGGACCCTCAGGATTCAAGGGGACTTAATATCCCAACGTAAAACTGCCACAGGACATGTTTACATAGTGGGGAAGGGATGGGACGGGGTCTGAGGTGACATGTGCAAACACGTCCTGTGGCGCGTTTTAAGTTAGGGAAATATTTCCTCTTCAATTCTGAGGGCCCCTGGGGGCTAACTAGCCCACTAGGTGCTTCCCGTAAGTGCCACTGCTCTGCGTTGCAGAGAGGTGGTCCAGGCCGTGCCCTTTTTTACACCTCTCTGCGACGCAGCTCTGTGGCGCTTACTGGAGAAACCTAGTGGGCTAGTTGGACCCTAGGGACCCTCAGGATTCAAGGGGACTTAATCTCCCAACTTAAAACGGCCACAGGGCGTGTTTACACAGTTGGGAAGGGAGGGGGCCTGAGGTGACGTGTGAAAACATGTCCTGTGGCGCGTTTTAAGTTGGGGAAATAATTCCCCTGCAATCCTGAGGGCCCCTGGGGGCTAACTAGCCCACCAGGTGCTTCCAGTAAGCGCCACTGCGCTGCGTTGCAGAGAGGTGGTCCAGGCGGTGCCCCTTTTTACACCTCTCTGCAAAGGAGCTCTGTGGTGCTTACTGGAGATGCCTGGTGGGCTAGTTGGACCCAAGAGATACTCAGGATTCGAAGGGACTTTATCTCCCAAATTAAAACAGCCACAGGGCGTATTTGCACATATGTAACCTCAGGCACCCTCCTCCCTTCACCAGTGTGCAAACATGCCCTGTGGCATGATTTCAGAGGTAGTTTTAAACCCCCTGCCCAATTATGTACTAGGGTCTTACAGAGAAGGTCATGGTAATCACAGGGGTACCACAACACATAGTGCTCCCTAGTGTATGTAGGTGTTTTCATTGTATTCTAAGTGTCTTTTAACATAGTACTAGCTCTAGGCCTGGTTTGTCAGATTCAGTTACCATCAGTACCCGTCAGAAAAAGTTGTAGTTACAGGGAGGACTTTCTGCTCCTCAGTTGGTTCTTTCTGTACATCTCTTCTTCTTCCTGCACTTTTCATTGTCTTTGTGGACTTCTGTTCCTTCTTTCTGCTTTTCTCTTTTTTTCTTTCTGTACGGTTTATCTTCTTTCTTCACATGTTGTACCTTTGTAGGCATAGTTAGAAACTAGCATTTAAAAAAACTTTTGAAATTCACTGAAAAATCCATAGGTTTCAGGGCGTTATACTTAGTTGGACATTTCACTCACACAAAACCATAGAAATTCCCTTGTTATAGTTAGTTCAGCTAACTATAACTTGCGTGCCTGGAATGCACTGCTGATGACGTCACATATTACATCACTCATGCCATGGTCAGTGACATCACTCATGACATCACTCATGACATCTCAAATTACATCACTTATGACATCACTGATGACATCAACCTTGTGATAGAGTGGCAGACCTCCTCTTACTGTAATATAACCTTTGATACACACACTCAAAAATAGAATCTAACATTTTCAAAACAATGGACATACCAATACAACTTACACCACACCTATTCAGTAATTCCAAGATCTACACACACACACCCACTCATTCACCAACAGTCCTATACAGTCATTCACACATGTACTCACTCATCATATGTACTCTTACATATGTTACACACCAACTCTCAGCCATATAGCCTCTCACACACATACTCACACATGCAAACAAAGTATCAAACATCCATTTACATGCATAGACAGTTATACACACATCACAACACTTTCTGCTACAGAAACTAACACATACTTACTCTCTTAAACAATCACTTATAGAAACACATACTTATTTATACAGGAACTCTTCCAATCACTTACTCTCACATACACCAATACTCACATATACTACTTTAAAACATATGTAGTTACTTTTAAAGACACTATTGAGACAGTCAATCACTCACTAAAACACCCATACACACACTCATCCACCCATATAGTCCTGCACACATGCTGTCTTCAACACATACAAACAGTGAGTCATTCCTTCATGCATCTATGCACTAAGTAATACCCCTCACCAAACCATACAGATGCTCAGACACTCATACTGATACTCAAATAAACAACTAAGAACCCATAGACACTCATGTAGCTACGCACAAACCCATGCAGCCACTTATACACAAAGTGAGAGACTGATACAGATATTTACATATTTAAACATTACTCACTAACCCATGTATTCACTAAGAAATACTTAATCAGTCAGTTATACCATCAATTTAACCCCTTGCATGCTGCCGCGATTCTGCGCCGATCGCGGAAGCGGTCATGACGGCCCCCAGCCGTCATCAGCACACGAGCACTATAGTGCATGATGGCTGGGGGCCGTCATCAGCATTCAAGGGGTTAAAAAATCCATTTAGACACTTATATATCCATTTATTCTTCTATCGATCTTGAGATATACATATATAAAACATATTTAATTTTTAGTAAAACACACATTCACTGGATGATATCATCAGTGATATCATTTGAGATGTCATCATGATGTCACTGACCATGTCATGAGTGATGTAATATGTGACGTCATCAGCAGTGCATTGCGGGCGCACAAGTTATAGTTAGCTTAACTAACTATAACAGGGAAATTTCTATGGTTTTGTCCGAGTGAAATGTCCAACTAATTATAATGCCCCTGAAACCTATGTTTTTTTCAGTGAATTTCTAAGGTTTTATAAATGCTAATTTCTAACTATAATGTGCCTAAAACATATGTTGTTTTCAGTGAATATATATTTATATATATACATATATATATATATATATATATATATATATATATATATATATATATATATATATATATATATATATATATATATATATATATATATATATATATATATATATATATATATATATATATATATATATATATATATATATTACCTACTGCTGGTCGACAGTAGGTAGTTCTAGTTACAACTTGGTTCCATAGGAAAAGCATTTTTTGGTTTGCCTATAACCATTGGCGTTGTTTAACGAATCTTTGTGAAATTCTCCCCCCAATAGGTCTATCCAGGTCAGATCCTATCCTGAACGTTTGGAGGTGATCCGTCAAGCGGTGGCCTGAGATAAAAGGAGGTCCCAAAACAAGTTTTCCCTATGTTCATTTCCATAGGAAATTTTGAGACGAGCAACAGCCCAAACTGCTGAACGGAATTACCCCAAATTTGGCAGAAAGGTAGAACCTTTTTCAGAAAGCGACCTTTTCTTTTAAATGGTGTAAATATGTTTAGTAGTTTGGAGAAATTCAAAAATTAAGAGCGAAAAAATCATTTTCCCATAGGAAACTTTGTGCAAGGCTTCAGCTGAAACTACTTAATGGAATTACCCCAAATTTGGCACAATGGTAGTGCGTGGGTCAGAAAGCGACTTTTGTTTTAAAATTGTGTAAATCTGTTCATCAGTTGCAGATAAATTAGAAAAATAAAAGTTTTGATATCTGGGTGGAGCGTAAGTCCTGTGCACGAGCATCACTGTGATTGGCTACCAACACTCCAAACCAGGAAATGTTAGGAGCCATCTTGCTGCTCGGTAGAAGCGAGTCACCAGAAAACAGAGAAACAAAGATATAAAACAAGAGAAGGGGCAGGGTAAAAACACCCTGACCCTTAGGCCTGCTCAGGGTGTCCCAAAAGGACCCCCAGGGCCAAAAAAAGATGTTTTTTTTATTACAGCGTGTTTGAGAATAGCAAGTATGCAAACGCACCCCCTGGCACATTGTAAATTGGGGATTTAGTCCCCTTCAATCCTAAGGGTCCCTGAGGGCCAACTAGCCCACCAGGTACCTCCAGGATGCGACAGGGAGTTGCATCGCAGAGACGTGTTAAAAGGCCGCTGTCCATTTTACACCTCTCTGCAAAGCAGTTCTGTGGCGCTTACTGGAGGTACCTGTTGGGCTAGTTGGCCCCCAGGGACCATCAGGACTCAAGGGGAAATAATCCCCCAACTTAAAACGCGCCAGGGGGTGTGTTCGCACAGTTGTGAAGGGAGTGGGCGGGGCTTGACATGGCAAGTCTGCAAAGCACCCCCTGGCACATTCTAAATTGGGGGATTAAGTCCCCTTCAATCTGAGGGTCCCTGGGGAGACTTAGCCCACCAGGTACCTCCATTATGCGTGATGGAGCTGTGTTGCAGAGAGGTGTTGAGAGGCCATGCCCCTTTTTACACCTCCCTGCAATGCAGCTCTGTGGCACTTACTGGAGGTACCTGGTTGGCTACTTGGCCCCCGGGGACCACCAGGACTCAAGGGGAATTAATCCCCCAACTTAAAACGCACCAGGGGGTGGGTTTGCACAGTGGTGAAGGGAGGGGGCGGGGCCTGACATAGCAAGTGTGCATAAGCACCCCCTGGCACATTGTAAATTGTGGGATTACATCCTCTGGAGCCCTGAAGGTCTCTTGGGGCCAACTAGTCCACCAGCTACCACCAATAAGCACCAGGGAACTGTGTTGCAGGGGGGTGTTGAGAGGCCATGCCCCTTTTTACACCTCCCTGCAATGCAGCTCTGTGGCACTTACTGGAGGTACCTGGTTGGCTACTTGGCCCCGGGGGACCATCAGGACTCAAGGGGAATTTATCCCCCAACTTAAAACGCACCAGGGGGCGGGTTTGCACAGTGGTGAAGGGAGGGGGTGGGGCCTGACATAGCAAGTGTGCATAAGCACCCCCTGGCACATTGTAAATTGTGGGATAACATCCTCTTGAGCCCTGAAGGTCTCTGGGGGCCAACTAGTCCACCAGCTACCTCAAATAAGCACCAGGGAACTGTGTTGCAGGGAGGTGTTGAGAGGCCATGCCCCTTTTTACACCTCTCTGCAACGCACCTCTGTGGAGCTTACTGGAGGTACCTGGTGGGCTTCTTGGCCCCCAGGGACAATCAGGACTCAAGGGGAATTAATACCCCAACTTAAAGCGCGCCAGGGGGCGTGTTTGCACAGTCGTGAAGGGTGGGGTGGCCTGACATAGAAAGTGTGCAAACGCACCCCATGGCACATTGTAAATTGGGGGAATAATTCCCCTTCAGTCTTGAGGGTCCCTGGGGGAAAACTAGCCCACCAGGTACTTCCAGTATGGAATGGAAAGGAATTTCTAATGCGTATGGCCACTCAGAGGCATCCCATTGCTAGTAGCATTGCGGTTCCTACTACAAGCAGTCCTAAGGAAACTGGTAAGTTTTAAGTTGCTTTCGGAAAATCAACTGGTTAGGTTGCAAGCGAATGATGGTAGGTGGTGGTGACAAGCTCGTCAGCTCAATGACTCACTGGAGTCCTATTAAACAGGAACAGGGTTGGGACCACACCGCTTCACCTCCCACCAAGGTTCGCCCCTGGAATTGTGGTAAATTCAGTTTCGGTTACTTGCTTGCTTCAAAAGTGTTCCAGTGTTTTGCCAAAGTTGGCGCAAATACTGCTGATCTCTAGACATGTGTTTCTGGTTCTTTAACCGTCATCAGTTGAGATTACAGTCTTTGAAATTTTGGGTTTGATGAGCAGGCTGCCAACTTCTTTCTCAAGTCAGGTACCTCTCACAGGCATGCGGGTGCTTCATCCACGAGCTTGTCAGCTCAATGACTCACAGGAGTCCAATTAAACAGGAACAGGGTTGGGAGCACACCGCTTCACCTCCCAGCAAGGTTCGCCCCTGGAATTGTGGTAAATTCAGTTTCCGTTACTTGCTTGCTTCAAGAGTGTTCGAGTGTTTCGCCAAAGTTGGCGCAGATAGTGCTGATCTCTAGACATGTGTTTCTGGTTCTTTAACCGTCATCAGTTGAGATTACAGTCTTTGAAATTTTGGGTTTGATGAGCAGGCTGCCAACTTCTTTCTGAGGTCAGGTACCTCTCACAGGCATGTGGGTGCTTCATCCACGAGCTGGTCAGCTCAATGTCTCCCAGGAGTACTATTAAACAGGAACAGGGTTGGGAGCACACCACTTAACCTCCCAGCAAGGTTCGCCCCTGGCATTGTGGTTAATGAAATTTCGGTTATTTGCTTGCTTCAAGAGTGTTCGAGTGTTTCGCCAAAGTTGGCGCAGCTAGTGCAGATCTCTAGACACGTGTTTCTGTTTTTTTAACCGTCATCGGTTGAGATTTTAGTCTTTAAAATTTTGGATTTGCTGAGCAGGCTGCCAACATCTTTCTTAGGTCAGGTACCTCTCACAGGCAATCGGGTGCTTCATCCACGAACTCGTCAGCTCAATGACTCACGGGAGTACTATCAAACAGCAATGTCTGCACCATCTTTGATGAAAAACTCCAGCTAATTTTGAAGTAAGTTTGAACTGTGTACTGAATTTAGCAGGATGGAAAGGGGCGAACTATCCTGGGACTGTGAGGCAGCTTGCTCCCAACCCCATTCTGTTTAAAAGGCTCCCTTGAGCCAGAAAGCTGACAAGCTTTGGAGATGCACCTGTGTGCCTGTGATTGGTACTGTGACCTGAGAGAAACTTGGTAGCATTTCCAGCAACCCCAGATGATTTTTCTTTGCTCCCTAATACGGTTGTTCTCTACTGATGACAGGCTCAACCCGGAAACACATGTCTAAAGGTATACAGCAATCTCTGCACCAACTTAGGTGAAAAACTCCAGCTAATTTTGAAGTAAGTTTGAACTGTGTACTGCATTTACCAGGATGCAAAGGGGCGAACTGTGCTGAGACTGAGGCATTATGCTCCCAACTCCCATGTTGTTTAAATCTGTATCAGCTTCAAATCTCTGTTCGTTGCTAGTCTCTAGATCATGTAAATTAAGGATCAACGCAATATCACTGACCTTGAGATCAGACAATTTGTCATATCACTTCTGAAACTAGGTGCTTGTTTTTGCCCAATAGTCATTTTGTATAGTTTCAAAAGATTACATTTTCTCACATATAGAAAGAGATCAATGCTAGTGTCAATATAATTGATATCATTGGAGGGACAAAATGATAGACATAAGCATAGTAACAATGGGCCAGATGTAGGTAAAATCAAATTTGCAAATCCTTATTAGCGAATTTTCCGATTCGCTATCAAGGACTCGCAAAATTGAATGTAGGTAGGAATCGCTAAAATATTAGCAATTCCTTAATATTCCTTAATAACGAATCTCAAATTGGGATTCGCTAATAAGGAATACCTACCCATTCATTCCTATGGATGGGAAGATATTCGCTATTTGTGATTAGCTGGAGCTGTTTCTTGGGTGCCAGGGTGTCAAAGGGACATCCTGTTGCACCCTTGAAATGTGGCACACATACATATTCTAGAGGATAGATTAACAATGGGATTGTTACTCAAGGTATCTACTCTCTTTGTAGTTTTGTATTTAGTTCTTCCTCCCCTTCTTATGGGTAGTCAGAGTTTTTTTTCTTTTTTTTATCTTTCCCTCTTTTGGGACCTCTGCTTCTTCCTCTGCCCCTGGTTGGGGGTTTGTCTGGTACTCTCTGTTACTTTTTTGTTTTAGCAATTGAAATTTGTGGAGGAATGTCAGGGGAAGTACTCCTAAAGGGACACTTGGATCCATCCCTCTAAGTCTGAACTGAGATCTGAGGTTGATCCAGTAGAAAGAATCTCTACTTTTCTTTGCCTGAAGGAAAAGCAGAGGTCTCTTTGTGTCCAGCTGAAATGTTTGGCATAGGTTAAGATATGCCTTTCTGCGTTATATTTTTTGTCCCGTAGGAATTCGCGTTATTTTTTCACTTTAATTGCTTCTTCGTATTCCTTTAGTTTTTTTAAAGAGTTTTAGTAAAATCAATAACTTCTTTATCAGTCTTCACTTTTTCTAGTTTGATTCTTAGAGCAGCTAGTTCTTTTCTGGTAGTTTTCAAATCAATTTGTGTATATTTTATCAGGATCTCCAATATCCATTTGCAGGTTTTTGCCATATATGCTGCCCATTTTACTAGCAAGTCCGGGTTGGGATTGTCATGTATGGGAAATATTGAAATTCTAAGGCCCCTTGGTACCTGGCCTACTTCCATATAGTTTGTTAAAGATGTGACTTCCCACCATTTATTCAGCTCGCTTTTTGACAATTTCTGCAACAGTGCCAACTTCTGTTTTAGTGAGGGTTCTGTGCCAGTTGGTCAGGGATTGCTCCTGGTCGTAATTTGACCTGCATCTAGCTCCTCATCAAATAGTGATAGTGCAGCAGCTTTTCTTTCATTCTCCCATTCACTCATAACTTCAAAGCTTGTCTCTTGACATTCGTACCTCAACTCAGAGCTATGGTGTTACACCTGTTTCAATGCGTTCCTTATGTGCAGTTATGGCAACCGAAAGCTATGGCGAGGGGAGAGAGTGGATGTGGTTCAGTATCATGGTCCTCCGATTTTGAGCAAGAACAACAATCCCACCCGCAACCTTTACTGTGACCGCTCACCGTGAGGATTCCTTGTACTGCACAGCAATTTGTGCTTGGAACGGTGGGAACTACTGTACGATGCAATATCTGGCTAAGTTGGTGTACTTAGTAGTTCCCTTCCTGCGGTGTTGGTGCCTGCTAAGGCGACAGCAGACTTTCACATCTAAAATAGTTCCAGTATTTTTCTCCAATGATACCAAGGAAAAAAGAGTGGGTCACCTGGAGACTGCACAATATTTTATTGTGCACCAAAACGACCCATTTCAGCGTTAGACTTAATCTAGTGAAATTCAAATCAAATTCAAAATGTAGCTTTATTCGGTTAAAAAATTTAAAACCATCAAAGCACACACAGTAAATTCCTTTCATAATTTATCAAATTATTGGATCATGATTACACAACTAAATAAATTACAATGTGCAGACATAAAATAGTTGGTGAATGCTGTGACACAATAAAAAGTTTGTCACCAAATTGAAAGTTAATAGTATCTAAAAATTCCAATTTCCATAATATACAATAATCTTTACATTTAAAACTATCAAAATAGTACGGGCACAAAAGGCAGCGATTAAGGTAGCAGCATTTTCTTTTGGCATCTCACTGTGAGGTTCCGTGACGATTTGAACCCGTGTTTTCAACATTGTCGTAAACTCATAATTTTGGTATCAGTGAACCGCAAAGGATCCACTTAGCATATCCTGGTGTTTGCGCTATGCTACGAGCAAGAGCACTCCTGTTATAAACACATTTCTGATTTACCCATGGCATCCATCTTAGATTACGGCAGCCATTTTGTATTCTTGCCCTCACATAGTCAATGGACACGCAGTGACCTCTTTCACTTAAGGACACGTAAGCTTTAGCCGACGATTCACCTTGCTAGTGACACGTGCACCTTAGGACAGAAAACGCTATGGCTGCATGACTCGGCAGAAGCTGCCTCCCCAGCCTGAGGCCAGTCCTGCTATACTGGTTCTCGTGTTCGTTGGCCTGATCATGATTAGGCGGCCGAAGCTGGTAGCCTTGCCCATTTATGACCCACAAACATCTCTTATCCTGCTTTTCTATCTTCTGCACCTGGCTCTGCTCCTTTCCTTCTGGGCCTTTATTAGGGGGAGGTAACGAAATTTACGATGAGGCGGTCCGGCTCTTGAATGAAAAGTTGACATGGGATTATGATGGAACAGTGGGAACCCCTCGTTCGTAATGTTTTGACATCAGATATTGTTGACGATTCTTGTGTAACGCCAAATATTTATTGTTTAGGACATGAAGGTTTAGAAATGTACTAGCATGTAAAGAATTTGCCCCAAGCTGAAAATTTAGTATTTAAGGAGCAACCCACTTTGTACAAATCGAACAGGCTCCTAGATTCTGCCCGTGTGTAGTTTCTGTGACTTCTGTGTCCCTGCAGTAATAAACCTTTGGTCTTTGACGCCACCATCGAGAAGCCCGTGTTTCTGTTTATTTGTGCGCCGAGACAGGTAGAACTCAGGGGTCTTCGGGTGTTGTCCCTGACACCTCTGGACGGAACCAAAAAGTCCAGAACTCCAATTGGCGCCCAAAGTGGGGCGACGTCATTCGGTACCGGTCCAAAAGCCTGAAGAGTTCGATAAGCTTCGTGTGAAGATTCCAGAGGGAGGCGCCCCACTTCATCGATCCCGGCATATCGCAAAAGTGGGCCGACGTTCTCTTCCACGAGGGTTCACGTTCGGACGGCTGCAGTGGTCCGCTGCCTTGACTGTTGCCCTGTCTTGGACCCGAGGTGCAGACCTTAGTACGGCGAGACTAGACGGGTTTCTCCTTGGTGACGTCTTCAGTGCCTCAGTTAAGTATTAAGTGGTTGCTAGTTGGTTACTTCGTAAGGGTTTGCTCCTGTTTGGATAATCCTTTTAGTTCTTGGTTTGGTTTGGTTTCGTAGGATTATCACTGGTTGTTCTAATTACGATAATCATTTGGTTTAGTTTGGGTATCGATACATTTGTTCGCTTTGGTAGGCCTAAGTTCTCGGTTCGAGTGCGCACCTTTGTTTGTGTCTGTTCTGTGTTTCCGGATTATAAAATGGTAAGTCGGAAAAATTGTATGTTGTCGTGTTTTGGTTGCAACAGGGATTCCCGGTTGGAGGACTCATGTCTGGTTCCTCCGATTGGAACTCCTCTTTATGATCTGTACTGTAAGCATGGTGTGGGTCCTATATCTTATAACGAGGTGTGGATCCGATATACCGAGAAAGACGGTGTCCTTAGTTGGCCACTTCATGGTAGTTTTGAGCCCGAAATTCTTGATAATTTAGAAATGAAATTATTTAAGAAGAAAGCCCGGCCGGCAATGTTTGATTCTTTCCGTTATTGGCGAAAAGAATCCAAACAGAGAGAAACTAAAAAGTTAAAGAAAGAACAGAAAGAGCAAGAGTTGACTTTAGAACAGTCTGCCAAGCAGCTGCAACTCAACGAATCTGAGAAAGCGATGGAGGTGGCCAATAGAGAGCGTAATCTAGCAATAGACAAGTGCTATCCTGCCTTGCCATCGAGTACAGCTAAGATAGTAGAGGACCCCGAAAAGGATCCCCTGTTGTCTTACTTGTTACGGTCACCCCCACCGTATGCACAGGGTGCTACAGCTCCACCCTTGCCGAATGTTCAATTACCGGTTGCAGGACAGCCTGGTATACCTGCTCCTGCTCCCCTGAATCAAGCTCCTGTACTTCCTGTGGTCAATATTAATGTTCCTCCGGCACCCCCTCTTCCAGGGTTGCCGGCTCATTTGCCTATGCCTGTACCGCTAATACCTGTTGTTTCACAAGCTACTTTGCCTGCTACCCCTACTGTCGCTGTCTCTTCTGTCCCGACTACTACTCTTCTTCAAACTTCTGCAAGCTATATGACTCCGCTTTCTGTTCGTCGGAGAATCACTGATTCTGTCACTAATATTCTACCTCCCTTTTACAAAACCTTGATTAGGAGTCCTGTCTCTGACTCCGTTCAGAGACGTAGTCAGCTTTCTAGTAGTGAAGAACGTGGAATATTAGACTCCACTGCCCTTAGGTGGATTTCGAAAGTTGGGAGGTATAGTGTGCGAGATGTATTAGATACATTCATGCAATGGAAGGAACCGACACAGCGCTATGTGTTTGATGTCATGTGCTCCCTTTTACGTGAAGAATGGGAAGAGAGCGAATCTGAACAGGTACCGGATGAATTAATCCAAGTTCAACAAAAATTTGCTGCAGGTATGATAGTTGGTCAGGAGATTAAAGGAAGCATTGGAAATAATTTTAGATTTTAGATTCGATCCTTCCCTTCGTTCACCAAGAGAGTTAGAGAAACGCAGTACAAAGCAGAATCGACAATATCCTATGAGGGAGGTTCCTCCGATATGGCGCGAAGCTGTGCAAGCTGATGCAGTGAATGGTATTGCTGCCGCTCCAGCCCAATTCCAAAGAGTGTGGATACACATTCCGTGGAAACGAGCCGAAGTGTTAGCAGTAAAACAGGCCTTGCCAGATCCGCGTAAGAATCCAGCCGGATATTACAAAGAGTTAGCGCAGACAGTTGAAGCTTGCGTAATGAATTTAGCGGACATTGACATGTTATTTGGCAATGTAGTACCACAACCAATTTGGGCTAAAATTCGTAAAGAAAATCATCCAGTTGCCCTAGGTGGTGATTGGGCAGCTATAATAGCGGCAGATGGTCAACAAATAGGTGGTTCTAAACCCGAACCTCTAATTGCTGATTTGCCCGGTAGAATAATCGATTTAATGAAGACTCTGATGCCAGCATTGCGCGTTAACTGGGACAAGTTGTCCGCATGCAGGCAGAAAAAGGACGAAAGTGTCTCTGACTTTTTCACAAGGTTTGAAGAAACTTTCATAGATCACAGTGGTCAGGATATGAGCACGGAAGGAGGACAGAGACTATTTGTTGATAAATTTGTACACAATCTGTTACCAGAGCTCAGTAATAAATTAAAAGATTCTGAAAGTGGGCTGTCTCTACGACTGCGCAAATACTTGCAACTGCCCAGTATTATGAAAATAGGGATAAAGAAGAGAAGGAAAAGTCAGATAAGAAAATGAAAGATTTAAAAACCAAAGTTCTTTTGCAACAGGCATATCCGCCTCGCACGAATCAGACTAACACACAGCAAGGGTCATATCAGAGGACAGATTATGGTTCTCAGAGACCGCAATACCAATGGAATCAGTGTGCTTACTGCAAGAAGGAAGGTCATTATAAGAATGAGTGTCCAGTATTAGCACAAAATAATGCTGCAGCAGCTCAGAGAGGTCGTGGTGGTTCTATGCAAAATTCTAGAGGCCGAGGACGAGGTGCTATGCCTCCACAAACGAATGATCGCCCTTCTAATTATTTTGATCAGCGAAATGGACAGTCTGCCCAACCAAATAGATCTCAACAGTATCACGTTGAAGACTACTGTGAAGTTAGTGAGGAATTTCAGCAAAATGAGTACTAGGACAGCCATGGACAAAGAGAGGGAGTAGTATCAGTTCCAGTAGATCAGAGTGGGCCTTATATCGCAGTAGCAACATCAGGTGTAGTCGAACCGTTTCTGTTGGATACTGGTGCAGCAAAAAGTTCTATCATACATGCGAAACTCCCTGGCGCACCTTTGTCTGGCTTAACAAATGTTTCTGTAGGTTTTTCAGGCGCCCCTGATTACAACCCCGTATCTGGTCCTTTGTCTATTTCTGTTGGACCCCGTCAATTGAAAGCACCCTTGATTTTGACGACTGGTTGTAATGAAAATCTGCTTGGTTTAGACTTGTTAAAATGCCTGTACGCGACTCTGTACTGTTCTCCTTCAGGAGTACAGCTTACATTGGACAAGAGAATCATCTCTCCGATGTACTTGTCAATGGATGCGCTCCCACCAGAGCTGCGTTCTCTCCCTGATTCTCTTTGGGTGACTGGTCCTAACGACGTAGGTCTTTTAGAAATTCCACCATATGTAGTCACTTTGAAGGCGAATGTAAAATTTCCACGAATCCCACAATACAAGATCTCTAGTGAAGGTGAACGTGCGCTTTTATTGATCGTGCAAGATTTGATCATGAAAGACGTAGTAGAAGAAACTAGAGGAAATGTCTGTAACAGTCCTGTATTGCCGATTCTGAAACCCACTGATCCTTCAAAGCCTCCAGTCTATAGATTTGTAATCGATCTTAGAGAGGTTAACAAAATTGTGATCCCACAGTTTCCTGTGGTTCCAGACATTACTGCATTGTTAACGTTGATTCCTGCTACAGCCACATGGTTTTCAGTTATCGACTTGAAGAACGCCTTTTTCAGCATTCCGATAGCCGAGGAAAGCAGAGATATTTTCGGCTTCTCTTTAGGAGGCCGAAGCTTCAGGTTTAAACGTGCTCCACAAGGCTATTGTGAGAGCCCATCCATCTACAGCCAGGCATTAAAAAGTCAGTTATATTCCTTTGTATTCCTCCTGGTTCTGCTTTAGTGCAATATGTCGATGATCTTCTAGTGGCTGCAAATGACAAGGAAACTTGCAAAGCAGCTACAATTTCCTTATTGCATCATTTGTCCAATTTAAATCACAAGGTGTCACCTTCGAAAATGCAATACTGTTGTCAAGAAGTGACCTACCTAGGTCATCTCTTGTCAAAGGAGGGAAGAAGGTTGACCCCAGAGAGAATAAAAGCAATTATTCAGATAAATATTCCTAGCACACAGAGAGAAGTGCGTGCCTTTTTAGGTATTACCTCATACTGTAGGCAATGATTCCCAAATTTTTCTCTTTTGGCAAAACCGTTGGTGGCTTTGACTGGGAAAGGTGTTCCGAGTCCGGTGCCATGGTCTGCCGAATGTCAGCAAAGTTTTTCTGAGTTACGAAATGCATTGTGTTCAGCTCCTGTATTGGGTACACCCGACTACAGCAAGCCATTCACACTCTATGTTCACGAGAGAGAAGGTTGCGCGTTGAGTGTTCTGACGCAACGATTTGGTGATAAACAACGCCCTTGTGCGTATTTTTCATCAACATTAGAACCAGTAGCCAGAGCGTTGCCTAGTTGCTTGAGAGCTACAGCAGCAGCTGCAGCGTCCATTCAACAATCTGCTGGTTTGGTCATGAACAACATGCTAGTGGTCATGGTTCCTCATGCTGTGGACACACTCATGAACCGAACCAAGACACAGCACCTTACCAGTGCTAGATTATCAGGCTACGAGCTGACACTGCTAGCGAGTCATATTCAGATCAAAAGATGCAATGTATTGAATCCAGCAACATTGTTGCCGACTAGTCAGGAGTCGAGTGATTCGGAACCACATGACTGTTGTTTCAGAACCGAGGAAGAGACAAAAGGACGGATTGATCTTAAAGACACTCCGTTACCAGATCCAGATGGCACGTTGTATGTTGATGGGTCTTGTTTCAAATTGGAGAATGGTGATGTAACAGCTGCTTACGCAGTAACGACTTTGAGTACGATTGTGGAGACTGCAAGAGTGAGTCAGAATTCTGCCCAAGCTGCAGAATTAATCGCAATGACTAGAGCGTGTGTTTTAGCTAAGGGAAAGAGAGTGAATGTGTTCACAGATAGTCAGTACGCGTTCGGCGTAGCCCATAATTTTGGCCGCTTGTGGAAAGAGAGAGGTTTCATTACGTCCCATGGGACTAAGATTCAGCATGGTCAGCTAGTTAATGACTTGTTGGAATCTCTAACCTTGCCGACTGAAGTTGCGATTGTGAAGTGCAGTGCTCATCGAGCAATCAGGGATGATGTTGGTCGTGGAAATGCTTTTGCTGATGAGACCGCTAAACAGACAGCTAGAAATACGATGAGTAGAATGTATGTTGCAACATCTGCAAGATGGATTACTGAGTCTGGAATGTGTGAGGATACAGTGGAAAGTGTGAAAGCAATTCAGAAAGAAGCGACTGAGGAGGAAAAGCTTGCATGGAAAGAGAATACGGGTAAATTGGACTCGAGTGGGTGTTGGATCGATTTGTCGGAACAGCAGCGTTGGATGTTGCCTGATGCGTATGTGCTTGCAGTAGTAACAATGGCGCATGGAGCAGCGCACATCAGTTCTAAAGGGATTTGTAAGATGTTGGCTCCAGTCTGGAAAAATGATGGAATTAGTAAGTGTGCAGAAAGAGTGGTGAGAAATTGCATGATATGCCTGATGCATGATCCTGCCAAGGGAATCCCCACACCCGCTGGTCACTTCGCTCCTCCTTCTTGCCCCTTCGAAGTGATCCAGTTAGACTTCATTCACATGGATCGTTGCAATAATCTTAAGTACGTCCTAGTGGTAGTCTGTGCTTTTTCAAGGTGGATCGAAGCATATCCACTAAAGGACAATACTGCCTTGTCCACTGCCAAAATCCTTCTCAAGGAATACTTCCCCAGGTTCGGCATGCCACGGATTGTATGGTCAGATAATGGAAGTGAATTCGTAGGGAAAGTTATGCAGAGTGTGTGTGCAGGCTTAGGGATAAAGCAAAAGTTCCACAGTGCGAATCACCCCCAGTCTGCTGGTTTAGTGGAAGGCTACAATGGCACCTTCAAGCTGAAACTGGCCAAGATACAAGCCTCCACGGGTTTGTCCTGGACAGATGCACTACCTTTGGCTCTGTTATCCACAAGAGCGACTGTACATTCTCGAGTAGGGCTTAGCCCTTATGAGATTGTATTCGGTCGACCTGCGAATATCTGGGGGGTACCTAGACCGAAGGAATTTAAGCAGCTGGAATATCCAATGCTAATTGATTACCTTTTCGACTTGACTGCTAAATTGAGTCTTATTCACCAACAGGTTTTCGATGCATTGCCAAAGCCACCGGAGAGTCCAGGTCATCAGCTGAAACCCGGTGATCAAGTCGTCATAAGGAACTTTGGACGGACAAGAAATCTCCAACCCAAATTCGTCGGATCATTCCAGGTCCTGTTGGCGACGAGGACTGCTATACGTGTGGCTGGCAGAAAGAACTGGATCCATGCGACGCACGCAAAACGTGTACCCCTTCCACTTCCTTATGATAACTGGGTGAAAAAAGGAATCGGTGCTTCTGAAACTGAACCAGTTCCTAAATACATTCCTTTCAGCGATGCAGAACTGATTACTGATTCACCGAACTCTGACTCCCCTTCTGAAACTGCTCCTTTGGACTCCTAACATTTGTTCTCTGCATCAAAAGAACATTTGCCATCTGCGAACTTGAACATTGCCACCCCTGCTGAAAATAGACTGTTTCCGGATCAAACAACGCCAGGAAAATTGAGATACAACCTACGATCTCATTCAAAAAACTAATAAAGCAGGAAACTGCCTATTTTTCATATTTCAATTTGATACATTGCCTCCAGCCAGCCAGGAAGTTTGCTAATATTTTGTATTTTTCTATGTTGTTTTAATTGCCTTGCCGTCTGGGTAGCCGTAGGGTCGTGGCTGTGTGCCTCGTTGAATCTGCGGGGGCCAGACACAAGGTCAGCCTTTCTGTTAGTTCTGGGAACTCCCAGGGCTGATAGAGGCATTTTCAACTACGTACACATCATCAGTGGTCGCGAGCGGTTGTAGAAGATGGAGCTTCCTGAGCTGCACCGAGAGAATGTAATTTATGTTCGCAGAAATAGACTTTACTAGATTCTTCATAACAAATGTTTTCTGTCGCAATGTGCAATTACGTTTTTGATAGTTTTAATAACGTTGGTGGGTGGAATCATCTTTGGTATGCATTTAATTTTTACACCGGTAACAACCACAGTGCCTCCCCTTGATCTTGTTTCTTCTACTGTTGCTTCTTATCATTCTTTTCACTCGTTCCCTGAACATGAGCAAGCTCGACACTCAGAATTCATAAATAACACTTTTGTACAACTCTTGCATCAACACCAACTGGTAGTTAACACAACAGACTGCTGGGTATGTGGTTTGATACCCCACACTATGGATAAAGGCATTCCCTATCTGGTCTTGCCTTTTAGCTATAATGGATCATGTCGGGCCTTCCAAACTGTATTTGTCTATGCTCTCGAAACCTATCCCCCGCGTCCTCCACGCTCCGCTAAGTATACATCCGTTAATAAAGCCTTGATAAAGGGAATAACTGACATGATTAAAGACGTCAATAACTCCCCATCTGTCCCTAGAGATGAACTATGAGTTTATCTGAGTTGGAATTCTACGGAGTATAGTATTAGTTTGAGTGAAAGCAAGCGTAAAAGCTCAACTCCAGTCTGGGTCGTACCTCACCGAGGTCAATCCTGCTTGCAAGGAAATGGGAGAAATCCAAGAGCTCGGCTAGGGAGGAGTGACTGTGTTGAGACTTACGTGTATCCGTCGAACTCCTCCCCTGGCTTCCTAACTGCTAAGGGTACCTACTTCATCTGTCAGGATAGAGCATATACATGGCTGCCTGCTGACTTTTCAGGTTCATGCTATATTGCTCGACTGTTGCCTCCTACGTACACTGCTTCCCCAGATTATCACAAGACCAGAGTAGCAAGAGGTGTTTTCAGCAAGGAAGATACCGCTGGTCAGGAAGCTGGAGACTTCTTCAAAGGTTTCCTTCCGTTCTGGGGGCCTATGGCCAATAGTAGAAATCTACGTCAGCTAACACGGGTAGCTGAATCTACTATTACAGAAACTGCTGGTGCCCTTAGTAACTTAACAGCTGAGCTCCAGGCGGATCGTCTCATGACGTTGCAGAACCGTATGGTTCTAGACGTAATACTTGCAGATCGAGGTGGGGTATGCAGAATGATCCAATCGAGCTGCTGTGTTTTTATTCCCAATAATGCTCCGACTGTATATGAAGCGATCTCTAAGCTACACAAGATTTCCGACTCTATTCATGTAGACAAGGGAAATTGGTCCTTAATGGAGTGGCTTTGGACTCTACTATCAGCGTGGGGATGGAAGGCTCTGATGGTCGTTGGTATCATCCTAATATTCCTATTCTCGTGCTGCCTTATTATCCAATGTGGTCCCGCTTTGTGTAGCCTCTGTGCTGCAACCTGTTTTAGAAAACCACCTGTGTTTGGAGACAAGGTACGAGAAAGGATAATGATGCAACAACATATCACTGACCTAATGAACATCGAGATAGACTCTGATATAGACTGAGTAATTGCCTATGTAAGGGCAAAAGGAGGGTCTGAGGTTCCGTGACGATTTGAACCCGTGTTTTCAACATTGTCGCAAACTCATAATTTTGGTATCAGTGAACCGCAAATGATCCATTTAGCATATCCTGGTGTTTGCGCTATGCTACGAGCAAGAGCACTCCTGTTATAAACACATTTCTGATTTACCCATGGCATCCATCTTAGATTACGGCAGCCATTTTGTATTCTTGCCCTCACATAGTCAATGGACACGCAGTGACCTCTTTCACTTAAGGACACGTAAGCTTTAGCCGACGATTCACCTTGCTAGTGACACGTGCACCTTAGGACAGAAAACGCTATGGCTGCATGACTCGGCAGAAGCTGCCTCCCCAGCCTGAGGCCAGTCCTGCTATACTGGTTCTCGTGTTCGTTGGCCTGATCATGATTAGGCGGCCGAAGCTGGTAGCCTTGCCCATTTATGACCCACAAACATCTCTTATCCTGCTTTTCTATCTTCTGCACCTGGCTCTGCTCCTTTCCTTCTGGGCCTTTATTAGGGGGAGGTAACGAAATTTACAATGAGGCGGTCCGGCTCTTGAATGAAAAGTTGACATGGGATTATGATGGAACAGTGGGAACCCCTCGTTCGTAATGTTTTGACATCAGATTGACGATTCTTGTGTAACGCCAAATATTTATTGTTTAGGACATGAAGGTTTAGAAATGTACTAGCATGTAAAGAATTTGCCCCAAGCTGAAAATGTAGTATTTAAGGAGCAACCCACTTTGTACAAATCGAACAGGCTCCTAGATTCTGCCTGTGTGTAGTTTCTGTGACTTCTGTGTCCCTACAGTAATAAACCTTTGGTCTTTGACGCCACCATCGAGAAGCCCGTGTTTCTGTTTATTTGTGCACCGAGACAGGTAGAACTCAGGGGTCTTCGGGTGTTGTCCCTGACACCTCTGGACGGAACCAAAAAGTCCAGAACTCCAATTGGCGCCCAACATGGGGCGACGTCATTCGGTACCGGTCCAAAAGCCTGAAGAGTTCGATAAGCTTCGTGTGAAGATTCCAGAGGGAGGCGCCCCACTTCATCGATCCCGGCATATCGCAAAAGTGGCCCGACGTTCTCTTCCACGAGGGTTCCCGTTCGGACGGCTGCAGTGGTCCGCTGCCTTGACTGTCGCCCTGTCTTGGACCCGAGGTGCAGACCTTAGTACGGCAAGACGAGACGGGTTTCTCCTTGGTGACGTCTTCAGTGCCTCAGTTAAGTATTAAGTGGTTGCTAGTTGGTTACTTCGTAAGGGTTTGCTCCTGTTTGGATAATCCTTTTAGTTCTTGGTTTGGTTTGGTTTTGTAGGATTATCACTGGTTGTTCTAATTACGATAATCATTTGGTTTAGTTTGGGTATCGATACATTTGTTCGCTTTGGTAGGCCTAAGTTCTCGGTTCAAGTGCGCACCTTTGTTTGTGTCTGTTCTGTGTTTCCGGATTATAAAATGGTAAGTCGGAAAAATTGTATGTTGTCGTGTTTTGGTTGCAACAGGGATTCCCGGTTGGAGGACTCATGTCTGGTTCCTCCGATTGGAACTCCTCTTTATGATCTGTACTGTAAGCATGGTGTGGGTCCTATATCTTATAACGAGGTGTGGATCCGATATACCGAGAAAGACGGTGTCCTTAGTTGGCCACTTCATGGTAGTTTTGAGCCCGAAATTCTTGATAATTTAGAAATGAAATTATTTAAGAAGAAAGCCCGGCCGGCAATGTTTGATTCTTTCCGTTATTGGCGAAAAGAATTCAAACAGAGAGAAACTAAAAAGTTAAAGAAAGAACAGAAAGAGCAAGAGTTGACTTTAGAACAGTCTGCCAAGCAGCTGCAACTCAACGAATCTGAGAAAGCGATGGAGGTGGCCAATAGAGAGCGTAATCTAGCGATAGACAAGTGCTATCCTGCCTTGCCATCGAGTACAGCTAAGATAGTAGAGGACCCCGAAAAGGATCCCCTGTTGTCTTACTTGTTACGGTCACCCCCACCGTATGCACAGGGTGCTACAGCTCCACCCTTGCTGAATGTTCAATTACCGGTTGCTGGACAGCCTGGTGTACCTGCTCCTGCTCCCCTGAATCAAGCTCCTGTACTTCCTGTGGTCAATATTAATGTTCCTCCGGCACCCCCTCTTCCAGGGTTGCCGGCTCCTTTGCCTATGCCTGTACCGCTAATACCTGTTGTTTCACAAGCTACTTTGCCTGCTACCCCTACTGTCGCTGTCTCTTCTGTCCCAACTACTACTCTTCTTTAAACTTCTGCAAGCTATATGACTCCGCTTTCTGTTTGTCGGAGAATCACTGATTCTGTCACTAATATTCTACCTCCCTTTTACAAAACCTTGATTAGGAGTCCTGTCTCTGACTCCGTTCAGAGACGTAGTCAGCTTCCTAGTAGTGAAGAACGTGGAATATTAGACTCCACTGCCCTTAGGTGGATTTCGAAAGTTGGGAGGTATAGTGTGCGAGATGTATTAGATACATTCATGCAATGGAAGGAACCGACACAGCGCTATGTGTTTGATGTCATGTGCTCCCTTTTACGTGAAGAATGGGAAGAGAGCGAATCTGAACAGGTACCGGATGAATTAATCCAAGTTCAACAAAAATTTGCTGCAGGTATGATAGTTGGTCAGGAGATAAAAGAAGCATTGGAAATAATTTTAGATTTTAGATTCGATCCTTCCCTTCGTTCACCAAGAGAGTTAGAGAAACGCAGTACGAAGCAGAATCGACAATATCCTATGAGGGAGGTTCCTCCGATATGGCGCGAAGCTGTGCAAGCTGATGCAGTGAATGGTATTGCTGCCGCTCCGGCCCAATTCCAAAGAGTGTGGATACACATTCCGTGGAAACGAGCCGAAGTGTTAGCAGTAAAACAAGCCTTGCCAGATCCGCGTAAGAATCCAGCCGGATACTACAAAGAGTTAGCGCAGACAGTTGAAGCTTGCGTAATGAATTTAGCGGACATTGACATGTTATTTGGCAATGTAGTACCACAACCAATTTGGGCTAAAATTCGTAAAGAAAATCATCCAGTTGCCCTAGGTGGTGATTGGGCAGCTATAATAGCGGCAGATGGTCAACAAATAGGTGGTTCTAAACCCGAACCTCTAATTGCTGATTTGCCCGGTAGAATAATCGATTTAATGAAGACTCTGATGCCAGCATTGCGCGTTAACTGGGACAAGTTGTCCGCATGCAGGCAGAAAAAGGACGAAAGTGTCTCCGACTTTTTTACAAGGTTTGAAGAAACTTTGGTAGATCACAGTGGTCAGGATATGAGCACGGAAGGAGGACAGAGACTATTTGTTGATAAATTTGTACACAATCTGTTACCAGAGCTCAGTAATAAATTAAAAGATTCTGAAAGTGCGTGGGCTGTCTCTACGACTGCGCAAATACTTGCAACTGCCCAGTATTATGAAAATAGGGATAAAGAAGAGAAGGAAAAGTCAGATGAGAAAACGAAAGATTTAAAAACCAAAGTTCTTTTGCAACAGGCATATCCGCCTCGCACGAATCAGACTAACACACAGCAAGGGTCATATCAGAGGACAGATTATGGTTCTCAGAGACCGCAATACCAATGGAATCAGTGTGCTTACTGCAAGAAGGAAGGTCATTATAAGAATGAGTGTCCAGTATTAGCACAAAATAATGCTGCAGTAGCTCAGAGAGGTCGTGGTGGTTCTATGCAAAATTCTAGAGGTCGAGGACGAGGTGCTATGCCTCCACAAACGAATGATCGCCCTTCTAATTATTTTGATCAGCGAAATGGACAGTCTGCCCAACCAAATAGATCTCAACAGTATCAAGTTGAAGACTACTGTGAAGTTAGTGAGGAATTTCAGCAAAATGAGTACTAGGACAGCCATGGACAAAGAGAGGGAGTAGTATCAGTTCCAGTAGATCAGAGTGGGCCTTATGTCGCAGTAGCAACATCAGGTGTAGTCGAACCGTTTCTGTTGGATACTGGTGCAGCAAAAAGTTCTATCATACATGCGAAACTCCCTGGCGCACCTTTGTCTGGCTTAACAAATGTTTCTGTAGGTTTTTCAGGCGCCCCTGATTACAACCCCGTATCTGGTCCTTTGTCTATTTCTGTTGGACCCCGTCAATTGAAAGCACCCTTGATTTTGACGACTGGTTGTAATGAAAATCTGCTTGGTTTAGACTTGTTAAAACGCCTGTACGCGACTCTGTACTGTTCTCCTTCAGGAGTACAGCTTACATTGGACAAGAGAATCATCTCTCCGATGTACTTGTCAATGGATGCGCTCCCACCAGAGCTGCGTTCTCTCCCTGATTCTCTTTGGGCGACTGGTCCTAACGACGTAGGTTTTTTAGAAATTCCACCATATGTAGTCACTTTGAAGGCGAATGTAAAATTTCCACGAATCCCACAATACAAGATCTCTAGTGAAGGTGAACGTGCGCTTTTATTGATCGTGCAAGATTTGATCAAGAAAGACGTAGTAGAAGAAACTAGAGGAAATGTCTGTAACAGTCCTGTATTGCCAATTCTGAAACGCACTGATCCTTCAAAGCCTCCAGTCTATAGATTTGTAATCGATCTTAGAGAGGTTAACAAAATTGTGATCCCACAGTTTCCTGTGGTTCCAGACATTACTGCATAGTTAACGTTGATTCCTGCTACAGCCACATGGTTTTCAGTTATCGACTTGAAGAACGCCTTTTTCAGCATTCCGATAGCCGAGGAAAGCAGAGATATTTTTGGCTTCTCTTTAGGAGGCCGAAGCTTCAGGTTTAAACGTGTTCCACAAGGCTATTGTGAGAGCCCATCCATCTACAGCCAGGCATTAAAAAGTCAGTTAGATTCCTTTGTACTTCCTCCTGGTTCTGCTTTAGTGCAATATGTCGATGATCTTCTAGTGGCTGCCAATGACAAGGAAACTTGCAAAGCAGCTACAATTTCCTTATTGCATCATTTGTCCAATTTAAATCGCAAGGTGTCACCTTCGAAAATGCAATACTGTTGTCAAGAAGTGACCTACCTAGGTCATCTCTTGTCAAAGGAGGGAAGAAGGTTGACCCCAGAGAGAATAAAAGCAATTATTCAGATAAATGTTCCTAGCACACAGAGAGAAGTGCGTGCCTTTTTAGGTATTACCTCATACTGTAGGCAATGGATCCCAAATTTTTCTCTTTTGGCAAAACCGTTGGTGGCTTTGACTGGGAAAGGTGTTCCGAGTCCGGTGCCATGGTCTGCCGAATGTCAGCAAAGTTTTTCTGAGTTACGAAATGCATTGTGTTCAGCTCCTGTATTGGGTACACCCGACTACAGCAAGCCATTCACACTCTATGTTCACGAGAGAGAAGGTTGCGCGTTGAGTGTTCTGACGCAACGATTTGGTGATAAACAACGCCCTTGTGCGTATTTTTCATCAACATTAGAACCGGTAGCCAGAGCGTTGCCTAGTTGCTTGAGAGCTACAGCAGCAGCTGCAGCGTCCATTCGACAATCTGCTGGTTTGGTCATGAACAACATGCTAGTGGTCATGGTTCCTCATGCTGTGGACACACTCATGAACCGAACCAAGACACAGCACCTTACCAGTGCTAGATTATCAGGCTACGAGCTGACACTGCTAGCGAGTCATATTCAGATCAAAAGATGCAATGTATTGAATCCAGCAACATTGTTGCCGACTAGTCAGGAGTCGGGTGATTCGGAACCACATGACTGTTGTTTCAGAACCGAGGAAGAGACAAAAAAACGGATTGATTTTAAAGACACTCCGTTACCAGATCCAGATGGCACGTTGTATGTTGATGGGTCTTGTTTCAAATTGGAGAATGGTGATGTAACAGCTGCTTACGCAGTAACGACTTTGAGTACGATTGTGGAGACTGCAAGAGTGAGTCAGAATTCTGCCCAAGCTGCAGAATTAATCGCATTGACTAGAGCGTGTGTTTTAGCTAAGGGAAAGAGAGTGAATGTGTTCACAGATAGTCAGTACACGTTCGGCGTAGCCCATAGTTTTGGCCGCTTGTGGAAAGAGAGAGGTTTCATTACGTCCCATGGGACTAAGATTCAGCATGGTCAGCTAGTTAATGACTTGTTGGAATCTCTAACCTTGCCGACTGAAGTTGCGATTGTGAAGTGCAGTGCTCATCGAGCAATCACGGATTATGTTGGTCGTGGAAATGCTTTTGCTGATGAGACCGCTAAACAGACAGCTAGAAATACGATGAGTAGAATGTATGTTGCAACATCTGCAAGATGGATTACTGAGTCTGGAATGTGTGAGGATACAGTGGAAAGTGTGAAAGCAATTCAGAAAGAAGCGACTGAGGAGGAAAAGCTTGCATGGAAAGAGAATACGGGTAAATTAGACTCGAGTGGGTGTTGGATCGATTTGTCGGAACAGCAGCGTTGGATGTTGCCTGATGCGTATGTGCTTGCAATAGTAACGATGGCGCATGGAGCAGCGCACATCAGTTCTAAAGGGATTTGTAAGATGTTGGCTCCAGTCTGGAAAAATGATGGAATTAGTAAGTGTGCAGAAAGAGTGGTGAGAAATTGCATGATATGCCTGATGCATAATCCTGGCAAGGGAATCCCCACACCCGCTGGTCACTTCGCTCCTCCTTCTTGCCCCTTCGAAGTGATCCAGTTAGACTTCATTCACATGGATCGTTGCAATAATCTTAAGTACGTCCTAATGGTAGTCTGTGCTTTTTCAGGGTGGATCGAAGCATATCCACTAAAGGACAATACTGCCTTGTCCACTGCCAAAATCCTTCTCAAGGAATACTTCCCCAGGTTCGGCATGCCACGGATTGTATGGTCAGATAATGGAAGTGAATTCGTAGGGAAAGTTATGCAGAGTGTGTGTGCAGGCTTAGGGATAAAGCAAAAGTTCCACAGTGCGAATCACCCCCAGTCTGCTGGTTTAGTGGAAGGCTACAATGGCACCTTCAAGGTGAAACTGGCCAAGATACAAGCCTCCACGGGTTTGTCCTGGCCAGATGCACTACCTTTGGCTCTGTTATCCACAAGAGTGACTGTACATTCTCGAGTAGGGCTTAGCCCTTATGAGATTGTATTCGGTCGACCTGCGAATATCTGGGGGGTACCTAGACCGAAGGAATTTAAGCAGCTGGAATATCCAATGCTAATTGATTACCTGTTCGACTTGACTGCTAAATTGAGTCTTATTCACCAACAGGTTTTCGATGCATTGCCAAAGCCACCAGAGAGTCCAGGTCATCAGCTGAAACCCGGTGATCAAGTCGTCATAAGGAACTTTGGACGGACAAGAAATCTCCAACCCAAATTCGTCGGACCATTCCAGGTCCTGTTGGCGACGAGGACTGCTATACGTGTGGCTGGCAGAAAGAACTGGATCCATGCAACGCACGCAAAACGTGTACCCCTTCCACTTCCTTATGATAACTGGGTGAAAAAAGGAATCGGTGCTTCTGAAACTGAACCAGTTCCTAAATACATTCCTTTCAGCGATGCAGAACTGATTACTGATTCACCGAACTCTGACTCCCCTTCTGAAACTGCTCCTTTGGACTCCTAACATTTGTTCTCTGCATCAAAAGAACATTTGCCATCTGCGAACTTGAACATTGCCACCCCTGCTGAAAATAGACTGTTTCCGGATCAAACAACGCCAGGAAAATTGAGATACAACCTACGATCTCATTCAAAAAACTAATAAAGCAGGAAACTGCCTATTTTTCATATTTCAATTTGATACATTGCCTCCAGCCAGCCAGGAAGTTTGCTAATATTTTGTATTTTTCTATGTTGTTTTAATTGCCTTGCCGTCTGGGTAGCCGTAGGGTCGTGGCTGTGTGCCTCGTTGAATCTGCGGGGGCCAGACACAAGGTCAGCCTTTCTGTTAGTTCTGGGAACTCCCAGGGCTGATAGAGGCATTTTCAACTACGTACACATCATCAGTGGTCGCGAGCGGTTGTAGAAGATGGAGCTTCCTGAGCTGCACCGAGAGAATGTAATTTATGTTCGCAGAAATAGACTTTACTAGATTCTTCATAACAAATGTTTTCTGTCGCAATGTGCAATTACGTTTTTGATAGTTTTAATAACGTTGGTGGGTGGAATCATCTTTGGTATGCATTTAATTTTTACACCGGTAACAACCACAGTGCCTCCCCTTGATCTTGTTTCTTCTACTGTTGATTCTTATCATTCTTTTCACTCGTTCCCTGAACATGAGGCAGCTCGACGCTCAGAATTCATAAATAACACTTTTGTACAACTCTTGCATCAACACCAACTGGTAGTTAACACAACAGACTGCTGGGTATGTGGTTTGATACCCCACACTATGGATAAAGGCATTCCCTATCTGGTCTTGCCTTTTAGCTATAATGGATCATGTCGGGCCTTCCAAACTGTATTTGTCTATGCTCTCGAAACCTATCCCCCGCGTCCTCCACGCTCCGCTAAGTATACATCCGTTAATAAAGCCTTGATAAAGGGAATAACTGACATGATTAAAGACGTCAATAACTCCCCATCTGTCCCTAGAGATGAACTATGAGTTTATCTGAGTTGGAATTCTACGGAGTATAGTATTAGTTTGAGTGAAAGCAAGCGTAAAAGCTCAACTCCAGTCTGGGTCGTACCTCACCGAGGTCAATTCTGCTTGCAAGGAAATGGGAGAAATCCAAGAGCTCGGCTAGGGAGGAGTGACTGTGTTGAGACTTACGTGTATCCCTCGAACTCCTCCCCTGCCTTCCTAACTGCTAAGGGTACCTACTTCATCTGTCAGGATAGAGCATATACATGGCTGCCTGCTGACTTTTCAGGTTCATGCTATATTGCTCGACTGTTGCCTCCTACGTACACTGCTTCCCCAGATTATCACAAGACCAGAGTAGCAAGAGGTGTTTTCAGCAAGGAAGATACCGCTGGTCAGGAAGCCGGAGACTTCTTCAAAGGTTTCCTTCCGTTCTGGGGGCCTATGGCCAATAGTAGAAATCTACGTCAGCTAACACGGGTAGTTGAATCTACTATTACAGAAACTGCTGGTGCCCTTAGTAACTTAACAGCTGAGCTCCAGGCGGATCGTCTCATGACGTTGCAAAACCGTATGGTTCTAGACGTAATACTTGCAGATCGAGGTGGGGTATGCCGAATGATCCAATCGAGCTGCTGTGTTTTTATTCCCAATAATGCTCCGACTGTATATGAAGCGATCTCTAAGCTACACAAGATTTCCGACTCTATTCATGTAGACAAGGGAAATTGGTCCTTAATGGAGTGGCTTTGGACTCTACTATCAGCGTGGGGATGGAAGGCTCTGATGGTCGTTGGTATCATCCTAATATTCCTATTCTCGTGCTGCCTTATTATCCAATGTGGTCCCGCTTTGTGTAGCCTCTGTGCTGCAACCTGTTTTAGAAAACCACCTGTGTTTGGAGACAAGGTACGAGAAAGGATGATGATGCAACAACATATCACTGACCTAATGAACATCGAGATAGACTCTGATATAGACTGAGTAATTGCCTATGTAAGGGCAAAAGGAGGGTCTGAGGTTCCGTGACGATTTGAACCCGTGTTTTCAACATTGTCGTAAACTCATAATTTTGGTATCAGTGAACCGCAAATGATCCATTTAGCATATCCTGGTGTTTGCGCTATGCTACGAGCAAGAGCACTCCTGTTATAAACACATTTCTGATTTACCCATGGCATCCATCTTAGATTACGGCAGCCATTTTGTATTCTTGCCCTCACATAGTCAATGGACACGCAGTGACCTCTTTCACTAAAGGACACATAAGCTTTAGCCGACGATTCACCTTGCTAGTGACACGTGCACCTTAGGACAGAAAACGCTATTGCTGCATTACTCGGCAGAAGCTGCCTCCCCAGCCTGAGGCCAGTCCTGCTATACTGGTTCTCGTGTTCGTTGGCCTGATCATGATTAGGCGGCCGAAGCTGGTAGCCTTGCCCATTTATGACCCACAAACATCTCTTATCCTGCTTTTCTATCTTCTGCACCTGGCTCTGCTCCTTTCCTTCTGGGCCTTTATTAGGGGGAGGTAACGAAATTTACGATGAGGCGGTCCGGCTCTTGAATGAAAAGTTGACATGGGATTATGATGGAACAGTGGGAACCCCTCGTTCGTAATGTTTTGACATCAGATATTGTTGACAATTCTTGTGTAACGCCAAATATTTATTGTTTAGGACATGAAGGTTTAGAAATGTACTAGCATGTAAAGAATTTGCCACAAGCTGAAAATTTAGTATTTAAGGAGCAACCCACTTTGTACAAATCGAACAGGCTCCTAGATTCTGCCCGTGTGTAGTTTCTGTGACTTCTGTGTCCCTGCAGTAATAAACCTTTGGTCTTTGACGCCACCATCGAGAAGCCCGTGTTTCTGTTTATTTGTGCACCGAGATAGGTAGAACTCAGGGGTCTTCGGGTGTTGTCCCTGACACCTCTGGACGGAACCAAAAAGTCCAGAACTCCAATTGGCGCCCAACATGGGGCGACGTCATTCGGTACCGGTCCAAAAGCCTGAAGAGTTCGATAAGCTTCGTGTGAAGATTCCAGAGGGAGGCGCCCCACTTCATCGATCCCAGCATATCGCAAAAGTGGCCCGACGTTCTCTTCCACGAGGGTTCCCGTTCGGACGGCTGCAGTGGTCCGCTGCCTTGACTGTCGCCCTGTCTTGGACCCGAGGTGCAGACCTTAGTACGGCAAGACGAGACGGGTTTCTCCTTGGTGACGTCTTCAGTGCCTCAGTTAAGTATTAAGTGGTTGCTAGTTGGTTACTTCGTAAGGGTTTGCTCCTGTTTGGATAATCCTTTTAGTTCTTGGTTTGGTTTGGTTTCGTAGGATTATCACTGGTTGTTCTAATTACGATAATCATTTGGTTTAGTTTGGGTATCGATACATTTGTTCGCTTTGGTAGGCCTAAGTTCTTGGTTCGAGTGCGCACCTTTGTTTGTGTCTGTTCTGTGTTTCCGGATTATAAAATGGTAAGTCGGAAAAATTGTATGTTGTCGTGTTTTGGTTGCAACAGGGATTCCCGGTTGGAGGACTCATGTCTGGTTCCTCCGATTGGAACTCCTCTTTATGATCTGTACTGTAAGCATGGTGTGGGTCCTATATCTTATAACGAGGTGTGGATCCGATATACCGAGAAAGACGGTGTCCTTAGTTGGCCACTTCATGGTAGTTTTGAGCCCGAAATTCTTGATAATTTAGAAATGAAATTATTTAAGAAGAAAGCCCGGCCGGCAATGTTTGATTCTTTCCGTTATTGGCGAAAAGAATCCAAACAGAGAGAAACTAAAAAGTTAAAGAAAGAACAGAAAGAGCAAGAGTTGACTTTAGAACAGTCTGCCAAGCAGCTGCAACTCAACGAATCTGAGAAAGCGATGGAGGTGGCCAATAGAGAGCGTAATCTAGCGATAGACAAGTGCTATCCTGCCTTGCCATCGAGTACAGCTAAGATAGTAGAGGACCCCGAAAAGGATCCCCTGTTATCTTACTTGTTACGGTCACCCCCACCGTATGCACAGGGTGCTACAGCTCCACCCTTGCCGAATGTTCAATTACCGGTTGCTGGACAGCCTGGTATACCTGCCCCTGCTCCCCTGAATCAAGCTCCTGTACTTCCTGTGGTCAATATTAATGTTCCTCCGGCACCCCCTCTTCCAGGGTTGCCGGCTCCTTTGCCTATGCCTGTACCGCTAATACCTGTTGTTTCACAAGCTGCTTTGCCTGCTACCCCTACTGTCGCTGTCTCTTCTGTCCCGACTACTACTCTTCTTCAAACTTCTGCAAGCTATATGACTCCGCTTTCTGTTCGTCTGAGAATCACTGATTCTGTCACTAATATTCTACCTCCCTTTTACAAAACCTTGATTAGGAGTCCTGTCTCTGACTCCGTTCAGAGACGTAGTCAGCTTCCTAGTAGTGAAGAACGTGGAATATTAGACTCCACTGCCCTTAGGTGGATTTCGAAAGTTGGGAGGTATAGTGTGCGAGATGTATTAGATACATTCATGCAATGGAAGGAACCGACACAGCGCTATGTGTTTGATGTCATGTGCTCCCTTTTACGTGAAGAATGGGAAGAGAGCGAATCTGAACAGGTACCGGATGAATTAATCCAAGTTCAACAAAAATTTGCTGCAGGTATGATAGTTGGTCAGGAGATAAAAGAAGCATTGGAAATAATTTTAGATTTTAGATTCGATCCTTCCCTTCGTTCACCAAGAGAGTTAGAGAAACGCAGTACGAAGCAGAATCGACAATATCCTATGAGGGAGGTTCCTCCGATATGGCGCGAAGCTGTGCAAGCTGATGCAGTGAATGGTATTGCTGCCGCTCCGGCCCAATTCCAAAGAGTGTGGATACACATTCCGTGGAAACGAGCCGAAGTGTTAGCAGTAAAACAGGCCTTGCCAGATCCGCGTAAGAATCCAGCCGGATACTACAAAGAGTTAGCGCAGACAGTTGAAGCTTGCGTAATGAATTTAGCGGACATTGACATGTTATTTGGCAATGTAGTACCACAACCAATTTGGGCTAAAATTCGTAAAGAAAATCATCCAGTTGCCCTAGGTGGTGATTGGGCAGCTATAATAGCGGCAGATGGTCAACAAATAGGTGGTTCTAAAACCCGAACCTCTAATTGCTGATTTGCCCGGTAAAATAATCGATTTAATGAAGACTCTGATGCCAGCATTGCGCGTTAACTGGGACAAGTTGTCCGCATGCAGGCAGAAAAAGGACGAAAGTGTCTCCGACTTTTTCACAAGGTTTGAAGAAACTTTCGTAGATCACAGTGGTCAGGATATGAGCACGGAAGGAGGACAGAGACTATTTGTAGATAAATTTGTACACAATCTGTTACCAGAGCTCAGTAATAAATTAAAAGATTCTGAAAGTGCGTGGGCTGTCTCTACGACTGCGCAAATACTTGCAACTGCCCAGTATTATGAAAATAGGGATAAAGAAGAGAAGGAAAAGTCAGATAAGAAAACGAAAGATTTAAAAACCAAAGTTCTTTTGCAACAGGCATATCCGCCTCGCATGAATCAGACTAACACACAGCAAGGGTCATATCAGAGGACAGATTATGGTTCTCAGAGACCGCAATACCAATGGAATCAGTGTGCTTACTGCAAGAAGGAGGGTCATTATAAGAATGAGTGTCCAGTATTAGCACAAAATAATGCTGCAGCAGCTCAGAGAGGTCGTGGTGGTTCTATGCAAAATTCTAGAGGTCGAGGACGAGGTGCTATGCCTCCACAAACGAATGATCGCCCTTCTAATTATTTTGATCAGCGAAATGGACAGTCTGCCCAACCAAATAGATCTCAACAGTATCACGTTGAAGACTACTGTGAAGTTAGTGAGGAATTTCAGCAAAATGAGTACTAGGACAGCCATGGACAAAGAGAGGGAGTAGTATCAGTTCCAGTAGATCAGAGTGGGCCTCATGTCGCAGTAGCAACATCAGGTGTAGTCGAACCGTTTCTGTTGGATACTGGTGCAGCAAAAAGTTCTATCATACATGCGAAATTCCCTGACGCACCTTTGTCTGGCTTAACAAATGTTTCTGTAGGTTTTTCAGGCGCCCCTGATTACAACCCCGTATCTGGTCCTTTGTCTATTTCTGTTGGACCCCGTCAATTGAAAGCACCCTTGATTTTGACGACTGGTTGTAATGAAAATCTGCTTGGTTTAGACTTGTTAAAACGCCTGTACGCGACTCTGTACTGTTCTCCTTCAGGAGTACAGCTTACATTGGACAAGAGAATCATCTCTCTGTTGTACTTGTCAATGGATGCGCTCCCACCAGAGCTGCGTTCTCTCCCTGATTCTCTTTGGGCGACTGGTCCTAACGACGTAGGTCTTTTAGAAATTCCACCATATGTAGTCACTTTGAAGGCGAATGTAAAATTTCCACGAATCCCACAATACAAGATCTCTAGTGAAGGTGAACGTGCGCTTTTATTGATTGTGCAAGATTTGATCAAGAAAGACGTAGTAGAAGAAACTAGAGGAAATGTCTGTAACAGTCCTGTATTGCCAATTCTGAAATGCACTGATCCTTCAAAGCCTCCAGTCTATAGATTTGTAATCGATCTTAGAGAGGTTAACAAAATTGTGATCCCACAGTTTCCTGTGGTTCCAGACATTACTGCATTGTTAACGTTGATTCCTGCTACAGCCATATGGTTTTCAGTTATCGACTTGAAGAACGCCTTTTTCAGCATTCCGATAGCCGAGGAAAGCAGAGATATTTTCGGCTTCTCTTTAGGAGGCCGAAGCTTCAGGTTTAAACGTGCTCCACAAGGCTATTGTGAGAGCCCATCCATCTACAGCCAGGCATTAAAAAGTCAGTTAGATTCCTTTGTACTTCCTCCTGGTTCTGCTTTAGTGCAATATGTCGATGATCTTCTAGTGGCTGCCAATGACAAGGAAACTTGCAAAGCAGCTACAATTTCCTTATTGCATCATTTGTCCAATTTAAATCACAAGGTGTCACCTTCGAAAATGCAATACTGTTGTCAAGAAGTGACCTACCTAGGTCATCTCTTGTCAAAGGAGGGAAGAAGGTTGACCCCAGAGAGAATAAAAGCAATTATTCAGATAAATGTTCCTAGCACACAGAGAGAAGTGCGTGCCTTTTTAGGTATTACCTCATACTGTAGGCAATGGATCCCACATTTTTCTCTTTTGGCAAAACCGTTGGTGGCTTTGACTGGGAAAGGTGTTCCGAGTCCGGTGCCATGGTCTGCCGAATGTCAGCAAAGTTTTTCTGAGTTACGAAATGCATTGTGTTCAGCTCCTGTATTGGGTACACCCGACTACAGCAAGCCATTCACACTCTATGTTCACGAGAGAGAAGGTTGCGCGTTGAGTGTTCTGACGCAACGATTTGGTGATAAACAACGCCCTTGTGCGTATTTTTCATCAACATTAGAACCGGTAGCCAGAGCGTTGCCTAGTTGCTTGAGAGCTACAGCAGCAGCTGCAGCGTCCATTCGACAATCTGCTGGTTTGGTCATGAACAACATGCTAGTGGTCATGGTTCCTCATGCTGTGGACACACTAATGAACCGAACCAAGACACAGCACCTTACCAGTGCTAGATTATCAGGCTACGAGCTGACACTGCTAGCGAGTCATATTCAGATCAAAAGATGCAATGTATTGAATCCAGCAACATTGTTGCCGACTAGTCAGGAGTCGAGTGATTCGGAACCACATGACTGTTGTTTCAGAACCGAGGAAGAGACAAAAGGACGGATTGATCTTAAAGACACTCCGTTACTAGATCCAGATGGCACGTTGTATGTTGATGGGTCTTGTTTCAAATTGGAGAATGGTGATGTAACAGCTGCTTACGCAGTAACGACTTTGAGTACGATTGTGGAGACTGCAAGAGTGAGTCAGAATTCTGCCCAAGCTGCAGAATTAATCGCATTGACTAGAGCGTGTGTTTTAGCTAAGGGAAAGAGAGTGAATGTGTTCACAGATAGTCCGTACGCGTTCGGCGTAGCCCATAGTTTTGGCCGCTTGTGGAAAGAGAGAGGTTTCATTCCGTCCCATGGGACTAAGATTCAGCATGGTCAGCTAGTTAATGACTTGTTGGAATCTCTAACCTTGCCGACTGAAGTTGCGATTGTGAAGTGCAGTGCTCATCGAGCAATCACGGATGATGTTGGTCGTGGAAATGCTTTTGCTGATGAGACCGCTAAACAGACAGCTAGAAATACGATGAGTAGAATGTATGTTGCAACATCTGCAAGATGGATTACTGAGTCTGGAATGTGTGAGGATACAGTGGAAAGTGGGAAAGCAATTCAGAAAGAAGCGACTGAGGAGGAAAAGCTTGCATGGAAAGAGAATACGGGTAAATTGGACTCGAGTGGGTGTTGGATCGATTTGTCGGAACAGCAGCGTTGGATGTTGCCTGATGCGTATGTGCTTGCAGTAGTAACGATGGCGCATGGAGCAGCGCACATCAGTTCTAAAGGGATTTGTAAGATGTTGGCTCCAGTCTGGAAAAATGATGGAATTAGTAAGTGTGCAGAAAGAGTGGTGAGAAATTGCATGATATGCCTGATGCATAATCCTGGCAAGGGAATACCCACACCCGCTGGTCACTTCGCTCCTCCTTCTTGCCCCTTCGAAGTGATCCAGTTAGACTTCATTCACATGGATTGTTGCAATAATCTTAAGTACGTCCTAGTGGTAGTCTGTGCTTTTTCAAGGTGGATCGAAGCATATCCACTAAAGGACAATACTGCCTTGTCCACTGCCAAAATCCTTCTCAAGGAATACTTCCCCAGGTTCGGCATGCCACGGATTGTATGGTCAGATAATGGAAGTGAATTCGTAGGGAAAGTTATGCAGAGTGTGTGTGCAGGCTTAGGGATAAAGCAAAAGTTCCACAGTGCGAATCACCCCCAGTCTGCTGGTTTAGTGGAAGGCTACAATGGCACCCTCAAGCTGAAACTGGTCAAGATACAAGCCTCCACGGGTTTGTCCTGGCCAGATGCACTACCTTTGGCTCTGTTATCCACAAGAGCGACTGTACATTCTCGAGTAGGGCTTAGCCCTTATGAGATTGTATTCGGTCGACCTGCGAATATCTGGGGGATACCTAGACCGAAGGAATTTAAGCAGCTGGAATATCCAATGCTAATTGATTACCTTTTCGACTTGACTGCTAAATTGAGTCTTATTCACCAACAGGTTTTCGATGCATTGCCAAAGCCACCGGAGAGTCCAGGTCATCAGCTGAAACCCGGTGATCAAGTCGTCATAAGGAACTTTGGACGGACAAGAAATCTCCAACCCAAATTCGTCGGACCATTCCAGGTCCTGTTGGCAACGAGGACTGCTATATGTGTGGCTGGCAGAAAGAACTGGATCCATGCGACGCATGCAAAACGTGTACCCCTTCCACTTCCTTATGATAACTGGGTGAAAAAAGGAATCGGTGCTTCTGAAACTGAACCAGTTCCTAAATACATTCCTTTCAGCGATGCAGAACTGATTACTGATTCACCGAACTCTGACTCCCCTTCTGAAACTGCTCCTTTGGACTCCTAACATTTGTTCTCTGCATCAAAAGAACATTTGCCATCTGCGAACTTGAACATTGCCACCCCTGCTGAAAATAGACTGTTTCCGGATCAAACAACGCCAGGAAAATTGAGATACAACCTACGATCTCATTCAAAAAACTAATAAAGCAGGAAACTGCCTATTTTTCATATTTCAATTTGATACATTGCCTCCAGCCAGCCAGGAAGTTTGCTAATATTTTGTATTTTTCTATGTTGTTTTAATTGCCTTGCCGTCTGGGTAGCCGTAGGGTCGTGGCTGTGTGCCTAGTTGAATCTGCGGGGGCCAGACACAAGGTCAGCCTTTCTGTTAGTTCTGGGAACTTCCAGGGCTGATAGAGGCATTTTCAACTACGTACACATCATCAGTGGTCGTGAGCGGTTGTAGAAGATGGAGCTTCCTGAGCTGCACCGAGAGAATGTAATTTATGTTTGCAGAAATAGACTTTACAAGATTCTTCATAACAAATGTTTTCTGATGCAATGTGCAATTACGTTTTTGATAGTTTTAATAACGTTGGTGGGTGGAATCATCTTTGGTATGCATTTAATTTTTACACCGGTAACAACCACAGTGCCTCCCCTTGATCTTGTTTCTTCTACTGTTGCTTCTTATCATTCTTTTCACTCGTTCCCTGAACATGAGCAAGCTCGACGCTCAGAATTCATAAATAACACTTTTGTACAACTCTTGCATCAACACCAACTGGTAGTTAACACAACAGACTGCTGGGTATGTGGTTTGATACCCCACACTATGGATAAAGGCATTCCCTATCTGGTCTTGCCTTTTAGCTATAATGGATCATGTCGGGCCTTCCAAACTGTATTTGTCTATGCTCTCGAAACCTATCCCCCGCGTCCTCCACGCTCCGCTAAGTATACATCCGTTAATAAAGCCTTGATAAAGGGAATAACTGACATGATTAAAGACGTCAATAACTCCCCATCTGTCCCTAGAGATGAACTATGAGTTTATCTGAGTTGGAATTCTACGGAGTATAGTATTAGTTTGAGTGAAAGCAAGCGTAAAAGCTCAACTCCAGTCTGGGTCGTACCTCACCGAGGTCAATTCTGCTTGCAAGGAAATGGGAGAAATCCAAGAGCTCGGCTAGGGAGGAGTGACTGTGTTGAGACTTACGTGTATCCGTCGAACTCCTCCCCTGCCTTCCTAACTGCTAAGGGTACCTACTTCATCTGTCAGGATAGAGCATATACATTGCTGCCTGCTGACTTTTCAGGTTCATGCTATATTGCTCGACTGTTGCCTCCTACGTACACTGCTTCCCCAGATTATCACAAGACCAGAGTAGCAAGAGGTGTTTTCAGCAAGGAAGATACCGCTGGTCAGGAAGCTGGAGACTTCTTCAAAGGTTTCCTTCCGTTCTGGGGGCCTATGGCCAATAGTAGAAATCTACGTCAGCTAACACGGGTAGTTGAATCTACTATTACAGAAACTGCTGGTGCCCTTAGTAACTTAACAGCTGAGCTCCAGGCGGATCGTCTCATGACGTTGCAGAACCGTATGGTTCTAGACGTAATACTTGCAGATCGAGGTGGGGTATGCAGAATGATCCAATCGAGCTGCTGTGTTTTTATTCCCAATAATGCTCCGACTGTATATGAAGCGATCTCTAAGCTACACAAGATTTCTGACTCTATTCATGTAGACAAGGGAAATTGGTCCTTAATGGAGTGGCTTTGGACTCTACTATCAGCGTGGAGATGGAAGGCTCTGATGGTCGTTGGTATCATCCTAATATTCCTATTCTCGTGCTGCCTTATTATCCAATGTGGTCCCGCTTTGTGTAGCCTCTGTGCTGCAACCTGTTTTAGAAAACCACCTGTGTTTGGAGACAAGGTACGAGAAAGGATGATGATGCAACAACATATCACTGACCTAATGAACATCGAGATAGACTCTGATATAGACTGAGTAATTGCCTATGTAAGGGCAAAAGGAGGGTCTGAGGTTCCGTGACGATTTGAACCCGTGTTTTCAACATTGTCGTAAACTCATAATTTTTGTATCAGTGAACCGCAAATGATCCATTTAGCATATCCTGGTGTTTGCGCTATGCTACGAGCAAGAGCACTCCTGTTATAAACACATTTCTGATTTACCCATGGCATCCATCTTAGATTACGGCAGCCATTTTGTATTCTTGCCCTCACATAGTCAATGGACACGCAGTGACCTCTTTCACTTAAGGACACGTAAGCTTTAGCCGACGATTCACCTTGCTAGTGACACGTGCACCTTAGGACAGAAAACGCTATGGCTGCATGACTCGGCAGAAGCTGCCTCCCCAGCCTGAGGCCAGTCCTGCTATACTGGTTCTCGTGTTCATTGGCCTGATCATGATTAGGCGGCCGAAGCTAGTAGCCTTGCCCATTTATGACCCACAAACATCTCTTATCCTGCTTTTCTATCTTCTGCACCTGGCTCTGCTCCTTTCCTTCTGGGCCTTTATTAGGGGGAGGTAACGAAATTTACGATGAGGCGGTCCGGCTCTTGAATGAAAAGTTGACATGGGATTATGATGGAACAGTGGGAACCCCTCGTTCGTAATGTTTTGACATCAGATATTGTTGACGATTCTTGTGTAACGCCAAATATTTATTGTTTAGGACATGAAGGTTTAGAAATGTACTAGCATGTAAAGAATTTGCCCCAAGCTGAAAATTTAGTATTTAAGGAGCAACCCACTTTGTACAAATCGAACAGGCTCCTAGATTCTGCCCGTGTGTAGTTTCTGTGACTTCTGTGTCCCTGCAGTAATAAACCTTTGGTCTTTGACGCCACCATCGAGAAGCCCGTGTTTCTGTTTATTTGTGCACCGAGACAGGTAGAACTCAGGGGTCTTCGGGTGTTGTCCCTGACACCTCTGGACGGAACCAAAAAGTCCAGAACTCCAACTGCCCCTGTGATGTAGCTCGCCACCCCAAAACATATCACAGTGGATCCTAACATTTGTAAATAAACCAGGGCTGGTCTAACCTGATTAAAATTACAACCTCTTAATAGTGGGAGAATACATTTCTTTCGCTGTGGTACATAAAATTTACAAAAGAAAATCATGTGGATGACCTTTTGCTCCAAATTATTATCACACGTTCACGGCCCCAGCATCCCACATTTAGCAAACCCCCCGGGAAAAGATAGCAGCCAAGGGAGGATACCATGTTTGAACCTTACAAGTAAAAACAGGTGGAATGGCTTATTTATGTATGTCAGGTACGGCTGGATATCTCTCCCTGCACTTAACATAACAAATTTTCTAACCGAAGGTTTAGCCAATTCCTCCTCTTCCCTCTTTACATCCAACCTGTTTATAAACTGGGATTTTACTGCTTTAATCATGATTTTACTTAAAGCCATCGGGTTTGTAAACAAGTTATTGCTACCCATTAAGTCCAGTTGAGTTTTAATGTTCCGGATCCATGGTATAGCCATGGCCTTGTCTAGGGACATACAGTCCTGGATAATTAATTGATTTAATCTCGGCACTGGCAGGGACCAGATTCTCAACCACCCTAGTATCGGAGCTACAGCAATCTGATCAGAAATATAACCAGCCCCCAGGTCTTTGTGCACAATAAACGATGCTGCTAATTGAGGGAGCGATAGGATTTTCCTGAAGAAAACATTTTCTGCCATTTGAATCTCGCTTGAGTTAGTGTAGCCCCACACCTCACTCCCATACAACACCATGGGCAAGCATTTGGCGTTGTAGATTTTCATAATGGCCGGTAAAGGCTTACAGCCGAATCGTTTAGCAGTGCCCAACAGGGCACCTGTGGCCCTCGCTATTATGTTTTTTTTCAGCGCCAGCTACTATGCCCACGATCTTTTGTCATCAGAAACAATACCCAGGTATGGGAAGGTTTGTAGTTTACTGAGCTCCTGCCTCTTGCAGACAAACAAAGCCCTTTTTGCCCGTTTACTGCCTATCGACATGGCGTGCGATTTTTTTAAATTGTTTTTTAGATCCAAGGAGTCCATAAAATTAATAAAGCAGTCTAACAATGATTGTAGGCCTCGAGCAGTCCTGGCTACAAACACAACATGATCGGAGTATAGTAGTGCCGGGATCTTTTTTTGGCCAACCCTGGGGATGTCCTTACATGATGAAATTAGTGCTTCACCTAGCTTGTTTATATAGAGTGTAAACAGTAAGGGAGAAAGTATACACCCTTGCCTAACCTCTCTCTTTAATAGGCAAGCTCCCGTCCTCATTATAGCGAACTGCCACGCTAGTATCTTTGTGCATATCGGCTAGGAAGGATATCAGTACAGGGTCTAATCCTGTGTCCGACAGGGCAATCCAAAGTTTCTGGCAGTTTACCAGGTCGAAAGCAGTGGACAAATCCATAAACGCTAGATGTATGTCCCCCTGCTTTGCGACCGTGTACTTTCCAATAAGAAGGTGTAAGTTAAGGCATTGCCCGGCAGTACCTCTTCCTTTTTGGAATCCGTACTGCAGGTCAGAAATTACTGCATTTGCATCCAACCAATTTGTCAGCCGCTCCAGGACTACTTTCCCCATTATTTTGGCAGCTGAGTCCAAAAGAGAGATCGGGCGATAACACGCCGGATCCTCTCTTGAGTCCTTTTTAAATATTGGGACAATGACTGCTTTACCCCAAGACACTAGGGGACCCGATGTAGTAACTGCATTAAAAACAGAAGTTAAAACCTTTGCCCATAAATGAGAGTCTGCCCCATAGAGGTCTACCGGCACCCCGTCCGGGCCGGGTGCTTTCCCATGTGCTGTGGACTCAATGACCTTCAGCACTTCCACTTCTGTGATTTGTATTCTCCCTGGCTGGGTGAGATCGCCTTGGGTCATAGAAGATGAATTCATTATTTCAGCGTAGAGGTCACTATAGTGTTTAACCCACTGGTGAAATGAGGCAGTCCTGATTTATGTTTTCTGTTTCATTAAATAGGGGGCTGTTAATCACCTTCCAAAATTGAGTGCTACTTTTCAGTACACTCACTTTGGTAAGTTCCTCCCAAGCCATATCTTTTAACTCCAGTTTTCTCCCTTTAATGGCCTTTTTATAGGCCCTTCTTGCCTCCGCAACCTTCTTTGAATCCTTGCCAGGCTCTTTAAGCACCTCTAAAAGTGCCTCGTGGGTGTCGCTGCAAGCTTGGTTAAGCCAGCTTTTTAGTTTCTTAGGCCTTATTTTGCTTTTCCTAGTCAGGGTTGCAGCTACCTGTACTGTAATACGGTTAAAAGCAGCCAAAATGCCCATTGGGACTGAATTACCATCTAAGCAGGTGGTCAGATCCGTGTTGTTACTACTGTACAGGTTTTCCAGAAAATCACCAAGAGTGATGACCTCCCACCTTAACCTACGGCCTTGGCTTTTGGAGACTATATTGGAATTTAAAATAGTAGATGTGGCACATTCAGTGTTGAGTGCCTTAATATTTATGGTCAATGTAAGTGGGTTGTGGTCACTAAAGCCTCTCCGGGTTACAATGAAGGGACCTAGTGAATCCCTCAGAATGCATGACACAAAAATGTAGTCAATTGTAGACTCAATACCTTGGCCATTGAAAGTTGGAACAAGGTGCTGATTATCCCCTTGCACTGGGGCAAACAAGTAATATGATGATAAAACACTCTCCAGATAGACCCCACTCCTAGTGTGCTCAAAATGGGTATTCCCAAATGGGTCTTCCTCAGAATCCATGTTCTCTAAACAATGCATGTGACAAACATGAGTATTAAAATCACCAAGGACTAACAAATAATAAAACATAGTCTTGTGTTCCTCATAATCCTCCAAGAACCCAGATAATGCTCGTAAATGTTCTAGCTCATCAATCCTGGTAAAGGAATTATAAAAGTTTACCACTAGGATATTTGGCAGGTTGTCGCCCTCCAGTCTTACTGCCAAAATATTTGGAGAGCTTGTCCCTACTACTACAACTTTGTATAGTTGTTTCAAACTAAGTAACAACAGAAGGCCGCCCTTAGATCTCCCCATTGTAGATGGAATTGCAAATTTAGTGAATGATTGATAACCATCCACGTAATAATTTTCCGTAGCTTCCCATGTTTCCTGCAAAGCAATAACATGGTAAGCTGCGAGAAAAGCCTCCCAGATAATGTCCCCTCTATGTGATCTTAGCCCGGCAATATTCCAGGACAGGATCGCAATATTATTCACGGGCGCGGCGAGACTTAGTCCATTAGTGTCCTGATTCCCTGTTGGCAATCTACCAGTTACTGCTTGGTTGCCATCGCCGTGTCCCTCAATGGGGCACGTTATTCTAATTTCCCGCCTATCGGCCTCCCCCCTTGATATATCACTTATAGAAGGCTCACATTGCATATTGTCTCCCTCCCTGGACAAGAGAGTTAAAACTCCATCACTGGTTTGTATGGGGATATCGACCACTAAACCACTGTCATCACATTTTACTCCTGGTCCCATGGTCGGGCCCACCCTACAGCCATCCACTAGGTTGGCCATTCTCCATTCGACGTTGTCACCATCCCACAGTCAATCATTCATATTCAGTGAACTTAACACCTCATGTCTATTAGACAGGACAGTGATACTCGGCGGACAAACCAGCTGTGTTCTAAGTCCCCTCTCACTAGTTTCTTCCATATTGACTGGGGGGTAAAAGAACCTGAGTGGTAGTACATTGACAGTGTCCGGGTGAATCCTTACCGATCCTACCAGTTTAAAAATATGGTCGACCAGTGTGGGGCAACTAAAACTGATCACCACCCAATCCCCCTTCAGAGTCTTCTTGGTTTGGCCCACCCAAGGTGTCCTCCTCACCATTTTAAAGTTTTTAAACAAATGGTCCCCTAGTACTGTTTTGGTGCTCAGGTAATGTAATGCCCTATTTTTGGTAGTACTCCAGTGCTCCTCTCTTCCATCCTGCACTTTCCCTACATTAGCCAAAATCACAGTGTAGGGACATGCTTCTGGAGGGAGATGCAACACTCTTTCTCTCGGGTACCTCTGCTCCGGGGGGCTAATTTTCCCTACAAGGCCTCTAGGACCCGTCTTTATTCCCTGACTTACTCCCTTCCCTGCAGCGATGGGCGGCATAATTGATGCTGCTACGGGGTGTGCATGGGGTACTTTGGGTGTAGTGGTCAGCAACCGTTCTGCCCGATTAATTACTGTGGTTGCAACCACACACGTGGGCAGTACCTAGAGTGCCATTACTCCCAAGACTGATGCATTTTTGTCCAGCAATATGGTTTTCAATTCTAGTTAATCTGCCCTCTATTTGCTCTAACTTCACCATAACCGGTGAGATAAGTGCCCCCAGAAGATCTTTCATGGCCTTCATAAACTCCGCCATGTTGCCCTCTAAAATATTTTCAAGTTTAGCTCCCTCATGGGATATGTCCCCCTTAGTCCTCAATTCTTCACCCAGATTTAAAACATTGCCCACATGATCGTCACACCCAATTTCAGGAATTTGTTTGTTCCTAGGCTGTTTTGCCTGTTGCTTGCTACCCCTTGGTGCATTACTGGCTTTTCTCTTTCCCATAAAGATTTTCCTTCACTGGCTGCTGCCACTCGTAGCTGTCTAGTACATAATATTACAGGGGAAGGCAATACACCAATTGACAGGAGATACCTCTGTGGTGATAGATAGGCTCAAATCCAGTACAGCTCCAATTTGAACCGGGGGACCTGGGAGGACCAGGCTTGGGGTGATAGAATTGGGCATCTCTGTATTAGTACTTGTGTGAGGGTTTTGGGTTTTGGAGGGTGGATCTAGTGATAGTCTACATTCCACGAGCTCAATTTCCTTCGCCACTGCAGTCTCTGCTCGTTTTAGGAAAGCGTCCAAAGTCCCGACCCCTCCCACACCCTTTAACAGTAGATTTTGCCATGAGATGGTGACAGGATAAATCTCCGCAACCCACAGGTACTCCCGTGTGCAGTCGGCTACTAGAATCAAGAATATACTTTACTATGGTTGGAAATCCACGCCTTACAATCCACTGAGAAGGTCCAGCTGTAGTAGAAGGGGAGGGGGCCCAGCCCAGCCTCTTGCGGCCTCTGTGAGCCTAAGAGGGCACGCCCTTTGCCCGGGGCCACCCGCGCGCGGTCCCGCGACACGGGAGGGGCAGCTTCCTTTTATGCGCCTCCGGGCACCAAAGTCTCAGGCTGTAGGCGGAGTCCCCAGCCAGCAAAGGATGCTGGGCGCTGTAGTTAGCCCTCTTCCCACTCGGCGACCGTGTTAGCAACAGCAGCAGCGGGGGAGAGCGGCAGTGCCAACGGGACCCCGGCGGTGTCAGCGGGACCCGTAACAGCAAGCAAGTCAGTTCAAATATGCCCCCAGTAGAGGATATCGAGTGATTTTAGTGCATGCAAATTCCCTTAGAAATTCAAGTGATGGTTCATCGAAAACAAGGACATAGTTCAGTTAATACACTTTGGCTACCGAGACCCGAGCAAAATCAACTGCGATTGATATGTACTAATGTTCACTGATCGGTAACAATGCAGGTAAATCAATTATTTGAAAAAATATATGCATTCAATAATTTCAGTATAAAAATTGGAACAATTGACGATGCCTTCAAATAAGTACAACATTTCTGTCATTATTGTTGCCACAATCAATAAAGAGCAGCACAGAGAGGTGGCAGCAACTATATACCTGGGGTCCCACAGGGGGAAGGCAGCGACAGAGTGATGCCTTGGATATCAAGTGCAGAGTAGGCAGTAGCTATGGTTAGTATGGGCACTCTGTGAGTTGCCAGCTCCCTCAGCCTGTGTGGCAGACAGCATCTCAATCTCAGCAGCACGCAGTAGGTGCAGGCAGCACACCTAGATGGGATACATTACCTGACTGCACCCTGAACTGCACTCCAACTTGTAAATAGACCAAGCAGGCAGCTTCTAAGAGAACAGGCCCTCCACCTGCCTGGGACAAGACCATGTCTGCAACCTGGACCGGTGCAGTGAGCAGACAGTACTTCCAACCTAGATATGCACACAGTAATTCAAATACAGAAGGAGCTTTTAAGTATTTCAAAAAAATTGCTATCACAATTCAGTGTAAAAAGTCCAAAAGAAGATCTTCAAGATGCATGATGTCAAGTTTTTTTCTTTATTCAGTCAAATCATCAATATCAGCCAACTTGAAAAACAGTTAATACTTTTGACAGCAAATGCATTTCGTCCCCATCCGGGCTGCAAAGTAAAGAGTACAAAATCAAAAGTCCGACCATAAATATCTATGATGTACATTACAGCTTATAAACATATAAATCAACAAGTGCGGATGGTATCATCGACTGGAGCATTAAACTCCTACTCTGCCTATATAACAATCGTAGAAAATTTCGTTAATCTAAACAACATAACAGAGCTACATTAATACAATAGAAAAAGAACATAGCAAAACATTCATTATTGCAGATAGTAGGTTTTCAACTATAAGTTATCTATCTTAGTTTATCCCTGGCTATTGTAATGTGGTCACGGACGGTCCCGTACCCGGAGGGGTGGACGTGGACCGCCTATTGTATATATATCCAGGTGACCTGATGTCTTAATTAGGGGGAGGGGTTTTGGTTTGAATAAAAGAGACCCGGTGTGACCAGGATGGTGGGCAGACTACTTCCTGTGTCCTGTTTCTACTTACTGATCCGTAACATTTTAGCAACGAAGGGGAGTGGTGTTTCTGAGTGTCCTGCTCCTGTTTTTCCAGGAGGTTTTGCCTCTTTCTGCTGCTGCTGCCGGTGTTGTTGTGTGGAGTTTCCCCGTTTTTCGGGGTTTCGCTCTGCTGTGCTCTCCACCATGCTTCGCTGTGTCCAGGGGGGCATGACCTGCCGGTGATGTGCTGAGTGTTGGAGCAGGCCGGGTGGTTCACAGCGTCAGGAGGCGTCTCGTTGCTGTTTGCTGGTGTGGGGGATGTAGCTGCCTTGTAGTGTCCCAGACGGCTTTCTGTGTTGCTGATGCTCGTCGCCCTGCTGGGTATGGAGATTGCTCCTCATCGCTGTTTGGGTGCAGGGCACCTGTGAATCGGGTGGGAGCCCGGCCCTGTGGAGGTGCTCCTGCTGTCTTCGCTATTTGCACTATTGGGGCCCCCCCACGGTGTGGACGGGTGCGCAGAGGCATCTCCTTTGCCAATATCGGCTGTGGACTTAGCTGGTGTGGGACTTTGTGTGCCTGGCAGGTGAGCTGGGTTTCTGGGTTCCTTTTTGCCAGTACCTGGTCTGTGTGGTGTGTCCGGCATGGTGGTGCCATGTCGGCCGTCCCTCCTGTGAAACATTTCCTGGTGGATGGACCTCCACCTCCCCAGGCGGCCCGATGGAAGGAATGGGTGGACCGTTTAGAGACTTATTTTGATGCAATTGACTTGCAGGAGGAGCGACGGTGCCCAATGCTGTTGCATTTCGGGGGAGCGGCTATTCATCGTTTAGGGCGGTGTTACGGCGGGATTTTTGATCTCTTATCAGATCGCTATAGATCTAGATCCCAACTCAGGTCGACTGAACCTTTGTTACCTGTCATAGAGTAAAAAGCAATCCACTACTAGGTTAATAAGTTTAAGACTTTGCACAACTCTGAAGAACCACTTACTACGAATAAGTTTTAAAAGTTTTATTATAAAGCCAAAAATAACTGGAGATACAAACATCTCAATATAAGGTTCAAAAGATACACTGGCATTAGTACAAACATGAATTCTCTAAATGCTTTTAGGTGACAGAAGAATATCACCAAAACTAATTCAAAGATCATCAAGGTAGCAAGAATAGACACAAGTTGTAACTTGTGCGACATATACAAAAGGGAAGGAAAATCCAAATTAGACTGCCCCTACACTAGACTAAGTGACATCCCTACTTAGCAAGATCTTAGCCTAAAAAGGTGTCAGCCATAGTGACTTCCAAAGAAGATCACTCACTTTCCCTTAGTCTTTGTTGTAAATCTGTGCATCGCAGTTATGCGCTATCTGCCTACCCATCCGCTCTCTTAGGTTCCTCAGGCCATCTGTTCTACCTCCACCCAGGGGTGCTGTCCCTAATACAAAATCACAATTACAGTAGAAACGCCCCTCAGAGACGCCCCTCACGTACACCCCTCACGTGGTGTCGGTTCTGGCTTTTTCCATGCTGATACTCCTCTGGGCTCATTGTTAGCGTTGACCTTGCTTCTCAGGCTCTTCTCCGGCAAGACGGTACCCCCCAGGAAATTCCTGAACCCTCCTCCAGGCCTGTGCCTGTCTCCCAGAGCAGAGCTCTATTCATCACACACTTGATTTGAACCCCCTCCCACCTGCAAACAGACACCCATGAAGTGGGCCCCAAATTACGGCCTCCAGCTTATCTCACAAGTCGTAAACCTTCGAGCATGGTCCACGATTTATGCTTAACACGACCTGATTCTAACTAGCACATGCAGATCAAAAGAAACAACCTTATCTCTTCAGGCCTACTAGAATTACATGAAACGGGCCTGTGCACACTATGAACCTTTATTTCTCAGCCTAAACAGTATTCTAACTTATTACGCACAACTGGTTATAGGGAACACTTCTATAAAACGTATATTTTCAGTTCTATGATCAATAATACTTTGAATTATGACAACAGTAATCCATATCATGTGAAATTGTAAAGGCATGTATTCTTTCTCAGTGAACTGCCATGAGGCCTACACATTTCTACGTTTAGCAGCATTACATTCTCCTCTGCAACAGCCACATAACAAGGAATTTAATATCATTCTAACATCTCTAAACACTCCTACATTAGCTTTTCATACTGATATATGCACTCTGTATTAATTAAACAATCTTATATGTATGCACTCTATAAATTCGACACTCTTATATGTTCCTTTAACTAGACTGGTGCAACGTGCTTGTAAATATGGTGCACCTCTACATTTTACTTGATTTGCGCTCTCTCAGTTCCCCCCTTTGATGACCTTTAGAGGTCATCACCATCACAACACCATCCCTGAGGGTATGAATTGAATCAAACAGAACTCGTTGCAGTGCTCCCTCGCTTCATCATCTCTAGAGCCCTCAGACTCCTGTACTGGTTATCCTGCATCGCAGCGAACCTCTGCTCCTGCTCTCTCATGGATCTTTGCAACCTATTTGATCTATACCATTGATACAGCCACACCAAACCCCACAATGTGATTACACAAATCGCTATTATGATGATAGGTTTCAGTATGTACCAAATGAAACCCTTCCCTAGGTTGGAAAACCAACCTCCAACTTTACCCATTCCATGACCCACTTTTTCCCACACATTCACCTGTGTCAGATCCTCAATCTCATGATGAATTTCAGTGATGTTCTGTATATATTTTTCAAGAGGTTTTGAATTGTCTGGAATGTAAGTGCAACATTCCTGGACCTTCAAAGCCTTACAGACTCCTCCCTCTTTGGCTAACAGAACGTCTAGAGCAAGTTGGTTCTGGAAAACCATTGCCCTTATCGATTGCATTTCTCCCTCCACCAGAATTAGTGATCTAGCAGTACTGGCAGATAACCTATCTACAACTGTTGCCAATCTCCTAATCTTGACATCATTCAGTATTATCCCTAAAAGAGGGAACATAGCACCAAATACATCTCCAATTACCTCATCATTGCTTACATTCCTTCTCCCTCTGGATTGAGTTCCTCCCTCTATGAATACTAGATCCTTAGAATGGTATATTTTGGGGAAGACAATTGCTAAATAACATGATCCGTACCAATTATTCGGTAGTTTCACGTATGCATTTCTTCCACAGACAAAATATACATTCGGGATCACCTGCATTCCCTTCAAGAAATCCTTTGTATAGTATTCTATTTGGAAAGCATGTTCACAACTTACTTCTCCCACAAACACATTCTCATAGTAGGTTTTACCCCTGTATATACATAGTTTCCCTCTTTGCACTCGATCTAAAGCTATTGGACCATTACTACCCTTCCTTTTGTGTGACTTTTCCTCCTCGGTCCAATCTGTTTTCCATTGGCCCGAAGCCTTTAGGATCTTCTGCCTCCTATATCGATCATCCACCTGCCCTATAAACTTTTTCTCATTTTCTGACACTTTACAAGTCAAATTATTTCTTCGGGCATATGAAGTATCCAGCGTTCTCCAAGGAATGAAAAATTTCCTTAATCGATCTTCACTCATAATAATCCCACTTGTTCATGTGCTTGTAGGCCGGGACCTCTGGTAAAACAGCATCAAAGTTTGAAAAATAATACTCAAAGCTATCGCGTCCATAAAATATACTAAGCAACAAACTACATGTGATTCCATAAGTCAATGGAAGATGATGGTACCTAATACCTTCGACTACAGAGGCTGGCATTTGCATGCAGACATAGCAGTCCTTTGCATCCATAGCATCAATGTATTCATAAAGTAATTTAGCATATGCATTTGATTTGAAATTTCCTTGTGATTCATCTACGTGCAACCTACGAGCTTCTGCTGCTAGCAAAGCTTTATCTTTCTCTGTATTGTCCCCCCTTTGACCAGCAGTAGTAGGTTTCAGTATCACTATAACTTTTGCTTCTTTTGTTGCCTTCTCTTCATTTTCATGTCCCACTATATATGATACAGTAACTACTAAAACTATAAGAAAAATGACTCCCACTAAAAGTGTGCCTACCATGCATTTTGCCTCGCGGTTCGGGTTGCCGGCCTCCATGATCTCAAGACAGTATAGTTCTATTTTTCTGCCACAACACAAAGTCTCTTTTCTTTGCTCCTTCAACAGTGTTTTCTTTGCTTATTCGGTCTTTTCGAACCATACCTGGAAATTGATAATCCCTTTTGCAAGATCAGTCTTTTGAATTATAGCAACAGACAACCCTAGCCCTTCTCCGTCCACTAAATAGAAAAGTCCCTAAATTTCTTCTTCTTCCACTTGGCGCTAGGTTATCTCTCAATCTGTTTATTTACAAAGTCTTAAACAGTCTGTAATCATGCGTGTTCCAGCGGCTCTAATCACGTATTCTAAAATTTCTAAGCGAAGAATGATCTCCTCCAGTGCTGGTATCGTTGGACCAAAAGTCGGAAATTCTACTCTGTTTAAAATCAGTTCTCTTATTCTGCTCAGATAAGGAGGATTGGGGACAGTGAGTGTCAGCAACCCTTCGATCTCAAGTCCAGGTACCAACAACACTACTTCCAATGTTATGATTTGGTCAGTACTGGTCACTGTCACTTCCCTCACCCTCAGGAGTGGCGTATCTTCTGCAGGGCACTCGCACCCTCCTTGATCTTCTTGGACCCTCCTGTTCTTTATTCTGTGCACCTTCGTCCAGATCTGAGTCTTCAGATATAGGAGCAAGAGTTCTCTCTGGAGTTGGCTTCAAGCTCAGCCTCATCTTCCTTTTAGGCCAACTAGCTTCTCCACTCCTTGTTCTCCTATTCCTTGTCCTCACACTCAGTTCTTGATCACTTTTGACTTGATCAGTGTCTGAGCCGTATTCACAGCAACTTTCTCCTTCTGTGGCAACTTCAGTTTCACTGTCGTCTTGTCTTTCTTCCGCTTGATCTGAAGCACTCCCAGCTTCCACCGACACCCCCACAGCTTGACAGATCCCCTCTAGTGGTTCGCCGTCCACAGCTGGATTTTCATCTGTGAGAGGAGCTGTTTCTTCCAGGAGTGTTGGAACTCTTCGAGTACGGGAGGCGTGAATCCAATTTGGCAGCCCTCCACACTTCACGGCGGTATTCGTTGTCAGAATTATCTGGTAGGGCCCCTTCCAGCGCACGTCTAGGCAGTTCTTCCAGACGTGCTTCTTCACCAGCACCCAGTCACCAGGGCACAGGTCATGACATAGGTCTCTGGAAGATGGAATTTCAGCAGCCTGCACCTGAAGAGACACAGAATGAATGACATCAGAAAGTCCCTTGCAATTATCCAGGATCAGATCATCTGTGATATTCAACAAAGCTGTAGTTGGAACAGATGGAAGTCTCATTGCCCTCCCCATTAGAACCTCATGTGGGGAGAGGCCTGTTCTCCTGTCTGGTGTGCTACGCATACTCATGAGTACCAAGGGCAGGGCATCAGGCCAGCTTAAGGACGTCGATGAACACACTTTGGCCATTCAGGATTTTATAGTTCCATTTATCTGCTCCACGATCCCCGAAGCCTCTGGTCGATAGCTACAGTGCAACTTTTGATCAATATTTAATGCAGAGCAAAGCATCTTCACAACTTCACTGTTGAAATGTGTCCCTCTGTCTGATTCCAAAGAGGTCGGCACCCCGAAGTGTGGTATTAACTCTCTAAGCAACAACTTTGCTACTGTGAGTGTATCGCACCTGCGTGTAGGGTATGCCTCGACCCATCTGGAAAATATGCATACAACCACCAGAACATACCTGAGGCGGTTGCTTATTGGCATCTCAATAAAGTCTAATTGCATTCGGTTGAAAGGCCCACCAGACCTCCCAATGTGACTCAATGTAACTGGTGTCCTTTTCCCTACGTTCAATTGCTGACATGTTACACACCTTTGACACACTGCTTCTGCGGCAACTCTGAAAGTTGGGTTATACCAAGTCTGCCTAAATACCCGCAGCATGGCATCTCTTCCTAAATGTACTGGACCATGTATCTGTCGTGCCATTGGACTCACTAATTCATTCGGTAATACTGCCCTTCCATCTGCTGAAATCCACAAATCCATTTCACTTTTTACACAACCTGCAGTTTCCCATGTCTTTTTCTCAAAATCTGATGCGCTCTCTTGCATGTCTTTTAAATCATCTCAAGTATCAACTGTTTCTAGCATCATGTTTAACTCTGTCTTTTCCTGTGTCCCACCCACTTCCACTTCCGTGAAAGAGTACCCTTGCTCCGCAGAGTAGCGAGCAACCTCGTCGGCATAACGATTTCCTTGGGACACAAAATCTGTACCTTTGGTGTGTGCTGCACATTTAACAATGGCAATTGCTGCCAGACCTTGTAACGCTTCTAACAATAGTCGCACAAACTCCCCATTTCGAAAAGGCGAACCTGAAGAAGTCATGTAACCGCTCTGAGACCACAATTTCCCAAAGTCATGAACTACACCGAAACCATATTGGCTATCCGTGTAAATGGTGACTCGAATTTTGCTACCTGCTAAACAGGCACGTGTCAATGCAATGATTTCAGCTACCTGAGCGGAGTGTACTCCTTCCAGGCAAGCGGCTTCCACAACTCCAGTAATGGTGCAAACAGCATAAGCTGCTCTCAACTGACCAGTATCGTCTCTTACACATGAGCCATCAACAAAGAAAATTTCATCAGGGTCAGTCAACGGCTCATCCACAATATCTGGTCTTGGCTTGGTGCAAAGTTCAGTCACATCAAGGCAATCGTGATCTTCACATTCTTCGTCTTCTATATCATTAGGAAGTGGCATCAAAGTGGCAGGATTCAAAACAGAGCACCTCTTAAGGGTCACGTTCTCCGCAGCAAGAATAACTTGCTCGTAGCGCGTGAGCCTATTATTGGTCAAGTGCTGTGTCTTGGTCCTGGTCATTAACAGTTCTACAGAATGAGGTACATACACAACTAATTGATGTCCCATCACAATGCTTTCACACATTTCAATGCTGACACCCGTTGCAGCAACGGATTTGAGACACCCGGGCAACGCTGCGGCTACTGGGTCTAAAGTAGCCGAAAAATATGCAACTGGTCTACGGGCATTTCCATGAATTTGTGCTAGGACTGACAAAGCACAACCTTCTCTTTCGCAACAGTAAAGTGAAAATGGTTTTTCATAATCAGGCATTCCCAAAGCTGGAGTACCGCACAAGTCCTCTCTCAGCTGTAGGAACGACATCAAACAATCCTTGTCCCATGGTACCGGATCGCTCACCTCCTTGTGCGTCAGTTTTTGTAAGGGTTTTGCTTTCAGGGAAAAGTTAGCTATCCACTGTCGGCAATAACCAACCATTCCTTGAAACATCCTGACCTCTCTTTGTGTCGTAGGCGAATTCATCTTCATGATCGCCTCTATCCTGTCTGGTGACACCTTCCGCTTTCCTTTTTCAATTCGGTGACCCAAGTACTGTACTTCTGTCAGACAGTACTGCAATTTGCTCGGAGACACCTTATGCCCATTTTCAGCTAAATGGTTCAGCAAGGAGATGGTGTCTATCTTACAAGCTTCTTCTGTTCCTGACGCAACAAGTAGGTCGTCTATGTACTGAACTAGAACCGAGTTCTGTGGTAGTACTAGACTTTCAAGATTTTTCTTCAGTAGCTGGTTGAAAATCGATGGGCTTTCTGTATACCCCTGTGGGATACGACACCATGTTAGGACACGATTTTCCAGCTTAAATGCAAAAAGAAACTGGCTCTCCTCATCTAATGGAATTGAAAAGAAAGCCTGGCAAAGATCTATCACTGTGAACCACTCAGCTTGGAATGGTATCTGAAACAATATCACTGATGGATTCGGTACCACTGGACAACATGAAAGAACTATGTCATTAACCCTCGGAGATCCTGTACTATTCTAAATTTCCTGCTAGGTTTCTGCAAACCCATAATCGGGGAGTTGCATGGACTACCCAGAATTTCCTTCAGTATTCCCTGCTTAATCATGGAGTCGATCACGGGTTTTATTCCTGCAATCGTCTCCGGGGTCAATTTGTATTGAGGCGTTCTTGGATATTCAACGTTTGGTTTTATCATGATTTTCACTGGTTCTACTCCTTTAATCAATCCTATCTCTTCTCCAGTGAAATCCCATACTTCAGATGACACAGTATCTCTTAAGTCCCAACGGAGCTCTTCCACCGCCAGGGTAGGATACAGTTCTACGCATACTCTTGAATTTGCAACTTTAAAGGTGGCATCATCGTTGTTAGCCTGTACCTCTACTCCCTGAGGCATGCAGTATATTGTGCAATTTAGTTTGCACAATAAGTCTCTTCCTAACAGACACACAGGGCTAAAATTACATACTACAAACTGATGTTCATCGCTGTAGTTTCCTATTCTCACTAGCACTGGTTCCGTCAAAGGGTTAGTCATTCTCCTATTTGCGACTCCTACCACTTGAATTGTTTCCCCCGACATTGGCAGATCCGGAACCACGGCTGATCTCAAAGTTGATCGAGTAGCTCCGGTATCTACTAAGAATGTTGTAGGACACCCCACCACCTCAGCCTCAACAAACGGTCCTCTTTGGTCCACCTCTAGAACTGCCCCGAGGGTACAGTCCTCCTCTCTACTCACACGCCATCCAGTCAGTGGATCAACGTAGTAACACTCTTCTCCTCCTACTAAAAGAGGAATTTGTCTATAGTCTTGCCCCCTGTCGTAATCTTTGGTGGTTGCGGGAACTGAGCTTGAGGAGCCGAAGTCCCCCCTTTGGCCACCTTACCCTTTGGTACTGTCACCCCTTGGACTGGAATGGTCTGAACTTCCTTCTCCTCTACTTCCAGTTCTCCGTTTTCAGGGTTATAGGGACACTCGCGTTTCAAATGTCCCACCTGGTGACACTGGTGACACTTTGTCGTCTTTTTCAATGTAGCAAAGTCTATTCTAGGTCTCGGATTTTCCTCGTTGTCCCTATTCTGACTATTTGATCTCCTTCCCATCGTCCCTGTTCCCTGTTGCTGCTGTCCACCCTTTCCAGCCTACTGCATCTGAACCATCATCAACTTCTCCTTAAGTTTCTTTGCTTTGGAATCTATTTCACCTCTGCAATACCTTGCGTATCTCAAAATTTCATCCAATGGTTTGTTTTGCCAGCAAATTAAGTGTTGCTGAATCGTCAAACAAATATCAGGTCTCAACCCCAAAACGAACTTCGATACAAACTGCCCTATGTCTTTGGGATCCATTACATCTAATCCACTGTATTGTTTGAACGTTTTCAGCAATCGCTCATAAAACTCATGGACTGTCTCCTTGGGTTCCTGTCTAGTTCGGTCTATTTTCACCCAATCTATATCCTGCGGTGGCACCTTCTCTTTCAGCCATGTCATCACCTTTTCATATTTTATCATTACTCTTTCTGACGGACTATTAGTACAAGCATCTCTTTTTGGTTCTGCTGTGGGCCATTCGACACTAACTTTGCATGCTGTCCACAAGTCTCCTGGGACCACAATGTCGAATAAAGTGTTCAAATCAATCCACAGTACTTTTGAAATCTTTACAAACCTCTCTACCTGTTTGTACCATTCTACAGGATTCTCTCTTAACTTCGGAAATAAATTGGTAAAGGCAGCCAAATCTCCCCTACTCCAGGGCACATGTACATAACTCCCATTCGCTATTTCTCGCAAAGGGAATGCCTCCATCCGCAGTGGCCCTCCCTCCGGGGACATCACAATCGCGCTTCGCCTGACAGTCCCTTTCTTGGACCACCTTTCTTCCCATTTATCCAGATCTCTCCATGCTCTTATTCCTGTGATCAGTTCCCTTATGTGTGTTTTTAATCCAATTATCCTCCTCTCATCCAGGTCCTGATCTGAACAATGCAACCTATGGTTACCCTGTAATGCCTTTGTTCTCGACAAGTCTACCATATACTTGTCTGCCAGTTCAGACAATTTCTCGTGAGTTGCTCTTGCCTTTCGAGTAATATCCTTTGCTATAAACAGCAGCTCATCTTGCTCGTACACGTCAATCCTTTCTAAAGGCAACGCACCATCTATTATCTCATCCAGGTCAGATTTTAAACTGGTCACATCGAGCCTTTTTGCCTTTATCACAGCTTTCAGTGTGCTGTCTCTAGAGAGCCCATTTATGTCTCTCCCATCACAGCTCTGAGTCCTACGTCTGGGCTCAGGCGTGTTATGGGGAGTCCTCCCATGCTCCCATCTCTCCAGGTCCCATGCAGTTCTATCCTCTCTTGGTGTATGGTGAAACACTTCTCTACTCCCCATAGTCCCACATTTCCCATTCTGCCTGGTTTCTCTAGGTGCATGGTAAGACACTCCATTATTCCCCATGCTTTCGCAATTCCCCTGCTGTCCATGATCGCTCGACGCATGGCAAGACCCTTCGCGGCTCCCCATGTTCCTGCGATCCCGCTCCTGCCCATGATCGCTTGACGCATGGTGAGACACCTCGTGGCTCCCCATGTTCCTGCGATTCCAATGCTGTATGTTATCGCCAGGTGCATGGAGGGTGCACTTAAAGCTATCCCTGTACTCTTGCGTCCTTCGGTTTCCCTCACTGTGAATGAGACGAGACGCCCCTCCACACTCTGTACTTCTACCTTCTCGCTCCTGCCTACTTCCACCATGGATATGACGGGTAGCTCCTCTACTCTCCTGACTCTTACCGTCCCACTCCTGACCGCTTTCGCTAGCCCCGCAGTGAGACAATGTCCCATTGCCTCGACTTTCCCATTCAGCTTCCGCTCTTGACCTGTTACTCTGTGTTTCTATGGCAGCATCCCATTCCCTCAAGTCAGCCCTCAACTCCTTAAAGGATTTCGGCCATGGTCCTCTCAGATCCATCGGTCCTCTCTGACCCCCCTGTTCTGTTATGGGATCCACTGCTGAATCCAATGGGGTGCTCCATTTTATCGGTCCTGGCAATTGCCTCCAGGCATTTGTCATGTTGTTCCTCCTTTCCATTTCAGCTCTTTCTCTGTCTAGCCGTACCTGTTCCTCCTCTTGCACTTTCTCTGGGTTATAAACCGACACTATAGGACCTATGGTAACGGGTACTTGAAGAGCATCTGGCAATCCATGAGACTCAACACACTCCGTTGCTGGCACCTTCTGTACCACAAACCTTCCGACTACCCTCTGTACAGGACTAGGTTGAGGTGTTTCCTCACCTTTGGTAGGTACCCAATCCGTTAGAGGGAGTGGTCTATTCTCCTCTATGCCAAACCTATCTTCCCTTGGGAGCTCGATACCTTCCATCTCCCTATTGTACGGAGGCGGTCTATCTATCAACAACCTACTTATTAGGCCATCCTCTGACTCGCTCTCGTCATCCTCCTCTGGGGTTCTCTTTTCTCCTGTAACCTCTCTCACTGGGTACAACTTATCCACTTCAATAGTCTGTACCCTCCATTTCTTGGTTTCCGCATCCCATTTGGCATCTTGTACTGCTCTTACTGATCGTCTCACCCTTTCTTGACGCCTGTTCTGATTCCTGTCGTGCGCCGCCCTAATCCACGCATTAAGGGCCTCAAACTGTGTTGGTCTAGGCAAAGGTCTCAATGAAGACATAACTGCTTTTAGCTGGTGCAACACTTCTAATCTAAACGTTCCGTATTTCGGAAAAGTCAGTTCCTCGTTCCCTTCTGTAATCTTACTCCAAGTACCAAGACACAGTATAGTATACAACCCAACATTCGTAGCCATATAATGAGCTGGTGTACCCTCCGGCGGGGCCTCTTCCCCGTAATAAGATTCTCTCCTTTTTCTCTTAAAGATCGCTCTCAAGCATTTAAAACACTTCATGTTCAAAATCTACAAATTTTTCCCTATTTCCCTGCGTTCGTTTACTTCCTGATGACAATCCACCAATCCCAGCGCGGCTCTCGCTAACCGGCCTATCCCAGCGCGGCTTCACACCAACCGGCCTATCACAGCGCGGTTCGCGTCAACCGGCCTATCACAGCGCGGCTCCACACCAACCGGCCTATCACAGCGCGGTTCGCGTCAACCGGCCTATCACAGCGCGGCTCCACACCAACCGGCCTATCACAGCGCGGTTTGCGTCAACCGGCCTATCACAGCGCGGCTCCACACCAACCGGCCTATCACAGCGCGGTTTGCGTCAACCGGCCTATCACAGCGCGGCTCTCTCTGACGTCACTCGTCTCCCCTTCGCAGCAGTTCCCCTCCTCTCTCAGCTCGTCTCTCGGTCATGCATGCGTCCCATTCATACCCTGAAAAATTATTACTTCCGACCAAGCGATCACTTTCCTTGACTGTACGCCCACAGTATAACTGTAATTGTCACCTTAACTGACGAAATGTCTTTCCGTGAACGTCCAGACAATCGCCTTGACTGATAGGTTACTTACACACAGTAACTTCCGACCTGCGTCCGTTACCCATACACTCACTCTTGCGTTCCCCCTATCACGGTCCTGCGGGCGATCAATGGTACCTAATGACCCCCTTTACAATGGTCGACAATTACTCTGGATGTTCGATACACCCGAACCACTTAAGCTCTTCTCTGAACTTAAGATTTTCACCAGGTTGCGCGCGCTCACAACCCTCCCTCAATCACACTACAGGCATTCAACTCCGCATGACATTACAATACAGATACAACACAAAACACCGCAATCTGACAACGCATGACCCTTATTATACTCACTCTCGTCCAACTCTGCTGCTTTTCTCTCGCACCGTCAGCACCTTCTTCGGCAGGCAATTCTTCTGCTGCTCATCTCTCGATCTCTAGGGGCCTCAGGGTAATCTTAACCTAGTCTAGATCATCTTCCTCTAGAAGGTAACCATCCTTATCTGCTACCAACTGTTACAGCGGGATTTTTGATCTCTTATCAGATCGCTATAGATCTAGATCCCAACTCAGGTCGACTGAACCTTTGTTACCTGTCATAGAGTAAAAAGCAATCCACTATTAGGTTAATCAGTTTAAGACTTTGCACAACTCTGAAGAATCACTTACTACGAATAAGTTTTAAAAGTTTTATTATAAAGCCCAAAATAACTGGAGATACAAACATCTCAATATAAGGTAAGATACGCTGGCATTAGTACAAACATGAATTCTCTAAATGCTCTTAGGCGACAGAAGAATATCACCAAAACTAATTCAAAGATCATCAAGGTTGCAAGAATAGACACAAGTTGTAACTTGTGCGACATTTACAAAAGGGAAGGAAAATCCAAATTAGACTGTCCCTACACTAGACTAAGTGACATCCCTACTTAGCAAGATCTTAACCTAAAAAGGTGTCAGCCGTACTGACTTCCAAAGAAGATCACTCACTTTCCCTTAGTCTTTGTTGTAAATCTGTGCATCGCAGTTATGCGCTATCTGCCTACCCATCCGCTCTCTTAGGTTCCTCAGGCCATCTGCTCTACCTCCACCCAGGGGTGCTGTCCCTAATACAAAATCACAATTACAGTAGAAACGCCCCTCAGAGACGCCCCTCACGTACACCCCTCAAGTGGTGTCGGTTCTGGCTTTTTCCATGCTGATACTCCTCTGGGCTCATTGTTAGCGTTGACCTTGCTTCTCAGGCTCTTCTCCGGCAAGACGGTACCCCCCAGGAAATTCCTGAACCCTCCTACAGGCCTGTGCCTGTCTCCCAGAACAGAGCTCTATTCATCACTCACTTGATTGGAACCCCCTCGCACCTGCAAACAGACACCCATGAAGTGGGCCCCAAATTCCGGCCTCCAGCTTATCTCACAAGTCATAAACCTTCGAGCATGGTCCACGATTTATGCTTAACACGACCTGATTCTAACTAGCACATGCAGATCAAAAGAAACAACCTTATCTCTTCAGGCCTACTAGAATTACATGAAACGGGCCTGTGCACACTATGAACCTTTATTTCTCAGCCTAAACAGTATTCTAACTTATTACGCACAACTGGTTATAGGGACCACTTCTATAAAACATATATTTTCAGTTCTATGATCAATAATACTTTGAATTATGACAACAGTAATCCATATCATGTGAAATTGTAAAAGCACGTATTCTTTCTCAGTGAACTGCCATGAGGCCTACACATTTCTACGTTTAGCAGCATTACATTCTCCTCTGCAACAGCCACATAACATGGAATTTAATATCATTCTAACATCTCTAAACACTCCTACATTAGCTTTTCATACTGATATATGCACTCTGTATTAATTAAACACTCTTATATGTATGCACTCTATAAATTCGACACTCTTATATGTTCCTTTAACTAGACTGGTGCAACGTGCTTGTAAATATGGTGCACCTCTTCATTTTACTTGATTTGCGCTCTCTCAGCGGTTAGTGATTGAAGGGGGACCACCATACACTTATGGAACTTTGAAGCAGGCCCGTACCGCACATTTTGAACCACTGGCTAATATGGATTATGTTCGATTTCTACTGCGTCAGGCCCGGCAGTTACCGGATGAGTCCGTGGATACATTCTATGCCCGTCTGCGTGAGTTGGCCAGTAATTGTACTCTGCCTGATGCTCAGGATGAGATCAGAGCCCAGTTTATACAGGGCTGTTCTTCCAGTAATTTGCGTGAAGCTATAATGCAGGTGCCAGGCATGTCGATGGCTGATATGTTGACCCGGGGCAGGTCTAAGGAACTTTCCAAGGTGCGAGCAGCTCATATGGAGGCGGCACTCCCGAAGGTAGTGAAAGTTGAGCCCTGACAGGAGGAAACAGCAGAATCAGGGGACAATGGAACGGACCCGGCATTGTTATGGTTGTGGGGGTCCTTTTCCTCATAAAGGGACATGTCCTGCGGTTGGGAAGAGATGTTCCTCTTGTAACAGGCTTAACCATTTTGCAAAGATGTGTGGTTCTGCCTCTGCCCGTGGTTCCACTCCTGGATCATCTGGTCAGGTGTGTGTTACTGCTCAGTTGCCGGCCGATGGAGACATGGATGATGATGATGTGGAGGAAACCATATATGTCATTCATGCTTTGCAACCTGGAGTTCATGAGAGGAAGGGTATCCCTAAGTGCCATGTGATGGTGGATGGTCACCAGGTGCCTGCTTTGATTAACACGGGTGCCTCAATAAATGTAATGGCTCAATCGATGATGCTTACATTGCCTGTTTCTCCTATTCTGACTTCGACTACTACAAAGGTCTTTGCTTATGGATCCTCTGAACCCTTTCTATTGGGGGTGTTTTTACTGCTGATGTGCCACATGGCTCTCATGTGATACGGACAAGGATAAATGTCACAACAGGGGGTCATGGAATGTTGTTGAGTTGTCGGACAGCCGAAAGTCTACAATTAGTTACTTTTGCTTTGAGATTGCATCAATGGAATGTGGAGGAGTTGTTGGCCCAGTTTTCATCTTTGTTTGATGGGATTGGCTGTTTAAAAGATCTTATGATCAAACTACATATTGATGATTCTATCCAGCCAGTCGCTTTACCCCATAGGAGAGTGGCTTGATATTGTGGTGGAGGTGAGTTGGTCATGTTGGTTTTCCAAGATGGATCTTCGTGCTGGTTACCATCAGCTGATGCTTGACTCCACTTCCCGTGCAATTACTACATTCTCTACGCATGTGGGTTTGCGGAGGTATAAACGGTTGGGTTTTGGAGTCTCCAGCGCTGCAGAAGTTTTTCAGGATACCATACGGGGGGTTCTCTCTGGCTTGGATGGTGTGATTAATGTAATCGACGACATTTTGGTGCATGCCCCTACTTTGGATGAGCATTTCTGTTGTCTAAAGGGTGTGTTTCAGTGTTTGGTGGACAATGGACTCTGCCTGCAATTTCTCTCTTCCCTCCCCTGGCTACACTATCAGAACGACTCACGTCCTGATTTCCCCTCCTTCACGCGGTCTACCATCCCCCTCGACCCTCCGAGCTGCTCTGATCAACTGCAGATCCCTGAGTAAACACGCCATTGACATCTGGCAGTCCCTTCGGGACAACGACTGGGATCTGCTTTTTTTGACCGAAACATGGCTAAATGACACCACGAATCCCGCCATTACCCTCGCACTTCCGGAGGGCTATAACATCATCTGTGCAAACAGACCCAACGGTAAATCCGGGGGTGGTGTTGCATTAATTCATAAATCCAAATGGACGGTCTCCCTTCCCCCATTTGACCAAATTGACAGCATTGAAGGTCTCCCCTTCAAAGTCCAAATCTCCCCATCCTCTTCTTGTTCTGGAATTCTTATTTACCACCCCCCGCATTCCAATGTCTCTCACTTACTGGCTCTGGCGGACTATCTCACTCAGCTTAGCACACGATACGCCAATTTCACCGCTCTAGGAGACTTTAATCTCCACGTCGATAACAATTCCTGCCCCCACAGCAGTAATTTCATTTCGACGCTAGCCGCTTGTAAGCTTGTCCAAACAGTTACCCTACCTACCCATAAAGCCGGTCATACTTTGGATCTGATCTGTTCCAATCTACCATCTATCCGAGTCACATCTCCCATCCCGGTTATATGGTCGGATCACTTCCTCATCCCTTTCGAGATTGACATCCCCTGCCACGCTAGACCTGCCATACCCCTAAATCATCAGGTAGAAACTGGAGTTGCATCACTCCTGAATCACTCCTGGGACACCTCAAAACCTTTCCTCCTTGTCTGTCATCCGATCCGGACATATTGATCGATAATCTGGACTCATGGATTACTCAGGCCTTGGATGCCTTAGCTCCCAGCAAACCCATAAAAACCTACAGGGCGACACCCTCCGCACCATGGTACTCTGATGAGCTGTGGCAGAAAAAGGCCTCTTGTAAATCCCTCGAACGCCTTTGGAGACTCAACTTCTCCCTTGACAGCAAAATTACCTACAAATCAGCCCTTAAAGAATATCGGAGAATGATTGAAAGACACAAACGTGATTTTCTGGCATCCCGAATCCAACTTGCCAGTAATGGCCCTAGGGAAATTTTCAACATAGTGAGATCCTTCACAAACCCCATTGCGCTGACTCGTACTCAGCCTGCCTCCCAGTCGCTTTGCGACAAACTCTCTAAATTCTTTGAGGATAAGATTGAGGACATCTACTCCTCTTTACCCCTCCCCAAAACCGCAGGGAAAAAAAAGAAACTTTCTACCCCCTCGCCCCAGCTACCTACCCTATTCGAATTTGACACCATATCAGAAGTAGACTCTCTGGACGAACTAACCAAATGCAAATCAGGCTCACCCAAAGACCCCTGGCCTGCCAAGCTCTATAAAAAACATGCACCCCTTCTCAACCCCTACCTCAATCTCATCTGTAATGATTCATTCAGAACGGGCTGTTTCCCTGCCAAATGGAAACATGCCTCCTTAGTTCCCATCCTAAAGAAACCCAACCTAGATCCAGACAATCCCAGTAATTACAGGCCTATTTCTCTCCTGCCTGCCCCAGCTAAGATCTTGGAAAGACTGGCACATTCCCAGCTGTCAAAATACATTGAAACCCATGGTCTTCTCCACGACTCCCAGCGCGGCTTTAGGTCGGGCCACAGCACCGAGTCGGCCCTTATCGAAATGGCCGACTCGGTGAGGTGGACGCTTGACCAAGGATCGAGGGCGGTGTTGGTGCTGCTGGATTTATCGGCAGCATTCGACACCGTCTCTCACAAAATCCTGCTGGAAAGACTGGAGGACCTTGGGCTGGGTGGTGCTGTCCTGAAATGGTTTTCATCCTACCTTTCGGACCGCACACAGCAGGTTTTCACACACCCTTTTTCTTCTCTGGCCAGACCACTCAAATGGGGAGTCCCACAGGGCTCTTCCCTGAGCCCGCTCCTTTTTAACGTGTATTTCACCCCTCTGGCCAAGCTGATTGCACAGACGGGGATCAAATCTACCTCCTACGCTGATGACATCCAGCTTCTTTTCACTTTCGATTCTCACTCTGCCTCTGCTTTTGATCCTTTGAAATCCTGTCTCAGGGACATCTCGAGCTGGATGGATACCAATTCCCTCCGGCTCAACGCCGGAAAAACAGAGATCCTTTTTTTCAACACATCATCCCCCTTGGATTCCAGTATATGGTGGCCAGAAGACTTGAGCCTAGCTCCCATCCCTAAAGACTCGGTGAGAAATCTCGGAGTCTGCTGGGACACTCAACTTAGCTTCAAAAATCAGGTGCAAACAGTAGCAACCTCCTGTTTCGCCAAGATTAGAATCATAAAACGCCTCATTAACTATCTGCCGGCAGACTGCCGTAAGACTGTGATCCAGGCCCTGATCATATCCCATCTTGATTATGCTAATGCTCTCTACCTTGGTATCACAGCGGGCCTCTGCCACAAGCTCCAGACGGTCCAAAACGCCGCCGCACGGCTGGTTGAGAGAATCCCGGCCAGACACCATATTACTCCTCATCTCCAAAAGTTACATTGGCTGTCCATAGCAAAAAGATGTGTATGTAAGGCCATGACTCTGGCCTTTCGAGCTTCAAAAGGCAAGGGATCGGCACACCTCAAAAACATTCTTCGACCTTATGCCAACTCCAGGACTCTACGGTCCAATACCCTCCATTTCCGGGAAACCCCCCGATTTAAATGATCTCGGGCCGGTGGCAAAACCTTTGAGGTCTGTACCTCTCAGTGCTGGAACAAACTTCCATTAGTCTTACGCACCTGTCAGACTGAATTAGTTTTCCGTAAATCCCTGAAAACACATCTGTTCTCCTCATAAATTTGGATATCTGCCCCTATGACCTCCCTTTGTTTTTCAGAGTTTCAGCGCCGGGACGCCCCGTTGGGGCCGCTGTGCGCTCTATAAATTTCTCAAATAATAATGGACTCACACTTCATAAAGAGAAATGTGAATTTCTGAAGACTGACATCTCTTTCTTTGGGTATTATTTTTCACAGGATGGTGTGTCACCCGATCCCATGACGGTGTGTGATATTCAGACTGCTCCCGCTCCCACTAAAGTGTCGGTGTGCTGAGTTTTATGGGGATAGAGAACTATTGTGGCTGTTTTATTCATGATCTCACTGATCTTACTGCTCTTTTAAGGCTAATGTTTCGTGGGATTGGGGCCCAACATAGGAATGTGCTTTTCGAGCCACAAAGCAGGCCCTTTCTGCGGATACCACTTTTTGGTACTTTAATCCTGCACTGGATTCTGAGTTGTCGGTGGATGCCAGTCCCGTGGGTTTGGGGGCTGTGCTTTCTCAGCGACAGAGCAATGGAGAATTGGCCCCAGTGGCGTATTCCAGTCGTGCATTGACTGCGTCTGAACAAAGGTATTCTCATATCGAGAAGGAGGCTATCGCCATTCATTGAGGGTATCGTCATTTCCATTTGTATTTATATGGTCAACCATTTGTCGTGCATACGGACCATAAGCCACTCATTCCGCTATTCATGGGCTCCTCATCTAAACCTCCCCCACGGATTGAGAAATGGATCTTGCAGTTACAGGATTATTGTCTTTCTGTCGTGTTTCGTCCTGGAACTTTTAATCATGCTGACTATCTTTCCCGGCACTTTCGTCCTGTACTCCTGGTGAGGAGTCTGATGCTGAGGATACAGAGGAGTATGTACTTTTGGTAGTGGAGTGGTCCAGACCTCTTCCTATTACCTTGGAGGAGATTTTGGCATCTACAAAACAGGATGAGTGTCTCCACCTTTGTATCACGGCTGTGTGTTCTGGAAAATTGAATATGCTGGTCGATTCTGCCAAATGTCATATGAAGGATGCTAGATCAACTTTGATATCTTTTTGTAAGAGGGCGGGTCTGATAAACAGGCGTGGAGGCGGTAGTGGTGGTTTAAAGGAAACAGGTTTATTGAATACAACGGATGAGGTAACGGGTGTAGGTAGGGAATCTTCGAACTTGTCGTCTTCTTCTTCCTCTGAGGTCCCCGGGGAGGTCTCTGGCGATGAAAGGGCTCGGGCGGTTTTCGTCAGGTCTTCAAGACGTGGCGGTTTGCCCCGGTGGCTCATAAGAGAAGGGAGATAAAGGAGGGTATCGTGAGAACTCTAAAGTAAGTTTATGAGACAGCAGTAATACCGTCACCACACCTTTCGTGACTAGGGACAAAAAGAAACCTGATAGGGTAACGTGTGGGGAAAGGGAAAGTGGGAACAAATAGTGATGAGGGAAGTTCAGGATATTGGCGGAAGCTATATTGTGCCTAGGCAGGTACTGAGTGCTCATAAATACGATCAGTCGCAGAGCTTAGGGCAAGACTCGACAAACGTGTACCGTGTCAAAAAGAAGTAGAGCTGTCAGGATGAACCGTATTATCAAGAACTGTAAACTACCCCGTACGGGTACTCGTGATTTGGCTTTACCCAATTGAATAGTGCCCTTAACTAGCAACGGTCATAAACACTCAATTTCCCTCCCCGTGTCTTCTTCCACCCGCTTCCGTATACAATTTTCCTTGAGTCGGTATCACTCACCAACCCTGCCGTAACTCTTCCTAGTTTCAGGGCCGCTCTCCAGCATCCACCGGACACCACCAGTCCTCGCACCAGCTGTCGTCTTCGACGTCCTGTTCGGGGCTGAACTGGGTCTCCTCGGGTCCCGCGTCTTCGGTCTCCTTCTGGGTACTCCTTTCTCCGTCTTCAACGTGGACCCTGATTGTTTCCACCCTTGTCTTTTTATGGCGTTCTGTGATTCATTCTGCCGTATCACCTCCGGGTTGATGCTCCTCCCCTTCCGGGATACGGTACTCGGCGTTCTCGCTTTCCTGAGAAGAAACAGTAAAGGATCGTGGGTGTTGCAGTCCATTGTTAGTCCACGGTAAGGTACGATTGTCGTCCAAACCGGTTACTTCCTCACACTTTTATAATGTGCGGGATGAACTGATTATGTCTCCGGAGGGATGTCTAATGAGGGGTCCACGGTTGGTGATCCCTGGTTGCCTCCAACAAAGAGTGGTGGATTTGGCCCATTTGGCTCACCAAGGGGTTGTGCGAACCAAATCCAGGTTGATGTGCAAGGTCTGGTTTTGTGGCCTTGATGCCTTGGTGGAGAATGCTGTATTCCGTTGTTCACTTTGTCAAGCTGTTGGGGCTGGTGATGTTCCTGCTACTATATTCGCAGAAGATATACCTTCATTTCCTTGGCAGCGAGCAAGTGCTGACTTTGGGTGTTTGCCAGATGGGTTTCATATGCTGGTGGTTATTAATGACTTTTCCAAATATCCAGAAGTTGAGTTGCTGGACACCAAAACTGCTTGCTGCACTATTCCTTTGTTTGAGAAGATCATGGCAACCCATGGTTTGTTCATTGAACTCCGTACTGATAATGGCCTCCATTTTCAAGTCAGGACTTTTCAGCCTATTTACGTTCCAGGGGTGTTCTTCAGAGGAAGGTTACTCCCTTGTGGCCTTAGGCCAATGGGGAGGCTGAGCGTTTTATGTGCACCCTTAATAATGCTATTCGGATTGCTGTGGCTGACCGTCAGGATCTGGACTTTGCTCTGTATGCTTTCTTGAGGGAATATCGGATGACTACTCATTCCACTACGAAGGTTAGTCCGATGTCCTTGTGCATGTACAGGCCAATGGGTGATTTTGTCCCACAGATGGAGGCAGTGTCCAGCGAACATGCTTTGGTCGCAGATGAACTGCAGAAACGGAAGATGAAGAATGACAAGGTCTCTTTCAGGCACGGGGCAAGAACTGGTTCTATTAAAGTGGGGGACACTGTGATGGTGCGGAATCGGCATTCGAAAGGAAAATTTAGTCTGCCCTTTGAGCCTAAACCTTGGATTGTCCAGTCCATTCATTGAACTGAGATTACTGCGGTGAGAAATGGATTGAGCATCTATTGGAATGTGTCCTTCTTCAAAGCTTACCGGACTCCGAGTGATACTCTGGTGGAGGACATTATAGCACCAAGTAGTGGTATTCTGTTTTCAGATGAAAAATCTGTAGATGGCATGGAACCAGATGGTGGGGGACTACCTCCTATAGTAGGAATATGCAAAGTAGGCATTCTCCTGGGTGAAAGGATGCTATACCAAATACAAAAGCTAAGAAATCTCCCCTTCGACCAATTTAAATCCACTTGGTCGTTATCTAAACTTGCACCGTATATATCGTGAATTCTGCTGCAACTGTTCTGTACAAAAACTAATTTATCTGTCAAACAATAAAAAATATCATGTGTCCTCAGTCAGCTTACTAAACTGTAAATATGTACAACTCTATTGCTTTAACTCCACTCTAAACATATACACCTGAATAACCCTCAGCTCACCTTATAGTCCCTAATTATTCGATTACCAAAAACTAGACCATATCCCAGAAGATTGGAAATCCCTTTTAGCACAAAATCCAGCTCTCAATTTTCAATGTATGCATAAATCCAACTGCATACAAAAAGAGTAAATATCAATATGATGAACACCTTTGTTTCTCTATTGTGTTACTGGACTACATTCCCCTTAAACTCACCTTTTAGTCCATTCTTTTTTGAATTCCAGAACTAGAACCATTTCCCAGATGATCAAATTCCTTGTGAGCACATTGTACTGCTCTCAATCCTCAGTGTCTTTCTAAATTAAACTGCATACCAGAAGAATAATTATCATTAAGATGAAAACCCGTTTCACTATATATAAAAAAATATATAAAATCCCCGAATATATCTAAACTAAATATATTAATATTATAAATCAACCTCTCCCCTTAGTTCAGACAACACCTATCTCGTTTAAAAAATCAAGCCTGTAATGCCTTGAAACAACCATACCATACCATACCTCTATGCATTTGGGCACAGAATATCGCCAGGCGTCTCCCTTCCGGCTCGATAAATCCGGAATGAGTCCTAAAGCCTGCCAACCTTAGTTTTAAATCCCCATGTGACCAATCAAAGAACACGTATCCTAAGTATTGACTCACATCACCCCAATCGCCGCAGTTCCTCAATTAAGGGCCGAGATGTTTCTTCTCTGGTCCACCAATGACGTATTGCATTACTAAACCTTCGCTGGTCCAATAATTGTGCATACTACCCTGTAACTTGCATCCACCAATTCACAAACAGGGTCTTATTGTGAACAAAATGTTCCCTCTCTAGTCCACCTGTGTCTATTGTCTCTACTCTAACTGCAATACCCCAAGTCAATATATTGTTTTGAAATCCACTCTTGATATTATTAGTTTAGAGCAAAGTCACTCGACCCGTCATTACTGACGAAACAAAACTCCATTCCTGTTAAGGAGTCATAACACTTTTTTTGCTTCCATTCGTCACAGATATATTTACGAGGTACCTGTTATGTTGTGGGCCCTAGGCCCACATGGTGTAGAAAGGACGACACGGACACAGGATATGAGACTGTGAATTAGCCCAGAGCACGTGCACTCAGGCTCTTTTATTTGCGGGGTCACCTGACTGGTGACACCCGTGTTGAATGGGTGAGGGGGTGTGTGTGTGGGCAAGCCCTCGGGGGAGTGGCTGGCAGAACCACTAGACTGTGTCCAGCAGGATACAACATTCCTCCCAAATTTTAATAAAACGAAAAACAACAAACAAGAGTCCAACCTATGGGAAGGAATGAGAAAAACAACTCAAATAAAAGAAGTCTCACTGTTCAGAGATGTAGCTCGCAGGACAGCGGTGGACAGGTGCAGCTGGGAGCACCCGGACGTCTTGGCACATGTCCATACTTTAACCAGGTATATCTGGGGACGAACACAGTGCTGATGATATCCAGACCTTTCAGCTTCGCTTCAGTTGATGGATGGTCCACCTACGTGATGTTCATTGGTCCAGCGTACTCTTGCTTTGAGGCAAAATAGTGTCTTATTGTTCCACATGGGTGCATCAGGAGCGTATAGATGAGCCCACTTTAACACACCAGCCAATTGTGTCACTTGATCCTTTGACGACAGTCTTGGCATTGTGTGATCTGTTAATTCTCTGTTGCAGGGCCTGGCTGCTTCCTGGAATCCATTAGTGTGGCAAAATAACATCCATCTTGCACGCTCTGGGAGGCCCCTTGGATGAGTTGCCCGGGACTGCATATGGGCTCTGACTCTGGAGCCACCGCCTCGTCACTTGTGCAAACTTCAGGAGTGGATGTATCTTGGTCAGAAACATGCTCTCGATACCATGATCAGGATATGGGCCGGTTAACAACAGATGGTCACTGTATCTTCAGATCCTCGCTTGCTCTGGAAAGTGGTGTGGGACTCCAGTTTTTGTTGTACTTGATGCTCCAAAGATGGTAGTGATGCACATGACAGATGATGGAGTGGATGCCAAGAGACGACTTGTACAACAGGTGGTGATGACTGGTAGTAAGTAGGGATGATTGGCGGATCTTTGCAGTCATGATCCTCGTCGGACACTTGGTGCAGCTTTTCTGATTTGGCACTTGTGTAAGCAGAACAGGGATGCCGTTTTCTTTACGCAGCCGGCAACACGTGGCTGACGGTCACTGAGAAGAATGACATCTCCACACCCCAATGGCTGGCGTGTGTTTGAAGGTGCACTCTGGTGAACTGCGTCCCTCTGTTGACTTTCACTGCACACCAGTTGTCATCTGCTTTCTTGTACTAGTACTATTACCATCCTATTTTTCCACTCATCTTTTCTGAAAATGCGGCGAGAAGGCCACGCAAACTTGTAGGGATCTCCTACTCACTCCGTCGTGTTCTCTGAGCTTTGCATTTTTTCCCATCACGAACCTCTCACCAGTCCTGTCAGGTAGAACGGGGTGTCTTCTACGGTGCGCCCACCAATTTCAGGGATGGTAGTGGATGTAGGAGTCCATTTTCTTGCGTCAGTAGTGGTGACACGCCACTCGGAGTGCTGGACTCTCCTCCTGCCTGCAATGGACTGTTGCACACCAAACTCTTAAGGCCATATCGGGGGCACTCCCTGAATAACATATACATGCGCCCCCTTGCCGAGATAGTTCACCCTTTTGACGTTCAAATTGTGTCTTACGCTGATGACACCCACTTGGTGGTAACTCTGAAGCACCCCTATACTCAATCAAGTGATCTAAGGGGTTGTATGCAGGCAGTATGCGCCTGGATGACCCAGTCTTATCTAAAACTCAACAGAGATAATACAGAGCTAATGGTACTGGGTAACCCCCCACAGAAATCCATTGACTCCATGTGGCCACCATCACTGGGCCCCGCCCCCTTAGCCAAGGACACCATTAAGAGCCTAGGAATCTGGATAGACAATACACTGACATTTAGCTACCAGGCAGTCAAAATATCTGCCACCTGCATGTGCATTTTGAGGCTCATCCGGAAGATCCTTCCGCTCTTCCCATTCAATCCTAGACAGATCATGGTCCAGGGCCTAATCCTCTCCCAGCTGGACTTTGGGAACGCCCTCTACTTAGGAGCCCCCCAACTAACTCTGAGAAAACTCCAGGTGATTCAAAACTGCGCTGCCCGCACTCTCTTGCGCATCCCCCACCGCCAGTCTGTGGAATCCGAACTAAAAGATCTCCACTGGCTGCCAGTGATGGAAAGAATCGACTTCAAAAGCATGTGTATTGCCCACCGTGCCTACTGGAGGAAATGAGCAACTCTGAACCACACCCTGATAACCCCCTACCATCCTAGCAGACAGCTTAGGTAGGCCCATACCTTCCAAGTCATTAATCCTAGGATTAGAAGAGAGAGGAGCGGAGGCAGAATGTTTTCAGTAAATGGGGCAAAGCTCTGGAACTCTTTTCCGATCTCCCTTCGCCTTGAACCTAACATTCTGCCTTTCCGGAAAAAACTAAAAACCCTTCTCTTCAGTAAATAACTCAGCCCCCTGCCACATACACCTGTCACTCATAAGCGCTAGGACGCCTGCAGGTAGCTATCGCGCTATACAAAAACTAAATCCAATCCAATAATCTCTGGCCCACTGCTGGGTGATGTTGGTGCAGGTGGGGTGATTACAATCTCTCTTCCTCCGGCTTTCGGGCCACACAGGCCCCCTCTACCCAGTCAACAGATCAGGGCTTGATCCATCACCGTTTTTTAGCTCACTGCACCATCCCAGCTCAGAACCTGGCTACATGCAAATTAGTCTGTCCCTGGCCCAGTGCATCATGGGAACAGGGCAGACCAAACTACCAAGCCAATTATTTTACTGGAAAGGAAACAAGCTTCCAAGGACCGGTTTCTGGCATTACAGCTGTCTTTGGCCCAGCTTGCTTGAATCCTGATGGTGCAGTGAGCAAGGGACTCACATCTGTGCATACCCTTCCACGCTTATGGTGGACAAAACAATTCAGAAAAAGGGGGTGGTGATGGACAGAGTATCTGAATTAAGCAGAACACTCCTACCCAGTCAACAGATCAGGGCTTGATCCATCACCATTTTTTAGTCACTGCACCATCCCAGCTTAGAACCTGGCTACATGCAAATTAGTCTGTCCCTGGCCCAGTGCATCATGGGAACAGGGCAGACCAAACTACCAAGCCAATTCTTTTACTGGAAAGGAAACAAGCTTCCGGGGACCGGTTTCTGGCTGCAGTGGTGGTGCAGTGAGCTAAAAAACGGTGATGGATCAAGCCCTGATCTGTTGACTGGGTAGGAGTGTTCTGCTTAATTCAGATACTCTGTCCATCACCACCCCTTTTCTGAATTGTTTTGTCCACCATAAGCGTGGAAGGGTATGCTCAGACATGAGTCCATTGCTCACTGCACCATCAGGATTCAAGCAAGCTGGGCCGAAGACGGCTGTAATGCCAGAAACCGGGCCCCGGAAGCTTGTTTCCTTTCCAGTAAAAGAATTGGCTTGGTAGTTTGGTCTGCCCTGTTCCCATGATGCACTGGGCCAGGGCCAGACTAATTTGCATGTAGCCAGGTTCTGAGCTGGGATGGTGCAGTGAGCTAAAAAACGGTGATGAATCAAGCCCTGATCTGTTGACTGGGTAGGAGTGTTCTGCTTAATTCAGATACTCTCTTGCGCATCCCCCACTGCCAATCTGTGAAATCCGAACTAAAAGATCTCCACTGGCTGCCAGTGAGGGAAAGAATCGACTTCAAAAGCATGTGTATTGCCCACTGTGCCTACTGGAGGAAATGAGCAACTCTGAACCACACCCTGATCACCCCCTCCCATCCTAGCAGACAGCTTAGGTAGGCCCATACCTTCCAAGTCATTAATGCTAGGATTAGAAGAGAGAGGAGCGGAGGCAGAATGTTTTCAGTAAATGGGGCAAAGCTCTGGAACTCTCTTCTGATCTCCCTTCGCCTTGAACCTAACATTCTGCCTTTCCGGAAAAAACTAAAAACCCTTCTCTTCAGTAGATAACTCAGCCCCCTGCCACATACACCTGTCACTCATAAGCACTAGGACGCCTGCAGGTAGCTATCGCGCTATACAAAAACTAAATCCAATCCAACCCAATCCAATAATCTCTGGCCCACTGCTGGTTGATGTTGGTGCTGGTGGGGTGATTACAATCTCTCTTCCTCCGGCTTTCGGGCCACACAGGCCCCCTCTCCCCTCTGGAAATCTCCCCGGTGTTTTGCAGATTGCGGGTAATCGCCTTTTCATCTCCACTTTTCTTTGCCTATGCTCTGGCATCAGTGGCGCTGCATACTTGCTTTCTTGCTGTAGTCACTTGCCACAAATAGTGTATATATTTGTCTATCTCTTTTCTGAGAAATATCAGTCAGGTTCTCTTTACTGCGACAGGACCATTCACCGCAATTTGGCGTGCAATGCTCGCTTTCCTCATCAGAGCTTGTCACTGTTGCTGTCTTCTTCTCTCAGGCCACTACACTTTCAGCTGTCCAGGGTAGGTAATTCTCTGGCTGAAGGCCTTGGCAGTGGCATCATGATAGCTCTGTGTATGGCAGCAGGGTGTCTCTCTCTCCTGGTCGGGGATCTCGTCTCTCTCCCCAAGCCTGGGGGTCTCTTCTTCTCTCCACCGGCCTGGGGGTCTCTTCTTCTCTCCGCCAGCCTGGGGGGGTCTCTTCTCTCCACTGGTCTGGGGGTTATCTTCTTCTCTCCACTGGCCTGGGGGGGTCTCTTCTCTCCACCGGCCTGGGGTGGGTCTCTTCTCTCCACCAGCCTGGGGGGTCTCTTCTGTGTGCCATGTATTCATGGGTTTCTCTCTCTCTCTGGTGCTGTCTTGCATACCTTCAGTGGCCCTTGATATCGAGCTGTTTGCAGGCTCCTGGCATTCTTGCACCTTTTCCTTGCAGTGGGGTGAGAAAACCACTGCGGGGCATGTGCACCGAGTACGTTCTCCTTGCACCTTTTCATGGGCTTGTTGCTTTTGCACTTTCCTGCTTGGCTGTTGGGCGCTCTTAATCCTTGGTGCTTTGTTTCTCATCTGGTTCGCTGGGCCACGCTTGGTCAGGGGGATCAGCAGTCTCTTGCTACAGTGCCTCAACAGAAATATAGAAAGTTGGTGCTGCTGTCTGATTAACAGGACCTTTGGAGAAAGTGAGACAGTCTCCTCTGTCCGGGAGATCAACGTTTCTTGTTTCTCATTGTGATAGCAACGGGCAGCTATCAGAGTCATTTGGTGTACTCAGCTTTCTCTCAGTTTTTCTTGTGTTCTGCTGCTGCTCCTGGCAGTGTTGCATTAATTGACACTTGAGGTCACTGCAGCCTACATAGTTTTTGTTGCTGGCTGTTACTTTGTAATTTGTAATTTGTAATTTGTAACTGTGTTTTGTATCGCGCCAACTCACCGACAGGTCTCAAAGCGCTACTGACCATGTACAGCAACAAAGATGGAATAAAGATGTAAAGGTGTCTGATCTAGCATCCGACTATTGAGATGGAAAAGCGTCTTTAAAGAGTAAAGTTTTCAGGGACTTCCTAAAGTGAAGAAGATTAGGTTCTCTGCGAAGCGCCTCCGGTAACTTATTCCAGATGGTAGGGGCCTGAACTGAAAAAGATCTGCCTCCTTTTGTTGTTAGCTTGAAGCGTGGACATGATAACAGAAATGATCCGGATGATCGCAGGGCGCGCTTAGGTTCATATATTTTAAGCCTTTCTTTTATGTAGGCTGGCGCCTGTCCGTGAACTGCTTTGTGACAGATACACATACTCTTGAATTCGACTCTCTGCGCTATAGGCAACCAATGTAGCCTATAGAGCAGAGGGGAGGCATGAGTCCTCCTCGGCAATCCAAAGATCAGGCGTGCTGCATCATTCAGGATAACCTGAAGACGGTTGATGGAGTTTTTTGGAAGGCCGAGGTACAGTGCGTTGCCATAGTCTATTCTAGACACTATGGTGGCTGAAACAATGGTTCGCAACATGTTTCTCGAGAGCAAGGGGGCGAGTTTGCGTAGTTGTCTAATCAAGTTGGTGCAGGAGCCAACTACAGCGGATACTTGATTGACCATTGAGAGTTCCTGGTCAATTTTCATGCCAAGACTCTTAACACTAGGGCACGGTTTTGGGGTAGGTCCTAGTTCTTGTGGCCAAAACAAATCGTTCCAGGGGGAAGTAGAGGTTGAAACTACGAGCACTTCCGTTTTATCTGGGTTGATTTTCAGCAAATTGGACAGGATTGTTCTGTTTGTTTTCCTCTGTTTGGCCTTTGTGTGGTACTTCACAACGGCCAGTAGGTGGCACTGTTCTATTTGCAGGTTACAGGAGAGATACCACAGCATTTTCCCTCATTCCGCTGGTGACTATGCGCTTCTGCTGCAAGAAAAGCATGCAAGGTGAGAAAAAGGTGCCGGAGTTGTGCTGGTTGTTGCGTTCCTCGTGCTCGTGATGAGCTCTATGGTGCAGCTTTACCAGGGCTGGCAGCTTTCAAGAATGGGAGGCAGCATGGTAACTTGTATATGTTTTTTTTCTTTTTCCTCTGGGCTGTCCTTGGCGCTCACAAGTGCAAAAACCTGGTTGGGGGCTGGATTGACTTGCTTGCAATAGCGGGGGAGGGTCCTCCAAGGCTCTATCTCGAGCTATGTGTTTTTGCGGCCCACTTCCCTGGCCTCTGTATGGGCCTGCAGCGGTCAGCGCGGTGGTATTGTAACCACCCTTGATTTGCCTTTGCTTGCACTAAAACAGTTTGTGGCTACACCCTCTCGGTCCTGGCAGTTTTCCTTAACAACTGGACACGCTGGGTCTTGAGATGCAATTCAGAAAAGGGGGGTGGTGATAGACAGAGTATCTGAATTAAGCAGAACACTCCTACCCAGTCAACAGATCAGGGCTTGATCCATCGGTGTTTTTTAGCTCACTGCACCATCCCAGCTCAGAACCTGGCTACATGCAAATTAGTCTGTCCCTGGCCCAGTGCATCATGGGAACAGTGCAGACCAAACTACCAAGCCAATTCTTTTACTGGAAAGGAAACAAGCTTCCGAGGATCGGTTTCTGGCATTACTGCCGTCTTCGGCCTGGCTTGCTTAAATCCTGATGGTGCAGTGAGCAAGGGACTCACATCTGAGCATACCCTTCCATGCTTATGGTGGACAAAACGATTCAGAAAAAGGGGGTGGTGATGGACAGAGTATCTGAATTAAGCAGAACACTCCTACCCAGTCAACAGATCAGGGCTTGATCCATCACCGTTTTTTAGCTCACTGCACAATCCCAGCTCAGAACCTGGCTACATGCAAATTAGTCTGTCCCTGGCCCAGTGCATCATGGGAACAGGGCAGACCTAACTACCAATCCAATTATTTTACTGGAAAGGAAACAAGCTTCTGGGGACCGGATTCTGGCATTACAGCCGTCTTCTGCCCGGCTTGCTTGAATCCTGATGGTGCAGTGAGCAAGGGACTCACATCTGAGCATACCCTTCCACACTTATGGTGGACAAAACGATTCAGAAAAAGGGGGTGGTGATGGACAGAGTATCTGAATTAAGCAGAACACTCCTACCCAGTCAACAGATCAGGGCTTGACCCATCACCGTTTTTTAGCTCACTGCACCATCCCAGCTCAGAACCTGGCTACATGCAAATTAGTCTGTCCCTGGCCCAGTGCATCATGGGAACAGGGCAGACCAAACTACCAAGCCAATTATTTTACTGGAAAGGAAACAAGCTTCCGGGGAGCGGTTTCTGGTATTACAGCCGTCTTCGGCCCGGCTTGCTTGAATCCTGATGGTGCAGTGAGCAAGGGACTCACAACTGAGCATACCCTTCCACGCTTATGGTGGACAAAACGATTCAGAAAAAGGGGGTGGTGATGGACAGAGTATCTGAATTAAGCAAAACACTCCTACCCAGTCAACAGATCAGGGCTGGATCCATCACCATTTTTTAGCTCACTGCACCATCCCAGCTCAGAACCTGGCTACATGCAAATTAGTCTGTCCCTGGCCCAGTGCATCATGGGAACAGGGCAGACCAAACTACCAATCCAATTCTTTTACTGGAAAGGAAACAAGCTTCCGGGGACCGGTTTCGGTCATTACAGCGGTCTTCGGCCTGGCTTGCTTGAATCCTTATGGTGCAGTGAGCAAGGGACTCACATCTGAGCATACCCTTCCACGCTTATGGTGGACAAAACGATTCAGAAAAAGGGGGTGGTGATGGACAGAGTATCTGAATTTAGCAGAACACTCCTACCCAGTCAACAGATCAGGGCTTGATCCATCACCGTTTTTTTAGCTCACTGCACCATCCCAGCTCAGAACCTGGCTACATGCAAATTAGTCTGTCCCTGGCCCAGTGCATCATGGGAACAGGGCAGACTAAACTACCAAGCCAATTATTTTACTGGAAAGGAAACAAACTTTCGGGGACCGGTTTCTGGTATTACAGCCGTCTTTGGCCCGGCTTGCTTGAATCCTGATGGTGCAGTGAGCAAGGGACTCACAACTGAGCATACCCTTCCACGCTTATGGTGGACAAAACGATTCAGAAAAAGGGGGTGGTGATGGACAGAGTATCTGAAATAAGCAGAACACTCCTACCCAGTCAACAGATCAGGGCTTGATCCATCACCGTTTTTTAGCTCACTGCACCATCCCAGCTCAGAACCTGGCTACATGCAAATTAGTCTGTCCCTGGCCCAGTGCATCATGGGAACAGGGCAGACCAAACTACCAAGCCAATTCTTTTATTGGAAAGGAAACAAGCTTCCGGGGACCGGTCTCTGGCATTACAGCCGTCTTTGGCCTGGCTTGCTTGAATCCTGATGGTGCAGTGAGCAAGGGACTCACATCTGAGCATACCCTTCCACGCTTATGGTGGACAAAACGATTCAGAAAAAGGGGGTGGTGATGGACAGAGTATCTGAATTAGGCAGAACACTCCTACCCAGTCAACAGATCAGGGCTTGATCCATCACCGTTTTTTTGCTCACTGCACCATCCCAGCTCAGAACCTGGCTACATGCAAATTAGTCTGTCCCTGGCCCAGTGCATCATGGGAACAGGGCAGACCAAACTACCAAGCCAATTCTTTTACTGGAAAGGAAAGAAGCTTCCGGGGACCGGTTTCTGGCTGCAGTGGTGGTGCAGTGAGCTGAAAAACGGCGATGGATCAAGCCCTGATCTGTTGACTGGGTAGGAGTGTTCTGCTTAATTCAGATACTCTGTCTATCACCACCCCCTTTTCTGAATCGTTTTGTCCACCATAAGCGTGGAATGGTATGCTCAGACATGAGTCCCTTGCTCACTGCACCATCAGGATTCAAGCAAGCCGGGCTGAAGACGGCTGTAATGCCAGAAACCGGTCCCCGGAAGCTTGTTTCCTTTCCAGTAAAAGAATTGGCTTGGTAGTTTGGTCTGCCCTGTTCCCATGATGCACTGGGCCAGGGACAGACTAATTTGCATGTAGCCAGGTTCTGAGCTGGGATGGTGCAGTGAGCTAAAAAACGGTGATGGATCAAGCCCTGATCTGTTGACTGGGTAGGAGTGTTCTGCTTAATTGAGATACTCTGTCCATCACCATCCCCTTTTCTGAATAGTTTTGTCCACCATAAGCGTGGAAGGGTGTGCTCAGACATGAGTCCCTTGCTCACTGCACCATCAGGATTCAAGCAAGCCGGGCTGAAGACGGCTGTAATGCCAGAAACCGGTCCTCGGAAGCTTGTTTCCTTTCCAGTAAAAGGATTGGCTTGGTAGTTTGGTCTGCCCTGTTCCCATGATGCACTGGGCCAGGGACAGACTAATTTGCATGTAGCCAGGTTCTGAGCTGGGATGGTGCAGTGAGCTAAAAAACGGTGATGGATCAAGCCCTGATCTGTTGACTGGGTAGGAGTGTTCTGCTTAATTCAGATACTCTGTCCATCACCACCCCCTTTTCTGAAACGTTTTGTCCACCATAAGCGTGGTAGGGTATGCTCAGACATGAGTCCCTTGCTCACTGCACCATCAGGATTCAAGCAAACCGGGCCGAAGACAGCTGTAATGCCAGAAACCGGTCCCCGGAAGCTTGTTTCCTTTCCAGTAAAAGAATTGGCTTGGTAGTTTGGTCTTCCCTGTTTCCATGATGCATTGGGCCAGGGACAGACTGATTTGCATGTAGCCAGGTTCTGAGCTGGGATGGTGCAGTAAGCTAAAAAACGGTTATGGACCAAGCCCAGATCTGTTGACTGGGTAGGAGTGTTCTGCTTAATTCATATACTCTGTCCATCTCCACCCCCTTTTCTGAAACGTTTTGTCCACCATAAGCGTGGTAGGGTATGCTCAGACATGAGTCCCTTGCTCACTGCACCATCAGGATTCAAGCAAGCCTGGCAGAAGACGGCTGTAATGCCAAAAACCGGTCCCCAGAAGCTTGTTTCCTTTCCAGTAAAAGAATTGGCTTGGTAGTTTGGACTGCCCTGTTCCCAAGATGCACTGGGCCAGGGACAGACTAATTTGCATGTAGCCAGGTTCTGAGCTGGGATGGTGCAGTGAGCTAAAAAACAGTGATGGATCAAGCCCTGATCTGTTGACTGGGTAGGAGTGTTCTGCTTAATTCAGATACTCTGTCCATCACCACCCCCCTTTTCTGAATTGTTTTGTCCACCATAAGCGGGGAAGGGTATGCTCAGACATGAGTCCCTTGCTCACTGCACCATCAGGATTCAAGCAAGCCGGGCCGAAGACGGCTGTAATGTCACAAACCGGTCCCTGGAAGCTTGTTTACTTTCCAGTAAATGAATTGGCTTGGTAGTTTTGGCTGCCCTGTTCCCAAAATGCACCGGGCCAGGGACAGACTAATTTGCATGTAGCAGGGTCTGAGCTGGGATGGTGCAGTGAGCTCAAAAACGGTGATGGATCAAGCCCTGATCTGTTGACTGGGTAGGAGTGTTCTGCTTAATTCAGATACTCTCTCCATCACCACCCCCTTTTCTGAATCATTTTGTCCACCATAAGCATGGAAGGGTATGCTCAGACATGAGTCCCTTGCTCACTGCACCATCAGGATTCAAGCAAGCCGGGCCGAAGACGGCTGTAATGCCAGAAACCGGTCCCCGGAAGTTTGTTTCCTTTCCAGTACAAGAATTGGCTTGGTAGTTTGGTCTGCCCTGTTCCCATGATGCACTGGGCCAGGGACAGACTAATTTGCATGTAGCCAGGTTCTGAGCTGGGATGGTGCAGTGAGCTAAAAAACGGTGATGGATCAAGCCCTGATCTGTTGACTGGGTAGGAGTGTTCTGCTTAATTCAGATACTCTGTCCATCACCACCCCATTTTCTGAATCGTTTTGTCCACCATAAGCGTGAAAGGGTATGCTCAGACATGAGTCCCTTGCTCACTGCACCATCAGGATTCAAGCAAGCCGGGCCGAAGATGGCTGTAATGCCAGAAACCGGTCCCCGGAAGCTTGTTTCCTTTCCAGTAAAAGAATTGGCTTGGTAGTTTGGTCTGCCCTGTTCCCATGATGTACTGGGCCAGGGACAGACTAATTTGCATTTAGCCAGGTTCTGAGCTGGGATGGTGCAGTGAGCTAAAAAACGGTGATGGATCAAGCCCTGACCTGTTGACTGGGTAGGAGTTTTCTGCTTAATTCAGATACTCTGTCCATCACCACCCCCTTTTCTGGGTCTTAAGATGCACGCATAGGGTCTCTGCATGTACTTCGCAAAATCTGTGCGGCGCCTTGCTTCTCCCATGTTTCTCCACGTTTTTACTGTACATCGAGGAGCGCTTCCGCTCCTCCGCAGCAGCTTCTCCCTCAGCACTTGAGCTGCGCGGGGGCTGGAGCTATCGCTGGGTAATCTCCGGTGCCTGGCTCCCTCACTGGGCAGGTCTCTCCCACTCTTCATTACAAAGGGGGGGCACCAATTCCCTGTCTTCCCAGTAATCCGCGGGCTCACCTTACGCCCATCGGGCTTTGCAGGCAGCGTATGTGCACGGTGGGCTCCCGCTTCCTTGGGCTCTTTAGCCGGGGACTCACTCATCTCACGGCAGTCAGAAGCGACGGCGGCCGGCGTCACAGCAGTCCGGCCCCACGCTCATCCGCTCTTCGGCAGCAGGTGCTTATTCCGCTGCGCCCCTGTCACCCTGGGTTTTTTTGTCAGGGGAAAACCCAATCAACCCTTGTAGGCTTGGGCAACATATAGTTCAAGACACAGGGTGCTACAAGGGACTTATTTTGAAGATATTTTACTATGAATTATTGAGTGGTATCATAGTAACACACTCCGTCGTATCCAGGGGATATCAATCTTATTTGACACAATATGAATTCACGGAAGGTTAGAAGAAAAACAGAGCAAAAAAAGGTTATATTTCAAATTAATTCTTTACTTGAAAAAAGCTATGGGGGATGTATGTACACAAATCAATTGAAGCAAGAATAATCAGGAACAAAGATAGACAATGTTTTTTCTATAGTTCATAACATTATACATCAACTCCAGCTAAATCAAACAGACAACCCAAATTATACAATAAACAGTGGTTGTAGGTTGGTGTCTAAAGACCACATTATAGGAGATGATGGCAAGATGTCGACGTATCGGTCTTTGCTGTATTCATCAATAAGACCATCATCAGGACGATGTTTATTTGAATGCTGTAAAGAACTCCCTTTGTGATTACTGGAGGACCGCGTCAGTTGATATAGGCGGGCCACATTAAAATTCTTACAAGAAAATTCAATTGGACAACTTCTGTTGATCCAAGAAAACTGGCTGTATAGTCCAGTCGTAGGAATGTTCGATCCTATTTTTTTAAATAACTCCTGCGGCAAAATTGTATTCCCGTGGGTTAGACGAACCCACGGGAATACAATTTTGCCGCCGGAGTGTGTTACTATGATACCTGTCACCCTGGGGGCACTTCACACCACGGACCGCCCGCTTACTTCCAGCATCACGATGGGCAGCGGCGACCTTAGGCATATGCAAGCTGTGCACCTGCACAGGACCACCAAACACCAGGGGCCACCACAACAATATATATCCTTAATATTATAATCCTCTGAGGATGGATACATATTTGTGTGGCGGACCCTAGCAGGGATTTGTCAGTCTCTGGCTCTGTTCCACTTCCAAACAACCTGACCCCACCTCTTCACTGGCCTCCGCGCTATGACCCACCCGGACCCCCTCTTGCAGGGCCCCCTACCTATGCTCACTGCCCAGGGCCGCCATGAGCCTAGAGACGCCCCTGCGATGGGGGTCTCGCCTCATTTTCCTGCTGGCCGCGTCCGCTGGGTCATCTCGCCCGATGCGGGTGGGCTCCGCTCGGCTCGGGCCTCTGTTAGGGGCTCAGCAAGTTAGTGGCAGGGCTCGCCACTGGCTCCTCTCTCCCCACGCCACCAGAGCCTCAGCAATTCCTCGGTTGGGTGCCGCCATGCATTGACGGGCACCTTAGGTGCGTGGTGACCTCCCGATCACCACACTTAAACCCCGGGGCTCTTTGCACACCCCGCAGGACTTCTGCTGAGCTACGCCAGCTACAGGGGGGGGGGCCTAGACACGGGCAGCACATTCCCTTCACGCCACCTTCACAAGCGGCAGCTGCACACTCGGGCGAATCCCGCCCTTTGTCGCCAGTGTTATGTTGTGGGCCCTAGGCCCACATGGTGTAGAAAGGGTGACACGGACACAGGATATGAGACTGTGAACTAGCCCAGAGCACGTGCACTCGGGCTCTTTTATTTGCGGGGTAACCAGACTGGTGATGCCCGTGTTGGATGGGTGAGATGGGTGTGTGCGTGGGCCAGCCCTCGGGGGAGTGGCTGGCGGAACCACTAGACTGTGTCCAGCAGGAAACAACAGTACCGAACAACCGGAAATACTTTGTGATGGTTGTGCAGCCAATCAGCGTACATCTATCTATTCTAAAGACCAATCCAAATGAATTTTCCTCGCCGTTTAAAGTGTCACTGTTCGTCCCTCGGTGTTAATACACCAAAGTGTAGGCATGAGGGTTTGTGAAAACACGCGCTGCTCGAGTCATGCGTGCATGAATCTAAATCTCTAACCACTGCATCATCGTGTGAAAGCAGCCCCTATTAATAACCAAGTGAATATTATCTTACCACAGTAAAATACGAATGCCAAAATCCAATTATCCAAATTATTACAACCCCAAATACACAAAGTCCTAATACCCCATGCTATTCATTGCTATTCTCCTAACCATCTCTGCTCAGCGGGTAAGTTAATCCTACCTTGGACTATTTCCATCACCTGCCTCTGCATTTGCCTAGAAAGCAGTCAAAGGACATTTGGGGACTAGCAATGGCCTTCCTTTGGGTCGCTTACAACCGTCCAAGTCCAAAGATTTCAGCCCAATAGGATAGAAGAACTCATGCCTGTGCGCTTGAGTTACCCTACATACCGGTCTGGTGTAGTGCTCTTGAAAAACCAGTCTTCCACCACCATGGTCCTTGTTACCTGATGGAAGTGATGACTTCCACCCTAAAGATCACAAGTTTACCCTTGGAATTCAAACTTCCACATAAGGGACACCAGAGCATGTTCTTCTTGCTTCTCCTGGGTAGTAACATCTCCCATGGATACACTGGCCACCCCAATAGAGCATACACCAGTGGATAGCCTTTTGGTATAGAAAAGGTCCCCTTGTTTGCGAACCAACTTGGAACAATCAAAGCACCAGTGTTAGAAATTGGGTGACTGGGCCACTGTCCACCAGAACCTCCCCCATATTCCTAGAAGGGGCATGAGAACCATCCCTTCACACTATTCTTTGATTTTTTGGGGTAATGTTGATGTCCTCCTCACTCTGCTAGGGGGGACCTGAACCACCCTCTTCATGGACACTCCAAGGTACCTAGTCATAGACCCTGGTGCTGAGCCACAGGTCTGCTTTCATAGCAACATTAGTGGGATCAGTGAGCTTGCCATCAATCAAGTGTTGGTGCAGCTCTGTAAAACAGTTACTCAATTAATCAATCAGGGGTATTGTAAAGCGCACTACTCACCCGTGAGGGTCTCAAGGTGCTGGGGCTATGGGGGCAGTGTAAGCATCTCCATCAGTTGAAGAGCCCGGTCTTGAGTGTCGTCCTGAAGATGTTCAGTAAGGGGACACGTCTGATGTCGACCGGTAGCTCATTACGGGTCTTGGCCGCTATGTAGGAGAAGATCCTTCACCCTTTTCTGGTTCTGCAGATGTACGGGGTTTCGGCGGGGGCAAGGTTGGCAGATTGGAGGTGTCTCTTGGGTACGTGGAAGGGGATTCTCTTATTGAGGTATTGGGGTCCAGTGTTGTAGAGGTATTTGAAGGTGTGGGTGAGTATCTTGAAGGTTACTCTCTTCTCTATGGGAAGCCAGTGGAGGTCTCACAGGTATTGGGTGATGTGTTCTTGTCGAGGGATGCCAAGGATGAGTCTAGTGGCAGTGTTCTGAATGGTCTGGAGTTTGCTGAGCAGTGATTTCTTGATTCCGTCATAGAGGGCATTTCCATAGTCCAGTCTGCTGGTGATGAGTTGCTGGGGGATGGTTTTTCTTGATTCGGGGGGGATCCTTTTGAAGGTATTGCAAAAGATACAGAGGGTATTGTGGCAGGTGGAGTTGACGTTGTTAGCCTGTTGGGTCATAGAGAGGAAGAAGTCGAGTATGATGCTGAGGTTACGGGAGTGGTCGGTGGGGGTGGGTCAGCTGCCGAGGGTAGTGGGTCACCAGGTCCTGTCCCATACAGAGGGGGAGGGTCTGAGGACGAGGATCTCTGTCTTCTCCAAGTTGAGATTCAGGCAGCTGCTGCTGCTGCTCATCCAAAATACAATACTCTTCATTCTTTGCTGACAGCTGAGTCTGGTGGTGAAGGGGTCCTTGGTGAGGGAAAGGATGATCTGGGTGTTGTCGACGTAGGAGGCTAAGTTGAGTCCGTGCTGTCTGATGATGGTAGCGAGGGAGGCCATGTAGATGTTGCAGAGCGTTGGGCTGAGTGATGATCCTTGAGGCACTCGACAGTTGATCTCTATGGGTTGGAGAGGAAGAGTGGCAGTCTGATTCTTTGGGTCCTGCCAGTGAGGAAGGAGCGGAGCCATTCGAGGGCGGTTCATTGCATGCATGGAGTCTGGCGGCGAATATGCGGTGGGAGAAGGTGTTGAAGGCTGCCGGGAAGTCTAGTAGGATCAGGGACGCGGTGTTACCTTGGCCGAGGAGTGTGCAGATGTCATCTGTGGCGGTGAGTAGGGCGGACTTGGTGCTGTGGTTGCTGTGGAATACAGATTGGGAGGGGTTGAGCATTGAGTTATCTTCAATGAATTTAGTGAGTGGGGTGGTGATGGTCTTCTCGGTGACTTTGGCCGCAAAGGCAAGGAGGGAGATGGGACGGAAGTTCTTGAGATCCTAAGGGTCTGCTGAGGACTTCTTGAGGAGGGGCTTGACTTCTGCGCATTTCCAATTGTCGGGGAAGGTTTTGAAGATAGTATTGATAGCGCGTCGTAGTTACAGTACTATGGCAGCGGTGGCTTTGTGGGGGATGTGCGGAGGGCAGGGGTCTGTGTTTGCTCCTGAGTGGATGCTTTTCATGGTCGATTCGATGTCTTCAGTGGTGGCTAGGGTCCAGGCCAAGATGGCAGGTTGGTTGGTGATTTCCGAGGGGGTGGTGGTTTTGGAGTACAGGCCTCGTTCGTTGAAGTTGTCGTAGAGAGCCTTAATTTTTAGATGGAAGTAGGAGCAGAGCTTGTTGCAGAGGTCATGGGAAGGAGTGATGTTTGTGTCCTCGCTGGGAGGTTTGGTAAATTCTTGTATGATGCTGAAGAGTTGCTGGCTTTGGCAGAGATCCTGTTCTTTATGAAGGTTTGCTTGGTTGTTCTGATGAGATGATCGTGTTCCATCCTGGCGTTCTTGTATGTGGTGCGGTTTTCTGGCATTTTTCTGTTCTGCCAATTCTTCCCGAGAAGTCTGCAGGTACGCCTGGATTCTCAAAGAGCGGTGACCTTTATGGGGTGTTGTCTGCTGGGGTTGCAGAGGGGTGCTAGTTCGTCTGCGCAGTTGGAGATCCATCTGTGTAGTTCTCCTGCTGTGAGGTTGGCGTCGGTCATGGTCGAGGGGGCATTGCGGTGACCTTGCTCCAGCTCCTTTGTGGAGGGTGGCTACAGGTTTGCGGTTGGCGAGTTGTTGATGAAGAAGTGTGTGCAGTGGTTGTCCTTCCAGAGGGGTTGCATGGTGTGGCTGAAGTGGATGTTGTTGCCTCTTGTGAAGATGGGGTGGAGGGTGTGTCCTGCCTTGTGGGTGGGGGTGGTGATGAGCTGTTTGAGTCCGATATTGGCGAGGTTGTCCAGAAGGATGGCGGAGTTGGGGTCACTGGGGTTGTCGAGGTGGAAATTGAGGTCTCCTATGAGAATGTAGTCAAAGGAGGCAATAGCGTGGGTCACCATGAGGTCGGTGATCGCAGTTGGAGGTCCAGGAGGTCTATAGGTGAGGGTGTCTCTTAGGGTCATTCTGGTGCTGGTCTGGATCTGGAAATCGATGTGTTCAATGGTGGGTGGGCTTCTGCTTGAGCTGAAGGTCATAAGTTGGCAGGAGCTCTTGTGTGAAATGGCAAGTCCTACTCCTTGGCTGTTGGGGCGGTCCTTCGTCTGGATCTTATATCCGTCCAGGATGGCAATGGGGAGGTCTGGGGCAGAGGTGGGGTTGGTCCAAGTTTCCGTGAAGAAGGTGACTTCCGGCAAGAGGGTGTTCGAGGAGGTCCTAGATCTCTACGGCATGTTGGTTCAAGGATCACAAGTTGAGGAGGATGTACTTCAGGATTCCGGTGGTGTTGGCGTCTGGCGTCCGTGTGGCAGCAGTTGTGGGATGGAGCGTGGTGAAAGTTTGGCAGCAGTGGCGTCAGGAGAACTGGCCATGTGTGATGTTAGGCGTGGACCGCTGGCAGTTGTTGTTCCTTCTGGGTTTGAGTGAGAGAAGGGCAGCTGAGTCATAGTGGTGGGTGGTTGGTTCAGGGTCTCTGGTTCTGGTCGCTGTCAGGTCACGGATGGGCATAGACAGAAGCAGACATGCTTGCCTTTGGCACGCCATGAGCGCATCAGCGGCGGGCCCACTAAGCGCGTCCGCATGGCCACATAGCAGCTGCCATTAAATAGGGGAGGGAAAACACACCTGGGAGGCCGGAACTGGCAGCGGGGAGGGGCACAGGGGCAGCAGTGGCGGGAAAGGGCAGAACGTGGGCACAGAGTGAATACAATAGACAAAATAATGCAGAAATGCAAGGAGAACCAAAAAGCGAAAAGAGAACAGTACAGGGACAATCACAGGGGCACAATGAGATATAGGAAACCAAAGACAACAAGAGAAGCATACCGGGCACAATCACAGAGGCACAATCAGATATAGGAAAGCAAAGACACCAAGAGAAACAGAACAGGCTCAATCACAGGGGCACAATCAGAAACAGGAAACCAAAAAACAACAAGAGAAACAGAACAGGCACAATCACAGGGAAAGACTCAAACCTGTTACTGAGAATGTACACTCTCAAAATTAGATTGTACAGCTCCTCATAACTCCTCACTTTCCTCCTCCCTAACCAACCATTCAGTACCTTACTGAAGAGGTCCATAACATTTACCCAAGAATGGTCAGACAGTTTGTGACATAAACCTTCAGTGGTACCTATCTGGGGTAAAACCAGACTTGATTATGAGGTCTGCTTCCAGTGGGGTGTTGGACATCTGGTCAGCCATCTCTAAAGTCAACAGGATATTCCTCTCAATAGCTGGCATGTGCCTCCACACTCTAGCCTGCCCAAAACTCCCCTGGGACCCAATACATTCTTTGGGTTACCTCATTGATTGCAAACCACCTATCAATTAGGGGAAAACAGAACTCAGAGACTTTCACAGCGCAATATTCAGCGGAGCTACAAAAAATCTGTGAAAGATTCTGCTGGATTCCACCAACAGTTGGAATATATTCAGCGTGCGCTGCAATTTAGTGCCAGTAGTGCGAGCAGCATAGAAAATTAGTGTGAGCTGCACCATGCCGCAGCCATTTGAGTTTAATTTTTTTGTAGAAAATCTACTCAAAAGGCAACATATCTTCTCAAACAGCAGCCCTCTGACCGCAAGTGCTCATGAATGCCAGTCCCTCCCCGCGTTAGAAAATCAAAGCAGGGGATGCCAAATCTTGCTTGATCCCACTAGTTTGCATATTCTGGACCCTCACAGGAGAAAAATTCTACCACACAGCAATTGACAGAATTTGGTCAGAACTCTGCTTTACGGAGTAATACGGATTAGCCAAAATTCCACCCACCCCTGCTATCACTATCATCCCCCACCTCAAAGCTAGGCACCAGGGGTCATATTCATCAAAGAGTTGCATCGCCTTTGCTCCACGTAAGGAAGCAGAATGGTGATGCAATTACTAAGTTAGACACATTGGACCTCATTTATGAAAAGTGACACATCGCTGCGTGAAACAAACGATGCATCACTTTTCATTGTGCCCTCCTTGCGACACCAATGATGCGTCATATTTACAGTATGACGCAACATGGCACAAGGAGTTACAGATACATCAGTATTTGTGACTTATCTGTAGTCGTAAAAATTATGCATTGCTGGAGTGTGTCACAAAAGTTACGCAACTCCAGCAATGGGTCATCACACATGGGCAAGCCCCATGTTCAATGTGCCTGTGTCAGTCTTATGCCTTCCATGAGGCAGGCGTAAGATATTTAAACATTTGAGTCCTAGAAGTGGTGCAGTGAAATCTCATAGATTTCTCTGCGTCATTTTTACGACCCTTTTCTGCGTCGGAACGCCCCCCCCCCCCCTGCATGCATTATACCTGGCGCAGGTATAATGTGGCACAGGGGTTTACAAAGTGATGCATCTCCCTAGATGCGTCACTTTGTAAATATGATGCAACATTGAGCATTTGTTACACCACTGGTGCGTCACAAAAAGTGATGTACCGGCAGCATAAAAGTGACACAAGGCCTCATAAATAAGGCCCCTTGTGTTGCCCTACATGGCTCAATACATCTAGAGTAACACATCACAGTGCAAATTGCTGTGTTATGTTACTGTCCCCAAAGGAGGCCTTCCATGTTTGGAGTGTTAGTGTTCCCACAAATCCACCCATGATTGTTAGTGCATTCCCAGTGTAAGGCATCAAAATGCTATATCTCCCTAGGGGAAGTGTTTTTTTCACTCTTTCTATGTGTGTTGCAGCAAGCACACATAGAAATAGGAAAATACCTTAGATTACTGTTTCTGTGTCACTTCATGCTCAAAAACAATCCTGTCTCCAATGCAGGCACACTTGCTTGATGGTGCAAGGGTGCCTGCATTGGTGCAAGGCAACACATTGCAAACCAGCACAAGGGAAGCGCAAGAATGCACTGTACTATGTTAGATGCAACACATTCATTCCCTTTCATGCAGCATAGCTAGTTGGCTTGCTGTGCTGCTTGAAATCCTGGTAAATATGCCCACCAGGCCTTTGTGCATGTGGCTGTGGACCCTTTATTCTCCCCTGTACACTGTTGTTTTCTGCTACCATTCTTGCTGGACTCTGATATGTGCTTGAGCTTTATGTCCAGCTCTTTAAGATTCACTTTATGAGTTTATAAAAGTTTCTGTTCCTCAAGAGATAGATTTCTCTTCTCCAGGGCCATTCCATGGGCTCTCTCCCTCGGCACTTGTTTATTTTGCAGCCAGTTACAGTTGTGTCAGCTGAAGCTAGAACTCCCTTTCAGTGTTCCAGTCCTCCAGTTCCTCAGGGTAGGGGGTGATAAGCCGCACTGCTTTTTCTTCTGGACTCTGTAGAGGACTTCACCCCTGATATTCTTCGCTCTCCTTTGGTCCTGGGGTGAGGGACACAAGACTCTCCTCTCTTTATAACCATTGAAGAAGTGTGGCTCACTGGTTAGAGGAGGCATACCTGGAAGCAGAGGTCAGCCCTGGGACCTGGGTTCAATTCCCGGCTCGGCGGGGTCTTGAGTCCTAAAATGTCCACGGACTCGACAATTCTCGCTCAGGTGCCTACTCGATTCATGGGTTCACACTCTGCGACTCTGGGCAATAGCTTGCTTAATCTCCACAATGGCCCCTCGCGGCGGGATGCCTGGCTTTCACCTTGCGGATACCCTGCTGGGTTTATCTGACAGGGGAATACCAGGACGGGTTCCCTAAGCAAGCGTTTAGATATCGGGTCGGTGATTTGCGCTTTATAAATACATGTACATTTACATTTACAAACTATTGCAGAGTTATCATCCTCAGCCTCTATTTCATCCTCCCCCTTCATCCATTTCATCCTCCTCACCATCATCCTCCAGCTCCAGTGTTGCAGTTTGCATTCTGCGGACCTCATGCTAGGCATAGAGGGCTATTTTATTCTCCATCTTTATAGAGATATTAGATGGCTTTAGTCATCTCTCCCTGCTTAACTTTTTAAGCTGCAGCTTTCAAGGTTGTGGAGGTCTAAATATATCCTCGTAGCCAAGAGTCACAGGTGCACAAAATGTGAGCCAGGAATTGAATCTGGAAAACCAGAAAAGTAGTCCCTTGAGGAGGATTAAAAAACAAAACCTGAAACTGGCATCAAGTTATTTATATGGGATTTTAGTGTTACGTAAAATCACTGAGTGCCCGGAAACCACTGAAATCAATGTAAGCAATTGGCTTATTGGATTAGAGTAGTGGAAGCCTCACTCAGGCAAAAACTAGGATCCTTCTCAGGGTGAACCACAAAATGTATTAAATTACCCTATTCCTAACCCTCTGGTAGCTTGGCACAACCAGTCAGATTTAATTTGAGGCAATGCGTAAAGTATTTGTTCGGAATATAAAGAGTAATAAAGGGAAAAACAACAGAAGAATAATTCCAAACCAATTTAGAAAAATAGGGTACATTTTAATATATAAAATGTGAGTAGAATTTGAAAAATCAGTCAGTAGAACCAGAGATAATTAATTTAAAGGTTTTGGGTAAGTAAAATGCCTAAAAGAAAAAAGCAGCACTCATGGTCATCTTTTCATACTAGACCAGTGGAAAGTCACAAGTTCAGATAGACCTCAATGGAGCACAGGTCGAATACAGAGATCACGTTAGTCCCACTGAAAAAGTTACTCTCATAGAGTCTGATTCCAAGATTTCCATTTGCAGTGGTGGCTGCTGTGAGGAGCTGGGGTCACCACGGGCTGTTGTTGCTATATGGCAAAGTGCGGATATCGCTGGTGGTCACTGTAGTATGAACAATCAGGTTCATTAGGGATTCTTATCGGTGGTTGTCACAGGAGGCAGAGTCTTAACAGTCCAGTTTGCGGAGGAGCCAAGAACTTCAGAACCTCATCTGTTAGGGTTTGTGCACAGCAAAGAGCATGTCCCCTCTCATTACACTAGTGATCTTTGTAATAGCTCTCTTTAAACATACTATTGAAAGCCTTTCTTGTTATCTCAGCCCCTCCCTAAGACTTCTGTGTATGTTGCTCAATGTATTCACAAGTTTGGACATTGCTGTCTTGTTTGCACATTGGACCTTGCTTTTACCAAGGCTTATTTAGAAAACATTGGACCTTGCTTTTACCAAGGCTTATTTAGAACACTCCTCCCTAGGCCATGTGTTACTTCAAGTCATTAGCATAATAACTGAAGCTCTGCACACCTGCTTGTGAGAACCACACCCAGTTCTTCGAACCACACCCAGCTCTTCGAACCACACCCAGGCCTGTCTATTAAAGGCAGGCCCTGAGTCTCCCCAGTGCTTGTGTTCGTCTATCTCCCACTTACCTGAGAACAGAGCCTTCGGCGCTGGCACTCCTGCTCTCTCCAGACCTTCATTGACTTCAACGGGCACGGCTTCTGGCTCTTCCTTCTTCTAGTTTCCGGCTACTTCTTGCATCAGCCCCTCTTCTGTCCACTGCAATCGACCTTCAAAAGAGAAAGAGGTCAAGGTTAGATTGATCAGTATCCCTTTTCAGCAACAAGTGCAAAACCTTTTATTACCTGAAAGAACTTTATCGGCGATTTCTGGATCCATGTGGACAATTTGGAACAAGATATCTCCCAAAAACTTTGTGGTTCAAACCTTTGTTACAAGAATACTTTGTGGAACTTTGTGAAATAAACATTGTTTTACATGGAACTTTTTTAAGAATCGAACAGAGGAAACCATTGACAGCAAGGCAAACAGTAAATCAAGGATTTGCACAAATTACCTGCTGTAATTTGATGTAAAAGTACAGTATTTGTTTTATAAAAAGTCTGGAAATGTGTGAAAAGTGAGTTTGCTATTAAGAATTTAGGCTTTAGTTATATTAATGTGAATGTTAGACGTTGGTAATTCTGATAATGATATTCATTTCATTTTACAGTAGTTTTACAGTAATAAAAAGCACATCCCAGAACAGTAACACATTCCAAACCTGGAAGCTTGAGACCAGGATCCAAGAGGTACTTTTAGAAGAGAATTTCTAATAAGATTAAGGTTTAGTCAGGAACACATTTAGGGATAGGTTGCACTTATCTGTTCTTTGTTTGTTTCATTAGGTACCAGTTTCTACAGAAGTCAGAGAGGGCCGCTGATTTTAGCAGCTCTTCTACAGTGGAAACGCAAGAATGGTGTTGTCTGTCTTTTTTATTTTATCCACTTCCCCTCTTCCCTTGAGCTTCTGGTTCTTAGTACACTGTTTTAAAACTAGTGTGCTGTAACAAGCAGTTTCAGGGTGGGGTCGGACTGTCTTCAACCTCCATCAGAACTGAACAGAAACTCAGGTGAGCTGGGCTTTGACATCATCTTACTTCTTGGGAAAAGCTCAACGGATACCAGTCAAGGGTCTCTTGGGAGGCACAGTTAGGGGGACAGGAAATTACTCCAGCAGAATCCAGGAGGGCTTGGACTGGTCTAGTTGCAAGTCCAGATAAGTCCATTGCAGTAGGTGAGCTGGGTAGTTGCAAGGAGGCCTCTGGAGCTTGTTTTGCCCCTGTAGCTCAGATGGGAGGTCAGACAACTGACCCTTGGAGTACTATGTTTATCCTGGGATGAAGGGAACAGGTCCAGTCTTCTTTCTCACAGAGCAAGGCAGTCCCCAAGCAAAAGGGTAACTCTGCTTGAGCAGCCAGTCTTCTGTAATGTTCGGGAGGATCAACATTTATACCTGGTGCTAACCTTTGTGTGAGGAGGAACATCCTGTCCTTTCCCCACATCTGGTCAGTAAAGTTCTTCCTATCCTCTGTCAAGTCTCCATCCTGTTTGGGGTGACAATAGGCTGATGTCAGGGTACTTTGTGTGTGCTGGAGGCAAGCCTGTTGAAGTGTAAGTGGGTCTAGGAACATCTTTGCCCCAGTCATCCTGGGCCTTCCGGCCCACACCTTGTTCACTTTTGTGTCACTGTGTGCCAGGAATACACAACCCCCAACCACAGAATCATCCATTATCATTTGATCCAGGATACTGGCAGAGCTCCTAAATGGTTAGGATGAGAAAATGCCAACTTTCTAAAAGTGACCTTTTCAGAATTGTGACGTAAAATTCAACTTTAACAATAAAGACAATTTCAAATTACAATTAGAGTCTAGACAGCATATCTCTATCAGTCCCTAATGCAGTTATCATTTAAAAAAATGTTACAAGGGGGCTCAATGTTCGTCAACAGGAGAAAAAGCAGCAGTGAAAAATGTCTTTAGGATTTTTTCACAGCAAGACATGTAAAACGTAAACACAAATGACCTACTTTGGGGGGGGCGTGGCTTGGCCGACTGCAAGATGGCCGCACTCTAAGTCGGCTCCGCCGGCCAAGCTAATTATCCATCAGAAACCTGCAGATAACGGCACTTCTACTGCCCACAACCAGCATTTCCTGCTCGGTTAGCGCCAGAGGCAATGTCCGGTACTGCTCCTGGTCCCCGGAGTCTTGCGGAGGCTAAGGGCTGCTGCCCGTTCGTGGGCGGGGCTTGAGCCTCGCCGGTCGGCGAGGCCCAGCCCTACTTCCGCTGCTGTCTGGCTGAGCTGCTTGGTGCTCCGCGCTGCCTGAGGGGTTCAGGAGGATCCCGGATTGCCTTACCCGGTGAGTGCCACTGCGTTAGGCCCGAGGTCCATTTGGCGTCTGCTGGCATGCGGCCCTCCAAGGCCCGGGGTCCGCCATCCTGGAACTTTTGATCCCCCTCAGCTGTTATTTGCTGCGGCATTCCTCAGAACTGTCAGCTTAATGGTGGCATTTTATCAAGGCACGCATCCCTGAGGTGGTGGCTCCCGCGGTGTGGACTGGTGTGTGATCTGCAGCGCTCCCCTCATGTTTTGCTGCTAGCCTGACTTTGTTGCCACTAGCTCCATGGCACTGGCCCCATGCTGGACTGTTGCCCTCTCTTCTTGGTGACCAGTGGGCCCCCTGGATACCTACTCTGTCATCCTTGTGGTATCCTGCTGGGCTGCCAACCTGGTTCCTCTGCTGTCTGCCGCATCCTCTTGCCACCATACCACATCCTTGACTAGCCAGAATTGACCGTTCCTTCTCTCCAGTGCAGGTGACCCTGCCATCTCTAGTGTTCAGCTTGGAACTGTTGTGTGGCTGCCTTCGCCTACTGGGCTCTATAACGCTATCCCAACTGGGCACCATTTCCCACTCCTGTTCCATGGTGATACCCTCTTCTGATTCAGATCCTCGTTTGTGTTGGGGAAGTGATACAATGCTAACCGGAGTCCGTTATTTATGTCTAATACGGAAGTACCGCCAAATTTAAATATCGCGGGACTAGACCTTGTCCGTTATGCGGTATCGTACTGGCGGTCGAGGAGGATGTATGACTCCGAATGTGTGTAAAGATTAGTTCTGCCACCTGGGCTATCACCAGAGATGCCGTAACATTTGTTTTATTGTAATGGATGCTCTGGTTAAGAATACATCGCTAATAGTAATGCCGGCTTACTTAATTCTCGAAATACTGGAGTGACTAAATTGTGAAGTACAAGGACTTCAACCGAGCTGATAGAGGGTAAGCGTGAGATTGTATAAACCATTAATAGTCTAGACATGCTCCTGGACGCTTATATTATTATATTTCTATAATGCTTCAATATAGTTCGGGATTGAATTTTGTCTTTTTAGCCTTGGCATATGGTCTAATTGAGATGGACAAGAGAGTTTAACACCTATACTACGGATGGATGTAGGATATGACGGTATGAGTTTAGAGTAACAACGTTTGACTTGGGTCCATAGGTTTTTCACCTCCTGGGTATAATTGGTTCACTAGCATGATTTTTGTGATAGGATATAATATATAAGTCCTATGGTTTATAAGGGGTTTCCCTCTATCTGAAATAACTTAGAGACCCTCACGCACGTTTAGGGGTGTTTAAATGGTCAATTTCATTATGCCTCTCACCTCAAGGAACCAGACATATCGCACAGAACAATATTTTTGTTTATATTTCCCTATAGCTAGACATATTATGTATACTGGGAATGATATCCCCAAAAATGTATATATGTAAATATGATATATATTTATTTCTTAGGTAGAGCCTTGTTTGCCAAAAGTCCTGAAGATGACTCAAATGTTGAAAGGCTGAAACGCATCGACTGTTTTTCGGAAGGCACCATTACAAAAGAATTTATGTTGAACATATGAAATAGATTGGGAGGAGCTCAAATATAAGGAAAGGTTAAAGGATTACACCTTTAGAGGCTCCCTCGAGTTTGGTTTTGGTGACCTGGTTACAAGGAATGTTCTTTTGTAATTTATTGAAAACATCCTTTTTGTTATAATTGTGGGCAAAGAACCCTAGAAAAGGTTCAAAGGATTCTTTGTATTTGTTTGTACATTGTGAATTTGTGTGTATATTGTATATATGTGTGTATAAATATGTTGAAGTTGTGTATATATATATATATATATATATATATATATATATATATATATATATATATATATATGTATATGTAAAAAACAGAAAAAGAAAAGAGAATCAATCTTTTGAAAAAGATATGGTTTACTAAACTAAATATATAAACCAACTTTTTGACTTTTTCTTTGATTTTTTTGAATTTGGTGGATTGCATGCAAGTCGAATGAGTGTAAAATAAAACTCATGATTGATTTAGTTCCTACGAGAATAATTGTTTTGAGGGAGAGATAATTAATGGTATCTGTCCCTAGAAAGTATTGGTAAATGGTCCATAGGCATCACTTTGATTACCCTTGAACTTTCGAAAAGTGGCATTTTCAGAATTGTGACTTAAAAATCAACTTTAACAATAAAGACAATTTTAAATTACAATTAGAGTCTAGACAGCATTCTCTATCAGTCCCTAATGCAAAGTCATCACTTAAAAAAATGTAACAACGGGGCCCAATGTTCATCAACAGGAGAAAAAGCAGCAGTGAAAAATATCTTCAGGATTTTTTCACTGCAAGACATGTAAAACGTAAACACAAATGACCTACTTCGTGGGGGCGTGGTTTGGCCGGCTGCAAGACGGCCGCACTCTAAGTGGGCTCTGCCGGCCAATCTAATTATCCATCAGAATCCTGCAGATAACGGCACTTCTATTGCCCACAACCAGCATTTCCTGCTCGGCTAGCGCCAGAGGCAATCTCCGGTACCGCTCCTGGTCCCCGGAGTCTTGCGGAGGCTGAGGGCTGCCGCCCGTTCGTGGCGCCGGGCTTGAGCCTCGCCGGTCGTTGAGGCCCGGCCCTACTTCCGCTGCTGCCTGGCTGGGCTGCTTGGTGCTCCGCGCTGCCTGAGGGGTTCGGTAGGATCCCGGATTGCCTTACCCGGTGAGTGCCACTGCCGCCGGGCTCTCTGCGTCGGGGAAAGGGGCCCCTTCTGACATTACATAGGTTCTTTATTGTAAGACATGTAAATATATGTAATTACAGTTTTACATACTAGCACATCATTTAATCCGGTCAAAAACCTAAAACCTTACTGATGATCGTGCAGCTCCTCCCTCTGAAGTGATGGCTTTAAAAAACTCTTCTTGTATACAACATAAAATTTACAAAAAGTGCCAGATTAATAGCTGATTGGTTTGATCTGTTATCACACTGTACATGCAGCCATTAGGTACCCATCACCCCACTACTAGGATTGCAACTAAGTGGTGGACTTTCCTAATAAAAAATTAGTAAGAATATCTCTATGATAAGGCGTTGGCAACCATTTTTAAGTATGGTTGCATTGCTATGTGATTATAAAACTCACAATAGTGACTTTATTATAATCTCAATGGATTCTGTACTGAGTTCTCATAGCAATAGCGCACTCCTTGGAATGGAATGTGGTTGGGAGGGTTTGTCAGTTGTAACTTGGTCGAGTTACTGAACGACTTGCCTCCCTGTTGGACGTGAATAAACTACTTGTTAACTTTATTGAGTAGTGTTTAACTTTACATTACTGGCGACGATGAGTCCAACAGACGATGAAGAACCCTGCATGATCCGGATTTTGGTGGGGCTACTGTGTTTAGCGTAATGGATCTGTCAGCAGCGTACCACCAGGTTTTGTTACATGAGGAATCAAGGCATTTAACATCTTTCATAACTCCTATTGGTGCTTACAGATTTATTAGGATGCCTTTTGGGCTAGCTAGTGCAGCTGCTTGTTTTCAGCGGATTATCTGGAATTGATTCCGTTTTATTCTTCCAGGACGACATTCTGGTGTGCGGGAGTGATGTTGGCAAGCATGATGACATCTTATTTAGGGTTTTATGTAGACTCAAGGAATCTGGTCTGACTTTGAAACGTGAAAAATGCAAATTCAGAGTGAATTCTGTATCTTATTTGGGGCACACTATATCCGGGGAGGGTATCAGTCCCAAGATTGATCTGGCGGAGGCTATTCTTCAAGCTCAACCCCCTTCTAACAAGGATCAGGTGAAATCTTTCAATGGGTTATCGGAGTATTATTCGAAATTTATTCCAAATTTTGCTAGTGTGATGCAGCTTATTAGACTTCTTTTGAAAAAAGGTGCTGTTTTCAATTGGGACAAGGAATGTTCAGGAGCCTTTGAAACTGTTAAGTCTGAGATTGCAAAGATGCCAACTTTGGGGCATTTTGATGTGCACAAGAAAACAATTTTGTCTACTGATGCGAGTATACGTGGTTTAGGGGCTGTTTTATCTCAGTTGGTGGATGGTTTGGAGAGGGTCATTGGATTCGCCTCACGTTCTTTGAAGGGTGCTGAGGAGCGCTATTCAGTTATAGAGCGTGAAGCTTTAGCTTGTTTTTGGGCCATCAAGCATTTCAGATTTTATTTGTGGGGTTTACCCTTCGTTGTCAGGTCCGATCACAAACCTCTGGTGCAGTTGTTTTCTTGTAGGAATATTGAATGTACAACTCCAAGGATTAAGAGGTGGGTCGGAGGACTCATGGAATACAATTTTTGCATGGAATACCTACCCGGACTTAAAAATATTCCTGCTGATTTTCTTTCTAGATTGCCCCTTGATAAGTTGGTTGAGTGTGATTTTGAGCCTCCAGTCATCTCATGGGTGAGTGAATCAGCGTTGAATGAAGTAGAATGGAGGGATAGCTTTTCAAATGATCCGGCAAGGGATTTTGTTTTGGAATCCATGGTCAGTGGATGGCCTGTTTTGAAAGAGGTTCCTGACCCTGCCAAGGGTTATTGGAATGTAAGAGATGAGTTGAACATTGTTCAAGGTGAATTGTTCAGAGGCAACAGGTTGATTTCCCCTTTTGGGATGAGGGAGAAAATAATAAATTTAGCACATGAGGGACATCTTGGTCGTAGTCTCACTAAGGCGAGAGTCAGGGAATCCTATTGGTGGCCTGAATTAGACTGTGAGGTTGAGATTATTGTGAGAGACTGCAGTATTTGTGCTGGTAATGATAAGTCAAGGAAAGTGAGCACCGCCCCTCTTTCCCCTGTTGCCATACCTGAGCGTCCTTGGTCTAAGGTGGCTGTGGACATTATTGGACCTTTTAAGAACCTAGCTCCCTCTGAGCGGTTTGTTGTTGTTCTAGTAGATTATACATCGAAGTGGTTGTGTGCTTCTTGTATGGGTTCCATATTGAGTAGGAACGTTATTAAGTTTTTGAAGGATGCTTTTACTTGTGAAGTGGTGCCTGACATCCTGGTCTCTGATAATGGTGTACAATTCACTTCTCAGGAGATGTCTGACTTTTTGAGAGATTTATCCATCACCCACCACAGGACTGCTCTTCATTCTACGCAGGCTAATGGTTTGGTGGAAGGCATGAATAGGTTAATTAGAGCTTGTGCCCAGACTACTTTGGAAAGAAGGCTTCCATTAAAACCTATTCTCAGGGAAAAACTGTGGGCACACAGGAACACTCCTAACAGATCGACTGGTTTGTCACCTTTTAAGAAACTGAAAGGAAGTGTTGCTGGTTCTAAACTTAACCCTTTGTGGCTATCGGTGAGGGACAGGGGTTGTGTGGTCAATGATTGGAGGTTGGAAAATTATCAAGAGAAATACAAGCGGAGGTTCGATGTCTTAAGAAGGGCGAAGAGAATTTCATGGAAAGTGGGTGATTTGGTTTTCATTAAAAGGGCAGCTTGGTCACCAAAAGGTGAGTCAAAGTATTTTGGGCCTAGACGCATTGTGAAGGTTATAAAGAATGTGGTTATGCTTGCTGAAGGAGATGTGTTGAGTATGTCTCGTTTATCAAGGTGTGCTGAGGGGGATGGTGTTGTGAAACCTGGTTCTGACGGCTTTGTGAAACTTGGGGGCATATTACCAAGGGGGTTTATCTCCACTTTTTTGGCTTTAAAAGCCAAGAAAGCGGAGATAAAATTATCTCCCTATTACCTAGCTGTCGCTAACACCAGTTAGTGACAGCTAGTAGGAAATAGCGACCATCTTGGGCCCAACTTTGCATGTCAGTGATATTTATCACTAATGACATGCAAAGTGGGCGTGCCAAGATGTTAGCGACTGAAAACAGTCGCTAACATCGCTATCTCCTATTACCAACTTTTGGAGATATTCACGCTAAGCGCGAATATCTCCAAAAGCTAACACCTGCCCTGAGTAGTTCTTAGCCATGTTATCCAATGGGAGGTGGATAACATGGCTAAGAGCATTAGCTCGGTAATGCATGAATATCGCTGACTTTTCAGCGATATTCAAGCATTGCGGCAACTTTTTATCGCATTTGCGATAAACCTTGGTAATACCAAGGTTTATTTGTGGTAAAAATCGCCGCAGCTCAGCGGTAAATTTTTGTCTCTAACCAAGCAATAGCGATAATTATCGCTATTGCTTGGTAATATGCCCTCTGGTTCTGACGGCTTTGTGAAACCTAGTTCTGACGGCTTTGTGAGTCAAAAATGTTCTAATCACTTACCACAGAATGTTCCTTTACGCAGCACTAGCACAAGAACAAGAAGACCTCCTTTGTACCTTCGAGATTACTGTTCTAAGTGAATTGTTTATAAATTGTTTCTGCACTAGCACAAGAACAAGAAGACCTCCTTTGTGTCTTCGAGATTACTGTTCTAAGTGAATTGTTTCTGGTTTTTCTTCACATTCTTTCCTTAGTTCTCTTTATCTTTTCCTGTGCCATTTATTTTGTTCTTCTTGTTTCTTTTCCTTATTGTTTTGTTATTGTAATAAGGAAGATGTGTTGTATCTTCTCCTTTAATTGCGTACATTCCTTGCTAAGAATGTAACTTGGTCGTGGGTTGGAATGTGGTTGGGAGGGTTTGTCAGTTGTAACTTGGTCGAGGGACTGAATGACTTGCCTCCCTGTTGGACGTGAATAAACTACTTGCTTACTTTATTGAGTAGTGTTTAACTTTACATTACATTTCATTAGTAACTTTAAACATGTTCTATGCCAGTCATTGCAGACCTTGTGAGTGCAGTTTGAAACGGTCATGTTTACCTGGCAAGTTATCCCTCTTGCCAGGCTCAAACCATCCTTTTTAATACATATGTGACGCCTAAGGTAGGCCCTAGGCAGTCCCAAGGGCAGGGTGCAGGGTATTTTAAAAGTTGTACATGTATTTTTAGGTTTTACATGTCCAGGATGTAAAAAACTCTTAAATTCGTTTTTCACTGCTGCAAGGTCAATTTCTTCCATAGGTTATCATGGGAATAACCTTATTTCAATGTATGAGTGTAATTACCAATTGGGAAAATATAGATATTTTGAGCCAATTCACAAAGGTAATCTGAACAAAAAAGTCTAACTTTATGAGTTTTGGTATTCACAGAAGCCATTTACGACTTTTGATATTCACTGAAGTAATTTCCAACTGGGGCCAGAATCTCAGGGCTAAGGCTGGATGGTCATTGTCTTCAATGGTAAACATCTGTGTATGTGCTTACCAGCCTACCCCTGCTTGGGCCAGATGAAGTTAATTGATATCAGTTTCAAGACCTGTACTACAAACTACTTAAAAGCAGCACACAAACAAGGCCCAGGTTTGTCCACAGAGAGTTCCTGCGTGCCTGCTATGTGTCTTACTTCAGGAAAATGCTACACCAGACGAGGAATAAAAATTATACAGATGAAGAGACCCCAATAATCTAGGAGTTTATTGTGAGGCACCACAAATGGCTCCATGGTTTCCACCCTTACAGCACCAGTGGTACACAGAAGACAGCCCTATGGCAGCATTTAGCCTCTGCAGTCACAGCATTGGGGAAGGATGTCTGCACTGTCACTGAAATAAAGGAGGAGTGAAGGAGAAGTATACAAGGATTCGGGTTGTTAGAATTCTCCCTGGTATATAATCCAGACCCTACCTCTTTTCCACCCCACTAGAGGAGGATGTCCTCAACACCACAACCCCCCCAACATATTCCATGGGCTGCCTGTGAGTGATGTCCACAATGTGGTACCAGGTAAATTTGATGACAAGAACATAGATATGAAATGTCTGTCAAAAGTTCAAAAGATACTTTATTCGGTTTAAGTCACAAAAACCATAAAAGTGTACAGGCATTAAAACAATCCACAACCCGCCCAAGATAAGATATAACATATAACATAAATAAAAAGCAGAAATATACAAAACATGATAGTAGGGTGTTTTTTCCTTTTAAAAACAACAGTGTACACGTTAGTGACCTTGTTTGGGATTTCAAACAGTAGTTTAAATTTATAAAAAGTCCTCTAAGGCCAAGCGATCTTTTTGCCAAGTCTCATTGCAATGGTTAAAAATGTAGCCACATTGAAAATAACCCAAATCTCTGCCAACAGTTGGAGGAACAGCAAGGCTGGCTTCACTTGCCTAAAACCCTTTCCTTTTAATAACGGTATAATGAATTTGAGTCTAATACCTTTGAAGTGGTCACAAAAAAACAGAAAGTGAGCCGTGTCCATGATTGAGCAGCCATCACAATTGCATAATACTAGGTCCTTGCTCCTAGTCCAAACAGGGCGGCCAGAAATTAAAAGATGTATTTTGTTCAAACGGAACCTTGTTAACAGGTACCTGTGATTGGCATTATTCACAACTTTAAGGTACAGTTCCGGTTCAGGGTCTGGTGAAACAATCAGCTGATGGGACCTGACAGAGGGTTTAAGCAGCTCCCTGCCCTCTCTGTCCATTCCTCTATTCAACAAGAAGGTATTTTTGACCCATTTCATGTCCCCTTTCACCAAACTTGAGGGTTTATCAAACAATTCTGGTCGTCCCAGTTTTGCGCACATTTGTTGCACATACTTCAACCAGGTGATCTTGTCCCAGTGGTCCAGACTTAAACAATCTTTTAAGATTTCATGATTTACATCAAGCTCTGGGTTTAGCCAAACTGCCAACCATTTTAATAAGGGGGCCAGGGCGATTTTGTCTTCCAGATAGCCTACGTCGCACTCCTGGTGAACTATGTAGTTTGCGGTGGAATTTGGCAGAGAAAGAAGAGTTTTAAAAAAATTATCCTCTGAGACCTGGAGCGATGAAACCTGTTTAAAGCCCCATAAATCGGCCCCATATGTGGCGATTGCAGTACATTTGGAAGCATATACTTTTAGTACTGCCTCAATGGGTTTCACTCCTAGTTTACGGGAGAATCTTAGTACTGCCGAAATTGAACGTGCCAGGGAGGTTTTTTTCTCCACCAGTTGGGGGTTCCACGTGGAGCCCTCATCGAAGACCACCCCCAAATAAGGAAATCTAGAAACTTGTGACAGCTTGTGTTTATTACAGAATAGTGACATCACATTATTCCTAGACTTGGCTTTGTGACCTACTACCATGACATGAGACTTCCCAAAGTTAACGCTCAGGTCAAGGTTATCCATAAAAACATAGAAAGAGTTCAGCAGGCGTTGGAGTCCTACTGCGGTTCTAGCTAGGAGGGCAGCGTCATCCGCATACAGTAAGGCAGGCAGTAAATATTTCCCAGCCTTCGGGATATCCTTACAGACTCCACTCAAAGCTTTGCCAAGGTCGTTGATATATAGTGTAAAGAGCAGGGGAGCAAGAATTCACCCCTGTCTCACACCATTAATAATGCAAATTTTTTCCGTGCAGTTCCCCTTTCTATCATAACGGACCGTTGCAGTAAGATCCCTATGGAGGTCTGCTAGGAAATATACTATGTTGGGGTCTGTCCCGATATTAAGGAGCTGGCCCCACAGTTTGGATCTGTTTACCCGGTCGAAAGCCGAGGACAGATCCATGAAAGCAATAAACAATGATCCTGGCTTAGCTAAGGTGTACTTCCCAATGAGCAACTGTAGATTTAGGCTTTGGTCGATTGTACTGCGTCCCTTTCGGAAACCATACTGTAGAGGTGAAAGTGTGTTGGTTTCCTCTAACCAGGTGGTCAATTTGCCTAAAACCACCCTCCCCAAGACCTTGACTGCAGAGTCAATGAGGGATATAGGTCGGTAATTACCAGGGTCCCCCCTATCCCCTTTTTTATAAATTGGTACAATTACCGACTGTGTCCATGACTCAGGAATGCCTGTCTTAGAAACTCTGTTAAAAACATTAGTTAAAACTTTGGACCAGAATAAAGTCTCGACTTTAAAAAGGTCAGAGGGGACGCCATCAGGCCCAGGAGCTTTGTTACTGGTCATCAAGCCAATAGCCACTGCCACCTCCTCCTCATTCATAGATAAGGTGTATGGTGATTGAGGAAGTGCGGTCAGGCGTTCTACCGCATGGGTCTCGTCTTCATAAACTGAGCTAAATGTCTGTCTTTGTTGCACCACAAATGTGACTAAGAAAGCTGTCCCGGGTATACATAAAAGGCATATTTAGTCAGAGCCTCATGTGTCTCCTTCTTTATGTTGCACCACAAGTCCCAGAATCCTTTGAGTTGGACCTGGCAAGTCCCATTCACACTATCAAAAACATGGGCCCGGCACGGCTGGCGAATATACATAACACTGGCAAATAGCAATAGACAAAGTGCTCCTTCAACTTAGTCAGCCGCAGCCAGGGCAGACAAGAGCGGTGGAGGGGGCGGGCCGGGGAAATCAACAGACAACGTAATAGGGGAAAAAAAAAAAAAAAAATCTAACTTGCGCTCGCCACTCTGCCAGCAACAAGGTGAGTGAATTTCTTTTTTTTAATAAATTGATTTTCCCTATTCCATCGTCTGTCTAATTTACTCCACAGCCACCATGCCCCCCTGCCCCCTACCTCCTTAATACTTCTACCTGCACTGGCCACAGCTGCACTAAGCATTACTGTTAGCATGTGGATGCAATGAGGAGAATTATGTCAGGTTGCACATGTATATTTCTGGTTTGCTGACTTTTCTCTGTTTTCCTCTATTGACACATTCAGTCAGAGTACAGTTATCCGCTGGGAGGAAACAACATCATCCACAGCAAGCAGTCATTACACTCTCACAAACTGGTAAGCAAAACTGGTCAGGAGAAGGTCCAAAAGTCTACATTGTCAGCAGAAAAAAGATGGACATATTGGGCCCACTTCACAAAGGTAAACTGAGACAAAAGTTTCTCTTTATGACTTTCAGTATTCAAAATGGACATTTACGTGTAGTAAATGTCATTTGTGAATACCAAAAAACATAAAGTTAGACTTTTCTCTCATTTTAACTTTGTGGATCGGGCCCCTTACATGTATTCCATCAACAGAGCCAGAATTGTGAACCCAACTCGTAATCGAGTGTAGGACGTGTGACAACTGAAATGTTAACTGGCAAACACACATATCTTTGTAGGTTTAATGATGTTCTCCCAGATTCTTGTCCACATAATGTCATTTGCTACAAGATTGGCTGTGACAACTGGTCAGGAACCATACACTGGCAAGATGGGGGACCCTGTTAAGTAAATCCAAGAATGATGTACCTGAATGCTCATGCTCATAAAATGTGGGTTTAATGTCCACAGTATATTGTATGTATTCAAAATCATTGTTGTCCCTCATTACAATATGCCCACATATGGCAATTCAGTCCATACCATATCACACCATGATCGCTAGTGAAAAGATGACACTAAATGTATTGCAAGTGAGTGCAGTATGTACATAATAGACTATATTGTGTCATATGAAGTGGAGTAGTCACAACTGGATTGTAAGTCAATGATATAAAAATTCTAAAGGAAAGTCGCAGGGCACAAAATGTATGGAAATTGGTATAGATGAGGGTGGCACTGATGCCAGTTAGGTTGTGTTGTTTTGGGAGGGGTATAAGGCCTGCTAACATGGATGTAAAGGAAGTGAAATATATATATCAGGTAACTGAACTGGACAACTCAAATCCAGTGTAGGGGACAAGCATCCACGCTACTACACTTTACCATAATATATATTTCAGCCTGCCTCCTCTCCTACCATATTAACATGTGTAATTGATAATATGTAAGGTTAGGATATGTGCTGTACAAGACATAATCCATTGACAGCTAAGTTCAAGCGTGATGTGGTATATTCTAGATCCAATATTTGCCAACTCAATGGGGATTGAGGTGGGGACATCATGGCCCGTTCCCTGGTCAGACCACCACTTAGACTCCTTCACCATACCCTTTATAGGCCCAACGCTTCTTGCGAGAAATGCGCATGCGCGGGTGCCCACGCATGCGCATTTGGTTTGGAAGAAGTCGGCGCAAAGAAGAAGACAAAGCCCCGGGACGCTGCATAAAAGGTAAGTGCTTTTCTTTACTTTTTAATCTATTTAAAATCCAAATTAGGGGTGTAGAAGAGGACGGGAGGGATGCGGGTGGCACGTAGTAGGGCTACGCGAAGCGCGTGGGTGGGTGTAGATTCATGCCCACTTCACGAAGCTTCGCGTAGCCCCACTACGCCCACTACGCCCAGGGTTACTGTTGAACCTCCCAAAAAGAACATCCACAACGAAAGCTCTAGCAAGCTTACACTGGCAGCTGGTGGAGAAGAGTATCATGTTTTAGGAAATGTGCCACTGTCACGGAATCCTGTCAAAAAAAGGTCCACAGTATCGGACCGGACCGAGCCGGACCGAGCCGGAACCTAAGATTTAAAGGCAAGGCATGGTGACTGTATAGAGAATACAGAATGCGAGAATGGGTGAACGCTCCTTCAGATATCTCGCAGCCAAGACCTGGAACACATTGCCTGCAGACATAAGAACTGAACCCTGTGAAACCACCTTTTGCAAAAATTTAAAACATGGCTGTTCCCACAATCAAACCAGAGTAGATCTATCAGACCGACTGTCACATGCCTCTAGTTTCTCGCTTAGAGCTTCTCCGCTGCCTCACTGAGTGCCTATTTCTAACACAGAGACACACCTGCATTGTAACCAAGCACTTTACAAATGGATAGATAAATAAATAAAAGGAACAGAGGATGCACAAAGATTGAACATAGCAAATGTGTGATTGTTCAGCTCTCGCCCTCGCCTCATACTTCCACAACAAGATTGCGGACATTCACAACAGCTTCAACAACCAACCAACGCACACCAACACCGAACAACCACCCCCCACCACCACCCTCCACGCCTGGACCCCGATCAGCACCGAAGACACCATCCGCACGATGAACTCCATCCACTCCGGATCACCGACCGACCCCTGCCCTCACCACGTCTTCAACAAGGCCGACGCTGTCATCGCACCCCACCTGCGAGACATCATCAACACATCCTTCGACACCGCCACCTTCCCTGAGAGCTGGATGTAGGAGAGTAGGGTCTGCAATCCTATGATCACCCAGATTTTTTGCTTTTGTTTCACTGGTTTACGACTTTCTCTGGCTGTGGGCCTGCTAATCAGACCCACAGCCTGGCTGTTCTCTTTCTAAATTACGACATGTACCCTAGGTGCATTTACCAATTGGTACTGGGCCACCTTATCAGACCCCGTAAACGCAGGGCATAGGTGTACCCAGGGCCGCCAGGGGCTGCAGCATGTATTATGCCACCCCTGGCTGGCCTCCTAAATTTGACACAACTGGCTGCACGACAGCTGGGGCGAAGTCGTGTAATCACCCTTCGCTTTAGGTATAGTAGTTCTATATCTAACCACACAATGGACACCCGAGTTCCTATCAGTCACTCCTATGGCAGGCCTTAACAATCCTGAAGGCAGAGTGCGTGGGCTCGTGTGAGCTAGGTTCAGGCCCGAGCCGAGCCCGGTTGCAGCTTGCGGAATCAAGACCCAATGGCTGTTCCATGATAACGCGTACCACATCGGTAACTTCGGTGTCGCGTTATCAAGGCATGTCGAGTAAGGTGTCATACGAATCGGGGTGCTGCCCTCTCACCAATTCTGGCGACGAGGTTAGCATTCCACCCTTCTAGAGGGGCACGACATGTACGTAACTGTGAACCCCGGTTAAAGTTAACTAAAGCCTCAGCTCCACAAAATGGATGCTGCCACCACAGACGCGAGTCTGACCTCCTGCTGCTGGGAGTCCTTCCAGCGAGGAGCGCTCGGACAAAGGGTTTCCTGTCGAGGGCGGTGTTCGCACCGTCCCAGACAGGGTTTGTGTATTCTGGGTAGGTAGAGCTTTTGCGAGAAGGTGACTGCGGAGTGGCACCCCGGTGCTCACTACGCATCTGCCGGTTAGAACCAGTTCCAGGGGCGACAGCCCTGGCCTGGGGAAAATCCGGCAGGGGAGAGGGGTGTAACTACCCCCCTTCCTGGTCCCACCCTTAGGGCAGGACCTAGTCATGTACCCACCCCTTTCTTTAGAATAAAGGCCGGAGCGGGGACCCTTCCAAATTAGATCATCTTTGAATCAAGAATACTTTCTACGAAAGGACTTCGAGACTCTTCTCAAGATTTCTCCCTTGTGACTAAGGAGTAGTCACCCTGCATCAGCGGGCACCATCTAAGAACTCTGCGGTTTGCTGTAAGTCCTTCCTCCAGGAATCCGACGGCCCAGCTCGACGAGAACCGGCTTCCCTGGCACCTCTGACCTCTACCCATGTCATCAGCTCAGCTGTGATCTGTGGGTGCGACGAGACCTCGAGGGACCGGCCATCATCAAAACCTGCACGCTTCTTAACCAGCACGACCATCGAGGTAACTCTCTGGTGAGTGCTCTGGGGTCCGAGAAGCCCCGACCCTGAGCCGCTCCAGCACCGAAGTGCAGTCTCCCAGCATCTCCACGATCTGCGTGGGGCCCTTCTGCTCGCTGCTCAGCACGTTGTCTGGTCACTAGCCGCTGGCTTGTGCTCTTCTGTGACGACATCCGACAATCAACACTGCTGGTCTGGTTGCTCCAGACTGGCCCTTGCTTCCATCTTTTCGAGAAGCACCCCGGACCCTCCTGGTCCACTCAAGACGCCATCTTAGGCCCACCACGTGGCCCTGAGATTTGCCAAGGCTTGTTGCCCCATCCTGGGCCCAGCGACGCCGACAGCATCATCCTTCGTGGGACAGCTCGCACCTCCACCGTGGTCGCCGACAACGCCTCCTGGTCCGTGAGACTGCAGAGCCTAGCGTCGCCCACTCACCTAGTCGAGGTGACGGCCAACCGGTGCCTCCTGGTACCCTCTGACTACTGGCTAGTAGTACGAACTTGGTCCCCTCTGCTTTCAGGTATCATCAATCTCTGATCCAGGTTTGGATCTCTACGAACTATTCATCACTGGTCGCCGGCCAGCAACTCCTTTTCTTCCGGCTCCTGGCTCGTCAGCGAAGACCCCGACGCCTGTAAGACTTGTGCAGCCGCAGCCCTCGTGGCTAGGTAAATCGGCATTTCGGTGCCTGCACAGCCTCTTTACTCTAGGGTCCCGAGTCCCTCGCTTCCGACTTGCCTTATCGGGTCCACCCGAGACCTTAAACTTTCCGTGTCCTCGGACACTTGTTTTAATTGTGCACTTGAAGTATTTGCTAAAGAGATTTGGTTTGTGCTTAAGTACCCTGTCCTCATAAAGAGTACAGGGCTGTTGTGATTCTTAATAAATATACTGTTTATTTTCATAACACTTGTGTGGTGTCCTTTCACTGGGTGTTCAAGGGGTACATGTGTGGTAAACAGCTGGCTTAACGCGCCCTCTCGAGTCTTTAGCCTTAGACTGCTCGTATCCACGCTACTAGGATAGCTGGTCTATAGGTTGACTTACAACCAAACACCATAAGGGTCGTTGGAACGATACATAGCGGTCGCTAGAATAGCGAACGTTGCATATCGGGCCAACTTCTCACATTGGTGAGCAGCGGTTGGGATTTGAGCTTGCTGTTGTTTTACCACACGTATCCTAAGAATATCTTGTTGAAAGATCACATAAGTACTGTTAGTACATATAACTAAAGCTTAGAATACTCTGAGTTCTACTGAACCAGCTGTTGCAGCTCCTCAAGGCTTAGCACACCTTGGCCGCAACTCTTAGCAAGGGAACAGTAGGTAAACACATAGTGTAGGTAGGTGCATCACTTACACCACACTAGAAACAGTATGTCGGACAAAGGAGGAAACCATGAGTCTCCCTTGTGTCAGTTGACCCTCCACAGGTCATCCCTTCAAGATATACTGTGCTGAGCTTCAAGGAGTTAAGACAGGTGTGTCACTCCCGGAAGATCAAGCAGGGGTCTAACCCCACCACGTCCTTTCTGATTGGTCTCTTGGAGACTTATGATGCCAGAAAAGCTGAGACCCGTCTTAGCTCTTCTAATCCAGAAGGAGACATGCCTCCCCTCGAGGGAACCAGAGACGATCCTGACCTCATCCACCTCGCAACTGAGAACGAAGATGTGGGGGATGATGAGGATGAGGATCCCTCTGGGGATGAGGCAGATAAGGGACAGGTAGAAGTCGTTAGACTAAGCAGGTCCAACTTAAGCAAACATGATAGTGGTACTGGGGCACCCCCAGCGCTACTGTCAGGTCCGCTTAACATTGGGAATGGACGAGCCCGATCTCTGTCGAGAGACTCTGGCAGATCCCTTCAAACCAATGGCTCTCACAACTCTTCTCAAAGAGGGATGACGTCCCCTCAGAGGAGAGTATACGAAGCTAAGGAAAGGGCGGCTAATCTGAGGATCGAAAGGGAAGAACTTGCCCTGGCCAAAGAGAGGCTTGCCTTTGCTAGAGAGCAACAGTTAAGTGGGGTAGTCCCCACTGGTGGCAGCAATATACCTAGCAATAGGGAAAAGAGTTTCGATACGAAACACCTTGGTAAGATAGTGCCCCCCTTTAAACAAGGGGACGACATCCACAAATGGATAACTGCTTTGGAGAGGGCCTGCACTGTGCAGGGTGTTCCCCAGAGTCAGTGGGCAGCTATCTTGTGGCTCTCCTTTGAAGGAAAAGGAAGAGACGAGCTCCTCACCACAAGGGTGGAGGACGCTAACGATTACCAAGTCTTGAAAAATACACTCGTTGAAGGGTTCGGCCTAACCACTGAACAGTACAGGGTGCTGTTCAGGGATACCCAGAAAACGCAGTCTCAAGATTGGTCTGACTTTGTCGATTGTGCCACTAAGGCTTTTGAGGGCTGGTTGCTGGGCAGTAAGGTTACTGATTACAAAGGATTGTATAATTTGATGATGAGAGAACAAATTTTAAACAATTGTCAGAACCAGTTATTGCATCAGCATCTTGTCGACTCGGATCTGACCTCTCCCCAAGAATTGGGAAAGAAGGCAGACAGATGGGTTCGTACAAGAGTTAAACAGAACCAGGGCCAGAATCAAGGTGGTCAGAAGAAAGCAGACCAGAAGGGTAAAGATTCTAAAGGGGAACAAAATGACCAGAAGTCTTCGACAGGTCCCCAACAACCCAAAGAGGGTGGGGGTCAGGCTCCCCAAAAGAAGAAAGAAGGCCAATCCAAAAGATGGTGCCAGTACTGTAAAAGTAAATCTCACTGGTTTAGTGAGTGCACCAAGAAAGGAGGAGGGCAGACTCCTGCCACTGCAGCCCCTAAGGCACCTGTGCCCCCTAGTACAGTCAGCAGTGGTAGTGCGCCTCCCAAGGGTTTAGTAGGGTTAACCCTGGGTTCTGAGGGGCATGACAACTTAGTTGGCACACTCACTCAGGCTGTCCTTGTCAGTACAGGGGACGTGGACGTGTCCCCTAACGTAAGCCCCAATACTTTGGGCAAATACCGACAGACGCCTTTCATAAATGGAAAGATGGCTCAGGCCTATAGGGACACTTGTGCCAGCGTCACCATGGTGACGCCTAACTTTGTGGACCCTGGACAGATCATGCCAGGTACAGAATTCCTGGTGACCAATGCAAGCAATGTCACTACCAATCACAGTATGGCAATTGTAGCTTTCTCCTGGGGAGGGGTAACTGGCCAAAAGAAGGTTGTAGTTAGTCCAGACCTCCCAGTGGATTGTTTGTTGGGCAATGATTTGGAGTCATCACAATGGTCAGAAGTGGAGCACCGGACTCACATGGAAATGTGAGGTTTGCCAGCACATGTGTTCGCTGTGACCAGGTCACAGGTCAGGAAATGCCCCACTGAACAGGTGCTGGATCCTGGAACAACGGACCAGACACCGCCCAAGAAGAAGAGCAGTAGGGTTAAGGCTGCGCCTTCCCCCTTGCCCCAGGTCGAGGATCAAGTCTCAGAGGAGGCTGACCTACAGGAATTGAGGGAAACTGAGCCTAGGGAGTTCGAACTTGATCAAGTTGAATTCTTGGGTTCAGGGGGACCCTCAAGGGAAGACCTGGGGAAGGACCAGTTAGACTGCCCTTCTCTTGAACCCCTCAGACAGCAGGCTGCTGCTGAGGCTGCTGGGAACGCCACAGGTACCCACAAGGTATACTGGGAAGATGGACTCCTGTACACTGAGTCAAGAGACCCCAAGCCTGGCATGACCAGGAGGCTGGTTGTACCCTTGTCTCAGCGTGGTTTCCTACTTACCTTGGCCCACGAGATTCCCTTAGCAGGTCACTTAGGCCAGACGAAAACGTGGGCCAGGCTTGTCTCACACTTTCACTGGCCGCACATGAACGAAGATACCAAGGAGTTTTGCCGCTCCTGTGTCACTTGCCAAGCCAGTGGTAAGTCAGGTGGCACGACAAAGGCCCCCCTTATACCAATGCCTGTGGTGGGGGTGCCCTTTGAACGGGTGGGGATCGACATCGTCGGTCCCATGGAACCACCAACAGCCTCAGGGCACAAGTTTATACTGGTGGTAGTGGATCATGCCACCAGGTATCCTGAAGCTATTCCCCTTAGGACCACTACAGCACCTGTTGTGGCAAGAGCCCTAGTTGGAGTATTCTCCAGAGTGGGCTTCCCTAAGGAGGTCGTCTCTGACAGAGGTGCAAACTTTATGTTGAGCTACTTAACTGCTATGTGGAAGGAATGTGGTGTCAACTACAAGTTCACTACACCCTATCATCCACAATGCAATGGGCTTGTTGAGAGATTCAACAGGACCCTAAAAGGGATGATTCATGGACTACCAGAAAAGCTTCGGCGTAGATGGGACGTCCTGATCCCCTGCCTCTTGTTCGCCTACAGAGAAGTCCCACAGAAGGGGGTTGGCTACAGCCCTTTTGAACTTTTGTACGGACATCCTGTAAGAGGACCCCTGTGTTTGGTGAAGGAAGGATGGGAGAGACCTTTCAAAAAGCCGGCAGCCAACATAGTGGACTATGTGCTTGGCCTCCGCTCGCGGATGGCTGAATACATGGAAAAGGCATCTGAAAACCTTAAGGCCAGCCAAGAACTCCAAAAAGCTTGGCATGACCAAAAGGCTGTCTTGACTGTTTACCAGCCCGGACAGAAGGTGTGGGTGTTGGAGCCAGTGGCCCCAGCAGCACTCAAGGACAAATGGTCCGGGCCCTACACCATCCTGGAGAAAAAGGGAGAGGTAACCTTCCTGGTCGACCTGGGAACTCCCCGGAGCCCCCACAGGGTGCTTCATGTCAACAGGCTCAAGGCATATGTCGACAGGAAGGACATGAGTTTGCTCATGGCCCTAGATGAGGGACAGGAAGAGGAGAGTGACCCTCTCCCCGACCTGCTCACTCAGAATCCTGACGATGGATCGGTAGATGGTGTTGTCATATGTGGCAGCCTCTCCGAACATCAACAGAACGACTGTAAACAGGTTCTTCAGTCGTTCAGACATATGTTTTCTCTAACACCCAGTCAGACCGATTGGTGCACCCATGAGGTTGACACTGGTGACAGCTTGCCCGTCAAGAGTAAAATCTACAGGCAGCCTGATCACGTTAGAGACTGCATCAAGAGTGAAGTGCAGAAAATGTTGGAGCTGGGAGTCATTGAACCCTCGGATAGCCCTTGGGCTAGTCCCGTAGTTCTAGTGCCGAAACCTCACACCCAGGGCGGTAAGAGAGAGATGAGGTTCTGCGTAGACTACAGGGGTCTCAATGCAGTCACTAAGACTGACGCCCACCCAATACCAAGGGCAGACGAGCTTATTGATAGATTGGCTTCGGCCAACTACTTAAGTACGTTTGACCTGACAGCTGGGTATTGGCAAATCAGGTTAGCTGAGGACGCCAAGCCTAAAACCGCATTTTCAACCCCTGGTGGGCATTATCAGTTCGTGGTGATGCCCTTTGGTCTGAAAAATGCACCTGCCACCTTCCAACGGTTGGTGAATCAAGTCCTTACTGGGCTGGATGACTTCTGTGCGGCGTATCTTGACGATATTGCTGTCTTTAGCTCCACCTGGGAGGATCACCTGGTCCACCTGCGGAAAGTGTTAGAGGCGCTGCAAGCAGCAGGTCTCACTATCAAGGCCACCAAGTGCCAGATAGGGCAGACACAGGTTGTATACCTGGGCCACCTTGTAGGTGGAGGCCAGGTTCAGCCACTGGAGAGCAAGATACAGTCAATCAGGGACTGGGCTCCTCCAACCACCCAGACTCAGGTTCGAGCTTTCTTGGGCCTGACTGGTTACTATAGGAAGTTTGTCAGGAAAAAAGGTTCAGTGGACAGCGAGCTGTCAAAAAGCATTCGATGACCTAAAGCAGGCCATGTGCACGGCGCCTATCCTCAAGAGTCCGGACTACTCCAAACCATTCATTGTCCAAACAGATGCTTCTGAGTTGGGTGTGGGAGCTGTTCTTTCTCAACTGAATTTTGATGGTCAAGACCAGCCTATTGCTTTTATAAGCAGAAGGCTGACCCCTAGAGAGAAGAATTGGTCAGCTATTGAGAGGGAGGCCTTTGCTGTGGTTTGGGCCCTGAAGAAGCTGAGGCCATACTTGGTAGGCACTCACTTCAAGATTCAGATCGACCATAAGCCCCTCTTGTGGCTAAATCAGATGAAGGGTGAAAACCCCAAACTGCTTAGGTGGTCCATTTCCCTACAGGGGATGGACTTTACAGTGGAACATAGACCTGGTACTGATCATGGCAATGCCGATGGGCTCTCCAGATATTTCCACTTAGAACAAGAAGACTCACCTGGTCAAGGTTAGCTTATTGTTCTGACGTTTGGGTGGGGGTCATGTAGGAGAGTAGGGTCTGCAATCCTATGATCACCCACATTTTTTGCTTTTGTTTCACTGGTTTACGACTTTCTCTGGCTGTGGGCCTGCTAATCAGACCCACAGCCTGGCTGTTCTCTTTCTAAATTACGACATGTACCCTAGGTGCATTTACCAATTGGTACTGGGCCACCTTATCTGACCCCGTAAACGCAGGGCATAGGTGTACCCAGGGCCGCCAGGGGCTGCAGCATGTATTATGCCACCCCTGGCTGGCCTCCTAAATTTGACACAACTGGCTGCACGACAGCTGGGGCGAAGTCGTGTAATCACCCTTCGCTTTAGGTATAGTAGTTCTATATCTAACCACACAATGGACACCCGAGTTCCTATCAGTCACTCCTATGGCAGGCCTTAACAATCCTGAAGGCAGAGTGCGTGGGCTCGTGTGAGCTAGGTTCAGGCCCAAGCCGAGCCCGGTTGCAGCTTGCGGAATCAAGACCCAATGGCTGTTCCATGATAACGCGTACCACATCGGTAACTTCGGTGTCGCGTTATCAAGGCATGTCGAGTAAGGTGTCATACGAATCGGGGTGCTGCCCTCTCACCAATTCTGGCGACAAGGTTAGCATTCCACCCTTCTAGAGGGGCACGACATGTACGTAACTGTGAACCCCGGTTAAAGTTAACTAAAGCCTCAGCTCCACAAAATGGATGCTGCCACCACAGACACGAGTCTGACCTCCTGCTGCTGGGAGTCCTTCCAGCGAGGAGCGCTCGGACAAAGGGTTTCCTGTCGAGGGCGGTGTTCGCACCGTCCCAGACAGGGTTTGTGTATTCTGGGTAGGTAGGGCTTTTGCGAGAAGGTGACTGTGGAGTGGCACCCCGGTGCTCACTACGCATCTGCCGGTTAGAACCAGTTCCAGGGGCGACAGCCCTGGCCTGGGGAAAATCCGGCAGGGGAGAGGGGTGTAACTACCCCCCTTCCTGGTCCCACCCTTAGGGCAGGACCTAGTCATGTACCCACCCCTTTCTTTAGAATAAAGGCCGGAGCGGGGACCCTTCCAAATTAGATCATCTTTGAATCAAGAATACTTTCTACGAAAGGACTTCGAGACTCTTCTCAAGATTTCTCCCTTGTGACTAAGGAGTAGTCACCCTGCATCAGCGGGCACCATCTAAGAACTCTGCGGTTTGCTGTAAGTCCTTCCTCCAGGAATCCGACGGCCCAGCTCGACGAGAACCGGCTTCCCTGGCACCTCTGACCTCTACCCACGTCATCAGCTCAGCTGTGATCTGTGGGTGCGACGAGACCTCGAGGGACCGGCCATCATCAAAACCTGCACGCTTCTTAACCAGCACGACCATCGAGGTAACTCTCTGGTGAGTGCTCTGGGGTCCGAGAAGCCCCGACCCTGAGCCGCTCCAGCACCGAAGTGCAGTCTCCCAGCATCTCCACGATCTGCGTGGGGCCCTTCTGCTCGCTGCTCAGCACGTTGTCTGGTCACTAGCCGCTGGCTTGTGCCCTTCTGTGACGACATCCGACAATCAACACTGCTGGTCTGGTTGCTCCAGACTGGCCCTTGCTTCCATCTTTTCGAGAAGCACCCCGGACCCTCCTGGTCCACTCAAGACGCCATCTTAGGCCCACCACGTGGCCCTGAGATTTGCCAAGGCTTGTTGCCCCATCCTGGGCCCAGCGACGCCGACAGCATCATCCTTCGTGGGACAGCTCGCACCTCCACCGTGGGCGCCGACAACGCCTCCTGGTCCGTGAGACTGCAGAGCCTAGCGTCGCCCACTCACCTAGTCGAGGTGACGGCCAACCGGTGCCTCCTGGTACCCTCTGACTACTGGCTAGTAGTACGAACTTGGTCCCCTCTGCTTTCAGGTATCATCAATCTCTGATCCAGGCTTGGATCTCTACGAACTATTCATCACTGGTCGCCGGCCAGCAACTCCTTTTCTTCCGGCTCTTGGCTCGTCAGCGAAGACCCCGACGCCTGTAAGACTTGTGCAGCCGCAGCCCTCGTGGCTAGGTAAATCGGCATTTCGGTGCCTGCATAGCCTCTTTACTCTAGGGTCCCGAGTCCCTCGCTTCCGACTTGCCTTATCGGGTCCACCCGAGACCTTAAACTTTCCGTGTCCTCGGACACTTGTTTTAATTGTGCACTTGAAGTATTTGCTAAAGAGATTTGGTTTGTGCTTAAGTACCCTGTCCTCATAAAGAGTACAGGGCTGTTGTGATTCTTAATAAATATACTGTTTATTTTCATAACACTTGTGTGGTGTCCTTTCACTGGGTGTTCAAGGGGTACATGTGTGGTAAACAGCTGGCTTAACGCGCCCTCTCGAGTCTTTAGCCTTAGACTGCTCGTATCCACGCTACTAGGATAGCTGGTCTATAGGTTGACTTACAACCAAACACCATAAGGGTCGTTGGAACGATACATAGCGGTCGCTAGAATAGCGAACGTTGCATATCGGGCCAACTTCTCACACTGGAAGCACGCCAAACTCAGCACTCTACTCAAGAAACCCACAGCGGACCCTACTGAACTCAAGAATTACCGCCCCATCTCGCTCCTCCCGTTTCCAGCCAAAGTCATCGAGAAGACCGTCAACAAGCAGCTGGCCGCCTTCCTCGAGACGAATGGATCCCTCGACCCCTCACAGTCCGGCTTCCGAGCCAATCACAGCACCGAGACCGCCCTCATCGCCGCCACCGATGACATCCGAGCCCTGATGGACAACGGAGAAACAGCGGCCCTCATCCTCCTAGACCTCTCCGCGGCATTCGACACGGTCTGCCACCGCACCCCAGTACAGCGCCTCAGCAACGTCGGAATCCTGGACAAGGGGCTGGAATGGATCATCTCCTTCCTCGACGGAAGAACACAGAGAGTCCGCCTACCACCGTACAAGTCAGAAGCCACCGAAATCATCTGCGGCGTCCCTCAAGGATCCTCACTGAGCCCCACCCTCTTCAACGTCTACATGAGCCCCCTCGCGGCCATCGCACGCCAACACAACCTCAACATAATCTCCTACGCCGACGACACCCAGCTGATCCTCTCCCTGACCAACGACCCCGCCGCCGCCAGAGCTAACCTGCACGAAGGGATGAAAGAGGTAGCCGAGTGGATGACGACCAGCCGCCTGAAACTGAACTCGGACAAGACGGAGGTCCTCATCCTGGGCTCTTCACCCTCCACCTGGGACGACTCCTGGTGGCCTCCCGCCCTGGGCACCGCACCCAAACCGACAGACCATGCACGCAACCTGGGCTTCATCCTGGACTCCTCCCTCTCCATGACCAGGCAAGTCAACAACGTCTCCTCGGCATGCTTCAACATCCTACGCATGCTACGGAAGATCTTCTGGTGGATCCCCACCGAGACCAGGAAGACCGTCACCCAGGCCCTCGTCACTAGCCGACTGGACTACGGCAACGCCCTCTACGCCGGTACCACCGCCAAGCTCCAGAAGAGACTCCAGCGGATCCAGAACGCCTCAGCCAGACTCATCCTCGACATCCCACGAACCAGCCACATCTCCGGACATCTGAGAGACCTTCACTGGCTCCCCGTCAACAAAAGAATCACCTTCCGCCTCCTCACCCACGCACACAAAGCCCTACACGACCAAGGCCCGAGCTACCTCAACAGCCGAATCAACTTCTACGCTCCCAAACGCCACCTCCGATCAGCCAACCACGCCCTCGCCGCCGTCCCCCGCATCCGAAGAGCGACTACAGGAGGAAGGTCCTTCTCCTACCTGGCCGCCAAGACCTGGAACTCCCTCCCGACCGACCTGCGCCTGACCCAAGACCACCTCTCCTTCAGGAAGAAGCTGAAGACCTGGCTGTTCGAGCAGTAGCTGCACCCCCCCCCCCCCCCCCAGCGCCTTGAGACCCTACGGGTATGTAGTGCGCTCTATAAATGTCATTGATTGATTGATTGATTCAGTCCTAAGTAGGCATTTTAACTTCACAGGGAGGGAAGAACAAATGTACAACAAAATGTACCTGACTATTGGACATCTCACATATTAACTCTCCAGTGCAATAATATGATCTGATGTGCAAATGTGAAAGTTGTCTGCTTTATGATGTACACTCCTTTAGATTTGTCAACAGATAACTTATACTCATGAGGCATGATGGGCCTAACAATGAAGGCATAACCAAAGGTAGGCGGAGGCGTTCTGCATAACCATCCCCCTCCTTCAAGTATCAGTTAACTTCTCGTACACGTTTGTTTGTTAATTCTGTTATCTTGTTGATGTCAGTGCATCACAGAAATCAACTCCTTGACTCTACCATCTGATCAAGCTTGAATTTCAATCCCCTCTAAGTGACATTCCTGTGGCCTCTCTGCCCTCCCTTCCTTTTTCCCTACCCATTAATCCTATAGTTTCTTTTAATAGTCTGGAACTCTTTCTTTACTTAAACAGTCATTCGTGTATAGAAATTAATTTCTGGACTCAACCATTTGATTGAGCTTGAATTTTAAGCCCCGATAAGTGATATTTCTTTTTTCTGTTTTCCCTTCCCTTTTCCCTACCCATCAATCCGACAGCCTATTTTAACAGATTTGAATTCTTTTTTACCCAAACAGTCATTTTTTTGTATGTGCATATTGCAATGATTTTAAATAATTGTGCAATAAAATCTTTTACTGTTACTGATGTCAGTGCTGTGTGCAGGTAACAGCTGGCAACTGCTGCTGGTGAACAGGGGCCCACATGTAAAGTTCAGGAGGTACAAAGGTGGCACATTGGCCAGAAATAGCATATCAATGGTCCATGACGATGACATATACATGTAAACTCATTGCTATCATCCTGTGTGCTTAAATATGAACATGTATGTCTCATAACAGCTGCTGGCAGGATACCATCACTGAAACAACTGGGGGGGACTAAGGGCCAATTATTACGTCCAGCATACAAGACCATGGAAAACACAACAAGAAAAAGTATGCTGTTCCTAAAGAGTCCTACAGGTCTATGTGTTTAAAGAAATCATATGAGTGCTAATGAAGGTCGGAGAAAAATCTTTTCTCCTTTCAGAAAAAGACCCTCACACACTCAGCTAGCTAGGTGCCTTGCTTCATCACTGGGTCTGCTCCTTATCGAGTCAGCGCTGCAATACCCAATCAGCGCCCGTGATGGGGCCTTCTTGGAGGAGATCTTTTTTCTTAGCCATTGGGTGTGGTGCGTGTAAGGGCCCTCGTGAGTGTAGAAGTGTAGATTTGTAATGTGTGAGATAAATAAAACAGGAGTTAGTGATCCACCCAAACGTATTTTAATGACTGAGGTCACTATCCTGATTAAAAACCAAAAGAGGTGCGCACACCTGCTCTAAGGTTGCAAGGTTGTGTGCTAAAATTCACGCCAACATGTTTCTTGTCTAGTGTCAGGTTGACGGCAATTCTTCAGGACCTATTATTAATCATTCTACACTTTTTGGTTGGAGGTTTGATATTAAACAGTGTTAGTGAACACACGTACAGCACCCTAAAAAGTGGTACCTGTTGATCAACAACAATGCCTGTAGAAGAGAAGAATCATAAAGATTAGCACATCATTCCTGTATGGCCTGCACTTCAACCTAAATACAACAATCCGTGATATGACCATGCTATTGTGGAACTGCAAACCAAACGTGAGGAATGAGCATGCTGCACATGAGGGTGTATGTGATCATGCACTAGGCATGTTTGTGTTGATTGAAGAAGGGGGAAAATGTAACATGAGAATGTTTGTTGGAGCTAAACTCATGGCAGTATTTGATGCATTTAAAATGAAGAAATTGAAGTGGAAATTACCAACATGGGACCCATGAGGAGTGTGTCTCCAAGTACACCAATGGGCATTACTCAGAGTACATAGTATATCCTTCACGTTGGCAGCGAGAGGTAGAGCAGTGGTGTGTCATGCAGTGCACTCTCAGCAGCCACTCAAACCACTGTGGTCTACAGTGGAACGATAATGCGCACCGCCGCCACCCCCCGGTATCGCTCCCAACCAAGTTAAGAAAATGACACACTGGGAGTTAGCACAGGAATGCGCGAGGCCGTTATCCCGAGACCAGTGCTCTACTGAGTCCACCAATCTCTCTTGTATTTGTTCACAGAGGTTGAACAGCCTCTGGGGGTCATCTCAAATACAAGACCCACACCAAAATCATAGCAGGGCGCGGAATACATTTTGGCTAGTTACCATGCGCTCACTACAAACAATTCCCTGTAAAACTTTAAAAAATCCCTGTTAGTCCTTAGAGTAAAAACGCACAAGTCCCACACTGAGCGCCTGAGCCCAATCCCGAAATACCTATGTTGATCGATCCATCTGATCATGGTCGACCTACCCTTCATTCTGCTGGACCCGGGTAGATGTAACTTCTCTTGCGTGTCTAAATGATATCCCATCAGTGCTCAGACAACACTACCCGGGGTATGGAACACATCCTGGCTGCAGCAGTGAAACCCACTTGAATCTATCCATCAGGTAAGTGTGCAGTAAATTGTTTCCCTAGTATGGATTCAAAGTTCATTCCAAACATCCAAATCACCTTCTGCATAGCATCTGTAGTTGGTGTGTAAAAACTTACATATACACTATTTCAGTTATGTGAGTGTCACGTGTGCCTGTTAGCATATTAGTCATGCAGATCCCTAAGTCTGGTGTCACTTCCCTCCCAAGCCACTGGATCGCAGGCAGCTTCTTCAGCTATACCTATGAGGAGCCAGGTTCAGCAGTTCACACCAGGGGGATAGCAAATCAACACAGAGCTGTGGCTGGAGCTGGTGAGTTTACTTATGCATTGTACACCTCCATTCAACACCCCAGTGCTATGGTGTGAGCTGAAAAGTGTAGGTGCACCCAAACAATGTCACATCTGCATCATCTGTTAATGCAAAGTACAATAGAAGCAACACTTTTCTTGTACCACATCTTATACTAGGCCAATTACTTATCGTGTTGCAACCTCTGCCTTCCAGGTGATGAGGATGATGAGGACAAAGTACCAGAGAACGCTGTTGAATTGGAGATTGATGGAGACTATCTGGCCCTTCTCACAGAGGATGAGGAGTCAGATGACCTGACCAGAACATTGGTTACACTGGCTAAAATGTATAAGGTAACCCCCTCTACCCAGAAAAGTGCCACAACATCCAAAGCCCACGATTGCCATTCCCCAACATAGCACTATCCAGCCACAGCTCACATACATCCCAATTACTCCCTCACAGACCTCAGATCCGGGCTAGACATGGTGTGTCCCTTACACATTCCTTCCTATACAGTGAATCCCAGGAACTCTCTCCACCATCAGAGTGAAGTACCACCCCTGGTACTGTGCAGGTATTCCCTAGGCACCAATCTCCTTTCCACATACTTCCACCTGCCACCCTCCCCCTGCTGGTGGATCTGGGGGTCTTCTCCATGGCCGTCCCATGCAGAGGGGGCTAGCAGATGGTCATGGTTGTTAGTGGAAGGATTGCTTCTTCCAACAGCAGGCTGATGTGAGGCAGGACATGCTTGGCTACCCTGTCAAACATGTCCAAGGCAATGCAGGACATGCAGCAAATCCCTCAGGTAGTGGACATACTGACCCAAGTGTTGGACAGGATAGGTAGATATTGGCAAGACATGCCCAAGAAGATCAATGATATCATATCCATTCATAGAGAAGAGAGTGCAAGATACTATGCCTTGGTCATGAAGATGATGGAGGGCTTTCTGAAACGTATCCAGAGTCTCCCTTAAAGGCAAACGCAGGAAGGGGAGTCATCACATCTACCAGCAGCACATCACACACCTGTACAACAGGCTCACAGAAAGAGTAGATATCTACCACCACACCCTGTTTAGGCACTCTCCCACCTGCACATCTACCACCCCCTGTCCAGGCACTCCCCTTACCTGCACATCCACTACCACACACTGACCAGGCAATCCCACCGACTGTACAGACACCATCAGCCCCTGTCCAGGAACTTCCCCTGTAAAGACAGATGCACCACACCAACCTGCACCAACAGCTACAACACAAACTCACTCACAGTGATCCTCACCGCCAACTTTGTGAAGTTGCAAGTATGATCCCTCTTGATCCAAAGAAAAAATTATCATTTAGAATATATGTGAATGAAAGATAAATGTACTCACAAATCAAGACTAAGTAGCCTATAATGTACTGATGGCCACATTTTTACCCTTGTGATGGCCTACAGATGTGAGGATGATTGTGTGTGAATGACATATGTAAAAGTGTAACCCCATCAGTGCAACAAGCTATCATGTGGGACTTCGGACCCTGCTCGCAGACAGGTCGTTCCCTACACTCCTACACAGCTATGCCTGCATTGTTTTTGCCTAATCTTGTATTTTTCCCCTGTGCCTATCTTGTTTTCTTGCCCAAACTTGTGTTTATTCCTCTGTGCCTGTACTTGCTTTCTTGCCCAGACTTGTTTTTATTCCTCTGTGCCTGTACTTGCTTTCTTGCCCAGACTTGTTTTTATTCCTCTGTGCCTGTACTTGCTTTTTGCCCAGACTTGATTTTATTCCTCTGTGCCTGTACTTGTTTTCTTGTGTATCATTTTCACTATTTTATTTTACTTTGGAATTCACCATTTTTTACATATATTTTTTAGCATCGCGCCAATTTAAATAAGAATCACATTGAGTCGATCCTTAAGTTCACAGGGGTTTAGAGTACTGCGCACCTTTCAGTAACAAGATTAGCCCCCGCCCACAGCGTGGTGCATCTTCGAATGCACCCGATAGATTCAGTGAGTTGTATGCGCCCACGTGACACAGGAGTAACCAGGAAGTACAGCCGGTCAAACAACCAGGTTCGGTCTAGTTGTTGTTTGTTTGCAAAGTAGGATGGTCCGCGTTTGATTGAGTGATATGTCTGAGGGGCGCAGAGTAACAATGATGGCCCCAAACGTGAAAGTAAACACGCAGCAGTAGCGGAGACAGCAGAGGAGTCGAAATCATGAGCTTTTAAGGTACTCATTGAAGCCAGCGGTTTGTAGTTAGGGAGTGATGTAGAATTAGTTTTCTCAGGTTTTGTTTTCATTGTTTTTCGGAACAGACAAGTTTCATTTCGTTCGTCAAGGGTCAGTTTTGCTTCTTAGAAGCAACCAAGTTTTTTAAACAGTTGTTTCAAAAAGTCGGCATTGAGAGTAATCTCTCTCATTTTCTGACCAAGGTTAATTTTGGCGTTCCCCTTATTGTTTGTATTTGTAGATATTGCTTTGAGTGACAAAAGACGCAGGGTAAGCGTTTCACATTCAACCGCGTGGTGAAAGGTGGAGGTTTTTTAGTCAGAACACATACATACACCATACACAAATGAGTTGGTCCCGCATTTGCATCAAGCGGGGCACCTGTTGGACCCAATCTTTGTAAATTGGGAAGATATTAGCGTATCTGCCCCGATTAAGATTCTGTGGTCGGATCACTATTTGATCCCTCTTGAAATCAGAAGACAGCCCAAAAGGGTGCCTTTGCAGAAACCTGTCGCAGTGAAGCGCAGGGACTGGAGGAAATTTAGTCACGATGTCTTCAGTCAAACCCTAGAACAGGACCCCACTAAGCTCAGTGAAAATTTGGCTGAGGCATGCAGGAGGTATGATGACTGGTTTGGGAGTGCACTCGAAAAAGTCGCCCCCTGGACTCTAAAAGCAATGGCACGGAGCACGAAATCCGCTCCATGTTTTACTACCGAGTTGCGTGCCGCTAAAACCAAATGTAAGACTTTGGAGCGTAGGTGGAGAGTGGAATATGCCCCCTCACTACGTGAAGTCTATAAAAATGAATTAAGGTCATATCACTGTCAGATTAGGAAAGCAAAAAGAGATTATTATCACAGGAGGATTGACGGTTCGGAGAATTCATCTAAAGAGCTTTTTATGATCTTGAAGGAACTATCCGCCCCTCTAGTGAGTTCAGCAGAAGTCCCCCCATCGACAGAGCTATGCAACGAGATTGCGGACTTTTTTGTGGGGAAGGTAGATAAGATCTATGCTTCTTTTCAGTCAAACTCAGAACCCACAAGCTCTCCAGATCCCAGTCGCGTAAATCAGGCAATGAATAATCTTGGGGAACTTGTGGTCCCCCGAGCAGAGGAGCTAACTAGTATTTTTTTGGATATTCACTCCGGCTCCCCCCTGGATGCGGTCCCTGCGAGGATTCTTCGCAATCACCTTACCCAGGTTACGGAGCACATAGGTAATATGGCCTCACTATCCTTCCATGAATGCTTGGTTCCAGACAGCTGGAAATTGGCACAAGTTGTCCCGATAAAAAAGAAAGCCCACATTAGTATGACGCAACTGGATAATTTAAGACCAATCTCCCTCCTTCCCTATTGTGCGAAGGTAGTAGAGAAACTGGTTAACCAACAGTTGGTGAGCTTTGCAGAGGAAAATAAACTCCTCCACGTGTCTCAATTGGGTTTCAGGGCCAAACATTCGACGGAGACCGCCCTTCTTCTATCTACAGAACTGCTGCGGAGTAGGGCTGATGAGGGTCACACGGCCGCACTGGTCCTATTAGACTTAAGTGCGGCGTTTGACACCGTATCACACTCCGTGTTACTTGGTCGTCTAAGTGAGAAGGGAATAATTGGTCCTGCTCATAAGTGGTTGGTATCCTTCCTCAGGGATAGGAGATTTCAAGTGCTTTGCCCTCCATGTAAATCCAGTATAAGATGTCTTAGACAAGGGGTTCCACAGGGCTCGATTTTGAGCCCTACATTATTTAATCTGTACATGGAACCCCTTGCCAAACTGGTAGAGTCATATGGTGGTGATATTGTCTCATATGCAGACGATACTCAACTGGTGATCAATCTGTCCTGTGATCCAGTTGTGGATGCTGAGAAATTTTCGACCTGCTTGGTGGCACTTGATGGGTGGATGAAACAGAACTACCTCCGCCTTAATGGTAACAAGACAGAGGTTCTTATTGTGGGTTCTTGTCCCTCTATCTGGACATCCGCCTGGTGGCCTGCCGAACTGGGCTCCGTCCCTGCCCCAGTGGACACAGTCAAAAACCTGGGTATATACCTGGAATCTAATCTTGACTACACTAAGCATGTTAACAATGTTGCTGGCAAATGCTATGGCATCCTGAAGGTCTTGAGAAAGATCCTTGACCTACTGCCTCCCAACACCAGGAAAACGATGGTTCACGCTTTAGTCACCTCCCATTTGGATTATGGGAATTCCCTCCTATGTGGACTCAGCAAAAAAGGCCTAATGCAGTTGCAACGCGTCCAGAACGCTGCTGCAAGGCTTGTCTTGAACCTCCCAAGGAGGGCTTCTGGGAAGCATGCTCTGCGATGCCTACATTGGCTTCCTATCAAGGAACGCATAAAATTTAAAACTATGTGTATTACCCATCGCATAGCTCACAAAAAGGCACCTTTATATCTCCAGGAGTTGCTTCCTATCTATCGTCCCTCCCGCCATCTTAGGTCGATGGGTAGCATGCTATTAGTGGTTCCTCGGATCCATAGAGCTAGGATGGGAGGTCGGTCGTTCAGATTTTTGGCCAGTAAGGACTGGAATGACCTGCCCATTGAATGAAGGATGGAACCGTCTGAAGCAAGGTTCAGACAGAAGCTGAAAACCTTTCTTTTCCCCAAAGCTAATTAGTTTAGTTTTCTGCAGGGCCTTGTGCTTTCCCTCTTAGTTTGGCTGATGGGATGATTTTTGGGATCTTTCAGCGCGGGGACGCACTGTTCTCTGTGCAACCATGCGCTTAACAAATGTTATTAATAATAATAATAATAATTGTTTCTTACGCATGTTTCATTTCTGTTCAGTTTTCAGGCCCCGGAAGAAGAGCCTTGTTCGGCTCGAAATGCATCGGGCATCAAATTGAAAAAATGCAATGAATGATTTGATATGCTTGTTGAGTTTTCCAATCTTGCTGTCAGATCTGCTAATTGTCGAAACAATTGAGAATGTTTTGTTTAAAGTTTTGAACTGAAAAAATGTGTTTAATTTGATCTACTTTTGAAAAAGAAAAAATGATAAAACTTTATTTAAACAAATAAATAAAAAAGTGTCCTGCAATAGTGCACAGTGGTCGGGTGTGATTTCACTCGAGGTAGGTAGTGTACTTGTTTTCTTGCCAAAACTTGTTTTTTCTTCCTATGCCCAGTTCTCCTGTGGCCCCGCCCGTATTTCCCACCGCTGCGTCCTTGCGGCCCCCCCACAATCCCATTCGCCGTCCGCTCCCGCCTCCCAGCTGCTCCTCCCTCCCACATCCCCTCATATGTGGCTCAACGGCTGCGCCAACACCCTCGCCCAGATCAAGAAACCCTCCAACAGTCACACCAACAAGAAAGCCAGCTGGTTCACTGAAGACCTCTGGGCCTCCAAGCAAACCTGCTGAAAGCTGGAGAAGATCTGACTCCATGAACAAACACCGGACAGCCATGCAGCCCACAAGAGCACCACCCGCAGACACCTTCACCTCATCAGATCCACCAAAAGGGCCTCCTTCAAAGACCGCCTAGACAACAATGCGCACAACATCAAAGAGCTTGTGAATTAACTCTCCAACCCCAGCTCCAACACCAACAACGTCCCACCCTCGCAAGACCTGTGCAACTCGCTGGCCACCTTCTTCAACCGCAAGATTGCAGACATTCACAACAGCTTCAATGCCACGACTGCCACAACCACCACTGAAACCTCCGCCCCCACAACTACCATCCTCACCAACTGTCTGGTCTCCTGGACCAACATCAACGATGACGATGCCAACAAGATCATGAACACCATCAACTCCGGATCTCCGTCAGACCCATGCCCACACCACATCTTCAACAAAGGCAGTACAGCCATCACACCCCATCTCCTGAAAGTCATCAACACCTCCTTTGAGACAGCAACCTCTCCAGAGAGCTGGAAGCACACCGAGATCAAAGCCTTATCAAGAAACCCAAGGCAGACCCCAAGGACCTCAAAAACATCCGGCACATCTCCCTGCTCCCGTTCCAGGCAAAGGTCACCGAGAAGACTGTCAACAAACAACTGACGAGCTACCTCTAGGAGAACATCCTGGACCCTTCCCAGTCTGGGTTCCACAGCAACCACAGCACCGAGACTGCCCTCATCGCCGCCACCGATAGCATCAAGTCCCTGCTGGACAACGGAGAACGGTGGCCCTCATCCTCCTGGACCTGTCAGCCACCTTCGACACAGTCTGCTACCACATACTAGGAACACGCCTCCACAACGCCAGGATCCAAGAGAAGGCCCTGGACTTGACCACCTCCTTCCTCTCCGGCAGAACACAGAGTGTCACCCTTCCCCCTTCTGTTCTGAAGCCACCTAGATCATCTGAGGCGTACACTAGGGCTCATCCCTCAGCCCAACTCTGTTTAACATCTATATGGCACCGCTCGCCCATGTCGCTCGTCAGCACAACCTCAACATCATCTTCTATGCCGATGACACCCAGCTGATCCTCTCCCTCACTATGGAACCCCACACCACCAAGCCCAACATTCATGAAGGAATGAAAGCCATTGCTGAATGGATGAGGAACAGCCGATTGAAGCTAAACTCAAACAAAACGGAGGTCCTCATCCTAGGATCCACCCCTTCGGCCTGGGATGACTCCTGATGGCCGAATGCACTGGTAACCGCCCCAACACCCATCGACCAGACACGCAATCTAGGGGTCATCCTCGACTCCACCCTCTTCACTACTAAACAGGTCAACGCCGTCTCCTCCTCCTGCTTCAACAACCTCTGCATGCTCCGCAGGATCTACAAGTAGATCCCCACTGAAACAAGAAGAACGGTCAACCAGGCCCTCGTCAGCAGCAGGTGGAACTACGGAAACGCCCTCCACGCAGGAGCCTTGGCCAAACTCCTGAGACGGCTCCAATGCACCCAGAACGCCTCTGCATGCCTGATCCTCAACATCCCTTGCCGCAGGCATATCACAACCCACCTGAGAGACCTGCACTGGCTCTAGGTCAACAAGAGGATAACCTTCAAGCTCCTCACCCACGCACATAAGGCACTACACAACACTGGACCACCTTACCTCAAGGGACGACAAAGCTTGCTACACCCCCACCCGCCAGCTCCGTTCTACCGACCTCGCCCATGCCACAGTCCCCCGCTTCCGAAGAGCAACCTCCAGTGGCAGATTGATCTCCCACCTCTCCGCCAAGAGCTACAAAACCACCTACGGCAGAACCAAGACCTGGCTTTTCAAGCAGCAGCAGCATTCCCCACCCCAGGGCCATGAGACTCTCATGGGTGAATAGTACGCTTTACAAATGATATGATTGATTGATTGATTGATTGATTGATTGATTGATGTGCAGAGCAAATAACTACTCCCAAGTTATATGTCCTTACTTTGAACATGAATGACTTGGCAATGAAGTCAACAAATTGAAGAAAGTTTGATTTAAAATATGTTTATGTAAATCAAATAGATTGAAGAAAAAAAATTGGTCTGTTTGGAATGGAGAAAGGAAAGCAAATAATGTTCTTTAAACAGAATGGACTAGGGGACCTGGAGAATGTTGGGCAACATAAATATAACACATCAGGAAGCCTCTGTGGAACAAGTCTCTATACAAGGGGCAGAGTAAGCAAATGTCCAAAACAAAGTCATAATCCAACAAGGCAACTGTCCCTTTGGTCATCCTCAATCTCACCAATGTTCATATCCTCTGAATAGGATTCAAGCTCCTGGCTGGCCGGTGCAGAACTAGGCAGCGCATGGTGTTGGAACACACGAGGAGTACAGGGCGAAACAGTGTGGGCTACATTCAAGAGGAAACATTTAGGGTAGTTTGGGAGAGACATTGTGCTAGGACAGACAACATGACTGCACCCAAGAAAGTGACACTGGCAGTGAGGGTGGCTATACATCTTGCAAGTTCTTCTCACATTATACGTACCAGATCTGCAACATGATGCAAGAGGACATGTCTGACTGACCTTCACATGCTCCCATTACTTCCTGGGATAAAGCCACATGAGGTACAGTACAGGGAGGGGTTTGGGTTGAACAGGAAGGTTGTGGTGTCTCGGGGTCAAGCCGACGTTAGGGTCTTCTTGGAAGCCAGTTGGAGGGGGACTAGTGGCAGGGGTTGCATCTGGAGACCCCAATAGATGGCAGCATCTAGAGTCAGGGAGGAATTGATTGCAGGCCCAGGTTATGTTGCGGCCTTCCCCAGGTGGCACTTTGCCAAATGAACGTTGTGAATTGTCAGAGGGAGAGTTGATCTCCCCACCCCTGGCTAGAGGTATCCAGATCGTCACCCCCCTACATTGTTCTCAGCCTCCACCTGGCCCGTAGCACTTTAGGGGTGGTCTTGCTCAGCACAGATTGGCGCAATTCCCCTGCCTTCTGATGTTGTAAGGTCCCTCCTCCTCCTCCACTTCCTCTTAAGTTGTGGAGGGAGGTCGTGACTGCCAGTGCCCCAACCATGTCCTGCTCTGACATGGGTCCTGGTCCTCTGGGCCCAGTGAAATGTAAGAGAAATCATAATGTAGTGGTTGTACACATCAGAGCAACACACATAACTAAATGAAGCAAGGGCAGACGTTGTTCTCCACTGATCACACAATTCAAATATTAGTGACCTGGAACCTAAAGGATGTGTATGTTCACTGCGATGTCCTGATTTGACTCACACATAGACGTATTACTTACATTTTGATGGTTTACGCTTCTGTCCTGACCAACCCTCACCTTCTGCTTTCTTGTATTCTGTGTTTCCTGTCATTGCTATATAGACACCTTCCAACTGCAGTCTACAAAAGGAGATTGGAGACAGTCGGATGGTATTGGAATGATCCTGTGATATGGAGTCTCTGCACTCTTACACTTTCTTACAAATGTCATCTGCTGTGTAGCATTGTAGGAGACTACACAAATGCAGATTTTGGTATTCATATCCAAATAGGAGCTAGGATATTAGCTATGCTAAGTGGAGAGTCGAAAATGTTGATACTCCCTCACAACAGCAGACAGTCTACTGCCATATTTTGCCTTCGAAGTCTGCTCAGGTAGTGTTGTACCCTGCTGAACAGTTGTGGCTAGTTGTTTCACCTCCCTTAAATAGACAAATAACAAACAAGACACTGTTGGGAAGACATGTGTATGTGGGTTCATTTAGGAAAGTTGGTAACACTTAAGAGTGAGGCAAGGATCTCAAAGGCTATCTTAACTCCATGGCACATCATGATCTGTCTTAATCAGAACTCAATCTCACCAAAGGCAATGCAAGTCACAGCATACAACACCCATAGGCCTCTTATACACATACTGGACAGTGTCTGTACTGTTCCTCATCCAATGCACTCATCAGTGATAAGGCCATTGGTTCACTGGTAATGATACTGGCAGTGCAAATCTATATTCAAATGTAAGTGTGCGGTTCTATTCCCTCGGTGGCGTATAAAACTATTGCTTCCAGAATGCACTCTGCTCTGTGCATTCTATGTTCTACAGAGAGCCTTTGGTCTTCTTGAAGTAAGCAAGCCTCAGCTAGGCCTACCAGTGCAAGGGGTTGGCCCTTCTCTGCACAGAGTCCTCAAACCATAGAAAAAAGTTGGCACAGAAACTGGAAATACAAAAGCATAGTTTATTAAACCTTTAAAGGTGGTACTACAGTCCACACAACACCCTTCAGTATTGCATAGAGTAGTACACCGAACTAAAGCACATGGCCCCTTTTATACACAATGAGGGGGCTCAAAAGAAGGCGGTACAGAATACAAGAGCGGCACACTACTCGTGTTTGATAACAGTAGTGGGGAGGCGTCCAAGATGGCGGAGTGAGGACGCCGAGGAGCAGCAGCCTAGCTAATGGCTCCCACCTACCCGACTGATGGCTTCTTGAAAGACTAGAAGATATAGCATTTCTTCTTTTAAACGGCGGGGAAAATGGAGTGCTCTTCTACAGGCCTGCTCTGAATCTTGGGTCCTGTATACTGAGCACCGGCTCCGCCCCCCCTCCGACTCTTTGTGTGGCTTGTCGTCTCTGGCTATCTTTGAACGGCGAATGCTGTGGTCGTGGCTGGCCTGGCGCTCCCTGCGGATTACGCGTCATTCCATACCGCGGCTGGTTCGCAGGTCGGCGCTCAGCTGGTTGGGGCTGCATCCGCACCGAGGGCTTCCATTGTTGCCTGCAGGAGTGTTTGGTGTTCCTCTCTTCGAGGGCTCGGAGCAGCGGACACGGGGAGGAATGGCAACGAAGAATAAGCCGAGAGCTGCCCGCGGCCACAAAAATGTGATCGTAGAACCCGCTGTGGCTTCTCCAAGACCCATAAAGGCTACACCGGCCAGGAATTCCACGGACTCCGCCATGGCTGTGGTTCAGCTTCGAGTCCCGGAATCTTTATCCTCACCTGTGGGTAAGGAAGTGGTACGCCCGCCAGTCTTTGTCATCATGGATCTGCTAGTTTCTGGAGGAATAAGTAAGGAAAGGCTGCCTACGAGTAACGGTGGGGGGCGGGCAGGAAATGTATTTGAAACTGACACTAACACTAATAATCTCAGCGTTGTCACATTATCTACTGTTTCTGCCCTTTCTTCTGCCCTTTCTACTGCCCATTCTACTGAGACTTTGAGGGTTGATAATTCTTGTGTCAATGGGGCAGGCAATGACAGTGCCTCTGTTGTGGTTTGCACAGCGAAGGGTCAGCTTGGCCCTTCAGGTCCTCCAGGTGACATGAATGACTGCTCAAGTGACTTTCCAACTCCATCTGGAACTATTAAAGTCGGTGAGATGAGGGCATGCAGAGACGGTGTGTTCACGATCAATGAATTGGTTCCTGAGCTTGCAAATGTCACACCAAATGTTGCACCCAATGTGGAGGACACCTTCGCTAGCACCAATCTGTCCATCACTCTTCCCGTCGCGGCAGAGGCTGAGGAGGAGGGAGGCATTGGCTCTAATGGAGAATATGAGGAGGTTGAAGGTGAGGCCGACGAAGCCAAAGAAGGTGAAGTCGAAGCAAAAGCAGAAGACGAAGAGGATCTTAATTCCTCCACCTATCCCTCCTCGGATACTGCTAAATTCCTGGCCGGCAGAAGGGGAAAGCCAAATCAAAGGCAAAATTGAAAAAAAAGAGGGAAAGCGATTAATACCAAGGGTGCATCACCTATCATCATCACTGCCTCTGTTGCAAGGAAGGCCATGCTTATCGAAAAAAGCCCTCTAAGGAAATGGATACTGGCAAAAGGACTCGTAAAAAATCTGATTCTGCAATCGTCGTGTATTAGTCCCCCCGACTCTGACTCAGCAAATGTTTGCTCTGCTCTACCATCTGGCCCCCCTCATGGGAAGCCTGGTAAGGATAACTTTTCTCTTACGCTGGCTGTGTCCTCCACAAATATCACTGCGCTAACATCACTGGAGGTCTCACCTGATCGTATTAGTCAAAACTTAGCATCTTCAAGCTCTTTAATACTTTCAGGAGAGGCAATGTCTGAGTTAATCTATTTTTCAATGCCCCCCTCTAACCAAGCCCACTCTGCTCCCACAATTCCGGACTCCATAATTCCTGTTTCAGTTTCAGGGTCAAATACTTTCGGAGATCAGGAGTCCGTCATCTCGCGGCTAGATATTATCCTACAAACCTTAACGAGCCACCATTCTGATGCACAAGAGCACTTCTTGCAGTTGCAGGAAGATAATATTAAGGTGCAGAATTCACTGCAAGAGATGACATCTAAATTAGGCAGGATTACAAAAGACATAGTGGAACTTCAACAAAGGGTCGTAAACATTGAGGAGGGATCAGCTCGCACAGAATCATTTCTCGAACAACATAATGAACAGATAATATCTTTACAGCTGAAGATAGAAGATTTAGAAAATCAACAACGAAGATCTAATCTGAAACTTTTTAGCATCCCCAAAGGCGTAGAGGGTTCGGACCCAAGGGCATATCTTGTCAAATTATAGCATAAGGCTTTTCCAGAACTCTCTGACTGGGATTGGGACTCTCCGCTCAGAAAGCCCATCGTCTCCCCTTAGTGTAGAGGAATCGGGAGAGTAAATTTCCCAGGCCCTTCCTCATCTATTTTGGCATTTTTCTTTTAAGACAATCAGTCTCATTGAAAGCACACCCCAATTCACCTGTTATATTTGAGAATATGTCCCTTTTTGTCCGCTCTGATCTGAGAAAAGCCACTATGGACCGGAGATGGAAGCTACGAAAACACATCGATCCGTGTAAAGCTAAGGGGGGGCAAGTTTTCTTACAAGAGCCGGCCCATCTTAAGGTCATTAAGGGGGGGCCACACTTATTTCTTTCTCGATGAGAAGGAAGCTGAAAATATGCTTTTAAAATTTGGTTAACCGAAGGGGAAGAGAAACATGGATCCAGTGCTTATAAAGTTAGCCTTATCTCTTTAATTTCTGTCTCCTTTTTCTTTTGATTTTTCTTTCTTACTCTGAGATTGATATAACTAGTGCCGAGAACATGGCCCCGGGTTTTCATTTTGCTGTCCATTCTCCCTTCTCCCTTTCTTTTTTTCTTTTTCTTCTCTTCTTTCAAAGGAAAAAAAACGGCTAACGGGGCAGTTGGGTGGTGGGGTAGGCCTTAGGCTGCTTCTCTTGACAGCTGCCTTTTCAGCGGCAGCAGCTCATAGAAGGGTGCTCCCTCCCGGGTGGGGGGAGGGAAAAGGGGGTGGGGTGGGGCCCAGGGTCTCCGGAAGAGGCCTCGTTGAGGGTGGGGGGGATTTTTTTTTTTAAACAACACGAGAGGATGAGTCATTGAATACAATGGGATGAAGCTATTTCTGTTTGCTCTTTTTGTTTTGTGAGCAGAATGACAGATATTATCTAATTTTTGTTTTTGAATGTCTAAGTTAAGATGCATAGCCTGGAATGTCGCGGGTCTCAATAAAAGAATAAAATACGACTTCTTTCTGAAGAACTTAGACTATATGATCCTCATTTTGTTTTTTTATCTGAGACACATATCGCATATAAGGACAGGAAACTACTCAATCAACTCGGATATGATGTCCTAATAAGTTCTGCATTACAGGTTTCAATTAGAGGTGTTGCTATCCTTTAAGATAGATGATTCAGAGCAGAAACTCTTAAAACTGCCACAGATAAGGACGGCCGCTGGGCATTTGCCTAACTATTGTTAGAAAATCGCAAATTGTACTGTGTGTGATTTACGGCCCAAATATTGATGATCATACTGTTTTTGATCGATTAAACATGGAATTTTTGGGGTGGGAAGGTGAACGTATTATTATGGGGGATTTTAATTGTATCATGGACTACCAACGAGATACTACCATACAAGGCGCAATTTTAGAAATCGCCTGCATACATAATATCAAGGATATCTGGCGCTCTCTCTATCCTAATATATCAGGATACACTTATTACTCAGCGCCTCACGGACTGTGCTCCCGCATCAATATGGCCTGGGCAACAGATAATATATTACATTCTAGTTCTGTAGAGATCTGCAATCGGGTCACCTCGGATCACAATCCGATTTTGCTCGTGTTTAACAACCCTCAAACACAAATGGTTCAAAGGACGTTTTCTTTCCCTCGTTATTTATTATCAGATGCAGGATTCGTTTCACACCTTAAATCACATCTCAGCGATTTCATTGAACTTAACTTAAATTCCACTTCCTGTTTATTTGTTTGGGATGCATGCAAAGCCAGCATCAGGGGATTCACCCAACAATACATCCTCAGGCAGAACTCAGAGCGCCGAATCACAAATGAGAAATTGACTTCTGACATCTTGGCACTAGAACTACTTCTCGCTGAATCTCTTGGTAATGGCACTCCTAATGTGGCTGAATTAGAGCTAAACCTTGGGTGTTTAAAATCAAATTTAAAGTATTTTGTTTTCCAAAAAAAGCAATGCTAAACTACAAAAACTAAAAATTTCCCATTATGAAAGCAGCGATAAAATTGGTAAAATTTTGGCTTATAAAGTAGCGGACGACAGAGCTGTCATCACGATCAAAAACATTAGAGGATCCGATAATATTATATATGATCAACCTGTGCAGATACTTGACCAATTTGTCGAATTCTACAAAATCTTATATACTCCGGGAGAACAACCTAGTTCAGCCAAAATACTTGAATATTTAAATAGCAACATCCAAGTAAACTATAATATATCCGGGTTAGATAAACTATCAGAAGAGATTTCTTTGTTAGAGATGAAGCAAGCTAGTTCATCTCTTTCTTTAGGGAAAGCAGCAGGGAAAGACACTCTCCCAGTCGAGTTTTATAAAATATGCATAGAGGAATTACTTCCTTTATTCTCACGGGTGATTCGATCTATCGGTGAAAGAAGGAAGGCACCTAATTCTTGGAATGTTGCCAAAATGGTCTTTTTTCTAAAAAAAGGTAAACCGTCTGACGAGTGTGGGTCTTATAGACCCATCTCACTCATCAATACCAATGCTAAGATTTTTGCAAAAATCTTGGCTGTCTGGCTCGCGCAGTTTATACCTAAATTGTTAATTCACAACAGCACAGCTTTGTAATGGGAAGAGATAATAATGCCCATATTAACACGGCCATTACGGCATTAGATATAGCTGAGAAAGAGGCCACCCCACTCGGCATGATTTTATTAGATGCTGAGAAAGCTTTTTACAGAGTGGGGTGGGATTACCTTTGGTCTGTACTGACTTTTATGGGTTTCAAGGACCAATTTGTTAAATGGATACAAGGGCTATATGATAATCCCACGGCAAGTATGGGCTATGCTGGGCTGACCTCTTCCACCTTTTCTATCTTTCGAGGCACCCGACAGGGGTGTCCTTTATCACCCCTGCTTTTTGCTCTACAGACTCAGCCTCGAATAATACTTTTTAGATATGGTCCGCACTCACTGAAAATTACTGCATATGCGGACAATATCGCTATTTATTCTACTGAAGTCGTCAAAGCGTTAGAAGGGATCAAAACTGAGGCTAGCAGATTTGGAGATGTTTCAGAATACAAATTGAATATAAATAAGACGCAAATAGTCGTCAATCATCAACCATCAGCGGCAGTCTCCGGAATCTGTAGGATCGCCACCTATCTAGGTGTTAAAATTTCATCGAAAATTAATGAGGTCATTACAATAAATTACGATGCTCTGTTAAAGTCTACAACTTTGTCTTTAAAAAAATGGCATAAGCTTCCCTTAAATATCATCTGCAGAATCAATTTCATTAAAATGAAAGTGCTTCCTAAATTTCTTTATTTATTTCGCTCTATACCATTAGCACTTAGTAATTCCTTCTTTAAAAAACTTGATGGGATATTCAGTGCCTTTATCTCAGGATATAGGAAGGTCCGTAGATCTCTGACATTACTAAAGGGCTCTTTGGATGGTACACAGACAAAATATCAAGTTTTAAATTTCGATATACAATTATATCGAAGTTTAAATATCGATGGGACAAAATATCGAAGGTAAGTAATATCGACAGTCTTAATATCGATATTAGTATGATATCAGTAATATCGAAGTTTTAAATATCGATGTCAATAATATCGAAATAAATAACTTTGATGTTACTAATATCAATTTTTTAATAAATTTAGTGTATATTATCAGTTTTTGGGTAAAAGGGTGTTTTTAGGGTTCAGGGTCAGTTTGGGGTTTTTGGGGTGCAGGGATATTTTTAGGGTCCAGGGTCAGTTTTGGGTTTTTGGGGTACAGGGATATTTTTAGGGTTCAGGGTCAGTTTTGGGTTTTTGGGGTACAGGCGTACAGGGTAAAAATAAAAAAATATTTACATTAAATCAATTAAATGAAATAAAAAAAAAGAAAATTACATTAAATTATTATGTGTTTTATTTATTTTAAATGTATATGTATTAGTTTTAATTTTGTTTTAATATTTTTATTTAATATTTGTAAAATTATATGTATTTTAAAATAATTTTTACATTATTATTAATACATTTAAAAAACGATATTTTTAATTTCGATATTTTTGTACTACGATATTATTTTTTCGATATTTTTGTACTTACCTTTATGAAGATATGACTCCGATATTTTTGATGTCGATATTTTTGTGCCGATATTTATGTATTTCTATATTCTGTCTGTCGATATTATGTCAGACATTCCTTTGGATAGCGGTGGACTACATTTTCCAGCTTTCAAACTATACTATTGGGCTAGCTTCCTGGGGCACTTATGTTTTCTGCTCAATTCTGACACCCAACCTTATTTTCATAATATTATGTTAAATTCAGATTCCAAAATGTTTCTGCTAAGACTCAATGACCCCAACTATTACAAAAGGATCACATTTAAGACCGCTGAAGATATTGCGAAAATCTGGTTAATTATTATATCATTCTGTAAAGTCTCTTTCTTTCACTCTAAATCGCGATTATGGGGAAATCCAGGCCTTCCTGAGATTTTTAATGACGTAGTGACAAATATATGGTCCAACCATGGCATTAAAACAAAGGGGGATCTTTATAGTTCTCACGGCTTTTGGGATTTGAGGCACTGAAAAATCTATCCAAATTGACGGATTCAATGAGATTCAAGTATATTCAGATTCATGATTTTTTTGTTTGAAAGATGAAAGTATGTGAAAGCTTAGACTCTGATATTTGGAATTGTCTTTATTAACTCAAAACTAAATCTCTATTTAGCGAAGGATATCGGTGCTTCAACAAGTATAAGAGAGGTGATTGTTCCAAACTATCTGAGAAATGGAGCTCTAAGCTAGGATTTAACATAACTTCGAATCAAATTGCCTTTTCTTTTTCTAATCCTAACAATTTGGTTCATTCCTCAAGCTTACGACTACAGCAATTTAAAACATCATGCATGCTGTATCATACTCCAGAAAGGATTTCCAAATTGTTTAATAATATTCTTTTCAGCGACCGTACTAAATGTCCAAAATGTAATCTAGAAGCAGCCGATCTAGAACCAATGTTATTTTCTTGCCCGGTTTTATCTGAGTTCTGGTCTGCTTTCGACAAAGTATTGAAATTGAAACTGAAAATACCACCTTTACTCTCGGCGTCAACGGTACTATTAGATGTCCATTCTTTCACTCTCCCCCAGCAGGTCTTAGTTACTATACTGTTATCCTGTGCTAAATTAACCATAGCTCGTGCCTGGATTTCTTCTAAACGTCCCCATATCATGGAGTCTTGGTCTCTAGTCAACGAGATTCACTCTATGGAATTCACTTTGGCTAAACTCAGGAGTGTCCGGTCTCTAAGAAAATTAGAAAAAATCTGGGGTAATGTCATTTAAAATCTGAACAAGTTATACATGTCTTCTATCTCAGAATATTCAGGGGAAAATTCTTTCCCGCCATGCCTGTTTCTAATTCATATTTTGTGTTTGTCTTCATGAAATTATTTGTATATTTATTTTGCTACATTTTTCCTTGCTCCCATTGTGATGTTAATATTGATATTGTTCTTGTTTTTGCATCTCGTGTTGTCAATAAAAAAGGTTTAAAAAAAATAATACAAGAGCAAGTTTTATGTACATATAAGGGCATATTGGAAGGCACAATCGATGAGTGGGCGGAGTTAACAGTTTTCAAAAACTAGAAAAAACATTCCTATCTGGAACTAATTAGTAACAGCTGCAGACCCTACGTGGCATGCCTGGGCATGCTGAAAGTGGGGGATGCCTGTTGCTGGGCAGATTTCAGACACAGTTTAACAAGGAGGTAGGACAAAGTACATGATGAGCACATGGCAATATGTGGCAGACAAAATGGCTGCCACAAATACAAAATGGAGTTGGTTCAATTGCAACGACAATGGTCAAATACAGCATGTCTTCTGCTAATGCTTAACATAATCGCTGTTAATTTACAACAGACGACCCTTTCAGCATTGGCTGAAGACATTCGAATTCCTAGGATAAGCTAGATACTCATCCCTTATATCAATGACCATCATGTTAGCTATCTCCTTGTTCAAATTTTTCTGCATTTTGACTTCTGAAAAATTTCTTTGGTCGGTATGCAAGCAGTAATGCACATAGAACATATCATCGGAGTACACTGGATACACACACAACATGTGAAGACTATTGCAATTATTATACTTAGAGAGGTCAATACTATCCAACGCCAAGCAGAGATTAAAGTCCAGAACCATCCTGCAAGAGTCCATGTGCCATTCTCTGTGTGGAGGTCTGCAGTGATCTTATGGAGTTTATTGATCGCTTTATACACTGATGGTGTGTGATCTGGGATGAACACACAGCAACTACTACCTATAATGTGACATGCACCACCTCTATCTGCTAACATAACATCTAGAACCATTCGGTTCTGTAAAGCAACAATTCTAGCAATTTGCAATTCTTCAGTAAGGTTTCCTAGGGCTACAGCTGCTTGATCTGTATCAGCTTCTACAACTCTAATTAGTCATCGCACTTTTCTACTATTTAATGCAGCACCCACAAAGAAGAACAATCCTAAATTAAAATATACATATTGTTACAGGCTAGTATCTGTTTGATCTACATCATCAGTATTCAAGGTCCTCATATAACGATTTACAGTAATATTGTTGAATAGTTTAAGATCTCGGTGATACAATGGAGGTGCCAGAAACACAGGAGGCAACAAAAATGACACATAACATACACCCAGCTGGCAATTAATAATATCCACGATTTCCACACACAAAGTAGGTGTTATGTGAAGCTAAAAAGGTACTATTATTCAATCCATCTATATTCAAAACAGTAATACAGTCACTAATTCTAACAGAAATATGTCCAATTCTCTGTACACATAATTCTGCTTGTGCCTGAGTGACAGAGATAACAAAATGTTCACTTTCAATAGAGTCTCTTGTGTTGGTGAAGATATTTGGCGTTGAAATATTGTCCGGTCGATATTCCTCCCACTCCCATTTAGTTCCATTCGCTTGGGGATACCCATCTTTGTCTTGATGACATTCTTTGTTCAACCGGAAAAGAAGTCTGCCCACAGTAGGCTTCCTAGTTGCAAAAAGCAGGGGATACCAGGCTCTACAGGAGCCATTATGCAAAAAAGGGAGAGGTATAAATGGTGTACTTCCCTTCCTTTGATGTGCAGGCATCATCCCACAATTCCAACAGTTTGTGGCATTTGTAGCAATGTGGGTATGGGGTAGCATCTGAATAAAAGTTTTATTAAGTTAGGATTGTCGGTGCTTCAATTCATGATATGGGAGCGTGAAGAAATAATGCTCCTCAGGTGTCGGTGTAGTAACAATAAACAACTCACGAGCAGGAGTTGTCTCCTCAACAGACCATATTATTGTTGCCACAATCACCAAGACAACAATAAGCCCTACAGCACAAAAAATCTTCTTCTTTTTTTCTTCTTTTCTTTTTTTTTTGACAAAAGCACAAAACAATTCTTCCTGAAACTAAAGTAGTTGTCAGAGCTCTTACCCCTGGGCAGCCGTTAAATTCTTCACCACGGGCCAAGACGGGTGTCACTACTCCAATGCAAGGCTGATCCCCCCCCTTGCCACATTGGCTCTCCGTTTCACTAACCCAGGAAATGCTCGGACAACTTTCACAAGCACTGCAGACTCCTTTCTCGGTCTCAAATTATATCTCGTTGTGCCAGGGATTGCCTGGTCCGGGAAGAACTCCTCAGATCAGTCAGGTGTCACAGCACGGCCTTTCTCCGCAGTCAGAACCTCTCGATGGTCGGTCAACACAGCAGGCTCCACCAAGGTAGGAAGTACTCGCCGACAATGGGTGCTGTGGATCCAATTTTTCCGGTTCGTGACTCGAACTGCTATCCTCGTGGGAAGTAGCACTTGCTCTGGTCCACGCTCCCTTGGCTCCAAACTGCTCGACCTCTCGAAGACCTTGATCATCACATGGTCGCCAGGTCGGAGTTCATGGCCTTCACCTGTAGATCTGTCAGGAAGTGCTTCCGGAACCTGTTGATGAATAGAAACCAAGCTATTAGTTAATTGTGCCAAATAGTCATTCATTAAGACACAAGGTACATCATACACAGAACTTGGTTTAGGAATTCCCCAGATATTCATGGGCCTACCAAACAGAATCTCATAGGGGGTGAGACCTGTTTGAGAATGAGGCACTGATCTAATAGACAACAATGCCAGTGGCAATGCAGCTGGCCAAATCAGAGAAGTAGAAGCATGTATCTTGGCTATTTTCAGCTTCAGAGTAGCATTGTATCTTTCCACCAATCCTGTTCATTGGGGGTTGGAACACTTCATTAAACTTCTGTTTGATCCCCATCCTTTCAGGACATACTTGATAACATTCTCTATAAAATGAGGTCTGTTATCACTCCACAAAAGTCTACAAACACCATAACGAGGAAAAAATTCCTTCAAAATCCCCTTTGCCGTAGTAATTGCAGTGGTGACCTTTGTGGGGTACGCCTCAATCCATTTACTGAAGGCACATACCACCACCAAGACATACTTCAGATTATTGCAGCATTCAAGCTGAATATAATCCATCTGCAAAACTTCAAAAGGTGCAGTTGGTGTAGCAAACCCTCCGGCTGGAGTTTGTGTCCCTTTTCCAGGATTGAATTGCAGACAAATCATGCAGGACTGTACTACTCTCTTAGCTGTACTAGCAATTTCTGGATGCTCCCAAACTTGCGTAAGCGATTTCACTATTGCTGAAGCTCCAACATGTGCTAGCCCATGTGCCATCTGAACCATAGGTTGTACAAAAGCTATAGGCAACTTCCATCTATCCATCTGTTTGTTTTGCCAACAACCTTCATCATCCAACTCTCCGTCCTTGGACCATTGCTCCCGTTCTTTGTCAGAACAGGTCCTCTGTATTTCTAATACTTCTTTCCTAGCATCATGCCACCGCTCAGCTTGTGACTTCACTACATACATGGAAGTAGCGTCAGGCTGCATCGCAGTCTCACATGCTACTCGATCTACAAAAGCATTTCCTTGTCCCACCTTATCAGTCACTTTCTTGTGCGCACTGCATTTCACTATAGCTATTTTCTTTGGATATGTTAATGCAGTCAAAAGATTATGCACTAGTTCTCCGTGCATTATCTGCATCCCGTGTGATGTCAGAAAACCTCTTTCCTTCCAGAGCAGACGGAAATCATGCGCCACTCCAAAAGCATAGCAGCTATCTGTATAAATGTTCACACGCAAACCTGTACTAAGCTCACATGCTCGTGTCAAAGCTATTAGTTCTGCTGCTTGAGCTAACTGTGGTATGCAAGCTGTCTCCACTATTGTGTGAAGTGTAGTAATTGCATATGCGGCTGAAGTTGTACCATCAGGTAACTTCAAACAAGACCAATCAACCCACAATTCTCCATCTACATCTGGAAGGGGCGTATCTTGCAAATTAATACAACCCTTTGTCTGTTCCTCAGTCAGGAAAATACAATCATGTGTTTCTTGCACCTCAGGCTGAGTCGCCGGAAATGGCAAAAACGTGGCTGGGTTTAGTGTTGCACATCTCTTCAGTGTAATATGAGGAGCTAACAGCGTCAGCTCATATCCTGTCAGACGAGCACTAGTTAAATGCTGCATCTTTGGTCGATTCAAAAGGGCATCAACAGCATGGGGTACCAGCACCAACAGTTTATGTGATAAGACTATCCCTTCACTCTGGCGTATTGACACTGCTGTTGCTGCAACAGAGCGAAAACATCCAGGCAACGCTCGAGCAACAGGATCAAGTACTGCTGAAAAATATGCACAAGGACGTTGCTTATCTCCATGTGTCTGCACTAAAACTGACAATGCACATCCATCTCGCTCATGTACATACAATGTAAAGGGCTTCGTGTAATCTGGAGTACCTAACACTGGTGCTGAACAAAGGGCTTGTCGTAACTGTCGAAAAGCATTCTCACATTCATCTGTCCTTGGAAGGGGTATTGGAGTGTATTTTGTCAAAAGTGCCGACAAAGGGTTAACAATAAATGAAAATCCCAATATCCGTTGCCTACAAAAGGAAGTAACACCTAAGAATGCTCAAACCTCTTTTTGTGTAGAAGGTACTGGTGTGTCTAGAATTGTCTGAATGCGATCTGATGTGAGTACACGCCCCTCCTTAGACAAAAGGTGACCTAAGTAGGTTACCTTTGGTCTACAATACTGCAATTTCTTTTTCAATACTTTGTGATGATGTGAAGGAAGGAAAGAAAGCAAGGACAAAGTGCATTTTTCACATTGTTCAGGGGTATCGGCTGCCAACAAGATATCATCGACATATTGTATGAGCGCCACACCTTCGGGCAGAACAAAAGAATCAAGTGTCTCTTTAATGCTTGGCTGTAAATACTAGGACTCTCAGTATAGCCTTGAGGAACTCTACAAAATCTATATGATCGATTATTTAAAGTGAAACCGAACAGATATCAGCTATCAGGATAATTAGGGATAGAAAAGAAAGCGTTCTTCAAGTCTATAACAGAGAACGTGGTTGCAGTAGGTGGAACTAAGGTAAGAAGTGTTGTGATGTCAGAAACCACTGGGTATTGTGGCACCACTATCTTATTCACCTCCCGTAGGTCAATTATAAATCGATAAATCCCAGTATCAGTGTCTTTCTTCAAAATTGGGAGAATCGGGCTGTTACAAACATTAAATGGAACTTCTTCAACCACCCCCACTTCAATGAGATCTTGTACCATTCGTGTGAGTGCATCCTCACCCTCCTGTGAAATTATATATTGAGGCAAAAGTGGTAACACAGCTCCCTCCTTTACACTAATATGCACCGGGGGAATAACCATCTGTCCCACACCAGTATCTGAGGTAGCCCACAAAGTTTTAGGTAAGGAGGCTAATGCAGTATCCTCTTTAGCAATGCAAACTCTGTCCATCACTGGGTAATTATCATTCAAAATCACATTCATTCAAATGTTGCCCCTAGGACCTGAATATCCTGCGCGATTTCTCATTGGTCCTCGACCACGGACATAGCGTTGTGAGCGCAAAAATGGACACTCATCAGCACAATGGCCAAATTTCCTACAATGCGGGCATTGATCAACAGCCAAATTCGAACGAGTGTAAGAAGAGCCAAAAAATCCTCGTCCGACTCTAGCATTACCTCTAGGAGGTGGACCATAAACCTGAAATAACATAACCTTTATTTTTAATTCCTTAGAATTTTTATCTTCACTACCCTTCACTTCTAATTCCTGACGCTCATAATATTGAGCCATCGTCAGGAGGAATGCCGGAGAAGAGGTAGTCCAAGAGCTTTCACTAGCTTTTAAACGGCTAGCCGCTCCTGGTAATAGATTCGTAACATATTTATCTACAAACAAATGTTGGCCCGTATCGTCCGTTAGCCACTGACCACTAAAATCATGAAAGGCTTCCTCAAAACACATAAAGAAATCTGAAACCGATTCATCTGCCTTTTGTTTACATGATGTTAAAATAGTCCAATCAATCTTTTTAGGGGGAATAATCGTTTTTAACTTAGTATGCAACAGGAAGGTCTAAAATCAACTGACATGGCTTTTTCGCTGGTTCCCTATCCTCATCTACTATCTCTATCTCCTTCCATAATGCCCCATACACTGCGCGATCACCAACTTTATGCACGGATCTCCACATATCAGGTGGTAATATTAGCCGAAAAAATAAATCGATATCAGCTAATGTCATGGTACAAGAATTTATGGCTCCCTAAATTTCCTCATAAAAAGCGGCTCGATTTTTCTGCGGTCAGGCAATGCAGCTAAAGTGCCATTACATCTGCCCTATTCCAGGTAGTGTACACCCAATTATAAATAAAATAACCTTTAGCATCTACAGAGGACTTATCATCACTTGTACCCGCTCCCTTAGGAGGAACATATAATAATAATAAGGTAGTTTATAAAGCGCCTGGTGACGCCATCCCGGCATTTCCCCGCGCTGAAGAAAGAAAGTCCTCAGAGACATACAGACCTTCCAAACACCCGTCCCCTATCCTACTGCTTATAATTTATATAAGTGCGTTTTTAGCATTGTTCTAAATTTTGTTTCAGATTCTTCCAGTCTTAGGGATGTGGGGAGAGCATTCCAGTTATTTGCTACTACATATCTAAAGGAGCGACCACCTAGTTTTGCTCTTTTTACACCGGGGAACGTCAACAAACCCATCCCCTCTGATCGGAGGGCTCTGGTCGGCTTATACCTAAGTACTAGATCAAGCAAATAGGGAGGGGCTTTCCGTTGGAGTATCCTATGGCACATTAAGAGGGCTTTAAACATCACTCTCTTCTTGATGGATAGCCAGTGTAGAGCCACTAATTCTGGTTTATTTGCTGCTCTTCTAGGGAGTCGTAATACAAGACGAGCTACTGTATTTGGGAGGACCTGTAGGTGCTTTAAACTGTGTTCTGTAGCCCCCAGGAACAAAACATTCCCGTAGTCCATACGGGAGGTCACCAGCGCCTGGGTCATAGTGCGTCTGGCCTCCAGCGGGAGTAAGTCCAGGGTGCGATTTAATGTTTTCAGGACTCCAAAACATTTACCGACGAGGCGATGAATGTGGCCTTCGTAGGATAGGGTGTGGTCCATCCATATGCCCAGGATTTTGGCTTCTTTACAAGGAACAGGTGTGGACCCAGACACGTCGGCCACCAATCTGGAGACCAACTCAAGTTGTTTCCTCCCACCACCATTACCTCTGTTTTAGATCCATTTAGTTTTAGGCAATGAGCGTTCATCCATTCAGCTAGTGCTTGCATGTAAGCCTTAAAGTTAGATGCTGCCATTGCTGGTGCTTGAGACAGTGAGATCAGCAGTTGGGAGTCGTCAGCGTAGGATACCAACTCTACTCTGTACGCCTGCACCACTTCGGCCAAGGGGGTCATATAAAGATTGAAAAGAGTTGGACTCAGGACAGAGCCCTGAGGAACCCCCTGTTCCAAGATCATCTTTGCTGATCTACAAGAGCCTTGTTGCACCATAAAGCTTCTGCCTGTGAGGAAGGATTTCAGCCACCCCAGTGCGGAGCTGATGACACCCGCTTTGACTAGACACTGTAGTAAGATGGAATGGGCTACAGTGTTGAATGCCGCACTGAGGTCAAGCATCACCAAGGCCATGGTGTTGCCGGCATCCACCCCCTGTCTAAGGAACTCAGTTGCTCTCAGGAGAGCTGTCTCCGTGGAGAAGCCCGCTCGGAATCCAGATTGCGAGAGGTGCAGGGAATTAGTTTTTTCCAGATGAGTCATTAGTTGACCATTTGCCACTTTCTCCGCAACTTTTGCTAGATAGCTTTCTCCGCAACTTTTGCTAGATAGGGGAGCAGAGAAATAGGTCTTAAGTTTTCCAGTATATCTTGGGTAATGTTGGGTTTTTTCTTTATGGGGAGCACAATAGCTTTTTTCCAAACTTCTGGGAGGTGTTCCGTGGAAAAAGAGACCTGGAGTATGTGCCTAATATACGGCTCCAGTGTCATAAGGCTTTCTCTCATTACCCTAGGAGGGGCTGGATCACGAGGGGAACCTGATTTGATTCCCTGACAGAGGCTACAGAGCATCTCTGGAGGAGGAACTGAGAAGGATGTCAGTCCCCCTTCTGTGTTCTCTACTGTCCTACTTACTACAAATTTCATACCGGCTACAGGTTTGTTGGAAAAGGTAGCATATATTTTCCTCACCTTTCCTGCAAAATATTCGGCAATTTTGTTAGATTCAGCTATTGAGTCAGTGTCCTGGGTGGTAGGGGCACGTATCATTGAGATCTCCTTGAAAATTTAAAAAAATTTCTTTCGATGAATTTTCTGCTTCCCCAATGCGAGTCTTATAATGGGTGGCTTTTGCTCCACGTACCATTGTTTGATATTTTTTCTGCACCTCTTTGTATTTTAATTTACTTAGAGGGTAGAAGCCTGTTTGCCATCTTCGTTCCATTTTTTTACATGCCGATTTAGCCTCTTGTAGCTCAGGGGTAAACCATGGTGCTGATTTCCCATTTCTGCACCCTGTTCTGGCGAGATATATCGGGGATGCCTTATCAAGGGCTTCGAGAATGTGCTGTTCTAGCCTTTTGAGAGCGAGTTCACAGTGGCCCCCCCCCGGTGGACCCCCTTCTCGCAACAGTTCATTGAACATCTCTTGGGAAAATTGTTTCCATTTGCGGTAGGGGTATCTTTTATTCTCCACTAAGTGAGAGTCAGGGGTTGAAGTCAGAATTTTAAATGGGACCAAGTAGTGGTCTGACCACAGGATCGGAAGGGGCGTATCAGTCATTACTTCGTCCCAGCTACCAAATATCGGATCTAATAGGTGGCCATGTTTGTGAGTGGGAGTGAGTGGGAGTGTGATTTTTTAGATCCATTTATAGTGCCTGTAGGTCTAATATCAGATTAGTGGCTTCCATATCCTGTTCATCATCCAGATGGATGTTGAGGTCTCCTAACATCAGAAGTCTGCTCTTTCTAGTTGCCAGATGAGCAATGCCCTCCAACAAACTAGATTTAAAGTTCTTTAATCCACTTGGGGGGTCTATAAACAAGAATCCCCGATACAGAGAATTGAGGCCCCAGTTTTAGCAAGAAACAACCTGCCTCACAGTTGTCTATACTTATGGCTTCTAGGGTACATTCCAACGGCGATTTATTAACAATGGCAATTCCCCCACCTCTTCCTTCATTCCTGTCTAATCTGACCAGTGAGTAGGAGGGTGGGATTGCTTTTATGATCTCTGGATCAGAGTGTTCCCCTAACCAGGTCTCCGTTAAGAAGAGAAAGTCCAGTTTTCCATCCAGAAGGAGATCCCAGATCTGATTACTGTGCTTACTTAGCGACCTACAGTTTAGCAGGGCTCCCTGAACGAATCTATTACTTGTCCCGCCTGACGATTCACTTTTACCACTAAAGGAACATTGTACACAATTGCGTATAGTAGGAGCTTCCATAGAGTGCCAGCAAGGCTACTCTTTTGGTGGTCGTAGTTTTAGCAGTTCCTGTTTATCATACTGAATGCGGGTTTGCCCAGTCTGCGCAGAGATCTTAGCCCCCGGCCCTGTCCGGTCGCGGATGGGCGCAGACGGGCTTGACTTTGGAGCGACTTCGGCTCGCATTCGTCACGCCCGCTGCGCTTGTCAGCTGCGCGTCCGGAAGAGACACATGATATATAGGGGGAGGGGGACGTGTGGGGGGCATGGCCTAGCTCTGGTGGGCGTGGCTGTGCCTCAGGAGAAATGCAGTCTTCTGGCTCGCGCTCGCATTCAGCGCACCTTAAGTGCTCCAGTGGGGGGGCGCTCCTAGCTGTGGTGGGCGTGGCCTCCGGGTTCCCAGGTGATGGTGATTTAGCGTAGGGTGTTTCCTGCAGCAGCGCCAAAATGGGCTGCGCGGGGATGCCCAGGGGAGTGGAGAGCACGTCTAGAAGTGCCCAGGGGTCGAGGGTTAGGTAAAATCACAGTAACAACAATTCTGTTTTTAAAAAATACAATATAGTCATGCTCCTGGCTGTGCCTCAGGAGAAATGCAGTCTTCTGGCTCGCGCTCGCATTTAGCGTGCCTTAAGTGCTCCAGTGGGGGGGGGGGGCGTGGCCTAGCTGTGGTGGGCGTGGCCTCTGGGTTGCCAGGTGATGGTGATTTAGCATAGGGTGTTTCCCGCAGCAGCGCCAAAATCGGCTGCGCAGGGATGCCCAGGGGAGTGGAGAGCACGTCTAGAAGTGCCCAGGGGTCGAGGGTTAGGTAAAATCACAGTAACAACAATTCTGTTTTTAAAAAATACAATATAGTCATGCTCCCGGCTGTGCCTCAGGAGAAATGCAGTCTTCTGGCTCGCGCTCGCATTCAGCGTGCCTTAAGTGCTCCAGTGGGGGGGGCGTGGCCTAGCTGTGGTGGGCGTGGCCTCCGGGTTCCCAGGTGATGGTGATTTGGCGTAGGGTGTTTCCTGCAGCAGCGCCAAAATGGGCTGCGCGGGGATGCCCAGGGGAGTGGAGAGCACGTCTAGAAGTGCCCAGGGGTCGAGGGTTAGGTAAAATCACAGTAACAACAATTCTGTTTTTAAAAAATACAATATAGTCATGCTCCTGGCTGTGCCTCAGGAGAAATGCAGTCTTCTGGCTCGCGCTCGCATTCAGCGCACCTTAAGTGCTCCAGTGGGGGGGGGGCGTGGCCTAGCTGTGGTGGGCCTGGCCTCCGGGTTCCCAGGTGATGGTGATTTAGCGCAGGGTGTTTCCCGCAGCAGCGCCAAAATCGGCTGCGCAGGGATGCCCAGGGGAGTGGAGAGCACGTCTAGAAGTGCCCAGAGGTCCAGGGTTAGGTAAAATCACAGTAACAACAATTCTGTTTTTAAAAAATACAATATAGTCACGCTCCCAGCTGTGCCTCAGGAGAAATGCAGTCTTCTGGCTCGCGCTCGCATTCAGCGCGCCTTAAGTGCTCCAGGGGGGGGGGGCGTGGCCTAGCTGTGGTGGGCGTGGCCTCCGGGTTCCCAGATGATGGTGATTTAGCGTAGGGTGTTTCCTGCAGCAGCGCCAAAATGGGCTGCGCGGGGATGCCCAGGGGAGTGGAGAGCACGTCTAGAAGTGCCCAGGGGTCGAGGGTAAGGTAAAATCACAGTAACAACAATTCTGTTTTTAAAAAATACAATATAGTCATGCTCCTGGCTGTGCCTCAGGAGAAATGCAGTCTTCTGGCTCGCGCTCGCATTTAGCGTGTCTTAAGTGCTCCAGTGGGGGGGGGCATGGCCTAGCTGTGGTGGGCCTAGCCTCCGGGTTCCCAGGTGATGGTGATTTAGCGTAGGGTGTTTCCCGCAGCAGCGCCAAAATCGGCTGCGCGGGGATGCCCAGGGGAGTGGAGAGCACGTCTAGAAGTGCCCAGGGGTCGAGGGTAAGGTAAAATCACAGTAACAACAATTCTGTTTTTAAAAAATACAATATAGTCATGCTCCTGGCTGTGCCTCAGGAGAAATGCAGTCTTCTGGCTCGCGCTCGCATTTAGCGTGTCTTAAGTGCTCCAGTGGGGGGGGGGCGTGGCCTAGCTGTGGTGGGCGTGGCCTCTGGGTTCCCAGGTGATGGTGATTTAGCGTAGGGTGTTTCCCGCAGCAGCGCCAAAATCGGCTGCGCGGGGATGCCCAGGGGAGTGGAGAGCACATCTAGAAGTGCCCAGGGGTCGAGGGTTAGGTAAAATCACAGTAACAACAATTCTGTTTTTAAAAAATACAATATAGTCATGCTCCCCGCATGCCTCAGGAGAAATGCAGTCTTCTGGCTCGCGCTCGCATTCAGCGCGCCTTAAGTGCTCCAGTGGGGGGGAGGGGGGCGTGGCCTAGCTGTGGTGGGCGTGGCCTCCGGGTTCCCAGGTGATGGTGATTTAGCGTAGGGTGTTTCCTGCAGCAGCGCCAAAATGGGTCGCGCGGGGATGCCCAGGGGAGTGGAGAGCACGTCTAGAAGTGCCCAGAGGTCCAGGGTTAGGTAAAATCACAGTAACAACAATTCTGTTTTTAAAAAATACAATATAGTCACGCTCCCGGCTGTGCCTCAGGAGAAATGCAGTCTTCTGGCTCGCGCTCGCATTCAGCGCGCCTTAAGTGCTCCAGTGGGGGGGAGGGGCGTGGCCTAGCTGTGGTGGGCGTGGCCTCCGGGTTCCCAGGTGATGGTGATTTAGCGTAGGGTGTTTCCTGCAGCAGCGCCAAAATGGGCTGCGCGGGGATGCCCAGGGGAGTGGAGAGCACGTCTAGAAGTGCCCAGGGGTCGAGGGTTAGGTAAAATCACAGTAACAACAATTCTGTTTTTAAAAAATACAATATAGTCATGCTTCTGGCTGTGCCTCAGGAGAAATGCAGTCTTCTGGCTCGCGCTCGCATTTAGCGTGTCTTAAGTGCTCCAGTGGGGGGGGGGGGCGAGGCCTAGCTGTGGTGGGCGTGGCCTCTGGGTTCCCAGGTGATGGTGATTTAGCGTAGGGTGTTTCCCGCAGCAGCGCCAAAATCGGCTGCGCGGGGATGCCCAGGGGAGTGGAGAGCACGTCTAGAAGTGCCCAGGGGTCGAGGGTTAGGTAAAATCACAGTAACAACAATTCTGTTTTAAAAAAATACAATATAGTCATGCACCCGGCTGTGCCTCAGGAGAAATGCAGTCTTCTGGCTCGCGCTCGCATTCAGCGCGCCTTAAGTGCTCCAGTGGGGGGCGTGGCCTAGCTGTGGTGGGCCTAGCCTCCGGGTTCCCCGGTGATGGTGATTTAGCGTAGGGTGTTTCCCGCAGCAGCGCCAAAATCAGCTGCGTGGGGATGCCCAGGGGAGAGGAGAGCACGTCTAGAAGTGCCCAGGGGTCCAAGGTTAGGTAAAATCACAGTAACAACAATTCTGTTTTTAAAAAATACAATATAGTCATGCTCCCGGCTGTGCCTCAGGGGAAATGCAGTCTTATATAAAGGCGCAGTCTCTCGCATAGGCTTTGCATGCACTATTATGGTCTTATCTGTTCCAAAGATAGATGATTGTTTCCCGCCGAGGGAATCCGTCCGTGCATCTGGATCTGTTTTCCTTTTCCCCTTTCACATACGAAGCGCCTCAGATCGTAGTTTGAACAACCGTCTTATCGTATCAGCCACCTGGGGGAGAGTAAAATGCCCATTACGTATTTGCTTACAATCGGCTGCTATATCATCAGGTTCTAAAACACCAGAGACTTTCCGAAACATGTCAACAACTTCTTCAGCAAAGTGCTCAGTAAAATATAAACGCTCTCTGTCCTGCCACCCCTGTAAACTATCTAAGATGTTAGAAACAGTAACAGAATCGCGAAGTGCTTGACGAGCAGTCTTTCTAACTTCTGCTGCACGTTCGACCAACAGCATAGAGCGAGTATCTGGTTTTGTTCGATTTGTCCTGTAATTGCCATCTTCGTCTGATGGAGCGGACGGAACAGCATACGGAAACTGGAAAATACAAAAGCATAGTTGATTAAACCTTTAAAGGTGGCACTACAGTCAACACAACACCATTCAGTATTGCATAGAGTAGCACACCGAACTAAAGCACATGGCCCCTTTTATACACAATGAGGGGGCTCAAAAGAAGGCGGTACAAAATACAAGAGCAAGTTTTATGTACATATAAGGGCATATTGGAAGGCACAATCGATGAGTGGGCAGAGTTAACAGTTTTCAGAAACTAGTAAACACATTCCTATCTGGAACTAATTAGTAACAGCTGCAGACCCTACTGGGCATGCCTAGGCATGCTGAAAGTGGGGGATGCTAAATATAGCCTGTTGCTGAGAAGATTTCAGGCGCAGTTAACAAGGAGGTAGGACAAAGCACATGATGAGCACATGGCAACATGTGGCAGACAAAATGGCTGCCACAAATACAAAATGGAGTCGGTTCAATTGCTACGACAATGGTCAAATACAGCATGTCTTCTGCTAATGCTTACCCTAATCGCCGTTGATTTACAACATTCTTATGACTGCTGCATTTGCACAGAATAGGTAAATGGAGGCATGGGACACCTGATGGTAAAGCTTTGTAATCCGTCACATCATACTTTCAGACACATGATGCAGTTAATTCAGTTACCTTCTCTCTGCTGCTCATGCTCCTCCAGCTGATCATGGAGGGTCGGGCAGGATTCCCTCAGGACCCTCCTGTACAGTGGTGAGAGGCGGGATGTAATACATGGTGTTGGGAGGACTGGCTCAAGATTTCCTGGACCTTAATCCGATCCCAGCATTTTAGGTCCTCTGAGTGCAATCAGCATGCCTTGCCCCATCTGCCATAGACTCCCTTTGCACTGCAACGCTCCCCAATGCTGGACCAGAGTCTGGCGCATGCTGCATTGCTCAACCAGTCCTCAGGCCCCTCATACAGCTGAGGGAACTTCTCTAGCACCCTCTCTGCTAAAATATCCAATTCCCTTTCAGCAAAAAGGGGGTGCTTTCTCTTCAAGTCTCTCAGACATGTTGGGGGTACTTGGGATGTACTAAGCAGCAGGATGGCAGAGGATCTGATCTGTGATAGAGAATGACTCAGAATGAACAGAAAATGGCTGCCAGCAACTTTGTGTAATACGCTTCCTGCTTACTCTCCGTATGTGGAGCAGCGGATTCGCATGCAGAACCTCCGTTCCTCATGCCGCACCTATGCTCCGCATACAGGGAGGACCCCCCAGGATATAGCGGCATGGATTAGCAAATTTAGCGGCACAAAAATGGAAATTTAGCGGCACAAATATGGAAATTTAGCGCCAATTTTGCGGCATTTTATGTAGCCATTTTTCCTACAACAAACACAGATATCTTAGTTTTTTTAGTTATTTAACAACATGAAGCTATGTATATTTGGTTTCTTTACAATGTAGACACTTTGGGGCAGATTTACAAGCCCCTTGCGCTGCTTTTTCGCCGCCGTTGCGTCACTTTTGTGACGCAGCGGCGGCGCAAAAGATGCACCATTGTGCGGGGTATTTACTACGTGACGCATCTCCCAGATGCGTCACGTTGCAAAGCCCTGCGCCAGAAGAGGCGTACCATTGCAATTCAGTTTGTGTCTTGCAATAGCCTTAGAGCTAAGGATGGCTATACCTATCGCTCCTTTTATTAGTAAGCACGTTAAATAGTACAGTGTATTTTGAACACGACCTGATATCCCACCGGATGCCCGTTCGACAGACCTAACCACTAGAGAAAGAGCAGTCAAAACCGCCAAGTGGTCACTTGTTAAACAGTAGAGAACTGAATGTTGGTACTTGTAGTTTCGTTGCAAAATGTCAGCCTGCAAATTGTCTCCGATTTAAAAGCGGGGACTGGTTGAAGTTGACACCCATGACATGGGGCCACTTGACGCCCGTGTTAAATTTCTTGCCTCTAGGATTTTTCCCATGGCTCACTCCCAGGGGGAAACCGTCTGCAATAGGTGAGCTCAACCCTCTGACTTCATCCCTTGTCCAGCGCGCCTCTGCAGATACCCCGTCCCATATGCGCCTCAGCTCTCTCGGCTGAGTGGTTCTGTCTGTTTATCTTGAGGGACAGACATCTCTGCACGGCGCTCCGTCTCCAAGCCAGCGAATAGGGTGACCAACTGGCATTGGTGCAAATTCAGGACGGTGAGTGTAAAAATTCAGGACAAAGGGTCAAAATTCAGGACACAAATTCAAGACAGGAGCTCAAAATTCAGGACAAAACTTCAGGACAATAGGTACATTTTACAGACACATCAGAGGTCGCGCAATAGTATATAAGTAAGCCCAGCCATTTCCAAACATATTCAACCGTTTGCAAACCTATCCATCATGTATCCTTCCATCTATCATTTCACTCATCCATCCCTTCATCCATCCCCTCATCCATCCTTTCACTCATCTCCATTATCCATCCACCCTTTCACCCTATCCATCTGTACACTTATCCATCCACTCTTCATCCCATCCATCCATTCACTCATCCATTCCGCCATTTACCCTTTTACCAATCCAGCCATCCTTTCACTTACTAATCCTTCCACCCATCCACTATTTTAGTCATCCATCCATCCTCCCTTTCTCTCTCCATCGACCCTTTCACTTAGCCATCCTTCCTTCCATCCATCCTTTCACCCACCCATCATCCATCCATCCATCCATCCATCCATCCATCCATCCATCCATCTGTCCTTCCCCTCATCATCCATCCTTCCCCTCATCACCCATCCATCCTTTTCCCTCATCATACATCCATCCATCCTTTTCCCTCATCATCCATCCATCTACCCACCCACTCTTCATCCATCCATCCTTCCCCTCATCATCCATCCATGCTTCCCCTCATCATCCATCCATCCTTTCACCCGCCCCCTCATCATCCATCCATTCCCTCATCATCCATCCATCCACCCTTCCCCTCATCATCCATCCTTTCACCCACCCCCTCATTAACCATCCATCCATCCATCCCCTCATCATCCATCCATCCTTTCACCCACCCATCCATCCATCCTTCCCCTCTATCCATCCCCTCATCCATCCATCCTTCCTCTCATCCATCCTTCCCCTCATCCATCCATCCTTCCCCTCATCCATCCTTCTTTTCATCCATCATCCATCCTCCCCCTCACCCATCCATCCATCCATCCATCCATCCATCCATCCATCCATCCATCCATCCATCCATCCATCCATCCATCCTTCTCCTCATCCATCCATACTTCCCCTCCACCCATCCATCCATCCTTCCCCTCATCCATACATCCTTCCCCTCCATCCATCCATCCATCTCCTCATCCATCATCCTTCCCCTCATCCATCTTTCCCCTCATCCATCATCCAGCTACCCTTCCACCCATACATCAAGCTATTTACATTTTCTCTCCATCCTTCCCCTCTCATCAATCCATCCATCCTCTCTCATTATCCATTTATTCAATCTTTCATTCATCCATTCACCCTTTCACTAATTCATCCAGCCATTCACCCATCCCTTCACTTACTTATCAAAAGGGGGTGGGGTCGCACACCACTCACTCACCAGCGGGATCGCCCCTAAGGACTATGGTCAGTGTTGTTTAGTATTCCGCGATGTATCCTTCTTCGCCATCCCTGGACACGTGTTTCGGGGTATTTACCCCTCATCAGCAGGGAATAGGCCATCTTCTTATCTTCTGGGGTTGCCGGTGGCTGCCAAATATTGCCAGGTCTAGTACCACACAGGCGCGCAGGTGCGGGGTCCCAGGCTCGTCAGCCTGACAGCTCGAGGGAGCTTTAAACATTTCAAAAGGGGGTGGGGTCGCACACCACTCACTCACCAGCGGGATCGCCCCTAAGGACTATGGTCAGTGTTGTTTAGTATTCCGCAATGTATCCTTCTTCGCCATCCCTGGACACGTGTTTCGGGGTATTTACCCCTCATCAGCAGGGAATAGGCTATCTTCTTATCTTCTGGGGTTGCCGGTGGCTGCCAAATATTGCCAGGTCTAGTACCACACAGGCGCGCAGGTGCGGGGTCCCAGGCTCGTCAGCCCGACAGCTCGAGGGAGCTTTAAACATTTCAAAAGGGGGTGGGGTCGCACACCACTCACTCACCAGCGGGATCGCCCCTAAGGACTATGGTCAGTGTTGTTTAGTATTCCGCGATGTATCCTTCTTCGCCATCCCTGGACACGTGTTTCGGGGTATTTACCCCTCATCAGCAGGGAATAGGCCATCTTCTTATCTTCTGGGGTTGCCGGTGGCTGCCAAATATTGCCAGGTCTAGTACCACACAGGCGCGCAGGTGCGGGGTCCCAGGGTCGTCAGCCCGACAGCTCGAGGGAGCTTTAAACATTTCAAAAGGGGGTGGGGTCGCACACCACTCACTCACCAGCGGGATCGCCCCTAAGGACTATGGTCAGTGTTGTTTAGTATTCCGCGATGTATCCTTCTTCGCCATCCCTGGACACGTGTTTCGGGGTATTTACCCCTCATCAGCAGGGAATAGGCCATCTTCTTATCTTCTGGGGTTGCCGGTGACTGCCAAATATTGCAAGGTCTAGTACCACACAGGCGCGCAGGTGCGGGGTCCCAGGCTCGTCAGCCCGACAGCTCGAGGGAGCTTTAAACATTTCAAAAGGGGGTGGGGTCGCACACCACTCACTCACCAGCGGGATCGCCCCTAAGGACTATGGTCAGTGTTGTTTAGTATTCCGCAATGTATCCTTCTTCGCCATCCCTGGACACGTGTTTCGGGGTATTTACCCCTCATCAGCAGGGAATAGGCCATCTTCTTATCTTCTGGGGTTGCCGGTGGCTGTCAAATATTGCCAGGTCTAGTACCACACAAGCGCGCAGGTGCGGGGTCCCAGGCTCGTCAGCCCGACAGCTCGAGGGAGCTTTAAACATTTCAAAAGGGGGTGGGGTCGCACACCACTCACTCACCAGCGGGATCGCCCCTAAGGACTATGGTCAGTGTTGTTTAGTATTCCGCGATGTATCCTTCTTCGCCATCCCTGGACACGTGTTTCGGGGTATTTACCCCTCATCAGCAGGGAATAGGCCATCTTCTTATCTTCTGGGGTTGCCGGTGGCTGCCAAATATTGCCAGGTCTAGTACCACACAAGCGCGCAGGTGCGGGGTCCCAGGCTCGTCAGCCCGACAGCTCGAGGGAGCTTTAAACATTTCAAAAGGGGGTGGGGTCGCACACCACTCACTCACCAGCGGGATCGCCCCTAAGGACTATGGTCAGTGTTGTTTAGTATTCCGCGATGTATCCTTCTTCGCCATCCCTGGACACGTGTTTCGGGGTATTTACCCCTCATCAGCAGGGAATAGGCCATCTTCTTATCTTCTGGGGTTGCCGGTGGCTGCCAAATATTGCCAGGTCTAGTACCACACAAGCGCGCAGGTGCGGGGTCCCAGGCTCGTCAGCCCGATAGCTCGAGGGAGCTTTAAACATTTCAAAAGGGGGTGGGGTCGCACACCACTCACTCACCAGCGGGATCGCCCGTAAGGACTATGGTCAGTGTTGTTTAGTATTCCGCGATGTATCCTTCTTCGCCATCCCTGGACACGTGTTTCGGGGTATTTACCCCTCATCAGCAGGGAATAGGCCATCTTCTTATCTTCTGGGGTTGCCGGTGGCTGCCAAATATTGCCAGGTCTAGTACCACACAGGCGCGCAGGTGCGGGGTCCCAGGCTCGTCAGCCCGACAGCTCGAGGGAGCTTTAAACATTTCAAAAGGGGGTGGGGTCGCACACCACTCACTCACCAGCGGGATCGCCCCTAAGGACTATGGTCAGTGTTGTTTAGTATTCCGCGATGTATCCTTCTTCGCCATCCCTGGACACGTGTTTCGGGGTATTTACCCCTCATCAGCAGGGAATAGGCCATCTTCTTATCTTCTGGGGTTGCCGGTGGCTGCCAAATATTGCCAGGTCTAGTACCACACAGGCGCGCAGGTGCGGGGTCCCAGGCTCATCAGCCCGACAGCTCGAGGGAGCTTTATTCATTTCAAAAGGGGGTGGGGTCGCACACCACTCACTCACCAGCGGGATCGCCCCTAAGGACTATGGTCAGTGTTGTTTAGTATTCCGCGATGTATCCTTCTTCGCCATCCCTGAACACGTGTTTCGGGGTATTTATCCCTCATCAGCAGGGAATAGGCCATCTTCTTATCTTCTGGGGTTGCCGGTGGCTGCCAAATATTGCCAGGTCTAGTACCACACAGGCGCGCAGGTGCGGGGTCCCAGGCTCGTCAGCCCGAAATCTCGAGGGAGCTTTAAACATTTCAAAAGGGGGTGGGGTCGCACACCACTCACTCACCAGCGGGATCGCCCCTAAGGACTATGGTCAGTGTTGTTTAGTATTCCGCAATGTATCCTTCTTCGCCATCCCTGGACACGTGTTTCGGGGTATTTACCCCTCATCAGCAGGGAATAGGCCATCTTCTTATCTTCTGGGGTTGCCGGTGGCTGCCAAATATTGCCAGGTCTAGTACCACACAGGCGCGCAGGTGCGGGGTCCTAGGCTCGTCAGCCCGACAGCTCGAGGGAGCTTTAAACATTTCAAAAGGGGGTGGGGTCGCACACCACTCACTCACCAGCGGGATCGCCCCTAAGGACTATGGTCAGTGTTGTTTAGTATTCCGCAATGTATTCTTCTTCGCCATCCCTGGACACGTGTTTCGGGGTATTTACCCCTCATCAGCAGGGAATAGGCCATCTTCTTATCTTCTGGGGTTGCCGGTGGCTGCCAAATATTGCCAGGTCTAGTACCACACAGGCGCGCAGGTGCGGGGTCCCAGGCTCGTCAGCCCGACAGCTCGAGGGAGCTTTAAACATTTCAAAAGGGGGTGGGGTCGCACACCACTCACTCACCAGCGGGATCGCCCCTAAGGACTATGGTCAGTGTTGTTTAGTATTCCGCGATGTATCCTTCTTCGCCATCCCTGGACACGTGTTTCGGGGTATTTACCCCTCATCAGCAGGGAATAGGCCATCTTCTTATCTTCTGGGGTTGCCGGTGGCTGCCAAATATTGCCAGGTCTAGTACCACACAGGCGCGCAGGTGCGGGGTCCCAGGCTCGTCAGCCCGACAGCTCGAGGGAGCTTTAAACATTTCAAAGGGGGGTGGGGTCGCACACCACTCATTCACCAGCGGGATCGCCCCTAAGGACTATGGTCAGTATTGTTTAGTATTCCGCGATGTATCCTTCTTCGCCATCCCTGGACACGTGTTTCGGGGTATTTACCCCTCATCAGCAGGGAATAGGCCATCTTCTTATCTTCTGGGGTTGCCGGTGGCTGCCAAATATTGCCAGGTCTAGTACCACACAGGCGCGCAGGTGCGGGGTCCCAGGCTCGTCAGCCCGACAGCTCGAGGGAGCTTTAAACATTTCAAAAGGGGGTGGGGTCGCACACCACTCACTCACCAGCGGGATCGCCCCTAAGGACTATGGTCAGTGTTGTTTAGTATTCCGCGATGTATCCTTCTTCGCCATCCCTGGACACGTGTTTCGGGGTATTTACCCCTCATCAGCAGGGAATAGGCCATCTTCTTATCTTCTGGGGTTGCCGGTGGCTGCCAAATATTGCCAGGTCTAGTACCACACAGGCGCGCAGGTGCGGGGTCCCAGGCTCATCAGCCCGACAGCTCGAGGGAGCTTTAAACATTTCAAAAGGGGGTGGGGTCGCACACCACTCACTCACCAGCGGGATCGCCCCTAAGGACTATGGTCAGTGTTGTTTAGTATTCCGCGATGTATCCTTCTTCGCCATCCCTGGACACGTGTTTCGGGGTATTTACCCCTCATCAGCAGGGAATAGGCCATCTTCTTATCTTCTGGGGTTGCCGGTGGCTGCCAAATATTGCCAGGTCTAGTACCACACAGGCGCGCAGGTGCGGGGTCCCAGGCTCGTCAGCCCGACAGCTCGAGGGAGCTTTAAACATTTCAAAAGGGGGTGGGGTCGCACACCACTCACTCACCAGCGGGATCGCCCCTAAGGACTATGGTCAGTGTTGTTTAGTATTCCGCGATGTATCCTTCTTCGCCATCCCTGGACACGTGTTTCGGGGTATTTACCCCTCATCAGCAGGGAATAGGCCATCTTCTTATCTTCTGGGGTTGCCGGTGGCTGCCAAATATTGCCAGGTCTAGTACCACACAGGCGCGCAGGTGCGGGGTCCCAGGCTCGTCAGCCCGACAGCTCGAGGGAGCTTTAAACATTTCAAAGGGGGTGGGGTCGCACACCACTCATTCACCAGCGGGATCGCCCCTAAGGACTATGGTCAGTATTGTTTAGTATTCCGCGATGTATCCTTCTTCGCCATCCCTGGACACGTGTTTCGGGGTATTTACCCCTCATCAGCAGGGAATAGGCCATCTTCTTATCTTCTGGGGTTGCCGGTGGCTGCCAAATATTGCCAGGTCTAGTACCACACAGGCGTGCAGGTGCGGGGTCCCAGGCTCGTCAGCCCGACAGCTCGAGGGAGCTTTAAACATTTCAAAAGGGGGTGGGGTCGCACACCACTCACTCACCAGCGGGATCGCCCCTAAGGACTATGGTCAGTGTTGTTTAGTATTCCGCGATGTATCCTTCTTCGCCATCCCTGGACACGTGTTTCGGGGTATTTACCCCTCATCAGCAGGGAATAGGCCATCTTCTTATCTTCTGGGGTTGCCGGTGGCTGCCAAATATTGCCAGGTCTAGTACCACACAGGCGCGCAGGTGCGGGGTCCCAGGCTCATCAGCCCGACAGCTCGAGGGAGCTTTAAACATTTCAAAAGGGGGTGGGGTCGCACACCACTCACTCACCAGCGGGATCGTCCCTAAGGACTATGGTCAGTGTTGTTTAGTATTCCGCGATGTATCCTTCTTCGCCATCCCTGGACACGTGTTTCGGGGTATTTACCCCTCATCAGCAGGGAATAGGCCATCTTCTTATCTTCTGGGGTTGCCGGTGGCTGCCAAATATTGCCAGGTCTAGTACCACACAGGCGCGCAGGTGCGGGGTCCCAGGCTCGTCAGCCCGACAGCTCGAGGGAGCTTTAAACATTTCAAAAGGGGGTGGGGTCGCACACCACTCACTCACCAGCGGGATCGCCCCTAAGGACTATGGTCAGTGTTGTTTAGTATTCCGCGATGTATCCTTCTTCGCCATCCCTGGACACGTGTTTCGGGGTATTTACCCCTCATCAGCAGGGAATAGGCCATCTTCTTATCTTCTGGGGTTGCCGGTGGCTGCCAAATATTGCCAGGTCTAGTACCACACAGGCGCGCAGGTGCGGGGTCCCAGGCTCATCAGCCCGACAGCTCGAGGGAGCTTTAAACATTTCAAAAGGGGGTGGGGTCGCACACCACTCACTCACCAGCGGGATCGCCCCTAAGGACTATGGTCAGTGTTGTTTAGTATTCCGCGATGTATCCTTCTTCGCCATCCCTGGACACGTGTTTCGGGGTATTTACCCCTCATCAGCAGGGAATAGGCCATCTTCTTATCTTCTGGGGTTGCCGGTGGCTGCCAAATATTGCCAGGTCTAGTACCACACAGGCGCGCAGGTGCGGGGTCCCAGGCTCGTCAGCCCGACAGCTCGAGGGAGCTTTAAACATTTCAAAAGGGGGTGGGGCCGCACACCACTCACTCACCAGCGGGATCGCCCCTAAGGACTATGGTCAGTGTTGTTTAGTATTCCGCGATGTATCCTTCTTCGCCATCCCTGGACACGTGTTTCGGGGTATTTACCCCTCATCAGCAGGGAATAGGCCATCTTCTTATCTTCTGGGGTTGCCGGTGGCTGCCAAATATTGCCAGGTCTAGTACCACACAGGCGCGCAGGTGCGGGGTCCCAGGCTCGTCAGCCCGACAGCTCGAGGGAGCTTTAAACATTTCAAAAGGGGGTGGGGTCGCACACCACTCACTCACCAGCGGGATCGCCCCTAAGGACTATGGTCAGTGTTGTTTAGTATTCCGCGATGTATCCTTCTTCGCCATCCCTGGACACGTGTTTTGGGGTATTTTCCCCTCATCAGCAGGGAATAGGTCATCTTCTTATCTTCTGGGGTTGCCGGTGGCTGCCAAATATTGCCAGGTCTAGTACCACACAGGCGCGCAGGTGCGGGGTCCCAGGCTCGTCAGCCCGACAGCTCGAGGGAGCTTTAAACATTTCAAAAGGGGGTGGGGTCGCACACCACTCACTCACCAGCGGGATCGCCCCTAAGGACTATGGTCAGTGTTGTTTAGTATTCTGCAATGTATTCTTCTTCGCCATCCCTGGACACGTGTTTCGGGGTATTTACCCCTCATCAGCAGGGAATAGGCCATCTTCTTATCTTCTGGGGTTGCCGGTGGCTGCCAAATATTGCCAGGTCTAGTACCACACAGGCGCGCAGGTGCGGGGTCCCAGGCTCGTCAGCCCGACAGCTCGAGGGAGCTTTAAACATTTCAAAAGGGGGTGGGGTCGCACACCACTCACTCACCAGCGGGATCGCCCCTAAGGACTATGGTCAGTGTTGTTTAGTATTCCGCGATGTATCCTTCTTCGCCATCCCTGGACACGTGTTTCGGGGTATTTACCCCTCATCAGCAGGGAATAGGCCATCTTCTTATCTTCTGGGGTTGCCGGTGGCTGCCAAATATTGCCAGGTCTAGTACCACACAGACGCGCAGGTGCGGGGTCCCAGGCTCGTCAGCCCGACAGCTCGAGGGAGCTTTAAACATTTCAAAGGGGGGTGGGGTCGCACACCACTCACTCACCAGCGGGATCGCCCCTAAGGACTATGGTCAGTATTGTTTAGTATTCCGCGATGTATCCTTCTTCGCCATCCCTGGACACGTGTTTCGGGGTATTTACCCCTCATCAGCAGGGAATAGGCCATCTTCTTATCTTCTGGGGTTGCCGGTGGCTGCCAAATATTGCCAGGTCTAGTACCACACAGGCGCGCAGGTGCGGGGTCCCAGGCTCGTCAGCCCGACAGCTCGAGGGAGCTTTAAACATTTCAAAAGGGGGTGGGGTCGCACACCACTCACTCACCAGCGGGATCGCCCCTAAGGACTATGGTCAGTGTTGTTTAGTATTCCGCGATGTATCCTTCTTCGCCATCCCTGGACACGTGTTTCGGGGTATTTACCCCTCATCAGCAGGGAATAGGCCATCTTCTTATCTTCTGGGGTTGCCGGTGGCTGCCAAATATTGCCAGGTCTAGTACCACACAGGCGCGCAGGTGCGGGGTCCCAGGCTCGTCAGCCCGACAGCTCGAGGGAGCTTTAAACATTTCAAAAGGGGGTGGGGTCGCACACCACTCACTCACCAGCAGGATCGCCCCTAAGGTCTATGGTCAGTGTTGTTTAGTAATCCGCGATGTATCCTTCTTCGCCATCCCTGGACACGTGTTTCGGGGTATTTACCCCTCATCAGCAGGGAATAGGCCATCTTCTTATCTTCTGGGGTTGCCGGTGGCTGCCAAATATTGCCAGGTCTAGTACCACACAGGCGCGCAGGTGCGGGGTCCCAGGCTCGTCAGCCCGACAGCTCGAGGGAGCTTTAAACATTTCAAAAGGGGGTGGGGTCGCACACCACTCACTCACCAGCGGGATCGCCCCTAAGGACTATGGTCAGTGTTGTTTAGTATTCCGCGATGTATCCTTCTTCGCCATCCCTGGACACGTGTTTCGGGGTATTTACCCCTCATCAGCAGGGAATAGGCCATCTTCTTATCTTCTGGGGTTGCCGGTGGCTGCCAAATATTGCCAGGTCTAGTACCACACAGGCGCGCAGGTGCGGGGTCCCAGGCTCGTCAGCCCGACAGCTCGAGGGAGCTTTAAACATTTCAAAAGGGGGTGGGGTCGCACACCACTCACTCACCAGCGGGATCGCCCCTAAGGACTATGGTCAGTGTTGTTTAGTATTCCGCGATGTATCCTTCTTCGCCATCCCTGGACACGTGTTTCGGGGTATTTACCCCTCATCAGCAGGGAATAGGCTATCTTCTTATCTTCTGGGGTTGCCGGTGGCTGCCAAATATTGCCAGGTCTAGTACCACACAGGCGCGCAGGTGCGGGGTCCCAGGCTCGTCAGCCCGACAGCTCGAGGGAGCTTTAAACATTTCAAAAGGGGGTGGGGTCGCACACCACTCACTCACCAGCGGGATCGCCCCTAAGGACTATGGTCAGTGTTGTTTAGTATTCCGTGATGTATCCTTCTTCGCCATCCCTGGACACGTGTTTCGGGGTTTTTACCCCTCATCAGCAGGGAATAGGCCATCTTCTTATCTTCTGGGGTTGCCGGTGGCTGCCAAATATTGCCAGGTCTAGTACCACACAGGCGCGCAGGTGCGGGGTCCCAGGCTCGTCAGCCCGACAGCTCGAGGGAGCTTTAAACATTTCAAAAGGGGTGGGGTCGCACACCACTCACTCACCAGCGGGATCGCCCCTAAGGACTATGGTCAGTGTTGTTTAGTATTCCGCGATGTATCCTTCTTCGCCATCCCTGGACACGTGTTTCGGGGTATTTACCCCTCATCAGCAGGGAATAGGCCATCTTCTTATCTTCTGGGGTTGCCGGTGGCTGCCAAATATTGCCAGGTCTAGTACCACACAGGCGCGCAGGTGCGGGGTCCCAGGCTCCTCAGCCCGACAGCTCGAGGGAGCTTTAAACATTTCAAAAGGGGGTGGGGTCGCACACCACTCACTCACCAGCGGGATCGCCCCTAAGGACTATGGTCAGGGATGGCCAAGACAGCGAAGATATCAAGATCGAAAGATGATGCATCGCGAACACTCTACTACAATGACCAGAGTCCTCTGGGCAACTTCTGCCGGTGTGTGAGTAGTGTGCGACCCCACCCCTCCTTCACTTACTTACTCGCCGACCTTTCCATATTAATTTTGAGCTGAGCCCTTTTGAGAAGAGGCCCATCAAGAACTTCACCCTCGCTGCAGGGGCCGTTCCAGGACTGTGACAGAAGCCACCCAGGGCGGAGACAGGATCCACCACAGGGGGGGACCAGAGCCATCACAGGTGTAGGTAGACTGGAGCCACAACATGGGGGGACAGGAGCCATCACAGGCGGGGGGTGGACTGGAGCCACCACATGGGGGGACAGGAGCCATCACTGAGGGGAGGGCAGGAGCCATCACAGGAGAGGGAACAGGATCCACCAGGGTGGGCACAGGGGTGGGCATGCAGTATTCTAGTATCATCTTGGGCTCCTCGCCCCCTCCTGCACAAGACAACGAGAAGACAGGCTCTCTGTCCTAAATGCCATCCCCCACTGTGATGTACAGTACTTACAGGAGATACTCTAAGAGAACTGATTGAACTGATTGTCCTCCATACTCTGTTAATCAGTGTGGGTGCGATTGAAGAACAATTTAGTGACAGTAATTACGCTCCGTGAAGAGAACCATGTGCTGCCTTGGTGTAATCAGGGGTGTAATCTGGCCGAGTCTCGGATGTTTGGGGCCCTGGGTAGAAATGGAATGTGTGAGCCCCCCTCTAAATAGCAGAGACATGACACATTCAGGGCTGTTTGCATGTGAATAGATGTCACAGCTCCTGAACCTGCAGCCCCTCCCTCTCAGTCACCTTCGAAGCACCTCTTAACAGGTCATCAAGGGCTGGAGGTGTGAGGTTTGCCATCCCGCTGTGACGCTTCAATGCTGCTGAGTATCTGCCACATAAAGCAGACCCAACAAAAGAACAAAAGAGAGCAACCCTGCCTCAGGATATAATGGTCCGTATTCCTGGAAACACAAGCCTTAGGCTTGTGTTTCCAGGAATACGGCACTTTGTCCTACTTCCATCAGGACACGTAATAATTTCATCTGCCTGGAATAACATCTTGATTTATGCAACAAATTGACCATCTATGTGTTGCACACGCCAGGACTATAAGAATGAATGGAAGAATGAAAGTTGAATGATAGAACATTAGGTAGATTAAAAATAGAAAATGGTGAATATGAGAGTATGACTGAAGTGTGGTTTGTTACTGGGTAGGTCTTAATGTAGCATGAATTTTCCCTTTTTTCTCTTTCCCCACCAGTGTATGTCTTTTTGATGTTCTAAAAATATGACGTGGATCTAAAAATGAAATTTATTTTTGTACATTTTTGCTATTTCATCCCAAAGAATATAAAAAAATAAAAATATATATATATTTCTAATATTTTCTCTTGAGTATATTTGGATTAACTTGGCTTTTGTCATGCGCAGTGCCAGCTCCTAGACCTATCACCCCTTATATATTGTTTGGATCCTCTAGTTAGGACCATTATATCCTGAGGCAGGGTTGCTCTCTTTTGTTCTTTTGTCAGTTTTCTCCCCCCTACGGCCTGCCTACATCTCTAAATACCCATTGGGGAACCCCCTTCTTTCACACATAAAGCAGACCCCCAGGATAATGCGAAAAATGCCGCGATTTCTACAAAAATGCCGATTTCGCAGGCATTTTTGTAAAAATCGCGACATTTTTAAAAAAGTGCCGATTTCGCGGCAAATCGAGAAATCGCGATATCCTGGAGGGTCTGACTTGGGCAGGAGACTTGATAAACGGGCAGGAACCTAATCTGTTCTTACTGGAAATGGCATACAGGAAGTGGTAGGCAGGAAATACATCACAGGAAGTTGCTGGCAGCCATTTTCTGTTCATTCTGAGTCATACTCTGTCACAGATCAGATTCTCTCCAATCCTGCTGCTCTGTAATGGAGATTCCAAAAATCAGCCATAGCAGTTTTACACATAAAAGGAACATTATTGGCATGAGACAAAGGGTAGAACAGACCATTAAATTGTGTTTGGGCAGGGAACAATGTGTGGCCAGACACATCACATCCCAGAACAGTTTGCTCCTTTGCATTATGGAAATGTAGTCCATATTTTGCGCTCAGCTCACAAGTTGACCATAGTTTTACACATAGGGCCTGATTCACAATTATCACTCATGATGGAGGCCTCTCAGTTGTAGATGAGTAATTTCAATTGGGGACAAATACTCCACACTGCAATAGTTAGATCCCTTTGTGAATTAGGCACCCATTGTCAAAAGGTCCTGGGAGCTCTCACACATGCATATACATTTAATCCTCTGAGGCAATGGATTCCTGAGAGACATTGACAACACTGATTGCTGACATCTGCACATGACCTATTGCATAGCCAGTGTTAGATCTGGGGGTCTCTAGTTGGCAATGGTTTTCACCTTTGTCCAAATAGGGACCCTTACATCTAAGTCAGGATAAGGGGATGACACTCCTTAATAACCCCTGCTCACCCCCGTGGTAGCTGGGCACGAGCAGGCAGGGTTATCTCAGAGGCAGTGTGTTAAGCATTTGTGAAAATACACAGTAATACAGTGAAAACACTACAGATGGACACAACACAGGTTTTATATTAATAACTATTCTTTATATAGACTTAACCACATAAGCACAAACGACAAAAATCCACAATACTACACTTAAGATTGCTTAAAGATGATAAAACTTTGCTTAGTTCAAGTTGATGATAAATGCAACAAAGTTCTCAACAAAGTACCTGGATGCATAACGCAAAGTAAACAAAAGGCTTGCAAGAGAGGAGATGCGTCGGTTCCATGATCCGGGGGAAATAATGCGTTGTGCCTCAATGCTTGCGCAGAGTAGGATATGCGTCGTAATCCTTACCAGTGCGGAGGTGATGCGTAGATTCTCGGCCTGCGTGCCCGTTGCGGTGCGCAAGATGGCGCCTCGAGGCAATGCGATGATCCGGTTGCGATGCGAGAAGATGGCGCCCTTCACGCGGCGATGCGATGATGATACGTAGATGCCCTGGCTGTCTTGCGATGACGCTGTACAGCCCTACGACATGCTTCTCTGGTGATGCGATGGTGACTCTAGATAACGTCACGCTTCTCTGGTGATGCGACAGCAGGCAGCTTCGATGAACACACGCTTCCACGGAGATCCGGGGAAGGCTCGCTTCTCCGGCGATGCAACGATTTCAGCTGCGGTGGCGACACGCTTCTTCTCGATGCGTCGCGCTTCCAGCTCCCAGTGACACGCACATGTCTATAGATAGAATTCCCAACAAGGACATTCACAGTGGGAGCTGGAGATGAAGTTTTTTTGTCCCTGAGACTTCAGCAGGAGGCAAGCAAAGGTCAAGCCCTTGGAGAATATTCTGTAGATGATGAAAGTCTTTAAAAAGTTCCTTCTTTCCTTGGCAATGAAGCAACCACTGCAGGCCAACCCAGCAAACAGCACACTGGCAGAGGGGCCGTCAAAATCCTGCAGCTTCCTTGGTTCTTCTCCTTGGCAAAAGGTTTCTTGTTCCAGAAGTGATCTAATTCCTTGGGATCAGGGTCCCAATATTGATACCCCAAAATCCTTTGTTCTCTAGTCCAAACCAGTTCCTGAGCATTCTGTTTACATGACTCTCTTCTTACTTTCACTGTGCAAGGCAGAGACATCAGCTGCCCTACAGGAGGTGGAGTTAGCACAGAGGAGGGAAGATGCAGCTCTGGAGCAGAAAAGATTCCTTCTCTCGTTTCACATTGCAGGGCAGAGACATCAGACAAGCCACAGGAGGTGGAACCAGCATTTCAGAAGGAAGGCCCAGCAATATTCAGGTCCCAGGTGCAACTCCTCCCTCCCATCTAGATGCAGATCTCTCTAGTTACCATTGAGCTACCCCAGCCTGTCTCCCGGAATCCCCCAGCCATGTCACTCACAAACCCAGAAAAGGAATACACAACCTAGCAGAGGCATGCCTAAATAATTAGGCAAGAAAATATCTACTTTCTAAAAGTGGTATTTTCAAACACAGAATATTAAAACCAACTGTACTAAAAGATGTATTTTATTATTCTAAGTTCAGGCCTACTAAATTCTAATTTCTACCATGTTCTCTGAGTCCGTTAGGATTATAAGAATGTATTAATCTAACTACCCATTCTAGCCTATGGAGAACAAGTAGCCTTCAATAGTGAAAAACAAAAATGGCTGTAATTCACTATTAGGATATGCTACACACACCAGAGCATGTCCTACCTTATACTTACAATGCACCCTGCCCTTGGGCCTACCATAGGGGTGTCTAATATGAAGCAAAGTGAACGTTTAGGGACTGGCAAGTGAGTGCACTTGCCAAGTCGAGATGGCAGTACTAGACTGCACACAGGCCTTGCCATGCCAGGCCTGAGACATACCTTACAAGCTGCTCCTGTGGGTGGCACAGTGCTGCAAGTCCACCAGAAGTATTTTATTTGCAAGCCCTGGGCACACATGGCGCACTGTACTAGGGGCTGACAGGTGAATCAAATAACCTAATTATGGAATCACCAATTAGTACAACAATTTAACATAGGGAGCACTTGCACTGTGGCACTGAATAGCAGTGGCACAGTGCCCAAAGCATATAATCAGCAAAAACATATCAAAACAAAGGAGGCAATACATCAAAAAAGAAGGGAGACTCACACCAATGATGCCATGTCTAACAGCTAGTCTTTTAATTCCTGTCAACAGCTGCAGTTTACAGACATTGAGTGTGGCTTGCAAAGTAGCCTCAGGATGGAATATTTGGACTGAGTCATAAATATCCACCTTTCATCATTGACAACAGACTGCAAACCACATTTTGTCCGTAACACAACAGGTTACTCAGGTGAAAGAAGTGCCAAGCAACTTATCATGTACTTGCATACCCTAGCTTCTGTTGTGTGCAATGGCCCGGTCGCCCAGATGCAGACCTAGCTGAGGGTCGAGAGGTATGTGTAAGCCATTACTTATACTCTGTTGTGCAAGACACAACAGGCTAATATGATCTTGCACAAAACTTCAGAAGAGTACCTTAGCACCACCCCCTGTATTGCCAAGACATATAAATTGCAAATTCAGGAGACCAAAAGTGTGCTCTTTGATGGCTCAAGTTTGTATGTGTGCCCATTGTACCTACGCTGTGGTACAGTGGCTGCACGTCTGTCTGGTGAGAGGAGTTGTGGGGAGAGTGCATACCCAGCATCCCTGAGGAGGGGAAATAGGACACTTGACTACATGTCCCTCTTGCATCTGTACAGAACATCATCTTTACTTTGGTACATGCAATGTCTTTTAGGCCGTGTTTGTGGCATGATAAATCTTATTTTAAAATGGTTGTTTATGTCAGATGGCATTCATAAATTACATTTATACATACATATCACACATCTTTTGTGCTTAGTGCTTACCCAGTAGCAACATGTTGCCAAATTCTCCCTCAGCCATCTGCCACGTAAGAGGTGACATGCGAAATACAAAGCTGCCATGGGTACTACCTGGAAACACTGCATGCACATCAATTAATCTATCAATGGCACCAAGGACACCCTGCACAGTGATAGAATGCTCTTGGTGTCTGTTGAAGAAGATGTATGCAATCAATTGCACCCAGCACACATGGGAAGCGGGAAATAAGGTAGAAATCTCTAGCTACCCTTTGTCGTCTGTTCAGTGCATGGGGCATTTGTAAGTGGAGGAGGGCTCTCGTATTGTTGCATCTGAGCACCTGTTGCAAGCACTGATACTGGCTTGCCTGAAAGCTTCCCATAAGGTCGCTGGAGACTCTTTGGAATTCATTAATTTCTATGGGCTTGGAGGCCTGTAGGAATGAATGTGAATACATTCAGTATTAGCGATACAGTATTACCGAATCGGTAATACCAGGAGGTATTTAACCCCTTCGCTGTGGGGGTTTATCCCCCGCTGTGCTGGGGGAAGGGAGCACGCACAGCGCTCCCATGCTCATGAAGAGCTGAGCTCGTCATGAGCTACAGTGCTCCTGTGCTCATGACGAGCTCAGCACAGGTGCATTGGTTCCCGTGGAACGCTCAGCACAGCAGGGGAATTCTCCCTGCACCTGAGCGTTCCACGGCCCATGACGAGCTCAGCTCATCATGAGCACCGGAGCACCGTGCCTCATGACGAGCTCAGCTCGTCATGAGCATGGAAAAGGTTAAAGGAGGCCAGGGTGTCCAAAGGACACCCTGTTGCACCCCTGAAATGTGCATGTGTGCACACGTGGTGCATATGCATGCCCTAAGGGCATGGATGTGTGCCACATGGCAATTTAAAAAAAGCAAAAAAGCGCTTTTTTAAGGGAAATCGGTAATTACCACCATCTAGAAGTTGGTGGTAATTACTGATTTCTTAAGGCTCAAAAGCACTCTTTAATGTGCTTCTTACATTGCATTTTCCTTAAATGCAAGAGCAATAAGGAATCGGTTATTTACTGATTCCTTACCTACATAAGGAATCGCTAAATACAATGAATCAATTAATCAATCATAGCATTTGTAAAACGCACTACATTCCCGTAAGGGTCTCAAGGCGCTAAGGGGGGTACGCCACTACTGTTCCAAAAGCCAGGTCTTTAGGAGTCTCCTGAAGGTCAGGAGGTCTTCAGTCTGCCGTAGACGGATAGCGAGGGTGTTCCACGACTTGGCGGTGAGGTGGGAGAATGAACTGCCACCGGCGGTCACTCTTCGGATGCGGGGGACGGTGGTGAGGGCGAGGTATGAGGAGCGGTGCTGGTGGGCGGGGGTGTAGCGGCAGAGTCGTCAGTTGAGGTACGCTGGTCCAGTGTCATGGAGTGCCTTGTGTGCATGGGTTGAGAAGCTTGAAGGTTATCCTCTTGTTGATGGGGACCCAGTGCAGGTCCTTCAGGTGGGGTGTGATGTGGCTGTGGCGAGGGATGTCAAGGATGAGGCGTGTGAAGGCGTTCTGGATGCGTTGGAGTCGTTTCTGGAGTTTGGCCGGGGCTCGTGCATAGAGTGCACTGCCGTAGTCCAGTCTACTACTGATGAGGGCCTGGGTGACTGTCCTTCTGGTTTCGATGGGAATCCACTTGAAGATCCTGCGAAGCTGGCGAAGGGTGTTGAAGCAGAAGGAGGAGACGGCATTGACCTGCTTAGTCATGGGGAGTCGAGGATGATCCCTAGGTTTTGTGTGTGGTTGGTGGGTGTGGGGGGTGCTCCTAGTCCCGTCGGCCACCAGGAGTCGTCCCAGGCTGAGAGAGAGGACCCGAGGATGAGGACCTCCATCTTGTCCGAGTTCAGCTTCAGACGGCTGTTCCTCATCCAGTTGGCGACTGCCTTCAGTCCTTCGTGGAGGTTGGTTTTGGCTGTGTGGGGGTCCTTGGTGAGCAAGAGGATCAGCTGGGTGTCGCCGGCGTAGGAGATGATGTTTAGGTCGTGCTGTCAGGCGACATGATCGAGCGGGGTCATGTAGGCACTAAACAACGTTGGGCTGAGGGATGAGCCTTGGGGTACGCCGCAGATGATCTTGGTGGCTTCGGAGCGGAAGGGGGGAGGCGGATGCTCTGGGTTCTCCCGGTGAGGAAGGAGGTGGTCTAGTCCAGGGCCTTCTCTTGGATTCCGGCATCGTGGAGGTGTGCACTAGCCCTCACTCTACTTGTGGATTATTTTGAAACAATCTGAGAAATATATCCCTGTTCTAGTTTGTTAATCTCTGCAGGATAATATTTCAACCAAGCATAGAACGTTAACCCTTGGTGTCAGTCCAACAGATTCCCTGTGTGAAAACATACTTTTTATGTCAATACAAATGACAACAGATGTGTTATGTATGATATTGTGATGATATTGAATTTTTACTGACTAGGATATGAAGTGCACGAGATTGAAGCATTCTTTAACACGATGATTTTTTGTTCTATTTTATTTACAGAATGTATCCTTCAAATGTCAGTCACAGTGTAAACAATAGCTGAAATTTGAAAGCTCATAAATTGTATTGAAAACTTTGTATTCCACAACTGCTATGACTGTGTCTTCATTAACAGTGACTAGGATATGCATTACGCAAGAGTGAAGCATTCCTTAAGCACGGTGATTCTATTTGTGGAATGTATCCTCTGAATTTCATTTATGGTATAAATATTAGCTGAAATTTGAAAGCTCATAAAATGGATTGAATCTGTTATCTCACAACTGCTATGATTGTGTCTCCATTAATAGGTATTTTCAAATATAATTTTCATTTTTAATAATTGAGAGCTTTTGGGTGTTATATATATGATGTAGATTATCCCTTCAATGGGTAGAGACAGTATTTTAATTATTAATCTGTTATCGTTTCTAGGGTACTTAAGATATGAAATCCATGTCCTGAGGATGGTCTCCCACACAAAAGAATAGAGACCGAAACGTCGACTGTGGCTTTATCTACCATTGAATGTTTAAATAATTCTGTGATAGGTAGAAAAGCTTGAGCAATTGATGTAGTAAGGGCTGTGTAGACTAATGTATTTTACCTTCTGCGTCATTGCTGTTCATCTTGTACCCAACATTTTAACTTGATTTGATAAAAGATTAAATACTTTTTTAAATATACACCCGTCTTTCAATCCCTTTTTGCTCTCTCCTTTTTCTGATCACTAACAAGTGACATTCTTGAATATACATCAATCTCTGTTGTTGCATTACCAGCACTAGTAGGCTCAAATCACTAAGCCCACACGATTTCATTCCTTAAGTGATTCCAAAATTCTTGTTTTACTAAAATCCCTTGAAGGTATCTTCACCCTGTCATACTTTTTGCCCAAACCCTCAAGGGTATACTGGGTTGCCTACTATTAACTCTCTTAGTGTGTGGTGGCAGACTGTGTTGAAAGTGGCTTACAGGTCCTGGAGTATGAGGGCCACGGTTTCTCCATTTTCGAGCAGGATCCTGATGTCGTCGGTGGAGGCGATGAGGGCAGTTTCGGTGCTGTGGTTGCTGCGTAACCCGGACTGGGATGGGTACAGGATGTTGTTCTCTTTGAGTAAGCTGGTCAGTTGTTTGTTGACAGCTTTTTCTATGACATTTGCCGGGAACAGGAGCAGGGAGATGGGTCAGAAGTTCTTGAGGTCCTAGGGGTCTGCCTTGGGTTTCTTTAGTAGGGTGTTGATCTCTGCGTGCTTCTAGCTCTCCGGTAAGGTCCCTGTCTCGAAGGAGATTTTGATGGTTTTCCAGAGGTGGGATGCAATGGTGCTGCTGGCTTTGTTGGAGAGGTGGTGTGGGCAGGGGTCTTTCGGGGATCCGGAGTGGACGGTGTTCATGATCATGATAGTGTCGTCATAGTTGATGTTGGTCCAGGCGAGGAGGCAGTTGGTGCGGGCAGTGGGCGTGGGAGCAGGGGTGTCGGTAGTTGTAGGGATTGTGGCGGCATCAAAGCTTTTGTGGATGTCTGCTATCTTGCGATGGAAGAAGGTGGCCTGTGTGTCGCACAGGTCTTGTGACGGCAGGATGTCATTGGTGTTGGAGCTGGGGTTGGAGAGTTCTTTCATGATGCTGAAGAGTTCTTTGCTGTTGTGTGCGTTCTTGTCTATGCGGTCTTTGAAGGCAGTCCTTTTGGCGGATCTGATGAGTTTGTGGTGTTGGCGGGTGGCGTTCCTGTGGGCTGAGTAGCTTTCCGGTGTTCTTTCGTGGGTCCAGATTCTTTCTATTTTTTGGCAGTTTCGCTTGGAGGCCTGGAGGTCTTTGGTGAGCCAGCTGGCCCTCTTGCTGGTTTGGGTGTTTGGGGGCTTCTTAAGCGGGGAAGGGTGTTGGTGCAGCCGTTAATCCATTGTCTAAGGCTGCGGGCTGTGGCGTCAGGGTTAGTCGGGTCCGCAGGTGGGCTCTGGGCAAGGGCGGCGGTTAGCTGGTTCTCGGTGATCTTGCCCTAGCTGCGCACAGCATCTGGTGGGTGCGGTGGTGTGTGGTCAGTTTCTGGAAGGTAAAGTGGATGCAGCTGTGGTCTGTGCAGTGGAGTTCGGTGGTGCGGTGGAAGAAGACGTAGGTGCTTGCTGAGAAGATGGGATCAAGCATGTGGCCGGCGGAGAGAGTGGGTGTTGTGACAAGTTGTCTGAGTCCGAGGTTGCAGAGGTTGTCGATCAGGGTGGAGGAGTTGGCGTTATTGTTGTTCTTGAGGTGGAAGTTCAGGTCCCCGAGGAGGATGTAGTCCGTGGAGGCAAGGGCGTGTGTGCTGATGACGTCAGTGATGGAGTTGCTGAACTGGCATGGCGTGGGGAGCGACCTGCCTGGGAGCAGGGTCAAGGGTCGCTCTCACTGCTGTGCAGCGGCCACCATATAAGGGGAGGTGGGAGGGAGAAGCAGCTGGGAGGCGGGAGACGAGTGGATGGCGAGGGGGCGGGCTGCTGGGGCGGCGGGAATCGGAGCTGGCAGGAAAACAGAAGGCGAAAAAGGGGGGAGTCGCAATGGGTACAGGGGAAGGAGAAAAACGGAGAGGGCAAAACCAAACAGCAGCACAGTACAATTAACAATATGCGAGACAATAACAGTGCACAAGAAAAAGGAAAAGCGAGCGGGACCTGCGGCGGGGTGTGAACCTGTCAGCAGCAGAGCTTGGGGCACGAGCGCAGTCAGGTGGCGCTGCGCGGTGTGCGGAGCGACCTGCCTAGGAGCAGGGTCAAGGGTTGCTAAATACCGGTCGGTAATGCTGAAATTTACCGAATTTTGGCGTTACTGACCGGTATTTAGCCACCTACATCTGGCCCTCAGTTGTATAGACTACAAGCAGCCAACAAACATGGCAATCATCCTGTTGTTCCATCAGCTCCCACCTAGTTGTAATGGCAGGATTCCCATTTTGACTAATGCATAAATCTTTTGACTGCCATTCTTTTTAACTGGAAATAAAGGATAGCTCTGCCTATCAATTGTTATGTTTGTGCAGTCACATGTTTTTCATTTTGTATTCATTCTTGTGATTATGTATGTTATATATATGTCTTGAGCCCGTGTTCTTTCATGTACAACATGTTTGAAATGACAATAACTCTCTTTCTACACCTGGCATTTCTAAATAGTAATGTCAAATTCAACTTTACCACTGAAGAGGATTCATCATTACCACTCCAAAGATATAAAACATGATTTACCTGCTCCTTTCTAATCAGGAATTGCAGCTTACATTTGTTTAAGGAATTCTCATTTTTAGCCTATGAGAGGGGTAAGCCTCTATTGAAAAATGACCACCAGGACATGTAAAACTTAAAAGTACATGTCCTTAATTATGTTTACACAGCACCCTGCCTATAGGGCTACCTAGCAATTACATAAGAGATGTGTGGAATAAAAGAGGTGTTTAAACCTAGGCAAGTGGTTTTAAATGTCAAATCGAAGTAGAAGTAAACTGCATACACAGGCCTTTTAATGGCAGGTCAGAGACAGGTTTAAAAGGCTGCTTGGGTGAATGGCACAGCCAGTGCTGCAGACCCACTAGTTGCTTTAGATTACAGGCCCTAGGACTTTACGAGGGACTTACAGTTGAACTAAATATGCCAATCAGGTGTAAGCCAACTATACCATGATTGGAGGAGAGAGCAAATGCATGTTAGCACTGGTCAGCAGTGGTAAAGTGATCAGCATCCTAAAGTCAACAAAAAGTGGGCCAGAAAAGGAGGAGAAGGAAGGAAAAATGTTTGGAGTAACCCTGTAAGAATTGCCATTTCCAACAGAGGGTATCTTAATTATTCTTACAGTGCAACAGCTGTGATCCCATAATATGTGCCAACTGAGACTTTGCTTGTCTCTTGTGTCTCCCAAGGTGACAGGATTAGCTAGAACATAGTTCAATGTTAATTTGTACTCCAAGCAAGTCAATTTAATGTTAAGGTGCCTTGAATTTGTTTGACAGTACTTCCATGCAAGGCAGCATCCTTACATTGGCTTAAATTACATTTCATGCTGATAGACATTCTTTGAGTGGCTCATGGCCATTTACATGCATTAAATCAATGTATTCCACACATTACCAAATTTACAGTAGCTGATAACTCTGTAACTGAATTCAATAGTGTGGCTACCAGATGCAGACATAAGATTGAGATACATATTTTCATCTTTCTATATATGCTACCATCTGCAGCACACATGGCAAGAGGATTAAGGAGTTCTTCCTTCTTTTAGATGGCATTTTTAACCAATAATTAATTTCCGGCCAATATCACAGGCACACTTTCATTATGGTACAAGGGTGCCTTTGTTGTTGGATGACTATACACAGTGTCTCAGCACATGGATACAGAATCCCATAAATGTGCTGGTATGGTGGGTGTGTACTGTCTCAATTTGACGTCACACAGAGCAAAAACTTTGCTTGCTGCCTTGCATTGCACGAGTAAGTAGTAAACTTTAGATCCAACAGTACACAATTGGCTATCTCATTAGTTTCATTCCGCAAACTATTTGCACATTACACACCTTATTTATGTTTACATTTTATTTTGTCAATTCTATTTCTGACCCACATAGGTATAGTTTGATGTGCAGTTTGATTACCAATCTTGGTGCTGTACCTAAAGATAGGGGCACAATGGGCACTTCCTGGGTACTTCATTAGAACATTGGTAAAGAGTCCATTATGATCCACAATTACCTGCACATTGATGGAGTAATTGTGTTTTCCATTCTGGAAAATACGTGCAGAAACTTCAGGTGGAACCAATTGCACATGGGTGCAATCATTTCCACTAAGCACATGAGGGAATCCCGCAATGCTATAAAAATCTTACTTGGTAGCTAGTTGTTGTTGGCTCTGTCAGGTCTTTTTAGCTAGGGTGTAGCCTTGATGAAAGTTTGACTTCAGGTGTCCCTCAACCTTTGCTGGACTCATGAAGCCCATCCATGGTCCCTAAACATGAATTTTGCAATATATGCAGACCAATAAGGTGCTGGATAACAATTTTACTTTTCATTTTTTGTTATTGTTATGTATGAGTTAAATTTAACTTTAGGAGTTGGAGGATATCATCCTTTAAGGTCCTGAAGAAAAGCCTTGGGGTAGGGCTTGAAACTAGTCGACCAAGGAAAAGGTAGGTCATACACCAGAAATTTCTACCACCATCCCTATATGTTAACATATCAAACTAGAGGAGAAAATAAAGTTATTTTTTCCTACTAGTCTGATATCTTATTTGTTTAATATAGGTAGCCCACTCCAATAACTAGAAACCACATTGGTGTATTTGAACAACCTTTATATAGTGCTCCTGCGTCTCTGTAGGTAGCAGCACTTCCCTGCCCTTAGAAGGGCAGGGATGAACCCTATGATGAAGCATGCCACCATGGGGCAATCCTGGTGGGTGAGGGTTAATTAAAAATAATTTTTGCTTCCCTGTCCTACAAAGAGGTTACGCACCTTCCCTTTCTCCTTTAGTAGGGACTCTCTTTTTTTTCAAAAAGAACAGGTACTGTGGTGTAAGCTTGATGATGGCATCTAACACAGATAGCAGAAACATGGAAAAGGCACTCTGTGATATCCCAACCAACATAGCAGACATCTTCCGCAAAGCACCCATCTCCAAACATGTGTAGTCCAGCCATAAATTTTACATGTAGTGGGATGGCATAGTTCCTTCCTGTTGCTGGTTGAAGACTCAAGGAGATCTTCTCCATCAACTTTGGGATGCTCTTCTTTTTAAATGGTATTACTAAATCTCCACTCCCTCCCTGAGATTAATAAGGGTGATTCCTTGTCTGAATAGGCACTTCTTCATCCTTCTCTGTCGTTTTTGATGTCATGCATAAATACCCAATTGCAGAATAACAACTTACATGGCACAGATAGGCTTGCCAGGTAGTTTTGGGTTGGATATATTTTTGTACTGATGCCTTGCATTGTTGCGTTATACTGCTTGATGATGTGTCATGCAGTTCTAGACTGGTAAATTCCACTGCGTTACGGTTGCACTGGATTTTCTGTGGGAACCCCTACATTGCATATGCTAATTACTTCTCGCAGGCTGATGCAGCACTTATACAACATAAACTCCTAAACAAAGATACAGGAAGGCTCCTGCATCACTTGATAAATCCCTCTTAAGCCCGTGCATTGCCTTGCTTTGCCTTGCATGGCACAAGAGAAGAGCAAGGGCTTGATAAATCTGGCCTTAGTCGAAACATCTTTGTTAGATTTGGGGGTCTTTAGTCGGCAGAGGTAGGTGTATTTGACCAAATAGGGAGCCAGGGTAAGGTGGGTACACTCTTAAAATAACCCCTGCTCATCCTCTTGGTAGGTTGGCACTAGCAGACAGGCTTATCTCAGAGGCAGTGTGTAAAGCATTTGTGAACACATACAGTAACCCACTGACAACACTACAGATGACACCACACAAGTTGTAGTATAAAAATAAGTATTTTTATATAGTGTTAACACAAGACCACAAATGACAAAAATCCACAATACTGTACTGTAAAAATGGTAAAAATAGCTTAGTTCTCTTTAGATGTAAAATGCGACACTTTGAGTTCAATGTACCTTTTAATACGTAACGCTATAAAACAAAAGTGTTGCAGGGAAGATGATATAACACTTACACTTACACACAAGAACTGTGATGTGTCAGGTCTCTACTGCTGCGTAGGGGATGCGTCTGTTCTTCTCTGCATGGGGAGGTGATGCATCGGTTTCTTACTGCGCTTCCATGGCGATGCCACCAGCAGCGCCGCGATGCGATAAAGATCCGGTGCAATGAGACAAAAATGGCGGCTTCTTCTTGATGTGACATGATGCGTGCATGCCCGAGGGACGTGCGGCGACTCAACGATTCTTCTGAGTTGCGACAGGCCCTGCAACACGCTTCTCAAGTGATGCACCGGCATCTGATGCTACGGCAACACTCTTTTCTGATGATGTGAGACACTTCGACGATGCAATGCGACAGCGGTGACACCCTTCTTAAGTGATGCGATGACAGCGGCGGCGACACACTTCTCTGATGGTGCGACGCCATCTGATGCGACGGCGACACTCTTCTCTGGCGATGTGAGGAGCTTCTGCATGGCGAAGCAACAGCAGCAACGGCGGCACCCTTCTTTAGTCATGCAAGGGCAGCGGCTGTGGCGGTGACACACTTCTTTTTTGTGAGTCGCGCTTCCAGCTACTTGCGACACACAGTCCCTCAGAAGGCCCAACACAACAGCAGGCACTTCAAAAGAAATCTTGGGGAGCAGGTCAGTGAAGTTTGTCATCCCTGAGACTTCAGCAGGATGCAAGCTCTATCTCAAGCCCTTGGAGATCCTTTAGAAGTTGATTTGAAAGTAGCACAAAGTCCTTTCTCCTTTCTTTGGCAATGAGGCAACCGCTGCAGGCCAATCCCCCAAACAGCACTCAGCCTAGGAATAATCTCCTGCTCAGTTCCATTCGTTCCTCTCCTCACAAAGGTTCTTCTTGTTTCCCAAAAGTGATTTAAAGTTTGGGGGATTGGGTCCCCTCTTTTATACTCATTGTCCCTTTGTTCTCTGAAGGCAGAGAGGCCTTTGCCCAGTCCAAACCAGTTCTGGTCAGTCCTGGAGCACTTTGTTGACAAGGCTCCTTCTTTCCTTTCAAAGGGAGGCCAGGGACATCAGGTGCACCACTGTAGGGGGAGCCAGCATTGTGGAGGAAAGGCACAAGCCTATTCAGGTCCCAGGTGCAACTCCTCCCACCCATCTACATGCAGATCTCTCTATTCAGCCCTGTGCTGACTCACCCTGTCTCCTGGAATCCCCGAGTCCCTGTCACTCAAACTCCAGACAAGGAATACACAACCTAGCAGAGGCAGGCTTGGATTGTTTAGGCAAGAAAATACCTGTTTTCTAAAGTGGCATTTTCAAACACAGAATTCTAAAACCAACTTCACTAGAAGATGTATTTTATCATTCGGAGTTCAGGCATACTAAACTCAAATTTCTCCCTTGTTCCCTGAGTCAGTTAGGATTATGAGATGCTATATTCAAACTGCACATTCTGACCTATGGGGAACAAGTAGCCTTGCAATAGTGAAAAATGAAAATGGCTTTAATTCACAATCAGGACATGCCACACAAGCCAGGCCATGTCCTACCAATTACCTACAATGCACCCTGCTCTTGGGCCTACCATAGCGGTGACTAATATGCAGAAAATGAAAGATTTCGGGACTGGCAAGTGGGTGCACTTGGCCAGTCAGCATGGCAGTACCAGACTGCACACAGGCTCTGCAATGGCAGACCTGAGACACACTTTACAGGCTGCTTCTGTGGGTGGCATAACCAGTGCGGCAACCCCATTAGGAGCATTTGATTTACAGGCCCTGGGCAAACGCAGTGCACTGTACTAGGGTCTGACAAGTAAACCCAACCAACCAATCATGGAGTCACTAATCCATACATCTATTTACAATAGGGAGAGCATATGCGTTTTAGCACTGATCAGCAGGGGTAAAGTGCCCAGAGTCATAAAACAGCCAACAACAGGTCAGAACAAAATACAAGAGGAAGGCAAAATATTCAGGGATGACCCTGCAAAATAGGCCAAGTCCGATAACCTTTATGTCAAAGTGACAGACACTGTGAGAAATACACACAGCTATGAGCCTCAACTTCAAAGCTCTCATTCATGCCCTGCCATGAACACTCATCCACACTACACGCACAACAACACACACATACGGCAACTCAGTTTGCGCATAAGACTCACATGTCTTATAAACAAAAAATAAACTACAGATAAAAAGCTTGAAAAATTACACAATCCTATCAAACAAAGACACCTATACCACACCACATGCAGCGTGTAAATTGTAACCAGGAATGACACAACTGACTTTGATAAATGTTTTGAGTTAAAGGCTTGATGAAGGCTGGTAAGTGTCATTCCCCACGGAGCATTTAATAAAGGCTTTCCGCTGCTACTTACACTCAGCCAGTTGATGTGCATTCTGGCAGAGGGAAGGCGACAACTTGAAATCAGGAAGGCTCCCTTGGGGCACTGCCAACTCTAGGTAAGTGCATAGCTGAAAAAAAACTCCTCCAAACGAGACTCATTGAGTGGTACACAGGAGAGCATTGATGCCTTGCACTAACATTAACATACAGGCATCATTCTATCTACACACTCTTCAGACTTGAGAAACCATTTATGGGCTCTTCCTCAAGCTGTGCTTCTTCGCTCATGAGAAACCTCATGAATACCTTTCCCAGCGTGAGGTTAAGTGCCTTTGTCTGAACTTGAGCAGTAATGGTTGGATCAGGGTGCAAAGTCCGGTATCATACTTTGTGATGCACGCACAAGATCATGAAGGACTTCCCCAGTGTCTGCCCCCACCACCCCCTCTAAGGGACAAATTCTCAAGGCAGTATCAGCGCATTAGCAGCACTTTTCTGCCACTAAAGCAGCAATATTTTTATCGCTGTATTCTCAAGCTGTCGCTAACAGCCGTTAGCGACAGCTTTCAGGTGATAGCAGCCGCTAATAACATCGCCAACGATGTTAGCAACAATTAACGCTAAATCATATGCAGTGTAGGTGTTTCCGTGTTAAAACACATGCTAACCCCACTTCACAATATTCTCAACGATCGCCCGGACCAGCAATAAAAAAGCACACACGAAGGCCCGTTAGCTGATGGAACTTAAGACAAGAAAAAAGGAAGTCATAAAAATAGTGATAAATAGCAGTATATAAGGGAGACTAGCCCAAAGCCTCAACTGAAGACCCAATGATGCCATGTAGGTATTAATCATGCAGCTTGGAGCAACAAGAAAGCCACAACAACCACAGCCACTGTCACCTCCCTAAGGACCACCACCAAGGCTGTGCCGAATAAGACAGCAGATCCATCGCTGATGCATCAGCCTTACTGACTTAACGGCGAGAGATTGTCATTGCCCACTACAGTATTAAAAGGACATCCATCTGCTGCATCCTGACCCAGATAACCCACAGGCTGACGGCACCATAAACCAACGGATAACCAACATCCCGCAGCAAACAAAGCTGCTGGCTGTGCTGCACATGTTGGCCTCTGGTACTGTAGCAGGGTTTCCGTTCTCCCACAGAACTGTGCATAGAGATCTAGAACCTTAGTGAATTAGCGTGACCCAAAACTCACCTTAGTATCAGAAATCTCCTTACAGAGCTAGCTACAGTGTCTCATTGGGCATAACAAACTCCCAATGACTTAGACAAACCAGAACATGAACTTTGAATACCTCAGGTATCGTGGAACACATGAACACTCTTTCGCTCTATAATCATTTCAAACCAGAACAGGGAGTAAAAGAAGACACGTGCAAGTTTGAAATATTTATTTTTCAATGCAAGGTTCTTAAACGCAGTATCTTATATAATACCAGAATACATATATTAAAAATCAGAATTATCAGCATAGGCACTAATCCATAGTAAGCGAACGGTGATAGCATATTATAATGCAAAAATCAATAGAAATCTGTATCACCTATATTTCGCGCACCCTATTTAGCATACTATATTATATCTAAGAAGGTCTCATTTGGGCTTTAGCAGGGCGGGCCCATACCTCTAAATGTCAGTAGGAGATGATCACATCATCAGCTACCAGCTCTCTGCATGCAAAGCACCTTCAAGTGTGTTTGTCCATTCTCAATAACTCTATCTTAAACCCACGTAGAGCCCAATGTTGGCAGCAACTTTTTTTGTGTTATGTCTAATGTGGTGCGAGGATCAGGCCTCCCAGCAACCTTGTGTTAGGTTATTCTTAGAGGCTTTAGCTCTCAGTGTGCAGACAGTGTACCAAGTGTACCAAGCACGACTGATATCAGAGCAATAACATATTATTCTCAAATAAATCACATCTTTCGTCTAGGTTGAAAGCTACAATAACAATTATGTGTCGTGTGCAAACTGAAGCCGAAGGAAAATATGTTGTTTAAACATTTAATAAACTCATGCTAACTTAACACAATATATAGAAAAGCAGTAACTATATGACACCCCCCCAATGATCCGAGGACGGTCAAAAACAAGCCAATAATATAATAAAGGCATAACATGAAAGCAGAGTTCAACAATATTGAGCCAAGCTAAATGTATGTAGATGTATATAAAAAAATAACAACACAAAAATATGTATGAATGCCTATAGTGGCCAAACAAAATGTAATAAAAATCTCGAACTTGAGGCCAAATATAAAATCATAGGCCTAGAACATATAAAGTCGAATGTCCGTAAGAAAAAAAGGCACCATTCAGAATTACTAAAAAGTCACGTGCCAGTATAGTGAAAGTCTCCAAAGCCACTCATGGGTGGATAGAATATGCAAAATAGGTAGCCACAGCTTCCAACATGAAATCACTGTCATCATCCGAAAACAGTTCAGCCATCCAATTAAGCAATGGGAAAGAACATACGTGCTCCTCCAGCACCGGACCCTCTAGCAACATCAGAGGACAACTCGGTGGGTTCTCAAGAACGTTATGTGCCAGAAACTCATGCGCCGCTGCGGGGATGTCCCACTGACCCATTAGTCCATGCATCGCTGCCAAGGCCATAATCCTTTCGCCAGAACAAACCAACTTGTGAGCAACTACGGGGTCCATCAGGTGATTAAAATCGACTTCAGGAGATAACGGCACGCAGAGACACAAATCAATGGCCCAGTCAAAATCGCAGCTCAGGCAATGAAACACAGGCTGGACACATGTGAAATAGGAAAATCGAAACGATAATCCAAATGTCGTGCTTAAGGTCGCAAGCGGCAGGGTGCCATAGTAATCAAGCATCCGATTGCGAAACAGTGTCAGAAGGGGCTGAGCGGCTTCTTGCGCAGGACGGGCATCCATGTTTTAGGAAGCAGAATAATATCAAAACGCCTGCAGCTAAAGCCAGCAAAACAGGGAATCCGCCAAACAAGCTTGAAAATATTGAATGGAAGAAAGCGGGGATAACACCAAAAATCTTTTCAAATGTAGTCACAAGACCACTGCTAACCAATTTAAAAAAAATGAGCTAAGCCAGACGTGGAGGAGGCATTAAAGATTTGATGAACTAATTCGCAGAAATGAAACGGCAAGTCAGTATTTCAAAGTGCCTGCACCTCTGTGCGTGTGTTAGCTATGTGAAGGACATACGTTTCACGGGCCCAGCTCAGGGCCACTTCTTTTTGAGACAAAAGAGCCCTTATTCGGCTCATACCATTGTGGTATTGGGTTCCCAAGGCCTACATGCTCCGCAGATAACCCACTTACACCGAAAGAACTGTTGGCACGGAAACTGAAAAGTACAAAAGACAAGTTTATTAAGACCCCATGGGGTGGTGGTACATTCCTACAGCACCCTTCGGCAATGCAAGAAGTATCACACCGAACGTTGGTGTGAGTCCTTCTTTTATACACTTTACAGGTAATAAAAAGATAGGCGGTACAAGGTTACAGAGTTTATGTACATATATGGTCATTTTTGGAGCACAGCCAACTCATGGGAGGGGTTACAATCCCACTGGTCAGTTTGGCGGCACATTCCTGAGGGGTGCCTGCAGTTGGAACTGCGCATGTACAGGCTTGACCGTTACTAAAAATAGCCTGTTGCTGGGCAAACTCGAGTGGTCAGTGGTACGGACAACGGACTAAGGGGCATGCTGACCACGAGGCCGCTCATTCCCTAAAATGGCCGCCGTGATATACAAAATGGCGTTTTCAAGTTAAGGGAAATAACGTGTAGCGAAGCTAAGCGCTAACCCGGCCACCGTCAAATTACGACAGACGACCCTTTTAGCGTTTAGCTGAAGCTACCTCATAGTGGACGTAGTCGGGATACTCATCTTCAATATCAATTAGCATTATTTGAGCTACTTCTGTATGAAGCATCATTTCTTTTTGGGCAAGAGCTCGTCTAGATGGAATACATGCTGATAAACACATAGAACATAAGGCAGGGCCACATTGTATACATAAACAGACAAAGAATAGTATCCCAACTACAATACATAAAATTGTCAGCAGCTTCCAACCCCATGTGCTAAACATTGACCAGAACCACCCCGAAAGAGTCCAATTGCCATTGTCCGGGTGTATATCTGCAGCGATTTTGTGAAGTTTTGAAATTGCATCATAAACAGATGGCGAATTATCTGGCACGTATACGCAACAGCTACTTCCGATAATTCTACATGCCCCCCCACGATCAGCTAGAACCACATCAAGAACCATACGATTTTGGAGCATAACAATTCTAGAAATTTGCAGTTCTTCTGTGATATTGCCTAGAGCAATAGCGGTGTCATTAGCTACAGCCTCAACTACACGAGTCAGTCGTCGTATTTTCCGACTATTCAAAGCAGCCCCAACAAAAGAAAACAATCCCAGATTAAAATCTACATACTGTTGTAAGGCAGTATCGGTCTGGTCAATGTCATCCAAGACCACAGCACGTTTAACTCGGTTTAGCACAAAGTCATGATAGAGTACATAGTCGTTATGATACATTGGTGGGGCAATGAATACAGGGGGCAATACAAAAGATACATAACATGTGCCTAACCATCCGAGAGGAAGCTGATGATAACCTTTATTACCGCAGATAAAGTATGTATTTCGAGAGGCCACAAATTATATGCCATTCGGACTGTCAAATGTAAGTGTGGTGTTACATTCACTTTTTCCAACCGGGATTGTACCTTTATTACGTAGGCAGAGATCAGCCTTGGTATTTATAACATTAATAACATGTGAATTGGACATATTAATGTTCCTTTGATTGCTGTAAACGCGGGGTGCAGACACATTATCGGGGCGGTACTCTTCCCATTCAAATCGAGTACCCTCAGCTCGTGGATACCCATCCCGGTCATGATAACATATCTTGTTTAAACGGAAAAGCACCCCCCCTTTTGTTGGCCATCGTAAAGTGAATAGGAGAGTATACCAGGCATTGCAGGAACCATTGTGGGAGAATGGGAGTGGGATGAGCGGAGTGCCCCCTTTCTTCTGATGACCAGGCAACATCCCACACGGCAATTGGAAGTGTTCGTCATATTATGAGTATGATGCAAAATCTGAATAAAGCTATTGTTCAAGTAAGTCTGTCGGTGCCGTTCTTCATGGTAGGGTAAGGTGAAGTGAAAATGTTCAGATGGAGCCGGGGTAGTCGGCAGCAAGTGTTCTCGTACAGGTACCACAAGTTCTACTACCCAGGCTATTACCGCTATCACCACAATTGTCAATACGAACAAAATGGCCCCAAGAATTCTCTTGTCTCGTGATGTAGAAGAAGCCATAGTTCAAAATTCACAATGTCTCAAATAGTCTCAAATATACAACTACAAAAATTAAAAACAAAAACAGTGGTGCTGAGCTCCGAGGTAGCCGTTGTTTTCTTCTCCGGGGTCAAGACGGGTGTCGCTACTCTTGGCAGAACTGATCCCCCCCCCTTGAGATTCCCGGCTTCCGTTTCACAAACCCCAGAGCGGTAACCAACCAGTCTCGCACAAAAATCTTCTTCCTATCTTGGCCGCAGATCGTAACGCTGTCGTCCAGAAACAGTGTGGTCCAGGAAGGCTCCCTCAGATTCGGCCGATGTCACAGCTGGGCTCTTTTCTTTATCCAAAATTTCTTTGTAGTCGGACAGCACGGTAGGATTCACCAGGTCCGGAGAGACGCGACGGCAGTGAGTTGAATGCACCCACCGCTTTCTGTTGGTCACTCGCACAGCCGTTCGAGTTGCCAGGAGGACTTGCTCGGGGCCACGCCACCTCGGTTCCAAGCTGTTCGCTCTCTCAAACGACTTGATCATTACAAAATCGCCAGGACGAATATTGTGAGCCTCTCCAATGGAATTGTCAGGGAGCGCTTCTCGAACCTGTTGATGGATAGAAAGCAAATCATTTGTTAATCGTGCCAAATAATCGTTCATCATTATACAAGGCACATCATGTATCAATCGCGGCTTAGGAACTCCCCATATGTTCATAGGCCTTCCAAACACCACTTCATACGGTGTGAGGCCAGTTCAAGAATGGGGCACTGATCTAAGAGAAAGCAATGCTAGCGGCAAGGCATCCGGCCACTTCAATGACGTGGACGCCACAATCTTAGCCAGTTTCAACTTCAACGTGGCATTGTACCACTCAACAAGACCTGCTGACTGAGGGTAGAACACAGCATGAAACTTCTGCTGGATCCCCAGCCCCTTCAGTACATACTCCACAATTTTCCCAACAAAATGGGGACCATTATCGCTCCACAAAAATTTGCAAACTCCAAATCGAGGGAAGTACTCTTTGAGCAAAACCTTAGCTGTTGTCAAAGCTGTATTATCTTTCGTGGGGAAGGCCTCGACCCATTTGCTAAAGGCACACACCACCACTAAGACATACTTAAGGTTATTGCAGCGCTCAAGCTGGATATAATCCATTTGAAGTACCTCGAATGGTGCAGAAGGTGGAACGAAACCTCCTTTCGGAGTATGCGTCCCTTTCGCAGGATTGTGTTGTAAACATATCAAACAGGTCTGCACTACTCTCTTAGCAGTATTGGCAATCTCAGGATGCTCCCAAACTCGCGTTAACAATCGAGTAATTGCGAGAGCTCCCACATGCGCTAACCCGTGTGTCATCTGGACCATCACCTGCAAGTAAGCTGCCGGCAATTTCCATCTCTCCATGTCCCTACTCCTCCAACAACCCTCGTCATCCAGTATCCCTTCGGCTGCCCATGTTACAAGTTCTGCTTCAGTTGCTGATTTTTGAATATCTAATATCTCTGTTCTAGCATCGTGCCATCGCTCGGCCTGCAACTTCACTGCGTACATGGGGGAGTCATTTCGAGACATAGCTGTTTGTCTTGCTATACTGTCTGCAAAAGCATTGCCCTGTCCTACTTCATCAGTGATCTTTTTATGTGCACTGCATTTAATTATCGCTACTTTCTTAGGGCAAAGCAACGCATTTAGGAGATCACGCACCAGTTCTCCGTGCATAATGTGTACTCCATGAGAGGTCAAAAACCCACGTTCTCTCCAGAGTAGCCCGAAGTCATGTGCTACTCCGAAGGCATACCGGCTGTCTGTGTAGATGTTCACACATAAGCCAGCACTCAGTTCGCAGGCTCTTGTCAAGGCAATCAGCTCTGCTGCTTGAGCCGATTTCTGTGGTATTCGTGCTGTTTCTACCACTGTCTTAAGTGTCGTCATCGCATATGCTGCGGAAGTCGTGCCATCTGGCAGCCTCAAACACGATCCATCAACCCACAGTTCCCCATCCACATCTGGAAGTGGCATATCCTGTAAGTCGACACGACCCTCAGTCAGGAAAACACAATTGTGATGTTTTTCTTTCTGACCCTCCTCAACCGGATAGGGCAATAAAGTGACAGGGTTCAGGGTAGCACATCTTTTCAGTGTGATATGTGGCGCAAAAAGGGTGAGCTCATATCCTGTTAAACGTGCACTGGTAAGATATTGAGTCTTTGTTTGATTTAACAGGGCATCTACTGCATGGGGATCTAGCACCAACAGTTTGTGCGATAATACTATTCCCTCACTCTGCCGTATAGCTACTGCTGTTGCTGCAACTGCTCGAAAACACCCAGGTAATCCTCGTGCTACAGGGTCAAGAATGGCTGAGAAATACGCGCATGGCCTCTGCTTATCCCCGTGTGCTTGCACTAACACTGATAACGCGCACCCATCTTTCTCGTGCACGTACAATGTGAAAATCTTTGAGTAGTCTGGTGTACCTAACACGGGTGCAGAGCAAAGGGCCTGTCTCAATTGTTCAAAAGCATTTTGACATTCATCTGTCCATTCAAGAGGCATTGGTGTAGTTTTGGACAATAACGCTAGCAAAGGTTTTATAATGTGTGAAAACCCCATGATCCACTGTCTACAAAAGGACGTTAATCCTATGAAGGCACGTACATCTCTCTGAGTGCGGGGGACTGGTGTGTCTAGAATCACCTGAATTCGATCTGATGTTAATGCACGCCCCTCCTTAGACAAAAGATGACCGAGGTAGGTCACCTTGGGTCTACAATATTGAAGCTTTTTCTTAGAGACTTTATGGTTGTTCTGAGCTAAAAAGGAAAGCAAAGCAAGTGTACTTTCCTCACATTGTGCATAAGTGTCTGCAGCCAACAGGAGGTCATCAACATACTGTATAAGGGCTACTCCGGATTGCAATTCAAATGTATCAAGCTGTCTTTTCAAAGCCTGGCTATAGATGCTAGGACTTTCAGTGTAACCTTGAGGAACACGACAAAATGTATACGATTTATTATTTAACGTGAAGCCAAATAGGTATCTGCTGTCGGGATGAATGGGAATAGAAAAGAATGCATTTTTGAGATCTATGACACTAAATGTCGTCGCTGGTGGAGGGACCAATGTAAGCAATGTCGTGATATCAGACACCACTGGGTATTGAGGGATGACAATTTTATTAATTTTTCTCAAATCAATAATAAATCGATAGACTTTGTCGTCAGTGTCTTTCTTAAGAATCGGAAGAATAGGGCTGTTACAAACATTGTAAGGAACTTCCTCCACTACTCCTGCAATTATCAAATCCTGAACGATATGTGTCAGGGCAATTTCACCTTCCCTAGAAATCTTATACTGTGGTACACGTGGCAAAAGTACTCCCTCCTTGACAGTAATTCGAATAGGTGGAATAAGCATCTGTCCCACATCCGTATCTGAGGTCGCCCACAACGTATGGGGGAGAGATGCTAATGCTTCAATTTCCTGTATAGTACAAAATCTGTCTGAATCTGGGTAATTGTCATTCAGAATAACCCGCACTCCTTCAGGAGCGCAGCGTATCGTTGCTCGAAAGTACTTAAGCAAATCAATGCCTAGAATGTTATCTGGAGTATGAGGTGACAACAAAAATGGACCAAAACTAAAAAATTTGTCTATGCAAAGTGCAAGAGGTTGTGATAATGGGCTAGGAGAGGGTGTGCCATCAAACCCTATACATGTTATCGTTTCGCCAGACAGGGGAACCCTTGGAACCAAGTTTTTGGACAAAGCACTACGAGTAGCTCCTGTGTCAACTAAAAACTGATCAGTAGAACCCAAAATGCCCGCTGATACATATGGACCTCTTTGATCTACTGGCACTTCAACTGATTCCGTACCCCATCCTACGCAATCCTATGCGTGCACATAATCCTGATGCTCCACACTCTCACCCTCCGAGATCTGATATTGGTTTCGTCTATCAAAAGTATTTCGTTCATCCTGACCACGGCCCCTCGTCTCAAACCCACCACGATCACTTCCGCCACCTCTTGCTCCTGAATAATTATTCCTCGCCCTACCACCTCCTCGACCACGCTGACTACGCTGTTCACGAAGTACCGGACAATCGTTAGCCCAATGCCCAAACTCTTTACAATATGCACATTGGTCCTCCGCTATATCAGTACGACAGTACGACGCATTACTCCCTCCTCGTCTACCTCTTTCATTCCCTCTATACTGCATCCCGCGAACCTGTGCCAACATCACCTTCGTTTTCAATTCCTTCATTTTCTTATCTGCACTTTCTTTAGCCTCTAATTACTGCCGCTCGTAATACTGAGCCATTGTTAACAAAGATGCAGGGGTCGCCGTGGTCCAGGAACTTTCACTCCCTTTTAACCGCTTCGCAATCTCCGGTAGGAGATTAGCCACATACTTATCAACAAACAGATGCCTACCCGTATCATCTGTTAACGATTGACCACTATAATCATGAAACGCTTCTTCGAAACATGTAAAGAAATCTGATACCGATTCATCTAACTTTTGTTTGCACGAGGCTAACATAGTCCAATCGATCTTTTTAGAAGGAACAAGCGTTTTTAGTTTAGTCAAAATAGCCGCTGGGAGGTCTAAAATCATGTCACATGGTTTGCATGCAGGCTCCCTATCTAAGTCAGCCTGATTTATCTCTTTCCAAGTTCCTCCAAACATCGTTTGATCATTAGTTTTCCGAATCGACCTCCACATATCAGGCGGAAGAATTAACCGAAAGAAGAGATCAATATCAACAAGAGTCATAACACAAGAGGAAATGGCCCCCTCAACCCCTTCATAGAATGCAGCTGGATTTTTCCGGAGATCAGGCAAAGAATTTTTTAATGCCATAACATCTGCTCTATTCCAAGGCGTATACACCCAATTATATATAAAGTACCCCTTCGCATCCTTCGACGTTTTATCCTCATCTGTGCCATCCCCCTTAGGGGGAACATACAAAGGTGCAGCTTCACGCATAGGCATAACATGCACTTTAGAATTCTTATCTGAACCCCGGAGAGAACACTCCTTAGACTGCTCAGTGGACCCCGGCATAGACTCCTTATTCTTTTTCTGTTCTTCCCGCAATCTGGACGTCTCATCCCGTAGCTGGATCAGTTGCTTGAAAAAGGTGTCGACATCTGAAAGGACAAATAAACCTTTATCCAAATTCTCACGATGAACAGACACAGCCTTAGGTTCTAAAGTCTCTGAATATTTACGAAACCGAGTAACAACTTCATCTGCAAAAGTATTCAAAAAACACATCAATTCTCGTTCTGTCCAATTACTCCTTTCAGAAACAACATCTGCCACAGTTATATGATTTAAATGTAATTTCCGAGCACGACTACGCAACTCCGCGGCTCTCTCCGCCGATAACCTGACACTCGACTTATCCGCTTTTCCCGACTTATCCTGCTCTTCATCACCGGAATCCTCAGTGGGAGCCGTAGGAGAAACGTACGGAGGCGGAGATCGATCTAGTAACGAAAAATCATCAGTTTCATTATTAAGGACAGGATAAAGTGGTCGTCGAATAGGAAATTGACCGGTCGCAAATTACGTTCCCGTTCCTCCCTCACTTTCTTTTCCTGCGCTTCCTTTTCCTCAAGCTGTAAAGCCTTATCTCGAGCAGCCTTGCGCTGCTCTTTGTCCACCAAGGCAACTTCACGCTTCATACGTTCACGCACCACTTTCTCCCACATTCGCACACAATCAAACATATTCTGTCTAGACCTGCGCTGAAACAAACATTGCTCCACAAATTGAACCTTTCGCAAATCAAACGACCCATGTAGTGGCCATTGCAACTCGGGATCAGTTCTAGTGTATTTATGCCATAATTTACTGTACAGTATAGGGGGAAGGCCAAACTTGACATACATCTCACGGTTTGGAGTTCCTTCTGGGGGAGCCGGCTGAGATTCCGCTAACCTAATTGTGGTACCATTTTCAAAACAGCACATCCCTCGGAGTGTGCTTAAAACAGGCATGTTCGAAAAGTACCACGAAAGCGTGATACCATACAAATGGCACTTACAGTACTTCACACAAATGTGCCGCTCAGAATACAAAACAAAGTTAGAGAAACATCTCTACATGCCTGCCTATGTGAAGTGCACTACACATATATTCAAAGTTCACAAAGTCAAAATGATAGCTAACTCAAATCATAGTCACAATCATAGAACTTCAGTAAGCGTCCGTAGACTACCTTACCGATCACAAATCTTACCCAATCTCAAATATCCAGATTCCAACTGCCAAGGTCTTTAATCGAATCAGCCAAACAGGCACTGTACAGCAACGCAGACGATCAGGATCTCAGTCGGAGACCGGCGCCACCTGGAAGGTCAGATCAGAAGGAAAGGAAGAAAACACCGTGGGTGCCAAGACTCGGGTCACTCAGTGGCAGCGTACGCGTCCATGGCGAGTTTCCAATCCTTCGTCACGACCTCTCCTTCGGGCATCCGAGTCGCCGATGAGTCCCTTCGTGGTCGCCAATTTGTGGTATTGGGTTCCCAAGGCCTACATGCTCCGCAGATAACCCACTTACACCGAAAGAACTGTTCTCACGGAAACTGAAAAGTACAAAAGACAAGTTTATTAAGACCCCATGGGGTGGTGGTACATTTCTACAGCACCCTTCGGCAATGCAAGAAGTATCACACCGAACGTTGGTGTGAGTCCTTCTTTTATACACTTTACAGGTAATAAAAAGATAGGCGGTACAAGGTTACAGAGTTTATGTACATATATGGTCATTTTTGGAGCACAGCCAACTCATGGGAGGGGTTACAATCCCACTGGTCAGTTTGGCGGCACATTCCTGAGGGGTGACTGGTCAGTTGGAACTGCGCATGTACAGGCTTGACCGTTACTAAAAATAGCCTGTTGCTGGGCAAACTCGAGTGGTCAGTGGTACGGACAACGGACTAAGGGGCATGCTGACCACAAGGCCGCTCATTCCCTATAATGGCCGCCGTGATATACAAAATGGCGTTTTCAAGAAAGGCCAAGTTAAGGGAAATAACGTGTAGCGAAGCTAAGCGCTAACCCGGCCACCGTCAAATTACGACACCATTGAACTCCGCTTTCAAGGTTGGGATGCGCGGCCAGATGGAAACATCTGAATTCCCATGCGTGGGTGGATATAACACGTTTTTGCAACACACCACACGTTCTGATACAGTAACCACATAGGCGATACCGACCATTAACCCACAACACTCCTCGTTATTCAAAAGCAAATAACTACCGTTTGTCAATAAAGTGAATGTGGGAACTATTGCAGGAACTGGTGTGCCTTTTAAAACACAGGCTAAATTAGGCCGGTCCTGATTACAAGAACCATGTAACTGGATGTGTCTGCATATCAGTGAACGGTCAGGCGACTGTGTGCATTCTTCACCATTCAGATTCACTTCCTTTCCATCCTTCAGGCATCTGTACGTGTATGGTAAAGACCATGCCTCATGTAGGAAAGCACTGCCTAGTGGTTCATATCGCCCTATTGCAATATACCGCATACAATTAGTAAATTTGTACAAAGCAAATGGTAACGTAATAACTCCATGGATAAGCCATGTTGCAGCAGCTGCCTCAGCTACAGAAAAGGGCAAAGATTCTAACTTTTCAATGTGCAACATAGAAAATGACGCATCTCGCATGGAAAGCATGCGCTGCTTGTCAGTCAAATTAAATGGGGCAAATAGCGATGACACGTTCATGTAACTCCAAGGCACGCGACCCCCTTTCAGAGTCTGTAGTGTCCAAGCAAACTGCATCACAGAACGCAATTGATTTTGTCCATGGTACAATACAGACACTTCATCATTCACAATGTCAACTACAGAAGAGACAATATTGTTCAACATGTAAATTCGGGAAGAAAGCATGTTAATACTGTTATCGACAACTGCAAGCACTTTCTCCAAATTTGCTTGGTCAATTGCCCTTAGGAGCTTAGCAGCTTCAATTTGCGAAAATTTCCAAATTTCATTGTAAACTGCATAAATCCACCGTTTAGACCTACCCTTACCCGGGCCTTTTATAAAATCATTCAAATCCACATTTTCAGTCAACTGAGACAGATGTAGTTTAACTGCAGCTAAAGTGGAATGTTGTAACCAATTCTGAAACAGTTTCCCCACAGAATAAGTGGTGACAGTATAATCAGTGTCAAAACGGGGATCAGGTCTGACTTGTGTGAACCCTTCAGCCAAACCCAGAAAACGACATTGGCAAGAATCAGCACTTCTTTGCCACATCAGCCAACCCTTTGGATCCAAACCGGATACATTAAAGGATGAATTGTGTAATAAAGCCTGTAACTCATGAATAGACAATTCAGAAAAATTACCCCAACCCGAATATTCTTCCAATTCGGGGATAATTGGTGTATTCAATTTTTTAGAAGTAGCCAATCCAAAGCATGTTGCTTGGGAAATAGTAGAATTTAGAAACAACATGTGATTCGGGATGAGACATGCACGGTGCAAAGCCTCAGTGCCTTGTACCTGCTGATCTTTGGTACCCCAAACCGATTTAAGGTCAATTATTCCTTTCCAGAATTCATAGCCATCCACAGCTAATTTGTCTAGAAAGGACTTCGAATACAGCAATTTTGTATCGGTAAGTCTAACTTTGGACATGGGCTTTTGTGTCATTTTAAAATAAAACGACTCAGGATTTGATTGATTAAAGTCTGTAAAATAAGTGTATTTTTTCAGAAATGTACTGGAGCTGCTTATTAATGGAGCTGGGCAGTGTTCCCACTGCGTGTAATTCACAGCAACCCTCCTTGAATTCGTCTTATGCAAAAAATGATTACCATAATGTTGGAAGCAAAACAAATCACCAAAATTAACAAAATCTAAATATAAATCCTCAGCATCAAAAGCCGCCTAATATTTCAAATCAGAGAATAATGCTTCTACGGCCTGAATATCCCAATCATCAGAACGTATATTTTGTTTAATCACATCCCCCATGTTTACTCTAAGCACATTAGGAACATTAATCACTTCAGTGGGTCCATGTATCTGAAATCTAACCGCATCCCACACAATCCCATCAAGGACAGGCCAAGCAGTAATGTTGACTGTATTCAAGTCTCGTTTTGTCTGTGTGCTGAATGTGAAGAGGAAAGAGGGGCCAATGTTCCATTAAGGTACCGAATTCCTGTTCTTTCTTTAACATAGTGGCCATCGATCAGGCGGAAAAAATAAAACACAAAACCAATTGACATAAAAAGGTAAAACGAAAATAGCATCAACCAAATGTATGTGCAAGGGGGAATTAAAAAATGTTTCTTAAATAGAGTGGCATATTTTGCAATAGTTGAGGGTTTCTTTGAAAGTTCCAAAACAGAGTCAAAAGAGAATCTGGACTGGTCGGCCAAACGAGTCTGCAAACCTGGCATGGATAAATCAGCTGGATAGGTGTAGTTCAGCTCATCAATGTTAGTAACAGGAATAGTATTTAATAAAGGACTGGATATAGCAGGCATCTCGAGGGACACCTCCAGTTCTGCACCAGAAGTAATAGCCAGCACAGAATGCCTCACCATGGAAGGACAGGATACAGCCGGTGTCATGCTATGAAGAATCGGCCGCCCTGTGTGTCTTGACATTGTCAATAGAGATAAATCTGTTTTCCTTATGACCTGGAAGTGGTGGTAATATGACTGTTCTTGTGCCCTTCACTCCAAGAACTCGAACTGGTGCACGATATGAGGGACCAAACTCTTTCTTGTTATCGGTCCTCTCTCGAACCAGTTCTCCAACTTGGGGTAGCCAGCCAACTACCGGGATCTGCAACGCATCATCCGATGTGGAGGGCAAATGTTCCTTTGCTAGACTGTCTCTGGTCTTTTGTAGATCCTGTAAAATATTGCAATTTTCATCTACGTCAAAGGTCGCGGCCTTGGCCTTGCAGTCTAGACCGTCGAGTTCAGGGACACACATCTTAATACCAAAGAGCATTTCGTACGGGGTACGCCCACCCAGAGATCTTCTAGGGAGATTATTAAGCGCACGCTGCATGCCATTGAGGTGAGCTAACCAGTTTCTGCCAGTGCCTATAACTCGAGCTGTCAAAGATTGCTTTAAGTCACGGTTCATTCGTTCAACTACACTGTTTCCCTCGGTTCTGTACGGAGACGAAAACTTGACTTGGACCCCCAACGAAACCATAGCATCCTTATATGCCTTAGAGGCAAAAGCCAGACCCTGGTCCGAATGGAAGGTACCACAGGCAAAAATCCCTACAAAGACTCGCAAATCCTTAATGACAGTCCGTGAATCAGCGCTCCGATGGGACCAAACCCACACAAAGCGTGTGCATGAATCAACTGCTACTAAGATATACTTATATGCAGTATCAGAAGAAAAAGGACCGCAGTGATCTAAATAAACGCACCCCAGTGGTTTATTAGAAATGTACAACTGTGTCTGAGGCGGACGCGCAGCAGTCGAAGGTTTAATCTGCTGGAAAATGTCACATTGAAGGACAAAATCGCGCGTCTGTTCGTACAGTCCCCGCCACCAGAACCTCTGTTGTAGCTGAGTTACAGTGGCCGAGACGCCCGCATGCGCAGGCGCCACACCTTCATGAGCCGCTGTAATCAAAGAAGCCCTGCGATCCGAGTTGGGAATTAAACGTTCTCCAACTTCAGGAATTTTCACATAAGGAACCTTATCGGGACTTAAGTGGTATGTGTACTTCGAAGGGAACCCAGCAGGAAATATACCTCCCTTCTCAGTGGCAGCAACAGCCACCAAGATGTCATCATCTATCTTATTTTTGGACCTCGTGACTGCTGCAACTAAGTATTTTGATACTGCTGACTTCGCTGCTTCATCAGCAAGCGAATTTCTGACAGCGTGGACCCCCACGCGCTGATGGCCAAGAGTATGAATTACAAATACGAGTGGCAACTTCTCTTTGAGTTCCGCCACTCGGACCCAGATCATTTTATGTTTTATAGTGCTACCTTTGGAATCACGAAATTCATTCAGAATCCAAAAGAATAAGTTCTCATTGTAAGACTAGACACAGTAGTAAGAGTCACTTACGATCAAAGTCGTCACACTAGGATCTGCGTACTCCAATGCAAGCATTAGTGCACGAAGCTCTGCCAATTGTGCGGTGCAGTCTCCAGGCGTCTGCGTGTGCATGACACTGGACTTGAACTCATCGTTCACCATTGCACCGACCACAATGGCGCAAGCGGAAACGTAGGCATGTTTAGAGCCATGCGCAACCTGCGCCGAACCATCAGTGTAAATGATGCAATGGAAATCCTCCAACGGCCGCATTGCTAAAGGAGCAGGATGAACAAATTCATACTGTAAGTACTCCTGCGACCGTAAAGTGGTGTCAAAAATAAAGGTGACATCCTGGGATGACAAGGATGCAGCCCATTGAATTCACCGAGGGTGCAAAACTTTAGAATTTGGTACACTGGCTTTCGTAACTGCCTCCAAGGCTGGACACGGGGTAACAACCAACATGCGTTTTCCCTGTGACAGAGCACGTTCCTTGAGAATTGCCATCTGCACAGCCGTCAAAACTTTCTCCACAGTGGAAAAGCGCATTTCAGCCGAAGTTTACAAGTGTGACTCATAAGCCATAGGTACTGAATCTCCTTCATTAAAACTTAGGTACGTGAAACCGACTGTCCCCGGGACAATTCTTATCACCAGATTGGTCTGGTTATCACGAGTCTGTAAGTATTCAGAAGCGAGCAAATCAGCTTGCAAAGACTGCAGAATAGCTGAATGCTCAGGCAGCCAGCATGATTTGGAAAAGGATGGTTGTATCAAAGCATACAAAGGCTTGATACGTTGGGCATATTCCGGAATGTATGTTCTTCCGAAATTCAAAAAGCCCAGTAAAGACTGTAATTTTTGCAGTGTTGTCGGAGAGCGCAACTGTGCGCACTTCTCCAGGAAGTGAGGAGCCAATCCCTTTCCTTCATTGGTTAGTTCATAGCCTAGAAACAACACCGTGTACTCTGCAATGTGCGATTTTGCAAAATTAAACTTGTAACCCATGTCTGCAAAGTTACAAATAATACTGTTCACTCGACACAGATGCTCCCATAGTTCGTCGTCTGTGAGATAGATATCATCCACATAGGAACAAGCATCCGGGGCGACCCTCTCCAACAGAGATACAATGCGGGCGGAAAATACTCCAGGACTATTCTTATAGCCCATCGGGAGACGCCGAAACATTTTTTGGACACCGCCGCATGTGAAAGAAGTCCATTGGGAACTTAAACTATCCAATGAATGGGCATAAAAACCATTGGAAATGTCAAGCGTGGTTTTGAACCGCTTACGCACAAGACTATTTACAAGGGCTGAGCCGTGAGTATTCTGTACTGCACAGTTACGGCAATGCGCGTTTAAATGCCGGTAATCCAAAACCAAACGGTAAGAGCCGTCCGGCTTGTTTACAGTAAAAAGGGGGTTATTCATCTGTGACACACACGTTTCAATTACACCTTGATATTCCAATTGTTCAAGGATCGCTGCAACTGAAGCTTTGGCTTTACGTCGTATGGGACATTGAGGTTGAGGCTGCGGCTGAGACCGTGAAGGAATCTCGTGGTTTGGGGACAATTTATCCCAGCCACACTGCTTACGGTACACAGCCGGTGCAAGCGCCAGAGCCCACTCTTCTGCAAAGTGCAGCGCTTCCACTCTCGAAACAGTGTTCGCGAAACTGGGGAGGATCACCTCCTCCCCTCTTGGAGCTGCGAGCACAAAAGGTGGGAGCCAGTCAGCCTCCGAAAGCAAAATGTCATATGTAGACGAAAGATTTTCCCAAAATACCCCTCTAACGGTACGCTGTATGTCACCTTCAATTAACAGGACAATCTCAAAAAGTCTATCAGGGGGACCAACTCTTGTATCAGCTGTTTCAATCACAACATAAGTGTCAGTCGCTGTCACCTTCAGTAGTGGACGGAGGGCCTCTCTCACTATGGTAATCTCCGCCACGCTGTCCAGCAAGGTCAGAGCCCAAGTCAGATTCCGAAGCCTCGTTCTCACAATCTGGGGCATATCGATGTGCCGTTAAGGCTGCGACTTTCTTCTTGGCAAACTGCGGTCTCTGAGGCGTGGAGCCCTCCTGCTTGTCTGCACCGTTGCGCGGGCGGGGCTGACCACGTCCTTGCTGGCCACCCCGGCCCCTGCCGCCCCCTCCACCACCGGTTGACAGAGCCGATGAGTCCTGAAAGGAACGAGGAGAGCGTTGGTCAGAAGCCTGAAAACGTTCAGGTCACTTAATCATCGCGCGGTCGCGCAAATCATAAACACGTTCCGACTGCGCAGGGAACGGAGACGCAGGACGCAAAACCTGTGTTTGTTGTTGTTGCTGTTGCTTACCCTAATTCTGTTTTCTAGGCCAATTTTGTTTCTTGGACTTGGGCTGAGCGTTCGCCTCCGAAGACTGTCCCTGGGGCTGCTTTTTATCTTTATCAGAAAAAGTCTTAAGACCCTTGGCATTGCGGCCAACCATTTTATAAGCCGCCACAATTATCCTTGCTAACTGACGGGGTTTGTCCGCGTCGGGAATCACCGCTAATGCGTTAGCCACCTGGAAGTTCACTGCATCCCCTTTGACATTCGCAAGGATCAGATCGTAAACCACATCAAAGGAGCCACACAGGCGCATACCCAACTCAACCGCTGCCTCCAGTCCGTGATCATCTTGAACAAGTTTAAGGACCGTAGACAGGTTGGACATAGACGGGGAGCCAAAGCACCTCGAATAGACTGCTGCAAAAGTCTTACCCCATGTCTCACAGTCAACAAGCTCAGGGGCCAAATCCTTCGGCAAACTAAGCGTAAGAATCCGGTGTTTTTCACCAGGAGAGGTATTAGGAAACACAGCCTCCAGCTGGTCAAATTTCTCGGCAAGCCAGAAAGGAAAGTCATCCTTATCCCGGGAGTTTCTTGCCCATTACGGAATTCACCATGACAGGACTGATTTTCAAACCAGCCTGACCTGCTTGAAGCTGCGCAACTCTAGGGACCGCGTCTTGAACATTACGACTTGTGTAATGAACAAGTGCCCTAATCACTTCAACCGCAACCTCGTGAAGACGTCGCAGATCACCTACATTACAAGTGGCGCGATTAGGGTGAGGAGTAAATCCAGCCAAAGTGGGCCAATTTGTGCCCGGAATTGACAAAGGACCTAACCTCGGAGCCGATAAAGAATGGAGTAGGGCGCCACCAAACCAAACTCCATGCTGCCAAACATCGATAGGTACTTCCTGTGCCCTGTACGGAGCATAAACCGCAGGTACAGCAGTGGGAGTGTACGAATGGAACACTCCAGAATTAGCGTCTACTGCCGGGAACGTCACCCACGAATAAAAGAGTTCGTACGGGTAAGCATGTTCCGCACTCACCACCATAACCACAGCCAAGCCTTCCAAAGGGACATCATAAGCCCGCAAATGGTCCTGCACCGCAATGCGACTATGCAGCGGAATGTCCACGACTTGAGCCATGACTGCACAGGAACGTGAAAAAACAAAGATTACTTGGTAGCACAACTGGGTAGTAATTCAAGGAAACCATTTTAGATAGATTCAAGCTTGAAAGGACCTATTTCAAAAATAGGTAGGTTTTTCCGACACCGCCGTTTTCCGGAAACGGGAATGAAGGGGTTAAGGTTTGAATGATATACTACTCGAGTGTCATGATATAAGGCCAACAACGTATGGGCGCCATGTAGCAGGGTTTCCGTTCCCCCACAGAACTGTGCATAGAGATCTAGAACCTTAGTGAATTAGGGTGACCCAAAACTCACCATAGTATCAGAAATCCCCTTACCGAGCTAGCTACAGTGTCTCATTGGGCATAACGAACTCCCAATGACTTAGACAAACCAGAACATGAACTTTTAATACCTCAGGTATCGTGGAACACATGAACACTCTTTCGCTCTATAATCATTTCAAACCAGAACAGGGAGTAAAAGAAGACACGTGCAAGTTTGAAATATTTATTTTTCAATGCAAGGTTCTTAAAAGCAATATCTTATATAATACCAGAATACATATTATAAAAATCAGAGTTATCAGCATAGTCATGAATCCATAGTAAGCGAACGGTGATAGCATATTATAATGCAAAAATCAATAGAAATCTGTATCACCTATATTTCGCGCACCCTATTTAGCATACTATATTATATCTAAGAAGGTCTCATTTGGGTTTTAGCAGGGCGGGCCCATACCTCTAAATGTCAGTAGGAGAAGATCACATCATCAGCTACCAGCTCTCTGCATGCGAAGCACCTTCAAGTGTGTTTGTGCATTCTCAGTAACTCTATCTTAAACCCGCGTAGAGCCCAATGTTGGCAGCAACTTTATTTGTGTTATGTCTAATGTGGTGCGAGGATCAGGCCTCCCAGCAACCTTGTGCTAGGTTATTCTTAGAGGCTTTAGCTCTCAGTGTGCAGACAGTGTACCAAGTGTACCAAGCACGACTGATAACAGAGCAATAACATATTATTCTCAAATAAATCACATCTTTCGTCTAGGTTGAAAGCTACAATAACAATTATGTGTCGTGTGCAAACTGAAGCCGAAGGAAAATAAGTCGTTTAAACATTTATTAAACTCATGCTAACTTAACACAATATATAGAAAAGCAGTAACTATATGACAGTACCTTCCAACCAACAACTCCCAGAGTAGGAGGGGTCTCACAGCCAGGTCTATCAAAGTTCCTCACAACTGTCTTGGAAGGCATCAAAAGGCCTGATACCCCAGCACCTTAATTTCCCCAACACTGCGCAGGAACAGCGGGAGACCAAGCAAGGGTTCTACACCATAGCTGGCTTCCCACATGTGTTACGGGCAATTGACTGCACACATGTCCTTCTTGTACCACCTGCCGACACTGCACACATATACCGCAACAGAAAGCACACACATTCCATCAATGTGCAGGCAATAGTGGACCACTGGGGCCTGTTCACCAATGTCATAGCCAAGTTCCCAGGCAGGGTACATGATTCCTACATCTTCCGCCAGTCCATCATCAACCTCCAATTTCAGGATGGCACATATGGAAAAGCACTGCTTGTTGGTAAGTACCAATTGAACACACCACACACCTCAACTCCACAATCATGGAACTCACAACTGTGAGAATGCACAAGTTCCAAACTCACATAAAACATGCCAATCAACATGCCCTCCTACCAGACTTGACAACACAAGTAACTTTGGTAACTTGGGCCGGCCTGGTAGAGTAATCATCCCCAAAGGCATAGCCCCTCTGCCACACATTTGAAAATGTGGGGAGAGGTGGGAACAAAGTAGGTGCGATGGAGGTACTCGACCTATGAAGAAAGAATGTACACAAGACCAAGTGTGGAGGTGGTGTGGTGGACCGTCTTGAGTGTGCAGGGCACAGACCTGTCCATGTGGGCATATAGTGTGTTTCCGTTGTCCAGCCTGATGGCAATGACCCCATTGGGGACTGACCTACCTCAAGGGGTCGGGAACCATGTGAAGGTATTTTGGAGGATGCAGGGTCTGTCGAAGCTGCTGGAGGCCACTGCGTAGACCTGTTTGTACATGAGGAGGGAGGAGTCGAGTACGATGCCTAGGTATCTAGAGTTGTTGTGGGGGGGGATGCCGAAGGTGGTGGCTCACCAGGTGTTACCACATGCTGATGGGGTAGTCATGAGGATGTGTACTAATATCTCCTCTTTGTAGAGCATCCCCTAGCTGTTGAACATCCATAATGCAACTTGCAGCAATCTTCCCTGGAACCCCAGTCTGGTGTGCGTTGGCTTCTTGTTGAGGGAGAGTATGAGCTTGGTGTCCTTTTAGATGGTGATGTCCAATGGTTCCCTTCATGTAGTTCCAGTTCTACTCCAGGCATCTACAGATGCATCTGTCATCTTGGATGTTGTTGGTGAGCAAGGTAGCATTCATAGCATACTGTATGATGGAGTTGCATATCGGGGCAAGTGTGTATGCAGCGGTGTGGGTGTTGCAATTGATGGTGGTTGGTAAAAGATCCTCTGTGACTCTGCTCCAGTAACTCTGTGCGGCGCCGGCTGTGGGTTTGGGTGTCATGGGGTTTCACAACAAAGAAGTGTACGCTGTGCTGGTAACACCATGGGCGTTGAGTGGTGTTGATGAAGTGGAGGGAGCTTCTACATGTGAAGATGGGGTCAAAGGTGTGCCCTGCCGTGTGGCACAGTGTTGCGAAGAGTTGGCTCAGTTTGATGTTAGCAAGTATCTGCCAGAGGGTAAGGATTTGGAGTTGTTGTGGTATGTGAGGTGGAGGCTCAGCTCATGAATGGGTATGTAGTCCATGGAGAAGATGACATGGCATGTGATGATGTTGATGGTGATTGCGAAGCATTCCTGCCCTCTGTGGGCCCTGCAGGTGAGGCTGCTTTGTGACAGGTCTGGATCAGAAGGTGCACGTGTTGGGGAAGGTCTAGCAGCAGCGGCAGTAGCTAAACAGAACGTGAGCCTTGTCTGGTGTGGCTCATTGGCATCTAAACGTTCTCCTGGCATTGACTGCCAGGAGTGCGGATGATTTGTAGCGCTAGACGTTAGGACGTTAGGACGTTAGGACGTTAGGAGAGTCAGGGACCCTGCTGGTGTAGGTGTTAGGCTGGCGGACATGTGAAAACAGGCCTGACATTGGTGCGCTGTTGGAGTGCTAGTGAGGCAACCATGCAGCGCACACAAGTAAATAGGCTCGGGGAAAGAGGAGCAGCTGTGAGGCAATGTAATTTGTATTGATGCTGGTCATTTTGTCAGAAGCTACACATGGCAAACATTAATCCCAAAGTAGCACAAATCACACACCACAAAACTATTAACACTGCCCACACAGCATTCATAACTAATGGATACATCTCTCCATTACATGTTACAGGTGATCAAGGATATGCACTCACCCAATGGATGCAGTAGTATAATTTGGCCCTCGAACGCACCCGGGGCATTGTGGAGCGCCCATTTGGTATGCTAAAGTCACATTTCCGACGCCTTAACATCACCGGTGGAAGAATATTGCACAGCCCAGAAATAGTGTGCAAGATTATCATAGCATGTTGTGTATTGCACAATATATGTGTATGCACCAATGCCGTATGGATCCAAGTGCCAGATGCACTGGATGATGCTCAGGATGATGAGGAAGATGAAGCAGGTGGAGCACACCCCAAATCTTCTGCAGCAGGAACAGCCCGCAGGAACAGAATCATAAATAATTTCTTCACCTGAGCACGCCACATTGTGACTGTCCTTAGCAATAATATATCAGTTCAAAATGACCCCAAGCAAAGTATATGTAAATTAAAAACTCTACACACATACCCTGGTGCATGTTTCTCCTCCACATGAGTACATCACTCTGACACGTGTAAGTAAAACATTAAGGGGCCAATTCTGCTCTGGGTCGGAAATCACTCCGACCAAGCCGGATCCGGGGGTTTTTCTGACCGATCCGGACTCCCGGAGTCCGACGGAGTGAGTATGATGCGGCCGTATGCTGTCGGGTGACTAAATGGGTATGTTATGGACAAGTGGGCCCCCTACAGTGTGTACGCGTCAGTGTCATCCACTCGATCCGACTGTCCGAATCGTGCATCGTACTGGCTCGGTCGGAATTCGCCTCCATTGCTTACGGTCGAGACGTACAGAGCAGTTCGGACCCGGAAACGATTTGGCCGGAGATTTTGCGCTTGTTCACATCGTACTTCGACGTCCGGACCAGTGTACGAACAGGACGGAAATTCAGCCTCCAAATCCGACCCGCTAATCCTGAGCCCGATTCAGAGCCCTTCCGACCGAGATCGGAATTGGCCCCTATGTGGTAACAATATCACCATTTTAAAGTGATGGTGGATATGTCACCTCTGAACAGAGATGCTGTTTAGGGTGACATTGATCCTAATCTAGACATGTTAGGGTGTCAATTATTTTACGAAATTCTACTGCTCAGCATGTCATATGTTGTTAAAAATTACACATAGGGTGTCAGTAGTGGTAAACTATGACTATCAGGGTGTCATTTGGGATCAATCATGAAATTAATGGTGTCATTTGAGGTCAATTATGAAAATGAGGGTGTTATTTGAGGTTAATTATGAATTTAAGGGTGTCATTTGGGGTCAATGATGAAAATAAGGGTGTCATTCGGGGTCAAATATGAAAAGAAGGGAGTCATTTGGGGTCAATTATGAAATTATGGGTGTCATTTGGGGTCAAATTAAGCTTTTCATGGTGTTCTTTGGGCCAATAAAAGAAATTTCATCCAAGATTGTTCATCTGTGTAAGAACTTGCACTTAGCATGAAAAACTGCCCGCAATTCCGAAAATGCAATGTATTTTTCATACTAGCGAATGAAAATACATTGTTAAACAAATTGACCTATACAAAATATTACCCTAAAGCCTTTTTGCATGTAGATTTTCATCGCTATGTCAAAAAAAGGGCAGCAAACACACAGGAAGTGATGTTTGCATGCATCCTGTTTACTGGAGGAGTGCTGTGCACTTTCACTTTCTCTTTTGAGCACATTGCTGGTGATTGTGGAGAGTGCTGGAGATGCTTGGTGGTGTGTGCTGCAGATTGGTGATTTGGAGAGTGTTGCTGTGTCCCGTGTTCTGTCGATAGTGTCCCTGTGAAGTGTGGTGTACTTGTTTTTACATATTTTACAGTCTCTTGTCCTCAATCTTGTCGGGTGTTTGTCTTGAGGTAGTTAACTTACTTTGCAGTTGTTGGGTCTGTTATATTGGGTTCTGATTTGTTGCAGCGGGTTTGGGTAAGTGAAGGGAGATTGTGAGTGTGGGCAGGGAGGGCAGGATGTCCGAGGGGCATTGGGGGACTTCTTCTGGCTGATACATTTTTTCCTACTACTGATGGTGGAGATGGGAGGCCGTATCCTCTCCAGATATGACGTAAAGGTGCGGAAGGTCAGGTGGGCGCAGATTTTGCATGTCTTTGGGGTGGACAGGACTGTGCGCCAATGGAAGCACCGCTGGCAGGATTGCCTGGCCCGTGAGCGTGACCTGCTGAACCACCTTGGGGTCATCATTGGCCTACAGTTTGGTACATTTAAAGTCCAAATTTGATTAAGAACACTGTAATGTAAAGCCAGGATTTACGTGTGTGAGACACTGGTGTCCAAGTGCAAAATGTGGCAGAGTGAGGTTGGAGACTGAATGCAGTCATGTCTACCGTTGGCACATCAGAAACACAATGCTGCATCATATTGACAAAAAACACAGTTGATGGACAGAATGCAGATCAATGTCTTACATTCACCCCAGTACAAAGATCTGGGCTTAAATCCATTGTTTTTTTGCACTCCACACCCCCCTAGGTCAGACAATGGCTAAATGCAAATCAGCCTTGACCCTGTGCTTCATGGGAACAGTCCAGCCCAAACTGCCAAGCCATGTCTTTCCTAGACCGGAATCAAGCATTCAAGGACCGGTTTCTGGCTATCAGCCTTCTTCAGCCTGGATAGCTTGACTCCAGTTATGTGGAGAGCCTGGGACTCACGTCTGAGCATACCCAGCACACTCGGGGTGAAAATTGCAAAAAACACAGTTGATGGACAGAATGCAGATCAATGTCTTACATTCACCCCAGTACAAAGATCTGGGCATAAATCCATCGTTTTTTTGCACTCCACACCACCCTAGGTCAGACAATGGCTATATGCAAATCAGCCTTGACCCTGTGCCTCATGGGAACAGTCCAGCCCAAACTACCAAGCCATGTCTTTCCTAGACCGGAATCAAGCATCCAAGGACCGGTTTCTGGCTATCAGCCTTCTTCAGCCTGGATAGCTTGACTCCAGTGATGTGGAGAGCCTGGGACTCACGTCTGAGCATACCCAGCCCACTTGGGGTGAAAACTGCAAAAAACACAGTTGATGGACAGAATTCAGATCAATGTCTTACATTCACCCCAGTACAAAGATCTGGGCTTAAATCCATCGTTTTTTTGCACTCCACACCACCCTAGGTCAGACAATGGCTATATGCAAATAGCCTTGACCCTGTGCCTCATGGGAACAGTCCAGCCCGAACTACCAAGCCATGTCTTTCCTAGACAGGAATCAAGCATCTAAGGACCGGTTTCTGGCTATCAGCCTTCTTCAGCCTGGATAGCTTGACTCCAGTGATGTGGAGAGCCTGGGACTCACGTCTGAGCATACCCAGCCCACTCGGAGTGAAAATTGCAAAAAACACAGTTGACGGACAGAATGCAGATCAATGTCTTACATTCACCCCAGTACAAAGGTCTGGGCTTAAATCCATCATTTTTTCTCACTCCACACCACCCTAGGTCAGACAATGGCTATATGCAAATCAGCCTTGACCCTGTGCCTCATCGGAACAGTCCAGCCCGAACTACCAAGCCATGTCTTTCCTAGACTGGAATCAAGCATCCAAGGACCGGTTTCTGGCTACCAGCCTTCTTCAGCCTGGATAGCTTGACTCCAGTGATGTGGAGAGCCTGGGACTCACGTCTGAGCATACCCAGCCCACTCGGGTGAAAATTGCAAAAATCACAGTGGTTGGACAGAATGCAGATCAATGTCTTACATTCACCCCAGTACAATGATCTGGGCTTAAATCCATCGTTATTTTGCACTCCACACCACCCTAGGTCAGGCAATGGCTATATGCAAATCAGCCCGGACCCTGTGCCTCATGGGAACAGTCCAGCATGAACTACCAAGCCATGTCTTTCCTAGACCGGAATCAAGCATCCAAGGACCGGTTTCTGGCTATCAGCCTTCTTCAGCCTGGATAGCTTGACTCCAGTGATGTGGAGAGCCTGGGACTCACGTCTGAGCATACCCAGCACACTCGGGGGTGAAAATTGCTAAAAACACAGTTGATGGACAGAATGCAGATCAATGTCTTACATTCACCCCAGTACAAAGATCTGGGCTTAAATCCATTGTTTTTTTGCACTCCACACCACACTATGTCAGACAATGGCTATATGCAAATCAGCCTTGACCCTGTGCCTCATGGGAACAGTCCAGCCCGAACTACCAAGCCATGTCTTTCCTAGACCGGAATCAAGGATCCAAGGACCGGTATCTGGCAATCAGCCTTCTTCAGCCTGGAAAGCTTGAGTCAGGTGATGTGGAGAGCCTGGGACTCACGTTTGAGCATACCCAGCCCACTCGGGGTGAAAATTGCAAAAAACACAGTTGATGGACAGAATGCAGATCAATGTCTTACATTCACCCCAGTACAACGATCTGGGCATAAATCCATCGTTTCTTTGCACTCCACACCACCCTAGGTCAGACAATGGCTATATGCAAATCAGCCTTGACCCTGTGCCTCATGGGAACAGTCCAGCCCGAACTACCAAGCCATGTCTTTCCTAGACCAGAATCAAGCATCCAAGGACCGGTTTCTGGCTATCAGCCTTCTTCAGCCTGGATAGCTTGACTCCATTGATGTGGAGAGCCTGGGACTCACGTCTGAGCATACCCAGTCCACTCGGGGTGAAAATTGCAAAAAACACAGTTGATGGACAGAATGCATATCAATGTCTTACATTCACCCCAGTACAAAGATCTGGGCTTAAATCCATCGTTATTTTGCACTCCACACCACCCTAGGTCAGACAATGGCTATATGCAAATCAGCCTTGACCCTGTGCCTCATGGGAACCGTCCAGCCCGAACTACCAAGCCATGTCTTTCCTAGACTGGAATCAAGCATCCAAGGACCGGTTTCTGGCTATCAGCCTTCTTCAGACTGGATAGCTTGACTCCAGTGAAGTGGAGAGCCTGGGACTCACGTCTGAGCATACCCAGCCTACTCGGGGTGAAAATCGCAAAACACACAGTTGATGGACAGAATGCAGATCAATGTCTTACATTCACCCCAGTACAAAGATCTGGGCTTGAATACATCGTTTTTTTGCACTCCACACCACCCTAGGTCAGACAATGGCTATATGCAAATCAGCCTTGACCCCGTGCCTCATGAGAACAGTCCAGCCCAAACTACCTAGCCATGTCTTTCCTAGACCGGAATCAAGCATCCAAGGACCGGTTTCTGGCTATCAGCCTTCTTCAGCCTGGATAGCTTGACTCCAGTGATGTGGAGAACCTGGCACTCACGTCTGAGCATACCCAGCCCACTCGGGTGAAAATTGCAAAAAACACAGTTGATGGACAGAATGCAGAACAATGTCTTACATTCACCCCAGTACAAAGATCTGGGCTTAAATCCATCGGTTTTTTGCACTCCACATCACCCTAGGTCAGACAATGGCTATATGCAAATCAACCTTGTCCCTGTGCCTCATGGGAACAGTCCAGCCCGAACTACCAAGCCATGTCTTTCCTAGACCGGAATCAAGCATCCAAGGACCGGTTTCTGGCTATCAGCCTTCTTCAGCCTGGATAGCTTGACTCCAATGATGTGGAGAGCCTGGGACTCACGTCTGAGCATACCCAGCCCACTCAGGGTTAAAATTGCAAAAAACACAGTTGATGGACAGAATGCAGATCAATGTCTTACATTCACCCCAGTACAAAGAGCTGGGCTTAAATCCATCGTTTGTTTGCACTCCACATCACCCTAGTTCAGACAATGGCTATATGCAAATCAGCCTTGACCCTGTGCCTCATGGGAACAGTCCAGCCCAAACAACCAAGCCATGTCTTTCCTAGACCGGAATCAAGCATCCAAGGACCGGTTTCTGGCTATCAGCCTTCTTCAGCCTGGATAGCTTTACTCCAGTGATGTGGAGAGCCTGGGACTCACGTCTGAGCATACCCAGCCCACTCGGGGTGAAAATTGCAAAAAACACAGTTGATGGACAGAATGCAGATCAATGTTTTACATTCACGCCAGTACAAAGATCTGGGCTTAAATCCATCGTTTTTTTGCACTCCACACCACCCTAGGTCAGACAATGGCTATATGCAAATCAGCCTTGACCCTGTGCCTCATGGGAACAGTCCAGCCCGAGACGTGGCTCCATGATGACATGGACTCGGTCATCAACCTGGCCACCCCTATTGGGTTCACTACATATACCGTTAACAGAAATTCTAGAGGGGGCGGACTTGCACTTATAGCTAAAGCGCACCTCGCCTGTCAATTAACCAAAGCTGACATTAGGGGCAGCGAAAGTGCTAGGTTCTCCATTAAAGCCAACCCTCAATTTTGCGTTACTGGCCTCTTGATTTATAGCCCCCCTGGCGCGGATACTTCTTTCACTAACTCGCTCCTACATCACCTGGGCACTAACATCACTAAATCATCCAATTTTACGATCATAGGCGACCTTAACCTACATTTCGACCGGGACACTGAACCTAAAATTTCCACCTTCTTGGTGGATCTTTCCGCTCTCCAGCTTAATCAACTCGTGAGTGGCCCCACCCATAGAGCAGGACACCTCCTTGATCCCATCTTCTCTAACATTGAGAATGGGATCGTCGATGCACCTATCCCTTTGGTGTGGACTGACCACCATTTGGTGATCTTGACAGTCCCTTGTAAATCCGCCCCTGCATTGGCACGCACCCCTCAAGTCCAGAAGCGTCCGTGGAGAAAACTCTGCCTGGAGGAGCTTTATGAGCTCTTAAAGATTAATCCTCCTCCTCTGAGTGACGACAGTGACCTAGGATACGATCAGTTTTGCCAATGGATAATTCAAGCTTTTGACTCCTTGGTCCCAGCTAAGTGGGTTAAAGCCCGTGCCCACGGGGCTAACCCCTGGTATAATTTAGACCTAGCCACGCTGAAAAAGGAATGTAAAAAGGCGGAAAGAGGATGGAGAAAAAATTACGATGCCAACCTCAAGCATGCCTATGCTCAATTGCAGAAAACTTATCATCGTCAGGTCTGTAGAACGAGGGCGGCTTATTACGCCACTGAAATAAATAATAGCACTAATGTCTCTAAAACTGTTTTCAAAATTGTAAAAGATCTTACTGCAAAGAAAACCACCATTTCTGCTGTCACCTCTCCAGACCTATGTAACAACATGGCCAATTTTTTTACGGACAAAATAAAGAAAATTTACGAGACCTTCCCCCATTCCCCTCAGCCTTCCGTTACGTTAGACCCTAGCAGACCTTGTCTGTACTCCCTTCCCGCACTAGAACGTGTGAGTTTTGATAAAATCTGTAAAAAAATAAAATCTGGCTCCCCGGCCGACCCTTTAAAACCTGAGACCTTCTGTGTAGCCAATGAGCTTATCACGGAACCAATACGAAATATTATCAATCAGTCTCTTTCTATGGCCAAAATTCCTTCTAAATGGAAGCAGGCATGGGTATCTCCCATTTTGAAAAAGCCCACTCTGGATCCTACCCTTCCTGGAAATTTTCGACCCATCTCCCTTCTTCCTTGGCCAGCTAAAATCATGGAAGCACATGTCAACACCATCCTCACCAACTTCCTCCTAACCAATACCATTCTGGATGACTCCCAACACGGGTTTAGAGCGGGTCACAGCACCGAGACAGCCTTGCTTAGTGTTACAGAGGACCTCCGTACCATTCTTGACACCGGCGGAACAGCAGCACTGATCCTGTTGGATCTCAGTGCTGCCTTCGATACGGTGTCACACGAGGTCCTCTTAATGAGATTGGAGGAAGCTGGAATCATAGGTACGGCCCAGGGATGGTTTAAAGACTTCCTTGCCAACAGATCCTTTAAAGTGTCTACCCCCCCCTTACATCTCAGAAGAGCACAACATTGGACAGGGGGTGCCTCAGGGGTCATCTCTGAGCCCCACCCTCTTCAATGTATACGTCCGACCACTGGCAGAAGTGGCCAAACAGAGTGGTCTGACGATAGTATCGTACGCAGACAACACCCAGTTGGTGGTGGCTCTCAATGGTAACAACGGTCTGGAGAACCATCACTTCAAGCAGACCCTTACTGACATCACCAACTGGATGACGGCGAATTTCCTCCAGCTCAATGCTGGGAAAACGGAAATACTGCTCTTGGGAAAAAACACTGCAGCCTGGGGCGGTAACTGGTGGCCTGACAGTCTAGGCCAACCGCCTAAGCCTAAGGACTGTGTAAAAAATCTGGGAGTCTGGGTCGACTCTGCATTGAAATTTACTCATCATACAAAAAAAGTTGCAGCTATCTGCTTTGGCATCCTGCGCAACCTAAGACCTACGCTGAAGTTCTTCAACTGTCACACCCGCCAGGTTATTGTCCAAGCTATTATCCTCTCTAGGCTGGATTATGCCAGCTCCCTTTTACTGGGCGCTAATCAGGCGGAAGTTGTTAGATTTCAGAGAGTGCAGAATGCTGCCGCCAGAGCGTTGGTAGGTCTTCCCCGCCACTCTTCAGTGGCGGGAGTTCAGAAAAAACTGCGCTGGCTCCCGGTGGTAAATAAGGATTCAGTTTAAGGCACTTTGTCTCGCCTTCAAAATCCTTAAAACCGCCTCCCCCCGATGCTGTGCCCCCTCCTGACGAAGTATATCCCTGGGAGGCGACTGCGCTCAGCAGGACAACATCTGGTGGTCATTCCCCGTACCAATCTAGCCAGAATGGGCGGTCGTTCCTTCAGCTTGCTCGCTGCCAAGCTCTGGAACAGCCTTCCGGAAAATATTCGTGGCATTCAGGATCTGTTGGCTTTTAGAAAAGCCATCAAAACCCATCTTTTTCAGTAACTGTATCTTTTCTCTTCTGGTATTCCCCTTCTGTTTTTAGTTTCGCTCGCAGCGCCGGGACGCCCCTTTGCTGGGGCAGCCGAGCTCTCTATAAGTTCCCAATACAATACAATACTACCAAGCCATGTCTTTCATAGACCGGAATCAAGCATCCAAGGACCGGTTTCTGGCTATCAGCCTTCTTCAGCCTGGATAGCTTGACTCCAGTGATGTGGAGAACCTGGCACTCACGTCTGAGCATACCCAGCCCACTCGGGGTGAAAATTGCAAAAAACACAGTTGATGGACAGAATGCAGAACAATGTCTTACATTCACCCCAGTACAAAGATCTGGGCTTAAATCCATCGTTTTTTTGCACTCCACATCACCCTAGGTCAGACAATGGCTATAGGCAAATCAGCCTTGACCCTGTGCCTCATGGGAACAGTCCAGCCCGAACTACCAAGCCATGTCTTTCCTAGACCGGAATCAAGCATCCAAGGACCGGTTTCTGGCTATCAGCCTTCTTCAGCCTGGATAGCTTGACATATAGCCATTGTCTGACCTAGGGTGGTGTGGAGTGCAAAAAAACGATGGATTTAGGCCCAGATCTTTGTACTGGGGTGAATGTAAGACATTGTTCTGCATTCTGTCCATCAACTGTGTTTTTTGCAATTTTCACCCCGAGTGGGCTGGGTATGCTTAGACGTGAGTCCCAGGCACTCCACATCACTGGAGTCAAGCTATCCAGGCTGAAGAAGGCTGATAGCCAGAAACCGGTCCTTGGATGCTTGATTCCGGTCTAGGAAAGATATGGCTTGGTAGTTCGGGCTGGACTGTTCCCATGAGGCACAGGGTCAAGGCTGATTTGCATATAGCCATTTTCTGACCTAGGGTGGTGTGGAGTGCCAAAAAACGATGGATTTAGGCCCATATCTTTGTACTGGGGTGAATGTAAGACATTGTTCTGCATTCTGTCCATCAACTGTGTTTTTTGCAATTTTCACCCGAGTGGGCTGGGTATGCTCAGACCTGAGTCTCAGGCACTTTACATCACTGGAGTCAAGCAATCCAGGCTGAAGAAAGCTGATAGACAGAAACCGGTCCTTGGATGCTTGATTCCGGTTCAGGAAAGACATGGCTTGGTAGTTCGGGCTGGACTGTTCCCATGAGGCACAGGGTCAAGACTGATTTGCATATAGCCATTGTCTGACCTAGCGTGGTGCGGAGTGCAAAAAAACGATGGATTTAGGCCCAGATCTTTGTACTGGGGTGAATGTAAGACATTGTTCTGCATTCTGTCCATCAACTGTGTTTTTTGCAATTTTCACCCGAGTGGGCTGGGTATGCTCAGACGTGAGTCCCAGGCACTCCACATCACTGGAGTAAAGCTATCCAGGCTGAAGAATGCTGATAGCCAGAAACCGGTCCTTGGATGCTTCATTCCGGTCTAGGAAAGACATGGCTTGGTAGTTCGGGCTGGACTGTTCCCATGAGGCACAGGCTCAAGGCTGATTTGCATATAGCCATTGTCTGACCTAGGGTGGTGTGGAGTGCAAACAAATGATGGATTTAGGCCCAGATCTTTGTACTGGGGTGAATGTAAGACATTGTTCTGCATTCTGTCCATCAACTGTGTTTTTTGCAATTTTCTCCCCGAGTGGGCTGGGTATGCTCAGACTTGAACAAACTCGGTTGCCGATGCACTCAAGACGGTGTATACACTGTTAAGTAACAATATACAACAAAGCAGGGCCGGTCCTAGGCATGGGCGGTATGGGCAGCTGCCCAGGGCCTCGCGCTCAGGGGGCCCACTGCCGGCCCTGCAGAGTAGGGAAAAGCGCACTCGCGCATGCAGTAAGGCACTTAGAGGGGCCTCACATCTTCCCTTTCGCCCGGGGCCTCAGAAGGCCTCAGAAGGCCTAGGACCGGCTCTGCAACAAAGATAGTAACAAAATGACAGAAATATCAAAACAAAAACTCTCATGAAGAGTAAACCTTGGAGTCTTTAATGTAGCAAACAGCCAGCCGACACGTGTTTCATCGCACTCGCGATTCCTCGGGGCTGAAATGAACAGAAAGTTGACAATGGAGCATGTATCTCGCAAGAGTACAATATACAGTAAGACCTGGTTACATGGTCTTGCATTCTCAGTTTTTGCTTCTACTCCAGTGAGTGTACAAAAATACATCTTTGGTTCCTGAGTGCCACCCCAACACGTCCGTGTCGTAAGTGTGAAAATTACCACTATTATCACTAAACGTGCAGTTTAATAGTGATTTTGTGCACTAATACGTACGTGTAGTAGAATTATTATTCTTAGGAGAAAGAGTCTCTGGCTAAAAAGTGATCTATCTGTGTACGACTCAGTCATACTGCATGCTCAGTGAATCTGTGAGTAGTGTAGAAACTCTGGACCTAAGGGTGTGTACGTCACATACCTAGATGGCTGTGTTCAGGTCAGAAAGGTCTAGTTATTCAACAAGGAGAAAAGAAAAACACGAAAACAGGAAAAATCTCATCACTAATTATCCTATTTCAATTGCTCAGGCAAGAAAGAACACACAGTAGTGACAATGTAAGGTAAAGTAAATCGAAGCTCACCGCTCAGCTGGTGATAATTCCAACCCAGCCGGGCCCTTGACCGCAGATACTCCGTATGAGTATACGATGAGAAGTCAATTCTGTAATCAGATTAAGTAATCTGAGTCACTACGAACAGGTTGGTATTTAATTATTTATTAAATTCACCCCGAGTGGGCTGGGTATACTCAGACTTGAGTCCCAGGCACTCCACATCACTGGAGTTAAGCTATCCAGGCTGAAGAAGGCTGATAGGCAGAAACCGGTCCTGGGATGCTTGATTCCGGCCTAGGAAAGACATGGCTTGGTAGTTCAGGCTGGGCTGTTCCCATGAGGCACAGGGTCAAGGCTGATTTTCATATAGCCAAGGTCTGACCTAGGGTGGTGTGGAGTGCAAAAAAAGCAATAGATTTAGGCCCAGATCTTTGTACTGGGGTGAATGTAAGTCATTGTTCTGCATTCTGTCCATCAACTGTGTTTTTTGCATCATATTGACAAGCATAGGGTGCAGGTTGGTGTTATTGACTGCGCTTGCACAACACTTAGCACTGTAGTGCTAAGGCTGGCACCATTGTGCAATACTGCATGCAGGACAAAGATTGTTTGTACACAGGAAGGTGACTGTACATGAACAATCCTAGACATTGTTTCACAGACCTATGTGCTACACAAAAGGAAGAGTCAAAATGCTGTGCACATAAATATTGGCATGTTTGCTATCCTTCCGCTGTACATAGGCTACGTGTGACAATGTTTGAAACATGTAAAATAGATCAAAGGATAAAGGACATCTCCAGAGTGTCATATACCACCAACACCTGTGAAACAGCCTTGTGCGATCTGCAGCTATGCAATCGTACACAGAGCATGTATACCATCATGTTGCGTGTAGAAATGTGGGGCCTTCTGAATGTGTCACACAACTAGTATGCGCAAGTTTGCTAGCATTGTCATCTTGTTTGGCCCGACTCAGCATTCACTGGTATTGTGTGAATGGCAGGCAAAGCAGACCCAATCATTTAGCAAACATGTTACGCTACTGTACAGTTACGGAGCATTGTCTGTAATGGTGATGATATGTAGGATGAATATGACACGTGTAATTTTACGTCTGATATCAACACATAATGGGTTTTGTGTCTTATAGCTGGACGACCTCCCTTCACACAGGGGGAGATGGACAAGTTCAAGGACCCATACGCCACTGTTGAGTTTGGACATCATGTATGGGCATAGTGCAGTGTCATGTATGGCTGGCTAAAACAAGGGATGGCGTAGTATGCAGTATGGGTGTGTACCACATGAACCTTGCCTACAGTATGATGATGTTGTATTGAAGTCATAAGTGTGTACGAATCAGTAGGTTAAGATGGAGCTGTGCATTTGTTTTTCAGTTGTAACTTTGCACATCCCCAGTCAGTGATACACATGTGAATTAGGTCTATGGGTTCTGTCAATACAGCACACGCATGTGGATGACAGAGCACACTGACAGGATAGGAGAAATGTAAGTGGTGTAGATGATGAGTAACAGCAGACATGGAAACATTTTCATCCTTGACTGAGATGACTGTGCAAGTTTGACCAGTCATGCACAAGGAGGCTGTGGTTTTCAGGACGTGCGTTAATGTTAATTTAATAAATGTCTTGTAAAGCGTACGTACACCAGGCAGTTTCATGGTGCGTGCTTGATGCAGCACAGATGAAAGTGTAAGTTGTACTGTCCCAGTACTGCTCCTGTGCCGGTAGAGTAACATTCCTACACATCAACAAGCCCCCTGCACACAGACAACCTTGCACTACAAGAGTGCCCATATTTGCACAGACTTGATGCACTGCACACAGTCACTGGGGGACACTTAGAGCTGCACATGAGCATTGTACATATGATGCTGCACTGTGTTGCAAGAGAGGATGAGGGTGGTGCTACACATGGAGGGAGAATGCCTCCCTCCTCCCATTCCTTTCACATGTCACCCTCAGTCAGGGTATGTCACAGCACCATCATTTTACACTGACAGTCTCATTTGGTTGTGACTATATATGTCCCATGCCATGCACTGGCATGTCAGTCTACCAAACATGTAGTCACTGATCCTAGATTCAAGATTTTGTTGTGCGGGCCACTCTCTGAATACACATTGTTACGCCGTGGTGTAGGCTCCCATTTTTGAATGATCATGTATGCCAAATTTGTATTGTGAACATTGACATAGTCCAAAGGACTCACAAATTTCCATTGTTCATATTTTACAGACAACATGACGCCAGAGGAGTCTCACGCCTTCCAGGTGAGGAAGGACCAGTACCTCCAGATAAAGAAGGTCAAGAAAGGGTACCGCAACATGGAACGGAGGTACCAGAAAGACAAGGGGCCCGATTCACAGAATGAACTTAAGACTAAATCCTAAACTTACTACTATTTGGTATTCACAGAATGCACTTACTACTTTCGGGATTCACAGAGTGAACTTACTACTTTCGGGATTCACAGAATGAACTTACTACTTTCGGTATTCACAGAATAGACTTAAGACTACTAACTTTACGTCCGAACTCGGGCCGTAAATTACGGGGGGATTCAGGCATGGCTGAAATGCCCACCTCTGGGCCACAAGCTCCGTCTCCGGCCCGGAAGCTCCGCCTCCAGCCCGGAAGCTCCGCCTCGGGGCCACAAGCTCCGCCCCCAAGCCGGATGTTCCGCCCCCGGGCCGTAATTTACGGCCCGAGTTCAGACGTAAAGTTAGTAGTCTTAAGTCTATTCTGTGAATACCGAAAGTAGTAAGTTCATTCTGTGAATCCCGAAAGTAGTAAGTTCACTCTGTGAATCCCGAAAGTAGTAAGTGCATTCTGTGAATACCAAATAGTAGTAAGTTTAGGATTTAGTCTTAAGTTCATTCTGTGAATCGGGCCCAAGGAAACTGGCACTTGGAAGTTGCTGCCAAAGGTAGCAACAAGTGGGAGAAAAAGTGTCACACAGGCCATCCCAGGACACTCTGATGTCAGCGGTGGGTCCCAACGTGGACCTACAGAGCCCCACCCCCCTACCACCTCACACACACAGTAGACAATGCCACCTGGACCTGCCGATCAGGTTGTGACTTTCACTTTGCTGGACAGGACGACTCTGATGGGTAACAATGTAATGCTGGCAGAGATTAGGAGGGAGATATCCGAGCAGGCCAGGCTCATGGAGGACATGAGGAAAGCCCTGGGACTCCCAAGATGCCTGACCATGTAGAGCCCCATCCCCCTTGTCTCCCTTCCCCCAATGTGTTATCTAGTATTTTAGGTAGTGTTAGGTAAGTATTTTAAGTGTTAAGTAGTGTAGTTTTAGTGTAGGCATAGGTAGTGTTAGATTTTAAGGTAGTTTTAGAATATTACAGTTGTACAGTATTTGGGGATGTTTCCTTTTTCTTTGGGTAGGGTGTTGATGTCTTTGTTGTTTAAAAAAAATTCAAAAAAATATATCTTTGTGTAGGTTAAGTGTGTAGTTAGTTTGTGTATAGCTTTATGTCTTTGTACTGTCTCATGATGTGCCTTAAGAGTGGGAGGGTGTTGATGTCTTAGATATGTTGTTGAGTGTTTTGGATTAGTTAGGGTAGAGAGTTCAGGTACTTTTTCACTTTATTATAGTTAGTTTAGAATAGTAGTAGTCAGGATTATTGGTAGTTTATATAAGTAAAAGTTTGTAATTTTATAATAAATGGTTACTAGTTTTCATTTCGGCTTGCACTTATGTCAGGGTTAATATGGTGGAGTGTGGCTTTTCACCTTGTATGCATCTCATATGATCACTGGACACTCTGTTGAATGTGTAAGTGTAGTCATGACATGTTACTTAGCAGGATGGATTGTGGCAGGATACCTTAGATGTGAGCACAGTAAACTTGCTTGGTTAACAGGTAGGCAAGTAGGATTTACGGCCTAGTCTAGGGGCAGTCCTTTGTGAAGTTATTCATCTTACGTGTGACTCACAGAGATGGACAGCACATTGTTACCCATTTACAACACTACTTAGGGACGTGGCATTGAGAGGATATTGTAGTACCTACTGTTATCCATCATGGAGATGGATGTATGCGCTCGGTACCATAGATTGCGTCATAGCCCTGCATCTCACAGGCTCCAGGCGCTGAGTTCATCTACATTGCACAGACCTTGGCACACTTGCTGCGTTGTGATAGTGTGTCAGATTCATGTGAATTATATGACCCTATGCATGGAGGCTGAACCTCCGGGCCATGCAAGTAGTAGTCTTTCTGTTGGCCCATTGGGAATTACATATGGCAGAACAGTGGGATTGATTCACATAAGTCATATGAGAGTACGTCATGAGTTTACTTTTTCCGATATTCACAACTGGCATTTAGGAGTATTACAGTTAGATGTACTGACTTCACTTTTCCTAAATGCATTTTGTGAATCATTGTAGTTGGAATGTCATGAGTTTGTCACCTTTAACGTTTTTTGTGCAAGCACACAGTTCTGCTGCACACAAAAGGTGAAATGTTGCATTTCTCCCTCTTGTGCCAGTATTGTTGCAACATCTCCCAGCTGTTACCTTTTGGCATTGGCTCATAGTGATGCCACAGTTGAAATGGTAAATGCCATCAGCCAGGATAGCTTGACTCCAGTGGCATGGAGAGCACAGGACCCACGTCTGGGCTACTCGTCCCACTCGGGGTGACAAATGCAAAAGATCTGGGCCTTAATCCATCGTTTTATTGCTCACCATGCCGTTCCAGTTTGGACCCAGGCAAATGCAAATCAGTCTTGACCCTGCGCCCAATAAGGACAGTCCAGCACGAACTGGTAGTCCAGGTTCTCCCTGGACTGGAAACAAGCATCCTAGGACCGGGTTTAGGGCGTTCAGCCCTCATCAGCCAGGCTAGCTCGACTCCAGTGGCATGGAGAGCGCGAGACCCATGTCTGGGCATACCCATCACACTCGAGGTGACAAATGCAAAAAGAACAATTGATGGACAAAATGCAGAACAATGTCGTACATTCAACCAGTACAGAGATCTGAGCCTAAATCCAAAGTTTTGTTGCTCACCATTAAATTCCAGTTTGGATCCAGCCATATGCAAATAAGTCTTGACCCTGCGCCCAATGGGAACAGTCCAGCCTGAACTGCCAGGCCAGGTCCTCCCCTGACTGGAAACAAGCATCAGAGGACGTTCGAATTTGTGATGCAGTAAGCGCAAGGTAAATAGCTAGAATTATTTATTTCCTTACCTAACTACAGCCCGCCGTGTCTCCAACTCCACTACCCCCATCCTGCCCCACCCCGCACCACAGCCCGCAGCACTACCACTGCGAGACGTCAGTGTGTACACAGGAGTGTATCTCATGGACAAGCAGGCGAACACGTTTACTGGAGATGTGGCCGGATGTCTTTATGGCCACTTTGCCTCAACAGCACGCATATAAAAATCTTCTGCACCGGTCCGCATCTCGCTGATACTAAATATGAGGATGCACTGTGTGTGTGACTGTTCATGTGCATACCACCACCAATGCCAGTAGACATGCAGCATTGTGCCCGTGTCTCTGCTTTGTGTGCAAGATTGTTTATGTGCAGTTGTGTCACCCTTGATGCACATGCACATTCTTGCACACAACTCAGACATGTTGAGGCAAGGGTGCCATTTTGACAGCCTGTCGCATCTCCAGTCAATGTGGGCCTTTGCTCTTTAACGTAGCCCTTATTTCGTGGTCTGATATGATACTTGGACTATATTTGTTTGCCTTTTCAGTGCACATTCCCAGGCCTGTGACCCCACCAATATGTGTCTGGCAATGTATTGATTGAGTAGGGTGATATGTGTCTATGCCACCAGGGCCAAGGTGATCCGGGACATAATCTGCAGTCATTGGGGGTGTGCACATCGATATATTTAATTGTGCATGAGGACCATTGGGTTCATCTCCCCCTGTCCCCCAGTCCCTGGTTGGTACTCACCCTGTTGCTGTTGTGTCCGGTCATGTTGAGCAGTATCCTGTCCCAGAACTTCAACAACCGTCTCCTCACTGATGACTTGGGAAACCTGGTTCTCCAAGGCATACAGCTCCTCGTGTGGCACTGGACTCCCACCTCCAGTCTACATTGTTGCATTTGTGTAGTCTGCAAGCTTATGTTTGGTCTTGCGCTTCGCATCATGCCAGTGCTTCTTAAAGCTGCCCACTGTCTTCCTCACCTCTCCAACAGCATTCACCTTGGCCGCGATGAACTGCAATATTGCATTTTTGGTTGTCAATGACACAGTGGAGGTGACAAAAAGTTGTTGTTGGTGTTCTGTCACCTCCCTAAAATCACGTTCTGGTTTTCCTGCTGACTGAACAGCATCTTCCTCTTCCTCTTCTCCTTGCCCTTCCCCATGGTCTCTGGCCAGTCCTCCTGGGTGTTTGTGGGGTTGTTGCCGGACTCTATGCTGGGTCCAGCTTCCTCCATGGTTTGTCTCAGATGTTTCTTCTTTTATTTCTATTTTTCTGTGTTTGGGCGGCATAGCAGGCGTTTTATAGTGATTTTTCACGCCACATGTGAATAAAGGTGCGCTGATGCTAATTAGCATGCCGTTCCTGACCGCTAATTGGCCCACTTTTTTCACATTAGGGTGACGATTGTTATCTCTGTGCCGCAAATCTTATCACAGGACATTTCACCTGGTAGGGAAAACTATCACCAGTTAGCGGCGTGTTGTGAATACGCCCCTAACACAGTGATAAGTTCCCGCAGCACATGGCGATAAGAAAATGCACGCTAACTGAGGTTAGCGATAGTTATCGCCAATTGTTGACAATATCCCCTAAGTTTAGTCAGTAACCATTGGGACTGGAGGCCGATGTCAGGTCTGCCCCCCCTCCTTACCTATGGGGACAGCAAACATTGCATATCAAAAATTGTCTAGCTTCAAACTAAAATCCATGATGTAGCGCTCAATTAATACTAAACATTACCTCCTCAGTCATGTGCAGTCCAGAGTAAGCGTTGCACACCACAAAAAAACTGCAATAAAGACCAATTACCCAAATAAATATTTGCAATACTGATGCTAAAATCTTACAATTAAAAGTGCATGGCATCTAGAGGTAGTCATCACTAAGTGACATTTTCCCTATTTAAACTCCTGTATTTATTTCCAAAGGGTACGAGATGAGAGCTATTCCACTGCGGAGAGTTCCTTTAATACAACTTCCAGAGTTCTTAACTGCCAGTTTTCAGATTCCAATATATACCTATCGGTGCATTATTCCTCCTCTTTACGTGTAATGTGAAATCCGTCCTTCCCTTTGCCAGTACTGAAGTAAAAAAAATGGCTATGCTTTTGTAACTTTGTCGTTTACATGTACAATAAAATTACACTCGTTTGATGAAATGGTAAGACAACATCCATTAGTAACGTGCTGTGTTTTCTTACATTTGAAACTTACACAAAGAAGATAGAAATTGGCTCTTTCATTAGCAAAATTCACGGGATATTACAAAAGTAAGGTTCGTATGCATCTAATTATGCAAAGCTATTTAGCAGATCAATAAATGCACACACGGTTGATTTCACTAGCGGGGGTATTTGTTTGTTCAATTATCTGTAGACAACGTTGTGTGATTGATTGCTAAATAACCTACCACTTTACGTTGTTGAAGTGCCTTAGGCAGTCAGGCGTTTTTAAGACTGGTGTTTTTAGTGTTTCTAGTAAACGTACAATATGCCACAGCAGTCACAAAGCAACAACTTCTAAAGTGCATTATTGTTTCAAGTCAAAACTACTGGCTTCAAGTGAGGACTTTTTTTTTTTAAAAAAAGCAGCCCTGTCCCTCTGCCATTTGCTGATAGACTTTGATGAATATTTCTTCACTTTAAAAAGAAATGAAAGATGCAAAGAGAATGCAATATGATGCGGCTGTCTGCCATGTTCTATCTTTTGGTTGATAATGATGCTCAGATCGCCTCTCTTTATCCCACATTCTTGGAAATCCATATCAAAACCGCTTGCTATTGGGCTCACGTATTCTTGCACTGGTAACGGCGTGGAAATGAAAAATGAACTACTACTTCTATTTTGTCTCCATTGAAAGGGAAAAGGGAAGACAGGCTACACACACATTCTCACACTCCCTCCCTGATCATTTTATGTTGGATTGCTGGCCTTTAGATGAACTCAAATTCCCTCATTACAGAACAACTGCATTTCAGAGGAGTTGCAGTCCTATGCTAGCCTTTTCAGACCCTGCGACCTGACTGGAGCAGACAGGGCCTACAAAAAGTGAGGTTAGATAGGAAAAAATATATATAGGGCCAATAGTTTTAATTATTAGTATCATTAGATACCGTAAAGGTTTCTCTCATCCCAATTATAATCTTACAGGATATGATCTATATTTTTATTATACACATGTAAAGTGGAAAAGTACCGAAGTCTGCGCCTCTGTCCATAAAAAAAAACACCCGTAGTATTGAAAAAAGAACATACGCAACAGTGGAGGAAGGTTTAAAGTAGACATACCACGAAGATGCAGGGACAGCTGAAAAGTGAACAGCATACTGGAGAATGCATATGTAATAAATTGAAGATAATTTGGAAAGGACAGGTATTAAAGAAACATTTTTACAAAAAGGGAATACATCACGTAAATCTCTGACACTCCCAACAGCCTCTCTGTTCAAACGGTTCCTTGCTCAGAAAACTGTCAGCCCATAATGAGAACTGAGGGGGATATGTCAAAGGAAGTGGCAGAGCGTGCCGTTAGCTTCCTGGGCTTAACGATGCGCTCCACCAGTTCCGAAACTCAAGCCTGCAACATATTTACAAGAATGTGGTGAAGCCTTGCATGTCCCCTTGAGATGGAGCTAAGTTTAACAACTTTGGAGCAGATTTACAAGGAACTGACGCATCTGCACAGATGTGTCAATTTCCTTGCGCCAGCACCAAATGTCCTTGCACCACCATGGATGCGCTGTATTTACAATACAGTGCTCCAAGGTGCAAGGATTAACAGGTGCGTCAGCAATTCTGATGGATCTGTTGGCCCAGAAGTGACGCATTGCTGGAGTTGCTCATGAAAGTGACGCAACTCCTGCAATCCCCCACAACAGATAGTTGAGTCCCATTCAAAATCCCTGTGTGATTCCTTACGTCTGGTCTAAGCAGGCATAGGGATTTTGAGGCATGTGAAGGCGTAGGGTGACGCAGTGAAATGTTGTAAATTTCACTACGTCAGTTCTACATGGCTTTTTGCGGCCACCCTGCATACATTATACCTGGAGCAGCTATAATGCGACGCAGGGCTTTACAACGTGACGCATTTCCCTAGATGCGTCACGTTGTAAATTTGCTGCATTGTTTGCACCTCCTTTGCGTCAAAAAAAGTGACGCAATGGCAGCTCAAGGAGGTGCAAGGGCCTTGTCAATCTGCCCCTCAGCGCCAATGCAGGCACCCTGTGTGCAAGGGAGAATTGGTTATGTGTAGGATGGTGTCCCTTCCTGCACATACACAATCCTAAAATGCCATTTTGGAACTTTCATGTGTGCTGCTTTATGCAGCACACCTGAAAGTTACAAAATGGCATTTAAAAAAAAAGGTTTGTTTATGTACAGGAAGGGAAATCTTCTTGTACATAAGTATACCATGGTATTTTGCTTTTTCCATGTGTGCTGCACAAGGCAGCACACATGGGAAAAGCAAAAACGAGGAGAAATAATGCATTTCTCCTTGTTTCACCAACTTAAGACCAGGAGTTTCCTGGTCTTAATTTTGGCGCTGCCTCCTATGTACGCCAAGTCCACTTGTTGCTGGCTCACCAAAAATCTGTTTCCCCTCTCAACGTGACTCCCCTTTTCATCATTACAGCATTGGCCTCGGCTCTAGGAGCCACCATTGCTGAATTATGTAAGCAATCTCAAATCACAGCCACCTTCCCTCAGAAATGGCACAGAATGGCACAGGGAAATTAGACAAAAAGTTAGAAATAGAAGAGATGAAGAATAGAGAATACAAGAAAAATAAAATTGAAAAGGAGGACTCAACAGAGATTGTGTGCTCTAAAGATTCATTTCTGAAGAAATTGTGATGGTTTTTCAACCATCAGCAGGAGGGAAATCCCTGCCGCGAATGTTAGTCGTTTGCCAACGTTTTGTTAAAAATAATGTGCAGAGTTCCGAATTAACAATGAAATACGTTAAATGCAAACAGTGTACACCCATACTTATAAGCCTATAACATTGAAAAAAGCACAGGTTCTTAACTTGACATAACTGTTGATGTCATGAATTAATGAGAAAATATAATATTACTAAAAGGCTTGTTTTTTCCCATTAAATGACTGGTGCACAAGATGTTCTCCTTCCTGATGCAGATGTTCCAATTTCAGAAGCTATTGTTTATGATCTAATGAATAGACACTTAGGGGCCCATTAGGATGGCGGGAGGATCGCCCCCGCCAGGCCCAGGTGGTGGCGATCCGCCCGCCATCCATGCCGGAATGACCCCCCACCATATTAGTATGGCTGGGGGGTCCGCGGCGGATGGAAAGGCCGTTTGCCGCTTTTCTGCCCCGGTCGCCTCGCGACCGGGGTGGCAAATAATTTATATGGTGGCGGTGTCTATCAGACACCACCAGCCATATTAGGATGGGCATTTGTCGCCATGGAAAGGCATGCAGAGTCTGCTTTGGGGACCCGTTGCGGGCCACCAAGGACTCCAGGGGGTGTGGGGGGCACATGAGGGGTACCTACGGTACCCCCTAGCAGTTCCATGGACAACATGGCAGGCACCGCACAGTGCCTGTCATGTTGTGCATGGAAGTGCACAGCATGCCTTCCAGCCATTGTGGCGGGCGGTGCTGAGTGCACCGCCCGCCACCATGGTAGGAATGCTGGATGCACCCGCCACTGTGGCGGGCGCATCCTAATGCCACCATCGGGAGCCCCGCCCTTATGGCGGGCGGTCCTTTTTTCCGATGGGATGGCGGGCGGGCAAAGTCCGCCCGCCATCCTATTGGGGGCCTTAATTTGTATCAGACAACTGATCATATGGTTCTCACTGCAAAAGAAGCAGATGACAGGGAGAATGTTTCATGTGAAGTAGTTTTTGGAGAACAAGCAAGGATGTGCCGCAATATTCAAGGACACATGGCTAAAATATGATTGTACTCTTGTGAGAAGATGGGAAGTAAACCTGACATCAGGAGCGTGCTGAAATCTTGGTCAATATGAGTAAGAAAGTCTATTCATTTTGCAACATAGCAAATGTGTACTTATATTAGTGAATGTTCTTAGACTAGCTGCACGCAGATATACTGAGATGTTCAATTATCCTTTTTCTTAGACTGAGAGCAACTTCTCATTGAGTTCCTTGGATTTTTTTAATGAGAAAATGTCTTGGTCTCCTGGTATTTAAGCTGAGAATACTTTCCAGCTTATTATGCTAAAGCTTCATGCTTATGCTTTATTCTCTCATCAGAAACCTACAAGGGTGTGCAAATGGACACCTTTTTCCTTCTTGCATTTAGTTTTGATTTTTTTAGAATAGGGGAGCTTCTATAAGGAACACGCTTGTTGCATTATTATCATATTGATTGCATTATTGATTAATATAATTATTTACCTCATTATCTAAGAAAGATTGATTGATTACAATTACCTTTGATGATGAGACTTTGAAAATAATACTTTAATGAAGATGACAAAATGAAAGATCTAAAATAAAACACTAAGGGGTCTATTACGATGGCGGGCGGTGGCACCACCGCTGTGCTGGCGGGCCAGAAAAAAACGCCTTTTTCCGCCCGCGAGCAGCGGTACTCACGTCTGTCATATTAGTATAGCAAAACATAGGTCATATTCTGTCCGTCGCGGAGCGCTGCGCACCGCCATCAAAGTGCCCCTGCCACCACGGCGGTGGGTGCCAATGGAGACTCACCGCCATGCGGAATGACGTCTGCCCCGCTCCACAAATTAGGATGGCTCAAACAGGCAGACGCACCGCAGCGGACACACCGCCCAACCAGAGACGGCGTAAACTCGACAGCGGAGCGAGATAGCAGAGACCCAGTCTACACCACTCGGTCATGAACGCCATAGACCTAGCTCTACAAGTGTTTCAGGTGCTGTACCTGCTACACCACTATTATCTAATGGGCCTCCGCGGACGCCACCGCAGGTACGCAATTACACAAATACAACACACAACACACGGACCGACACAGTGTCCAAAACCATAGCAGACACCCTGCTGGGGACAACAACACATCCACAAGGGCACCAACACATGACCCACCTGCCACCATGTCACCCCACTGCATCCTGGACACACATCGGCCACGAACCTGCAGCAACGTCCGGGTCCCGTCACCGCAGCGGTCAACACATACGCACAAGGCAGGGCCATTCCAAGACATGGGCAGGGCACAAAGACCACAGGGACACACCTCCCCCAACCACACATCAAAACACCTCATCAAGTCACAGGCCAGGTGCCCATCCTGTGCACCTCCATGCACAGCAACAAGCAAGCACAATACACACCCTGCACCTCACAACAAACAACCAGGGAGACAGCCACTGCAGGAGTGGCTAAAAAGGAACACACAACACCAGTGCCTCACACACTGTAGGCTGCCAATACTTGTCAGCACATACACACACAAACAAACACACACCCTGGGTGTAGCCATAAACAGAACACACGCACAGGGATGCCTGAACTGATGCCTGCCCCAAAACAACACACAAACACTACAAGAACACACACAGAACCACATCAGAAACCTAACTACCCTGTCAGCCAAACTGTGGAAAGGCAATGGGAGCACAGAAACAACAGGAGTGCACAACCTCATCACACAGGAACAAAACACACACAACATACCACAAATCACACAAGAGGAGTAGCAGTGCAGAACTACACTGCCACATGAAACCAACCACAGATGCACATGAAATCAAAAACAAACACCACAGGACATCATGGGATGCATATCAGGCAATGCCAAGGCCAAATCACACATCACTGTATGCACAACAAGCAGTGTGTACACAACAAGCAGAACAGTCACACACAGACATGACTGACACAACTCAACACACACAACACCAACCAGCTCAGCACAAACACAACAGCACACCCAGGAAGTGAAGCAATACCACAGCCAACACACATACATCCAACACAACAACAACAGATGCACCACTCTGGGACACAAGAGCAGAACCATCTTGACCAGAGCGCTAAGCAGCACACACAGCTGAAGTGCACATGAGCAATCCTCACTGATTAATAGCACAAGAACACCACACATAAACCATTGGGTCAATATCTAGAGTTGAACATATGCCCTGGCCTAAGAACTGCACCACAAAGCACAGTGTCACAAATGAAGTGATGGGGAGGCACACACACATGGAATCAAAGTTAACTCCCTTGCTTGTCAGTAGTAGACATGGAAGGGGTGTACCATACACAAAAAGAAGGAGTGCAGACCCACAATGGGTAGCCATAGGTGGCACACATAGGGGATGGCATCACACCACACATCCCATGCCACACTGGAGGGGTAAAGGCACAATGTGCATGCAATGCATGAGAAACACAACCACAATGACAGTGGGTAGTAGCAAGGCCACACAGTCCACAAAAAACACACTCAAGACACATTGATGGTCAAACAAACACAACACTGATGTGCAAGTCACACACTTTGCACACTCATAAGTGACCAAAACAACAAGGAGGAGTGACACAGAACAGCACGGAAACACCAACACACTGCACAGTGCACAACAGATGACTCACACATGTGCATACACCCATATCCACAGGGCACATCAATACAAACAACAGGGACATAACTCCTGGGTGACACATGTGTGTCTTTCACAATCCAGGGGCACACACACATCCACACCCCCTACAAAGTCACACCCTTTACACTGCACACCTCTTGACTACCCAATAGCACACATCTCATGTAGGCGGTGGGACCAGGACTAAGGGCCAACACAGGATGACCATACACATACACAGCTGGGCGCACATTAAGGAATAACACACATACATCATGACAGTGCCCAGCATGCATGCAAACATGTGCACAGCATCACAAAGTGTGCTGGCAGTGTACCCCAACCTGACATCTGAACAATGTACCCAACAATAGCAAACCACTAAAAAGATTACTGCATGCCAGGTAAAAGAGCCATCACAGATAACACTAGTATCAGTGTCTGGGCCTGAAGACCCTATCACCCCTGTATAAAAATGTAATGCGGGCAACACTATTGTCAATTTTGAAGTCACACATAGGGCATGGGGCAAAAGCAACCAAATGCACACACCGAAAGAACTTTAATCAGCAAGGACACTGACCAAACAGACAACATGAGTAACTGTCTTTATTCACATATTGCACAGATGTGTCAGTAGAACAACCGTAGACAAGAGCAAGGCACACAATGCTGATCATATGCAAGAGAATCTGCAAAGGCAAACTCCAAACAGGAAGGCCAGTGTCCAGGGAAGGTGCACAGCAAGTACATGAGAGGCTGCACAGGTTAGAGTCCAACACAGCAGAGCAACAGGGCCAGTGTCCATGGCACAGGGGAGAGTACAACACAGCAGAGCAACAGGGCCAGTGTCCATGGCAGGTGGCACAGCTAGTACATGAGAGGCTGCGCAGGTGAGAGTGCAACACAGCAGAGCAACAGGGGCAGTGTCCATGGCACAGGGGAGAGTCCAACACAGCAGAGCAACAAGGCCAGTGTCCATGGCACAGGTTAGAGTACAACACAGCAGAGCAACAGGGCCAGTGTCCAGGGCACAGGGGAGAGTACAACATAGCAGTGAATGTCAATATCAGTGGCCAGGGAGAAATGTGGAATCAGGACATGATAAGCTGCACAGTGAGTGTGTTTGACTGTACCCTTCCATGACCAGCAATACACCCTGGTGGCAAACAATGGGCAGGACTAGCACACCTATATGCGATACAGGTGTATAAGGGGGACTGCCACTCACATTTGACTGTCAGGCAGACTTGGAGTTGGCTGTGTGTCGGGGACAGCAGGAACACTTGAGTGGGGAGACAGAGCTACAGGTGATGCATGGCTATCTGTTGTCTGTGAAGCTGGAGGGCTGTTTGGACCAGGTTAAGTATGGCCGAAATTTGCGAATTTGCGGTCCGCGAATTCACGTGAAATCGATTACGCGATCCGCAGAATCCCGCAAATTGGTGCGAATTTGCGGATTTTTTGGGGGCGTGTTCGTGGGGTTTTTTGCGTATACGTGGGCCGCTTGCATCGCACCGACCGCGAAGTTACCCATGCGGTCGTACATGGGTGCAGCCATCTTGTGCGCGTTGCATATTTCCATTTCCGGGCGCAATTGGCAAGCTCGCGTTGTGTTCGGCACGCTATTACGGGTTTGCGGGTGTTTTTGCGTGCTCGCGGGGGAAATATCGCGCAAACTTACCCACGCGGTCCTCAATGGGCGCAGCCATCTTGTTTTTCATTCATTGGTATGGTTCTGGACATGCTTTCCTATCCTCTCCTAACATCTGCAATCCTTTGTTTCTTTGAACTTTTTTTAAAATCTTTTTTAGTCATTATCTATCCCTCTATTTTTCTACATCTATATTTTGTGTTTTTTTCAACTTTTCGTTACTTTTAAAGCTACTTTTTAAAACTCTTTTCTTTTCTTTACTTTTTCCCTATTCTTTCATTTTTTTTTTCTTCAGCTGTCCAGGACCATGCCAAAGGGAGCCGGGAAGAGTAAGGGAAAGGGTCCCGCACCCCGGACCCCGCACCCGGCTCCCATGCGGGCGTTTGAGGGGGGTACAAGTGGTGGCCAGGGAGATTTTCACCGTGGTGGAGGTGGCCGCCCTTATATTTTTTGTTCTGCGCCACCTCCCTAAGACCGTGGGAGCAGGAGGCAGGCCCGGTCAAGGGTATGGCCTCCGGGAGCGTCGCCAACGGTGGGATAAGGTGTGCCGGGCCATGCGGAGAGAGTCGGGGGTCCGGTGCACCTACGACCAAGCGACGCACCGGTGGGCCGACGTCCTCGACCGGAAGCAGGACCTGCTCCACCTGCTAGGCGTGGAGATCCCTGGCCTTGGTGAGTAGCTATTTAATAACTACTTTGTATTCTTCTGCTATGTGTTATATTGCTAATATATGTTTTTCCCGAAGAGCAAGAATGCTACCTATTCGATTACATTTCAGGTAAAATAGTGTTTAAATAGCTTCTATGATTACAGGAGCTCGCCTCCTCAGTGGCGTTTCTACTATGCTTACTTGTTTGCAACTTTGTGCTCATTTGGCCTGAATATGTATGAGTGTAGTACTTTACAGAACTGCGTAATGCTAGAGAGACTAGAGACTCAAGTCTAGTCCTTCCTTTGTACTCCTGCTGCCACTAAGAAAAAGAGATAGTGATGGATTGATAGGTTGAGTTTATTATGACTTTTTATTAGTAGTAGGACATTTTTTAGTGCTCTGCAGTCATGATGACGGACTGTGTCTGTCACGTTGTGTGCTCCTGAGTGGTGGCAGTTGTAGTAGAACCTTTTTGTTGTTGGTTTAGTTAGTGATTTACATAACTTTCCAAGTAGACGGTCTGCAAATCCAGCAATACTGTACTAGTATCCTCCTAGTTGACCAGATCAGATAGGCCAATACATGTAGTGCAATTGTTGCTAATTTGTTTCCCCAAGATAATTTTAGATTGTGGTTAAAGAAATCAAACATTTCCAAAAAACAATCATCCATGTTTGTGTTTATTTCATGATCATCAGCACCTCCCAGGGGCAAGGCAGCAACATCCCAGACTCCGGCGGAACAGAGTGGGCAGGAACGGTCCTCTGCAGGCTCTTCTGCTGGCCCCAGTAAGTTGTTCTGTTGGTAATATAATTATACTTCCCTAACTTTTACAGATTCTATTCAATCCAAACTGTTTCCTAATTCTATTGTTTACAAAATAGTATTTGATCTTCTTGTAGACTGTTTCTACATTCTTATCCTGCCTCTACTATCACTCTCTGTGCTAGTACTATTTACTATTATTATGAGTCGGTCTGTGTAGGTAGCTAAGCTTGCCCAGTCGGCAAACAGTGTTAAACAAAACTTTGATCTAGCAATAGCTCTAGAGGCACTCAGTGCAGTCCTCTGGGTTGCCCTTGCTGTCTATTCCAGTCTTCTTAATGTTAGTGCTTTGACAATTCCCAACAACAAAATGTCAATGTCCACCATGAATAAGCTAGTAGTTGGCTTTTTGATTTGATAGTAGCACATACCATACCGCTAGTGTATCAAGGACTATTATGCACATACAGAAGCATGGGCAAGAAAAATAGGACATTGTTGATGATAGGTGCAATTCGACATTCCACATACCTCAGTCAGAAGTAACTGTGTGGGACTCGGGAGCCCTCACCTTGTTGGAACTTCAAGTCCTCCTGGTGGTGATGAGGAGTAGTTGGTTCTGTCTGTAATTATAAAAATGTTGCACATTAAAGAGCAAGCATTCATCAGTTGTGCCAAAAAGAGTTGCATGTTATGGCTAAGCATATAAGTTAACACCCTCCCCAAAACCGTGACTTCTTTTCAGTCCCAATAATTAAAAATTGTTTAACATTTTCTCTTCCACTATGAGACGAAGTAGGGGGTGGTGTATGGCATCTAAAAATATGACATGTTTTTCTAAGCGTCACAACATCGGATGCAGCACTTGCCACCACCAGTGCCGGGGCCAGCAGTGCGGAGGGGTCCACTCAAGCGGCGGATGCGGCGCCGCCACCAGGAGGAGCTGAGGGGGATGGCTCAGCAGTGGTGGATGGTGGTAAGTTATTATTATACTCCTTACTTATTGACATTTTAGAGTAGGTTCGCAAAGGAGTGTATGATGTACTGTACAGTAGACAGTACACTACTACAAGTACACTGTACTGTTAAGAAGAGTTACTTATTTAGAACTACATTTTTTTAGCCAATCGCGGAGAAGACAGTCACCCTTGACTTAGCAATAGCATTAGCGGCGGTAATTCTCGAGTAAGCAATGGACCCCTCTATTTGACTTCAAATCAGCTGGTAAACTTTTATCGGGAAGCCAAGTCATATCAGATGAACTTGAGGGATGTGATGAACGAAAAGGGAAAGAACTTAGGGTCAATGGAAGGACGAGTGAGTTGTAACATTTATGACTAAAGAGTGATACATGTTTTTGAATGCAGGCAGAGGTGGCTGATAGGAAGGAATCAGATGCATGGCTGCTTGAAGCAAGGATGGTTGGAGGAGAAAGAAAAAATGACTGGCAGTGTGGGTCAATCAGAAAATTCATGCATGGTGTGGATTGCAATATATCATTTTGGTGAAACTCAAATGCAAGTCAAGACGGTGGTATACCAAATAAAATGAAAAGAGTGTTATTTGGTTGTTGAGAAAAAGTAAAGTTGAGACTTTAAGAAGAATGATAGACGTTGACTTTGGAAGCCTGGATGGTATCTTCTTCCTCATACATAGCAGAGGAGTATGTAGAGCAGACGCTCAGTGCAAGAAGGGTATTGTCCGTGCCAGAGTAGCAAAGCAGAGGAAATCGACATACTACAAGTTGTGATTGTTCAGAAACTCTCCCTTGCCCAAAGTAACAGTACAGTAGTTTACTTTGCAAGCACAGCATATATTGTGTATGTATTGTATAGTTGACGATTATATCAAGTCAAGTAAGTCCCTTCCTCCAGCAATTATGGTTACCACACTCACTCCCTATGTTTATAGTTTTCTTTCTGCTGTGTTAATCATGGGTGGACTATCGCTGTTATTCACTCAATCTATCACAACAAAGCACCTAAAGTCATCCATCATATAAGCAAAGAGATCATGGAATCCGCTGGATACATGATCAGAAATGAATAATCTTCATTTTCCTTTTGTAGTACTGAAAGCCCAGGGGAGGCAGTGCGAAATATAAATTACATTGAGCAGTAGCCCTTGATGTAACCGATTATGGCCAGTGCCACCCCTATACAAAAGTAAGAGCTTCCCTATCTCCACCTGCATGTACTGCTTAAAGTAATGCATGCAAGTCTGCGTTATCATGGCTTGTGTCTCAATTTCTTGGGTGCAAGCTGACTGAGCTGGCATTATGCCGGTTACCACAAGTTCACGTACAAGTAATTTCTTTAGCAAAACTAGAGAAAAAAAGAAGAATACTGGTGTACTCTCTGACTCTCTGACTATGTATTGAGTCCATAGTGCTGCCTGGTAGTAGAATTCCTGAAACTCCCACTGTTACAGGCCTACAAAGATGGCGGAAAGATACATGCCAAAATGTTATACTGTGCTTGCAAATTGCTAGTGTTACTGTGAGACAACTTTCTGTTGAATTATTTTGTCTTATTGTATTGGTTACATTATTTTTTTGTCTTTCTTTATATAGATGCTCCCAAAAAGCTCACCAGAAGGGAGATGGCTGTCCAGGCCAGGGCCCGGAAGATGGAGGCCATTCGGGTGGAATATTCCTGGCTGTGGGCTCGGGAACAGGAGGAGGGGGGTCAACAACCTCCTCCAGCACTGCCCCCGTTTCCACCAGCCAGCAGCCTCCATCAGGACGCCGTGCTTGGACATCCCCCTGCTGCCTCTCAGCTGCAAGAAAAACCAGCAGTTGGCCCCCCCAGAGCCTGGAAGCCATGTATGCGCTGCCTAAGCCTAAGAGTGGACTACCTGGAGCGCAAGGTGGACGACCTTGAAAAACAGCTCCGGGACCTCCGCAAGGAGCGTCGGGACCGCCTGTCCAGGCACCACCGGAAGTGACTATGTCCCTTGCCCCTTTTTTAAAGACTGTTGGGGGGTGGGAATCGGGAGTTGGGGATTATTTGGACTACTGGACTATTTGAAATGGACAATTGTTTGGGGTAGGGAGGGGTGGGACTAGTTTATTTTTGTTAGGGGAAATATATCATTATTCATTTTACATACTTCAACATAGTGTACGTGTTGATCTTATTTTGTGGGGTGGTGGGCGGGGTTATTGCACGTTTGGTTTCCTCAAACTTACCAGCATGAATTATCTAAAACGTCCCAAAATTTTCAAAAGTGCCACTGACAGAGTAAGTGAATTCAATTGGCCTACTAGTACTTTACTAGTACTACTGTCAGTCTCTCATCCGAGTCCTAGCCCATTATTCTACCTCCCCAAAATGCTTATCTTACCTGTGATTCATGTTTGAGAACAGAGCTAGGCACAGCGCTGGATGCATGGCAAATGGTGATTATGCCATCTCGGACCGAAATTCTGTTGTTGTGGTGTTAGTAGGAGTGGTACCATACTAGCAGTAGCAGCATATGAAAAACAAAGTAAAAAAATTAGACATTGAGTGGCCTGAGAGTAGTTTCAGAAGGAACAGTAACCTAAGCAATGCTGAAGATAAGTATGGGGAAAAAAGAATTGCATGGATGATTATGGCTACAACAAGAACAGTGACACAGCAGCGTAACAACAAGTCTTCTTGACATATAGGAGGATGATGTTGACGATGGATCCAATTGATGGGGGGCATGAAATTCAGAATTTATTTTAAAATACTCATTGTTGTTTTTTTTACCTGAATTACAATATCCTAGGATTCATCTAGCTGCCTTAAAATTAATTTGAGGAGGTTGATTGCACCATATCCTCCCCTGCAAGTGTGTGGAATTCTTGTTGTAATTTATGCACACCTCAATGAAAACCACACAGCCCGGGGGAAGAGGGTTAGGGTTTGAAACTTGGATGGGAATGGGGTTTGTGGGGAAAGTTTTGTGGAGAGAGGAAAAAAAACACAGCATGGACAAACAACAAATGAAGATAAACAAATCTTTGGATACAAAGCTATCCATAAATCTTTTAAGGGACATAAAGGAAGTGCATGCACTACTGCATGTATGAAGTTGTTTGCTAAATGGATAGGTTACTGAAAAGTAAGTAGTACTTTCTACAATGTACTAACTATGAAGAAACAATGTGACAGTACAGGGCTGCAGTAATTACGCAATTTCACTTGCCTATCTGCCCTCAGAGACAAGAACCACTTAGTACATTAAATTAGTTTAAAAAATAGCAAAGACAAAAGTATACAATGGCTGGAGGGATGAATTGAAGCAGAGAGCAAACAAATGCACAGAGTCACACTCATAGAAGTTCAGAGCAATAACATTACTTAAAAGATAAGTAGAAATGAAGATGGATACTGTAACTGTATGTTGTTGTAGTTGTCCTGTTGATTTTGGGAAGTTGCATGCATCCAGCCATTCCTCTTTTTTGCGGTACTCCTCCATTCCATCTGACGCTCCGTCGATCAATGTTGGGGACCAGAAGACACCTTTTCCACTGCCTGCCTGGCGGATGCTGAATTGCGGGTCACTAATTGTAAGCCTGAGTTCATCCTTTTTGACATTGCACAGGGTGAAAGCCGGCCTGTAATTGTTGATGGAAAAACAGGAAGTGATATTAAAACACCACGGAGAAAAAAATATAAAGTACGCTGCGTAATGTAAAAATAACACTTTCAGTTTCAGAGTCGACCGTATTACAATACATACAAGCATCATTTTGAAAGTGCGTACTCTGAGTCTCCTTTTCGAGGATAAATAAGTGTGGGTGAAATTTGCGGATCTTTCCCCTCAAGCTAGGTGTAAAGTGTAAACTGCGACTTTAGAACAAAATTAGACCTTCCCAGCAGTGCTCCCAGACCCCTCAACCCACCCCCAAACATCTAGACCCCCATAAACATGCGATACAGCTAGGCCTAACTTTCAACTGTGTCAAAACGCTCTCTGCAACTAGGGCTAGGCCCAAACCCCCCTTTTCCACCATGGATTTTCTTCAAACCACTTGTATCCGATATTAGACCTTCCCAGCAGTGCCCACAGACCCCTCAACCCACCTCCAAATATCTACAACCCCCCCAGCAGCCCCCTAAAAACATGCAATACTACTACTAGGCCTAACTTTCAACCGTGCCAAAATGCTCTCTGCAACTAGGGCTAGGCCCAAACCCCCCTTTTCCACCATGGATTTTCTCAAAACCACTTGCATCCGATATTAGACCTTCCCAGCATTGCCCCCAGACCCCTCAACCCACCCGCAAAAAAGTAGAGCACCCCCAAAAAGGGCAAAAGCAAAAATGGAAAGTGTGACATTTAGAAAATTTGAGCCTACCTCAAAAATCACTCCAAAAGCGCTCTGCAGCTAGGCCCTAACTCCCCTTTTCCACCATGGATTTTCTTCAAACCACTTGCAATCAAAATTATACTTTCCCAGCATTGCTCCCAGACCCCCAAACCCACCCCCAAAAACCTAGAACCCCCTCAAACAGCCCCCCAAAAACACGCAATACTGCTAGGCCTCAGTTTGAATCGTGCCAAAACGCTGTCTGCAACTAGGCCCAAACACCCCTTTTCCACCATGGATTTTCTTGAAACCACTTGCAATCAAAATTATACCTTCCCAGCAGTGCTCCCAGACCCCCCGACCCACCTCCACAAATCTAGAGTGGTGTGGCTCACTGGTTAGAGGCGGCAGACCCGGAAGCAGAGGACGGCCCGGGACAAGGGTTCAATTCCCGATGTGGCAGGGTCGTGGACCAGGGTCAGCGGACTCGATTTTTCTCGACTTGGTCCCTACTCTAACCAGGGATCACACTCGGCAATTCTGGGCATTAGCTTGCCTCATCTCCACAACGGCCCCCCACATACGCCGGGGATGCCTGGTTTCACTTTGGAGATACCCAGTAGGGACCATCTCACAGGGAAAGCCAGGACGGGTTCCCCAGCGGTCTACAGTGTGGAGATACCCCATGTGGGGTGATTCATGAGCTTTACAAGACATCATTACATTACATTACATAGAACACCCCCAAACAGCCCCCCAAAAACATGCAATACTGGTATATCCAAAACATGGCAAATTGCGCTGTTCACATAAAATTGCTGTTTTCAGCACTTCCACCACTTCAATCCTCTTGAAACTTACCTGGACACTTGTTCCAGCGATTCCCAAGAATCTCAGAAAGGCAGAACAAAATCGAACCACTGCGCTCTTTGAAGAAGAAGAAGAAGAAGAAGAAGGTCTTCGCCTAGTTTTCACTTTTCACCCAAACACAAGCGCCCGCAAAACACCAAAAAAAGCCCAAATTCTGCCAATTCTGGACCTAAGAACGCCAAACCCCCCTAAAACCTTGCCAACATCATTATGAACGAGCCTGCATTGGGCCCTGAGCCCTAGACTCAGCGGAAACCCTACCAACTTAAACCCAAAAACCATAGTACATCGCACTGAACCCTAAACCCTAGATATGCTTTGTCTATCTGTGTCAAAGAACCTAGGTATGCTACATCAGGATGCTTCACTTAGTAGTGCCTGCCTTGACCATCTGCATGGCCCTGCCGCAAGCATGGGCCAAAAATCTGTTCCGCTCAAGAATTTGCAAATTTTCTGTAATTTCGCGAGATTTGCCAAAAACCAGAAAACAGCAAATTTTGCAAACATAACGGATGTTTGGCCCAAGCTTGAGGCAGGGCCATGCAGACGGTCAAGGCAGGCACCACTGAGTGAAGCAACCTGATGTAGCATAGCTAGGCTCTTTGTAAGACAGACAAAGCATATCTAATTGTATGCAGCAAGCCACATAGCCCCAATTTTACATGAACTGCTGTCTTGAGTGGAGTGGACTTTGCCTGGCATAACAACAACAGTACACTGCCTCGCCTTCGATGACTACAACCACGAATAGGCAGACATGTAGTTCTGCTGTAGTAGTTGTTGTAGACTGGTTTACCTGTTTGCCACTCACGAATTGGCCATAGTTCTTCCGTAAACCGACGCTGATGATCCATCCATCCCAGTGAGTGACTGCAAAGAAAAAAGATATATTATTTAATCAATCATCATGGTATATTGGTAAGTAAGTCCACTCCAAGGAAATTTTGCATATTGGAAAATGCAACACAGTGGCCCCTGAAGTTGAAGAACAATTTGAATTAAACAAGGTAAAAAAAAAGCAGAGTAGAAGACATGAGTTACAATTGCTGTGTAAAAGATTAAATAATAACTAAGACAAGACATATGATTCATTTCATGCACAAAAAACAAACAGTGATTGGTTTCATCAGAGCCAGACAGCCATTGCTGTCCACTGCATGCCATCTTCGCATTATTCATTACCTGTTCTACTTTTTGTCTGCATCTTCTTCGGAAAATGAGGGCCCACAGGGCAGCCTTTCCTGTCAATTTCAGAAGTAACTCTATCAGCAATCAGCAAGCATGTAGTCAGTCAGTATTTCAGTCCCACTTGAGGGGACTCGTCTACGTAGACAAAGTTTCTTTATTCTTCGTAATCCATTCATCTGCCTTGAGGGAAATGGATAGGGGAGTCTGGAGGAGGAGGATAGAGGAGCATGATTGAATTGTGAACTTGTGAACCTCAGGAATGCAGACTGCGGCACCTTCAAATCAATAAGGAAAATAAGATGAAGACAGTGCTGCTGAAGGAATTGTTGTGATTAGGTGATTAGAGTTTTGTTGTGGTAAAAGTTGCAAAACAAAGAAAGACACACAGGAATAAAAGTGAATAAGGATGAAAAAAAAGGAAGTAATTTTCAGGCCTCGGTGTCAGGGAAGTAGAGCTCATCCTCAAACTCTATGAATTGAGACGGGAGTAGGTAAGCTAACAGAGAAGAACTTCCGTCACCTAAGTCGGTGTCCTCTTCTTCCTGCGTGCATTCACGTATTTTGTAATCTGGTGGTATGAAGTGCTGATTCATCTTGATTAGTGTTAACCTCTCCACATTTTTGGGCAAGAGGCGAGTCCTTTTTGAAGTTACAATGGCACCAGCAGCACTGCAAACAGGTTCAGAAGACACGCTTGCGAGTGGGCAAGACATTAATTTAGAGCCAAGTTGGTGATCAGTGGCCATAGAGCCCTTTTCCTATACCAATACAGGAATGGGTTCTGATTAACAAAGACCTCTGTTGGGTCATCCCGAAAGGCTGCACCATCCACTCAAGGTTCTCCACGGTTGCTTCACTTTGCGTACCATCTGTGGCCTTTGCAGCACTGGAACGAGCAAACCCTTGATGAGTTAGCCAATCCGTTTCCCACAATATTATGGCAGGGCCTGGTGCAGGTGAGGATGATGATACGGTTGCTGGTGTCATTAACGGCTGTGAGGGAAAGTGACTCCCTTTGGCCACAGATTAGGAAGTGGAACTTGACGCCGGTTGGCCTGCTGATTCAGTTGTACTTCTGCCGGCTCCTTGAATTCTCTGCCGCTCTTTTTCGAACCGAGTGGCTGACACAGCTAGCCAATGTTTGTACTTTGAAACATCTGCTTCATCAAAAGGAATGAATGCTTTGCTAGCCACTGCCTTTTTGAACCGTGGATCCAGAATAGTGGCTCAAATGTTGTTCTGTATGTATGTTTTTAAGCCTTTCATTGACAACTAGGCGGCTTAGTAACCTCTCTGCCAACTGATATGCGTCTTGCTTTTCAGCATTATCTCGGAACGTTGAAGACACCGCCTTCAGTTGGTGCTCTAGCATGCGCAACAATGGGATAGCTTTGCCCAAAGAACAGTCCTCCCTGCTGACTTCCCGCATGAAGACCTCAAAAGGACGAAGCATGACTGTCAGGCTTGCAACTAGCTTCCATTCCTCCAACTCTAGCCTCATGTCTTTCATAGAAGAACCCAGTTCATAGACATAATCATTTATTACCCCCCACTGCTCAGACAGACGCTCAAGCATGTAAAAGGTTGAGTTCCAACGTGTTGCCACTCCTGGATGAGTCCTTTGACTGGCAGTCTACGTTCATGTTGAATGCTCCTCAGCTCCTTCCGGGCCTTAAAAGAATGGCTGAAATGTGTGCAGATTCTTCAGCAGGTGGTGAGTAACTTGCTGACTGTGTTTTCTTTTTAAAGAAATCTTGCACCACGATGTTAATACTGTGCACCAAACATGGCACTCTGAAATAGTCACCTTGCTGCATGGCCTTAACTATATTACTTCCATTATCCGTGGAAACATAACCAACTATGCGATTTCTTGGATGCAGCCATTCATAGACCTTCCTATTAAACTCCTCCAAAAGGTTAGGTGCAGTATGAGTTTTCTCCATGGCAAACATGGCTACTGTTGCATGTTTACGAACAGCTTGAAAAATTGTCGCAGGGTCAACACCTGCAGACATCTTTTCTCTAACCCCTGCAAAAGAGACCCAGTGTGCAGTGATGCACATGTAAACAAGGGCATGGCAACAGGTCTAGATGTCTGTTGACAGGTGGATAGTGTGAACAGCACTCTTCTGCAAAGCTGCTCCAATCACCTCCAGCACATCTTGATGTAGTGCTGGAACCGCAACTCTGGCAAAATAGGACTGGCCAGAAACCTTCCATTTAGGGCAAACTGTTGCCACAAATTCTAGAAAACCCACCCCTTCCACGAAAGGGGTGGGTGTCATCCGCTGACTGTACACTACACAATTGAAACAACTTCACTGTTCTTGTTAAATGCAATACTGGGTGTTATTACATGGTGCAGAGGAACATCAATTAATCATACATGTCAGGTATCGATGTATTACATGCAATTGGTGCAGTGTGTAGTGATGCAGGTCTCACAACCACAAACAGCCAGACCAGTGAAGATGGTTACCTACCTTTGATGAACAATGCAATGGCTTCCATGTGCTCCTGGGTGGTGGTGGGGGAGACCTCCATCTTACTGGGGAGTAGGACAGGGGGCATAGTGGGAGTAGGAGGGCAGGTATCCCTCCCAGAAACAGACCTCCCAAGCAAGATGGCTACCTACCTGTAAGTTTGTTTGATGAACAATGCAATGGCTTCCATCTGCTCCTGGGTGGTGTGGGTGGAGGCCTCCATCTTACTGGGGTGTGGGACGGGGTGCATGGTGGGAGTCGTGGTACAGGCCTCCCACCCCCAAAAAGGCCTTACAAGCAAGATGGCTACCTACCTGTTAGGTGAGGGAGAACAGTGCAATGGCTGACACATGCTTATGGGTTGGGGAGGCCTCTATCCTGCTCAGGTGTGGGGCAGGGGGCATGGTGGGAGTGGTAGTGCAGGCCTCCCACCCCAAAACAGTCCTCACAAGCAAGATGGCTAGCTATGTGTTAGGTGAGGGAGAACAGTGCTATGGCTGACACATGCTCCTGGGTGGGGGAGGCCTCCATGCTGCTGGAGTGTGGAACGGGGGGCATGGAGGGATTTGTGGTACAGGCCTCCCACCCCCAAAAAAGCCTCCCAAACAAGATGGCTACCTACCTGTCAGGTGAGGGAGAACAGTGCAATGGTTGACACATGCTCCTGGGTTGGGGGAGGCCTCTATCCTGCTCAGATGTGGGACAGGGTGCATGGTTGGAGTCATGGTACAGGCCTCCCACCCCCCAAACAAGCCTCCCAAACAAGATGGCTACCTACCTGTTAGGTGAGGGAGAACAGTGCAATGGCTGACACACACTACTGGGTGGGGGAGGCCTCTATCCTGCTCAGGTGTGAGACAGGGGGCATGGTGGGAGTGGTAGTACAGGCCTCCCACCCCCAAACAGGCCTCACAAGCATGATGGCTAGCTACCTGTTAGGTGAGGGTAAACAGTGCAATGGCTGACACATGCCCCTGGGTGTTGGAGGCTTCTATCCTGCTCAGGTGTGGGACAGGGTGCATAGTGGCAGTCGTGGTACAGGCCTCCCACCCCCAAACTAGCCTCCCAAACAAGATGGCTGCCTACCTGTTAGGTGAGGGAGAACAGTGCAATGGCTGACACATGCTTCTGGGTGGGGGAGGCCTCTATCCTGCTCAGGTGTAGGACAGGGTGCATGGTGGGAGTGGTAGTGCAGGCCTCCCACCCCCAAACAGGCCTCACAAGCATGATGGCTAGCTACCTGTTAGGTGAGGGTGAACAGTGCAATGGCTGACACATGCTCCTGGGTGGGGGAGGCCTCTATCCTGCTCAGGTGTGGGACAGGGTGCATGGTGGGAGTGGTAGTGCAGGCCTCCCACCCCCAAACAGGCCTCACAAGCAAGATGGCTAGCTACCTGTTAGGTGAGGGTGAATAATGCAATGGTGTTTGGGTTGTGCAAGGAAGTACCTATCAGTGTGTTGGCTGCCATTTGTTTGTACTTACCAGCCTCCATTCCCCCAGATACTCCTGTGAGACTCTCTGGATGCAGTATGGCAATCACCTTCTACTCCCATGGTGTGAATATTTTCTGTGGGATGTGAGGGCCACTGCCAGTCCGGTTAGCCAGTTCCCAGTTCTTGCTCCTCCTCTCCTTGACAACCCACCTTCAGATCATACAACCGCTACATGATCTCCTTCTTGGATCGCGGGGTGGTCCCTACTCCATTGACCCTTTGGACTAGCATTTCCCACATGTGTGTCCTTGTGGCTAATGGTGTCTGTTGGACCAGGCTACCAAACAGTTGTGGTTCCACTCTCACTATCTCATTGACCATGACTGTCAACTCACCCTCTGTGAATTTTTTTAGCATTTTCTGTGCTGCCATGGTAAGTGGTGTTTGCAGTGTTTATGGGTGCAGGGGTTTATGTTATGGGTGTTGTGTTGATGTGTAAGGCGTGTTGTGTGCTGGGGGATTGTTGGTGCTGGTGTGATGGTGGTAGTGATGGTGGTAGTGGTGGTGTTGGTGGGGTGTGTGTTGTGTTTTGCCTCTCCTGTCAGATGTGGTGTATGCCCTTCTCTTCTGGAGTGTTGCAAAGGATTGTGGTCAGTAAAGGGGCTGGTTTTATACTCAGCTATGTGGGTGTGTCCAAATGGGCTTTTGCTGTGAGGTGTCTTGTGGGTGTTGTCCTGGGAATTGTATTTCATTTTTGCTCATTTGTTTTATCATTGGTATGTGTTTTGTGTATTTGTAGGGCATACCTACTTTGATTGTGCTCAGTTAGGCATTGTTGCGGTGTTTTGGCATTGTCCGCCATTTTTTTCATGATCCGTCTGCTGCGGTGTCTACTCTGCAGCTCTTCCGCTGTCACTCCCATTCACTCCTGTGTGCAACCACGGCAGTCGGAAACTGTGGATCGTACCGCGGGACCATTGGAAAAATCCTAATTTCCTGTGTGGTGTCTCCGCTTTGCTAGTGGCGGGTTGTAGCTTTTCCGCTTCTTTTCCAACCGCTGCGGTCGGTTTTTAGCCCGCTACCGCCGCATTCAGTCTTTTTTGGCGGTTGATCCTAATTTGACTGCTGGTTTGTCCGCAGTCCCGGCGGACGGTTGTTTTCCGCCTCCATGGCGGTCGGGGTGATTTTCCGCCCGCTATCCTAATGGGGCCCTAAATCTCTTTATTCACTGAATTAGGAGAAATTCTAATTTATAACATTTTATATAAATGACAGCATCTTTTTCGACATTAAAGATCCATTGACCTGTAGTGTGGAGGTTATCATTGATGAGTATGAGAGAGAGAAACCCTGTGATCCAACAGTACAGACAGATATTCCACTCCACAGAATGCACCCAAGTAATGCTTGTGTGGTGAAATCTCAAGTGAGGATGTGTCCCCACGATAGCTCATCGCACTACTGGTGTATAGAGTCTTTACCTTCGATTAAATTACCTAGTTGTGTGATATTTAATTTCAACAATAATGAATCAACCTGACTGACTGTAGATGTTTTTTCTTGGCTGTACGTCAAAAATATAGAAATGAAAGAAAGAGATAGTTAAACCTTTTTTGTTAAAAAAATCTCATTCTGTTTGAATTCCAGTTTGCATAATAATAAATGCAAGCAAGCAGGGCTGGACTGGGAACCAAAACCGGGCCCGGCAAAGTGCTATGCTGCATAAATGGCCCTGTAACAAAAACAGCCCACAGGGGCCCTAAACCGGCCCACAACATTGCGGCGCACCGTGGGATTTTCCGGTGCCTGCAGTGGCCAGTCCGGCCCTGCAAGCAAGTTAGTACAGTGGCACACATCAACATTTCACAAGCTGAAGAATTAATGTGAATAGTGTTAATCATATGAGTGGCAAAGAGGGTTGTAAAATAAGATTTAAAATTACAATCCAGTTAGACCACATACCAGGACTAAAAGGAAACCCTTAAAACATAGCAGACGATGTAAGATTCAGTGCAATTTTGAGAGCCAGGGAGAGAGAAAGAAAATGGCAAACGTAAAACTTTATTTAGTTAGAACCTCTTTATTATGGGCTGTTCAATTATTCCATTACTGGAAAATGTGTTTTTAAATCATTCTATACTCTTGTTTTATAGGGGATGGAATAGTGCATTTCGCTTTAATTCATTACGTATTCAACACTGTTAGTGGTCTATTTTTGTCAGACTTACTTTCCCCAAATTATTCGAGATTGCTTTCTTAGAAAACCAATCAAGGTTTAAGATGAATTCTTCGTTAGCGTAGAAATGGTTTCAAAGCAGGAAGAATTCAAACGACTCTGTGTGCTGCATATACATCCCACTCTACAGTATTTGTAAAAACAGCATACTAGTTTATTAAATAATAGTGTTTTGTCACATTGATTTGAAATGTATATATATTTTTATTTATTTATTTATTTATTTATTGACATTTGTAGAGCGCGGCGAATACCCATGGGCGTCTCGGCGCTAGTTAAGGGATGGATCAGCAACTGGGGTAAAGAAGATATACAAGGCTATTGGTCAAATAACCACGTCTTTAGCTGTTTGCGGAATGTGAACAGGGAGGGACTTGCTCGGATATGTGCAGGAAGGGTGTTCCAGAGTCTAGGGGCGGCAACCAGGAAACGCCTGTCGCCCCAGGTGACTGTTCTAGTGCAAGGCACAGCCAAGAAGTTCTGAATAGAGGAACGAAGAGATCGGGTTGGGACATGATGGAGAAGATTCTGTTTGAGAAAGTGGGGACCTTGATTATTGAGTGACTTGTAAACAATACACAGCGATTTGAATTTGATACGGCTGCGTATCGGGAGCCAATGGAGATCCCTAATGATGTTTGTAACTGGTGCGAACTTGGGGATCCCAGCCAGCATTCGTGCGGCTGCATTTTGGATTGACTGCATCTTATTTGTCACCCGGACTTGGGCATTTAAGAATAGAGCGTTACAATAGTCCAAGGAGGACAGGACTAGTGAGCTGACCAGTGTTTTCCCGGCCGTGTTCGGTAGGAAAGGTAGTATTTTCCTAATCATTCTCAATTTCATATGAGCTGAAGCCGCAGTTTTATTCGCATGTGCCATAAAATTGAGGCCAGCATCGAAGATGACGCCTAGATTTCTCACTTTGCTGGCTGGACTCGGCGGGGGACCGAATAATTAGCTATGTAATAATACTTCACTTCTGGACACTGTGCATCGATTTCAAAGTTTAGAAACTCTCTTCTACTCATTGGTTATTCTGTTTCCAACCAGATACCAACCCCTTCAAATGTTTCAGGGCTTAGATTGTCCAGTGCCTAGCACATTAAAGAAGAAAAGGCTGTCATCCAATAGACATTAAAAAATCGTTATGGCCATGCATAAAGTAGTCCCAAAGCAGTGGTCAATCAAGGCAAAACCAATTCATTGGTGCTCACTGCTCCATTTATGCGACTACAATACTTCCACAAAAATGTATCGGACAAAAACGAAGTGATTACAACACATTATACAATGTGAAAAGATACACGCTATTGCAATTATTAGACATATAAGGGTTTAAAGCTTATAAAGGGTTTTAGAGTTCAGGCACAGGTAGTTGAAAGAAATTGGGTTGTTAGTTAAGTTGACTAAGTACCCAACTGAAGTGATACCCTTTTCAGGTTGAACCCTCAGAGTCAATAAATTAACCTTAGCTCAAGGCCGTGGAAGCTATGGTACAGAGCAGGCAGGCTTAACTTAAAAGCAATGTGTAAAGTATTGTAGTAGTGCCAAAACTGTAATAAAGTCAAAACACAATGAAGAAAAATCCCAAATCAAACTAGAAAACTAGAGTACATTTTTATAAATAAAAAAAACATCAAAATGATAACAATCTAATGAGGGAATCCAGAGTAATACATTTTTAAAGTTTAAGGTCCATAACAGTGCTAAAAAGTGCTAAGCGCCACTTGCAGTCATCTGGTTATGCTTGACCAGAAACTAGGAGCACGTTGAGGCAATTCACAATGGAGCTTGGGTTGAAGTTTTACCTTCTGACTTAAATTCTATGATTGAATTCGGAAAACCTCAGCAGGGCAGGTCTCCGTGAAGCCACTTCCTTTTGATGGGAAAGGTTCGAGCAGTAGAAATTGAAATTTTGTGGCCACAAAAGTTCCCATACTGGCCAGATATATTTGACACCCCTGCCAGTTGAAAATTTCTACTTTTGAACTTAGTTACTTTTTTGAAGCCCAGATTCTTCCAATGAAGCAAGGCAGCAGGCTGTCGCCAAAGAGGGCTCCATGAGCCTGGAGGACTTCACTGCAAGGCCATGATAAATCAGATTTGCTGCTGTGGAAAAGCTCAGAGTGAGATTAACCAGTATCTCTAACTCAGAGGCAATGCAACTGAGTAGGTTTGGCTTGTCAGTTTGTTCCTGGTCATACAGAGGTCTTTGGAGCCAAGAAGTGTCTTAGTCCCAGTGCTCGGCCTGGCGCTCTCTACAGGTTAACCCTCAAATGTTTTGTCTCAACCCTCCGATTCTTCTGAATTTGTTTTTGTTGGCCTTAGCACTTGAAGGCACTTCAACAATACTAACCAGTGCTAAAGTGCTTGTGCTTAACGCAGAGAACATTGTAAAATTGGCTTATACTTGATTGGCATATTTAATTGACTTATAATTCTCTAGTAAAGTGATAAACAATATACCCATGGCCTGTTAAATAAATGCAACTATTGTGCCTGTGGTACTTATGTTTCTGGCCACTAAGCTGCCCCTCAGAATATGCACCAGGAGGGGTGTGGCCTGCAGCCAAGGAAGATGGCCACACACTAGGAGAGCAGCGCAGCAAATCCTGTCTTTACACCCCTAATACGGCATAATGCGAAGGTTTTGGTGGCACCTACCGCCGTCGGAAGGGGCAGAGAAGCGGCGGGCGGCGTCCGTCCACTGCTTGGACCCCATTCTGAAATCTTGTGACGGCCACGGGGAACGCGGCTGAGGAGCTCGGTGGCGATGAAATGGCATTCGCGGCGGAGAAGCTCTGAGACTGAGGCCCAGCGCCGCGGGTGAGCAGCAAGGAGGCGGACGCTTGTCGGTGTGCGCCTGATCTTCCCCTTCCAGGCACGGAGTGAACAGCAGCGGAATCCGGGCTGATTGATGGGTGGCCACCTGAGAGCCGTCGGCTGGCTCATGATCTGCGTGGAGACTGCAGATGCGGCGGTGAGAAGGCGGGGGCAGCAGTACACTGGGCACAGAGCCGAAAGGAGAGCAGCGGCTGGTCCCGCGCTGGTCCCAGCAGTGGCTGTGTTTCTGGGGGCTGCACTGCTACCTGCCCTGAGTTGCGTGATCACTAGCGGTGAGGGAGGCTGGAGATCGTCAAGGCCTGCACAGTGGGGCCTGTACAGACAGCACTGGGCCAGGTGAGGGAGCCAATAGGGCCCTGGGTCCCATCAGCGGCAGTGCACGGGAGGGGTGAGGCCCCCAGTAGCCAGCACTAGTCTGTAGTGAGGCCGGGAGTGACAGACGCATAGGGCTGGTGGAGGCCAGGTGGGCCAGTACAGGTTGGAAGCTAGTGGGCTGGTGGCTTGGCCAAGCCTAGTGTGTTACGTCAGCAGGCCCACAACAATAAATCAAACTGGACAAGCAGAAGTTCGCGGCGGTGAGAGTGGGGCCTGGAAAATAGAACAGTGGTTTGTGGGCGCGGGGTGCTGGACGGCCGGGCCAGAGGCTCTCTCAGGGTCCTGGGTTCGGGTAGTCGGGATACCCAATTGGGGCCCAGCGGATCAAACCCGATACGTGGGCTCCTAAGTGCAGCGTGGGCCTACAGTGAGTGCCCAACCAGCATAGAGGTGTGGGCCTAGAGGGGCCTTGCTGAGAGGGCAGTGTACAGGCCGTGGAGTGGGGCCCAGCCGACGACAGTTAGTGGCGAGGTGGGAGATTGGATCATGGGCCGCAAACGACCATTAACCCAGGGCCAAACGAACTCTATAGATAAATACACAGTCAGCATGGACAGAGAGGAGGGCCCGCAACACGAACGCCTGCAGGATGGGATGGCGGACGACGGGCCGGATTCATCGCTCAAGGACATAATGTTCGCTATCCAGGAGATGCGCAGAGCCCTAAAAGACATGAGAGGCACCTTGGAACCTAAGCTTGAGTCGGTCACCGAGGAGGTCAATCTGCTGCGCGTGGACTTCAGCAAAATGTTGGACAAGGTATCGGAGGCTGAGAGTCGTATAAACAGTCTATAATCAAAGATGAAGAGGCTTGAGGAGCAAGCTGCCACACTTACGAAAAACCAGGCTGACATCACCGCCCACCTCGAGGATCAGGAGGGCCGGGCGAGGCGCAACAATATCCGAATCGGGGTTCCGGAGGGAATTCAGGGCCCCTCCACAGACTGCTTTGTGGAGGACCTAATACTCAAACATCTCAAGCCGAAACATCTCTTCAACTTCTTCTCGGTCGAGCGAGCCCACCACGCACTGGGGGAGAGACCGAAGCCGGGGGCTCCCCAGCGCACCATCATAGCGCGGATCCTGAACTATCACAACCGTGATGCCATCCTGCAGGCATCAAGGGTGTCTACAAATCGAAAACGTCACCATCCGCTTCTTCCCGGATTTCACACTTAAAGTACAGCCTCAACGAAGGGGCGAAACGATCCCTCAGGGACCAAGGAGTAAAGTATATGATGCTGTTTCCGGTGTGCCTACAGGTCCTTGATGGGAAGAAGGTGTATTTCTTCGACTCACCGGAGGAAGCGAGCGACTGGATGGAAGGATGGCAGACCGTGGGCCGCCGGGGTGGATCACGAACCCGTCCCAGAACGGCAGGGGCCAGGGGGCCCGGGACAACACCACCCCATCGCAAGATCTTTCTCTAGCTGGACACTCTTCAATTAGGTGACAAAAGTGAGCTGCACTGAGGGGCCTGGTCATTGGAGGTAAGGGGGGCGGTCAGCCCCGGGGTTCTGGCCTTTCAGTACTTGGAGGGTGTGGGCCGAGGAACCGTGGATGACTACAAGTTTGTGAGTTTTGGACTGTTATTGAGCCCTATGATGGGCTTCCAGAGACTTTTGCTCTAGTTTAAATAGGGGGGAGGGGGTGGTGGGACAGGGACCATTTTTTTGGATATTCTTATGGGGTGTGTACTCCATCCTATCAGTATGACTTCTTTTGCGGCTGCAGCCTTACGTTCCCTGATTTGGTTGTTTGTGTGGTTTATGGGGAGACAGGCACTCTGTGTATTACAATGGTGAGTGGTTGGGGGCCCACTTAGCAGGGAGGCAGGGAGGGGTGTGCATTGGAGGGAGGGAGGGAGGGGATGTTGTGGGAATGTTTATATTTGGCTCCTGGCGTTTTCACCTCACAGTTATACAGTGTAGTAATCAGCAACCAGCAGTGGTATTAAGGGGATCCGGCAAACTCTAGGATTCTGTACTTCAATGGGTGATCAGTCACGGTTAAGGATTTGGTCATGGAATGTAAATGGGTTGGGCAATAAAATAAAGCACACATTGGTCCTGCAGTATCTGAAGCGCCACGGCCCGGATGTAGTTTTTCTACAGGAGACTCACTTGCGAGGTATTACTTGCAGGGCGTTGGACCGGTTCGGTTACAAGCGGCAGGCCCATTCGGGGGCGATTTGTCTGCTCACAGACCTGCCTGATTTGGTACATGTTGACCAGTTAGGATTTATGCCCCAGTACGCGGCACAACCTGCGATGGCTGTACATGACTGAGCACGTGGGCGACACTCAAACGGCCGGACGACTCAATGGCCTTCGACAGCATCGAATGGCCATATTTATTCATGGTCCTGTGGCATCTGGGCTTTGGGCCGGTCTTCTGTAGCTGGGTGCGTCTGTTGTATGAGAGGCTGGTGGCAACGGTGAGAGTAAACGGAGTAATGTTCCGTGTGTTCCCCCTGCGACGTGGTACGAGACAAGGGTGCCCATTATCCCCTCTCCTATTCGCCCTGGCACTAGAGCCGTTGGTCCACTGGATTAGGAGAGATCGGTCGTTTTGGGGCTTGAGGCTCACGGATGACTGGGATGAGCGTATATCTTTATACGCTGACGATATAGTCCCCTATATGGCCAGAGCCTACCACTCCATGGCGCAGGCGCTCAACCTATTTTAATTATGTGGAAGTTACTCCGGCTACAGGATTAACTGGTCTGAATCCTTGATTTACCCTCTCTCGGGGGGCCCCCCAAGGGTCCTGTTGCACTGCCCAGCCTTGCTGGTAACTGAGGAATTTAAATACCTCGGGATGTATATCACTAGGGACGGGGCGGAGTTCTTTACCAAAAAACCTGGAGCCGCATTTTGCATGATTAGCGTCAGATGTCGCTCGCTGGCGGTTCCTGCCTCTTAATCTGATGGGGTGTGCCACACTCTTCAAAATGTTGGCGTTGCCGCGCCTCCTGTATACCCTACAGAATTCTCCATATCCGGTGCCCGACGGGGTGTTCCGGTGCATAACCCAGGCCCTGCAGACGCTGCTTTGGGACAGGGCAGCCCAAGAATTGCGCTGTAACCTCACAAGGGGGGTGTACGATGGGGGGCTGGCCCTACCAGACGTTCGGTTGTATTATTGGGCGTCTTAGCTTCAGCTCATTAATGACTGGGTTTACGTGGCGAACTCGGAACCGGCCTATAGGGTCGATAGATACGCCATGCTGGAAGGTAATTGCGAGCCTCTTCTATATTCACGAAAGCATCGGAGGGTTTTGCCTTCGCACACACGGTTGGTGCTGCAGTGCTGGAGAGAGGCCAATAAATTCCTGGGATGGGAAAACACCGTAACCGGCAGAACCCCGCTCTGGTTTGGGGACCAGTTGACGGAGGTGAATAGGCTTACCGGCTTCAAGGGATGGAAATTGATTGGAGTCGAATTCCTGGGGGAAGTCTGGAGAGGGGTGGCCCTAGGTCCTTCGACTAAATAAAAAAAGAATACCAAATGCACGCCTCACAGCCATACCACTACTTGAATCTTATACACGATCTACGCTCCCATATCCCAGCAGCGACTTCAATCCCGGAGTATTCACCAATGGAGGACAGGCTCCTGCTTGACACGATCTTAGAGAAACCCACGGCTACTATCTATCGCAAACAAATAAATAATATGCCTGACCCCCTGCTACTCTCTGCGGGCAAAATGGGAGGAGGATATTGGTAGCCTAGAAGATGATGATTGGCAGGATGCCCTGCAGAGCCCAGGCATCCAATTTAAAATATGGGAAAATATGATGTCTGATGCACACAGACCCAACAGCCGTGGGAATCCACGTGGCATGGTGGGCGTAGATGTGAAACCATTCCCATCTCAACACAGACCCATGTTAGATGCACCAACAGCAGATGGAGTTTACGGAACACAAACAGCAAGCTCAAGAGAACACATGACACACACCTGACATAGTCACATAGGGTCATGCTGAGCATGACATGTTAGATGACAAAGTGCCCCTGTCCCTGGCATCAGGAGACAGGTGCCGGTAGTGATGACTGTGACATCCCAGTGTTGCTGTGCATGACAAAATCGGACTACTGATACACCTGTAACGAGTGTCAAGGAGATGTGTGCCACATAGTGCCCCATCACACATGACATGCGTCCACAGGTCATCACACATCGATTGTGCAACAAGATTAGATGACCTGTGAAATTTCACTGGCTGCCACACCTAGGGCCTGCACATGAAAGTATGCAATGACAAGTACTTGATGGGCATCCTTGTGCGACTTGTACCCCTGCATTCATGGTGTGTGTGCGCCTTGTATTACTATTGTAATGGTGCTAAACGCGAGTGTGTGTAATGCACCGTACCCCGGTATTCATGGCGTGTGTGCGCCTCGTATCACTATTGTAATGGTGCTATATGCGAGCGTGTGTAACGCACCATACCCCAGCATTCATGGCGTGTGTGCACCTCATATCACTATTGTAATGGTGCTATACGCGAGCGTGTGTAACGCACAGTACCCCAGCATTCATGGCATGTGTGCGCCTTGTATAACTATTGTAATGGTGCTATACGCGAGCATGTGTAAAGCAGCGTATCCCGCCATTCATGACGTGTGTGCGCCTCGTATCAATATTGTATTGGTGCTGTACGTGAAAGTGTGAAATGCACCGTACACGTGTGTGGATCTCAAAATTACATAGGGGACACATAGGGATGAGTAGTAGGCCCTGAATGCATCCTGGGTGTCATGGATACAGAGTTTTGAGTTGCTATGTGTCCAACAGGTGTCCTGCAAAAGTCAGTTGGCCAAAAAAATACGATGTTGCAAAGTGATTGTTGACATGATGCTCAAAATGTAAACAATGTGAATGCATGTCAGAGTCGCATGTTTAAAGGGATTGGAGGAAACGTATGATGCGAACGAGCCTGACCTATCACTCTGTACTCCTCAAACTGAATGCCCCTCAGCAGCACTGATTTAAGGGAGCATGAACCCCCGAGAGGGCACTTGCCCTCACAACATTGGAGTGGACCACACTGCTGCTGTCTCTGCATCCTCTGGCTACCATGGCACGTATTGTGGAGAGGGCCCATCCATTCACAGAGGAGGAGAACCAGGCCCTCCTGGACAGCCTCCTCCCACAGTACCCGAAGCTGTATGGGAGACCAGGGGAGCAAGTGAGTGCTGACTCCACTACCTTTGACTATGCACCTGTTGTGTGACTGTCACTACTGGCATTGTGTCCAGATGGGACAGACATGCAATGTGGTTTGGAGTGAGTCCCAGGGGGTGTACATGTTTATGTCTCTCATGCAGAGCATGATGTAGTTCCTGTGTGTTCACTCCTCACTTGAATTGTGCTTACTGTAACATTCACTGCATAGTGAATGACACATTCAGCCTGGTCAAACCTTTGTGGCTTTTTTTCCTAATGTCCTGAGGTGAAACAATGGTCCCCCGGAGTGACAGGTGACTGTACTCACAGATGTGTATGACCTGAGGGGACCTGTGATGAGAGTGTCTAAATGATGTGTACGACCTCATGGACATTGATGTGTGTGAATGTGCCTTGTCATGTGGGTGAGTGTCTATGTGATGTGTTGCACCACAGCTGCATGGAGTATGCAACAGCTCTCCCCATCTGATGTGACAAGTAAGGAGTGCTGTGAGCCTGATTTGCAAAGCTAGCACAACACCTGTGACATCCCACCGGCAACTGGCACATGTGCAGAGTGAGTGTTGTATCCGCTGTTGTCAGTGACAGGCGAGTGATCTGTGCCAAGGTGTGTCTGTCTAGTCTGCTGAGGGTTCATCAGTGGAGTGGGACATGTGGCTGCTTGGCAGTGCTGTCCGACAGCCTGCTATTGAATGTGCTGCCCAGTGTGTGCCATGATCAGTGAGTGTTTTGCACCCCTTATGCCATCTCTTGGCTTTCAATGCCATGTAGTGTATTGGGGCTTGCACACAGGCCAAAATCACATGGATCAAGTGTGTGTCTCTGGGACATGGAGCAGGTGTAGTGATGTTGTCTCACTGTGTCATCCTGACAGGTAACAGCCTACGAGAAGAGGGAAATCTGGCGGGACATCCTCAGGGCCATTAGGTTGGTAGGGGGACGTCACCGGAGCCTGCGTAGCATACAGAAGAGGTGGCAGGACATACAGTGCATATCGCCCGGGTCCAGCTGAAGTTGTCACCTCCACGCCGGTATGGTGGACGCCGTCACCTAACCCCTCACATGCGCCATGTCCTGGCGGTGGTATTTCTAGACCTCGATGGGCTGTTTCAGGAGAGACAGCAGAAAGGAGGGGGTAGGTACAAGGCTGTTTGTTGTGTTGTGTGTCACCTGCTTTTTGAAGTGCTCTCAAGCCTGCCTACAGTCCCTCAGTTGGGGTGTCTGCTCATACAGGTTATATGTGCAGTGCCTTTTTAGTTCCCCAATGTCACCTAGTGCTCATTTTCATCCCTTCCCCTCCTTGACATGTGTCCCCTGGTCTGTGTGTAATTACATTTGCACATGGTCATCTAGGGTGCAATCAAACTGCACATTGATTTCCGCATCATGTGGGAGGGTGGTCTGTGACATGTGTTGGGACCTTGCCTGTGCCATGACCTGTGCACTGTGTTGGGGTTCCATATTTGTTGGCACTGATGATGAGTCTCAACATTGGAGTGTGAGGTTTCAACTGAACACCCTTGCAGCATGCATGACCAATGTTGTGGCCTCAGACATGATGTGCATATGTGGGAGATATGCATAGTGCCATGACAGTTGCTCATGGTACAGTCAGCTCATTCCAGGACCACGGAGCAGTGTGCCCACTACAGTCCCCTGAGACACCCTGGCCTCCTAATCATGTGTGTCATCCAACACTGTGCCCATTCTATGTGGGTTCAGCATGTGTCGGCCTCTGTAGCATTGTTCCCTGGCATAGTTTGTATTTTTCCTGTGTCTGCTACATGTGTCCACTGGACAGGGATACAACATTTGGCTTGTGCGAACTCACACTGGGCAGTGCCTGTGTGCCTATTCACAACAATCTGTTGATGGTTGATTGTCACAAATATGTGTTGCCAGCCCCACGAGGTGATATAGGGTCACTTTTGGAATTGTTGCAGCACAGTTTTTGTGACGCCGATTCAGAGTTGTCACTTCTTGAGCTGCATCAATCACATTGACTCAGGTATGGGGGGGTTGTGCGGGAGAGGTCTACATGGGCACCCCTGATTTTGCCTTGCCAGGTCTGACCTGTGGGTGAGAATTGGCAAAATAATGATTCACCATGCATTGTCCCTGTGATGGTGGCCAGTGCTTAATGTTTGGGCTTTGCAGCCTGTGTCATTTTGTTCCATACATGATTCATGCTGATACAGTTTTGTCACCTGTGTGTAGTTCAGATGCAACGCAGTTTTGACTTTGTGTGCAGACATCTGTGTCGACATTCTGCCTGGGGATAAGAGTGTGTCCACAATGCAGCAATGGTTTTGTCCATCACAATTGCAGGGCCATTAGCTTATGCATTGTCCTGAGTTGGGACATGTGTGCTACTCCACATGACAGGTGTGAGAAGTTGGCCTGGTATATAATGCTCACTAATTCTTAGTGATCACTTTGTACCATGCCAAGCAACCCTTATGATGATTGGTTGTAATTCAACCTTGTAGACCAGTTATCCTAGTGGTAACGTGGACAAAGCAGTCTTAGGCTAAACTCTGAAAGGCACGTGAAGCCAGCTGTATTACCATACACAACCCCCTTGAATACCAAATGAAAGGACACCACACAGATAAATATTGAAAATATATATTGATTTATTAAATATAAAATCCCCTGGACTCTTTATGAGCACAGAAGCACAAGCGTTACATCACAAGACAGTTTAAAATACACAAAAGTTGCACAATATGGATGAGCCCTAGGGGCCACCTAAACCATATACTAAGAAAGTGGTATAAGAGATACCAATAGGAAAGGGAACAGGCCAAGGGCCTTGGGAATCGCCGGAGCTATTCGAGACTAGCAGTGACTAAGTCGGGAAAGGCCTGCGGGACTCGGGTGCAGTGTTCAAAGTGCACGCACTTTCCAATGCAAAGTCTATGGTGCGTAAAAAGTACAAAGTTAAAGAGTTAGGAACCTTCCGAGTGACCTAGAACGCTGAAACTTAAGACACAGGCCCTTGAGATGTGTACCAGTGTAGGAACACTGGCGGAGCTGAGTTACCTCACCCACAGGAAGCGGGTGCACAGGGTCGAAGTAGTGTCGGGTTTCGTCACGCTGGTCGATGGTGCTTGGAGCTGAAGATGCTGCAGGCGGCTCGATGTGAAGAGTTCCGGTGGATCCAAGGGTGGATCTGAAGATGTGAAGACCTAAAAGCAGAGGGGACAATGTTCAAAGTCACTAGCCAGTGACTACCGTGGAACCAGATTGGAACCAGGCGATGTCGGGTGCAAACAGGCGTTGTCGGGTAGTTCTCTCTGCAGCCACGTGGACACCGGGGGTCGAGGACGTCCAGGAGTCAGTCACAAGCTGTCCCACGCAGGTTTCTCGCTGTTGGCGGTATCGGCGACCTGATCAGAGCAAACAGACCTTGGCTAATACAAGCCACGCAGGAATCAAAAGATGCTTAACACTCGGACCAGCAAGGTCAGAGCGAGTGCTCCTTTTCACAGGAGCTTGGGCAACTCTGGAGCAACCAGACCCGCTGTGTAGTTAGTTGGTTTCGTCGCCAAGATGGCCGCTGACCACGTGGCTAGTGGCCGGGATGGCGCGTCGAGTGGCACAATGCAAAAGGACCGTACGCAGATCATGGAGAAGCTGGGGGGCTGATCTTCGGTGCAAGGGCTGCTCGATGGTGGGGGTTCTCAGTCCCTAAAGCACAACGTCGAGGATACCTCAGAAGCTGCGCAGTCAGCTGTTCGAGTGTCTTCCAAGAGGTCCGGTCCCACGTCACTCGGTGCCTCCACGGGTCCCTTCTTTGCAGGGACTGTGGATCGGGCTCTGAGAGGTCTGGGAGTCTGGGTCTTGTCGGGCTCTGGGCTCGGGCTCCGGCGGGAGGTGGCGGCAAAGCAGACGTCGAGTTGCTGGTTGGTGCCTGTTTTCACAGGGTGGCCACTCCTAGGCCACAAGGGAGATTCTCTTCAGTCTTCTGAGCAGCAGAATGTCGAAGTCCAGTCTTCTTTTGTATTTCAAGTTGATTCAGGATGATCTGCCGTGCAATGGCACTGCTCCCACTCTTATTCCCAATCTGAGGGGTGGATCACCTACTAGGTCCCTCCTCTGGGAGGAACCAGGAAGGGGGGCGGTTACACCCCCTTTCCTTTGTCCAGCTCCTCGCCAGCCCTGGGTCTGGAAAGTCCCAGGACCGGTTTGGACTGGCCTATGCACGGGGACACCTTGTGTGCCCCGGGCATGTCTGATTCTATTCAGCCCTGTCCTACCCAATACACAAAACCCTGTCTGGGGTGGTGCTCGCACCTCCCAAGGCAGGAAACCCTTTGTCCAGGCCACCATCTGCCAAGTTTTGGTCAGCAGCAGGAGGCCAGACTCGTGTCTGTGGTGGCAGCATCCATTTTGTGATGCTGAGGCTCTGGTTAACTTTAACCGGGGTTAAGGCTACACACATGTCGTGTCCCTCTAGAAGGGTGGAATGCTATCCCCGTCAACAGAACTGTCGAGGGGATAGTATTCCAATTCGTATGACACCTTACTCGACATGTTTTGATAAAGCCAAACCAAAGATAGCATTTAACCGCGAGGATTATAATGCACTTAAGAGTATATGGTATGGCAATATCACGGAACAGCTTAGGGAGTGGTTCCCGACAGCTGCAGACAGGCTCAGCTCATGCTAGAGCACCATCTCACATATTTCCAAGCACTCTGCCTCCAGGATTGATGAGGCCTTCCATAGGAGTGGCATATGTGTCCAGTTTAGGGTTAGGCACAGGCATACTGTACCTAAGTAAGCGGTGATTACACCAACTTACCCCAGCTGAGTGATCAGCCAGTTGTGTCAAATATGGAGGCCAGGTCAGGGGTGGCACAATACATGCTGCAGCCCCTGGTAGGCCTTGGAAACACCTATGCCCTGGGTACCTATGGTACACTGTTACAGGGGCCAATAAGGTGAACCAATTCCAATTGTGTTATGCACCTAAGGTACATGGAGTCCATTTTAAGGCGAGAGCAATCAGCGTGGGGTCCTGAATAGCAGGATCCCAGGCCAACTAAGTCAAAAACCAGCTAAACACCAGGCAAAAAGTTTGGGGGTAACCATAGTCAGATATCCACCTTCCTACATAACCCCCCCCCCCCAAACGAAAGGAGATAAGGCTATCCTTGACCAGGTAAGCCTATATTGCCTAAGTGGCCATTTAAGGAAGTACCAGCTCTGGCTTGGTTACCCCCTGTTTCATGGTCTACTAAGCAATCCCTCACCCTAAGGGTATCTGAGGGTCTCCACCATAGGGAATCTCTACCTGTGGTGTGTCTTTGCAAAGTCAAAGGCTGGTGTTGAGATGGAGTACTGAAGTGAGTTTCCTCTGTAGGGCTCAGCTTCCTCCAATCACTCTCCACCATGTGTGCCTTTCTTTCTTTGACTGAGTTGCACTGTGCTCTCAGGGTCAACCTCTGGCTACCTAAAGCTGGAGGCTGGGTCCCTCTGTTTGGTTTACTGGAGGGACAGTTCAGGTTTGGGCCCTGAGGGTCCCAGGTTTGGCTGTGCCCAACAATATCCATCTGGGGGAGGTCCCTAACTACTTTTAAGGGGGATCCCTCAGGAGTTTTTAAAGTTTGCACCTCACTAGGGCTACTAGTTTCGGTGCCCCTAATCTGTTGATGGGGGTGCTTTATTTGACAGGGGGCCCTTTGGGTCTCACTGTCCTTCTTGTCCTCTGCAGCCCTGGGCTGAGTAAGGCAAGGTAGAGAGGGGCAGGTTACCTGCTCCAGACTGGGTCCCACCTGAGAAGGGTCCACTGCCATCAGAGGCTCTATCAGACCAGGCCTAACAACCTCTGGGACAGTTCCTTCATCAGGGGTAAGATCAGTTCCCTGAGGAGGCTGATCTTTTCCTAAAGTCTGGTGGGAGGGAGATTTCTCTTCCTCCTCAATGCTCTCTGTTTGGGTTGAGTGATCCATCATTTCAGGCTTCACTACCCATGTATCAGTTTGAGTTTGGAGTGGGCATCACAGCCCCTCCAACCTTTTCAGGAGGAGACTCAGTTTGGGTATGGGCTGTTACCAGTACAGCCCTGCTACTCTTTTCAGGAGGGAAGTTAGCTAAAGATGGGGCTGAGGTTTGCTCAGCCCTCCCAACCTTTTCAGGAAGGACATCTTGGGTTGGGGCTGTAACCATCACAGCCCCACTAACCTTTCCATGGAGATTTACCATTCTAGAATGGGTTTGCTGTTCAACCTCAGCCCAGGCTGAGATTTCCAAATCATTACCCAGTAGGCAATCTACAGGCAAGTTTGCTGACACTGCCACTCTCTTTGGGCCAGTGACACCTCCGCAGCTAAGATTGACTACTGCCATGGGATGATTGGTTTCTATGCCATCAATTGTTTGGCATCAGGTAAAAGTTGCCTTGAGGGGACTAGACATTCAGCCACCATGGTGATGCTAGCCCCTGTGTCTCTGAAGGCCTCAACTTTCAAACCATTGATGAGGGGCTCCTGTCTATACTTGCTCAAAGTGTTTGGGCAAGCAGTGAAATTGGCAAACCCCATGCCAGTCTCATAGACAAGAGTATCTGAGTTAGGGGACCTGGATAGGCCAGAGTCCACCTGTCCTCCAAAAGTAAACCCACCCAAATTCTTGGGGGTGCTCCCACCACCTGGGGGACCACTGCTAACAGTGACAGGAGGTGTTGGAGCCTTACCTGGAGGTATATTCTCTTTATTGCCATTCTTTGGACAACAGCTATCTGTTTTGTAATGCCCCACCTGTTTACAGGTATGACAATAGGGCTTTTTCTGGGTTGTAGAAGTGTCTTGGGACCCACCCCCATTCTTGGAGTTTTGGGGCCCTGGGGAAGTCTTTTCCTTACTTTTATCCCCACCCTTCTCTTGAGGCTTGGTAGTCTCTTTCTTTTGGTCACCACCCTGGTTCTTAGGCCTGATCCTGGTTCTGACCCATTTGTCTGCCCTCCTACCCAATTCTTGTGGGGAGGTCAGATCAGAGTCAACCAGGTGCTGATGTAGAAGCTGATTTTGACAATTACTTAAGATTTGCTCTCTCATAATTAAATTATACAATCCTGTATAGTCAGTAACCTTACTTCCCAGCAACCAGCCCTCCAGAGCCTTAGTGGCACATTCAACAAATTCAGACCAGTCCTGAGTCTGTGTCTTCTGGGTATCTCTGAACATTAACCTGTACTGTTCAGTGGTTAAGCCTAACCCATCAATCAGAGCACTCTTCAGGACCATGTAGTTTCTAGAATCCTCATCACTAACTGTGAGGAGTCTGTCTCTGCCTCTACCTTCAAAGGAGAGCCACAAGATTGCTGCCCACTGCTCCCGAGGGATCTGCTGTACCATGCAGGCTCTCTCAAGTGCAGTAATCCATTTGTGGATATCATCCCCAGCTTTGTAGGGGGGCACAATCTTACTCAGGTTTCTTGTATCAAAGGACCTGTCTATCCTTGTGGATATTGCTGCCACCAGTGGGTTCTATTACCCCACTCTCTCTAGGCTGTCTTGCTCTAGCAAGTCTCTCTTGGACCAGGGCAACCTCTAATTCTCGCTTCTGGATCCTAAGCTCATCCTCTCTCATTTTGGCCTCATGTTCCCTTCTCTGAGGGCTAGTCATCTCCCTTCTGGAGTGACCATGAGAGCCTCTAGAAGCATGGGATTTGTCAGAGTCACCTGAGTGAGTCCTTCTCCTCCTAGGCTTCTGGTTAAGTCCACCTGGGGGTCTGAATGGGTTGTTACCAGATTCATTCCCAAGTAGGCTTAAGTTAGCCTGGTTCAGTCTACTGACCAGCACCTGACTATTTCTGTCATCATCTGACTCACTGCTTCCCTCCTCTTCCTCTTCCTCCTCATCTACCTGAGGAGCTCCAGTGATGGGGGCTTCCTCATCTACCAGGATGATAGGTACAGGGGTGTCTACAGTGTCATCCTCTGAAGGATGGCCTCCTTCAGCATCCCCTGTGGGGTTTGCCTTAGAGGGCTTTAGAGTCTCAGACTGGTCTAAGAGCTCTCTTAGGTGGTCTGTAGTAGGGGAAGGCCCTGTCTTCAGACCCCTTAAGACACAAAGCTGTCTTAATTCCTTAAAGGAAAACATAGCAAATTTGGATGGTGCCCTTGGAGGGTCACTCTCAACAGGGATGTTCCCAGTGGAACCCTCTGCTCCAGACATTGCTCTAGTGTGGGTGGATGTGTTGCAATCTACCTACACTGGTGTTTACCTACTAAACCTATCTAGTAGTTGTAGCTAGGGTGTGCTACTCCCTTTGCTCTACAACAACTAAGTTCAGTAGAACTTAAGTATACTAGTCTTGTTTTATATGTACCTAGCAGGTACCTGTATGATCTTTCAAATGATAATCTCAAAGATTGTAATGGTAAAACAACAGCAAGCTCAGATCCCTATCCGCTGCTCACCAATGTGAGAAGTTGGCCTGGTATATAATGCTCACTAATTCTTAGTGATCACTTTGTACCATGCCAAGCAACCCTTATGATGATTGGTTGTAATTCAACCTTGTAGACCAGTTATCCTAGTGGTAACGTGGACAAAGCAGTCTTAGGCTAAACTCTGAAAGGCACGTGAAGCCAGCTGTATTACCATACACAACCCCCTTGAATACCAAATGAAAGGACACCACACAGATATATATTGAAAATATATATTGATTTATTAACTATAAAATCCCCTGGACTCTTTATGAGCACAGAAGCACAAGCGTTAAATCACAAGACAGTATAAAATACACAAAAGTTGCACAATATGGATGAGCCCTAGGGGCCACCTAAACCATATACTAAGAAAGTGGTATAAGAGATACCAATAGGAAAGGGAACAGGCCTAGGGCCTTGGGAATCGCTGGAGCTATTCGAGACTAGCAGTGACCTAGTCGGGAAAGGCCCACGGGACTCGGGTGCAGTGTTCAAAACGCACGCACTTTCCAATGCAAAGTCTATGGTGCGTAAAAAGTACAAAGTTAAAGAGTTAGGAACCTTCCAAGTGACCTAGAACGCTGAAACTTAAGACACAGGCCCGTGAGATGTGTACCAGTGTAGGAACACTGGCGGAGCTGAGTTACCTCACCCACAGGAAGCGGGTGCACAGGGTCGAAGTAGTGTCGGGTTTCGTCACGCTGGTCGATGGTGCTTGGAGCTGAAGATGCTGCAGGCGGCTCGATGTGAAGAGTTCCGGTGGATCCAAGGGTGGATCTGAAGATGTGAAGACCTGAAAGCAGAGGGGACAATGTTCAAAGTCACTAGCCAGTGACTACCGTGGAACCTGATTGGAACCAGGTGATGTCGGGTGCAAACAGGCGTTGTTGGGTAGTTCTCTCTGCAGCCACGTGGACACCGGGGGTCGAGGACGTCCAGGAGTCGGTCACGAGCTGTCCCACGCCGGTTTCTTGCTGTTGGCGGTGTCGGCGACCTGATCGGAGTAAACAGGCCTTGGCTAATGCAAGCCACGCAGGAATCGAAAGATGCTTAACACTCGGACCAGCAAGGTCAGAGCGAGTGCTCCTTTTCACAGGAGCTTGGGCAAGTCTGGAGCAACCAGACCCGCTGTGTAGTTAGTTGTTTTTTTTGCCAAGATGGCCGCTGACCACGTGGCTAGTGGCCGGGATGGCGCGTCAAGTGGCACAATGCAAAAGGGCCCCACGCAGATCGTGGAGAAGCTGGAGGGCTGATCTTCGGTGCAAGGGCTGCTCGATGGTGGGGGTTCTCAGTCCCCAAAGCACAACGTCGAGGATACCTCAGAAGCTGCGCAGTCAGCTGTTCGAGTGTCTTCCAAGAGGTCCAATCCCACGTCACTCGGTGCCTCCACGGGTCCCTTCTTTGCAGGGACTGTGGATCGGGCTCTGAGAGGTCTGAGAGTCTGGGTCTTGTCGGGCTCAGGGCTCGGGATCCGGCGGGAGGCGGCGGCAAAGCAGACGTCGAGTTGCTGGTTGGTGCCTGTTTTCACAGGGTGGCCACTCCTAGGCCACAAGGGAGATTCTCTTCAGTCTTCTGAGCAGCAGAATGTCGAAGTCCAGTCTTCTTCTGTATTTCAAGTTGATTCAGGATGATCTGCCATGCAATGGCACTGCTCCCACTCTTATTCCCAATCTGAGGGGTGGATCACCTACTAGGTCCCTCCTCTGGGAGGAACCAGGAAGGGGGGCGGTTACACCCCCTTTCCTTTGTCCAGCTCCTCACCAGCCCTGGGTCTGGAAAGTCCCAGGACCGGTTTGGACTGGCCTATGCACGGGGACACCTTGTGTGCCCCGGGCATGTCTGATTCTATTCAGCCCTGTCCTACCCAATACACAAAACCCTGTCTGGGGTGGTGCTCGCACCTCCCAAGGCAGGAAACCCTTTGTCCAGGCCACCATCTGCCGAGTTTCGGTCTGCAGCAGGAGGCCAGACTCGTGTCTGTGGTGGCAGCATCCATTTTGTGATGCTGAGGCTCTGGTTAACTTTAACCGGGGTTAAGGCTACACACATGTCGTGTCCCTCTAGAAGGGTGGAATGCTATCCCCGTCGACAGAACTGTCGAGGGGATAGTATTCCAATTCGTATGACACCTTACTCGACATGTTTTGATAAAGCCAAACCAAAGATAGCATTTAACCGCGAGGATTATAATGCACTTAAGAGTATATGGTATGGCAATATCCCGGAACAGCTTAGGGAATGGTTCCCGACAGCTGCAGACAGGCTCAGCTCATGCTAGAGCACCATCTCACATATTTCCAAGCACTCTGCCTCCAGGATTGATGAGGCCTTCCATAGGAGTGGCTGATAGGAACATATGTGTCCAGTTTAGGGTTAGGCACAGGCATACTGTACCTAAGTAAGAGGTGATTACACCAACTTACCCCAGCTGAGTGATCAGCCAGTTGTGTCAAATATGGAAGCCAGGTCAGGGGTGGCACAATACATGCTGCATCCCCTGGTAGGCCTTGGAAACACCTATGCCCTGGGTACCTATGGTACACTGTTACAGGGGCCAATAAGGTGAATCAATTCCAATTGTGTTATGCACCTAAGGTACATGGAGTCCATTTTAAGGAGAGAGCAATCAGCCTGGGGTCCTGAATAGCAGGATCCCAGGCCAACTAAGTCAAAAACCAGCTAAACACCAGGCAAAAGGTTTGGGGGTAACCATAGTCAGATATCCACCTTCCTACAACAGGAAGTAGGTTTTATGTGCATACAACTGTGTCATCAGGGTACGGATGCCCATGTTACGACGACTGACATAATTCAAGTTGTGACACACAAATGATTGTACCTTGACACTCACAACACTGGTTAAAAGTTCTTCATGTTTTGAATGTGGTCATTTGACGATTTGTGGAAAGAAAACTTATGTGCCTGCATGAAAGATGTCTCACAATGAAGTGCATACAAAACTACATTTCCACTTTCATGGAAGAAGCTGGCACCTTTTCAAAGAAGCCAGTGTTAGAGATAAATGGTGTGGCAGAATATCCATATACATGTTCCAACAGTGGTCTTGATGTCTTGAAACTCCTTTGTTGTTGATGATACGAACTAAGGAGTGTCAAGACATCAAGACCTCCGTGGGCCTATGTGAATGGACATTCTGGAACACCATTTATTTCTAACAGTGGTTTCTTTCAAAAGGTGCCAGCTTCTTCAATGAAAGTGGAAATGTAGTTTTGTGAGCACTTCCACGTGAGACATCTTTCATGTAGACACATAGGTGTTCTTTTCACAAAATGGCGAATTGTTACATTCAATACATGAAGATTGTGTAAAGTATTGTGAGTGCCAAGGTACCAACATTTATTTTTCTTTTTTTGGGCCAAAAGTACTTACAGGGTTCTGAGTGTGGTGACACCTTGGGTAGGGAGGTGGGTTAGTTTACCTTGAGGGGCACCACTACTGTTTCTTTCTTGGTGAACAAGAGGTGGCATCACTTCACTGTATTGATGTGCTTACCTGTTCACAAACACTAGCTTCTCTGTGTATTTCTCGATCAAGTTGTGGCCTGGTGTGTCCTTTGGATCGCTGTGTCCAAGTAGCATTGTGTGTCAACCAACTGGGCAGTATAGGGCTCACACATGTACAGAGTATCTTGCTGTTCCTCATGACGCATGGCATGTTTTGCACTGTGGCCTCTTGATTTTGTGCTCATGTGTCTGATGTGACTGAAGCATTTTTGTTTCTTCTCCCTGCCCACAGCATCATCATCCGAAACTGGAGGAGACAGCTGCACGGACAAGGAGGAGGGACCCAGCAACAGTGCCACCAGCGTGGTGGAGTCAGAAGGAGCCAGTGGCATGGAGGGTGAGGGGAGCCAGTCTGTGGACCTTTCAGGGGGAGACACGTCATCTTACGCCAATGAGTCCGATTCTGACTCCCATGAGAAGGCAGGTGTTCCAACACCAACTTGCAGCACCACCGATTCTGCCCCACTTCCTCCAGCACCATCTCCACCCTCCCAGTTGCTCCCATCCCTTCTGTCCGTGAAACACCCCGTGTCTCCTTAAGCCCAGGCACCGCACCCCCTGCCCCTGTCACCCCTGCTGCACTCAGTGCCGAGTCTGTAGACTTACTACACCAGTTACAGGTTGGTCAGACATCGATGCTGAATGTCCTCCATGTCCAAACTAAACTCCTGACGCAGCTGCTGTCTTTCATGGAGGGCATGTCAGCAACGATGTCTGGATAATGCGTTCCATGGACTCATCACTGATGGCAGCAGTTTTCCTCCTGCAGCAGTCTGTCCCCCACCTCATTCGGCCCCATCCACACTCCGCTCTCCCATACCTGTCACACGCACGCGCAGTAAGACACGGTCACAGACCCCAACAGACACAGGCAGCACACCCCCACATAAGGTTAAGCGCAAACCTCCTGGCTGGGGTAAAACATCGGACACGCAGCCAGAGTCACAGTCCTCAGTCCTCACAACCCTCTCCCTCCAAAACCACTCCCCTTGGCTCCCCTGCCACACAGACACCGAGGCAGGTATTTTTGGCTGAGCTTGACCTCTTCCCCACTGAGCCATCACCAAGGAAATGGACAGGGACGTCACAAGGCAGGGGAGTCAAGTCAACCACCAGTTCCACCCCCTCCCCTAAGAGCAGTGAGGCCCTTCCAACCTTTCCATCCAACCTTTCCATCCCACCAGTCCAGCCCAACCATGTCCCCACCACAGTCTAACGCTTCCTCCACCCAGCTTCCCTCCACCACTTGTCTTCCCACCACACCCACTCAAGACACAATAGTGTCCTCAGGTGCAGGGGTTGGGCTGGCCGACCTGGCAGCAGTGTCAAGCACCGAGTACCTTGCCAACTTTGGCGCTGCCCCAGCCATTGGGGTGGACACGTCCACCACTGCACCCACAACACCTATCATTCACCAGAGACAGGAGGGGTCCTGTCTCTGCAGTGCCTGGTCCTGCCCCAATGATGCCCCCCAAAGGGTTGATGTCCCCTGAGGAACTCTGTGTGCAGGTAAGGAAGGGGTAGACGGGCTACCTAATGTCCCCCTCCAAGAACATTTGTGTAAACTGGCCATTGGCCTTATTTGAGCAGAGAATCATTTTTGAACATCTTATTTTTTCCAGCTGAATAAAGCCTTTTATTTTACGTTCACCACTATTGCATTTCAGGTACTTGATGTTGGTGATGAGGGTCCTGGAGTTGGTGTCCTGGTAATGTTTTGGGGTTCTGAAATCTGTTTTTTGTTGATGGTCATGAGGTGGACCATGGAATCTGTGTGCCATCACAATGTCTCTGCAATTACTCATTAGTTGTGTGTGTTCATTTTGGCTTGATACATTGTCCCAAAGGAGTGCTCCTTCCTCTGTGGCACCTGACACCTTCACTGCAAACAGCTGCACAATTGTTGTGCTAACATATGTGAACATGTCATTTGTTGGTGACTGTTCCCGTCAGCAATGCCCATGCCATTGCCTGCTCACAGATGGGTACTGCTCATTCATCTGTGTCATCATTGAAACTCACTGTATGTGTGTTTGGTGTATGTGCAAATGCCTTCAGGGACGCATTCACTTTTTCTTCACTATGCATAGGTGTACTCACAGCCTATCCCCAAAATTGTTAATGTTATGCAGGTTGCTTTGCCAAAAGACTCACATTTTGTGCATTGTATTGAGGGGGAGTTCAACCCCTTACTTCCATGAAAGACTACATCTTGATGGTCTGACCACCACCTTGAAAATCATATCAGTCCTGGGATGTGTGTGACAGTGTGTGTTCCCTTTTGCTATCTTGTTTGGAAGGGCAGTTACATGACTATACACTATCTTGGTATGATGGTAGGGTGGTCGTTTACCCTACAGGCTCCATGGGTGGGTATACATGTGGTATTTGGCATCACACCCACATGTGATGTGTCCTGCAGTGGGTGAATGTTCGGTTCTCCAGGGAGTGGGACACTACTGTGAGTGAGACTTTTTCCGCCACTACTCTTTGGGGCATAATTATTTACATTTAAAGGAGCTTACCTGCCGGAGGCTGCCACAGCTTGTTGGTCCCCCCCGCTGCTGCCTCTTGGAACATCGCGGCTGCCGAGCGGGGTGACTACACCCTCCATAATCCCTGGCTGTGTGACTACGCCCACCACCGCCCATTGACGCGCCCGGAAGGCACTTAAAACATTGACGCTCCTTCTGCGGAGCGGGAGACTTTTTCCACGGCTACTCTTTTGGGCATAATTATTTAGTTTTTAAAGGAGCTTACCTACCGGAGGCTGCCACAGCTTGTTGGTCCCCCCCGCTGCCGCCTCTTGGAACATCGCGGCTGCCGAGTGGGGGGACTACACCCTCCATAATCCCTGGCTGTGTGACCACACCCACCACCGCCCATTGGCGCTTAAAACATCGACGCTCCTCATGCATTGCGGGACGCGGCGGGCGGTGCCAGTAGAAGCCCGGGACAAGGGCGGGACCGTTCTTGGCAGTTAGTGGCCGAAAGAGGCCGGGCCGGGCAACCCCCCTTGGTTTTCATGGCAGGGTTTTAAGGCTCCTTTCAATCACTGTGAGCCACATTATTTCTTATTATTTTCGATTGGTTACTTTTTATGCTTTGTACTGTATATTATTTTCCAGTACCATTGTCCCAATATTAGAACTTGTTCATTGGTAATTTCTATTCCTGCACTTAAGTGCCCACTTTTTGGGATAAACAGCTTTGCGATGCCTGCCCCAGAGTCAAAGCAAAAGTCTGGCCCAAAACCCCCGTTACCCAGCTTGACAGCAATCGACTGTATGCTTCAAAAAATTATTGGGGTGGTGGCTAATGCCATAGAACATACAGAACGCTGTCTTTCACTACCTGCTGGGTCCTTTCCCCCCTTGCCATCTTCAAACATATCCACAACTACCATTAACTCTCAGGACTCACTTTTGGCTCTATTCTTTGTTTCCCTCTCAGGACTTCATCTCGTTCTAAATACTCATAATAGTCCCCCCACTAGAAGCAATGTATCACCGGAGTTTCTGCCCCCGCCAACCAGGTTATCCCTGACCGCTACTACCTTTTTGAATGAGCCTCTATCCGATCCCCTTCCTCAAGCTGAGGATCTTATAGCTAGCCGGCCCTCTGATTCATTTACCAGTCTAATTTCGATCCCCGCTTCCCCTCAAAGCTTAAACAACGATAGCCCGAGGGTTACAACTAGAGGACAAAAAGCTAGTCTCAAGTCAAATCATAGTAACTCGGAATGCCCACCTATAGGGAATGCTAAGGGGAACGTGGGGGGGCCAGAAACAGAAGCAGAAAAAGGCAGCTGTCACACTGAGTACAATAAGAGGAAAAAATACTAATGAAAGAGTGCTTGAAATAGCACCAGCTTCAAGTAGTGACAGTGGTCCTCGGGACCGAATTGATGATACCCTCTTCTTTAATTTCCCCTTTACAGAACGAGGGTCTATTAAGTAAAATTGAGCATCTTATGAAGTCCCTAATGGCTCCCCTCTTGGAAAGGGTAAAGCGCATAGGAGATAAAATTGACAATCTGGAGAGAGTAGTGATCAGCGGCTTGACCACCCCAGGGCAATCAACTAGCGTATGAAACACTAAGTCTATTGTACAGCAACATCCCCCTACTGTACATCACACTTGCACTAATAACACAATCCCTCCTTCACCCGCCCGTCGACCCCTAACTAAACAACCAACGACTACGGCGGTCACTATGGGCAGACCACCACAGAACATTTTGGAGATACCAGAAACTAAGGAGCAGGAAAAAGCTGAGGGACCCTCAGATCAGGGCACGGACCACGAGGGACAGACGAAAGTGAACCCTAGTGTAATAAAGGACCTTCCCCCGACAACAAAATCTAGGAGGTCATTTACACGTATCGACCTACCCCCGGAATCACAGCCATACACTGTAGTGTTAGTTGGAGTCCCGGAATTGCCCCAAGGAAGAGTAGAGCATTTTCCTGACTTAAGAAATAAAGTGGCCCACTGGCTGAATAAGAACAAGCCCCTGCCACCTGACATATCCGGGCAAATTCTATTTGCAAGGAGGTTAAGCTGGTTGGGACACACAAGAAAGGATCTTCCTGGGGATTGTGTTGTTATTAATTTTGGGGATAGGCGGGTGGTAGAACACATTTCAAACTGGCCTTCCCAGTTTAGCGAGAGTAACATCCTTACCAGGGACTTGAGTTTCTTTTATCCCCAACTTCCCCCAGTTCAAACCATCAACCACCAAAGGGGATTTCAAATCGAGACGTGCCAGAAGGCGGGGGTTTGAGATATAACATCCCTATTTTCAATTATTTCGATAAGCTTTCTGGTTTGGAACGGGTGGATTGACTTCCTCCCAGGGTTTCGACCCAACCCGGGGGGGTCAACACACCCGTTCGTTCTTCACCTTTAGTTAATTTGGTTTATAGCGGTGCAATAAACAACGAAGCCCCCCTAAACTCTATACAGCTTAGTTACTGTGAGGGAAACGGGAAAATAGATCCTAAGCCTGCACTAACTAAGGCCGACTCTATCTTGAAAATTTTGTTCTGGAATGTGGCGGGCCTACGCTTAAAGGTTGTAAATGATATCTGGTTAGATTTCATCCACAACTACAGTATTATAAGTTTGCAGGAAACTTGGGCAACATCAGACTTACATATAGAGGGTTATAGAAATCTTTTCTCCCCAGCGTTACCTTCTCCCTCTGGTAGAGCAAAGGGCCGTCTGGTTATATATGTATCCAACACTCTCCAACTTACAAGGATAGTCCCTGTCAAACTGGAACAAAACTTCCAAATAGTCGCCCTTCATCAAAGTAATACCAACGCCCTGGTAATAGTAAATGTTTATAACAACTTAATCGCGGAGATTTTAATAAATACAATAAAGAAATAGGCTTTTGTCTCCACGAATTGTCCTTCAGGGCTCGTAAGGAGTTGACTATAATCTGGGGCGGGGATTTTAACCAAACCCTCTGCAAACACAGTGTCAACTCGCTCTGTGGTATAGTGGATGAAAACAGCGATCCGATAACCCATTTCCCTCACACCGCAGTCAGGCATATCTGGAATGAAACCTTATGTGGCCTTGACCTCGCCCTTGCCAATGACTTGGTTAATCCTCCTGTACCTGTAACATCCACCTATAACGGCAGAGGGAGGCAAAGCACAATTGATTATTTATTTATACCAGGGACAGCGGGTAGGGTTCTTCTAAAATGTAAAACTCACGATCTCACTGTCAGCGACCACTACCAGAATAGCATTGCCTTTAAACTTCCTAATAGACACGCGAGGCCCAACATCGAAATGCTTCTAAGTCAAAATAACATCTTAATGGATAGACTAAACGGCTATTCACTTAGGTGGGAAAAAGTGGATCCGCTGGCCATCAAAACAAGCCTGGTTACAAACCTTAGGCAAGCGTTCGCAAATTGTCTTGATCCAGCAACTACTAGTGATGGAATAATGGCTAATTTTTCCAAAATTATAGCATCAATTAGGGAAATCCTTTTTGTAAACATGAAATCAGGTAAAACCAGAATCAAAGGACAGTTCCTGCACAAAAGATCATCAGAACCTAAAAATAGCCTTAAATAAACAAGATAGAATCCCAAAGGACATCGCAGCTCTTAGAAAGACCTATAATCAGGCCCTAAAATCCAGGAAGACTACTCTTAAACAAGATCTCTGGATACAACTCCACAGATCATGTACCAAGAGGGATAGCGCCGCCTTTTGGAAGGTTGTGAAGTCCCCTTTCTTATTAGACGCAACAGCTAACCCCAGCATCGATGTTGCAATTGACGAACACCTGTGGGTTGAGTATTTTGAGCGGATTTTCAGCTTTCCCTCAATCGCAAACCGACCAACTCCAGCGGGGTCAGTCCTATCAAACTTTCTGTTGCCTATTTATATCACACACGAGGAGGTGAAACTCGCCCTAAAGGCTAGTAAAAACGGCAAGGCATCGGGACCCGACGGGGTTCCAATTGATCTCTTCAAGTTCAACATGGATCTATGGTCGCCAATTTTAACTAGGGTTCTCCAAGCTTCATGTGACCTGGGACTTATTGAATCATGGTCTCAGTCAATCCTCGTTCCTATCTTTAAAAAAGGGGACCGTCAATCGCCATCCTGCTACCGGCCTATTTCCCTTCTGGATTCACTGGGGAAAGTGGCCGGTCGTATAATCTTAGAGCGCCTTCAACATTGGGCCTCTGATAATAAAGTTCTTTCCGACCTGCAATTTGGGTTCCGCGAGGGACTGGGAACCATAGAGCAAGCTCTTAATTTATCCTTACTGATGGGGAAATATATAAATACTAAGGGGGTGGCCTTTTATATGGCATACATTGACCTTTCTGCAGCATATGACTGCATCACCCATAGCAAGCTGTGGTCTATTCTGGCGGATATGGGAATAGAAACATCCCTTGTTATGTTTCTGCGTGAACTATATTCAGACGTCACAGCAAGAGTCAGATACGGCACAGGGGGCAAGCAAACAGAGTCGTTCAGAGTGGAGCGAGGAGTAAGACAGGGCTGTGTCCTGGCCCCGTTTTTATTTAACTTATATACCAACAGCTTGGAAAAGGCCATGTTGATGGGTTGCCAGGACCTCCCCTCAATAAACACCCGCCCTATTCCGGTCCTACTCTATGCGGACGACGATGTAATTTTAGCTCGCACCCCTATGGAATTACAGCGTGCTCTCAATAAATATTACATCTTTATGGCCAACCCGACCTTAAGGTTAACATTAAGAAAATGTTTGTAATGTCCTCAGGGTCGAGGATTAAGAACATCAAGCCCATATATATCGATGCACAAAAACTAGAGAGCACAACTACGTATCCATATTTGGGGAATTACATTCGACCACAAATGCTCCTGGAATTATGCCATAGAAACCAGGAAACTCACCCTTATGAGAACAACTGCTGCCTTAGTAAAGTTCGCGAATAAATTAGGTAGACGGCCCACGGTTGAACTCCTAGAAATTTACAGGGCTAAATGTGTATCGAGCGCACTTTATGGGGCAATATTTTGGGGTTACGCTGTCGTGTTCATATCTAGGACCCTAATTCTATATTCCCGATTTATGCCCTTGTGAGGTTATAATCAATAATATCCTGATAAAGGCATAAGAATCAGATTCATATTCAGTAAATAGCCCATGCAATCCAAAGCACAGCACGGCTACTGCCATCGACTCCTAGAAAGCACAACGTGTTCTTTAAACAAACCAAGCCTCCAGCAGCCCGGGAAATCCCCCCTGCTTTTGTTTTGATTTGAACAAGAACTCCTGAAGTCCTGAAAGAACTATTAGTTGTTAGTGACGTCTTATGTCCAACCTTACGTCAAACCCGGCACCTTCCAGGCATAAAATACCAACGGTTGCATTAAGCAAACACACAGTGGTTTTGAGCAGAGCGGCCATCTACTTGCCCGAGAGCCCAGCTGATGCGAGTGCCCATGGAAGCGGCCCCTCCTGTTTGACGCACTGAGAGAGACGTTGTCTTTTTCTCCAGCCGAGAAAATCCAGCTCCGGTGTTTCCAGCCTACCCTTGCGGGTTGCTGGAATAACGATGCCTGAGGAAAGAGATACCATACCTCCCACATTCTATTACCAAGGTACAGAGCTGACTAAACCCTTGAGAGAATTATTGATGCAGATTCTTGACAAAATATTCTCTTAACCAACTTAACTTAAACTGCTACTTAGTCATCCCTTCCCACGTATTAGGCTTAGGTCAGGTACACCTGGGTAGGCTCAATTAGAAGCACCAGTTGAGTACGTTAGTCAATGTATTTATGTATGTATATATTTTATCCATTTTAAGTATCATATGGCTAAGAAACCATATCAATGCTTTTACAGTATTATTTCATAATACTACTTTTACTGTACGCACTTTACTTTACTTTAAGTATTGCAATTGTGGCAATTCACTTCTCTTGCATGAGAAAGCAGACTGCTCAATAAATAACACCTTTTTATTGAAAACGCCCGTCTCTCTATTTCTCTGCACTCTGGTGAAACTAAGTGTGCACTGCTGACTGAGTGAAATAGCTGTCTATTGTTTTCACACAACTCTAGAGATATACTCTTATTCTGAGGGAGCAAAGTTGTCATGTTTATGCGGTTGTCGGAAACTGAATCCCTTCTTGTCTGAGCCAGGGGAGGTTGTCCCTCCCTATTCATTCAAGAAAGTTTCCAGTGACCTCTGAGCTAGCTGGCGCAAACCTAAATTAAGTTTAACATAGTCAGTAGAGACCTAGATGACCTCAGTCCTACGTCTACACTGCTGTTTATGTTATTCCAATGCGCAGAGCCTATTGGGAAAATAGGAACTACACTACATGGCGCCCAACGTTTGGTAAGGCGATAATCTAACGCAAGACACTAGAGCAACTCAGTCGTGCTTTTTCACGCAGAACCCTTTCCCCGTAAAAACTCCAATAGATGTCTGGAGTGGGTGAAAGGTTAATATCCGCCGGAACTTAGTAGGACGAGAATCCTATGTATTAGATTTTGGTTTGATCAACGTTGAAGGATACAGTGTTCCAAAATATTGTGCACCTAATCTTGGTTTCCTTGAAACTCGATCTGCAACAGAAAACTTTCAGTCAGTTAAATGGCAGAAAGTGACGAAGAGAGGGAGCGAGCTAGACCAGCAGCTCAACTCTTAGAGGAAGACATAAGTCTCCATGACACCGACCCGGAAGCAATACTCATTCCGGTCAATGTAAGAAGAACTATAACTCTAAAACTTATAGAAATTGGACTGACAGCACGAGGTGGTACAGTCATATTCGTGATAGAGGCACATGAATATCGGCAGACAGAGGTATTCTATTCATGGATACATTTTCCAGCAGCACACCCTACGACAAAAGACTTCCACTATTACAAAATAGAGGAACCTCCGGATGAATACACTCCTTTCTAGGAGATTGAAATTCCACTAAAATACCAAGAGCACCTGCTCTGGTTTAAAGGCGCCCTAAAACATAAAGATCACATTACCACTGTCGACAAGGTAGACCAGGAGCAACGTGGCTGGTTCTAGCCAGCTACACACCACATTCAGACATTGATAAAATGTCAGTTCCTGAACTTTTAGCTCAGCTAAAACTCTTAATTAAAATACATAGACAATTAGTCCAATATGTAATGCGGACCTCAATAGTCCAACCGACATTTAACATTCCACAGCAGACCCCTCACCAGGGGACCATAAACAAAATCACACCACAGAACATACACTCATGTCTTGGTAAAGTACCCATAAAACGGGAACAAATTCTATTCTGGTTAGCACAGAAAATTACAAAAATAGAGGCAGTATTTCCTGATACTACGCCGACTGATAAACACAGAATTCTGACTATCTGTCTCCCAATGGGGATCGCACCACATGTGGGGGACTGTGACTCTTGGGGCACAATCTTTTCTTCCATTTACACAAAAACACATGGTGTCCCGTCTATGGCGGTAATACCAGATGTACTAAGACAGATTCAAAATGAATACGGCCCAGAACCTGCTTTAACTCTGGGTATGAAATTACTGAAAGACTTCAAGCTGGTCTCGGCTATATTATTAGCCAACATAAAAGGTGAAGCAGCATCTGTGGCGATCCGCCAAAAATTGAAGGAAACAGATATAACAGAACAACCATTTGAACTCGCCAGAATCATAGAAAAATCCTATGAAGAGCTAGGAAGAGATAGTTTGGGTGGGATACCGGTAAAACCCCAACTAACTGAAAATCCTGACAAACCACTCCCAGGGAAAAGCATTTCCAGTCCAGAGGAAGGTCTCCTCAGCGTAGAGAGAGATATCAAGGCATAGAAGACAAGTCTCCCCAAAGGGAACCCTCTGAAAAAAGATACAACCTTAGAGATAGGGATAAAATAAGAAAACCAGACAGATATCAAGATGTTGATACACGTCCCTCTCAATCCTTCTCACTGAATCTTTCTCGATCTTCCTCACAGAAATCGGAAAGAAGAGGACGGTCAGAACACAGAGAAGAGCACGTCAAGTCCAAAGACAAGGAACCTGCTCATCAAAGTAAAAAATTACAATTTCCCAGAAAGAAGGTAGCAAGTATTAAGATTAAACATGCCGAGAATTCTGAGGACACAGCTGAAAAACGGAGAGTGGGCACAAACAATACTAGACAGCGCAGCAGAAGTGAGCATAGCTCGCAAGATCCTGATGAATCTTCTAGAGAAAGTGGACACAAATGAGTAAATTCAGGTGGAAACTGCAGACACACGGGTTAGTGTGCCCCATAAACTATATGAAATTACATTACGTAGAGAGGGAGATAAAACTAGGAAAATAAAAGGTCTCTTTTGGGAAAAACTTTCAAGAGGCTATGACATTCTGTTAGCTGAGAGAGACTGGCCACCAGAGTTTGTCAGCGAGTGCCCTCATGGCGAAGACATGATTATGCCTGCCTTCTCGAATCACATCCCGATTCATAAAAAATACACATTGGCAAAAAATGGGCAGTAGCCCAAGCTCCTGCTTTGTACAAAAATCATGTGGGATGGGATGAGGACTCACCTCACCACAAGATCCAGTTACAAAATCAGCCTACTGCACAAAAGACAGTATCCAGTTAAGCAAGAAGCTAAAAAACAAGTCAGGGAGATCTTAGATCAACTTGAATACCAAGGGGTGATAGAAACATGCACCTCTCAAATGAACAATCCTTTGTTTCCTGTCTCCAAGCCAGACGATTCATATCGTCTAGTTTTGGACTACAGACACCTTAACTCCTGTTGCAAAACATTTGCAGTGCAAAATTCACATAGTGCAGCACTAATGAATAACATTATGCGCAAAAAATATAAAACGACATTAGACATCTCTAATGGATTCTTCTGTCAAAACATTGCACCTGAAAGCAGGTATTTGACCGCTTTCTCAATATTTGGATCTCAAAAACAATTTTGCCGACTTCCACAGGGATTCAAGAATAGCCCAGGATTATTCTCAGCAAGAGTAACAGAGTTACTACAAATATATGACGATGAAGCATTGTCATATGCCGATGATATCTATCTTACAGATGATAACCTGGAGACTCACTTAAAAAGGGTGAACACCATAATACTTGGACTCACTTCAGAGGGTTACAAATTCAACTTTAAAAAGTCACGAATTGCCCATCTAACTGTCCTATTTTTAGGATATGAATTATCAAGTGAAGGCAAAAGCCTGGCAGACAATTTCCAACACTCCAAACACCAAAAACGCTGAAGAATTTACAATCACTACAAGGTTTCCTGAATTTCGGAAGAACATATATTCTAAATTATGCTGAGAGGGTTAAACCTCTTGATGAATTATTAAGACCAGATTTCAAACAAACCAATTGGACTCAGAAAGACACAGAGATTTTAAGATCATTACAAACAGACATGTTAACTAAACCAAAATTACAAACACGTGAGAATACACGCAATCTTGTAATCCGAGTCATCCCAGGAAGATGCGGATTTACATACCTGACCTCTAATGAGGGAGAAACGGTACCTATAGCTTACAAATCACATTTGTACACTCAAGCTGAAATGAAGTTTAGCTCTACAGAAAAAATTCTAACTGCTGTAGCGAAAGAAAGAGCCCTTGCACAAAGTAAACGAATAATAATCGTTACACCAATACCTGCTTTAGAAGCAGTAACAAAAGCAAGCATTCCAAATGCTAAAGCATTACATCCCAAATGGATACAATGGGTTATTTCCCTTGCTGCAACAGATGTAGTATACGAATTTGACCATAATTTAAAAACACAAGAATTTCTCCAATACGAATATGAATGTCCTCTGGCAGCTGAAATCCTGCCTCTAGAACATTACGGTTGTATAATATATACAGACGGATCAGCAAAACCCGCAGTTAGGGATAAACAAGCATATAATGCTGCATGCGTGATCGTTAAAGGTCGTTGGCACAAAGGGAAATTTAGACCAATGGTCACTAAAACTCATTTTTTAGGAGATTGTACAGCTCAGCGAGCTGAACTACTAGCATTTAAGATGGCGCTTGAAAATACCGATCGCGAATTCCCCACACTAATAGTGTGCGATTCATATTACTGCGTTCAGTCTTATAATGAATACTTTCAGAACTGGGTTCAAAATGGCTTCAAAGATGCAAAAGGTTGCACAATCAAGCATAAGATGCTTCGGGAACAAATAGTTCTTTTACAGAAAGAACTACAAAAGACTCAAATGATACACGCACTGAGTCATCAACGTGATGGCGTTCACGTTGCAGGGAATTCATTGGCTGATGAAGCCGCGAAGGCAGCTGTGCAAATGGCTTCCATAGCTGCTATTACCCGGTCAAAAACAAAAATAGACAGCAACATACTACAAGCTGTCTGTGCGTCAGTAAAAGATGACAGAAAAACATTCCCGAAAGGCTTTCCAGTAAAGTACTCATACATAACTGATACGAACAATGTTCCATTTGCTCGAATCCCTGGAGTGGGGGATAGAGCAATTCCAAACATGGAACACAGATTAGGACTAATAACAGCGGCACACGAAGGGTTAGCATATGCACATGCTGGTATTTCCGCCACAACATCATTATTAAAACAGAGATATTGGTGGCCGGGTATTAGGAAGCAAACTAAGAACTATGTTCTAGAATGCGAAATATGCCAAAGAATGAAAGTATCAACAGTAAAACGACCAGCACAGACGCCCCTTCTAATCTCAGATAAACATTAGCATGTGTTTACCTGGACCACTGTGGTCCCTTACAAAGGGATGGCAACTACAAATATATCATGGTCGCAGTGGATTCCTGTACTAGATTCATCTGGATGTGGCCCCAGCGCTCGGCTGACGCCAGAAATGTTATAAAAGATTTGCGAGTCTTTATCGGCACATACGCAATTGGCATGCTACATTCTGATCAGGTCCTGCGTTTAGCTCTCAAGCTTACAAAGAGCCCATGAACAGTATGGGAATCGCATTGCGGTACTCTTCTCCCTTCCATCCTGAGGGAAATGCGGTTGTGGAAAGAAAATACCGGGACATAAAGCAATCTATAACGGCGAGGGTATTAGGTTCTGGTGATGGGTGGGTCAAACATTTAACAAGTGTCCAACGTAGTCTTAACAATCTGCCAAGAAACTCTCTAAAAGGTCTCACTCCATACGAACTATTGTTTGGAACTAGAATGCATATTCAGGACCTTGATAGTCACACTTCAGTGTTAGAAGATAAAACCTTTGATATCCAAGATCGTTTGGCTGTTTTACAGGAGTTAAATGAAAAAAGAAAAAACCTGAGTAACATAAAGTTGAAACAACAGTCAACAGCCACTGAAGAAATACCACCTGTCCCAGCAAGACCTCTCTGGATTCCAAAGATTGGGGATCTGGTCAGAGAAAAGATTGCGGTAAAGAAGGAGTTTGGGCCTTCATACAGAAAAGCAGTACCTGTCTTAGCTATCAACGGAACAAGATCAGTTGTACTACCGCCGCTTGCTGGTAAAAAGGAGAACCAAGTTGTATCCATCGACCTGGTAAAACTACAATCATGTGGCCGATAATAAGTAGTAGGCCCAGTGGACTCCCAAGAAATAGCAGAATACCAAGATTTGCAACAATCCAAGAGGTTCAAACTGAGAGACTAATCACATTTGATAAACCTGCAGTGAATAAAAAAGGACTATGCAATAATGCCATGGAACTAGTGCCTCTTGAAACCCAAATAGTAACAGTTCGTCAAGAAACACCGGTCTACAATGATGTAGCTTCTGACTATGCTAATGAAACAAATAAAAATGCAAAAGCAAATGAAAATCCGGAAGCAATTCCAACAATTGACAGAACTGCATCTGGCTACTTCATCAATTTCGACAACTTCTCTGAAGATCCAAGCGAGCATGAAGAAACGCCACCAACAAAAAGTTTTAAAACAAAGTAATTGAACTTTTTCACAAACTGAAAGAGACATATCTAATTTCACCATGGATTGAATTTTGGATTGTGTTAGGTGTACTTTTCCTCTTGCTTTGGCTCATCATGGTTCTATGTTTGGGAAAATTCATTGAGGGGAAATATAGTACAATTGACACAACAAGTCAGAACATCAACTTGATCCTAAAGCCACACACATCCTCTCACATCAAGAAAAGAGAACTGTCATCAGTGAACATCACAGCCATTCCAATACCCGGTGGAGTAGCATGGGTTAGAACTGATTATGACATTTTTGGCCCGGTCGAGCCCTAAAGTATCCTCAGCAGCTCAAGATTTCATTAAGTGACTTTGTGACGCATAGTACCTTCAGTGATGACTGGAACTTTGAAAACATTAATAATATGATGTCAGATTTAGTAATGTCAGCTAAATTTACAGAACATGATTACTTACAGGGTTCATCCAATTATGAAAAGCTATCCTGCTACAACCAATAAGGTGATCACTATTTGCATAAAACTGCTCAGCCTAGAAATGTTTTATCTTTTAACCAGTGGGAACACTGTCCAACTCCACCAAAAGGCAGTTCAAAAACTTTTTTTGAGAAATTCCAATACTTCTCAGGGTTTAATAACAGTGATCCAGGAACGTTTTATTTTAAAATGCTAAATAGAACAGGAATGAAAACAATGTTGACAAATACTAAATTGATTTATTCAGAAAAATTTTATGACAAAATGTCTACATTAGGTTTTGAATTTTGGAACAACGCCATTGAAACAAAAACAATCTGGGGTTCCAAAGATTGGCAAGTACAAGGCCTAGAAGCACTATTTAGGGCCTGCATGATCCCAGAGCAAATGATATTTTTAAATTACACAATTCAACAAACTACTTGTCTTGGCATAGCTAAGATAAAAGATTTGAATACTCTGTGTATTCGGAAACCCATACCTGATAGTGACACCACTACTGATGTGGAGATAGACGTATCTCATATTTTACACCAAAACAGAACACATACTGATTGGAAAAAGTGGTTGATCTGGCCAACAGACACGAATAACTGTCAAGATAGATTCCTGAACAAAACACAGGGGTTCAAAATGACCAGACCAGACCGTAGATACTCCCAGAGACAACATCCAGGGATAGTTACAACTTACAGTGTAGGGAAACTTTGCCTTGAGTGGCTACAGAAATCCACACTGGCAGAAATTAAGCAACACTTGACTTTACTTAAAGACGGTGCTGACTTGCATGATTTCATAATGGGACCACGCACACAGCGTCAAAAACGTTTCATAGCGGCCGGTATATACGCTGCATACAACGAAGCATGGAAAGTAATGCAAATTGAGACAGCAGAAAAAATATGAGAAATTGATCGTATAAATTTGGAAAAATCACTTTCTGTTGTGGACAATGGGTTAACAACTCTGTCTTCCAGAATATATTCACTGGACAGCATTGTATCATCTGCCTTTGATATAATAGAACAGGACTTACTAAGGTTACAACATGGTCTGTCTCAATTACGTTCTATTGTACAGCTTGGCTGGACGTTGCAAAATCTGCGTTCTGGCTACGTACCATGGCGTTTAATCAACACAACGTCATTATTCGGTATCTTTACTGATAAACAAATCAGTTTGGCACAAAAAGGAGCAGACTATACGATTCTGAGCATTGAAAAACTCGAGAGATTACCATTGACAATGTCAGAGAGACCTGTCATTGAATGGATAATACATGGAATGATTACAATTCCGATAACAACTTTCCAGTTCAAATACTGTCAAGAGTATATACCAGCAGGCCAGTATGAAAGGTTGGGCAAAGAATACATCAAATCAACCTGGGATTTACCTTATACACACATATGTTATAGTGAAGGAAACAAGGAGGTATTTCTTAGTGGTAAAAATTGTAAAAAATCACTAAGCGGTACACTTCTGTGTCAAGGAATTAATTTGCATGGAGCCTGCGAAGGGTCTTCAAACAACCTTTCATGTCGCCTGCATGGCACGCCTGCAAAACAGATAGAGCCATTTTTAAACCACTTTCTAATGGTAGTTACATTTTAATAAGTGACCACAGCTGTTGTGGCATGCTGCCAGGAAAAGCCTATCTGACAATTGTAACTTCCAGGGCCATTTGCTGTATGCAAGTATTGTATCCACCCAGCAATCCAGCTATGGGGGCTGTGTTATGGCCTTGGTTGAATATCTCTTCTATTCAAATTGATACTTTAAGCAGAATGAAGTCTATTCTTTTACAAACAACTGTGCCTTTAACATCATCAAAAGAAACATATGATCTGCAAGTTGCAAGGACAGCAGCAGAGATACATACCCTTTTATCAACAAATTGCCCCGTACACTTCGTAGAAGTGTTGAGCCAAATCTTAAACATGTCTGATACCAGTGGCATCGCACATGTATTTAAGACAATTTTTTCGGGACTGTTAGCACCCTTTGAAACAGTTCTGGGCATCTTCCCGAATCTTGTCCATTCTGTCTTCGGCAGCCTACCCTTAATCTTGGGACTCGTGGCAGGAATTTTATTTTTGCTCCTTCTGCACTGATATGGCAAGCAAATCCACAAGCAAGACACTAGCAACGATGGAAGAAACGATCCTAGCAATACGATACCGAGACCGTATCACTAAGGTCCTCGGATTGGCCCGGCTAAGAGATCTAAGTACAACCTGGTTTCTTTCATTCAGACCGATCTGGCAATATTGCATCATACCTGTGCTTCGATGTCTGCTATGCGGAGAAAAATTCATGTTGGACGTCTGTCTTACACTTTAATCAGCAGTACCAATGGAATTCGATACTTTGCTAGGTCTGGTAACGACTGATGCATCGTGTTGTCCCCAGCGGCTACCGATTCTGATGACGGCATTCGTTGAGACTTCACCACTACGAGTAGGTGGCGGTGAGGTACGAGAGGAAAGCAGCACCGAACAGGTTCAGCCTTCTGTGAGCATTGCTGATCCAACCATCGATGATAGCACTCATGCAGAAAACTGCACAGTTGCAGCATTTTCATACTTGATCAAACTTTCACCTGATGTGGTTGACCAATTTTTTGCAGGTCTGTCTGAAATAATGTTCTCTCCAGTCAACGAGAATAACTCTTAATAATAACAATGAGCACACAGCGTTCCTTGTACTCTGAATTCAGCCTTCAATTTTGATAAACAAAGCTACAGAAAATATTTGGAACTTTTTCCCCTGAAAGCAAAATTATTTTGCCAATTTTTTCAAAATATTTACCTTTTTATTTTGGCACATGGTACTTTGCTTAAAGTAGAACTATTCTTAGAGAACAGAGCTTCTATTTTAGGATACTAGAGACAATATTTTACCTCAGCCTCTAGCACATATACAGCAAGTTGATTAAATATGTGATGAAATGGTCTCGACCTTCTTTTCTGTATTTAGAACCATTTCATGTGTAATTTTCGCAATTCATTCAGCTGATATATATATATGCATTTATCTGAATGATCACTCTGCTTGAAAAGCGTACAGTACAAGCACTCATTTTTCATGTATTTACCAAAATACCATTTCAGATGCGAAATATGTATTTTGGGGTGGGTCGGAAAAAACACATGCATTATTGAATGTTTACTATTGCTCAGTTTTTTAGTAATGATGGACATCAATCCGTGGAGTGGGTGTCGTGTTCATATCTAGGACCCTAATTCTATATTCCCGATTTATGCCCTTGTGAGGTTATAATCAATAATATCCTGATAAAGGCATAAGAATCAGATTCATATTCAGTAAATAGCCCATGCAATCCAAAGCACAGCACGGCTACTTCCATCGACTCCTAGAAAGCACAACATGTTCTTTAAACAAACCAAGCCTCCAGCAGCCCGGGAAAACCCCCCTGCTTTTGCTTTGATTTGAACAAGAACTCCTGAAGTCCTGAAAGAACTGTGAGTTCTTAGTGACGACTTATGTCCAACCTTACGTCAAACCCGGCACCTTCCTGGCATAAAATACCAAAGGTTGCCTTAAGCAAACACACAGTGGTTTGGAGCAGAGCGGCCATCTACTTGCACGGAAGCCGCCCCTCCTGTTTGACGCACTGAGAGAGACGCTGTCTTTTTCACCAGCCGAGAAAATCAAGCTCCGGTGTTTCCAGCCTACCCTTGCGGGTTGCTGGAATATCGAGTCATGAGGAAAGAGATACCAGACCTCCCCCATTCTATTACCAAGGTACGGAGCTGACTAAACCCTTGAGAGAATTTTTGATGCAGATTCTTGGCAAAATATTCTCTTAAACAACTTAACTTAAACTGTTACTTACTCATCCCTTCCCACGTCTTAGGCTTAGGTCAGGTACACTGGCGTAGGCTTAGTTAGAAGCACCAGTTGAGTACGTTAGTCAATGTATTTATGTATGTATATATTTTATCCATTTTAAGTATCCTATGGCTAAGAAACCATATCAATGCTTTTACAGTATTATTTCAAAATACTACTTTTACTGTACGCACTTTACTTTACTTTAAGTATTGCAATTGTTGCAATTCACTTCTCTTGCATGAGAAAGAAGACTGCTCAATAAATAACACCTTTTTGTTGAAAACGCCTGTCTCTCTATTTCTCTGCTTTCTGGTGAAACTAAGTATGCACTGCTGACTGAGTGAAATAGCTGTCTATTGTTTTCACACAACTCTAGAGATATACTTTTATTCTGAGGGAGCAACGTTGTCATGTTTATGCAGTTGTCGGAAACTGAATCCCTTCTTGTCTGTGCCAGGGGAGGCTGTCCCTCCCTATTCATTCAAGAAAGTTTCCAGTGACCTCTGAGCTAGCTGGCGCAAACCTAAATTAAGTTTAACATAGTCAGTAGAGACCTAGATGACCTCAGTCCTACGTCTACACTGCTGTTTATGTTATTCCAATGCGCAGAGCCTATTGGGAAAATAGGAACCACACTACAATGCAAAGGTCGAGGAGGTGCAAAAGGTGGAAAACACTTTCCTTCGATTCCTTTTGGCAGTCCCCCAGGGCACGTCTACCTATGCTTGTCACATTGAAGTGGTTTTGTCCTACCTAACAGATCTGATCAGGATCCAACCCCTTCTCCTGAGGTCATCTAGTAAAACAAATCTCTGCCGAGGGTTCATAGAGGACTGTCTTTCCCTTGATATGGCCCTAAAGATCGGTTGGCTTGCTTACATCAGAAAATTCCTTAACGACCTTGGCATGATACAGTACTATCACTCCCCCACCTCAATAGCTGTAATCCCGAGAAAGAAGTTTAAAAAGATTTGTCTGGCCCACTTAGAATCCCTTCGGCTTGCTAGTGAGGTTTCAAAGTTTCAGTACACCACTCACTATTAATCCAAACATCATCTACGATCCAGCCCTATTTAACTTACAACTTTACGGGCTATGTAAGATTCTTGTTAACCAGATTCAGACTTAATATCTTTCATCATCTGGTTACTTTTCCTAAGATCAACACCTGAACAGAACTCCTTCAGGCTTGTCCTTGTGACGACTGCTCTCCCCAATCGACGGTCCACATAATACTCTTCTGTAAATTCGATCAGGAACTGAGGTACCATTGACTTTTGCCAATCTTTACAGTAATGGGTCTGCATAGGTGCCGTCCAGCACTCCTTGCCCTCCAATTCCTTGACGCTGAACAATTTCCTAGATCAGTCGTCAACATTTCTGAAATTAGCCATTAAGCACAGGCACAATTTGAGCTGAACCACCTCTGTATTCCCCCAAATTAGCGTCCTCTCGTGACTATTAATACCATAACCTGTTGTGTTTTATGCCAGTCTTTGCCAGTTTTAGGGTTGCTGTTATTTGTTTTTAGCATTTGATATATTCCTATTGAATTTCTTCCTCGATACCTATTAGAAATGGAGCAATTCATCTGATTGCTCTTTTACGGATAAAATGGAAGATAGTGCGAACTTATGGTGTAAACTGTGAACTCATTATTTTTTAGGTTTTGTTTTTATTTCATTTGGGCACCCCCTTTTAAAAAGTTTTATCGTAATTTTACTGTGATTTTTGTGTATGAAATATATTGTGCTTTTATGGTTGTTTTGCTTACAACCGAATAAAGCTTGATTTGATTGATTGATTGATACTGTAAGTGATAAGTTGCTATAGCCCTGTCATTGTATTCCAATGCTGGGGATGTGCACATACCCCCATGTAGGTGTGGTAGGCTGGCAATGATGCACACCCACCCCCATAGTGCTGGACACTTTTAGAAGTCATATGCACCCACCCCCATAGTGCTGGCCACTGCTGGGAGTCATATACACCCACCCCCATATGACTGGCCACTGCTGGGAGTCCTCTGCACCCAACCCCGTATGGCTGGCTACTACTGGGAGTCAAATACACCCACCCCCAAATGACTGGCCACTCCTGGTAGTCATATACACCCACCCCTCATATGGCTGGCCACTGCTGGTAGTCATATACACCCACCCTTCATATGGCTAACCACTGCTGGTAGTCATATACACTCACCCCCATATGTCTGGACACTGCTGGTAGTCATATAAACCCACCCCCCATAGTATTGGCCACTGGTGGTAGTCATATGCACCCACCCCTCATAAGGCTGGCCACTGTGGGAGTCCTCTGCACCCACCCCCCATATGACTGGCCACTGCTGGGACTCCTCTTTACCCACCCCTGTATGACTGGCCATTGCTGGGAGTCATATACACCCACCCCCATATGACAGGTCACTGCTGGGAGTCTTCTGCACCCACCGCCATATGACTGGTCACTGGTGGGAGTCATATACACCCACCCCCATATGACTGGCCACTGCTGGGAGTCCTCTGCACCCACCCCATATGACTGGCCACTGCTGGGAGCCCTCTGCACCCACCCCCATATGACTGGCCACTGCTGGGAGTCATATACACCCACCCCATATGACTGGCCACTGCTGGTAGTCATATACACCCACCCCCCATAGTGCTGGCCACTGCTGGTAGTCATATGCACCCACCCCTCATATGGCTGGTCACTGCTGGGAGTCCTCTGCACCCACCCCCATTTGACTGGTCACTGCTGGGAGTCCTCTGCACCCACCCCTATATAACTGGCCACTGCTGGGAGTCATATACACCCACCCCATATGACTGGCCACTGGTGGGAGTCCTCTGCACCCACCCCTATATGACTGGCCACTGCTGGGAGTCATACACACCTACCCCCATATGACTGGCCACTGCTGGTAGTCATATGCACCCACCCCTCATATGGCTGGCCACTGCAGGGAGTCCTCTGCACCACCCCCATATGACTGGCCATTGCTGGGAGTCCTCTGCTTCCACCCCCATATGACTGGCCACTGGTGGGAGTCATATACACCCACCCCCATATGACCGGTCACTGCTGGGAGTCCTCTGCACCAACCCCCATATGACTGGAAACTGCTCGGAGTCCTCTGCACCCACCCCATATGACTGGCCACTTGTTGGAGTCATATACACCCACCCCCATATGACTGGCCACTGCTGGGAGTCCTCTGCACCCACCCCCATATGGCTGGCCACTGCTGGTAGTCATATACACCCACCCCCAAATGACTGGCCACTGCTGGTAGTCATATACAGCCACCCCTCATATGGCTGGCCACTGTTGGTAGTCATATACACCCACCCCTCATATGGCTGGCCACTGCTGGTAGTCATATACACCCACCACCATATGACTGGACACTGCTGGTAGTCATATACGCCCACCCCCCCATAGTGTTGTGATCATATCTAGGACTCTAATTAAATGATCCCGATTTATGCACTTGTGTCGTTATATATTCCTAGAGACTCTAGATACAATATTTTGAATCAGCCTCTAGCACACTTACAATCTTGTATAAATATGTGATGAAATGGTCTTGACCTTCTCTTCTGTATTAAGAGCCATTTCATAAACGTAATTTTTGCAATTCATTCAGCTGATATTTATATTTGCATTATCTGAATGATACCACTGCTTGAATGCGTATAGTATAATACAAATTTTCGTGTATCTATACCATTTCAAATGCATTTGATGTATTTTGGGGTGGGCTGGAAACACATGCATACCTATATGTTTATATATTGCTTAGTATTTAGTAATGATGGACATTATATGTGGAGTGGGTGTTGTGATCATATCTAGGACCCTAATTAAATAATCCCGATTTATGCCCTTATGTGGTTATAGCAAATCATACCCTTATAAAGGCATAAAAATCAAATCCATATTTAGTAATAGCCAATGCAAACCAAATACTGCAAGGCTACTTCCTTAGACTCCTAGAAAGTACAATGAGTTCTTTCAACAAACCAAACCTCAAGCAACCTGGAAATTCCCCATGCTTTTGTTTTGATTTGTCCTAGAACTCCTGCTAGCACTGAAAGAACGGCCAGTTCTTAGTGACATCTTTTATTGACGTCTTATGTCCAACCTTACATCAAACACGGCACCTTCCAGCTATAAATATGCCAGCGTTTGCCTTAAGCAACACACGGTGGTGTGGAGCAGAGCGGCTATCTACTTATCCGAAGCCCAGCTAATGCGAGTGCCGAAGGAAGCCGTCCCTCCCATTTTGACGCACTGAGAAAGACGCTGTCTTTTTCTCCTGCAGAGAAAATCCAGCTCCAGTGTTTCCAGTCACCCTTCCGGGTTACTGTGAGATCGAGTCCTGAGAGCAAGATACAAGACCTCCCCCATTCTAAGACCAAGGTACAGAGCTGATTAGATTCTTAGAGAATTCTTGAGTCAGTTTCTTGGCAAAAACTAACTTAACTTAACCTGCAGCTCACTTACTCCTTCCCACATACTAGGCTTAGGTTAGGTACATTGGGGTAGGCGAATTTAGAAGCACCATTTGAGTACATTTAGTCAAACTTTTATCATTGTATGTAACTGTATATATTTTATACCTATTAAGTATCATATGGCCCAGAAACCATATCAATGCTTTTACAGTATTATTTCATAATACTCCTTTTACTGTGCGCACTTTACTTTATAACAAGTATTGCAATTGTGGCAATTCATTTCTCTTGCATGAGAAAGAAGACTGCTCAATAAATAACACCTTTTATTGAAAACGCCTGTCTCTCTATTTCTCTGCACTCTGGTGAAACTAAGTATGCACGATTGACTGAGTGAAATAGCTATCTATTGTTTTCACATGACTCTGGAGATATACTCCTTATTCTGGGAGAGCAAAGTTGTCATGTTTATGTGGTTGTCAGAAGCTGAATCCCTTCTTGTCTAATCAGGGAAGTTCACTCCTCCCTCTTCATACGAGAAAGTTCCTAGCGACCTCTGAGCCCGCTGGCAAACCTAAATTAAGTCTAACATATTCAATAGAGACCTAGTCAACCTCAGTCCTACGTCTAAACTATCGTTTATGTTATTCCAATGCGCAGAGCCTATTTGGAAAATAGGAACTACATTACATGGCGCCCAACATTTGGTAAGGCGATAATCTAACGTAAGATACTAGAGTGACTCAGTCGTGCTTTTTCACACTGACCCATTTTCCCGTAAAAACTCCAATAGATGTCTGGAGTGGGTGAAAGGTTAATATCCGCTGAAACTTAGTAGGATGAGAATCCTATGTATTAGTTTACGATATAGTCAACGTTGAAGGATACAGTGTTCCAAAATATGGTGCACCTAATCTTTGTTTCCTCAAAAACTTGCTCTGCAAGAAACTTTCATTAAACAATGTCAAATCACGGCGACAACAACGAAACCGGTGAAGCCGCAGTAAATGCGAATCAACCGGGTGCAGACCTTACAGGGTTTAATGAAGACGACCATGATGCAATAATCATCCCGGTCAATATAAGAAAAAACATAACTGTAAAACTTATAGAAAATGGAGTAACATCAAGAGGTGGTACAGTCGTATTTGTGGTAGAGGCACATGAATTCCAGTAGCAAATGCTATAACACATGAGTTCCACTACTACAAAATAGCGGAATCTCCAGAGGAAAACTCTCCTTTCGAGGAAGTTGAAATTCCACTAACATTCCAAGAGCACCTGCTCTTGTTTAATGGCGCCCTAAAACATCACAATCACATTACCAGGCTCGGTCCACTAGGAAGACCAGGAGCCACATGGCCTGTTCTAGCCAGCTACACACCACATCCGGACATTGAAACAATGTCAGACAGAGAACTTTTAGTTCAGCTAAAACAACTAATTAAAATTCATAGACAATTGGTCCAATATGTCATGCAGACTTCAACAGTCCAACCTGCAATAAAAATTCCACAAAACACCCCTCAACAGGGGAACACAAACAAGATTACACGACAGAATATACAATCATGTCTTGGTAAAACGCCCGCTAAACGGGAACAAATTCCATTTTGGTTAGCTGAAAAAATTACTCAGATAGAGGCAGTATTTCCTGATACTACCCCTCACGAAAAACACAGAATTCTGACTATCTGTCTCCCAATGGGGATCGCACCACATGTGGAGGACGGTGACACTTGGGGCACAGTCTTTGCTTCTATCTTCACAAAAACACATGGTGTTTCGTCTATGGCGGTTATACCAGATGTACTAAGACAGATTCAAAATGAATACGGTCCAGAACCTGCTTTACCTCTGGGTATGAAATTACTGAAAGACTTTAAGCAGGTCTTGGATATATTATTACCCAACATAAAAGGAGATGCAGCATGCGTGGCAATCTGCCAAAAATTGAAAGAGATAGATATAGCAGACCAACCTTTTGAGCTTGCTAAAATAATAGAAAAATCCTATGAATAATTAGGCAGAGATAGTTTGGGTGGTAAACCAGTAAAACCCCAACTAGTTGAAAATCCTTAAAAAACTTTTATTAAAAATAATCTCAATTCTCAAAAGAAGAAGTGGGAGGGTAACAAACAAACCACTCCCAGAGAAAAACAGTTTCAGACCAGAGGAAGGTCTCCCCAACGAAGAGATAAATCTCCAGAACGGGAGGGCAAGTCTCCCCAAAGGGAGCCCTCTGAAAAAAGATACAACCTTAGAAATAGGGAAACCTGACAGATATCAAGATATTGATACACGTTCCTCTCAATCTTTTCAGACTTCGGAAAGAAGAGGACGGTCAGAACATAAAGAAGAGCACGTCAAATCCAAAGACAAGGAACCTGCTCATCAAAGTAAAAAATTACAATTTCCAAGAAAGAAGGTAGCCAGTATTAAAATAAAACATGCTGAGAATCTTGAGGACACAACTGAAAAACGGAGAGTGGGCCCAGACAATGCTAGACAGGGCAGCAGAAGTGAGCATAGCTCACAAGATCCTGATGAATCTTCTGGAGGCAGTGGACACGAATGAATACATTTAAGTGGAAACTGCAGACACCCGAGTGAGCGTGCCCCATAAACTATATGAAATAACATTATGTATAGAGGGAGATAAAACTAGGAAAAAGGTTATGATATCCTTCTAGCAGAAAAGGACTGGCCACCAGAGTTTGTCAGGGAATGCCCACATGGCGAAGAAATTATTATGCCTGCCTTCTCAAATCACATTCCAATTCATATAAAATACACACTTGCTAGAAAATGGGCAGTGGCCCAAGCCCCTGCATTATATAAAAATCATGTAGGATGGGATGAGGATTCTCCTCACCATAAAATGCAGTTAAAAAATCAACCTACTACACAGAGGCAGTATCCTCTTAAGCAAGAAGCTAAAAAACAAGTAAAATAAATTTTAGATCAACTTGAATATCTGGGGTGATTGAAACATGCACCTCACAAATGAATAATCCTTTGTTTCCTGTCTCCAAGCCAGGCGATTCATATCGTCTAGTTTTGGACGACAGACATCTAAACTCCTGCTGTAAAACTTTTGCAGTGCAAAACTCACACAGTGCAGCACTGATGAATAACATTGTGCGCAAAAAAAATAAAACGACATTAGATATTTCAAATCATTTCTTCTGTCAAAACATAGCACCTGAAAGCAGATATTTGACCGCTTTCTCCAGCATGGGGACCCAAAAACAATTTTGTTGTCTCTCACAGGGATTCAAGAACAGCCCAGGATTATTTTCAGCCAGGGTAACAGAGTTACTACAAATGTATGATGATGAGGCATTATCCTATGTCGACGACATCTATCTTACAGATGATGACCTAGAGACTCACTTGAAAAGAGTGAACACCATAATACTTGGGTAAAAGCCTGGCAGACAACTTCTTAGAGAAGTGTGCTGTACACCAAGCTCCAAAAACGCTGAAAAACTTAGAATCAATACTAAGTTTCCTGAATTTCGGAAGAACATACATCCTAAATTATGCAGAGAGGGTTAAACCTCTCTACGAACTAATAAAACCTGATTTTAAACCAATTAATTGGACTAAAAAACACACAGAAATTTTAAGATCATTACAGACAGATATGTTAACTAAAACAAAACTGCAAACACGCGCAAATGAACGCAACCTTGTAATCCGAGTCATCCCAGGAAGATGCAGATTCACATACCTGACCTCTAATGAGGGAGAAACAGTACCAATAGCATACAAATCACATTTGTACACACAAGCTGAAATGAAATTCAGTTCAACTGAAACAAGCATTAGAAATGCAATAGGTCTCGCAGCATTAGAGTTAGTGCTTTTAGAATTGTTTATGGGTTTTTTTGTAAATCTTTAGCATGAGGTTGAGGGTGAGTGAGGGTGAGTGAGGGTGAGGGGTTGAGGGTGAGTGAGGGTGAGGCTGAGGGGTTGAGGGTGAGGGTGAGTGAGGGTGAGGCTGAGGGGTTGAGGGTGAGGGTGAGTGAGGGTGAGTGAGGGGTTGAGGGTGAGTGAGGGGTTGAGGGTGAGTGAGGGTGAGTGAGGGGTTGAGGGTGAGTGAGGGTGAGTGAGGGGTTGAGGGTGAGTGAGGGTGAGGGGTTGAGGGTGGGTGAGGGGTTGAGGGTGGGTGAGGGTGAGGGGTTGAGGGTGAGTGAGGGTGAGGGTGAGTGAGGGTGAGTGAGGGGTTGAGGGTGAGGGTGAGTGAGGGTGAGGGTGAGTGAGGGTGAGTGAGGGTGAGTGAGGGGTTGAGGGTGAGTGAGGGTGAGTGAGGGGTTGAGGGTGAGTGAGGGTGAGTGAGGGGTTGAGGGTGAGTGAGGGGTTGAGGGTGAGTGAGGGTGAGGGGTTGAGGGTGGGTGAGGGGTTGAGGGTGGGTGAGGGTGAGGGGTTGAGGGTGAGTGAGGGTGAGGGTGAGTGAGGGTGAGTGAGGGGTTGAGGGTGAGGGTGAGTGAGGGTGAGTGAGGGTGAGTGAGGGTGAGTGAGGGTGAGTGAGTGTGAGTGAGGGTGAGTGTGGGTGAGTGTGGGTGAGGGATTGAGGGTGAGGGATTGAGGGTGAGGGGTTGAGGGTGAGGGGTTGAGGGAGAGCAGGGGGCATGAACACTACCAGGGTGGTGAAGTAAGAGCCTGGACATAAGGTTGTGTGTCAATTCTGGGGCATCTGGGTGAGTAGGCAATTGGTAGGGGAGCAAGGGCGGCCAGGTGGGGGGAAGGGGTGAAACACAGAGTGGCGAAGAAGCTCACGGTGGCTGTGCAGTAAGCGGGAAGAACAGAATGAAGAGAGTAGCCTCAACGTCTGCAATCACGTCATGGTAATGGGCTAGGAAGCCGGCAGGTAGGTGAGTCTAGAAGAACATACCGAGGCGGAATAGCGGGAGGCAAAGGACCCGAACTCGCGATGTGCAATTAAGTCAGACTAAGGGTGACAACGAACAGTTTCAAGATGGGGGCCAGGAATGGGAAGTACAAAAGCCGTGGGTTAGTAAGGTCAAAGTGCAGGAGGAGGGATGTCGAAATCCTGGGGCTGATTCACTCGCGTAAGGCATAGTATCAGTGTGGCGGCATCTGGAAGTAAGCGCTCAAACCATGGCCAAGTTGTCGGACCGGGTGGGGTGACATACCGGAGCAGTGCGAAAGAGAAGTGGCCAGATGAAGCGCTTAGGCGGCAGAGTTACCTGGAAAAACAATGTAGATCGGAAGATCAGTAATTAAGGTGCTTCCAGTCGGATGGGCAACATCTGTAGTGGGGGAATAAAGGAGTGGAATGAGGGACGAGGGAACATTGGTGAAGCCGGGCGGGTGAATACCTGAATAAAGCGGGAGGCACAGCGCGGGCGATCGGTGCCACATCCGTGGACGTCAGGTGCTTCGCAGTCCGGCGTTCCACGCGTTGTGGTAGAATACCTGGCAGAGGAAAGGGAGGGGAAAGGCTAAGGATAAGGACTGGTGGAGAACGGTCGAGGAGAGGGGGGGTTAAAGAACACGGCGGGCTGTGTACCTGAGTCAGTAGAGGAGCTCTCATGGAGTCAATCCAGGGGCCGTTGTTGCTTCGGCAGGGTTACTGTGGAGCCGGTCGACAAAGTTGAATACCAGGAAGTGGTGTGTCACGAGGGGTGTGATGTGGTAGCAAGGGGCCAATCTGGATGTGGTGAAGGGGGGGCCGGAGGGGGGAGTGGAAAAAGGGGAGCCGACGGAAGGAAGAGAGGGGAGGGGGAGGAGAAATGCGACACGGCGGGAGGGGGCGGAGCGGGGAGCCGGTCGACAAAGTTGAATACCAGGAAGTGGTGTGTCACGAGGGGTGTGATGTGGTAGCAAGGGGCCAATCTGGATGTGGTGAAGGGGGGGGCCGGGGAGGGGAGTGGAAAAAGGGGAGCCGACGGAAGGAAGAGAGGGGAGGGGGAGGAGAAATGCGACACGGCGGGAGGGGGCGGAGCGGGTAAACAAAGACGGACGTGCACGCGCACGCGCTTTTAAGGTCAATGCGCATGCGCATAAGCTCAATGCGCATGCGCATTGACCTTAAAAGTCACGGGCACTGCAAGGATCGCCACGATTCCTTGCAGTGTAGATAAAGAGTGGATAAGTCGCAATAGTCTCGCTTGCTCGATGCGCATGCGCATCGACAGGCGAGACCTAAAAATTCTAACTATGGTTCAAACTTCTGTAGCAAAAGAAAGAGCCATAGCCCAGGGAAAAAGGATATCTGTTTTAAGAGCTGTATCAGCCCTTGAGGCAGTAACAATACCAGGCAATCCTAATGCTAAAGCTCTAGATCCAAAATGGATAAATTGGGAAACTTCTCTTGCAACAGAAGACGTGACACAGTCATTTTGTGGAAAAACATATTTACAATGCAGCATGCGCGATTGTTAAAGGTCGCTGGCGCTTAGGTAAATTCAGACCGATGGTCACTAAAACTGAATCTCTCAGAAACTGTACAGCTCAGCGAGCTGAAATAAGATCTCTAAGATGGCGCTTGAAAATGCTGATCGTGAATTCCCGACACTAATAGTGTGCGATTCGCATTACTGCGTCCGATCCTACAATAATTCCATGCAGACCTGGATAAAAAACGGTTAGAAAGATGAGACAGGTGAAGCAAGATGGCGGCCGCTACTGCAGCCGTGTGAGGAGCTGCTCGTGTTCTGTCCGGGGATCCGACCCAGCCTGGCGTGAGCGTGGTGCTTGTTGCCGATCGTCATTTGCGAGCTGAGAGCTGAGCTGAGAGCTGGAGGCTACGCGGGTCTTGCGGAGGCGCCGTGGAGAAAAGACCGATTAGTTCTCCGCCTTATCGCGCTATATTGGAGCCGTTGGTCCGAGCTGCAGGGCCGTGATGACTTTTGCCTGCTGGTTGGCGGGGCCCAGGTGTTCCTGAGCGCTCCAACCGTGACCTATCGCATTTTTGAGTCAGCCGCTGTGAGGTGAGGCGAGGTGAGCTGCTGCGAGGCGTGTGGAGGACGCAGCTTGGGCGTCTGTGCTGGCGGTGTGCTCAGCTTGGAATACTTCCCGGGAATCTGTTGCTCTTGGCTCCGGGCTACACTGTTGCAATTTAGTCTTTGTTTCACTCAGAGGGTACTGCCGGTGCTTTGGACATATTGTGAAGCTCAAGGACGCGAGTAAAGGCGTTATCTGCGGGGCCCAAACAAATGGCTGTATTACTAAATCTCTTGCAGTCAGCAATTGTAGCAGTTTTTCTTTCTTTCTGTTGCAACGCTTAATAAAGGACACCTTTGGTGAGTGAAAAATATATTTTCTTTTGAACCTGCTACATTGTGGTGTTTGAAAACTCTCGCTTAGCAGCCAGCAAGCCAAAAAGTATCGAACTCTTAGAAGTGATTTAAGTGACTGAAAAAAAAAAAAAAAACTCTTCCTACTTTTATTCTTTGATACATTGTATGGGATATATTGTTATCCATTCAACATGGCTCCCAAAGGCAGAGTAACAAAAAAATGCCACTAATCTAGCTAACTCTATAAATGCTGCGAATGCTGCAAATGCTTCAAATACTATTACAACAGTAGACTCAGAAAATCGCAATTCACATACAACTGGAGTTTCTAAAGAGCCCACTATACCTGAGTTATTTAAGAAAAAGCCTACAGTTAACCCTAATAAAAGTATTACAATTGAATCGACTCCATCTAAGCCTATAGTGCACTCGAACCCCGAAAAAACCAATTTAAGTCAATCAGCAAAAACTGATGCTGCTTTAGTTCCAGCTGATGAAGATGTTGGTGTAAGAGGGGTAGTCAACGAAGATGATGCAGTATCTGAGCTTTGCCTTGCTGTAAAGGGAGTTAGAGTTTCACCTCGACCGAATGACATACAACAACAACAACACGATGCAGAGTCTGTAGAGTCTGGGGGTCAATTTTTTTCAATGTCTGACTTATCAGTTGCATCAGAAGGCGATCTTGAGGAGGAGCTCCTAAATGAGGAACATTCTCAGGTAAAAGATTGACAACAAGGGGTGGTGAGGGACAGAGTCTCTGAATTAAACAGAATACTCTCACCCAGTCAAGAGATCAGGGCTAGATCCAACACCGTTTTTTAGCTCACTGCACCATCCCAGTTTCAGAACCTGGCTGTATGCAAATTAGTCTGTTCCTGTCCCAGTGCATGATGGGAACAGGGCAAACCAAACTACATAAGCCAATTCTTACACTGGGAAGGAAACAAGCTACCGGTGTGGCAGGGTATACTCAGACATGAGTCCCTTTCTCACTGCTCCATCAGGATTCAAGCAAGCCGGGCCGAAGAGGCTGAAATGCCAGAAACCGGTCCCCGGTAGCTTGTCTCCTTTCTGGTAAAGAATTGGCTTGGTAGTTTAGTCTGCCCTGTTCCCATGATGCACTGGGCCAGGGACAGACTGATTTGCATATAGCCATGTTCTGAGCTGGGATGGGGCAGTGAGATAAATAACGGTGATGGATCAAGCCCTGATCTTTGGACTGGGTAAGAGTGGTCTGCTCAATTCAGACACTCTGTTCATCACCACCCCCTTTTGTAAATCGATTTTGGCCACTATAGGTGTGGCAGGGTATACTCAGACATGAGTCCCTTTCTCACTGCTCCATCAGGATTCAAGCAAGCCGGGCCGAAGAGACTGAAATGCCAGAAACCGGTCCCCGGTAGCTTGTCTCCTTTCTGGTAAAGAATTGGCTTGGTAGTTTAGTCTGCCCTGTTCCCATGATGCACTGGGCCAGGGACAGACTGATTTGCATATAGCCATGTTCTGAGCTGGTATGGGGCAGTGAGATAAATAACGGTGATGGATCAAGCCCTGATCTTTGGACTGGGTAAGAGTGGTCTGCTCAATTCAGACACTCTGTTCATCACCACCCCCTTTTGTAAATCGATTTTGGCCACTATAGGTGTGGCAGGGTATACTCAGACATGAGTCCCTTTCTCACTGCTCCATCAGGATTCAAGCAAGCCGGGCCGAAGAGGCTGAAATGCCAGAAACCGGTCCCCGGTAGCTTGTCTCCTTTCTGGTAAAGAATTGGCTTGGTAGTTTAGTCTGCCCTGTTCCCATGATGCACTGGGCCAGGGACAGACTGATTTGCATATAGCCATGTTCTGAGCTGGGATGGGGCAGTGAGATAAATAACGGTGATGGATCAAGCCCTGATCTTTGGACTGGGTAAGAGTGGTCTGCTCAATTCAGACACTCTGTTCATCACCACCCCCTTTTGTAAATCGATTTTGGCCACTATAGGTGTGGCAGGGTATACTCAGACATGAGTCCCTTTCTCACTGCTCCATCAGGATTCAAGCAAGCCGGGCCGAAGAGGCTGAAATGCCAGAAACCGGTCCCCGGTAGCTTGTCTCCTTTCTGGTAAAGAATTGGCTTGGTAGTTTAGTCTGCCCTGTTCCCATGATGCACTGGGCCAGGGACAGACTGATTTGCATATAGCCATGTTCTGAGCTGGGATGGGGCAGTGAGATAAATAACGGTGATGGATCAAGCCCTGATCTTTGGACTGGGTAAGAGTGGTCTGCTCAATTCAGACACTCTGTTCATCACCACCCCCTTTTGTAAATCGATTTTGGCCACTATAGGTGTGGCAGGGTATACTCAGACATGAGTCCCTTTCTCACTGCTCCATCAGGATTCAAGCAAGCCGGGCCGAAGAGGCTGAAATGCCAGAAACCGGTCCCCGGTAGCTTGTCTCCTTTCTGGTAAAGAATTGGCTTGGTAGTTTAGTCTGCCCTGTTCCCATGATGCACTGGGCCAGGGACAGACTGATTTGCATATAGCCATGTTCTGAGCTGGGATGGGGCAGTGAGATAAATAACGGTGATGGATCAAGCCCTGATCTTTGGACTGGGTAAGAGTGGTCTGCTCAATTCAGACACTCTGTTCATCACCACCCCCTTTTGTAAATCGATTTTGGCCACTATAGGTGTGGCAGGGTATACTCAGACATGAGTCCCTTTCTCACTGCTCCATCAGGATTCAAGCAAGCCGGGCCGAAGAGGCTGAAATGCCAGAAACCGGTCCCCGGTAGCTTGTCTCCTTTCTGGTAAAGAATTGGCTTGGTAGTTTAGTCTGCCCTGTTCCCATGATGCACTGGGCCAGGGACAGACTGATTTGCATATAGCCATGTTCTGAGCTGGGATGGGGCAGTGAGATAAATAACGGTGATGGATCAAGCCCTGATCTTTGGACTGGGTAAGAGTGGTCTGCTCAATTCAGACACTCTGTTCATCACCACCCCCTTTTGTAAATCAGGTAAAAGATTGGGCGGAGGAGTGCCATCAAATTACAGAGGAAGATATGCTTGGCTCTGACTTTCTAACTAATGAAGGGGCTTCAAATACGGTCCGCAAGGTCATAGAGGAAAAATCTAAGGAGAATATAACAGCTATGAATCAACCTCAATGGGATGGGGCCGGTGTAAATAATGAATCTGATCATGAAAATTCTGAAACTCCTGAGTTATTAGAGGAAACTGAGGAGATCACCTTAAAGTCCATATATAAGTTACAGGCCTCAATGTATCGTATGATTCTAACTCACAGAGAAGAAACCAAGGCAGAGGGCCTTCGGACTCAGGGAGCAGTACGTAAACTCCAAAATGTTGTTCGACGATTGGCCAAGTCCAGTACGGACACTAACTTGAGAGTGCAAGAGACTGAAACACGTATATCGGCGGTAGAGGATGAGTTAACGCTACAAAAGAACTCAATTAAAGACTTGGACAGTACTAGGCAAGATGTGGACTGGAAGCTAACGGATTTAGAGAATCGTGCTAGGCGCAATAATCTACGTATCCTGGGAGTTGAGGAAAAATCAGAAGGGAAGGACGCTCGACGTTTTGTAATAGACTTGTTTTCGGATGCTTTTCAGGATCTCACTGGATGGGACTGGGATAAGGAAATTATAAGAGCCCATCGGTTCCCATTTAATCAAAAATCAGATCAGGAAGGGAGGAACAAACATCCAAGAGCTATTCTCATTTGTGTGCGGAACTACCTTCTCCATGAGATTCTATATGATTTGGCAAGACCTTCTAAACCCAGAAAAGGCTTGGGGCACGAATTCTTTGTTAGGCCAGATTTCTGTGCTGCAACTGTTCAACAACGTTGGAGACTAAAACAGCTTATGGCACCAATGCAAGCTAAGGGGGGTCAAACCTTCTTACTCAACCCTGCTAAACTCAAAGTTGTGCATAAGGGTAGAACCCTTTTTTTGTCTCGGAGATAAAAGCGCAACAATATTTAGAGAATATGTAATACCTGTTATAGGAATAAGGTCATGTTTAAGACCGCAGTTAGTTTGAATGGGCTGACCCCTTAGCAGTGTGCTTTGTTATTTAACTGCTTTCTTTTTTTCTTTTATCTTGCTGTTTTTTCCAGTTCTAGATGTACTCTATTTTCTTTTGCTATTTTGTCAGGAGGGTCAGACCCGGGTGGAACTCACAGCTGATACTCACATACCATCAATGAGGGCAATAGCCCTTACGCTTCTGGTGGGGGGCTGGTGGGGGAAGGGAGGGGTGGGGGGAACAAAGGGGTTGGTGGGTGGGAAGTAGTTCTTCTTTTGGGGTGCAAGGTCATACAGCGGGAAGATGTATTTGTTTTTTGTCTAAGATTTATTTCTGGTAGATATCGAATTTCGGCAGTTGTTGCTCATATGCTAGTGTCTAGTCAAGTCCATTTAAAAATGCTTTATAATGGCTAAATTATCGATATATTCTATTAATGTATGTGGTTTGAACGATAAAAGAAAAAGAGGTATAATGGCCCAGATGCGAATAACTATGCGGGTTGATGTAGTTTGCATTCAAGAGACCCATATCGCCTGGTCTAACAGAGGAACCTTAAGAGATCTTGGGTTGGAAGTGGTAGGATGTTCTCGCCAGAGCTCCACAACACAAGGGGTCGCAATACTTAAGAGGCGTGGAATGGGGGAAGTCAAAAGAGTTAAAGAGGATTTATCTGGAGGATGGATGATTGCTGAACTTAAAATAGGAGGACTAATTGTTACTATATGCTCCATGTATGGATCTATACTGGATGACTCTGGTGCACTTGATTATCTAAGTGTAGAGCTGACACAATGGTCACCCAATATTATTTTTTGTGGAGATTTTAACCTACATTTGGAAGAAACATTTGATATTCATAGTAGTACTCCATACAAGGGTAGGAAGAAGAAGGTGTTTACTGCACTTAAAGGGATCATCCAAGAGTACAGACTAACTGATGTAGGCCATGAGAAAAGAGGAGGTATGTTTGGGCACACTTTTTTTTCTGCACCGCACCAAAAAAATTTCAGATTAGACTATTTTTTTGTATTTAAGGGATTATACAATGATTTAGCGCAAGTAGAATATGAGGTCCTTCCGAAAGTTATTTCAGACCATAATCCTTTAATACTCAAGTTTGCACTAAATATCGCTAATACTACCCGCTTATGGTCTTTTGATCGTAAATTACTATATGATCCAGCCTATGTTGACCGTATGAATGCTTGGATTCCGGAATTCTTTCTTAATAATAAAGGCACTGTATCACCAGAAATAGTTTGGGACGCCTTTAAATGTGGGGTTCGGGGTGAAACACTTAGTTATTCATTAAGCAAACAAAAGGAAGCCCGAGCCCAGGAAACTTTTGAAACTAAAAATCTTAGATCTTTAGAGGTCCAACTTATGCAAGCATATAAGCGAGGATTACCTACGGAAACTATTATAAAGAAACTAGCAGCTCTAAAAGCTATGATTTACCAACGTTTTGCTACGAAATTTGCGCAACAAGTCTCTGCATTCAGGACAGAGTTATATGAAGTTGGGCAAAATTCAGGCAAAATATTGGCAAAGAGGGCGAGACAGAAAGCAGCTTTTGCTACTATTAACAAAATAGATAACCATTTAGGGACGACTGTTAACAAAATGGAAGGTATTCTGACAGTCTTTAGTGATTTTTATTCCAAACTGTATGCGGATGATGATCGTCCTGATTGTTTAGACCAGATTAATCAATTTGTTGACCCAGTATTGAATACCACCCCATCTATTGAAGAGAAGGAGAAATTAGATCTACCATTTACCTGGGAGGAGATTGAACTTTCCCTAATGTCGCTAGCCTCAGGAAAAGCTGCAGGACCCAACGCCATTCCGTTAGAATTTTATAAATTTTTTAGGAATGCGTTAAAAGTAGAATTATTGGATTTATGTTTAAATGCACAGCAAGGTAACTCCCCTCAATCATGGCATGATTCTATTATTACGGTGTTTCTTAAAAAAGGCAAACCTCCGTTACTACCCTCATCTTTTTGCCCTATTTCACTTATAAATTCTGATAGCAAATTTTTTTCTAAAATCTTAGCGGTTAGACTTTCCAGTATTATTTCTCCTTTAGTTTCTAAGTACCAACATGGGTTTATCCCAGCTAGAGACACCGCCGATCACATTCGACGTGTGATTTCCTTTTTGGATTGGTCCCAAGCAACTCGGTCTAATATTGGACTCGTATTTTTAGACGCTGAAAAAGCTTTCGACCGGGTTGCTTGGGATTATCTCTGGGAAATCCTGTTCAGGAAGGGATTAGGACAGGGGATCATCAAAGCCTTGAAAACTTTGTATATCACCCCCAAAGCATATATTCGAATTAATGGACAATCATCACCTTTATTAATTTGCTTTGCTGTATTCCCTTGCAATAAAAAAATAAAAAATTAAAAATATTAAAAAAAAAAGAAAGATGAGACAGGTGCCACAATAAAGCATAAAAAACTATAGGAACAAGTAGTTCTTTTGCAGAAAGAACTACAAAAGACTCACGTGATACATACGCAGAGTCTTCAACGTGATGGCGTTCACGTTGCAGGAAATTCATTGGCTGACAGAGCCACAGCGGCAGCTGATCTCTCGGCTTCCGTAGCTACAAAAAAGCGTATGAAAAAACAAATAGATGGTGAAACGCTGCTTGCTGTAAAAGCCTCACTGGAAGGCTATTATGCGGTGTTACCTCTAAACGATCCACTCGGCAATACATACATAATTGTTGCAAACTCCGTTCCGTTTGCTCAGATCCCTGGAGTGGTGGATAGAGTAATTCCAAACACGAACTGGAGAGTCTTCTTGATACAAGAAGCACACATGGGATTGGGTCTGAGACACCAGCAGATCCTGAAATCTCTAATAGAATTACAATCACAATACTGGTGGCCGGGGATGAGTGTAGAAATTTATAACTTTGCAATGAATTGTCAGGACTGCAACAGAGATCGCAGTTGTAAACCGGACCAGACACCAGCCCAGATACCACTATTAGACAGCATCAGGCTATCTATGCGCAGACGTCCGACCGGACAAATGCGGTCCCATAAAAATGATGACGAGATTCATTTGGATGTGGCCCCAGCGCTCGGCTGACGCCAGAACTGTAATAAAAGATTTGCGAGTCTTTATCGGCATATACACAATTGGCATGCTACATTCTGACCAGGGTGCTGCGTTTAGCTCTCGGGCTTACAAGGAGGCCATGGCCAGCATGGGCATTGCATTGCGGTATTCTAGTCCATCCCATCCAAAGGGAAATGCAGTAGTGGAGAGAAAAGAATCAGGACATAAAGCAATCCATAACAGTGAGGTTATTAGGTTCGGGTGATGGGTGGGTCAAACATCTAATAAGTGTCCAACGTAGTCTTAATAATATGCCAAGAAATTCTCTAGGAGGTATCAGTCCATATGAACTTTTATTTGGTACCAGAATGATCATTCAGGACTTGGATTGTCAGACTTCAGTGGTGCAACAAAAAGCCTTTAATATCAAAGATCGTTTGGCTGTTTTACAGGACTTCAACAAACCAAACCTCCAGCAACCTGGGAATTCCCCATGCTTTTGTTTTTATTTGTCCTAGAACTCCTGCGAGCACTGAAAGAACGGCCAGTTCTTAGTGACATCTTTTATTGATGTCTTATGTCCAACCTTACGTCAAACACGGCACCTTGCAGGTATAAATATACCACAGTTTGCCTTAAGCAACACACGGTGGTGTGAAGCACAGCGGCTATCTACTTATCCAAAGCCCAGCTGATGCGAGGGCCGAAGGAAGCCATCCCTCCCATTTTGACGCACTGAGAAAGACGCTGTCTTTTTCTACTGCCGAGAAAATCCAGCTCCAGTGTTTCCAGTAACCCTTGCGGGTTACTGGGAGATCGAGTCCTGAGAGCGAGATACAAGACCTCCTCCATTCTAAGACCAAGGTACGGAGCTGATTAGATCCTTAGAGAATTCTTAAGTCAGATTCTTGGCAAAAACGAACTTAACTTAAACTGAAGCTCACTTACTCCTTCCCACGTGCTAGGCTTAGGTTAGGTACATCGGGGTAGGCATATTTAGAAGCACCAGTTGAGTACGTTTAGTCAAACTTTTATCATTGTATGTAACTGTATATATTTTATACCTTTTAAGTATCATATGGCTCAGAAACCATATCAATGCTTTTACAGTATTATTTCATAATACTCCTTTTACTGTACGCACTTTACTTTATAACAAGTGTTGCAATTGTGGCAATTCATTTCTCTTGCATGGGAAAGAAGACTGCTCAATAAATACCACCTTTTATTGAAAACGCCTATCTCTCTATTCCTCTGCACTCTGGTGAAACTAAGTATGCATGATTGACTGAGTGAAATAGCTATCTATTGTTTTCATACGACTCTGGAGATATACTCCTTATTCTGGGGGAGAAAAGTTGTCCTGTTTATGCAGTTGTCAGAAGCTGAATCCCTTCTTGTCTTATCAGGAAAGTTCACTCCTCCCTGTACCTTCGAGAAAGTTTCTAGCAACCTCTGAGCTAGCTGGCAAACCGAAATTAAGTCTAACATATTCAATAGAGACCTAGTCGACCTCAGTCCTACGTCTAAACTATTGTTTATGTTATTCCAATGCGCAGAGCCTATTGGGAAAATAGGAACTAAACTACAATAGTGCTGGCCAGTGCTGGGAGTCATATACACCCACCCCCATATGACTGGCCACTGCTGGGAGTCCTCTGCATCCACCCGCATATGACTGGCCACAGGTGGGAGTCATATACACCCACCCCCATATGACTGGCCACTGCTGGGAGTCCACTGCACTTACCCCTTATGACTGGCTACTGCTGGGAGTCCTCTGTACTCACCCCTATTTGACTGGCCACTGCTGGGAATCATATACACCCACCCCCATATGAATGGCCACTGCTGGGATTCCTCTGCACCCACCCCCATATGACGGGCCACTTCTAGGAGTGATATACACCCACCCCTCATATGACTGGCCACTGCTGGTAGTCATATACACCCACCCCTCATATGGCTGGCCACTGCTGGTAGTCATATACACCCACCCCCATATGACTGGCCACTGCTGGTAGTCATATACACCCACCCCACATAGTGCTGGTCACTGCTCGTAGTCATATGCACCCACTCCTCATATGGCTGGCCACTGCTGGGAGTCCTCTGCACCCACCCCCATATGATTGGCCACTGCTGGGAGTCCTCTGCACCCACCCCTGTATAACTGGCCACTGCTGGGAGTCATATACACCCACCCCCATATGACTGGTCACTGCTGGGATTCCTCTGCACCCACCTCTGTATGACTGGCCACTGCTGGGAGTCATATACACCCACCCCATATGACTGGCCACTGCTGGTAGTCATATGCACCCACCCCTCATATGGCTGGCCACTGCTGGGAGTCCTCTGCACCCACCCCCATATGACTGGCCACAGCTGGGAGTCATATACACCCACCCATCATATGGCTGGCCACTGCTGGTAGTCATATGCACACACCCCCATATGAATGGCCACTGCTGGTAGTCATATACACCCACCCCCATAGTACTGGCCACGGCTGGTAGTCCAATGCACCCACCCCCATATGACTGGCCACTGCTGGGAGTCATATACACCCACCCCCATATGACTGGCCACTGCTGGGAGCCCTCTGCACCCACCCCATATGACTGGACACTGCTGGTAGTGATGTACCACCACCCCCCTTTGGAGCTGGACACTGCTGGCCTGGACCTGTGCACACACCAATGTGAAGGTAATATGCAGGGCCAGGTCGACGCGTACCCTTCCGTTGGTGCAGTACGCAGGGGTTGCCGGACACGCCCCCCAAGTAACCGGACATTGGTGGTGATATATGGCATCCAGATTATGGGGTTGGACTTTGGTATGGGTGATGTTTACCGCCCCTCACCCCCCCAATCACCCCTGGTTGTTGTTCTCACCGTATGCGCCGTGCGCATCGTTTTCTGTGCACCAGGTCAAGAGCGTACAGGACTGGGATGACACGGACGATGGGGTTCATGGCATGTACATCGCGTACACGGGGATCCGTTTCATACGCGATTCGATTCAGACTCTGCTTTTCCGGACGTTTGGAGCTCCCGTAGAAAAACAAGTTGTATGGAGTGTCGAAGAGATGAATCTTATTTGCTGGGCCGGAAACTGCTGCTTAAATGCGTAATGACGTCGCATACTGCATTTTCCGAATTCGAATTGCACGTATTTTTTAGACGTATGGTATTTTTCACGAGTCGTACGTAAATCTGCCTTGGATCCGAATCATACTTCCTCGCATGTACCGAGATGTTTACGGGTACTAGTCGTATGGGAAATATGCTATGTGCGGCTATTTGTAAAGTGATTTTACCAGGTCGGAATCAACCCTTTACTGTAGGTTTTTGGAGATATCTCCAAAGGCTTTGGTTGAAATGGTAATAGCATTCTTGAATTGCTGTATGTGGAAAAGTTTTTAAGTTAGAATTTATCATTGCCAATTCGAAGTCAATAATTATTTTCTGTGGGAAATAATTATTGGTTTCTTGTTTTATTGTACATCTATATAGGTATTTTGTTGTTTATTTGTTAATAGGCAGTAAATAAATGGTATATTAGAATGGTGGTATAATCCATGTATAGTATACAGTTGGAAAAATGGTTTTGGGCAGGTTTTAAAAGTTCCGTCCATCATCCAGTTGTGACATTTGTTTAATTTGATTACATTATTTGCAGTAGCAAACATTAATATTCTGTTGGAAGGGCATTTGTTGTCAAAAATCAGAAATTGCTCATTATTGTGGGTTCCGCTTAGTTCAGGGCGCCTCACAACTTCTTCTAGGGTTTTAGGGTTAGGTAGAGCAGTTGTTGTTGCCCGCTTTTGCCTGGCAATCATTCTTTTCAAAGATTCTATTGAGGGTAGTTGTCCTGAAGCATGTTGAGGAACTTTTAAAAGTTCCTCTTTTATTATTTGAGTGTGGGTTTTTCAGTATTGGTACTTGCTTCTTAATGCTTTCTAGGGCATCTCTGACCTCTATTTTGGTTACATTGGGTGGGGGGAGGGTGATTATATTCGTTTGTAAATAGTACTGTAGTTTCTTCAGTGACAGCTCTACCATAACATTTATTTGAGTAGTATTTACTACAATTCCAAAACACTTTAAGTCCTGTTTGCTTTTCTTGAGTATACACATACCCCATATAACATAGTAACATCTTATTTTTCTGAGACATAATACATTCTGCACCTTCAGTCATGTATGCATTTGTTGAGCCAGGAAAGATTAGAAAAAATACATTTAAAGTATAATAGCTTTTATATATGTTTTAAATGCATTTATATTTCAATTATTATACTTACAATGTTTCTTTTGATGCAATTTTAAAAGTTCAAGATATTTTTTCGAGCTTTTACTTGTCTTTTGATGATGTATTTTCTGTTGGCTCTTTTAATAATTGAAACATATATACTTACTTTTGCAATTTGTGGAGCTATTTACTTTGAAGAAGTAAGTTTTGGATGTGTTTCAGTTTTCTGTTAAGGAGATAGAAAACAAATAAAATATGTATCAGAACTTTGCATTTAAAAAATGTAGTTGGTGTGTTTTACACATTTTAAATATAGTTACATTCATTTGTTTTTTCTAAGGAAGATGTTGAAAGTTTTGTGCTGTGTTTAGGAGATGTCTGTAGAGGATATATAAATGAAATAAAATTAATGTTAGTAAAGTGATTTTATTTATAGTTTTACTTCTAGGATATCACTTTTGTTTCATTTTAATAAAAGTTTAACTTACTTTGGATAGTTCTGCAATAATATTTTCTTGAAGAGTTGTATTTTCAGGAAACAGTTGGGCAGAGTTTCACCTTCTTCTTTCAATTGAGTTGGAAGTTGGAAATAGATGTTAAATGTTTGTTCTTTTATAATGTGTGTTTGATTAGTTGGTTCACTCTATTGGGCAATATTTTGTGTATTCTATATTTTGTCATTCGATATTATGTCAGTGATCCTCCTCTACATATCCCTGCATCCCAAGGCACCGGGGGGGGGGGGGTGGTTCTTGAGTTGTTGCTGTCAGGCAAAATTCAGCCAGATTTTACTTGTGGCTTGGAAATGTCTCTGACTTGGCCATCATAGCCACGTGCCCTGGAGCCTTTTCACAACAAGAACTTACGTAACATTACATTGCTACATGTTCTGCTTTTAAATTCCATGGAACCAGTCTTGTGGGCAGTAAGGTCTACTTCGGGATGACATATTTATAATTTATAGGCAAGGTTTAGGCCTCTCAAAGGGGGTTATTTTTACAGCTCTAATTTGCAATTTATAACCGCACAGTTAGGCTGCAAACGGTAGACCTCCAGTCATGTTTACACTGTCAATGTAGTGGGTGGAAGACTTAGTGGTGCAGTCCACTCATGACCTTCAACTAGGCCCGGGTGGAGCTCGCAGAGTTTCACTCCACAGAATTCCAAAAAGGTATTGAAAAACTCTGCTAATTCTGTGGGCTATAATTGGGACAAATATGGCAAATAAACCAATTACCAGCTTCCGGTCACAACATTTTAACACACTTCTAGCTCTATGAAGTGTCAAGGGATTCTGAGCAAACTCAAAACTATGTGTAGGATTATGGAACCTTACTATATAGGGACTGTGTCATCCTACCACCTTAGTACCCATCATCCCAGGGCCGACTAGCTATAATGTCTCACTTGCCCTCCTACTCACTCACAGAGGAACAACTGATTAGACATCCCGGAACATAACAGTCCTGACTCTCTCAGGAATCCCAGTTACAAGACATTCTCTTTTGCTCACACTCTTGTTTGTTCTCATCCACAATAAGATCTGACATAGACCCGAACAAGTGTAAAATATTTTTTTTAACTAACATGCTCTAATATGCAGTATACCTGCCACAATAAGCAGAAATATGTATAACACAAATATGACCAGCATAGCAAGTAGTCCGTAAATCAGAACAGGTGCTGTCATGATATACAACAGAGTAGCCTAACCTCCCTCCCTTTGTATAGAAGCAAGATGACTATATAACAAAAGATTTCTGGGTGTTTTCTGCAGATCCTGTATCTCAGTCTATAGATGGTAATTCTACATCAAGGGGCTGTCATGCTCTTCTCCCTGGAAACGTCCCTCTCCAAGTGTTTCCTATGTATCAGTGTATTCCAATATTACCAAAGTACGCATTCTCAAACAACATCTGCATCTGTACATTTTAACCAAGTGCTAGGACCTGACCAGAACAGAATAGCAAGGGGCATTGTTGTTCCACCTTGCTCACAGTGTTTAGACTAAATCCCAGGAACCTGCAAAAGCGTGAGCACAGCAGTCGGTTATCATGTGGAAACATCAGAAAAAGCATTGCAAAATAAACTCATGTAGTAACGTGTGCAAAGCAGCGGTCAGTCTACAGCGTGTTCATGCTAACTTAGGGAAGACGACAATGTCCCCATGGGCCATGTGATAGCAGGGTGTCAGGTATTTAAGCATTTAAAAATCAGGCACACCGCAGAGCAGACATGCAGCATGATCAATTATCCTAGAAAAGTGAGTTAAAGCATTCTCTAAAAAGTCATTTGGGGTGTCCCTTTCCATTTTCTGCCAATTTTTTAATAAAATCAGTTATTCCCAACGTTTGTTACCAAGTGTACTGTTCCAGTTTTATTGCACACTTACTTGCTATACTTTAAATGTGTGTGGCAATAGATTTTGTGGATTTTTAGAGAATCGCAAAATGCAATGTATGTAGGATTTGCTACAAATTTTGTGAATCCAACATATTCCTTATTTGTGAATCGCAAATTGAGATTTGCAAATAAGGAATACCGTCCCATTCATTCCTATGGGATAGGATGCCCATAAGAATGAATGGGAAAACATTCTCAGTTTGCGATTACCAATTAGAGAAGCGCATATTGAGAATGGAATTTCAAGGTTGCAAGGGTGCCAAAAGGACACCCTGTTGCACCCATTAAATATGCATGTGTGCACATTTTGCGGACATACATGCCCTAAGGACATGTATGTGCAACATATGGCAAAAAAGTGCTTTTTTAGAGAAAATCGTAAATTACCACCAACTTGAAGTTGGCAGTAATTTGCAATTCCTTAGGACCAAATAGCAAATTTCTGGTGCTTCCAGCATTGCATTTAAGGAATTGCAATTTGAAATTCCTTAATTGCATTTGCAAAATAGGGAATTGCAAATTTGTGCAACTCTCTATTTTGCGATGGCCTTTTGGGATGATACATCCCAAAAGCCTTTTTCCAATTCGCAAACGGGCCAATTCTGAGAATCTGCCCATTTGAAAACAGGAAAAAGGCTTGATAGATATGGCCCCTAGTGTTTAGCACAAGTCAAGAATTCTGCCCTCTGACTCCTCCAGGGAGCAAGGCATGCAGCTTTATCCGAGGTCCTTTGCAAGTCAGAAATGTAACTTATTTTCTTAGTCCTATTTAAGTCTTGATTTCCTGGGACTAAAGTTCTTAAAGAGACAAACTTGAAAAAACAAGTAATGTCCCTAATGGAATCTCTTAGTAGACTGAGTATTCAGATTGTTACAGAATAAATAACAGAACTTTCAGACTATTGTCTAATATGTTAGCTGTATCTGTCTGAGATTGGAAGTAAAGCATATACAACAACGGTTAAAAAGTTAATGAACAAAACAATCTTGAGGAACCGGAACCTCAAGGTATCTTCATGCTCAGAAAAAACTTTTTGCATCAGGATTTCAGAATGCGGGACCCCTCTCATAAAAGATATCAGATTTAATCAAGGAAACAGCAGAAAAGTTGTAAGTACTATACACCCTGCCATTGTACTAGGCCCACTATTGTGTGTCTCTGAATTTACGCTTTATTTTAGTTTTGCCAACAGTGCATGTGTCTCCTACTCACTAGGAACCCATTGTACTCTAGATGTATCCTCCTTAGGTTTGCACTTTTGTTGACCTCCGAGAAGGAGGAGCTTCCATTGGTCTCCTCGCTCAGTGGTCTCAGGTATGTATCTTTCTTTGGATGCCCACACAAAACCTGACTGGTCACTGAGAACTATGGTCTCCATAGTGCCTTGTAGTACTCAAAGGATATGTCTACCAGAGTAAGGATGTGCAAAGTAGCATATTTCTTCTCGCCAAAATTATGCAAAATGTCCAGAAAAATGTTAAAAAATGCACTTGGGGTATCTTTAGTGAAAACTCAACACAATGGAAAAACTCACATTGAAAAGTCAGCCAGAATACCAGTAATGGGACTGGTTTGTGATGAAGATGTCTCTCACAATACTTTTTTTCTCCAATAAGATATGTTCTGCTCAAGTCAATCCTCTGCACCAAAAATAAATGCAAAATTGTATGTTGAACTAATTCCATGCTTTTTGTGTTGCTTGTTCCACATTCATTATGTTGATAGATGTCCAAGGTCTAACCATGTCGTGTGTACTGGATGTGACCATAGATTTGCTATGGTGGGAAAGACTAGAGGTACATCAATCAATAGTTCACTAAATATCTGCCTTCCTTTGCACAATATACTCTGGAATTCCATTTTAGGTGATATAGCTGGTAAAGAGGTTTTTCCCATTTACAGAACTGGTTGTCTACAAATATTCAATTTGCTGTGAACTTAACGCAAACAAGGTTAACACCAATCTTGTAAAGATACCACTGAAAAATATTAGCAAAACATTCTATAGAAGCATTCACCTGTACTAGTACACCATCATGCTGAAAGAGTGTAGCCTTGAATTGCTGAAAATAAACCTAATCAATAGGTTGCTTTGTAATTCCATGTCTGTCAATATTTAGTCTGCCACATGTCTGCTTGCAGTTTATGTAAGATACCAATGTGTGCTTTCATTCAATGTTACTCAGAAAATTCATACCTGAGTTTCACTTGCTCACCATAATGCATTAAGAAACTTCAGTGGGGCTGTGTTAGGTTTGAAATTCCCATTCCTGCAATGCACTTGTTTCATGCTGTATTAGGTTAGCAGTGTGTGGCTAAATAGATGCCATTTGTATTCATGTTATGCAGCCCACTGAGTTCTCCCCATAATGTGCATCCTTCAGTTAGTGAGTGTAACTCCATTTTGTATTTCTTAATCCCTATTAGGCTGCTTAGACTGTGCCTGAACTAGGCGCTATTACTCGTATTGCTTGCCTCAGCAGAACACTGTATTTTGTTATTATTTTCTCTTCTGTTCAAGGCTTTATCTCGATTTACTAATGAATAGGGCATTCTGCCCTTGCATACCTATCTGAGTGTGTAGATTCTGCTCCCACGTTAGGAGACGCTGAGGGTCAGTACGGAAACCTTGAATTACAGACAATGTGCACCCATCTGGCAGCTGGTAGATCATCCCTCTGTACCCTCTTTGTTTATGTTCGGCACAGGCCTGTAACTTTCCACTGTGGGCGTGGTTGAAGGCTATTGGGAAGATTCATAATGTGTTGTAGTCTGTTGGGGGCAGTCCCTCTGCAGACATCTTAGGGTGCGGATCAGGATGGACTCCTCTGCAGAGTATTGCTAATAAAATGTATGCTCGTATTCTCTACTGTCTGACCGACTCTTCATTCTTGGAAAGGCACAGCAGGTAATTGTAAGTAACCAGGAGGGTCGTTAAGTGCCACTTCCTTCAGTTGGCACCCGAACAGGTACCCCGCAAGGTGATTTGCAGGGTCAGGGGGGCGTTTGGTCGGTCGGGCTGATCAGGGTAGACCACACGATCAAGCTTGGTTCTCGCAGCTGCCCCGTCCATCTGATCAGGCAACTCCTTGTCTAGTGGTCACTGGCTGGGGTCCTGAGAATGCAAAACCTTGGAGTTGACCATTTGGTCCGAAGAGCTAGCAGTGGATAATAATTTAACACGACCAGTGCACCAGGTGAGTGATTTGATTCTTGGGAAAATGGTGCTTTTCTTGTACGACATGAGCCTGGGGGCTGTATCTTGATACGCTCTCCTGGCTGTCTTGGTGCAGTCCTTAGACTGCTTTGCTTGAGTGGCACAAGCCGACGGGCTGTGTCTTGGTACAGTCTTTTGGGATGTCTTGGTTTGAACTTGTTGGTTCTGCGGACCCTTTTTGAAAGACACAGTGTTTGTGAACAATCTGCCAGGCCAACAGGTAATTTGGTCTTCTCTTGAAAAGGTCTGGGGCTAGAGCCCGTCTTCTTGAACTTAGTGCAGTCTGCAGACTTCAGTGGGCGGTTTTCAGCCCGTTTTGGTTTTATTCTTGACCAGATTTTTTTTCCTCTTGTCATTTTCTCTTTTATTATTTTCTTTGGTGTTATACTTGTCCATTGGGGACAGCGTGTGTGTCATATATTAAGATGCCTTGTTTAAGTAAGTTAAGAAGTTTTGGATGCCAATGTTGTTCTACTGATTCTCAATTGGAAGAGAGCCAGCCTGCACCTTTGGAGAGTTCTCCAAATTTCGACATATGGGTCAAACACGGTATGGGCTCTATTATGTTTAGCACCTTGTGGCATGAATATACGAGGGGCAATGCCGAGTTACAATGGCCACTTACTGGTTTGTTTCATGAACAAAAACTGAATTTCTTGCAGGATAAATTGTTCGCTTAAAAGAGCAGGCAGTCGATGTATGATTCTCTAAGAGTGTAGTAGAAAGAAGCAAGGCGGTGCTGTATGAGAGCAGAGAGAGAAGCCCGGAAGAGACAGATGCAAACTATAACACAGATAGCAGTGGCCTATGAAAGGGAAATGATGCAGAAGGGCATAGAATGTGCAGATAGAAAGTTCTGACTACAGACTGATAAATAATATGTTACTAGGGAGGAAGGTGATGATTTTGTTGAGGAGCTATTGGATTCACACCCCCACCCCCTTATGCCTCTGAACGGATATACCCAACAGTCCTGACGCCCCAGTATTCAGCCCCTAGTACCGCTCTCTTGTGTTTCTGTTTCTAGCACTACTGCCTCAGCCCCGGCCCCACTTGCTTCTCCTCTACCTGCGCCACTCACAGGTGCGGGAGCTGTTAACTCTCCTGTCCTGTCTATTGGTTTCATTTTCAACTCTGCATCTGCTCTTTCCCCCTTGGGTGTGACTCCTCAAGCTCTGTCAAATGTTGAAACACCTGTGCGCGGGATGCATGAAGCGAATTGGGCAGCAGCGCAAGACCGCCTAGAGTGTTGGTGTGTTCTTCTGTGGGTGATGAGGAAAAGCAAATTTTGGCAAAGCAAGCTGCTCAGTGGGCCCAGAATGCGATCTATGGTGTGGAGGATGTGTGGAATGTGATGAAAGATTATGAGCCCACCACACAGCAGCATGCTCTTAAGCACATGTCGGCCACGCAAATAGGACTGTGGGAACAGTGTTTTCAGGTTTTTGTACCGCAGATCATCAATGACATACAGGACAGGGAATATGCTACCGGTATGGCTCCCAATGAGGTTTTTAGCAATATAACGACATTGGTGGATTACCGAGGAAGGTTGCTGCAAAAGATTCTGAGAATAGGGGCACAGCACCCCATAAGGGAGGTCCATCCCTTTTACCATCCTGTAATACCAGAACTACATGACTCTACAGACAAGGTAATCAGACCACAGGTTGATGTTTGGTTCCAGGAACAGTGGATCTACACTCCTTGGGAGAGGAGTGAGGTCCTATCCCTAAAGAAGCAGCTGCTGGACCCTCGGAAAACCCCCACTGCATATTCTAACAAATTGACCGAGGCGGCCTCCTCCACTTTGATGACGTTAGCTGACATTGAATTGTTCTTTGGTCTGCTGATACTGGTGGATATATGGAGGCAGGTACATACGCTGGACCATGGACTGGAGTTGGGTGGTTCATGGGATGAGATCAAGGCATGGGATAAGGAGCGTAAGCCCAGCGACAAGCCGAAAGTGGAGCTCCTAGCTTTACCGGGACGTATGATCACATATATGCACTCCCTTATCCAGCCAAAGAGAGTTGATTGGGATAAATTGACAGTGTGTTGTCAGTAGAAGGATGAAAGTGTGTCTGATTTCTTTACTAGATTTGAAGGGATGTTTTTAGATTTTAGTGGTCAGGACCTGTCACAGGAGGGTGGTGTTTGTTTGTTTGTTAACAGACTTGTCACTAATTTGCTTCCCGAGATCGCAACTAGGTTGCATCAGTGATTGTGAGTATGGCACAGTACTACGAGCATAGAGAGAATGAGGACAAAGAAAAGGTGAAGAAAAACTCAAAGGATCTGAAGATGAGAGTGTTGATGCAGCAGGTTGCGAGGGGGAGACGGAGAGGTTCTGGTTCAGCTCAGAGGTTACCCAGGTTTGATAACGGTGGTGCTTTGAGTGCTTAACCAATGTGCGTATTGTAAGCAGGAGGGACATTGGCGGAATGAGTGCCCAGGGTTGTTGCAGAAAGGAGAGTCCACAAGAGGTCGAGGGTTTAGAGGACGAGGATGAGGAGGCAGAGGGGAGATGCAGTCAGAGAATACATCACATAGTAGACAGCAGGAACTATTTTGATAACCATTGAGGCCGGCAATACTATCACGATGACTATAACATGGAGGAGATGACAGGGTTGTCCCATAGCTAGGACAGCCAGGGACAGTGTGAGGAACCAGTTCAGGTACCTGTAGATCAGCGCAGACCGTATGTTACAGTGTATTTGCAGGGTACGACTAAGACATTTCTAGTTGATACAGGGGCAGTGAATAGCTCTGTTTTCGGTTCACTGGTCCGGAGGGCAGCTCTGTCTGGCCAAAATATTGTGTTGGTAGGCTTTTTAGGCATGCTGGTTGTTAGCCCCATTTCCAAACGTTTTGCCTTGACTATTGGCCCCTTCACAGTTGATTCACAATTTTTATTGATGTCCAAATGTCGGGAGAATTTGTTGGGATTGGATTTGTTAAAAAGATTACATGCAACAATATTTTGCTCTCCTGATGGTGTATACATGACTATTTGACCACATGTGGCCCATGAAAAGCAATGCTTCGCAAAAGATGATCCCCTACCTACAGAGTTCAAGAACATGCCATGCACATTGTGGACTACAGGGGACACGGATGTGGAGTTGCTCTGGATCCCACCGGTCTCCATTCAGATATAGGACAATGCCAAATTGCCACGCATTACCCAGTACAAGATCGCACGGGCAGAGTGAAGGCTTTATTACAAATAATTCAGGATTTAATTAAGTCTGGTGTGGTCAAAGAGACAGTGGCGAATGTGTGTAATAGCTCTATTCTTTCTTTTCTTAAAAAGGCACCCTTGGATTCGTCTGATGCCCACCCTGATGTTTACCATTTTATGATCGACCTTAGAGAGGTAAATAAGATCGTGGTTCCCCAGTACCCTGTGGTCCCAGACATTACCATGATTCTGACAATGATTCCCCCATCAGCAAAATTATTTTCCATAATTGACTTAAAGAATGCTTTCTTCAGCATACCGATCCATACAGATAGCAGATATCTGTTTGAGTTTGCAATAGCCGGTTGGAACTTTAAATTCTGCCATGCTCCACAAGGCTATACAGAAAGTCCTTGTATTTATAGCAAGCCTTGAAAGCTCAATTGGATTTTTTGGAACTCTCCTCTGGTAATGTGCTGTTGCAGTATGTTGACGACCTCCTTGTGGCTTTGGACACTGAGGATGACAGGAGGTGACCTATTTAGCTCACCTACTCTGTAAGGAGGGTCGCAGACTAACACCTAAAAGCATAGCTGCTATTAATAATAGGCCTGTTCCTAGGACCCAACGCAAGGTACGTACGTTCATTGGGATAACCTTGTATTGTCCGTACTGGATCCCTAACTATTCCCTACTAACAAAACCCCTTCTTTACCTGACCACCAAAGATGTGAATGAACTCCTGCCTTGGATCCCTGCATGCCAGTAAGCTTTTGAGCAATTAAAGGTTGCACTTTGCTCTGCTCCTCTGCTTGGTACTCCTGATTACCAGAAGCCTTTTGTCCTCTGCGTGCATGAGGCAGACGGTTTCTGTTCTAACACAGGGTTTTGGTGGTAAGCAGAGACCCTGCACCTATTTTTTTGCCATGCTCGATAACGTCACCAGAGCTCTCCCGAGCTGTCTGAGAGCTACTGCGGCAGTGGCATTTTCTATCAGACAATCGGCAGGGCTCGTCCTTGATACTGATCTCACCTTAATGGTACCTCATGCTGTGGATACGTTATTGAATAAGACAAAGACGCAGCACCCTACTAGTGCACATCTGACTAGATATGAACATTGTTTGCTCCACACATTACCATCAAAAGATGTTCCACTCTGAAAGCAGACATATTACTACCCCTCCCTTAGGAAGAAAAGGACAATGATGTCCATGATTGTTTATTTCGGACTGAGGAAGAAACAAAGGATGGGTAGACCTGACTGATGTTCCCTTATCTGACCCCCAACGGAAATTATATGTCAATTATCAGATGACACCACCACTGCAGCCTATGCAAACACGTTACACACTGTAGTTGAGACATCCCATATCCCAAACCAATTGGCCCAAGCTGCAGAGTTGGTTGCCCTCCTCAGGTCTTGTGAGTTGAATGAGAGACTGGCTTTTAATATCTACACCAACAGCTAGTACGCCTTTGGGGTGGCTCATAATTTTGGGCACCTCTGGGCAGAGAGAGGATTCTTGACTTTGCACGGACTGCGAATACAGAACGGCCCATTGATACATAGATTGCTGTCTACATTGACACTTCCCGATAAGTTATCAATAGTAACATTTAGCGCTCATAAAGCCATCACAGACGATGTTGGGAGGGGAAATGCATTCACAGACCAGATAGCTAAGGAGACAGCTTGATTCAAGATGAAAACAATGTTTGTGGAATGTTCGAATACACATTGGAAAATGTCAGGGTGAAACGACTCTAGATGAATTGGCAATGTGGGAGGAGAGAACAGGTCATTTGGATGAGGATGGGTGTTGGACTGACTTATCTGGGATACAGGGACAGTTGCTGCCCAATTCATATGTGCTCGCTGTTGTTACCATGGCCCAGCGCATATTAGTGCCAAAGGAATATGCAAGCTACTGGACCAAGTACGGCAGAACGATTATATCTCTAAAGTAGCCACACACCTAGTAAAGCATTGTATCATTTCTTTGAAGCATAATCCTGGGAAAGGTAATCCTACAACTGCTGGTAACATTGAACCACCTTCCCTCCCTGTCAAGGTTCTCCAGATGGATTTAATCGAAATGGAATGAGTTAACAATTTGAAGTATGTGCTAGTAGTGATTTGAGCATTCAGTAAATGGATTGAGGCTCACCCCCTAAAGAGAATCCAGCTATGGCGACGGCGAAGGCACTCTTAAAAGAGTTTTTCCCGTGCTATGGATTGCCACGTGTGATTTGGAGTGACAATGTAAGTCATTTCAATTCAAAACTCATTGAATTGGTGTGCAAAGGCTTGCATATTAAGCAAACGTTTCATGCCGCAAACCACCCTCAGTGAGCAGGCCTTGTTGAGAACTACAATGGTACTCTCAAACTGAAGTTAGCAAAGATTCATGAAAGCACAGGACTGCAATGGCCAGATGCAATACCCTTGGCTCTATTATCTACCAGAGCGACAGCACATTCTAGAACAGGGTTGTCCCCATATGAAGTGGTCTTCAGACACTCTGCTAATGTCTGGTGTGTCCCAAGAACCAATCTCTTTCTGAGATAGAGTACCCCCTGCATGTAGACAATCTGTATGAGTTGTCTGAAGATATTTGTTCTCTTCAACAACAGATACAAGCCATGCTGCAAAAGTACCAGATGGGCCCGGGAATTAAATGCAGCCCGTGGACATTGTACTTGTCAAAAACTTTCAATGGAAAAGCTGTTTAGAGCCGAGGTCTAAAGGGCCTCTCCTTGTCCTTCTCGCCACCCGCACAGCAGTGAAATTTGACAGCACGTTTAACGGGCTGCTAAAGCACAACATGAGCCAGACCCAGTAGGAAGGCTCTGAAGCACTGGGGTACCACCAGCACACGGGCTGACACAGGCTCAGCAACCTTAGGCTCACTATATAGGATACCATTCTCCCAGTACAGCCAATGTGATCCAGATTGATCACCTGCTGCCTGGTTTGTGGCCTGTTGCCTCAAACCCACAAAAGAAGGGTACTTCTTTTGCTCCTCGCAGAACTCTTCCCTGGAGCGTCCTCCTTCCTGCTGGCAATGGGTCAGGTCAGGCAGGTCCCCCAGTTTAGCTACTTGCTCCCCCATAGGTTCCAGGCACCCCCCTCAAGTTCTGCCTCCTCCTTGACTGTGGGAATTTCGGGGGCCAGTTTCCCATGCCCCCTGCCTCTTCATGCCCCTGCCTCTTCTCTTTGAGGCAGGCACCTGGGCCACTATCTCAGGCTCCAGGTCCTCTTGAATAACCTAACTGGCTTCCATGGACCGAGTGGTCACACACGCCCACTCTGGCAGACCCAACATCTCCAAATGAGACCTTCTCTGCACCTTAGCCCAAGGGGAGCTCTCCAAATCATGGTCTAGCGGAGAGGCAACAGGCATGTCTGGTCTCACAGCTAATTGAAAGGTTCCTGAGACCCCCCTTCACTCAAAGGGAACCTGAGCCACCTTACAGTGACTCTATGAGTTGTCAGCGGCAACTACAAGGTAAAATGCATGAGGGATCACCTGCTCTTCATACACCAGCCGACAACTGGCAGCTGTCACATTGGATCCGGGGTCTCTCAGAGCCTCCGCCCTATGGACATTGATGGTTACCCACTGCCTGTATTTCTTAGTGTTATCAGGCAGCTGGGTCCTAGGGACCATCTCACTGTCTCCTAAAGAGACTACGGTCATCTCTCTGGGTACCCAACTCCTCCGCCATGGATACACTAGCCATCTGCAGGGGTGGTGCACCAGGGGGTGCTATGTTACCTTTCTTGGGACACTTTGGATCACAAAAGCAGTGACCCTCTTGACCACAATTATAACATCTTCTGGGACCCCTTTGCATAGGCTTATCTGTCGGGCCCTAGGCTTCTTCTCAGGGGGAGGCTGGGAACCCTTCCCTTGGTTCCCTTGGGGATTACATTAGGGCCCTTTCTGGAACTCCCTCTGTTTACCCTTGTCCCCCCCACTCTTCTGCTGGGGACCATTCCCACGTTTGGCAAAGTCTCCCACATGACCCTTGTGGACCCAGGTACTAACCCAGCAGTCTGCCTCCTCAGCAGGCTTCCTGGGGTTAGTCAGCTTACTATCAATCAGGTGCTGGCGTAGCTCTGGGAAACAATTACTGGACAAGTCCTCACATGCAGTCAAATCATAGAGCGCCTCAAAATCATTCACTTTGCTACCCTTCACCCAGCCATCCAATGCTCTACAAAAAAAAGACACATATTCCACCCAAGTATTACAAACCAACATCAATAAAAACAGTTTCGTATGTCTGTAGCAGCATAGAACATTATATTAATACTGTGGTAGGATGTAAAAAACTACGATTAAAAGATACTAAAATTAAAGCTATTAAAAAAGCAGGTAGGGAGGAGAATTGGCCCACTACTGAGTCACTTCTATTTTCCCATTAAAGAGTTTTGCATAGTTAGGCTCACCTACTTTCCCCTTCAAAAATACATTTGATTATTGCAGTCAGTAATTCATATCGGTGGCAAGACATTCTCTTCCCCGTGAGCTTATACTTTGAGGTAATGAGTCCCGGTGCGCTCCTAAGTGCCTGCTGGGCCTCAGTATTCATTACTTTAGCTCTGAGGATGCAAGTGGTGCACTGGGTTCCATCAGATTGGCTTTTTCTGTTTGTTCTTTCTTTTTGTTGAGGCGGGCTTCTGCAACTTCAATGTATTTTACCAGTCGACAGGTCATTTGAACTTCATCACCTGAAAAACATGCCTGAACAGCTTGCCTGCATGACCTAATCTGCTTTTATTAAACAATGGTCTCAGAAGGTTCAGGCGATCCTGCTGCAGCTCCTTCTAGATGGTAATGAGGTGTAAGATGTTTTCCTCATCATTCCCGCAGAGGCGGCACTTTGCTGGCTTTGAGGGACACAGCCAAGTGGCCCTGTGGTCTTCAGAGGGCAATAGTCCTAGCCGGTATTTCTAAAATTTCTCTTTTGTTTTTTTGGTGAAGTTGGTCTGAAGATATGTTTGTGGTCTAAGTTTGGTATAACATTGTATAGTTAGCCAGCCATGTGCTCACTCTGTCGGTAAAGCTTTGTCCTGCAGGAGAGATTCTTTTCTGACAATGTTGTTTACTGCTTTTTCAAAGCCTGCCAGAGGCCCTTGTGGATCCCACAGTTGACGCACCCCCAGTTGTTTTATTGCGTCCTCCTGGGCAGTTTTCTTTAATTTGCAGTTCTTTCCAAAGGAGAGCGTTGAGTGTGTTTGCTTCTCTCCTGCTTATTTTATAGCAGCTTTTTAGGTATACTCCTTTACATGCCAACTCCTCCTTTACCAGCCCAAATTTGAGTCTAATCTGTGCGGGTGAAGTGTACATCGGTAAGCCAAAGATCATACGCAGCACTCTTGTTACTTTTCCGTCTACCGTTTCAGCATCCCTTCTTCTCATCGCTTCGCTTCCATAGGTGATAGATGGAATCAGTTTTGCTTGAAACACCTTTATTAGAGGAACGAGGTTTGGTCCAGCAATCTTATTTTTTAAGTTTCTTAGAGATACCGCTGTCATTAGTCCTCTCTTTTTTATTTCCCCGCATTGTGGCTTGAAGCTGCCGCTGGGGTCTAGAATGACCCACAGATATCTGTATTTACTTGATTTCTTTTTACTATTAGTGATGCACTTGACTTTATTTTTTTGTTGATTGATACTGAGTTTGTTTGTTTTAGAGTATTGCAAGGTGATATCTAACAGCGGCTGTAGGCCTATCGGAGTCCGGCTGATGAGCACCAAGTCATCTGCGTAGAATAGATTGGACAGCTGAGTGCCCCCTAGCTTGGGTGCATGGGAATTGCTTTCATTCAGCAAAATTGATAGTTCAGCCATAAAAAGATTGAATAATGTTGGCGCAAGCACACATCCTTGTTTTACCCCTGTGCTTGTGGGGATCTTCTTAGATAAAAATTCCCCTGCTCCTAGTTTGACCTGGACCCAGGTATTGCTGTGCAAGAGAATGAGTTGGTTCAGCAGTAGTGATGGAATTTTCATTTTCTTTAGTTTTTGCCACAACATATTTCTGTTTACATGATCAAAGGCGGACCTATAATCAATACAGCACAGGTATAGAGGTTGTTTTGCCACAAGAGCTGTTTAAATACAAATGGGGGTATGCCATTTGGGCCTGACGATCCCTCGCATCTCCCTTTTGAGATTCTATTGCATATTTGTGCGTTCGTGATTGGGAATTCCTCATCGTGTGCGAGAATTTCTTTATAATGAGAGTTCCATGCTTCAGGAACGTTTTTAAGATTACATGATTCTTTCCGCAGTTCTTGGGCATCATTAAAATGTGTACCAAGGAAAGTTATCTAGGCCTCTTCAGTAGCATGGGATTTGATCCCCTGGCTTCGCTCACTAATCAAACTGTTAATCTTTTGCCAAAACTGCGTGCTGTTATTCGTTTTGGCATCGCATAGGAGTTTTCCCCAAAAGACCTCATCAGCATCTTTTTTAAGTCACCATATCATTTTCCTGCGGCTATCTTTAACTGTCTCAGCGATTGACAGGCGGCAGGGTCTGTCCTTTCTCTTCTGGAGAGTATTGTTAATCTGGGTCTTTAACATTTTTAACTGGATGTCGTTTCTAAAGTTGTGATGGTTCTTATGTTTCAGGGCTTTGACCATTCCATCGGTCCTTGCGATTTTATTTATTTGGGATTTGTCTCTAAAATGTTTGTAAACGCCTCCCAGCATATGATTAAATCTGAGGATGCTGATTGTGCTTCTCCTAATGCTTGTTTCGCTTGAAATAAAAGGCTTTGTGGGTCATTAATTTTGCACTTTATCCGCCTTTCATTTGTTGAGAAATCTAAGCCTAGTCTGTTGGCCCCAGGAGGGCTTAGTATTGTCGGTGCTTCGATCGTGATTTCCTGAGGGAGTTGGTCACTGTAATCCATCGCACCGATATGGAAATCTCTTGCCCTTTGATACATGCTGCGAGAGAAGAATGTGAAATCGATTGTAGAGCTAGCCATAGTGCTGTGAAATGTAGCAGATTGGGGTCGGTCCCCTGAGAATCTAATATTGAGTGCTCGGAAGCCCAGCTCTTCTAGTTTTGGCAGTAGACTCCCAGTTGTTTTTGAGCTTCTGCCTCACGAGGTGCTGTCTTGGTGGCTTTGCTCCCAAGCAAAGGGGTCCTCGTCATCTATACTATCGGAGTCTGGATTGCTGAGCATATTTAAGTTAAAATCCCCTGTAATGATCAAGCTGTTCGTTTTCTCAGTTTTTATTAATTTTGAGTTCTTCCTTCAGCTGTTGTGCTCCCTTGGTTTTTTCCCTTGGGTGTAGATATAGGTTTAGTAAGGTTATGTCCTCTTTTTTGTTCTGCTCGCAAGATTTCAATCGCAGTGTTTGCATTGCATTTGGAGGAGCTAGCTTGTAAGCCATGGGTAATACTTCAAAATCGGAATTTAGCGCGCTATATGTGGCAAGGCATCCCTTCTTGTGGCCAAACAATGAGCTCTGTATAGGCAGCAGAAAGTTGAAATTGTATCCTGACAATACTGGTGGGGTGTCGGACCAGGTTTCTTGCAGTGTAATGATGTCAAATCTTTGCAAGTATATGTTTAGTTCTTGGTCATAGAATTTGCCTCCTAGGCCGTTGATGTTCCAGGAGCACAGGCTGAGGATGTTAGGCGTGTTCCTTGCTTTTGCATTGCTTTGTCTTTTTTTTTTTTACTTTGACGTTTAGCGTGCTCGATAGCCAACTCCAATTTTGCGAGGTTGGACTGCAATTCGCAGATAGTCTCTTGTTAGACTGGTCTCGATGAACTAAGTTCTCTGGGGTTCTACTCCGAGCCCCTCTTAGAACTGAGTTCAGATTTGTCTGCCCGTTCACTTTTTTTCTTTGCTGGCTGTCAAGTGTCAGAGGGTCTGGATATCTTGGTTTAAGAAATGGTTGAAGATTTACTTCCCATGAGTCGAACTTTCCTTGTTCTTTTAGCAGTCTCTCCGGAAATTCTGCTGTGGCCCATACTGTATTTGTTGCTTCTACCCCTGAATGTCCCGACAGTTCTATAAATTCTACTGATTCCAGGTCACTAGAGGATATGTTTTTGAGGCTGTTGATAGTTTTCAGTAGGCGTAGTATGTTCCCCTATTTAGGGTGTCTATTATGCCCCTTAATTTGTACTCCGGGTGGAAGACTATTGTGGCCGTGTCTATTAGCCCCTTATCTTGTATTCGGCTGTTGTACGCAGTAGTCGGGTCCTCCCCATAACCATGACATTCCTCAATTCCTACTGCACGTCTTTTAACGCTCATTTCACTACTCTTCGTTAATTTTAGTCTAGAAGGGCTTGCTGCAGTTACTGCCCGTTGAGGGCTTCCTCGAGGTTGTCTTTCTTTCTTTTTCTCGGTGGGCCTAGTGATAGGTCTTCTTTCTTGAGGTGGTTTCCTTTCAGGTTTTTTCCTTTCTTCCAGGTTTTCAGTTTCTTGTGGATTGTGTGCCATTTCATGTCATCTCTCATCTCATTCGGCCTTTCTTGTGATAAGTCCAGTGTCGCTTTCATGCTTTTATGGGGGGGGGGGGGGCTAGTGCTAGGCCTTCTTTCTTGTGGCGGTTTTCTTTCTTTTTTTTTTCTCCCTTCCCGATTTTTGGTTTGTGGTGTATTATGTTCCGTATCTGTGGCATCTCTCATCTCAATCAGCATGTCTTGCGATAGGTTAGGTGTCGCTTTCACGCTAGTGGTGCCCTTGCCCTGAATACCTTAACAAGCGTCTCACATTCTACACTCCCACCCGCTGGCTCCGCTCTGCCAGCCTTGCCCTCGCCATTGTCCCACGGATCCGCAGAGCCACAACCAGAGAAAGATCGTTCTCCTACCCGGCCGCCAAGACATTGAACTCCCTCCCCGCACACCTACGACTGATCCAGGACCATCTCACCTTCAGGAGGCACCTCATGGCCTGGCTATTCGAGCAGTAGCAGCACCCCCCCTCCCTTCAGCACCTTGAGACCCTCACGGGTGAGTAGCGCACTCTATAAATGTTTTGCTTGATTGATTGAATGCCCCAAGCTATTACCGCTGTTTTTTTCTTTTGGTTTCTTCCCTTACTTTTCTGTTTTCTTACCTGTTTTCCTTGTTGAAGGTGTTCCATCACAGCTTCTTTTTGTGGGAATTTGCCTGGTGGCACTATGTTCGCAGTTGGTGGCATTTGGGTTCCTTTGTTTTGTTGTCTGTTGCTGACCGTTATCTTCTTTGCTTCTGCGGTTTCCCTGATTGAGTGAAGGTCTAGGGTTGTCTTTGAGCTTTCCTGAGTTGGTGACTGTGATCCTGCTTGCAGTGGCGTGGTCTTTTCGCATCTCTTATTGACGGAGTTGGTCGATCGGTTCCTTTTTACAACCTCCCTAATGTCAGAGAGGAGATTATCCATTGCCGTTGGGAGTTTTACCAATTTGTCCACAATTGATATGCAGGAGCAGTTAGGTTGTATAAATTGGGTCTCAGCTTGCGCCCTTTTAACCAAGTTGTTCAACTCTGCTAACTTGCCGTCAATATTGGTGACAAATATTGACAGAGAATTGAGGACAGAGAGTTTTAGATCCATCTTGTCAGACTGGCATTGGATGGCGTTTAACGATAATTGCATTGTGTGCAAAAGTGATGACCAAATGTCTTCTTTTGCATTTGGTATTTCCTTCCCCAGATTTGCGTTGGTTGCACTGTTGGCCCCTCCTGGCAGTTCCCCTTAAGAGGCCGCCGGGTAAGATGCTACTAGTTCTTCCCACTCTTCTGGGATGAGATACAAGGTTTCAAAGTCGTTTGCCTGAGGCGATGTAAATCGTGTATTAGTTAAAGTAAATAGACTAGGGTGGTCAGTTTCAGTTTGTCTTGGGGCACCTCCTAGCCTGACTTGATCCTGTTGTTTCTCAGGTTTCTCTTAATGATGGTCATTTATTTGAGATGTGCACTGCCCCTGGGCTCTAGCTTCCTATGTAGTTATGGTATTTGATTGCCACACTTCATCTGTGTCTGTCCTTATTGCGGGTTCTCTCGTATTCCTGGGTTCATGCCTTGCCTGCCTGTCCTCTGGCATGGTCAATGTGTATTTGCAGAATGTTGGTTCTATTTGTGGTATTGAGTCTCCATACTGCGTGTGTTCGCTGTTTTGCACATCACCCTTGCTCTGCAAGGTGTGGTTCCGGGGCCCCCGGTTTACAGCTCCCTCTGGTCCATCTTGTCTCTCGGAGTTTCTGAGTGATCCTTGTCTGCCTTTTGTAGACTCTGAGGATTTGAGGGGTTCTTTGTCTGTGTAAATATGGAGCCTCGTGGAACTTGTGGGGGTTATGGGGCTCCTCTCCCTGTTTTCTATTGGAGCAAAGTTGGGACTGGGGATCGCATTTTTGCCCTCTGTTTTTTTCTCTTTTGTGCCTTCGTGCTCATAGGTCTTTGTTAAGGTTTTTCTTTGCTCTCCTTGCTCTTTTAAGAGGGTTCACGGGACCCGTATAGTTCCTTGGCTTCCCCGACCTCATTTCACGTCTTTACTCCTTTTTACCCGGGGTTATTGAGTTTTGTTTGCTTACTGGCTTACTAGCTGGCCGCACAGGTCACACACCTACTCTGAGGGTGAGCTTATCAGCGGTTTGACTACAGTTCCCACACAACACAACACAGAACTGATCCACGCTCAGTGAGGTATGGCGAGGGCTCTGCGGGGCGAGGGCTCCGCTGGTAGGGGACTGCTGTTACTTCCTTTTGCAATCCTCCTATAAGAAGATTACCTGTGCCGAAAATGAAAAATACAAAGTTGGAGAAAAAAAATATAATGATAGCAAAAAAGCTCCAAAGTTAGTACCTTGTTTTGAAATATGAAGGTCAGATTCAGAGGCTCTCAGTACACTGTGTGCCTTAATCAAAAGTCAGTGTTAGGGCTTAGAGAAAACATGAAATCTTCTATTTCCGTGGACAAAAATCATCCACCGTTGTGGGTGAAAGTTGGAATACCTCGTTTGGAAGATGAACCCCACATAGATGTAAACTATCGCCTTCAGCATTGGTCGCATCAGCAATGTTCGAATCAGATATTACCTGCACGCCTGTTGATTCCTCTCGTACCTCAGCAGTTGCAATTTGCGTATGTGTGATCTCAATGAATGTCGTTATCAGGATTGGTAGCCGCTGGGGACAACACAGAGCATGGGCCGTTACAGGGTCCAGCAGAGTATTGACATCCGTAGGCATGACTGATGGGAGTGTTAGACAGATGTCTAGCATGCATTCTTCACCGCAAAGCAGTCAGCGTAGAGCAGGTAATATGAAATCGTGTCAGATTGGTCTGAATGATAGAAACCATGTGGTATTTAAATCTCGTAGACCAGGTAAACCCAAAAGTTGGACGATGCGCTCACAACACTTCATCTCCTGCAGAGCTCTCACCACGGTGAACTGGGTGTCGGTGGTGATTTGGCATTCCATATCATAGCAATAGGAGCAAAAATAGTATCCCTGCAATGAGTCCCAAAAGTAGGGGCAGTCAGCCATACACAGAGTGCACAAAGTTTGGAATGATTCTGAGAACTGCTTGAAAAGGTGCTTACAGTCTGGAAAACACGGTCTTAAATACATGTACAATATCGCTCGTATCAGACATGTTTAAGCTACGACCTAACATTTCTGAGAAATGTATAGGGACGTTTGTATTCAAAAGGGCATGTATCTCGGCAGAAGTCCTTGTGACTTGTAGATCATAGGTCTCTTTAGCCGAGGTCAGGGGCACCGTTTTTTTTTACAAAAGAATGGCTTCCATTCTCTTTAGAGTATCAATTTGTATAGAAGAGATGTTCAGTGAAGGCCATAGAGGTGACTCCCTGGCTGTCTTGGTTTGTGGAAACAATACTTGCATAGTGACCCTGGATGTAACAGTCACTAGATATGGGATACCTGGCAACATGCCACAGACACTGTGATCGTTCAACGTGAGGTAACTTCCATTTGAAAGTTGTCTAAAAATTGTATCAATCACTGTAGTTGGTGAAATAGTTGTTCCAATATATGAAAATATCCAGTCACAAGGAAGGGGAATATCCTTTATATCCTTATATTCCTTTATATTCCTTACAATCCAAATTCTCCAAACAAAGCTCCAAATCAGAGATAGCACCTTTGCCCACCAGAGCAGCGGTTCTTTGAAACTTCAGAACGCCGTGATGTTGATTCATCGAGATCAACTCTTTGGGTGACTACTGGTTTATTATTCATTGCTCAGGATTGTGAAATACCGAAAAATACACAACACATCATATAAAGATGGACCAGTACTCTTAAGGTCTTTACAATTAGATAAAGAATTGCGTTGAAACCGACTGGGTCTTAGTACAACCGTGACCCAGTAAAATGATCAATATCCGAGTTGGGCAAAGGTACTATCTCTGATTTGGAGCTCTGTTTGGGGAATTTGGATTGTAAGGAATATAAAGGAATATAAGGATATAAAAGATCTTCCCCTTCCTTGTAACTGGATATTTTCATACATTGGAACAACTATTTCGCCCAGAAGAAGTTCTGTTTTCAGAACGAAACGCGTTGGCTGGCTTTTTTCCTAAAATGGATCGTTAAATAAGTATTGAAAATTTATACCAAGACTCAGCGTCTGTATGCGAAGACATTAAGAGATTTGTCTAGTCTCTTCCTCTTGGATTGGATTGACTTACAAAGCGGTGCTTTTCCAAATTGGACAAAAATTGACTCTTTACTCCAGGTTTGGGTGATGCTCTTAGGACAGGGAGCATTTGGAAATAGCACGCCAGAGGTTGAAGACTATATTGATTGGTGACCTTAGGATGGTATACACCTGTTACAACGCAACTTTTACAACTACCTACCATTACAACGCAACTTTTACAACGCATACCATTACAACGCATTGTGCTGGGGGACGCTCTAGGATAGGGAATAAGTTTAATTTACTATCCAACATCTTCCCTAGTGTCCACGGGGACTGGAGTTGGAATAGTAAATTATACTTACCACTATCCAGCACCTCAAAGCGCTATGCGTTGTAATGGTATGCGTTGTAATGGTTGCGTTGTAATGGTAGGTAGTTGTAATGGTATGCGTTATAACGTCATACATCCCCTTAGGATTGGTGCCTTTCTTTTCCTTGACAGCTCCACTGTCCAAAGTGTGTTGTACAAATACTGCAGTTGGTGAACCTTGCAGGTGACAGGATAAGTTGTTAGTAGAACTATCGCAGGCCCCATGTAAATTAATACCCTGACAAAGGAGAGAACCGCTTAGTGCGTTTGCACAGTTAGTACGGCTAAGAAACACTTCATGTCCCCCACTCCAACATGTGTGTGTGTATGGTAAATTCCAGGTTGCCTTGATGTATTCTTTACCCAACCTTTCATATTTGCCTGCTGGTAAGTGTTTTAGGCAACACTGAAAATGGAAAATTGTAACCAGCAGAGTGGTTTTTCCATGTATTATCCATTCAGTAGCTGGTTTCTCTGCTACTGAAATCTTTCCAGTTTTTCAATGCTCAGCACTGTATAGTCTGCTCCCCTTTGTGCCAGTTTGATCTGCTTATCAGTGAGATTGAATTCTGAAAACAGTGACATAGTCTTGATTACACGCCAAGGCACATAGCCCGGACACAAATTTTGTAGCGTTCAGCCTAACAGCATGATAGAACGTAGCTGAGACTGACCATGTTGCAACATGACCAAGTCTTGTTCCATGATGTCTATGGCAGAAGGCACAATGCTGTCCAATGAATATATCCTGGATGACAGAGTCGTTAACCCATTGTCTACTACAGAGAGAGATTTCTCCAAATTAATACAATCAATTTCTCGAATTTGTTCTGCTTGCGTAATCTTCCATATTTCATAATATGCAGCATATATACCGGCATATATGAAAAGTTTTTGAAGCAGTTTTCTTGGTCCTAGCAAGAATTCCCTAAGGTCTGCGCCAACTTTAAGTAAAGATAAGTATTGTTTTACATCCTGTAGTGTAGCTTTCTGTAGCCAATCAAGGCATAGTTTCCCTAAATTGTATGTTGTTATTACCCCAGGATGTTGTCTTTAAACATATCTTGGGTCTGGTCTATTGACTTTGAAACCTTGAGTTTGTTCAGGAATCGATCTTGCCAGTTGTTTGTGTCTATGGGCCAGAGCAACCATTTGTTCCAATCTGGATCTGATCTGTTGTGATGCAAAATATTATGTACGTCCACCTCCCCCGTGTAGTCTTACTACTTGCAGGTATAGGTATGGTCAGTGTGTTCATGTCCTTGATCTTGGCTAACCCAAGGCAAGACCTTTGTTGGACAGTGTCATTCAAAAACATAATTTGCTCAGGGATGATATAGGCTCTAAACATAGCTTCTACCCCCTGCATTTGCCAATCTTTTGTACCCCATACAGTTTTTGTCTCAATGTTGTCTTTCCAAAAGTCGAAACCCTGTCTAGACAGTTGGACAGTAAAGGCTGCGGAATAAATCTGTTTGGTATTCGTTAACATACTTTTCATTCCTGTTTTGTTCACATTTCTAAAGTAAAATGTTTCTGCATTGGATACATTGAACCCTGAAAAATATGGAATCTGATTCGCAAACGTTTTTGAGCTACCCTTTGGAGGTGCAGGACAATATTCCCATTGGTTATACATATATACATTTCTAGGTATTGCAGATTTGTGCAAGAAATTATGACCATAATGGTTATAACAATACATTTGTTCATAGTCAGATGAACCGTCTAAATATTCATGATTTGTGAATACTGTAGACATCTCTAGATCAGACATCATATTATTAACAGTCTCGAAGTCCCAATTATTAGAAAAGGTACTAGAGGTAATAAAGTCACTTAATGAAATCTTTAATAAGTGTGGAATCTTCAACAGCTCAGAAGGGCCAAAAATGTCATATTCTATTTTGTCCCAAACTATACCATCATGTATAGGAACGGCTGCGATGTTCACTGCTGACAACTCTCTTTGTTCACCATGGGATGATTTGTGTGGCTTGAGAAGTAAGTTGACTTTCTTACTTGCTGTGTCCATTTTTACATATCTTCCATTTATCAGCTTACAAAGAGTTATTGCCAGAGCTAACCAAAGTGGAAGAAAAAATATTCCTAACACAATCCAAAGTTCAATCCATGGTGAAACCAGATACATTTTTTCCAGGTGATGAAAAAAGACTGTTGCTTTTTCTTTGAAAGTTCTTTTAGCTGGCGTTGTTTCAGATTCACTGGGATCCTCAAAAAACGTATCAAAATTTATGAAATAGACAGAGGCAGTTCTGTCAATGGTTGGAATTGCATACGGATTTGTTGAAAATGCTGAAACCACTTGATCACTTGTTACTTCGTTGTAGACAGGTTTTTCAGTATGAACAGTTATTTTGGTCTCAAGAGGAACGAGTTCCATAGCTTTGTTGTTTAGTCCTTCTTTTTTCACTGTAGAATCTTCAATGGTGATAAGTCTTTCAGTTTGAACCTCTTGGATTGTAGCTTGAGGAGTGCATCTGCTACATTTTCAGAGTCCACTTGGCCTACTGCTTAGTATCGGCCACATAGTGTGGTTTGATCAGGTCGATGGACACAAATATTCTCTCCTTTTTACCAGCAAGGGGCGGCAGTAGTACTGTTCTTGATCCATGGATTGCTAGGACATGTACTGGTTGTCTGTAAGAAGGCCCACATTTGTTCTTGTCTGCAATCTTTTCTCTGACTAAATCACCAAGCTTTGGGATCCAGACAGGCCTTGCTGGGATGGTTGGTTTTTTCCCAGTCACAGCCGACACAGCCACATCTGCGGACACCTGAGAGACCTGCACTGGCTCCCCGTCAACAAGAGAATCACGTTCCGACTCCTCACCCACGCACACAAGGCCCTCCACGACCTGGGACCCAGGTACCTCAACAACCGCCTGACCTTCTACACTCCCACCCGCCAGCTATGATCGACCAGCCACGCCCTTGCCGCCATTCCACGCATCCGAAGAGCCACCACGGGAGGAAGATCCTTCTCCTACCTGGCTGCCAAGACTTGGAACTCCCTCCCCATCCACCTCCGTCTAACCCAAGACCACCTCTCCTTCAGGAAGCAACTCAAGACCTGGCTGTTCAAGCAGTAGCGGACCCCCCCCTCCCCCAAGCGCCTTGAGACCCTCTGGGTGAGTAGCGCTCTATACAAATTTCTTGATTGATTGATTGATTGAGTGGTGGTTGGCTTCTGGGGGACGTTGCTTTGTTTCGCTATTAGTTCATTTAAGTCCTGTAAAACAGCCAAACGATTTTTGATATCAAATTTCTTATTTTCCACCACTGTTCCATGACAATCAAGGTCCGGAACGAACATTCTTGTCCCAAATAGGACCTCATATGGAGTTACGCCCCCTAGAGAACTTCTTGGCAAGTTGTTTAGACTACGTTGGACCCCATTAGGATGTTTGACCCACCCATCACCCGAACCTAATACCCTAGCTGTTATAGACTGCCTTATGTCCCGTTTTTTTCTTTCCACAACAGAATTTCCTTCAGGATGGAACGGAGAAGAATAAGCAATTCAACGCCCAAACTGGCCACGGCTTCTTTGTAAGCTCGAGAGCTAAACGCAGGACCTATTGCGTATGTGCCGATGAAGACTCACAAATCTTTTATAACAATTCAAGCGTCCACTGAGCGCTGAGGCCACGTCCAAAGGAACCTTTTCTTAGTTTTTGTGGGACTACATTCGTCCAAAGGGACGCCTGCACGTAGAAAGCCTAATGCTATCTAACAATGGTGTCTGTACTGGGCTGGGTATGCTGTAGTCAGGTTTATGGTGGCGTTCTGTACTGTGATCTCTATTGCAGTCCATGCATTTAATGACAAAAATGTGAATATGTGCATTCATCCCTGGCCACCAATACATCTCTTTTAAAAATAATATTGTTTTAGTGATCCCCTGATGTATCAGACCCTCTCCCAAATGTGCTTCGTAAATCAAAGCTGCTCATCATTCTATGTTTGGAATTACCCTATACCCCACTACAGGAATTCGAGCAAACAGAACGCTATTATATGAGTATTCGAGTGGAAACTTTTTAGGTAACGCTGCACCGCTGCCTTTGCTTTAAGCATTGACTGCCAGTAATATTTCACAGTCTATTTTAGTTTTTGAACGAGTGATTGCAGCTACGGAAGTCGTTTGCACAGCCCCTTTTGCGGCTTCATCAGCCAATGAATTCCATTCAACGTGAACACCATCACGTTGATGACGCAGTGTGTGTATCACGTGAGTGTTTTGTAGTCCGTCTTGTAACTGAACTACTTGTTCCCAAGGTGTTTTATGCTTGATTGTGCCACCTTTTGCATCTTTGAAACCATTTTGAAGCGAATTATGTAATTATTCATTGTAAGATTGAACACAATAGAAAGAATCGTACACTATGAGTGTGGGGAATTCGCAATCCATATTTTCAAGTGCCATGATGAATGCTCGTAGTTCAGCTCGCTAAGATGTACAATCTCGTAGAGACTGCGTTTTTGTGACCATAGGTCTGAAATTGCCATCGCGCATACAAACTTTACCGATTGTGCATGCTGCAATATAAGTTTGCTTAACCAGGTTTCAAGTCTTTATTTCGATTTTTAACAAATCATAAAAGACACTTTAAAATACAATAATAAGTCGAACAAACAAAATAATAACTGTTTTGCTAAATAAAAAAAACGAAAACATCAAAGAACAAAGACTAGGCGCATTTCGAACAAACCGAAAAAGAGAAAATAGTTAAAAGAAGCATTAAATGTCAGTTACAAAAGAACCTGAATAAGTTAAATAAAAGACACATAGTGTTTTGAAAATACATTACAAATCATGTTGATTAATGGGAAACCATTTCTTACTTGGTATGCAAAAGAATACAGGTGGGAGGATCTGGAAGCAGGTGATTAAAGCAAATAGCATATTTTGTCACTTTACGAGACACTATATGTGGGCCCTGGGAGCTATAACTACATGTGTTTTAACCTTACCAGCCAGGCCCAGCCCAGATATTTAGCCAGACTTACAACAAAGAGTTCAGAAGTGTTGGTCTTTAGCGCCCGAATGGCTTCTGCAGATGTTTTAATTGGTAGTCTTTGAAACAGTGGTTTTAACCATTTCTTTCGGGGTGCTGAATATCTGGGACAAGCAAAAAGAAAATGTCCCTCTGATTCTTTGTGACCTGGGCAGCACTTACAGTTAATCGATAACCCTGTGGACCATTTGCTAGCAAAAGAGTTCAGAGGCAAAGACCCCACTCTGAACTGATGGTACAGTTTTTTATCTAGCGGTTTAGTTATTACATCCCAGTAGGGCTCTCGAGATAGGTCAAGTTTAAATGTTAAAAACCTGCCTGTAAGGCTATTGTTGCTAGAGATTGAAACTCTTTTTAAACGGATCGATGCCCAGAACAGGGATTTGAACTCTTGCTTGGAGGGGAAAGCATTGGGTTGGGTGGATGACCAGAGATGTTCTAGGCCCATGTCAGTGAGGATGGTTTTGACAGCTGAGAACCATGGAATTTTCCCAGATCCAGTGAGTGACCTGACTTCGGTTAGTTCTTTTGCGAAGAGAAACAGGTCAGGGGAGGTCCATATTCGTCTCCACAGGGCCACCAGCCTAAATCTAGCCATCTCGTTGATCGGAGGGCACCCTAGATCCAGGCAAAGGGGAATGGAGGGGGTCGACTGTGGAAGACCTACTAAGTTCCGAAGGAACTTACATCGGGTTTTGAATAGATTAAGCAGGTCCATGTAGCCCCAAAGATCTGCGCCATAGAGAATGGCGGAGGTGATTTTGGCGTCATAGATCCTGAGGGCTGGGAGAACCCGCTTGGTGGTAGATTCTTTTTGCTCTTTAATAAGACAGCCAGTCAACCGTGCAAGTTTGAGATGTTGGGTGTTTATTTGGTCTTTCCATCTCAAACGGCTGTCAAGGGTAACCCCCAGGTAGGTCATGGTCTCAACTTGCTCGAGACTAACCCCGTTCAGCCTCACGGAGCTGCGAACTGGGTGGTTTCTAGTGAAAACCATAAACTTCGTTTTCCCCACGTTTACCACAAGGTTGTTAATGGCACAGTACTCCTCAAAGCCGTCCAAAGCCCGCTGGAGACCGCTGCGTGTTCTTGAGAGGAGTAAGGTGTCGTCGGCGAAGATAAGAAGGGGAAATCTCATCCCAGCCAACATTGGGGCGTCAGTGGGGGTATCCATGAAGAATTTTACAACTTGGTCGATAAATAGGAGGAAAAGTGTTGGGGCCAGGACGCACCCCTGACGGACACCTCTAGGTACGGGAAATGTTTCCGTCACTTGTCCCTGGCCCCCCCACCTTACCCTCGCATAGTTATCCTCATGGAATCTAATAATGAAGTTCAGAAGTTCTAATGGGCATCCTAGGTTTTCCAACACACCCCACAATTTGTCCCTTGGCACCAGGTCGAAGGCGGACTTCAGATCAATGAATGCAGCAAAGATGGTACCGCCGCCAAGCCAGACCACCTTCCAATAGATCAGGCAGTGTCTAAACACCTGATCTATGGTGCTTATTCCTGATCTGAAGCCCGCCTGCATGGGAGATAGTATACCCTCTGCTTCGATCCAGCCCTGGACCCGTCCCAATACCATACGTGCTATAATTTTTTGTATGGAATCTATTAAACTAATGGGGCGGTAGTTCCCTGGCTTGGACTTATCGCCCTTTTTGTATATCGGGATTATCTCCGCTCCCTTCCACGATTTCGGGATCATGGCTCCGTTAGCTAGGGAGTTAGCAATCATAGTTATATATGGGAGCCACAAAGCTGGATTGGATTTAAATAGATCCGCCGGGATCAGGTCCATACCAGGGGCTTTCCCTCGCAGGGTCAGGGCCAGGGCCAGCTCGGCCTCAGCAATATTGAAGATTAGTTTCTCCCTGTGAGCGCTTAACGAGAGTGTCATACCCGAGGGATTTGTGGCTTTGGGGTCATCGGCTTTGAATTGGGCGGAGTAGAATATTACCCAATCCTCAAGGGGCACATTGTTAGCTGGGGTTGATGAGACCGGGTCCTTCCCCCATTTAACAAGATCCCAAAACTTTTTTTGGTTGTTTGAGGTGGGCGCCTCAAGGATATCTGTCCAGAACCTATCTTCCCACTCCCGTTTGGATTCCCGGAGGGTTTTTCTGTAATAAAGCCTGGCCGCCTTGACTGCGACCATGTCCCGGGATTTAATGGTTGAGATTAGAGCCGAATGTGCCTCCCTGCATTTTTTGTTGTACCATTTCTGGGGCAAGGGATTGGTTTTGGTAGAAGCACTTCGGCACGGGAGGGAAAGTAAGGTCTTTAACTGGTCAAAGCATCTAGCGTGTAGGATCATGACATTGTTAGCCAAACCCGTGTTTACCCCCGACAGATCAATTTTTAACATCTCATTATACACATTGTTGGCCATTGTATTAACATCGTCCCAAAGTGATTTGTCCTCCATGACCCGGGACCATTTCAATCTCCTTCTATCGTTGGATAGCAGAACGTCCCCTGTATGTGAAGTGGTAGACTCCTCTTGTCTCTTTAAGGTTGGCAATTCCAGTGATAGTGATAGCGGGTTGTGATCACTTTCCGGGCGCTCTAAAACTGCCATGTCAGTCAGTAGATGCCAATGTTCCAAATTTAACAAGATATAGTCAATGCGGCTCTGCCTCAGCCCGTTATCAAAGGTACATTTGGCCTCTTTGTCCGAGATTGAGCGGCCATTACATGCTCGGTAGCCCCTATTAAGGCAAAATGCCATCCAGCTCACTGCCGCCTCTGTTGCTTTAGCCCTTTTAGCCACATTTAGATCGGGGATGTCCCAAGCAGAGTCCTCAGCCGCGCTCCAACTGTCCCCCATATCGAACAGTGGCTCTATGGTGCAATTTAAATCTCCAGCTAGGATAGTGACATTCCCACAGCCCATTTCAGCAATTTTATGGTCGATGATGTTTAACAGAGGCGGGCTTCGGCCACCAGGCAAGCCTCTGGCATAAATGTTAAAGATGTGCACATCCCGTTGGTTGGCTTTGCTTAATATAATAAGAGGAGGTCTGGGTGCTGAACAGGGAGCTCAGATGGATAGAGGCCCAAGGTTTGCTTCACCCAGATCGTTAGGCCACCTGAGGCGCGCCCTTTGCCCCCTTTGATCGCAGGTTTAAAAAAATTGATGAAACCCAGCTTAAAGACTGGCTCGGTTGCCCAGGTTTCTTGGAGCAAGATGATGTCGTAGTTATCCACAAAGTTCAGCCAGTCAAGAGAGGCGAAGCAGGCCTTAATTCCTGCTATATTCCAGGACAAGATTTTCAGGTTGTCATTCAGAGCGACCAGAGGGGGAGAATTCATAGGTGGAGTCAGTATAGCTGCCTGTTTATACCCTTTGTCATTCTCAATCTCTTTGGGCTTAACATGATCTATAGGATCATCATTTATCATGACCACTTGGGCATCTCTAGGAACTGGTAGATTAGGTGTCCTAGTCTCTGGGCCTCCCCCCACAGCTGCTAACTTGCTGGGTGAATATGGGCTCGCCATGCAGTACCCAGAAGACTCGTACCCCATTGCTTTAACAGGGGAGGGCTCACTGGGTGTATCGTGAAGTCAATCAATGGCCTCAAGGTCAGAGAGGGGGCCAAAATGATTAAAAAGGAAGGGGCGCTGGCGGTCGAGAGGGGTTAGTGCCAAGGGGTGTCTTATGGGTGGAGCCTGGCGAAGAAAGGGGAGGGGTTGGGGGTTAATTTGCCTATGAGGGTAGAAATATGATAGAGCTAAGGTTTGTACATCCCCCTGTCTTGCAAACCTAGGTTCTCTTCGAATAGCGTCTACCACCCATGCATCTTTGAACGAGATCAAAATGCAGTCTCCCTCCAAGTCTTTAGTCCCATGACCTACCCAATCTACTCTTCTCACAAATAGGATCTCCGTAGGAGAGGAGGGTGGTAAGGGACGGTTTTTGTTTAGCCAGAAGATGACTTTGTTGCGGAGATCCCCATATGACTATCTGCTGCCAGGTTTTAACGTGGCTACACCTGTCAGGACTATAGTGTGTTGAGCTGCTTCAAGCGGTAAATCAACACGAGGGGTAGTTAATCTTTTACTGTTCCCCTCCCTATGGTTATTAATGACGGTGCGTTTGTCACTATGTGCTCTGGGGGGGGCAGAATTTGTATTAGATTGTGGGGGTGGTCCCATACTTTGGTGCCCATCGGTATTTTGCTTAACCATTATTTCTGTCTTGGGAGCTTGTGTGGGAATACTCAAGGCTGGTTTGGAAGAAGTGATTTTTTGCTTTTCCACCCCTTTAGGCATGTTGGTATTTGGCCCTGCGGATTTATTATGCGATGTTGAACTCCTAGCCACATTTTTGCTAACTGGGTCCTTTGCAGCTGTTTGTGTTTTACTGGGACCCGTATGGTTAGTGCCAGATAAAGTTAGTAGCATAGCATGGTTTGAATTAATTGTAGCCTCCAAGTTATCAATTTTTAAAGTCATGAGCCTTGTCCGCTCCAAAACAGGTAGTAATAGAGTTTTGAACATGGCCTCCATTTTTACTAACAAAACTTCATCACTGTTAAGGCACATGGGGCAGGTACTAGAGGAGCCCAAGGACAGGAGAGAAGGGCACAACATGTTGGCTAATACAGGAGGTTTTAGGGTATCAGGGGGAGGCTCAGACCCCTGACTCCCATTTGGTTTGGGGATTTTCCGTTCTCTCTCCCCGATAGTCTGGGGTCCAGCTTTCTCTTTTTGCCATTGGGGCCGATATTGGGCACAGGGTGGTTTGTAGTTTCGGCAGAGTTAGAGTTGTTAAGGGGAAGGTATCCAGATATATGGCTAGGCTTGAGCCCCCCGCTATCCTGTGAATCATCCCCCTGGCTGGCTTGAGAAGCATCTATACTGAACCCTCCTTCCTTCGGGATAGAGGCTGTTGGACTCACCCCCACACTTTCTAAATGGACAATAGCGTCTGTGGGGGAGGTATGAACACAGTTAAAAGCAGCATGAGGTGCAGGGGAGGTGATAGTAGCTAGTCCCCCCCAGTGATGAGCGCTTGCCACTAATAAGGTCAATGGAGAGTCTTTTCTCGACCATAGCAATTTCCTTCTCCAGGATTCCCGTGGCCCGTGAAATAAAAGCATCAAGGGGGCCTGATACGACTCCCTTAGTAGTGTGGATTTGCACAGACCGTTCTTTGCCTGACCGTAACGGCATTGCAAGGGGAATGTAGGATTGGATCTCACAGTACATTTCAACTGACTGACTTTGTTACACCATGGAACAGGGGTTAGAGTTGGAATTGGAATGGCGAAGACCGCCCCCTACCTTAAGGCCCTCCGATCGGCCAGGGGGGGTGGGCCTAGGCCGGACTCTGCCGTACTCGAACGGCCTCAAACGGCCCACTCTTTGCCCGGTCTTCGCCCCGGTCGCTCCCGCGCGCTCCCGCGCAGCGGGTGCTCCACCCTAAAAGATAGGGGAGGGCAGGGGGCGGTGCCGGCAGGGAGAGCGGCCCCAGGTGATACACGCAGGGACTCCTGGATGAATGCAAGAGGCTCCCCCTCTCTTCCTGGTCAGAGAGTCTCGCTACGCAGCGGGACCCGTGCAGCGGGTCCGGCAAGGCGTTGTAGAGCACACGAAGGCACACGAAGCTCCAGTCGCTGGTGAGTGTAGTTTAGGTTTCCCACAGAGCAGAGGAAACGCTGAGTTTTTGAATCCGCCTGTCAGGGGCGGCGCCGGCAGGGAGAGCGGCCCCAGGTGATACACGCAGGGACTCCTGGTCGCTGGAGTCCCTGCTAGGCAGCTCGCAGCCCCGCCGGAATCCAAAGGATGATGAATGCAAGAGGCTCCCCCTCTCTTCCTGGTCAGAGAGTCTCGCTACGCAGCGGGACCCGCGCAGCGGGTCCGGCAAGGCGTTGTAGAGCACACGAAGGCACACGAAGCTCCAGTCGCTGGTGAGTGTAGTTTAGGTTTCCCACAGAGCAGAGGAAACGCTGAGTTTTTGAATCCGCCTGTCAGGGGTGGCGCCGGCAGGGAGAGCGGCCCCAGGTGATACACGCAGGGACTCCTGGTCACTGGAGTCCCTGCTAGGCAGCTCGCAGCCCCGCCGGAATCCAAAGGATGATGAATGCAAGAGGCTCCCCCTCTCTTCCTGATCAGAGAGTCTCGCTACGCAGCGGGACCCGCGCAGCGGGTCCGGCAAGGCGTTTTAGAGCACACGAAGGCACACGAAGCTCCAGTCGCTGGTGAGTGTAGTTTAGGTTTCCCACAGAGCAGAGGAAACGCTGAGTTTTTGAATCCGCCTGTCAGGGGCGGCGCCGGCAGGGAGAGCGGCCCCAGGTTATACAAGCAGGGACTCCTGGTCACTGGAGTCCCTGCTAGGCAGCTCGCAGCCCCGCCGGAATCCAAAGGATGATGAATGCAAGAGGCTCCCCCTCTCTTCCTGGTCAGAGAGTCTCGCTACGCAGCGGGACCCGCGCAGCGGGTCCGGCAAGGCGTTGTAGAGCACACGAAGGCACACGAAGCTCCAGTCGCTGGTGAGTGTAGTTTAGGTTTGCTTAACCTCCGTAGCGGGTTGTTCAGATCAGTCAGTATCAAGTATGCATTCATAGTCTTCTAGAGGTAGAATTTCAGTAGGTACAGGACATTCTTGTTCGTATTGCAGGAATTATTGTGTTTTAAAATAAGGATAAAAAATGTACTCAACATCAGTTGCAACAAGAGAATTAACCCATTGAATCCATATCAGATGTAAAGCTTTAGCATTCTGAATTCTCGCTTTTGTAACTGCCTCTAAGGCTGGTACAAGTGTCACAACCATAATGTGTTTTCCCTGTGCTAGGGCTCTTTTTTTTGCTACAGCGGTCTGAACAGCTGTCAGAATTTTTTCCGTAGAAGTGAATTTAATTTCTGCTTGTGTGTACAAATGTGATTTGTATGCAATTGGTACTTTTTATTACCTTCGTTAAGAAGTTAAGGAGGTGAATCTGCATTGACCCGGAATGATTTGGATCACTAAGTTGCGTACGTTTATGTGTGTTTGTAAGTTTTTTGTTGCTAACATATCAGCTTGAAGTGAACGCAAAATTTCTGTCTTCTTGTTTCCAATTGATTGTTTTAAAATCAGGTTTGATTATTTCGTAGAGAGATTTAACCCTTTCTACGTAATTTAGAATGTAAGTTCTTCCAAAATTCAGGAAACCTAGAATCGACTGTAAGTTTTTCAGCATTTTTGGAGGTTGGATCAGCGTACACTTTTTTTAAAAATTGGCTGCAAGGCTTTTGCCTTCACTTGATAGTTCATATCCTAGAAAAAGGACATTGAGATGGGCAATTCTTAATTTCTTAAAATTGAATTTGTACCCTTCAGAGGCGAAGCTCAATATAACGGTGTTCACCCTGTTCAAGTGCCTATCCAGGTCATCGTCTGCCAGATAGATATCATCAACATATGACAATGCCTTGTCATCATAAGTTTGTAGTAATTCTGTTACTCTTGCTGAGAATAACCCCAGACTATTCTTGAATCCTTGAGGGAGACAATAGAATTGACGCTGGGTCCCCATTATTGAGAAAGCGGTCAAATACCGACTTTCAGGTGCAATGTTTTGACAAAAGAAACCAGTTGAAATGTCTAATGGGGTTTTATATTTTATACACACAGCGTTATTCATTAATGTTGTACTATGTGCATTTTGCACTGCAAATGTTTTGCAGGAAGAGTTTAGATGTCTGTAATCCAAAACTAGACGATGTGTATTGTTAGGTTTGGAAACAGGAAACAATGGATTGTTCATAGGTGAGGTGCATGCTTCAATCACCTCTTGGTATTCAAGTTGATCTAAAATCTCCCTGACCTCTTTTTTAGCTTCTTGCTTAACTGGATACTGCCTTTGTGCAGTTAGTTGATTATTTAACTGAATTTTATGGTGTGGTGAATCCTCATCCCATCCTACATGATTTTTGTATAATGCTGGGGCTTGGGCGACTGCCCATTTCCTGGCATAACTATATTTTAAATGAATTGGAATATGATAAGAGAAGGCTGACATAATGATGTCTTTGCCATGTGGGCACTCCCTGAAAAATTCTGGTGGCCAGTCTTGTTCAGCTAGAAGTATATCATAACCTTTAGAAAGTCGTTCACAAAAGAGTGCCTTTATATAACCTATGTGGAGAGCTAACCCTGGTATCTGCAGTTTCAACTTGAATGTCTTCTTTCATGTCCACTGTCACCAGAAGTCTCTTCATGTTCTGGTGAGCTATTGATAACTCTCCTGCACTGTCCAGCATTGTCTGAGCTCCTTCTCCGTTCTTGAGTTGTGTTCTCAGAATCCTCGGCATGTCTGATTTATAGAACTGCTACTTTCTTTTTGGTGTATTGAGGTGTTGGTTTGCTTTTCTGAACGTGTTGATCTTCTTCGGACTTCAGGCGTTCTTCCTTGTTCTCTGACCGTCCTCTTCTTTTGGATGTCTGTGACGATATCCGAAAGGTACGAAAGGAACGTGTATCAATATCTTGATATCTGTCAGGTTTTCTCAAATTATCCCTATTCCTCCTTTCAGGGGGCTCCTTTGGAGGAGACCTACCTCAGGAATGAGAACGCTTCTCTTTGGAAGGTTGTTTGCTAATTTCCCACTTCTTTTTAAAAGAGGTAGCAGTGTTTTTAGTAAAGACCTTTTCAGGACTTTCAGAAAGTTGGGGCTTAACTGTATAATTCTATTAAATTTCGTATGTTACTAAGTAATTCCTCGTCATACATTGATTCAATGTCAGGGTCAGGTGTGTAGCCGGCTAAGGCTGACCATGTTGCTCCTGGTCTACCTAGTGGACCGAGCCTGGTAATGTGATTTAAATGTTTTAGGGTGCCTTTAAACCAGAGCTTATGCTCCTGGTAAGTGAGTGGAATTTCAATATCCTCAAAAGGAATATATTCCTCTGGATGATCATCTTCTTTGTAGAAGTGAAACATGTGTTACTGGATTTGATTCAAGGAATACTGTCCATGAGTAGAATACCTCTGTCTGGTGATATTCATGTGCGTCTATCACAAAAACTGCTCTACCACCTCTTGGTGTTAGGTCATGTTTAATACGTTTTAGAGAGATGGCTCTCCGTAATTAGGAGGAATGATTATAGCATTCTCATTGCTTTCATTAAAACCGGTTAAGTTAAAAGCTGGTACGGCATTGTCGCCTGTAGCTCCACCTGTTTCGGTGTTGTTGCCGTTTTCGTTCCTTGTGAAATGAAAATTGCAGAGCAACTCCAGACGTCTTATGGAGTATTATGAGTAGGAGGTCTCTGAGAAAAGAACAACTGAGTTACTTCAGTATCTAGCATTAAATTAGTGCCTTACCAAACCGTTGGGCCCATGTAGTGTAGGTCCTATATCCCTGATAGGCTCCGCGGATTGTAATAATATACACTATAGATTTGACATAGGACTGAGGTCAGTATGTCTCTATCGAGTCCATTAAACTTAATTACTTGTGTGTGCCAGCTAACTCAGAGGTCACTAGAAACATTCTCGAATGAACAAGAAGGAATTAGTTTCTGACAACCGCATAAACATGACAACTTTGTTTCCCTTAGAGTCAGAACAATATCTTCAGAGTCGTGGAAACAATAGATTACAGTTTCACTCAGTCAATCGTGCATGCTTCGTTTCTACAGAGTTGCATAGAAAAAGAGAGACAGGCGTTTTAATAAAATGGTTTATTGAACAGTCTTATTTCTCATGCAAAAGATATGAGCTGTTATAATCTTAAGACAGACTGCGAAGTATAATACGTTCAGCGTTAGCAGTAATATAAAATAATACTGTAATAGCATGGTCTGTAGCTATGACATATATAAAAGTACATACATAAATAACACAGGCTAAAATACTCAACTGGTGCTTCTTAAATAATACTACCCCAGTGTACCTAACCTAAGTGGAGAACGAGGGAAGAAGTAGGTGCTGTTTTAGCTATAGTCTACCTTAGCTCAAATTTAGTTTAGTTTTTCCAAGAGTTGCCAAAAGTTTCTCTAGGTTCTAATCAACTCCATACATTAGAATGAGAGAGGTTGGTATCTCTTTCCCGGGACTCGATCCCTAACAATGCACAAGGGGAATCAGAAACACTGGAGCTGGATTCTCGGTGAGGAGGATGACAGCGTCTGTTCAGTGCATCAGTTGGGGACTTGACTTCCTTCTGGACTTGCTGTGGCGAGATGCGTCGTGCAAGTAGGTAGTCGAACTGCACCGTGCCTTGCCATAGCAAGTGAAGGCATATTTATACCTTGAAGGTGTTTAGGAATGCCAGTATTGACTTACAAGTCGGGCATAAGAACGTCATGAATGAACCCCTAAGGAACAGATGTTCATGCATAATAAATGAGTTCTTGGAAAAATCATTATCCAGGCAAAGGGAAGTCCTAAAGGCTTAAGAGTCTGGTTTTCAAAAAACTCATTGTGATGAAGAGGATCAGATGTAGGTGACGATGCCTTTATTTGGTTAGCATGAGCAATGCCTAAATAAGGGCTGGATTTCTATGCCTAAATAAGGGCAATGTGTATTATACCTATATAAGGGCATGAATCTGGAAATCTATATACGGTATCTAAATTGACACACAACAACTTGACTCCAGTTTCTTACAATTTCTAAACCTTTGTCTATAAAGCTCTGCGGTCAACCTATACCTGGTCATTAGGGCTTCCTTCATGTGAACATAGGAATTCTGGTTCTCAGAGGACAAGTCTAACATGGTGTCCCGCCCATCACTGAGAACTGCCCCCACGACCCTACTCCCCAATCGTTCTCAGGGACCCGGTGGGAGGACATGGCCACTTCATAGGCCTTAAACAATTGCCCAATATCTTCATGCTTGTGGAACTCCTTAACTACATCTTTGAGGATAAATACTCTTGCTTCTACATGCATGGATGGTGTGCTGCCACCAGAGGGAGTACTTTCTAAGCTCTAGGATTTCACCTCCAACTCCCTCAACATTCTCTCAGGCTCTAAATGCATTCTCTTTTCATCCAAGGCTAACTTCTTTAATTCTAATTCCATCTGACCACCCATTTTGAGCTGGGCTAGCTTCTCTTATGCATGCTATTCATCTCCCTGTCCTCCAGCTTTCCTGGACACATGGCCTTTGAAGAAACACTGCTGCCTGCCCTGGAAGGTACTTTCTCCCCAGTCAGGCTCAATGGCCAATCTATCTGCCCATCTGTATTCTCTGCCTCCTCCCTAGGCTCTTTAGGAGCTCAGGAGCCTTCCTAGCTTCCAACCAGGCCCTCAGCACATTTGGAGATCCTCTTTCTTGGTGAAGCTTTTCACAGAGATTTGAAATATTTTACAGAGGTTAATAAGCTGTGGCACAGTGTAGGTATCAACCCTCTCTTCTTCAAATTGTAGATCAATAGATGCGCTGGATGCTGCTTTGCTCATGGTAACAAGGAGTGGCAGTTTTTAGCAAAAACAGAAGTCCCAAGGAAACAATTCTACCAAAAATGTATGTGGTTGCGTTATGGTCTACACTCACTAGTAGTGTACACCAATCACTGTATATGAGTCACAAATGCATGTACAAAACCTCACAGATGCCCACCAATGTTAGAAATGGGGGTCTCTAGTTGGCAATGGTTTGCACCTTTGTCCAAATAGGGACCCTTGCTTCTAGTTAGGGAAAAGGGTATACACTCCTAAAATAACTCCTGCTCACCCGTTTGGTAGCTTGGCAAGAGCAGGCAGTCTTATCTCAGAGGCAGTGTTTTAAGAATGTGTGAACATATACAGTATTACTGTGAAAACACTACAAATGGACACTACACCAGTTTAGAAAAATGAGTAATCGTTACTAGACTTAACACAAGACCAAACAGCACAAATCAACAATACAATATCAAGAACATGACTATAAAATTATAGATCTAGCTTAGTTCAATGTAGGTGGTAAATGCAACACTTTACTCTCAAAGTACTTCGAATGCATTATGCAAAACAAACAAAAGGGTCGCAGGGGAGGTGATGCATCTGTTCCTTACTGGAGAGGAGGGGATCCGTCGGTTTCTTACTGGGTTCCGGTTATGATGTGACATGATGGCGCCTCAATGCGATATGACGATCTGGTGTGATGCAACAAAATAGCGTTGTTGACATGATGCAACAACTTGGATATAATGCGTGCATGCCCGACGGCCATGTGGCGAACTCGATGGACTCTTGAGCCACAACAGGCCATGCGACACGCTTCTCTGGTGATGCAATGGCAACCTCTGCAGTGGTGACACGCTTCTCCTGTGATGCGGCATGCTTCTTTGGTGATGCGGCGGCAAGCAGCTGTGGTGCCAGCACACTTCTTCAGCGATGCAACGGCAACAGCTATGGGGGCGAAAAGCTTCTTCCTCGTTGCGTCGTGCTTCCAGCTCCTAGCTACACGCAGTCTCTGGAGGTCCCCAAAATCAGCAACAAGCACCTCTCTGCAGGTAGAATTCCCAGAAAGGAAAATCAAGGGAGCTGGTGGTAAAGTCTTTGTGTCCCTGAGACTTCAGAACAGGAGGCAAGCTCAGCTTCAAGCCCTTGGAGATCTTCCTCAAGATGATAAAGTATACACAAAGTTCCTCTTCTCCTTTCCTTGGCAATAAGTATCCAGTTCAGGCCAGCCCCCAAACAGCAAACAGCCCAGGGGCAGTCTCCTCCTTTAGCTTCCTTGGTTTCTCTCCTTACCAAAGGTTTGTCTTGATTCCCAGAAGTGATCTAAAGTTCTGGGTTCTGGGCCCCAATATTTTTTCTACTAAATCCTTTGTTCTCTGAAGGCAGAGAGTGTCAGTACCAAGTCAAAACCAGTTCTGTCCTCCCTGATGCAGCTTCCTGGCAGGAGGTGGAGACAGCATTGTTGAAATCAGACCTGGATCAGGTAGCTGAAAAGAAATCTCCTCCCCCTACTCCCTGTTCAATGTAGACTCAGGCAAGTGATAGGAAATCTCCTCCCCCTACTCTCTATTCAACCCAGGTCCTATTCAGCCCAGCCTTTACTCAACAGACTGCTGGAGCCAAAGTCCTCTCCAGCCCTCTTTCACTCACAAACCAGACATGGAATACAAAAACCTAGCATAGACTTACTGGATGGTTAGGCAAGAATATACCTACTTTCTAAAAGTGGTATTTTCAAACACAGAATGGAAAAATCACCCACACTAAAAGATGCGTTTTAACATTCAAAGTTGAGGCATAATACACATGTTTTTCTACCTTGTTCCCTGGGCCAATTAAGACTATAAGATGTTATCATCAAACTGCCCATTCTTGCCTATGAGAACAGGTAGCCTTGCAATAGTGAAAATCTAAATTGTCTGTAATTCACTATCAGGACATGCCACATTCACCAGGGTATGTCCTACCTTTCACATACAATGCACCCTGCCCATAGGGGTAACTTGGGCCTACCTTAGTGGTGACTAACATACAGAAAAGGGAAGGTTTAGGGACTGGCTTGTGTGTGCACTTGCCAAGTCTACATGGCAGTCCCAGACTGCACACAGGTTCTGCAATGGCATGCCTGAGCCCTATTTAAGAAACTGCTACTGTGTGGGTGGTACAACCAGTGCTGCAAGTCCACCAGCAGCATTTGATTTGCAGGCCCTGGGCACACATGGTGCACTGTACTAGGGTCTGACAATAAACCAAATAGCCAATCATCGAGTCACTAATCCATTCCAACAATTTACAATAGGGAGCACTTGCACTTTGGCACTGAATAGAGTTAGCAAAGTGCCCAATGCATCCAGACCAGCAAAAACATACGGGACAACAGCAAAAGACATGGAAGGGAGACCCACGCCATAGTGCCAGGTCTAACAATGATGCAGGATATTCAGGATATTATGCTCATTGACGAGGTCATCTTTGAATATTATGAGGATTTTCATGCTAAGTGTGTTGCTTTATTTTCCCTTGTGACATGGATGCATATGCATTTTTTCCTCTCCCCACTTAGAATTGTAAAGACCCTACCGGTCAGCCAATAAAGCATTTTGCCACTCATGCTAAAATGAGTGCAATGCACTTGTTTCCTGCTGCATTAGGTTAGCAGTGTGTGGCTAAATAGATGCCATTTGTATTAACGTTATGCAACCCATTGAGTTATCCCAGTAATGTGCAGGCTTCAGTTAGAGAGTGTGACTCCATTTTGTATTTCGTAATCCCTATTAGGCTTCTAAGACTGTGCCTGAACTAGGCCCTATTACTCGTATGGCTTGCCTCAGCAGAACACTGTATTTCGTTATTATGTTCTCTTCTGTTCAAGGTTGTTTCTTGACTTAATAATGAATAGGCTATTCTGCCCTCGCATACCTATCCGATTGTGTAGCTTCTGCTCCCACGTTAAGGAGATGCTGAGTCTCAGTAAGGTAACCTTGAATTGCTGATGACGTGCACCCATCTGGCAGGTGGTAGCACATCCCTCTGTACTCTCTTTGTTCAAGTTCGGCACAGGCTGTTAACTTTCCACTGTGGGCGTGGTTTGAGGCTATTGGGAAGATTCATAATGTGTTGTAGTCTGTTGGGGGGCAGTCCCTTGGCAGACATCTTAGGGTGCAGGTCAGGATGGACTTCTCTGCAGAGTATTGCTAATGAAATATATGCTTGTATTCTCTACTGTCTGACCGACTCTTCATTCTTGGGAAGGCATAGCAGGTGGTTGTAAGCAACCCGATGGCCCCTAAGGGCTACTTCCTTCAGCTTGTAGCTTCCTCTAATGTGTTATGATGTTGTAAAGTAGCACAGTTCTGTAGGACATCAGGTGCTAAGCCTTTACCATTCTGGATAACTCATATCCTAGAAATTAGATTAGGATATGCAATTTTAGATTTCTTAAAATAGTTTTTCACACCTGTGTCAGCCCAAGTGAGTCACTATCCTGCTTACCCTAACTACGTTTTTCTGTCAAGCCATTGTTTCTAATGTTCAGTCAAGGAGTCATCTACAATCTACACATAATCAAGGTAAGATAGAGCTTCAGGATCTTATTGTAAGATCTCCATATTTCTTGTTGCAAAATGGTCATGTCTCTTCTCATACATTTGCGAGATGGCAATTGTTAATGCAAATAACGGTTAGATCCTGGGATTCAGGCACTATATTATGACTAAAACATTAGGGGCCAGATGTACAGCCCTTTTTTGTGCTTGCAAATGTCAGATCGGCCCGTTTGCTATAGCAAAAAAGGGTAATGGCATGTACAACCACTATTTTGTGAGTCACTGACTCGCATAATAGCTTTTGCGACTCTTGCTAATAGGAAGGGGACTCCCTTCTTAATAGCAAGACTCAATGCCATGTACCTCTGTTTTGCAACAGCATTTTCAGCAAATAGGTTATAAACCACTCACAAATGGGAAGGGTTCCCCAAGGGACCTCTTCCCCTTTGTAAGTGTGTGAGAAATTATTTGTTAAGAGCAGGCAGTGGTCCCAGGGACCACTGATTGCCTTTAAAAAATGAAACTGATAAGTAAAATTTTTCTTTTTTAAATATTTTTCTTTTTTAAATGCATCCCATTTTCCTTTAAGGAAAATGGCCTGCATTTAAAAAAAAAACTGCTTTATTTAACGAGCAGTCCAGAAAATGGTGGTCGGCTGACCCCAGCAGGCCACCATCCCTGGGAGTACTAGCTATTCCCAATGGGGTCGCAAATTGCACTTGCGTCATGAATATTGATTAGGTATGCAATTTGCGACCCCATTGGTAATCGCTAACAGTGTCTGTGACACTGTTGTACATTGCATTTTGCAAGTTGCAAATTGCGAGTCGCAGAGCAATGCAATTTGAGAGTCGCAAAATGTAAGGGTTTTATATCTGGCCCTAGATATTTCTAAAGTTGTTTTATATATTTCTGACCAGATTCATCATTAATCCAGTTGTGTGGGAATTTTTTACAGCCTGTGTGTGTTTGTGCATATACGTTTCTATAATCTAATTCCATTCTATGTGAATTATCAGGTTTCTATACCAGAAAAAGAGAAGTGTTTATTGCGGTATTCTAAGGTGTTAATATACCTTAATATTACTTCTGATCAAAAATTGCTTTTATTTTTCTGGCTTCAAAGGATACTGAGGGGCAGATTTACTAGCCCCTTGCTCCCCTTTTGCGCCACTGTTGCATCACTTTTGTGACGCAGACGCGGCACAAAAGATGCACCATGGTGCAGGGTACTTACAACGTGACGCATCTGGGAGATGCGTCACGTTGTAAAGCCCTGCCCCAAAAGGACGCGTTCCTGCGCAGGGGGGGGGGAGTTCCTGTGCAGGAACACCTCCTAAAAGTGGCTGAGTGAAATCTAGAAGATTTCACTCTGTCACTTTTTGGGCCCATGCTGCGTCAAAACCCTGCGCCTGCTTGAAGCAGGCGTAAGGATTGGCGCAGCATTGTAAGAATTGGGCCCCGCAGAGCATTGCTGGAGCTGCGTCGCGCTTGTGACGCAACTCTAGCAAGGCGCCGCTTGACGCATCTGTGCCATTTTTGCCCCCATGCGGCGCATCCATGTGGCGGAGGCATGGCGCACAATGACTTGCACATCCCTGCTGATATGCAGAGATGCGCCAGTTTTTGTACATCTTCCCCTTGGTCTGTACTTGGGCCTCACTCCTTTAGCGAATCACATGTTAAACAGACTCTTTGTCCCATCTAACCCAGTTTCTATACAATGCAGGAGCCTGTTTCAGAGCCCACTCATGCGCACAATTTTCCCTGAGTTCTTCAGGTACTAAAGAGAAAAATATTTTCATTGTCACCTCCTCGCCTCAAGGTCCATTCTGTACAAAATACAGAGGCCAATCTTGAATGATGTTATTTGATTCCAATAAATGAGGACAGAATGTATCTTTTATTTTGCATGGTATAAAACCCTGAATGTGTACTTCTACATCATGAACCCTCTCTGTAGGGTTTATATGTTCATTCAGCATCCCAACCAGTATGTAGGCTTTAATTGGAGTCATCACTAGATGTTCCTTCAGAGTGTGGTGAACTATTATAACTTTTGCTGTACTGCCCAGAAGTACTACAACTCAAGTTCTGAACTAACCGTGGTTTCTAGGATATGCTTTTTTGCTAGTCTGGCCACTTTCTTTTTTTCTTAAAGTCCTTGACTATGAACCTTTTGCTTCCTTCTCTGTACAAATTTCAACATCATGTATTGGTTCATTTTTTTTGGTTCATGTATTTATCCTTTAAGTGAAGCTCATCTGTCCAAGTTGTTCCTTCCCTTTTACTGTCCCCAGAGTTTTATAAATAATGGGTAAAATGGATATCTGGATACTGATATCTTTCTGGCTTTATTTTCTTTATCACATTCTCTTGAAATATATCCACCACTACTGGATTCCTGCCTTGAGAGAGATCAAGCCCTTTTTTAAATTTTACTTTCTGCTCCTTTTTAGTCTCCGGCGCTGCTTTTTCTTTAGCAAAATACTAATTTTCTTTTTGCTTTGAGATTCACCTTTATTGCTGATTAACCTAAGCTATCATGTCCCACAGAGGTGTTAACTTCTTAAATATTTTTTGAAAGATCTTGAAGGAGAACCACTGCCAAGCACCGGTGTACTGCCAGCACTGCAGCTTCTCCACAACCGTTACATAGAACTATTGAGCAGATGGTTTCAAAATTACCCATTAATCCAGAGAAGGTCCACTTCCATGCTCACTGTGTCTACTTTAAAACATCTGGTAGCACTACAAATGTGGGGGTGTCATGCACAGTATTATATATACTAACAAATATTGCTCCTCAAGTGGTACACAAGTTTGCAGGGGGTACCATCCCATGTGGAAACGATTGCGTGCTTATCATGGTGTGTCATGAGAGGACAGACCACTTCTAACTGATTCAATTTGGAGGCAATTCAGAATGGAACTTAATCTTGCTTTATGGGCATTTAAAGTTTGTGGAATAAGGCCTGCACCATGGGGTGTACTTGCTGTGCAGGGCGAGGCACAAATGCTACTGTAGCAGTGGACTGTAGGGCATAATGTTGAAGTATGTGGTTTAGTAAGTGACTTACTTCTGAAATCTGTAGATCTTCCCTCTGAGAATATGGTGTATTCTCAGCCAATATTGACCAGGTAGCCCCGTCATCACTTCAGGGAACCATTAATTTTTTTTTTTAACAATTTTTATTTGCATTTCAGTTTTATAAACATCATTACCCCCACCCCCCCCCCCCACCCCGGCAGAACAGTTAACGAAATCTTACATTTTGTTGATTATAACAGAAATGGAGAGAAGTAAACACAATTGTTCAGTGAAAGTAACAAAAAAAAATATATATAGGAAGAGAGACAATTTGATATAAGACCTAAGCGATTCAAGCATTTCATTCCTCATGCATCCAAACAAGCAAAGGTGCCCATATCATCATGCCTTTATGCCGCTTTATCCTCCCTTTGTTTCTGTAAATTGCTACTTCTAGGTTGCAGGTTGCAAGAAGCCTGGTTCTCCATTCTACAAATGATGGTGGTAATGGTGTAGTGTAGTTCCTATTTTCACTATAGGCCCTGCGCATTGGAATAACATAAACAGCAGTGTAGACGTAGGAGTGCGGTCTCCTCGGTCTCTACTGACTATGTTAGACTTAATTGGGTTTGTACCAGCTAGCTCAGAGGTCACTGGAAACTTTTTTGACTGAATAGGAAGTGATCAGCTTCCCTGGCTCAGACAAGAAGGGATTCAGTTTTCCAACAACCGCATTAACATGACAACTTTGCTCCTCAGAATAAGAGTCAATCTCTAGAGTTGTGTGAAACAATAGACAGCTATTTCACTCAGTCAGTTGTGCAGAATTACTTTCACCAGTATGCAGAGAATAGAGAGACGGGCGTTTTCAATAAAAAGGTATTATTTATTGAACAGTCTTTCTTCTCATGCAAGATAAATGAATTGCCACAATTGCAAGACTTGTTATTATAAAAAGTGCGTACAGTAAAAGGAGTATTGCGAAATAATACTGTAAAAGCATTGATATGGTTTCTTAGCCATAAGATGGTTAACCCCTTCGAGGCTATTGACGAGCTGGGCTCGTCATCGCGCTTACCTGTCCTGCGCGGATGACAAGGCCAGCTCGTCACGTAACGCGGTAATTTCGAATCTGCCGCGCACAGCGGGAAAAGCCGCTGCAGCGATGCGGTTAAAATGAATAAAATATATACATTCATATATACATTTGGCTAACGTCCTCAACTGGTGCTTCTAACTACGCCTACCCCAATGTACCTGATCTTAGCCTAATATGTGGGAGGGAGTAAGTAAGTAGCAGTTTAAGTTAAGTTGGTTTTGCCAAGGGTTTGCTTCAATAATTCTCTCTAAGGGTTTAGTCAGCACCGTACCTCTGGAATAGAATGCAGGAGGTCTGGTATCTCCTCTCAGGACTCGATATTCCAGTCACCCGCAAGGGTAGGCTGGAGACGCCGGAGCTGGATTTTCTCGGCAAGAGAAAAGACAGCGTTTTTCTCAGCGCATCAAGGAGGAGGAGGGGCAGCATCCGTGGGCTTCTCGCATCTGCTGGGCTCTGCAAGGGACAGCTGTTCTGCTCCAGTATTCACCACCACCGTCGTGTTTGGTGAAGGCAACATTGGTATTATTTATACCTGAAAGGTGCAAAGTTTGACGTAAGTTTTTGGACATAGGACGTCAATAAAGATGTCACTAAGAACTGGTCGTTCTTACAGTGCTCGTTAGGAGTTCTATTACAATTCAAAACAAAGAAAGCAGGACTTTCCCAGGTTGCTGGGGGGTTTGAGCTGTCGAAAGAACTCGGTGTGTTATCTAGGAATCTAAGGAAGTGGCTTCTGCTGTGTCATGTACTGTAATGAGCTGCAGAGACGAGTTACTGAAATATGGCTCTGATCGGTTATGCCATTATAGGGATATAAATTGATTATAGCCGTATAGGGGCATGAGGTCACAATATTGATCGGGTCCTAGATAGAACACAACACCCACTCCACAAATTTATGTCCATCAAATTACTAAAAACTAAAGCAATAGGATGCGCGTGTATTCCTACCCACCCCAAAATACATATTGCATTTGAAATGGTGTATATGAAATACATGAGAATATAGGTACTGTACGTTTTCAAGCATAGTAAGCATTCAAAAAAGTATTGCATATGTAATCAGTTTGAACGATTTTTCAAAAGAATTACACATGAAAAGTCTCTAAATACAGAAAAGAAGGGCGAGACTATTTCATCACATATAAATGCAATTGCTGTAAAATGTGCTAGAGGCCGTGGTAATATATTGTCTCTAGATTTCCTAAAAATAGAAGCTCTGTTCTTTATGATTAGTTCTACTTTAAGCAAAGTACTTGTGCCAGAAAAAAAGGTAAATATTTTGAAAAATTGTCTGATTAAAAAAAAAAAAAAATTTTCATGGGGAGCGGGAAAATTAGAGTTCCAAACGCTTTTCAGCAGTTTTTGTTGATCAAAACTGAAGGCCGAATGCAGAGTTCATGGGAACGCTGTGAGCCGAATTCTTTTCTCAAAAGTTATTGTTTTTGTTCAGGGGAGAACATCATATCAGATAGGCTCGCAAAGAATAGGTCTACATATTCAGATGGCAGTTCTACCAGGTTCGATAGTGCAGTAACCTGGCAGTTGTGAGAATTATTGCTATCATCGATGTTTGGATCAGCAATGCTCACAGAAGGTCGTACCTGGGTGATACTGCTTTCATTTATTGCTTCACTGCCGCCACCTAGTCGTAGCGCAGGAGTCTCAACAAATTCCGTCATCAGGATTGGTAGCCGCTGGGGATTCTTCTCCGCATAGCATACATCGAAGCACAGGTAAGATGCAGGTCTGCCATATTGGTCTGAATGAAAGAAACCAGGTCATGTTCAGATCTCTCAGCCGGGCCAATCCAAGCACTTTAGTTATGCGGTCCCGGTAGCGCATTGCTAGGATCGTTTCTTCCATCCTTGCCGGAGTCATGTCTGTGTTTTGGCTTGCCATATCGGAGCAGAAGGGTCAAAAAATAAAATGCGTGCTACCAGTCCCAAAAGTAGAGGTAGGCCGCCAAAGACCGAATGGACAAAATTTGGAATTATGCCTAGAACTGCTTTGAATGGTGTTAGCAGTCCCGAAAAAATTGTCTTAAATACCTCTGAGATACCTACGGCATCCGACATATTTAGGATTTGGCTAAGCATTTCTGTGCAATGCACGGGGCAATTTGTTGATAAAAGTTCATGTATCTCCGATGTTGTCCTTGCAACTTGGAGATCATACGTCTCTTTTGATGACGTGATGGGCACTGTTGTCTGCAAAAGCACAGACTTCATTCTGCTTAAAGTAGCAATTCGTATAGAAGAGATTTTCAAAGGAGGCCAAATCGGCGTCTCGGAATCTCCAGGGCTGTTTGGATACAATGCTTGCATACAGCAAGTGACCATGGAAGTTACGCTTACGAGATATGCTTTCCCTGGCACCAAGCCACAACAGCTGTGATCCGTTATTAGAATGTAACTCCCGTTGGAATGTTGCTTAAAGAAAGGCTCTATCTGCGTTGCAGGTGTGACGTGCTGGTGGCATGAAAGGTTGTTTGAAGTCCCTTCACAGGCCCCATGTAAATTAATACCCTGGCACAAAAGTATACCGCTTAGTGAATGTTTGCAGTTTTCACCACTAAGAAATACATTTTTGTTGTTGTCACTGTAGCATGTGTGTGTATATGGTAATTTCCATGACGACTTAATGTACCCTTTACCCAACCTTTCATACTGGCCTGCCAGTATATACTCAAGGCAATTTTTAAATTGGAAAGTTGTTATCGGAATTGTGATAATCCTGTGTATTATCCATTCAATGACAGGTCTTTCTGACATTGTCAATGGTAATCTCTCAAGTTTTTCGATGCTCAGGATTGTATAGTCTGCTCCTTTCTGTGCCAAACTGATTTGTTTATCAGTAAGGTTAAAGATGGAAAACAATGACGTTGTGTTGATTAAACACCATGGCAGATAGCCCGAACGAAGATTTTGCAAAGTCCAGCCTAGCTGTACAATAGAACGTAATTGGGACTGGCCATGTTGTAACATTAGCAAGTCTTTGTCTATTATATCGATGGCAGATGATACAATACTGTCCAGTGAATATATTCTGGAGGACAGAGTCATTAACCCATTGTCCACGACAGAAAGTGATTTTTCCAAATTAATACGATCAATTTCTCATATTTTCTCGGCTGTTTCAATTTGAGTTTCTTTCCAAGCCTCGTTGTATGCCGCATATATGCTGGCCGCTATGAAACGTTTTTGACGCTGTTTGCGTGGTCCCATAATGAAATCACGCAGGTCAGCACCATCTTTAAGTAAAGATAAATGTTGCTTAATTTCTGCCAGTGTGGATGTTTCTAGCCATTCAAGGCACAGTGTCCCTACACTGTATGCTGTTACTATCTCTGGATGTTGTCTCTGGGAGTATCTAGGGTCTGGTCTGGTCATTGTTAACCCCTGTGTTTTGTTTAGGAATCTATCTTGACAGATATTTGTGTCTATAGGCCAGATCAACCACTTTTTCCAATCAGGATGTGTTCTGTTTTTATTTAAAATTTGGGATACGTCTACTTCAATATCTGTGATTGCATTATCAGGTATTGGTTTTGGAATAGACGGTTTGTTTAGGTCCTTAATCTTAGCTAGGCCAAGACAGGTTGTTTGGTGAATTGTGTCTTTTAAGAACATTATTTGTTCTGGGATCATGCAGGCTCGAAATAATGCTTCTAGGCCTTGTACCTGCCAATCTTTTGTACCCCAGATTGTTTTTGTTTCAATGTTGTTTTTCCAGAAATCAAAACCAAATGTAATCATTTTGTCATAAAATGCTTCTCAATATATCAATTTAGTATTTGTCAGCATGGTTTTCGTCCCTGTTTTATTCAACAGTTTATAATAAAATGTTTCTGCATTACTCGTGTTAAACCCTGAGAAGTATTGGAATTTCTCATAAAATGTTTTTGAACTGCTTTTGGGTGGTGTAGCACAATGTTCCCATTGGTTATATTTAAAAACATTTCTAGGTTGAGCAGGTTTATGTAAATAGTGATCTGCGTAATGTGAGAAACAGTACATCTGTTCATAATTAGATGAACCTTGTAAATAATCATGTTCTGTAAATTTTGCTGAAAGCACCAAATCTGACATCATATTATTTATACTTTCAAAATCCCAATCATCAGAGAATGTACTTGGTTTTACAAAGTCACTTAATGAAACCTTGAACTGGTGAGGATATTTCAATATCTCGACCGGGCCATATATTTCATAGTCAGTCTTGTCCCAAACTATCCCGCCGGGTATTGGAATGGCTGTGACATTCACTGATGATAGTTCTCGTTTCTTGACGTGAGATGATCTGTGTGGTTTCAGAACTAAGTTGATGTTCTTACTTGCTGTGTCCATTGAACTGTATTTTCCCTCAATGAATTTTCCCAAACAAAGCACCATGATGAGCCAAAGCAGGAGGAAAAATACACCTAGTCCAAACCAAAACTCTAACCATGGAGAAATAAGGTAAGTTTCTTTGAGCTGATGAAAGAGTTCTGTTGCTTTTTCTTTAAAAGTCTAAGTTTCTGGCGTTACTTCAGGGTCGCTTTGATCTTCTGAAAAGTTATCGAAGTTGATGAAGTAGCCAGAGGCAGTTCTGTCAATTGTTGGAATTGTTTTCTCCATTTGCTTTTCATTAGAACATTCTGATGCCACATCATTGTAGACTGGTGTTTCATGACGAACTGTTTCAATTTGAGTTCCAAGAGGCACGAGTTCCATGACATTATTGCATAGTCCTTCTCTGTGCACTGCAGGTTTATCAAATGTGATTAGTCTTTCAGTTTGAACCTCTTGGATTGTTGCAAATTTGGGTATTCTGTTACTTCGTGGGAGTCCACTGGGCCTGCTGTTGATTTTAGGCCACATGCTTGTGGTTTTACCAGGTCGATGGATACAACTCGGTTCTCCTTTTTACCAGCAAGGGGTGGTAGTACTACTGATCTTGTTCTGTTGATACTTAAGACAGGTACTGCTTTTCTGTAAGAAGGCCCAAATTCCTTCTTCACCGCTATTTTTTCTCTGACCAGATCCCCAATCTTCGGAATCCAGACAGGTGGTGTGTCTTCAGTGGTAGCTGGCTGTTGTTTTAACTTTATGTTGCTTAAGGATTTTCTTGATTCATTCAAGTCCTGTAAAACAGCCAAACGATCTTTGATGTCAAAGTCTTTATTTTTATCTTTTACCACTGAAGCCTGACTATCAAGATCCTGAACATACATTCTAGTTCCGAACAATAGTTAGTACGGGCTGAAACCTTTTAGAGAATTTCTTGGCAAATTATTAAGACTACGTTGGACACTTATTAAATGTTTGAAACACCCATCACCCGAACCTAATACCTTCGCTGTTAGAGATTGCTTTATGTCTCGGTTTTTTCTTTCCACTACACTGTTTCCCTCAGGGTGAACAGGACAAGAGAATCGCAACCCAATGCCCATACTGGTCATGGCCTCCTTATAGGCTCGAGAGCTAAAAGCAGGACCCTGGTCAGAATGAAGCATAGCAATTGCGTATGTGCCGATAAAGACTCGCAGATCTTTTATAACAGTTTTGGTGTCAGCCGAGCGCTGGGGCCACATTTTTATAGTGTATGTAATCTTAAACAATTAATAGGACGCTGGATTGCATATAGACAGCTCTATGCTATACTCATGCAAGGCCATGGCATTACTCCGCTTGACTCGTTACTGTGGTCTCTGTCACAGTCTGGACAGCTCTTTACAAATTTATAATGGTGCAGGCTCATCTCCGGCCACCAGTATACTGCTTGTAATTCAGTCAGAGATTCTTTCATCTTTTTGTGCCTTGGACCTTCACCCATGTGTGCGTCTGCTATTAATAACTTTCTCCGGTTCATGTTTGGAATTACCCTATCTCCCACTCCAGGGATTCGAGCAAAAGGAACGGAGTTTGCATCAATTACGTATGTATAATTGAGTGGATAGTTCACGGGTAGTGCTGCACAGTGGCCTTTTAAGGACGTTTTTACTGCCAGCATGGTTTCCCCGCCTATGTATTTTTCTGAACGCTTTTTTGTGGCTACAGAAGCCGGTTTACTTGCTTCCGCTGTGGCTGTATTAGCCAATGAATTCCCTGCAACGTGAACGCCATCCCGTTGATGACTCAGAGTGTGTATCACGTGAGTCTTTTGTAGTTCATTCTGAAAAATAACTACTTGTTTCCAAAGCATTTTATGCTTGATTGTGGCACCTGTGTCATCTTTGAATCATTTTTAATCCAGTTCTGCAAATCATTATTGTAAGAATTGACGCAAAAATGCGAATCGCACACGATTAGTGTCGGGAATTCACGTTCCGCATTTTCAAGCGCCATTTTTAAAGATCTGATTTCAGCTCGCTGAGCCGAACATTTTCTCAGTGATTCAGTTTTTGTTATTTTCGGTCTGAATTTACCGCAGAGCCAGCGACCTTTAACAATCGCACAGGCTGCATCGTAGGATTTATTCTCTACATTGTAATGTTGTACAAATCTGTCTGTATGGATTATACAGGAGTACTGTTCTAGAGGGAGAATTTCGATTGGCAGAGGATATTCTTTTTCATAATTTAAATCATTCAGTTTTTTCATTTGCGGGGCGAAATAGTATTTCACGTCTTCCGCAGCAAGAGAATTTTCCCACTGTATCCATTTCGGATCCAGTGACACTGTAGGCAGGTTTACTGGGCTGAATAGCGCCTCGAAGGCGGATTCTGCTGTGAGGACATTGATCCTTTTGCCTTGTGCTAATTCTCGTTCTTTCGCTAAAGCAGTTTGTACTGCCTTCACAGCATTTTCTGTGAGATTGAATGTTTTTTCTGCTTGTGTGTACAAGTGAGATTTGTAAGCTATTGGTACCGTTTCTCCCTCATTAGAGGTCAGGTACGTGAATCCGCATCTTCCTGGGATTACTCGGATTACAAGGTTGATTGTATTGTCACGTGTTTCTAATTTTGTTTTTGCTAACATGTCTGTTTGCACTGATCTCAAAATTTCTGTGTGTTTTTGAGTCCAGTTGATTGGTTTAAAATCAGGTATAATTAATTCGTAGAGAGGTATAATCCTCTCTGCGTAGTTTAGTATGTAAATTCTTCCGAAATTCAGGAAGCCTAGAATCGATTGTAAGTTCTTCAGCGTTTTTGGTGCTTGGAGTACAGCGCACTTCTCTAAGAAGTTGTCCGCCAGGCTTTTTCCTTCACTTGATAATTTTTATCCTAAAAATAAGACTGTCAGATGGGCAATTCGAGACTTTTTAAAGTTGAATTTGTAACCCTCTGCTGCGAACCCAAGTATTATGGTGTTCACCCTTTTCAAGTGAGTCTCCAAGTCGTCGTCTGTGAGATAGATGTCATCGACATAAGATACTGCCTCATCATCATATATTTGTAGTAACTCTGTTACTCTGGCTGAAAATAATCCCGGGCTATTCTTGAACCCCTGTGGGATCCTACAGAATTTTTTTGTGACCCCATTATTGAGAAAGCGGTCAAGTACCTGCTTTCTGGTGCAATATTTTGACAAAAGAATCCATTAGATATGTCTAATGTTGTTTTGTATTTTTTCGGAACTATGGTATTCATCAGTGCCGCACTGTGCGAGTTCTGTACCGCAAAGGTTTTGCAACACGAGTTAAGGTGTCTGTAGTCCAGGACTAGACGATAAGTATCTGGTTTGGAGACAGGAAACAAAGGATTGTTCATTTGAGAGGTGCATGTTTCAATCACCCCCTGGTATTCAAGTAGATCTAAAATCTCCCCGACTTGTTTTTTGGCTTCTTGCTTGCTAGGGTACTGCCTTTGTGCAGCAGGTTGACTTATTAACTGGATTTTGTGAGGAGGAGAGTCCTCATCCCATCCTACATGATTTTTATATAATGCTGGTGCCTGGGCTACTGCCCATTTCCTTGCATATATATATTTACTTTGAATCGGAATGTGATTCGAGAAGGCAGGCATAATAATTTCTTCGCCATGAGAGCACTCCCTGACAAACTCCGGGGGGCAATCTTTTTCAGCTAACAGGATGTCATAGCCTTTTGAGAGATTATCCCAAAATAGACCCCTTATTTTTCTAGTCTTATCTCCCTCTATACGCAGTGTTATTTCGTATATCTTATGAGGTTCGCTAACTCTGGTGTCTGCAGTTTCTACCTGAATGTATTCATTCGTGTCCACTGTCTCCAGATGACTCATCAGAATCTTGCGAGCTATGGTGATTTCTGATGCACTGTCTAGCATTGTCTGTTCCCACTCTCCATTTTTCAGCTGTGTCCTTAGTATTCTCGGCATGTGCGATTACTCTAATACTGGCTACCTTCTTTCTTGGAAATTGTAATGTTTTACTTTGAGCAGGTTCCTTGTCTTTGGACTTGGTGTGCTCTCCTGGGTCAGACCGTCCTCTTCTTTCCAATTTCTGCGAAAAAGATCGAGAGGGACATGTATCAATACTTCGATATCTATCAGGCTTTTTCAAGTTATCCCTATTTCTAAGGTTATATCTTTTCTCAGAGTGCTCCCTCTGGGGAGACTGGTGTTCTCGAGTCGGAGTTCTTTCCCTCCGTCGAGAAGACCTTCCTCTGGACTGGAAAACTTTTTCCTTGGGAGTGGACTGTTTATTTCCATCCCAATTTTTCTTTGGAGTATTTTGATTATTTTTAATAAATAATTTTTCAGGATTTTCGAGTAGTTGTGGTTTTACAGGTTTCCCACCCAAACTATCTCTACCTAATTCTTCATAGCATTTTTCTATGATTCTGACAAGCTCAATTGGTTGATCTGTTATATCTGTTTCTTTCAATTTCTGGCGAATCGCCACAGATGCTGCTTCTCCCTTTATGTTGGCTAGTAATATAGCCGAGACCTGCTTGAAGTCTTTCAGTAATTTCATACCAAGAGTTAAAGCAGGTTCTGGACCGTATTCATTCTGAATTTGTTTTAGTACATCTGGTATTACCGCCATTGACGGAACACCATGTGTTTTCATGTAAATGGAAGCAAAGACTATACCCCAAGTGTCACAGTCCTCCACATGTGGTGCGACCCCCATTGGAAGGCAGATAGTCAGAATTCTGTGTTTCTCAATAGGGGTAGTATTCGGGAATACTGCCTCTATTTGATGAATTTTCTGTGCTAACCAGAAAGGGATTTGTTCCCGTTTTATAGGTGTTTTACCAAGACATGATTGTATGTTCTGTGGTGTAATTTTATTTGTGTTCCCCTGATGAGGGGTCAGCTGTGGAACATTAACAGCTGTTTGGACTGTTGCAGTCCATATTACATTTTGGACTAACTGTCTATGTATTTTAATTAATGCTTTTAGCTGTGCTAAAAGCTCATCTTTTCACATTTTTTCAATGTCCGGATGTGGTGTGTAGCTGGCTAGAACCGGCCACGTTGCTCCTGGTCTACCTAGTGGACCGAGCCTGGTAATGTGATCATTGTGTTTTAGGGGGCCTTTAAACCAGAGCAGGTGCTCTTGGTATTTTAATGGGATTTCAATCTCCTCGAAAGGAGCGTATTGATCCGGTGGTTCCTCTATTTTGTAATAGTGGAATCCGTGTGTTTTAGCGTTTGCCGCTAGAAAGTTTATCCATGAATAGAATACCTCTGTCTGCCGATATTCGTGTGCCTCTATCACGCAAATGACGGTACCACCTCGTGAGGTCCGTCCATTTTCTATAAGTTTTAACATTATAGTTTTTCTTATGTTTGCCTTGATGATAATCGCATCCGGTTCATTAATTCCTGTATCATCAGATTCCTGCTGAGTCGCATTTACTGCGGCTTCAGCGTTCCCATTGTTCCTGCCTTCTCCTGGCATTTTACTGTCACGAAGGTCTTTTGTTGCGGATCAGGTTTCAAGGAAACAAAGATTAGGTGCACAATATTTTGGAACACTGTATCCTTCAACGTTGAATAAACCAGAAACTTTACATAGGAATCCCTTCCTACTAAGTTCGGGCGGATTTTATCCTTTTACCCACTCCAGACGTCTATTGGAGTATTTACGGGAGAAAGGGTCTGTGTGAAAAAGCACGACTGAGTTACTCTAACGTCTTGCGTTAGTTTTATCGCCTTACCAAACGTTGGGCGCGATGTAGTGTAGTTTCTATTTTCCCTATAGGCCCTGCGCATTGGAATAACATAAACGGCAGTGTAGACGTAGGAGTGCGGTCTCCTCGGTCTCTACTGACTATGTTAGACTTAATTGGGTTTGTACCAGCTAGCTCAGAGGTCACTGGAAACTTTCTTGACTGAATAGGAAGTGATCAGCTTCCTTGGCTCAGACAAGAAGGGATTCAGTTTTCCAACAAACGCATTAACATGACAACTTTGCTCCTCAGAATAAGAGTCAATCTCTAGAGTCATGTGAAACAATAGACAGCTATTTCACTCAGTCAGTTGTGCAGAATTACTTTCACCAGTATGCAGAGAATAGAGAGACGGGCGTTTTCAATAAAAAGGTATTATTTATTGAACAGTCTACTTCTCATGCAAGAGAAATGAATTGACACAATTGCAAGACTTCTTATTATAAAAGTGCGTACAGTAAAAGGAGTATTGGGAAATAATACTGTAAAAGCATTGATATGGTTTCTAAGCCATAAGATGGTTAAAATGAATTAAATATATACATTCATATATACATTTGGCTAACGCCCTCAACTGGTGCTTCTAACTACGCCTACCCCAATGTACCTGACCTAAGCCTAATACGTGGGAGGGAGTAAGTAAGTAGCAGTTTAAGTTAATTTGGTTTTGCCAAGGGTTTGCTTTGAGAATTCTCTCTAAGGGTTTAGTCAGCACCGTAGCTCTGGAATAGAATGCAGGAGGTCTGGTATCTCCTCTCAGGACTCGATATTCCAGTCACCCGCAAGGGTAGGCTGGAAATGCCGGAGCTGGATTTTCTCGGCAAGAGAAAAGACAGCGTCTTTCTCAGCGCGTCAAGGAGGAGGAGGGGCAGCGTCCGTGGGCTTCTCGCATCTGCTGGGCTCTGCAAGGGACAGCTGTTCTGCTCCAGTGTTCACCACCACCGTCGTGTTTGCTTAAGGCAACGTTGGTATTATTTATACCTGAAAGGTGCCGAGTTTGACGTAAGTTTTTGGACATAAGACGTCAATAAAGATGTCACTAAGAACTGGTCGTTCTTACAGTGCTCGTTAGGAGTTCTATTACAAATCAAAACAAAGCAAGCTGGACTTTCTCAGATTGCTGGGGGGTTTGAGCTGTCGAAAGAACTCGGTGTGTTATCTAGGAATCTAAGGAAATGGCTTCTGCTGTGTCATGTACTCTAATGAGCTGCAGAGACGAGTTACTGAAATATGGCTCTGATCGGTTATGCCATTATAGGGATATCAATTGATTATAGCTGTATAGGGGCATGAGGTCACAATATTGATTGGGTCCTAGATAGAACACAACAATGGATCTATCCAGGCTGACATGATGCACAGTCTGAAAACAGCCATGGCAATGAATATAAGCCCATGCATTGAATGTGGTTGTGGAATATTGGACGTACCTAATAGAATTTCTTCAGCTGATATGTTTATACGGCAATGTGCGAGATTGGAAAGAAAGTCAGAGATTGTCGATATAGTATTCCCTAATGTAGGACAAGTAGCAAACATGTGAATTGAATCTGCGGATGGCAGGGAACACCACGGGCAGTATGTCCTGGTTCTATTCCCCCATTTTGCCAATTTGTCTGGGGTATAATGGAGTGAAAAAAATGTTTTATAAAATTGCGCTTGGAGTTTCATAGACATTAAGGTTGATATTGACATCTCCAAGGCTTCCAAGGAGGTTCGAGGAGAAATGCCAAATCTACTCTGCCATGCCATCGTATGTTTCCCCATATCGTCTAACATAAGTAAATTAAGCCCTTCATATATCCCCCCGATTTTAGGGGTTTTTACAGTCCATAGTTTTCCACGGTTGAAATTTAATACGGCCTCCCCCTTTCTTTAAAATAAAATCCCGCACTTGGAGGTATTTGAAGAAATCTCTATTAGGTAGTTTGAATTCGGTTTGCCCAATAATATAGTTTAAAGTCTGGTAGTGCCCAACCCCCCCGATCTCTAGGTAATGTAACCCACCTGAGTGCTCTTCGTGGCTTGTAATATCCCCATATAAAACGTGAAAACAAATTATCTATATTCTTAAAAACTGTATGGGAGAATTCTAAGTTAATTGTACGAAAGTAATAGAGAAACTTCAGGAAAAATAGCATTTTGACGACATTTACTCTCCCCCCAATAGTGAGCTGTAGATTATGTAGGTGCAGTAGTTCCTTTTTGGTACGACTTATGAGGGGGTTAAGATTATAGTCAACTATGTTTGTAATATTGGCATCAATACTCACGCCTAGATAGATTGCTTTATTAATTATTCGAGGATCTTGCATCGTAATTTTATTATTTATAATGATCTGGGTTTTACTACGATTTAATTTATAACCCGAAACTTTGCCAAAAGCATGGGCTTCTCGTTCTATCCATTTAATGGCATTATTCGGATCACCAGTGATAATAGCTATATCGTCGGCATATGCCAGACATTTGGTTTCTATATTACGCACTTGAATTGAGGGAATTAAATTATTATTTTCCAAATTGTGAATAAAAACATCAATATAGATAGCAAAAAGGAGGGGCGAACAGGGGCAACGCTGTCTTGTACCCCACGTGATGGCAAACCTATCAGATAAAGCCCCATTGATTAAAACTTGAGCACTTGGGTTTACATAGAGCTGTTGGACTGCAGTTAAATGTTGTCCGCCTATCCCACAGTTTGATAGGGCCGCCCATAGGAATTTCCAGGAGACCCTATCAAACTTTTTCTCTGCGTCGAGCAGTATAAGGGCCATAGGGTCTCCTGTCACCCCCGAATAATCAAAAAGGGAAATAACCCTTTGTATATGATCAATCGTGGACCTTCCTGGAACAAAGCCATGTTGTCTTTCTGAAACAATATTGTGAATTATGGGTGCCAATCGATCTGCCAGTATTTTTGCATATATTTTAGAGTCCCCGTTAATCAGTGTGACTGGTCGATATCAGCCCAATTCTTTCTCATCCTTATTTCTTTGGGGAAATACAATTATCTTGGCAGTGGACCACGACCTTGGCAGGTTCCCCCCAGAAAAGATAGTTTGGAAAAGGGGAGTTATGATATTCTCAAGTTGAGGGGCGAATGTAAGGTAAAAATCAGTTGGAATCCCGTCCATGCCTGCTGCCTTTCCGTTAGCCAGGCCCTTGATTGCTAAAAGTGTTTCCTCATAAGTGATTGTACCATCTAAAATCTCCTGATCAGTAGTTTCCAAGTGTGGCGGGGTAAATGATTCCAAGTACATATTGGGATCACCACATTCGGTATTATTCTCGTGATTGAGGTTCTTATAGAACCTTTGAAAGGATGTTCTTATTTCAGATGGATCTGATCTTAGGCCCAAATCCGGGTCCATGTTACATTTTATGGATCATCCAGAACACTGCCCAGGGAATAGGCTTTCTAGACCCTCTGATTTTGTCAGTATGCAAACCCTTGAAAGAATGTGAATTGGTCAGGAACCACTGTGCATACTTCTACGAAGTACTTGAGTAAGATGCCTCACAGGTGATGATCAATTCTATGTAATATCACAGGGATGCTTACTGGAACCAAATCCCTCTTTCATGATAGAAAGGTACACTTACAAACACTAGGAAATAATGGATTTATTTTAAATATATATTTTTAAATTGTAAATCACATTCTAGTGCACACAATATGAGAAGTAACTAACAAAAACAAAAAGAGTAGTAGCCACAAAATTTACTAGATATATTCGAAGAGCAGAACATATTCCAACATTTTGAATGTGTCATTTTAATAATTACCACCCTTATATCATTGGATTGCTAAACTAAATTCAGCCCCAAAAGAAAGATTAATTCGAGTTTTCAAGATGGTTCAAACAAAAAACACTTGTTTTGAGAATCAAGAATATCCTTCAATAAAACAGTGTCTTCTGTTAATGACATCTACATTGGCAAGCATGTTGATCAGCCCAGCAAGTGACATGACAGCAAAGGCATGTGTCACCCTTGGGGAAACTGTGTATTCACTGAGGAAGTCCTGAGGCAACAGGCACATGTTCAGTCTCTGGGTACAGTAGTTGAGATGAGGAGATGAGGTATCAGTCTCAGGGCTTTACCCTTGCGTTTGTGGAAGTAAGAGTGAAAGCTGGGTCTCTGCAACCTGAAGTTGTAGCATCCACTCTGAGAAACTTACAAATCACTATGGACCTTAGCAGCACTTGGAACAGTCTTTGACAATTCAACAGCTGGGAATGAGGAATACCCCAGGCACAGGATGGGAGTGCCCACCTGTCAGTGCATGGCCTCTGGCATGGCTCCTGATACTGACAGATGTCAGTGGCCTCTGTTGGTTGTCATCCTTTTGAGCAGAGCCTGTCCTAAGTTGGGAACAAAAAACTGACCTAGGGAGCAGAATGGGCTACATAACTTTGTTGGCCATGATGGTGCTGTCTACTACTGGAATGCATCTCTGACCAAACTAGGCATAGTCAACACACAGGTAGGTTCTGCAGGTAAAGGAAATGGTTTCTGGCTAGGGCAGATGTTGACAAGTAGGTTCAGAGGGGCAGAGAAATGACAGATACCACTTTGGAGGTGGCAAATTGTTCTACTATAGTCTGAGCAGCGAGGTCACTCACCAGATTCATTAGTCAACTCTAGCTCTTGACTGGGGGTGTTTTGTGTGGGCAATCTCCCTTTTCTGCATGCTCACCCCAGATGTTTTTCATGTTCTGTTCATTTTTTTTCTGGTTTTATATTTCTGTGCACTTTACCCTTGCTAACCAAGAGTAAAGTGCCTATGCTCCCCTGTAAACACATTTACATTGATTTATTACTGATTGACATGTTTAACTTGCCTGTAAGTCCCTAATATATAGTTTAAAAAGTGCACCCAGGACCTGGAAGATAAATGCCCCTTGTGGTCTGCAGCATCTATTGTGTCATCCATTATTATAGCATTGAAAACATAGTTACAGGCCTACCCTGCATAGCCTGACTGCTGCAGTCTAACCTACAGTGTGACCTGTCAAAATAACAATGATATCAAGGAAAGAGCTCAGTTTGAAATATAAGTAAGTCACCCCTATGTCGGACTTGTACTCATAATACACAGTGCATGGTATTAAAACGCGGGACAGGTAGAACATTATTATTACCATGTTCCTACAGTGACAAGGCCAAAAAAGCAATTTCTGCTATGGCAAGTTATGATGTCCTATACAGAAAACCTGAGTGTTGCTTCTCATAGATACACATTGTTTTTGGGTTGTAGGGGACTCCAGGTCCCAAAATTGTAGGCGTTATGAGGCACCACTTTTAACTTCAGGGGGCAGGACCATACCAAGACGCTACATAGTGCTGCCCTTACTCCTGCTGTGCGGTACATATGGGAGTGATGCCCAAGGAAGCCAAGGTCAAGGGCAAGCCCATCCAGCTCCTGTCATCGCCTGCAGGAGTCTGGGCTTGGTCACTCCTTTGACACCTGCAGCACTCCAAGGTATGTCGTCATTGTTTTGTAAGTTTGGTTCTGGAAGAGCTACACCCATCTATGACTTCTGCATTTAATTATCATGTCAGCTCACTCTTCTATCTTGGGGAAAAGAAAGCTATCCGAAACATCCATTAAGTCCTCTTCATTAAAGCAAATACCACCCCTGCGCCTACCTCTGCTTTCACTAGAAACACTGTAACTGAAATAGCAAATGTGATAGAGGATATTCCAAGTCTCTATCATTGGCTGATTAGCTGTCTGTGTCGTACATTACCCCACCTCATGGTGGCTCTGGATCCTAAAAAATGATTGCTGTGATTTAAATAAAAAACATGGGCAAACTGATCCTTGACCACAGCCTCAAAAACCCACTAGCAGAATTAATGGCTTTACTGATACCGGCCCTCTGGTTGCAGTTTCTGTTCCAGAAGCCATCTTGCCCCAGTTTCCTGTTATTCTTAATGTACATTGCAGTAATTGCTTTGCTCCCCTGGCGAGCATGGGGCACGTCGGTGCCGATGCTGTTGAACCGCTCTGTGTGATGGACTCAGGGCCCATGGGTAAGCAAGCTGGCAGAATTGGTCTAAGCCTTGATAAAATCTGTTGTGGACCTTAAATCTGAGGTAAATGATTTGAAAGTACACATAGTTTTCCTAACTTATCTGCACAAACCTACTCTGTCTCCACTTCACCACTTGCAAGTGGCTGACCCTTCCAAAATGGGAAGGAAGCACATGATTCCCAACTTTGTGAAAACTTTTATACTGCCACTTCTTACTCAGACCACTTGATTTCCCCAGGTTTCTAATATAGCTTGCACCCTTCAGAAGCCTGGACATAGAATGGCTGGTCCAGCTATGGAAGGAAGCTCCTTCAACTACAATCACTTTCCACTAGCTCCTCAACTTCATGTGAGATGTGCATTGGACTGCACAGAACCTGGCCTTCCTTACTCCACTACAAGCTTTAGGCCTGGGTTCACAATGCTGACATCAACTCGTCCCTATGGTTTCTTATCTGCTAGTTCACCTCTCCCCCTCAAAGGAGGGCACAAGACAAAGAGCCGCAGCACCATTTTTATGAACAATGTCCAAGGCTAAGTGAAGGGGCAAGAGAAGATCAAGATCGACTTAATCACAGTAAGATCTCAACAGAATGAGCCAGAATGTGACGCCTCCTCAAACTGCACACAAGGCACAACTACTCCTCCTCCTCCCACAGCCCATCCCGCAACTATGGCAACTCTCACTCCAGACTCCAGACAGGATTAGATATTATTATCTCTGCAACAAGTCAAAGCTGAGATCTAAACTCTACACAATCTGATTCTACAGCAACCCAAGCATGTGCACCCTAAACATGATGATTCTAGAGAATACCCACACATCAAAAATTCTAATGGCAATCATTACCTAAAAGAAATCTCCCAAAAGAAGATGCCCCCAAAATGGAGTACAGTGCCTAACCATAAGGCCTTATCCCACCCAACCAGGTTGAAAAATGTCTTATCATCTAAAGATTTAGGTGCCTTACTTCAATCCTAGGAACAGTCCGACCTCTCACATAACCCTGAGCACACAGATAACTTACCTATAGACTCCTTAATCCAGTCTATCCCTATCAACACAAACAGAGATACAAGACTCAACTACAGAGGTATAATTGAAAGCAACCTCACACGAATCCCTCTTACATCCATACCCACTGTATTACCCAACAATACGCAGCAAAAATATATACTCCTAAACTGTAGGTCCGCGTCTAAAGAGGTAGCATATATACCTGACCTCCTTCTCACAAACAAACCAAACATCTTTATCCTGACAGAAACATGACTAAATGAATTATCTACACCCATCCTGGGCATACTTGTACCCCCTAACTATGACATCACCAGACTTGACAGATTCGATAGACTGGGTGGTGGGATCATGTGCATACATTAGAGCAATCTAACAGTGATCAACTCCAATGCCCTAGCACCATCATCTTGTGAATACCTTTGTATAAACACCTCTAGAAATAAAAAACAAATTTGCTCATTTCACACATTCTACCACCTCGAGGTGTTACCATACCTTTCATAGAACACTTCATGGAGATTCTTTCTACAAACGATGGCCTACACAATATGCATATATTCCTGGGTGACTTCAACCTCTACTGGGACGATCTGAATGACCCAGAGGTCAACAGCCTGAAAGCCTTCCAATCAGACCTTAAGCTTAAACAATTCTGTAACAGTCCCACACATGACAAAGGAGCAACCCTCGACCTAGTCATCTCCAAAGTTGATTCCATTCAGCTCGACTCGTTCCTCCCATGTGATTGGTCCGACCATCACATCATTTCATTCCAAGTCATTGCATCAGTCATAAGGATTCCAACACAACCGGTGAGGACAAAGATATGAAAGAGAAATCTGAACAACTCTGACCTACTAACATCCGCTATTCCAAACACTGTAGGTCTCCCGGAACACCTTACGGATGTACAAGGCCTAACTTACCACTACTTCCACTCCATGAAAAACCTACTAGACAAAATAGCCCCTCTACAATGGAAAAGAACCACCACAAAAGACTCAAAACCCTAGTATGATGGTAAACTAAATGAGGGCAGACGCTCACTTATATTGAGAGATCAACTCCATCAACCGTACACCTCAAACTACTAAGAATAACCAGAAACGCCTACTTCATAAAGATAAGAAGATCTAAAATCCACGTTTTCAAGAATCAACTAGATAAAGCCAAAAACAGCCCCAAAAAACTATTCGATCTAATCAAAGCCCAAACCAAGAGTTCTCCCATTCACCCCAATGCTACCCCTGACACCCAACCTAATTGTGAGGAATTCGCCTCATTTTTCAATACAAAATCGGATGCCATAAAAACAGACTTATTCAATGATCTTTTCGTCCTGAGGGTCATGCTAAATAACTCTGTACCGCCCCTGACAGGTGCCTCAGTGAAATGCTCCACAAAATTCAACCTGAAAAACAATGCATTGTGGTCCTACTTCAATACCTATAGTGAAGATTCTAAACTAAAGACTCCCTCCAACCACTTCACAGACCCACTCCCTGCTAACTATCTAAAAGACTTCATACCATTGTTACTACCTCTCTGGACCAAGATTATAAATACCTCCCTCTGTCAAGGTACCATCCCAGATATCCTGAAAATGAGCAGGTATCCCCTATTCTTAAAAAAACAACTGCTGACCCACCGGACCTAAATATTTATCGTCCGATATCCAACATCCCCCCTCTAGCCAAGCTCATGGAAAAATGTGTTCACACTCAGCTAGCAACCACATTGATCAATTCAACCTGACAGCCCCTTTAAGAGCTGCTATCAATTCAGCGGCGAAACTCATCAAAGAAGTCCTCTCACATATCACCAGACCTTAGAACCCTCAACTGGCTACCTTTTGAGGCTAGAATTGCCCCTGAAAATAGCATGTTTGACGCACAAGGCCATACACCACAATTCCCCGAGCTACCTAGCTCACAAACTGGTACTATCTGCTGGTAATAGAACTTCCAATATCTCCAAGAATCTTTTACTGAAACCACGATTTGCCAAGAAAAAAACTTACAACCAGGCATTTTCTGGAATGGCTCTCAGGATCTGGAATGCTCTGCCCACAGAAACAAGAACAAACCCATCTATTGCCGCCTTCAAAAAAGAAGTGAAAGTGATTTTCATGGCCAAATTCACGTAAATTACTTACATTTTACTAGATGTCAATTATTAATCTGTATTATTGAGCACCGTATCTTATTTGCTGGTTCTGTACTATGGAGCACCTTATTTCTGAATCACCAATAATTGGCTTCTTTCATGCTAATGTTTTTTTTTCTTTCCAATTTACTCTTGCTTCTAAAATATGACATGTAAAGTGCTCTGATACCCGCAAGGGTCTTGTTCGCGCTATATAAAACCTTCAAATAAATAAATAAATTCCTTGACCAATAAAGCAATCCACCTTATATCTGAATTACCTATAATTGGATTCTTTTATGCTAATGTTTTTTTTTCTTTCCTACTTACTCTTGCTTCTAATATATGACATGTAAAGCGCTCTGATACCCGCAAGGGTCTTGTTTGCGGTATATAAAACCCTCAAATAACTAAATAAATTCCTTGACCAATAAAGCAATACACTGGCTGCATAATTGAGGAAATGCTCATCCATTATTAGACAGGACATTGCTGGAGTGAAGCGCATTCCATTACTGCATGGTGCTCCAGACACTTTTGAGCTCACTTGGACTTCTTGTAACATGGCACACAATCATATCGCTTTAAACTTTAAATCTGCGATTTCTAACTCCTGCCTCAACTAAGGTCTAATTCACATAAATCCAGCTAATTGTTGCTGGCAATTTTAATGTAACATTTGAACATCTTGGCGCCTATTGCCTAACCTTAACAGAAGAGGAAGCCACAGCTTGGGTCATTCCTCAGCTAGACATGGAACCCGTAGAAAAATGCTCAGTGGAAGCCTCCCAGTTGATGAGCTTATCTCTTCGCCTTGTCATCATAGCATGTAATGGTGGTAGGTCCTTCTTTGAATGGAATGGTGCCTATACCTTCAAGTGCCTTCCGAAAAAGAGTTGTATTGACTATGGGCCATATGTATCAAGATACCAATTAGCGATTCTGTAATATCGATTTTTGAAATCGCTATTTCAGATTCGCTAATTGGTATGTATCAAGAAAATCGCAATTTTTTAGCGATTTCTTGATATTCCTTAATTGCGAATTCGAAATTGCGAATTCGCAATTAAGGAATACTTTCCCATCCATTTCTATGGGCCTCCTGGCCCATAGGAAGGAATGGGAAATTGTTCTCAATTTGCAATTCGCAATTTGCTAATCGCATATTGAGAATAATTTCAAGGGTGCAGGGGTGTCTAGAGGACACTCTGTTGCACCCCTGAAATATGCATGGGTGCACATGTGACGCACATACATTCCCTAAGGGCATGTATGTGCATCACATGGCACTTTGAAAAATGCTGAAATGTGCATTTTTCAAGGAAATCGCAACTTACCACCAACTAGAAGATGGTTGTAATTTGCGATTCCTTAAGGGCATTTTGGATTTTTTTTTGCTTAATACAATGCATTTAAGGAATCGCAAAATTTGCGATTCCTTATTGTGCACCCAAATTCTTTCGTACATACCATTTTGCGAAAATGAGTTTGCTAACGCCGAAATTCTGCGAATATAGGCGTTTGCAAACCCATTTGGCCTTGATACATATGGCCCTATATATCACTATCTATTCAGCTGTGGCCATCTCTCATAGACCTGGTGGTAGTCGAACAACATTACAACAATCACAATGCTCTTAAAATAACCATCGGGGGCTTCAAAATGGGAGTCAGTCTGTAGGGAAACAAATGTGCTGGCTTCGATTTATGGTCAGGTCACTGATTCTTTGAAGCTACTGACGCCCAGTGGATTGCAAAATTCTGACTTCGTGTCTGTACTTAATATTCAAGAAAAATTGTTTACTCATCTTCAGGGTTTTATTAAGCAAAGGTGGATGCAAGGAACGTAAACTTCACTTGCATCATTCTTGGTTTGACAGCTACTGTAGAAAGGCTTGAATTGAGCTCGTGAAGACATTAAAAGTAGGGAATGGAATTGACATCGCTAAGGCAAAGGAAAATTACAAAGTCGCACTGTAACATGCCAAAATCGCACTGGATTTCATGATGTGGGAGGATCTGGTTGTAGCAGCCAGAAAAAGGATAGTGAGCTATTCTTGGGTATAGTGGCCCATGGCAGATTTTTTATTTTAAATTACAACCAGAGACCTGGGTGGATCATTTACAGAAGGTCTATGCAGCTAAGCCTAACCTCAAATACAGAGGAAAGATAAAGGCTCCCATTCCTCTGTTAAAATAATTGCCCTGTTGATTTGTAAATGTAAAGAAATTTTGAAAGCAATACAGGTGATCTCCCTACATAAAGCTCCCAGCCCAAATTCTGTCCCTGGGAACTTATTCTAATTGGTACATCTTGTCTAGGCCTCATATTTACACTGGTTCTTCCGCTCCATTCTGGACGGTGGCCCGATTCCGGGTTCTTGGACGACCGCAGAGATTGTTTCAATATTTAGAAAGGGCAGCGAAGATGAGCCAGGGAACTTTAGGCCTATTAGCCTGATTGATGCATCCAGAAATTGTTCTCTCATCTTATTCTAGGGAAACATATGGTAATTCTTTCAGATTTGCAAGTGAGATTCAGGAATGGGGTCAGCACAGTTGACTAAATTGTACGATTCTCTAGCTTATATCAGAAAACAGTGGCACTAGACAAGGGCTACCTACATGTGATAATTGTTGACTTAGGGTCAGCCTTTGATTTGATCCCTAGAACCAAGTTACAGGACATTTTAAAGCAGATGGGTGTATTGGTAACCTTCATTCTAATCTCATTGGATTATATGCCTTCAACTAAACCCATGTGAGAGATGGGAATAAATGTGAGCACACAGACCCCTTTAAGTTCGAGATCAGTGTCCATCATTCTCTGTGTTCTGCATGTGGTAGTTGGCCACTTCCTGCGCTTTTGCAGTGCTCAGGGACTTGAACTCAGTATCAACAAAATCAAATTCATGGCACTCTATCACTATAAATCAGGAACGGTGAACATACTGGTGCAGGGTAAGCCTTAGCCGCAGGTATAGGAGTTTGCGTACTTGGCAGTGATGGAGCAAGGGTGAAAACAAAAAAACTGTTATATACCCCTCTTTCCCATAACAGTAATATGTATTATTCGTGTGGTTTTGAAATTAACCAAAGTAGAATAGAATGCTCACACATAAATACACATGGGATACTAATTTGGTCATATTGCAAATCATAATATACTAAGTAAGTGAAATTGTTATACTAACATGGTATGCAAATGTCATAATCTAACTAAAACCTGTGTATGTATGATTTTGTATGTCTTATTGTGGCAGAAATGATGGAGAATGGTAAGAAAACAACGCATAAATGAATGGGGGAGGTAAAAAGAAGGGCAATACCTCGAAATCTAACATTATGGCCCATGTGGCCTACTAGAAAATGGAGGTTTGCGAGACTCCGAAACTGTGGTGATCTACGCATGCGCGACTGTGCTCGAGAGATGTGCAAGCACTCTTTGCCTGTACAGCGTGGGTCAAGGTCAGCGTGCCCTGGAAGTGAGGAAGATTGCCAAGATTTTCTGTGCCCGTGTTGTGAGTCTGAGAATTAATTCCGAAGTGACAATTTAAAGGACACAAGTGAAAAAAACTGTTAAAAAACAATCAAAAATATTTTTTTATTATAACGATGACTTGGCAGAAATATGGACACTGAGGAGATGAGGTTATGCTCATCCACCCCTTACATGGACAAATGAGAGTGAGTGAGGACCCTAAAAGTTTCAAATCTTAGATAGATAAGTTAGCGAAAAAGGGTATAAAAGAGAACATTTGGAAGTAAGAAAAAGGCTTGCTTTGGAATTTATTTTCGCACCACGACATACTGTCGGACTGAGCCATTTTTCCATGGTGCAAAGACTTTGACATTTTCTTGACTTTAACTTTTGATGGGTGGGGAGTCTGGATGGGAGGTGAACATCAAGAAAGAATAGAGAGGCGTTTTGGGGGAATTTATCTGTCCTAATCCTGATGTCCATTTACTGAAATCTAGGTAATATGGTTTTGACTTATTTTCTGAATTGTTCTGCTAATAAATGTAAACTATTTGAATGTAACTTTTCTTTTCTTCCAGGTTATTAAATGTCTTAGTGATTATTGAATTAAGGTTAAATAAAATAAGGTCATGCTAGAAGAGTAAGTCTCTAAATAAAAATGTAATAAATGGAGAATCAAGCTGGTCTTGTTATCCATTAGTTAACTATTACTAGCTGATCCATTGACTGCAATGATGGGGTGTTTTAATGTTTCTAAAGGTAAAGCCATGGTAAATCTGATAAACTGCAGATGTATATAATGCATAAAATTTTAGGATTACTTAGAATGAAATAAGACACTCCGCTAGTGTTCACTGATCTTGGGAGCAGGGTGAATTGTGTGTATGAGTGACTCACGGGTGGGCCGCAGTTCTACGGATCTTGAGGGTGATTGCATTATTATCAACTTCAGAGATCCATGGGTGGCTGATTACATCCGGCGAGAACCAAGGTTTGGCAGACTGGGTGATATCCAATCATTAGGCTTAGATTATTTTTACCCCTATGTGAATTGTGGTGCACCTTGCCCATTATTTAATCAACGTAGTGGGGGGCTTTTCTGTGATAATCAACTAGATTGGGCGGCACAAAATTTGCCACTTAGAAATAGGTTTGATGCACTGATGGGGTTGGAGGGGGTAGATTGACAATCGAAAGTCTCCACCGGGAATACAGAGGCTGATGAAATAGGTGGAGCTGTAACGTTGGCAAGGGAATGGTCATTCCAAGGACCAGCAGGGACTGGAATGGTGGTTGATAGAAATATAAATCCACGTGTTACACCACTGATGGACCGCTTTGTTGAAGGCCATGGTGGGGGTGATGATATTCAACTGGAAGTATGCACTACACAATGTGTAGAAAGCACACAGCGAGAGTTTTTAAGTAACCAATTGGACGGGTGTGCATTCCGTTTGATCTCATGGAATATAGCAGGCCTTTCACGTAGGTTACAGGACGAGAAATTGATAAAATATGTCGAAAGTTTTGACATTATCTGTTTCCAGGAAACCTGGAGCAGAAATGATCAGAGCTTGGATGGTTTTCAATCTTTTAAGGTACATGCTGAATCCTCATCAGCGGGAAGGGCAAAGGGCGGATTAATGACTGCTATTTCTGTAAAGTATAGTGAAAACATTGATGTTAGTGGATTCTCCCTGTTATCAACTGCTTTTAATTGTACATTTATTTCCAGTCCCTTTGATTTTGATTACTTGGTATTACAACATCTTTGATCCCCATGCCACATCTGTCATCGATAAACTACAGGAGGAGATAGTTAATGCGACCAATAGTTCCTCTTCGATGTTTACTTATGTGGGCAGGAGATTTTAATTGTGCTTTATGCAAATTTAGTGGGTCTGGGGCATGTGGCCTGGTAGATAACAATGACCAACCATTGGCGCACTTTAAGCATTCACCGCAAGGTGATGCTTTGAATAACATCATTGTAATAAATGATCTTTGCATTTTGGATATGGCATCTTTTTCCAAATCACTGCCAATAACAACTTTTCTAGGTACTAGGGATGATATGAGTGTAATTGACTTTGCTATGCTCTCTAGTAGATATACACATTTTGTTGATGATTTTCAGATAGAAGTGAATCCTGCAAGTGACCATAACCCTTTAGTTCTGAATTTGTATCCCATGATTGAGAGGAATCAGACCTGTGAACAGCCAATGAAAGTCAGAATCAAGGTGTAACTTTGAAGTGGGATAGGGTGGATGGAAGAAAGTTGGAGGAAGAGATCTTTAAAGCAAATAGCTCAAAGATAGATATTTGCTTAACGCCTACCACAGAGCCCGAAACAGTCATTAAGAATTTTGAGGCGCTTTGTGGAAATGTGGCAGGGCACCTACTTAAAAAGTTGGGCGATGGAAAATGAAGCGAGCATAAATGGTTTGATGCTGCATATTCTGCAGCACAAACGTCATTAACAAAGGCATTGCACCAAGTACCGCGGGATAAGGAGTTGGTCAAAAGTGCAAGGAAAGTATATAAGGATACCATTTTCAAGCGGAAACTAGATCTAAAAAAGAAGGCATGTGATGACTTGGGAAATGCCTTGGATCTTAGGCTATTCTGGGAGGTAATAAATCGTCCCTTCCTTAACAATCAGGAAAAAGTCAATATGGTTACTCATATAACGGGAGGGACGTGGGAGGCCCATTACGCAAACATTTTTAATCCAAAAGGTGTTTCTGAAATAGTTAATAGCGACGGGCATGGTGACTTTTATTTTGATTCCGCATGAATATTTAGCCTTTCGCTTACTCTTTCAGAAGTTGAGGAGGCCTTAGGGAAAGGTATTTCGTTAAAGGCCCCAGGTCCAGATGCAGTTCCACTAGACTTTTTTAAATATAATGTTGAGGTGTGGGCACCATTGTTACTCAATGTTTTTAGAGCGATTGTGGTAGGGCGCATCCCCACATCATGGAAAGAGGCGGTAGTCGAACCAATTTTTTAAAAAAGGTGAAAAAAGTGACCTGTGCTGTTATAGGCCAATCTCACTAATAGATGAATCCTGTAAGCTGATGGGAAGGGTAATACTGGCGCGCCTGAAAACAGGGGCTGAATCATCTGGCATTATTTTGGATTCACAGTATGGGTTCAGGAGAAGTAAGGAGACTACTGAGCAGTGCCTAAATTTGGCTTTAATTATGGGCAAGTACATGAGGGCCAAGGGTGTTTCGATTCACCTGGCCTTCATGGACTTGTGCAGTGCCTTTGACACTGTATGTAGAGACAAAATATGGCGGATGATGGAGGACATGGGGTTTGAAGAACCTCTGATTACCCTGCTTCACAGATTGCATGCTGCCACTACTGTGACAATTCGATTTGTTCAGGGGGGCGAGAAGACAAAATCAATCTCATCGACTGAAGGGGTATGCCATGGCTGTATTCTGGCTCCTTTCCTGTTTTTAGTTTACACAAATGGCATGGAAAGATTTTTGATGGAAAACTGCTCAGATTTTCCTAATGTAAATGGTAAACATATACCTATGTTATCTTAGGCTGATGACACTGTGTTAATGACCCTAACTGCTAATAGTATGCAAACTTGTTTGAATGCATTTAACAACTTTATGCAGGATCTAGATCTTAGGGTTAATTTCACAAAGTCATTTGATATGGTCTGTGGCCCTAAAGGGTCAAAAACCTGTAGCATCATGGTAGAAAATGTAACCATTGAAAAAGTTGATAATTTTAATTACTTAGGAAATCTATTTAACAAAACTCTGAGTTGGGACACATTAATATTAACTTGTGTACAAAAGACAACACGATCCATAGAGGCCCTTTTCCGTTTTTCAAGTAAAGTTGGTCAAAAACTGATTGCTGAAATTATGTCCCTGTACAAAGCTAAATGCTTGCCTGTTGCAATGTATGGGGCGGGGGTGTGGGGGTCACATAGATCCACCAAGATTCAAGTTATGGAAAACCGGTTCTTAAAGCGTCTCTTATCAATCCCAACTTGTTCTTCAAATATCTTTTGCCATACTGAGATGGGCATAGAATTTGTGAGAGATACTATCCATGTCTCTCCTCTACTTTTATGGGGTAAAATCTGGCAGTCGGAAGATTTGCAGCTTTCAAAAGAAATTTTGAAAGATTGCATTAAACTTGATCTTGCGATGCAGATCTTATGATTGTCATATGTGAGGGAAACTTTCCATAAGATTGGCTTGGGACATATCTATGTAAACCCAGAAACTATTCAGAAGGATTCAAAGATGGAAATAAAAAGCGCCTATCATTCCACCTTGGGTATGTTAAAAAATAATGTTGAAATGGTATATCATAGGGGTAAATTGCGGCACCAGTTTTACTTATTGTTTACCGTGCACACCCAATGGCGTTTTTATTTAACAAGATTTCGATTGAATACATTGCATTTTCTATTTGCTTTTCCAAAGCAAGGTGGTTGGTGTGAGAGGCTACCACCTTGTCCATGTGATACAAAACACCACAATGTACGTTGCATCTTGTTCTTTTCTGCTCTTTGTATAAAGACCCAAGAAATCAGTTTATTAAACCTGTCCTATTGGATATCAGACCGTGTAACTATAAAGAAGGATATGAGCATTTGATGTCACTATCAACTGCAGCTAAATGTAGTGCTATGCTCAGCTTTATTAGACTGGCACTTAACATTAGAAAATGATATTGGGTAGCTTTAGTGGGAGTATTATGTGATACTTGATGCTAACATGGTAGGTCTCTGTTAGTTATAGTAATACAGCCTTTGATGATTTTACAGTACAAGCACTTTTTGGACCTTTTACCTTGCGTGATGGATTTTAAATCTTGTGATCAAATGTTATGAAATACAGATGTAAATTACTATTGACTGGAAACTTATGATTGTAGTTTAGATAACCAAATGTATTGGTGTTTTTAACAATGTATACTTTTATGATTCTGTTGATGAATCGAAATAAAGTTTCATGAACTGAACTGACTCACGGTGTTATGGGCCCCACCGCTAAGTAGAGTGTGATAGCTCCTTGAAGATATAGTGATGGTTTTTGAGGTCTAGTTTGGAGCCACCCTGGATCAGTTTTTCTTGGTAGCAGGAGTCTGGTTGCTATAGGTTAACTTGGATAAAGTAATGTATATAATTTGTAGGGTAATATATATAGAATTTTGTTGTACAGAAATGATGACTAACATTATATGTTGAGTCTGTATTGCGTTATATGTAGTCCGGAATTTGAGGCTTCTGGGAAGTAGGAAGCTGGTTACTCTGCCTAGGAAGAGGAACGTGTGGCATATAAGTCGCACACGTGTGGCATGTACACATAGTCTGTTTCAAAGTGGTGAAATTGTCGTATGTTACAAGTTAGGGACATTTAAGTGTAAAAGTGGTGAATCTATAGCGAAGGCAACCTATAAAATCTTGGGCTTAAGCATAGGAATCAATGTGTATTCTGACTAAAACTTATCCCTGAGAGAGTAATAGAGTTTTCACCTAAGATTGAGATAAGGGTAAGGTAGAGGGATGTGCTACTTTATCGGCAAAACTAAGATTCCGGGTTAGAGAAGAGGTAAGCGCTGTCTACCGGAAATACAGAATACTTGTGAGTTTGAAGAAACTATCACTTTGGTTTTAGCAAAACAGACGAATGGAGATGTTTTATGTGGTTACTAACTGATTTTAGTTGTATAAAGGTGTAAATACAGTATGATGGTAAATTTTGTAAAGGAGGGGTCAGTCGAAGCTGCAAAAATCGGAGCAAGGCTGACGTAAAAAGGGTCACGTGACTAGTATGAAGTAAGCGCTGATTGGTGCGTTAGCAAAGGCTTTACAAGCATTGGTTAAAAGTGATTGAAACGTATCTTGTTCTGATTGATGCGTTAGTGTGAACCACGCTCTGATGGGTTGGTGTAGCAAAGCTGTTTGCGGAAGAGTGTGCAATTGTTTGAAAGTCAGGAAACCGTCAGAAAAATAGAGTTTCATTATGGAGAAGAAAAAGAAAAACGTACATGGTATAAGAAATTAAAGAATGTGTTCAAAAAGGATAAGGAAATAGTGACGATAGAGGGAAAATTGCTTCCTCCACCTAAAACGCCTGCATCGTACATGATGACGAAATATGGCTACCATACATGTATATGGTTAGAAAATTGGGCTAGATATACTAAGAATGATGGTGTATTAGCATTTCCAGAAGTAGGTTCTTTTAATACTGCTTTTTTACGAAATTTGAGAGAAAGGATGACTAAGCTTGAACCAAGACCTAGACCGACTCAATTTGAGGCATTGGCTGAGTGGGAAGATGAGATGCATGAATTAGAGAGAGAAAGGTTTGAAGAGTTCAGAGGACCTAGAGGCAGATTGCGAGGTTCATGGGGAACGACCCATGAGAGTAGAATGTGGAGATGCTGATATATGTGTTGGAAGGATTCTGGTGAGGACAGTTGATTAAATGGTAGGACGAAAGTGTGTGGAAAAAATAAATAATGTGGAGTTAGAAAGAAAGAGTTATGGGGATTGTGAGACAGAGGATGAAGTGCTGGAGGAGATATTAAATAGAAGACCCCCTCCATATCAACCAAGTTCTTTAAATGTGACTCCAAATGCTCTACCGATGGAGACCCGATTTACTGGTACCCCAGGACGATTTTCTGAATTTAAAGACAGTACTGAGCGAGAGGAAATGAGATATGATTCTAATGCCCCATTATTGGAAACCAGACTTACTGATACTCCCAGACAGAATGATGAAATTAGAGGCAGTGTGGCTAGAGTAGAGAAGAGAATTGAAGAACACCCAAGTACTTCGGAATATTTGCAGTCTACTAATGAATTGACTGAAAAGATACAGGAACTCACTAAAAATATAGAAGCTGTGACTGTCCCAGTAACAATAGTTCCTGTAATTCCAGTGTTTTAAAACCAGAAAATAAAAGAACCATTGTTAACTATCCCTTTGAATCAAAGTTTACAAAAAGATGACACCGCCTGACTTGACCTTTAATCAAAGTCTCCCATATAAGTTTCTAGCAGGTGTGGAATCAGATTCTGCAACACCCGAAAGAAGTAATGAGAAAATCTATTTGTCCCGAACTCCTGTAGGACCAACAGAGCAGGAATTTACAGCCTGATTCATCATTCATATATGCGCTCACAAAGGGCCAGATTCTGAGAATCTGGCCCTTTGTGAGCGCAATTTTTGCATTTGGGATTCATCATCCCAAATGCAAAAATCGCTATTTAGAAACTCGCAAATTTGCGAGGAATAGCATTTAAGGAATCTCTATTAGAGATTCCTTAAATGCTATTCTTGAAACATTTTAAAATTGTGAAATCGCAAATTTCGGCCGCTATTTACCGCGAGGTCAAACCTCGTGGTAAATAGCGAAAACTTAGAAAAATGCTTTTAAAAGCATTTTTCTAAGTTGCATGTTGCACACACACACGTCCTTTGGACATGTGTGTGCGCAACACCTGTTTAAATTTGCACTTAAGGGGTGCTACAGGGTGTCCTTTGGACACCCCTGGCACCCTTTAAATCGCTATCTTATTTGCGATTAGCTAATTGCTAATCGCAAATAAGGAATACTCCCCGTTCATTCCTATGGGCTTTTTGGCCCATAGGAATGAATGGGGAGTTATTCCTTATTTGCGATTAGCAATTAGATAATCGCAAATAAGGAATATGTAGGAATCGCATTTCATTTTGCGATTCCTACATGAATACCGTTTTGCAAGTCAGTAATAGCGATTCCTTATGAATCGCTATTACTGACTCGCAAAACGGCCCTTTGATGAATCAGGCTGTAAGTGATTGGCTTAAAACATTAAAAGTAAAAAACCAAGAATCTACATTGTTAGATGTGGTCAGATTGAAAATTGATGTGGAAGAATTAATAATTGGGACGATTGGAACAGATAGGTTAAAGGCATATCAAGATGATGAATTCACGTTCATGTGTAAAAGCATTACATGGAGAGCAAAAACTTTGCATGATCGACTAGAAGGGTTGGCAAGTGAACTCAATATATACTTTGCGAAGAATAAATTATTACAAAAGCCTTACAGAGTAGATTTCACTGAGAAGGATATTGACAACATGAATACTGCTGGAAGATGAACTCAGATAAAGGAACTAATTGTGTTGCTGAGACAATGGGGAGATGTAGAACGATGGAAGACTAAATGGACAAACAAAAGGGAAGAGAGCAATGATAAAACATCATTAGCGTTTCCAATTAGAGAAAAAGACCTAGTAGCAAATGAATTTCCTATGAGAGAAATACCAAGAGGAGGGTATGTACATGTTCCCTGGACTAGACAGGATATATTGTCCTTCACAAATGATTTGCCCAGGTTGCAGGAGAAACCACTGGAATGGTACCGACGAGTGGATCAATTTGTAAAAGTTTCAAAGGTAATATGGGAAGATCTAGATGGATTGTTTGATATATTAGTACTAGCAGACCTATGGTCTGAGTGCAAGAGTACAGTGGACTGGCCAAAAACTGAATATCCGAGAGACCCTAGAACAGGTGCTCCTGGACCTGTGGTAGTGAGAACTTATGAGCAGGTAATAGTATTCTTGAAGAATAAAATCCCACCAAAAGAGACATATTGGTAAAGATTACCAGGATATTGCAAGAACCTAAAGAATAACTACATTCATTTTATGAGAGATTGTTGCTAGTGTATAAGCAAAAGAGTGGATATGAGGAGTTAAGTGAAAAGGACATGAGTCATTTTGTGTAACTTTTTGTCTTTGGATTAAGACCAGAGATAGGTGATTTGATCAAGCATATTTGATGGGGTGGCAATCATGCTCTGTAGATGAAGTTTTGAGGCATGCAAAATATATCAGTGATGAAAATTGAGGTTAAGCAAAGAAAGCTAAAAGAGAAAAGCAATGTGGGCGCAGGTGAAAGTGGCTGAACATCAAGTAGCTCAATCAGAGAATAAAAGTCCAGAAGGAGGTCAAGTAAGAATGAAGGGAAATATTAATAAAGTAAAAGTGATGGATAATTTGGATGAGGCCAAGAAAACGTTTTCCTGTCACAATTGCAGCAGGTTAGGGCATTGGAAGAAAGATTGTAAGTTTCCACCAAGAGTTAGTCCATAAAATACATCATTGAATCCGCAGGTGCAGAATGAGGTAATTCAACAGCCATCGCCACAGCAGCAGGTAGTTACCCAACAGAGTCAGGTGCCACAACCACCACTTCCACACAGTGTAAATCTATAGAAATACAGTGCAGAGACAGGATTCCTCGGAGGAGGACAGGTAACAAGATCACTGAGAGTGAATGTGAGTTCATAGTATTGGTTGAAGGAAGATGGGAGTGAGTCGGATGACAGCCTCTGATGGTGCCTAAGAGAGGGAGAAGAGTGCATACTTAGCGCAACTCTAGAGGTAGATCAATCTGGTCCTTTTGTGAATGGAAAGGTGAATGATGTAAATGTGGCTTTCCTAGTGGACACAGGTACTACCCCTTCTACTGTTATATCAGTAGAAGTTCAAAATCTTCCTCTCTCTGGAGAAAGTATCCAAGTTGTAGGTGTAGCAAATAGACAGATTAAAACATCTCTGACAGAACCAGTTGAAGTGGAAATTGGAAATTTCAAAGATATGCATTGATTTGTAGTGTGTGATAGTAGTCCTGTTAACCTTCTCGGTAGGAACATACTATGTAAGATGAACTGTGCCATTTACTGTTCACCAGATGGCATTGAGCTTCAAACCCCAGATGAAGATAGCTTGTATAAAATGACTATGTCACTGATAGACTCAGAACAAAGTAGTATGTTTCCTGTATTTGACCAAGAAACCTGGTCAGTTGAAAGAGTCAGTCAAAGAACAAGTGTGGGATTTCACAAGAGAGGATACTGGATTAATGGAGGTTTAGATCCTGTGAAAGTTTCTGTAAAGGAAGGAGGGAGTTACCCAAACATTCCCCAGTACAAAATGACAGCAGAAATAATTGAAGGAATAACTCCAGTGATAAACAAGATGATTGAAAAAGGAATTCTGAGAGAAAAAGTAAGCAGTCCATGTAATTCACCCATAATGGGATTGAGAAAGCCTAATGGAGCATTTAGGATAGTACAGGATTTGAGAAGAATTAATAAAATTGTTGTCCCATGTTGTCCAATTGTACCAAATCCAGCAGTGATCCTGTACCAAATTCCAGATGATGCAGAATGGTATACAGTCATTGATCTATGTAATGCGTTCTTCACAGTTCTATCACACCCAGATAGCCAGTCAATATCTGCTTTCCGGTTTGGAGACCGTATTTTGGCATGGTGCTGAATTCCTCTGGAGTATACTGAGAGTCCCTCCATCTTTAATCAGCTGTTAAAGAAATCATTGGAGAGTTTGAATATGCCTGGAAATTCAGTATTGGTTCAATACATTGATGACCTGTTAGTGGCATCAAAAGCCAAGGATGCATGTGTTTCAGATACCATTGCATTACTGAACCATTTGGCAGATGGAGGACATAAAGTGTCACCATCAAAGTTACAGTTCTGTCAGAAATAAGTACAATAGTTAGGTCACAAGATTGCACAAGGAATCAGACAAGTTACCATAGAGAGAATCAGAATTATACAGGGAATGCAACCTTTTAAAACTCAGAGACAAGTGAGAATGTTCCTAGGAATGGTAGGTTATTGTCAACAATGGATCAGTGGATTTTCACTGATAGCAAAACCATTGCAGAGGCTGACAAGAGCAGATGTAAAAGATCCCATAGTGCTGGATAAAACAGAAATTGCGGCTATTAAGCGACTAAAAACCAGTCTATGTGAAGCTCCAGCACTAGGAATGCCTGATTATGAGAAAGGGTGTGAACTATATTGTAGTGAACGAGATGGGTGTGCATTATCAGTTCTAATTCAAAGACATGGATAACTGAGAAAGCCAATTGCATATTTCTCAGCTGTTTTAGATCCAGTTGCTAAAGCATTGCCGAGATGCTTAAAAGCAGTAGCTGCTACAAGTGTGAGTTTGGAACAAAGTGAAGGTATAGTGATGGGATATTCTTTGAGGGTATATGTACCTCATTAAGTGGAGATTCTCCTCACTAGGACAAAAAAGACAGTTCCTTACTAATAACAGGATGACAAAATATGAGAAGGCAATTCTGGGTGCAGATAATGTGACAAAATCACAATGTTTGAATGTAAATCCATCTACGTTGTTACCTGATGTCATGGATGTTGAGGTGAGAAATGAAATTGATCATAAATGTTTGGATGTTCTTGAATATTGTACCAAACCAAGACCTTAGAACACTAAGGGAGGTCCCAGGGGAATTTTTAACGACCCTGACTGCTAAACCCCCTAAATGATAATGAAACTAACAAAAATTAGCAGTGAGTCGGAAAGGCCAATAGAATAATGTATCCAACAGAAAAACAACCAAAGTGTTGAGAAATAGGGAAGAGCTGTCAATGTGAGCGAGTTCCCATCAGTCCACCATCGAGACCGCCCTTCATCATCTGGGATCTCTTATTCGTTTTGAGAACTGGTAGACCACAAAAGACCGGCAGATTATGATAACCAGGTCAAGGGTACACCAAACACACTAACTCAGATGTGAACAGGGTGTGCCTAATAAGGAACTGAATAGCAGTGCTAAAAAGTGAAAGTGTTAAAGTGAAAAATAAAAATAAAGAGAAAAGCTCTAAAATTTGGTAGTGATAGGGGAAACCAACTTTTAATATGCACCCTTTCGCTCCCAAATCAATAAAAACAGTGCAAGTAGTAGTGTAACAAATGACTACCAACAAGAATGTTAGGAAGACATGTTTCTGCAGTCACTGGAGCCTCTCGGTCTCCTGCTGCTTCCTCAGGACCATTAGTGCTACTGCTATGTGTTAAAAGGTAAGAGATATCACCTGATAAGTGCGATATACACTCATCTTCCCAACCATTTACTGGGAAGGAACAACCCCACCTCACCTGGCACCAGCTCAGGTAGTGGGTGCACCACTCTGCAGTAAAAATGGAAAGGTTTTTGCTTTAAATAGGGTGAGAGTACCTCACACTCCACATATCACCGGTCTCTCGCACGCCACATCCGGCGCAGCAATCTCTCACAAATTAGATCGTGTTTTTTACGTTTACAAAACACAGCGTTAGCTGGTTAAGAATCGCTGGTTTCACTCTCTGTGTGACTAATTTAAATGGGACACCTAGATCGATATCTCTAGTTACAGTTGAGTAACGAAAAAGAATCATCAGTATCCCCCTTTAATAAAGATTATCTCAAGAGAGTATGCTTGATTGCCTACAAAAGCGCAACTTTGCCCCTTAGTACGCGTGAGCCTCTTACCTCTCCGTCGGTACACCGGTCATCCCTCTGAAGCTGTTTCGTGGGGAGGTGCCGACACGGTGTACCGGCGGTAGCTATATTGGTTCCTGCTTCCGCGTAGGGCGTAGGCCGCGTGCGTATACGTGGCGTGATGACGTCACGACGCATAGCGGCAATCAGGAGATGGAGTTCCCGTTTTAGTTAGCCGAGACCCGCATCAGGTCCCAGCGTGACGAGTCACTGTAAGCAATTTTATCACAGGACTCCAAACATCATACTGTCACATAATCTTATCTGTTGATCACAATAATAACAACAGAGTTGGCTTACGGACCCTACAAGTTAAATTCCCCAATTATAAAACGCTGGTACCTGATTTGTTACCGTCTGCCAGAGGGGCTATTAAGATTTGTCAGGGTGTGTTATTCCGTGCTCTTACTGAAACTAGCCTTGACCCTATGAAAATCAATCGATCTGAAGGAGTAGCCCACAAGAAATATAATCTGAGTCAAACAGACACATTGGGTTAAACACCAGGCTAGGATGTAAAAGAGTATGATGGGTTCTCAGAGTGACATCCAGGGAATTTCTTCATTTAACCCTGATTTGTCTGTCTTAAGTCTAAAGACCCATTTTCGTTCACATTTGGAAAGAAATTTGGGAATATCAGTGACTGTTGGTGGGATCCACGGTTGGTCAAGTACTGTCCAGAACACATCAGAGGGTTGATGTCCTACTTCTAAGAAGGGATTGGTCAATTTTGTCGCTTGTCTGCAGCATCTAATGGAGCTTTTGTGCTCAGAGATTCTTAACTTAATTTTCCTCGTTGTCATCCCTACATAGTTCATTTTGCAGGGACATGTAATTAGGTAACCTCCCACCCGTGACAATGGACCTGAGGAATGGCAAGTAAATCCCTCAGGATCAAGAGGGGACATCAGCGGGGCCAGCCTCGTGATAAACCTTAGCAGACATGTCCTTACTAACACCGAAGAATCAGTCCTCAACAAATGACTAGGGTTTGTAACTACTAACAGAGGTGACCCTTTTCTTGCCCAAATCGAAATGGGAAAATTCTTCCGTAAAATTAGGTTGCATTATCTTTTTGCCAACAAACAGAGTTGCGATCAAGTGGAGGACACAGAGAATACTGGTCTTAAGAGACCTTCTACCTGTAACCCAACTACTGTTGGGCTTCCAGTTAAAGTCTTAGCTTTTGAAGAGGCGGTAGATCATGATCTGAGACAACTGTACTAACAACAATGTAACCCTTTTGTTAACCTGTAAAAAAAAGAACAAGAAGCAGTGAGGACTCTGGCCAAAACAGAGTCTTTGATAGTCAAACCGGCCGATAAGGGCGGGGAGATTGTACTAATGGACTCGGACTCTTACCGAGATGAATGCCTACGCCAATTGAGTAACACCAGGGCATACTGTAAATTGACTAATGATCCAACAGATAGACTCACCACTGTCATCGGCCACATAGTGGAGGAAGGACTAGCTGAGGGGTGGGTCACCCAAAAAGAATCTCAATATCTCTGCACTGTGCACCCCAAAATGCCGTACTTTTATATATTGCCAAAAGTACATAAGACCCAACGGCCGCCACCTGAAGAACAATTATATCAGGCATTGGTTCATTGCTTGAACTATTATCAACGTTTGTAGATTTCTTTTTCAACCAATAGTGAGGGAGATGCCCACCTTCTTTAAAGATACAAAGGATGTCTTGTGGATCCTCCCTGACATCGAGTTCAATGAGGATTTAGATCTCCTAGTATCGTTCGATGTAGAAAGTCTTTATACTTCCATCCCACAGACAGAGACGTTGGAGGTGATTGAAGAACTGCTGACCAACAGAGACCTTAATTCCATCATGCCTGTGAGACTTATCATAACCATGGCCACTTTAGCCATGACTGAGAATTTTTTCCAGTTCGAGGAGTCGATCTATCTACAGGTTAGCGGTACTAGCATGGGCCGCGTTTTTGCCCCTAGCCTCGCTAACCTGTATGTCCACAAATTTGAGCAGGCCCACATACTCGCGGACACCAACCCCCATCTTTGGTGTCTGCGGGTGTGGAAGAGGTATATAGACGACATCCTGGTAGTGTGGCGGGGCACTGTTGAGGAACTCCACCAATTCCATTTGTGGCTGAATGGTAGGAATCGTTTTCTCAACTTTATCATAGAATTCGACAAACATCAATTACCTTTCCTAGATTTACTGATCTCTTCATCTGGAGGGGGATTACAATCGGAGTTGTACCGGTAGCCAATGGCAAGGAACTCCCTACTAAATTATGAAAGCTTCCATCTGAAAGCCCTTAGGTACAATTTGCCCTTTGGGCAATTCCTCTGTACCCAGAGGAATTGCTCCACAAAATCTGCATTCGATGAATACTCGAAAGCACTTGAAAAAAATCTGGTGGTCAAGAAATATCCGAAACGCCTGATTCGACATGCTAAGAAAAGGGCCTCCAATAATAACAGAGAGAGACTTTTGGAGTTGGCACCCCCAAAACCCAAACAAGAGAGAATCACGTGTGTCAAACCTACTGTACATACTCCAACAGAATTCAAAAAATTGTAAAGAAACACTGGAAGATTCTAAATACGGGCACTGACACATTGCCCCTTCCTTTGTTTGCTTTTAAAAGAGGACAGAATTTGAAGGATCAGCCTGTACACACCAGACCCAAAACAAGCATCCCACGAGCAGTTGGTACTTTGTGGGATCTGCCTGCCATCATGGGATATCATCCATGTGGCCACTGTGCTGCATGTCCACAAACAACTAGGACACACACTATCGACTTAGGCACTGACCGACCATGGCAACTCAGAAGATTCACAAACTGCAACAGCTCAAATCTTATTTACTTAATTTCATGTCCCTGCAAAATGAACTATGTAGGGATGACAACAAGGAAAATTAAGTTAAGAATCTCTGAGCACAAAAGCTCCATTAGATGCTGCAGACAAGCGACGAAATTGACCAATCACTTTTTAGAAGTAGGACATCAACCCTCTGATCTGTTCTGGACAGTACTTGACCAACCATAGATCAGCCAACAGTCACTGATATTCCCAAATTTCTTTTCAAATGTGAACAAAAATGGGTCTTTAGACTTAAGACAGACAAATCAGGGTTAAATGAAGAAATTCCCTGGATGTCACTCTGAGAACCCATCACACTGTTTTACATCCTAGCCTGGTGTTTAACCCAATGTGTCTGTTTGACTCAGATTATATTTCTTGTGGGCTACTCCTTCAGATCGATTGATTTTCATAGGGTCAAGGCTTGTTTCAGTAAGAGCACGGATTAACACACCCTGACAAATCTTAATAGCCCCTCTGGCAGACGGTAAAAAAATCAGGTACCAGCGTTTTATAATTGGGGAATTTAACTTGTAGGGTCCGTAATTGCCAACTCTGTTGTTATTATTGTGATCAACAGATAAGATTATGTGACAGTATGATGTTTGGAGTCCTGTGATAAAATTGCTTACAGTGACTCGTCACGCTGGGACCTGATGCGGGTCTCGGCTAACTAAAACGGGAACTACATCTCCCGATTGCCGCTATGCGATGTGACGTCATCACTCCACGTATACGCACGTGGCCTACGCCCTACGCGGAAGCAGGAACCAATATAGCTACCGCCGGTACACCGTGTCGGCACCTCCCCACGAAACAGCTTCAGAGGGACGACCGGTGTACCGACGGAGAGGTAAGAGGCTCATGCGCACTAAGGGGCAAAGTTGCGCTTTTGTAGGCAATCAAGCATACTCTCTTGAGATAATCTTTATTAAAGGGGGATACTGATGATTCTTTTTTGTGACTCTAGTGTAACTAGAGATATCGATCTAGGTGTCCCATTTAAATTAGTCACACAGAGAGTGAAACCAGCGATTCTTTACCAGCGAACGCTGTGTTTCGTAAACGTAAAAAACACGATCTAATTTGTGAGAGAGTGCAGCGCCAGATGTGGTGTGCGAGAGACCGGTGATATGTGGAGTGTGAGGTACTCTCACCCTATTTAAAGCAAAAACCTTTCCATTTTTACTGCAGAGCGGTGCACCCACTACCTGAGCTGGTGCCAGGTGAGGTCGGGTTGTTCCTTCCCAGCAAATGGTTGGGAAGACGAGTGTATATCCCACTTATCAGGTGATATCTTTGACCTTTTAACACATAGCAGTAGCACTAATGGTCCTGAGGAAGCAGCAGGAGACCGAGAGGCTCCAGTGACTGCAGAAACATGTCGACCTAACATTCTTGTTGGTAGTCATTTGTTGCACTACTACTTGCACTGTTTTTATTGATTTGGGAGTGAAAGGGTGCATATTAAAAGTTGGTTTCCCCTATCACTAGCTAATTTTAGAGCTTTTCTATTTATTTTTCTTTTTCACTTCAACACTTTCACTTTTTAGCACTGCTATTTAGTTCCTCATTAGGCACACCCTGTTCACATCTGAGTTAGTGTGTTTGGTACACCCTTGACCTGGTTATCAAAATCTGCCGGTCTTTTGTGGCCTACCAGTTCTCGAAACGAATAAGAGATCCCAGATGATGAAGGGCGGTCTCGATGGTGGACTGATGGAAACTCGCTCACATTGACAGCTCTTCCCTATTTCTCAACACTTTGGTTGTTTTTTCTGTTGGATACATTTTTCTATTGGCCTTTCCGACTCACTGCTAATTTTTGTTGGTTCCAAACCAAGACCTGACATTAGAGATGAATCATTGCCTGAATCTGATTATGTAATGTTTGTAGATGGTTTATTTTTGAGAACAGATGAGGGTGCTCTAAGTGCTGCATATGCTGTATGTACAGTGGCAGACGTCCTGGAAGCATCTTGTCTGAAAGGAATTCTTCTGCTCAAATAGCAGAATTGATTGCTTTGATTCGAGCGTGTGAACTGGGAAAAGAAATAGGAGTCACCATAGTGACTGACAGTCAATATGGTTTCGGGGTTGTCCATGATTATGGTCAACTGTGGTCCCAAAAAGGTTATTTAACTTCTGCAGGATCCCCCATCAGAAATGCTGAATTAGTGAAAATGTTGATTGATGCAATCCAATTACCAGAGAAAATTGCTGTTGTGAAATGTGCAGCTCACAAGAAAGGAGATGAATATGTCACCAGAGGCTACCGTTTTGTTGACTCAATTGCTAAGTACGGTGCCATAAATCTTGCATCTATAAATCGGGACAGAAAAGCTGAACATGTTTCAAGTCCTTTAATGCTAACAACAGTAGTTGAGACTTGGCAGGAAGTGAAACAGATGCAGGAAGAAGCAAGTGAGGAAGAGAAAGACATCTAGTAAAATCAGGATGTAGACAAAGAGAAGAGGATGAAATATGGGTTTACAAAGATGAAAGACCAATAATGCCTGATAACATGATTTCAAATATGGCCCGAATGTACCATGGTCAAGCCCATATTGGGAGGGATGCCATGATTAGAATGTTCTGACAGACATGGTATAATCCTAAGTTCAGGATGATCGCTGAGAGCCTTTGTCAGCAATGTCTTGTTTGTCAACAGTTGAATCCAAGAAGGAAAACAGTTGTGTGTTTGGGAACCGTAGGACGGGAGGGAGGTCCATTCATACAAATGCAATTAGACTTCATTGAGTTACCACCCTGTAATTGACTTCTATATGTACTTGTTATTGTTTGCCTATTTTCTCGGTGGGTGGAGCCCTTCCCTACCAGGAGAAATGATGGAGTGACTGTTGCAAAACTGTTGTTGAGAGAAATTATTCAGTGCTTTGGTTTCCCAGTAACATTTGAGACAGATCGTGGAACACATTTTCACAATGAGTTAATGCAGATTATTTATGAAGCACTGGACATTCGTCAGAAATTGCATTGTGCTTCCAGACCAGAGGCTTCTGAGGGTAGTTGAGCAAGTTAATGGAACCATAAAGAACAGAATTGCAAAAATGTGTTTGGTCACTGGACTGAAATGGCCTGATGCGTTGCCACTTGTTCTGATGACCCTTACGAGCATATCTGATAAAAAGACAGGATTAAGTTCACATGAAATTCTGATGGGAAGAGTGATGAGACAAGCAATTGTGCCAGTTTATAATCTATTGACTATTAATGATGATATCATACTGGATTACTGCAAAAACCTGCCTCACGAGGTAACTTCTGTGTTCCATCAGGTGGGAACTGAGGCAAACTCGTAAGAAAAACATACAGCTCATGATCTAGTCCCTGGAGATTGGGTTCAGATAAAGGTACACAGGAGAAGAAACAACTTAGTCCCTCATTGGCAGAAGCCCAGACAAGTCATTCTGGTTAGCACGACTGCAGTTAAATATGCTGGAAAAAAGAGATGGGTGCACGCAAGTCACACCATCCATGTGTCTGATCCTGAAAATCCACAGGACAAAGCAGAAAGCACAACTGACTCAGATTCTGAAGGTGAACAAGATAAAGATCCAGATATTAAAGCTCGACCTGTTTGTCGACATCTGGAAATATCAGATGCAAGTGCTGCATCTGAAGGAGAAAGTGAAGTCGGTGAAGTATCAAATTCTGAATATCGAACTGAATGTCGACATTTGGTAAGAACTGATACCAGTGAGGACACTGAACAAAGTAAAGGTAAAACTGATAATCAGGAAAACACTGAAGGACAGTCTGAAAGCTCCTTAAGCAGGAACCGGAATCTCGAAACTGGTGAAAAGGAAATAACTCACGATGAGAATGAGCTTCCAAGTACCAGCTACGGAGAAGTTCCTAACAGAGTGAAATAACTGACCAAAGATAAAACAGATTCAGTGAAAGAAACAGACATTGTAAAGTTCACCATAAACAAAACTAATGAGAAATCTGAAACTGAGTCTGATGACGTTTTTGGAGAGTGGATCGTAACACTGTCGGAGATAATTGGCCCAAAGAAAGTGATGGTCTGAAAGTTAAACTGGTTAATAAAGCAACAATCCAACAGGATCACATAAATGAAATAACCAGTCAAAAGGAGTCGTTGGGTAAAAAGATAGAAATTGTGAGAAGACCAAACCAAAAATACAAGTCACCTGAGTGGTCCTATATGATTTTGCCTACAATAAATGAAGTAAATAGCAGTCAAGAAAATTTGAATTGTCAGAGCGAAGAAAAGGAAAGTGAGTCAAGTACCTAAACTGGGAAACTAAAAGAAGAGAAAAGGTGAAGCAACAAGACTGTTGAAATTGTTGGTGTTAAGGACACCTTAAGTGCAAAAGGAGGTTTGAAAGAGACAATATAAGGGAAGGAAAATTGTGGAAAGTGCTGTGAAAAAAAATGTGGCTACTAATGATGTAACACAATCAAAATGCACAATTCTTTGAAAATGGTGTAGAATGTGGTTAATATGTACAGGATTATTAGTGGTGGTATTGTTAATTTTAGCTATTATAATTCGGTTTTGGCCAAATTTTGAAAAAGCAAAGGCAAAGGAGAGTATGAGAGAAAAGACCCATGATTCAAACGGTGAAATAATGCATGTGTATAGACCTGAGGCACATCAAGATAACTTGATTAGTGATTTCTCGAGGAACAAGTTTTCAAACTTATTGTCTGAATACGTGAGAATGATGGATGTGAGTGACTGTTACGTCTGTGTGAAATTACCAGCATCTGTATCAGAGGGTGTGATGTACCATCACCTTCCACTAACATATGGGGTTATATGTAGTGTATTAGCTAGTTTGTTTTATCCAACAGGTAAATTAGATTATTAATATTCTAATTCTGATGATGTTTTTGCAAAATTGAAAATTGTAGCTGAATTGAATCAAATCAAACGTGCAAATTTTTGGGGAGAATGTTTTTGGGAAACACGAGAACTGACCCATGATTATGCGTTTAAACATAATTTGACTTGTAAAATGAGAAATTAGGAGAAAGCCTTTTTGGATATGGTAGAAGAAAGGAGGATTCAATGCAAAAGGAAGGAAAAAGCAAAGCAATCTAAATCTACAATGGGGACATTTGAGGATGATAATATAGAAGGACATAATGAGAATGTCGCTATAAATATAGATGCACCATTATTAGGGAAAATATGTATTCGAAGGGATAACACTGTGTATGATAATTATTTTGTGGGAGCAAGTAAATGTGAAGATACATACATAAAAGGGGGTTGGGGATTTAAAGGAGTTAATGATCCAGTTTTCCTTGGGATTTATTTCTTATGTGGGAACAATGGTTATTATATATTGCCTGATCACTGGTATGGGTCCTGTTATATAGGCCTGGTCTTTCCTAAAAATGTTCATGTGGATAGAGGTACTAAAGGAATTCATGAGAGAAGTAAACCTTTAAGTCGTAGAAAGAGAGAAAGAGTAATAGAAATAATAGGTGATGTTTTTGGAGCATTGATACCAGCAGTGGGTTTATCCTTTAATACAAACAGAATTCAGAAATTGTCAACGATAGTAGATAGTTTGTCAACAGATACTGCAGGAGGATTTTTAATGGTAAATACAGAAATGGTGGCTACGAGAGCGATGGTGATGCAAAATTGACTTGCTCTTGATATCATTTTGGCGAAAGAAGGAGGAGCCTGTGGAATTTTGAAGGTACAACATTGTGGTACATACATACCTGATAAAAGTCAAAACATTGAACGATATATTACAAATCTTACAGAGTTGCATAAAGAAATTATACCACTGGAGGTTGATGGTGTTCTTGAGATACTTGGTAGGGGTTTTTCAGCAGTTAAGAGTTGTTTTTATGAAATAGGTAGATCCATAACAGAGAAGGTATTAATTCCAGCAACACTTATAATAGTAATATTTTTAGTTTTAAGATTAGGTTGCAAACTAAGAAAAAGAAGAAACCATAAAAAGTCTATAAAAAAGGAATTTGAAGAAAGACAAGAAAAAGAACATGAGAAAGGGGACATTGGAATGGAAGAATTTAAAGAGAAGCTTTATCAAGATAGAAAGAAACTGGAAGAAACTAGAGTATAATTCATACTAATTAAAAGAATTTGAAACATGTTATGAGAAAATGTACAAAATGTTTGGGTGTTATTTGATGATAAATCACCAAAGGATGGAGCGAGGGTGAAAACACACTTTTTTTTGTATACCCCTCTCAAAGTCTCTTTCCCATAACAGTAATATGTATTAATCGTGTGGTTTTGAAATTAACCAATGTAGAATAGAATGCACACACACAAATACACATGGGATACTAATTTGCTCATGTTGCGAATCATAATATATTAAGTAAGTGAAATAGTTATACTAACATTATACGCAAATGTCATAATCTAATGAAAACCTGTGCATGTATGCTTTTTGTATGTCTTATTGTGGCAGAAATGATGGAGGATGGTACGAAAACAACGCATACATGTCGCTAAATTGCTAGGTAATAGCTAACAAGGTTACCTTAGAATGGGGGGAGGTAAACAGAAGGGTGCATACTTCGAAATCTAACGTTTAATTGTGTTTGTTTCTATAATAGTTCCCATTATGGCCCATGCAGCCTACTAGAAAATGGAGGTTTGCGAGACTCTGAAACTGTGGTGATCTACGAATGCACGACGGTGCTCGAGAGATGTGCAAGCAGTCTTTGCCTGTACAGCGTGGGTCAAGGTCAGCGTGGCCTGGAAGTGTAGAAAAGTGCCAAGATTTTGTATGCCCGTGTTGTGAGCCTGGGAATTAATTCCAAAGGTACAATTTAAAGGACAAAAGTGTAAAAAACTGTTAAAGAGCAATCAAAACCTTATTTTTTGAATATAACGATGTCTTAGCGGAAATATGGACAATGAGGAGATGAGGTTATGCTCATCCACCCCTTACATGGACCAATGAGAGTGAGCGCGGACCCTAAAAGTTTCAAATCTTAGATTGATAAGTTAGGGAAAAAGGGTATAAAAGAGGACGTTTGGAAGTAAGAAAAAGGCTTGCTTGTGAATTTATTTTCACACCACGACATACTGTTGGACTGAGTCATTCTTCCATGGTGCAAAGGCTTTGAAATGTTCTTGACTTTAACTTTTGTTGGGTGCGGAGCCCAGACAGAGGTGAACATCAAGAAAGAATAGAGAGGTGGGTTTTGGGAACTTATCTGTCCTAATCCTGATGTCCATTTACTGAAATCCTGGTAATATGGTTTTGACTTATTTTCTGAATTTTTCTGCTAATAAATGTAAACTATTTGAATGTAACTTTTCTTTTATTCCAGGTTATTAAATGTCTTAGTGATTATTGAATTAAGGTTAAATACAATAAGGTGATGCTAGAAGAGTATGTCTCTAAAAAAAAAAAATACATGGAAAATTAAGCTGGTCTTGTTATCCATTAGTTAACTTTTACTAGCTGATCCATTGACCGAAATGGTGGGGTGTTAATGTACATAAAGGAAGTCCATGAGTCAGGAATAAATTCAAGTTGCTTTATTCAATATAAGTTACAGGTCCAGATGTTAAGATAGTAATAAAGGACCCCACCAGGAGTGACCACCCTGTCACTCAGCCTGCCTGCACCAACTGCCAGTAAACTACAGACAAAGCCCTCAACATTCTATGATGTCCCCAGGTATTCTCACAGTGACATCATGTAAGCCAGAGGGAGACAAAGATCACATATAACATATCTCCTTTCTTTAGGGAAGTAACAAAAGATAAATAAGAGAAAGCAACACCAACATCAACGAACGTAAATCAACATCAAAGTAGAGCATGCACAGTCAAAACATAACTTCCATATGATGAAAGAAAGTAATAACATACCTACTCAAATTATTTGAACATATGCAAATAAATGACACGTACACCATCCCCATTCCTCATAAAGGGAGGCAAAAATGAAATAAGGGTAACGCATCCTCAGAAAGGGAGGGAAAAAAAATATGAAATAAGCGTAACGCATGTGTAACATAAGTAAACCTGACGTCTCAGGCTCCCTTATGCAGCATAGATCCAATTAACGACAAAGATAACAGGAGCCACAGAGTTGACAGCGAACCAGCACTGAAGAACAACAAACAGATAGAATCATAACAAGAAGGAAGAAACATGTGTGAAGAAATTGTACGGTCACCCCACAAGAATATCAAGAGATACACTCACCCTACAAAATACCAAGGGATTCACTCACCCTTCTAGAATACCAAGGGATACACTCACCCTTCAAAATACCAAGGGATACACTCACCCTTCTATAATACCAAGGGATATACTCACCCTTAATACTTAAATAATGCAAATGAACTGGGACACACTCACTAGTGCACATTACAGGATTTCCCTCACCCAAATACTCAAATAATGCAAATGACCTCTGACACACGTAACTTCACATTACAGAAGTTACCTTACCCAAATACTTTAATAATGCAAATGAACTGGGACACACATAAGTGCACATTACAGGAATTACCTCACCCAAATATTTAAATAATCAATAATAAACTGGGAAACACACTCACACGTGCACATTACAGGATTTTTCTCACCTAAATACTTTAATAATGCAAATGAACTGGGACACACTCATAGTGCACATTACAGGATATCCAGGACTATCCTTACCCAAATACAATATGAAATTTACGAGAATCACTTTGCACATAGGAATCACTACAGTGACACCCACAGGCCCAAAAGTAAAGAACTAGAGTACCCACACAGACACCACCTCCCCTAGATGGGGTACACTTCAGGATACCAACCCTGACAATATGAATGGGCATTGACTACCCCACAACACCAAACTCTGACACACTCTCTAAAGAAGCACCAGGAATTTCCCATGCTAAAAACACACACCCATACACAGAACAAAACTGTGTTAAATAATTTGCAGTGATAACTGCTACACAAATACATTAATAATATTAGCTCCGGTGAGCGATCTCTCACCCGGATTCCCATCGACATCTCCTCTTGATAGTGACAAACACCAAAAGCGCAGTGTGATGTAATAAAGGACTGGAACACACCGAAGGCTTGAAGTGTTCAAACACTGAATAGTCACAAAAACTGTGAAGTGGACCAACGAGTTCCATTTCTCACCATCCGCTTGCCACTTACATACGAATCATCCTCTGTTGAGACAAAATCTTCCCCTTCCGCATGCCACTGAAACTGTTAAGAGACTGGCATATAAACTGTTGTCGTGGTAACTGAGCTGAAGACAAAATGGCCGCCACGTCGACCGTAGTGGCGTAAGCAGCGTGAGAATCAAGCTTGGCATGTCTTCAGACGTCACAGGAGCAAAGACCTTCACTAACACCCAGATGAATTCCAGATACGTCATCAATTGGACGCTAGCAGGGAAACTGAAAAGAGCTCTGCTGCCCAACCGTCACAAACACAACAGACGGTAATTTGACGAACTTTGCAAAGAACAGTGGCTCGTTTAAAATGTAGCGGTTTAACTGTCACTGCCAAAGCAAAGTTGCGAGTGTGCAAAACACACCGAAATGTCCCTCACTCACCGGGAACATACAGTTCGACTTCCACCAAGACACAAAACAGCTCACATACAGAGCGATATGCTAAAGTTCGTCCAAGTCAGAAAGAGAGCCAATGCCCTCCTCCAAAATGCACGGCACAGCTCCAAGACTCCCTTCAGTAAGCGCCCCCTTGGATGCGCTCAAAACGCTCACCTGGAATAGTACTGCCAGAACAGTGAAACAGATGTAACGTCTCTCACTAGACCGATGCCTTATTCCAATGTGTAGGGCACATGTGATGCTCAGTCCAGTAAACGCCCGCTTTTACACACAAGGCAGACACAGGCAGAAGCAATTCCTACACCCAATCGGTCCCTCTGAAAATCTTCCAGATGACATGAGAGAGAGCAAAAATCACCCACGACCAGGTTGTAGGCTGTCCAGACACAAGCAAATTTCAAAGTGAAGACACATGCCCAAGGTGCAGGCTGTCCAGGTGGAACAGGAAAAATGCCTTGGGCTGCGGGCTGTCCGGATAGTAACAGACACTGGTGGGGCCAGGCAAGGCGTTTCTTGAATTTCAAGTAGAGTTTAATAATTAAGGAGAGACTTCAAAGCAGATATTCATTTACGGTAGATTGTTTTAAACCCAGACTTACTTTAAAGCTGTGAGTTCATTTCTGTAGTTCCAGTTCCTTTTCTTTATGTAGATTATTTTCTGTATGCTGAAGGTTCCTTATTTCATTCTTTATTTTTCCTCTTGCACGATGTAGGTTCTTTCAATACAGGCTCTTTTCTGTAGCTTGTAAGGTGTCCAGAAGTCACCAAAATGTTGTACATAAAGGAAGTCCATGAGTCAGGAATATATTCAAGTTGCTTTATTCTATATAAGTTACAGGTCCAGATGTTAAGATAGTAATAAAGGACCCCACCAGGAGTGACCTCCCTGTCACTCAGCCTGCCTGCACCAACTGCCAGTAAACTACAGGCAAAGCCCCCAACATTCTATGATGTCACCAGGTATTCTCACAGTGACATCATGTGAGCCACAGGGAGACAAAGATCACATATAACAGGTGTTTTAATGTTTCTAAAGGTAAAACCATGGTAAATCTGATAAATTGCAGGTGTATATAGTGTATAACATTTTAGGATTAATAAGACTGAAATAAGATACTCCTCTAAAATCCAGCATCTCTTCCTCTAGTGTTCACTGATCTTGGGAGCAGGGTGAATTGTGTGTCTAAGTGACTCACGGTGTTATGGGCCCCACCGATAAGTAGAGTGTGATAGCTCCTAGGAGATAGAGTGATGGTTTTGGAGGGCTAGTTTGGAGCCGCGCTGGATCAGCAGTCTGTCTAACCCATAAGATTAACTGGACCATAAACATTGGCAAGGGTTCCCTGAAACTTCAACAAGAAGCTGGTGCTGTGACCAAAATGTCTAATAGAGCTCAGGCATGTCCTCTTGCAGCAGCAGTAGAAATGTACAACCTAAAAGCAAAAAGCTCAGTTATGTAGGGTACAGAGCTTTGCGGATGCATGACGGTTGAAGACGTTCCCAAGGCAAAAAACAGATTTGTTAGGAGTATTCTTAATCATCCTCAGAGTGCACCCCATCTTCCCCAACTAATGGACATAAGTTTTTACCCAATACATCCTAGTGTGATGCTCAGACCCATTATATACTGACACAGGCTTTGGATCACTGATGAGTTGGAATCATTTAGTATAACGCTAAAGATGCTCCTATGGTCCTCGAGCTGTGAGAGGATTGCCTGGTTTGTACATATTATGTCAAAGTTTTATGAGATTGGTTTACCTCATCTATGGGATAGCCCAGAGGCAGCAAAGTGGAGTGGAGAAGTGTGGCTCACTGGTTAGAGCAGGCAGACCCTGAAGCAGAGGTCAGACCCGGGACCAGGGTTCAATTCCCGACGCGGCAGGGTCTTGAGCTCAAAAGTCCATGGACTTGATAATTCTCGCTTCGGTGCCTGACCTAATCATGGGTTCACACTCTGCAACTCTGGGCATTAAGCTTGCTTAATCTCCACAACGGCCCCCCCGCGGCGGGATGCCTGGCTTTCACCTTGGGGATGCCCTGTAGGGGCTATCTCACAAGGAAAAGCCAGGACGGGTTCCCAAGGCAAGCGCGGAGATACCCCTTCGGGGGTCGATTCAGGCGCTATATAAGAAACATAATAATAATAATAATAAAAGTCAATTCCTTTCTCCCTGATTAAAGAGTACTTAAAGGAGCATCTGTGGTTGCAAGAGCAGAAGTGTGTTAAGCCAGGGAGTTTAACTGATTTGTTTTTAGACATTAACATTATTACTGCATATGAGTTAAAACTTGACACTGTCCTGGGATCTATCCCTCTGAAACTTTATCTAAAACAGAGCCACGTGGCCCTACCTGTAAATAGCTTCGGTGCTGAATGGGGAGAGAAATGCTGTAGCTTAGGTAAGTGTCTTTCCTGCATGTCAATTGATGAAACGCTATTTCATTTTGCATTTTAGCCTTAAGCTTAACAGAGAAAAGACTTTTGGTCTCAGTTAAACTTAAGACCAAAACTTCTGTTAGACAGAGACAAAAGTCTAACTTTATTACTGGTAAAGGCCCTTTGTGAATACCAATAGTCATAAAGTTAGACCTTCGTCTCAGTTTACCTTTGTGAATCGGACCCAATCTGTTTTGATTACTTTAGGGTAGACTACCAGTAAATTACTTAAAGGTGACAAAATGTGCAAGGTTTTGTCTACTTGTTGCCAACCTTTGACATTGTTTACTTGATGTATTACTCTCTGTATCAGCTGTCCTTTAGAACAAAACACTTTTAGCGGGGATGAGTGTCTCCTTTGGTTTATGGTTTTGAAGCAAAGAAAACTATTTTGAATGGGAAAGCATCTATAACGCTGCTGGATTATTGCATGCTAGAGAAAGCAGGAACCAGACGTGGAGGAGTGTAACTGCCAGCCACGATGGGCCCGTATATCTAGTTGGAGGACGTAGACATGTACTCCCTTTTGTTGTGCAGTTCCTATATATGATCTGCTCGTTTAAACAAAATAGACTATGGGAGGGGTGTCCAGACTGATTTCAGACACCAAAACCTGGTATGTCCGCCTATATACCATCTAGGTCACAGTGCCACTGTAAACTCATCTTACCATGAAGAGAATAGTTCTTGGCAACTATAAAAACCTGACAACTCTTGTAGTGAGGTCATGGGATTAACTGCTGATATTGCTAAGTTAGGATTAGCTCATATATGCTGAGCAGCCATTTTGCCTCTTTTGTACACTTTACTATATGGCTTTATTATTCTGGATAGACGGCTAGTACATGTTCTCATGAGAACTGTGGCTTTCATACATTTAGCTGTACACTGTGCTCCTAGTCTGTGCAGCGTGTTCAAGGTCGAAAAACAATGTATGCTGTTGATTCACTTTGGTCAGTCCCGCGCCCATAGACACAACATAGAACAAAGCTGCACTACTGAAAGTCAGGTGCTTTTAATATGGCATTGCATGCATGATAAAGCACTTGGAGAGATTAATTCCAACGAAGAAGAGCTGTGCTTGTCCTGAGATGTGATTCCTTACATCTAAACTTGGAGGTATGGCATCCCCCTGACAAAGCCTAGAGGTCTTCTATACTTATAATAAACTAGCTTATAGCACAGGAGGGTGATAAGGTGCGGTGGCCCTGTTTCCACTATCATTATAATATGATTTCCCCTTTTATGGAATTGTAACATGCTGATTATATTGTTCTTAAGCATGTTGCTACTAGTGTTGGCTATTGTACTGCATTATAGAGCTCTTTAGTTAAAATAAGTATTTTAAAGTATACCGTGTCTCTGTTTACTCACATTGCGGACAAGTATGAGTGTTTGAACGAAAGAGTGTTCTTCTTCCAATGATTCCTGAGAGGGACGGAGTGAAATGTTCTAGGACGTCTAATCATAGATAGCTCTGCTGTAGTAAGGAGAACTAATGAGACACTAAAGCTAGTCAGATTGGGGTTCTGGGCACTGAGGTGGGTTTTCTGGCACACCACTACACACCGAGGTCCTTGTTTTCTGTGCATAGTTCAGTGTATGTGCAGAATCCCTGCAACACTCTGTCCCATCAGGGATCGAGGAAACAGTACAGTACTTTTCTCTCAGTCACTCGTCCTCACTTTATCTCAGATATATATACAGAATAAACAATGGGGATGTTTTCAATAAGAATTTATTGAACCAGCGTCTTTCTAGGGTAAAATAGGTGTGCTGAACTAACCAAAAGACAGAAACAGTTACAAATGATTATAAGCATCAACAGAGTAAAAGGATGGTAGATTCCTACCATAGTGCTAAAACAATGAATACAGGCAGGTATATAAATACATCACAGTAATAATGCATACTCGTACGATGCAACCCTAACTAGATGTACATAAGTGTATACCTCTGGGATAAAGCCAACCCTATTACCTGAAGTGAGAAACTGTGGGACCCCGTCTTGGTCTCGAGATGGACACACGGCGAGGGATGTCAGAACACTGCGAGCTGGAGTATCTGCATGCAGGAACCTCAGTGTCTTGCATCAGTGTGTCAGCATGGAAGTTCTTTTTTTCCTTTTCCTGCCTCAGTAAAAATATGGTGGTTATATACCAAAAGTGGTACCTTCAGGGGATCTACTTTGCTGTGTCATGTCGGACTTCGAATGACGGAAGGAATGACCCATATACATAGCTCTTATGCAGGAGATGGTAGTCCTACTTAGATTCTTTGGGCCCGATTCACAGAATGAACTTAAGACTAAATCCTAAACTTACTACTATTTGTTATTCACAGAATGCACTTACTACTTTCGGGATTCACAGAATGAACTTACTACTTTCGGGATTCACAGAATGAACTTACTACTTTCGGTATTCACAGAATATATTTAAGACTACTAACTTTATGTCCGCACTCGGGCTGGAAATTCCAGCCTGGAGGTGGAGTTTCCGTATTGTGGGTGGAGCTTATGGCCCGGAGGCGGACCGTATGGCCTGGAGGTGGAGCTTGCGACCCGGAGGCGGAGCTTGCGGCTTGGAGGCGGAGCTTCCGGCCCAGAGGTGGAGATTTCAGCCATGGCTAAATACCCACCTCCGAGTCGGAATCTCCGCCTCCAAGCCGCAAGCTCTACCTCCAAGCTGCAAGCTCCGCCTCCGGCCCACAAGCTCCGCCTCCGGGCCGTAAGCTCCACCCACAATACGGAAACTCCGCCTCCGGGCTGGAATTTCCAGCTCGAGTGCGCACGTAAAGTTAGTAGTCTTAAATCTATTCTGTGAATACCGAAAGTAGTAAGTTCACTCTGTGAATCACGAAAGTAGTAAGTGCATTCTGTGAATACCAAATAGTAGTAAGTTTAGGATTTAGTCTTAAGTTCATTCTGTGAATCGGGCCCCAAGAATCCTCATGCATAATGAATGCGGCTAGTTTTTGGAGAAAACCCCACGTATTGTAAGCAGTACCATAACTAGGCAAAATGTCAGTCCCAAGAACCGTTATGTAGTGTGATAGGGGAGATATAGCTGAAAGGTCTGGTTACTACCTGAGCCTATATCGGGGTACCTATATGAAATATAACACTGTGAGGTTCTATTTGTTTGGGACATCTTTGCCAGGATTTCAATCCATGACCTGAAGTGCAATACTCATGTCTGCTGTGGGTCCACAAACACAAAGAACTGTCTGGCTTGGAAATTAGCGCACATAGCTCTTAAAATCTCATGAAGGTAGCTCTCTCAGAGTATACAGACCTACTCATATTCTTGCTTGAATGGCTACTACCCCCTCCAAACTTTGCTATGGGCTTTATTGATATTATGATGTTGCAGAAGTACCCATAATTACTCACTCTTCATCCTTGGAGTGAACATATTCGCTTCCATCAGAATCCTAGCATTGTTTGTATGATTAAATATTGGCAACAACACAATTGACAACTAAAATATCACCAAAAAGATATCACTGACAAAAGCAGCAACAAAAAAACTATAAAAGACCACAAGAATCAGACAATTGATAAGTATATTGAAATCCATTTTTATACACCGTATTAACTTCAAAATATAGATTAAGATTAAAAATATTACATTTGAAAAACAAATAAAAAAAAATAGAAAAGTGTACCTTAGGTTTTTTTTAAATATGCATTAAAATAGTTGCAAAAATATTAAACATCATATTTTAAATGCATATATTATTTAAACATAAATAATACAACTCTAATAAAAGTATTATCATTGCAAACAGTACATTGTTATTAAACTAAATTTTAAGATTAATATTCACACAATTTTTAATTTAGAGTTCTGTAATATTTATTCGACTGTGCGTACATTTTTGTGAAAATCATGTACATATACCCATTGAAGAGAGAACTATTGTCAATAATAGAATGCTATGGAATTGTTTACCTTTTGGTAGGAGCAATGCAATTATGAAATTATGTATGAGATTGATGTTGGCTCTTATAATGAATGCATTTTTTAAAGAAAATGTGGATATTTTCCTATTATCATTTAAGCCACATATGACTATGATTGTTTATTTAAATAATCAAGATGGCTGCTATGAAAACATAATGCAGGATAGAGGATACTGTCCTACATTTATTTTATTAGTATCATGCACCAATGAACGGCCTTGTTCTTTTAACATGGATATGCAAGCCACAGTCCAGTAACAGGATCCAGTAACAGGATTTTTCCCTTTATTGATGCAAAGGATGAAAATATAGCCACAAAGTACATGATTTCTTGGTTCCAGGCAGGAAGAAAAAGAGGAAGATCACTAAGTTACTGAATAGCAATTCTGAATTTACTGTTTATTGTCTTACCTGCCCCTGCTGGAAACAAAATGCGGGCCATCACGAATAAAGATCATATGCATCCAGTGGCCTGCCATTTTGAACATGAGCACAACAGAAATTGGAGTCTTCTTAAACATTTTTGTCTTGATTAAGTACGTAAGGAAGAGAGGGGAGGAGGTATGGTACAGAAGCTTGGAATCTAAATAATACATTATTAAATTACAGACAAAAGCCCCAAGGGGATTGAACAATGAAGAATAACTGTGGATACACGGGCCAAGAACTGCAATTGAAGAATAGCCTGGACCCCTTTGACCACAGTGCTAGGATGGATGCCACCTAACGAAGGGTAGGGACAGCATAGGAAGTGCAGGTGAACATTACGGCTAATTAAGCTTAGAGAAATAGTACCTTAACCCATGCAGGGCATCATTATATAAAAAGAAGGTGGGTAGTATGTTGTGGGCCAAATATGAGAGTACAGAGTACATTGTTAAAGCTCCCCAGCCCATTCAGGGCACAATTTTAAATGCAGAGTACTGTTACTTTGATTTGACTATGTATAAACGTTTGTGAAAATCTTGTACATATGCCAGTTGAAAAGAGAGCTATTGTTATTATTAGAATGCTATGAAATATTTAGCATTTGTATGGAACGATGCAATTATGAAATTAAGTATGAAATTAATGGTGGCTCGCATAATTATTTAACTTTTTTAGGAAAATTTGGATATTTTCCTATTATCATTTATGCCATATATGACCATAAGCTTGAGATAAGTGCGAGCACTCAGATTATGTATTATGAATTTGTTTATTTAAACAATCAAAGATGGCTGCCATGGAAACCTAATACAGGATAAAGGACACTGTCATTTGTTTATTTTGTTAGTATCATGCATCAATGAACTGCCTTGTTGTTTTAAAATGGACACGCAAACCAAAGTCACACTGACATTGAGCAAGGCAACCGTCCTGAAATTCATGTCTCCAGTGCGTTGTTTGAAGTGACGATAAATTATGAGTAATATTATGCTCCGCTGAGTGCACTTCATCTTCTGTGGCAAGGATTGGTCCACAGACTTGGCATTTTACATGAATTTCCCTCATGAGGAGCAGGACCTACGATGTGCGATTCAGCAGCTGGTGAAAGCACAGACTTGCAGCCCAAAAGCCAATGTGAGTTGGGGCATTAATATGTGAATGAGTGCCAGTTACTGAAAGGACGTTCACAGATGGAACAGCTAAGTTGTATTCTACTGGCTGAATTTGAGACTCAGGGCATCACCTGTGGGAAATGGGACCGCTCGCTAAGGGTGCGGCGGTCCCGTACATCCCATTAGGACGCACCCGCCACAGTAACAGGCGAATCCGGTATTCCCAACATTGTGGCGGGCGGTGCACTCAGCACCGCCCACCACAATGCCAGGAAGGCATGTTAAGCACTTCCATGCACAACATGGCAGGCACCGCGCGGTGCCTGCCATGTTGTGCATGGAACTGCAGGGGGGTACCATAGGTACCCTCCATGTGCACCCCCATCCCCCAGAATCCATGGGGGCCTGCTAAGGGCCCCCAATGTCAGAAACCGCCTGCATTTCTGTGGCGCTGTTGCTGCCATGAAAAGGCAGGTCTCCGCATGCATCTTAATATGTATGGCGGTGTCTACCAGACAACGCCACCATATAAACAGCTTTACCGCCCAGTAGGAAATCGGGTGAAATGACTACCGGCGGAAAACCAGCAGACGGTCTTCCCGTCCGCCGGGGTCCCCCACCATGGTAATGTGGCGGGGGAGCGGGTGGAGGATTTTGAGGGGCGGATCCCCACCTCCATAGGGGCGGTGTCAATCCGCCCATTATCCTAATGGGGCCCTAATGTGTGGTTAAAAAGAAGGGGCACTGTATCTTTAGGAAACAAGTGTGATAAGACACATGCTCCAATGAGAGCCAGAACTTGCATTCTTAAGTGCTTCCAGCTGATGAACGCCTTATGTGGAACAGGCATTGAGAAAGGCAATTATCCGAAACGTGTCGGCCTTAGCGTTTCAAGGCCTACACACAAACATCCTTGTACTTACGTTCCTGGTGATCTATTAAATCGCTGGCTGTGTACCTGAGCTGTGTCGACCTGTTCTTGAAGTAGAGTGGGATTTGGGAGGTGATATATATATATATATATATATATATATATATATATATATATATATATATATATATTCACTGAAAAAACTATAGGTTTTACACGTTATAGTTAGCTGGACTTTTCACTCTTACAAAACTATTGAAATTCCCCCGTTATAGTTAGTTCAGCTAACTATAACTCGCACCCGAAATGCGCTGCTGATGACGTCACATATTACATCACTCATGACATGGTCGGTGACATAACTCATGACATCACTGATGACATCTTAAATGACATCACTGATGACATCACTGATGTTACTCACCTACACAGGTGAGTAAATCAGAATTTGTAGTTCAGCTGATTTTAGAGGAATATTTGTACGTTTCAAAAATAGACACAGAAACATTTCTGGTGAAAACCACACAATAGATTCCTATGAAGGAAATACAAGTTACTGGGAAGTACGCTTAGATTTACTTTTCAGGGTCCGTATTGGGTTCAAAGATGCAGCACTGACGTCTCTTGTGATAAAAGGTGAGTACATCGGAATTCGTTTTTCGGCTGATTTTAGAGGAATATTTTGCTCAATAGTGAAGGAAGAGGGCGGGGCCTGAGGTGACATGTGTGCAAACACGCCCTGTGGTGCATTCCAGGTTGGATAATTAATTCCTCTTCAATCCTGAGGTCCCCTGTGAGCCAACTAGCACACCAGGTACCTCCAGTATGCGCTAGGGAGCTGCGTTGCAGAGAGGTGTTCACAGGGCCCTCCCACTTTGTACAACACTCCGTGGCGCTTACTGGAAGTACCTGTTGGACTAGTTGGCCCCTAGGGGACCTCTGGATTGAAGAGGAATTAATTGCCCAAAATAAAACGCGCCACAGGGCATGTTTGCACACATATCACCTCAAGCCATGCCCCCGGATGTATGACGTTACAACGCATACCATTACAACTACCTACCATTACAACGCGACCATTACAACGCATACCATTACAACGCATAGCGCTTAGAGGTGCTGGATAGTGGTAAGTATAATTTACTATTCCAACTCTAGTCCCCGTGGACACTAGGGAAGGTGTTGGATAGTAAATTATACTTATTCCCTATCCTAGAGCGCCCCCCAGCGCAATGCGTTGTAATGGTATGCGTTGTAAAAGTTGCGTTGTAATAGTAGGTAGTTGTAAAACTTGCGTTGTAACAGGTGTATACCCATGCCCCCTACCTTCACCACTGTGCAAACACGCCCAGTAGCAGGTTCTAAGTTGGGGAATTAAGTCCCCTTGCATACAGGGGTTCATGGGGGCCAACTAGCCCACCAGGAACCTCCAGTATGAGCCAGGGGGCTGCGTTGCATAGAGGTGTAAAAAGAAGCGTGGCCTCATTACACCTCTCTGCAATGCAGCCCCCTGGCGTGTTTGCAAAGGGGGAACTAATTCCCTTTGCATACTGGGGGTCCCTGGGGAACAACTAGCCCACCAGGAACCTTCAGGATGCACCAGGGGGCTGTGTTGCAGAGAGGTGTAAAGAGGCCACACCCCTTTTTACACCTCTCTGCAACGCAGCCCCCTGGCACGTTTGCAGAGGGGGAACTAATTCCCCTTGCATACTGGGGGTCTCTGGGGGCCAACTAGCCCATTAGGAACCTCCAGTATGCCCCAGGGGGCTGCGTTGCAGAGAGGTTTTCTGAGGCCACGCCCCTTTTTACTCCTCTCTTCAACGAAACCCCCTGGCACATTTGCAGAGGGGGAACTAATTCCCCTTGCATACTGGGGGTCCCTGGGGGCCAACTAACCCACCAGGAACAACCAGTATGCGCCAGGAGGCTGCGTTGCAGAGAGGTGTAATGAGGCGACGCCGCTTTTTACAACTCTCTGCAACGCAGCCCCCTGGCGTGTTTGCAGAGGGGGGACCAATTCACCTTGCATACTGGGGTCCCTGGGGGCCAACTAGCCCACCAGGAACCTCCAGTATGCACCAGGGGGCTGCGTTGCAGAGAGGTGTAATGAGGCCATGACCCTTTTTACTCCTCTCTGCAGAGAGGTGCAGGGAGGGGCGTGGCCTCCTCCCATCCTGTTTTTTTTTTTTAATTTACTTTTGAGAAGGGGTCTGTGTAGCTCCTCTTCTTTTTCAGTTTTTTTTGGCCCAGGGCCTGCCCCCAATTTTTAATAATAAAAAAAATCGGGAAGTGGGTCGCGTGGCCCCCCTCCAAAGGCCATACACTTCCCCGGGGACCCCATCAGCCAGGACATAGGCCTTTTTAAAAAAAAAATTAATTAGGAGGGGGGCTGCTTTGCCCCCCACCTGTGGCCATTTTTGGGCCCGGAGACCCCATCCCCCAGGGCCTGCCCCCAATTTCTTATATTTTTTTTTAAATCGGCAAGGGGTCCGTGTGGCCCCCCTCCCAAGGCCATACTCTGCCCCGGGGACCCCATCCACCGGGGCCAGCCATTTTTTGAATTTTCTTTTTGGGAGGCGGTCGACGTGGCCCACTTCCGTGCCACTTCTGACCCCGGGGACCCCATCCCCCGGGGCCTGACCTCCTCATTGGGGGCTGTGGGGGGTCCCCAAGCCCACCACGGTCCCTGCGAGCTTCCCGCATCCTGCGGGAGCCGGATTTGCTTTTCTGCTTGGGAGCAGCTAACATGCTTCTCCCGATGCAGAAGAGCAGTCCGCTTTGGTTTTTTAAAGAGAGAACAGGTTTCCTGCTCTCTCTTTCAAAAACCATAGCAGTTTGCTATGGTAGGGCAGGAGCCGCAAGGCTACCGCCCTACCATAGCAAATAGCAGTGTCCAGGGAGTTATCACCCTGGGACACTGCAGGAGCCAGCCCTCGGGGTGGTGGTCCTTAGGGCTATTAAGGGCTCAAGGAGGGGTGCCATGTGGCCCCCCTCCCAACAGTTAAAAGCCCCGGGGGTGGTGGTCCCCAGGGCTGGGGGTCCATAACGGACCCCCCTATTTTGAATATTAGTGCCCCGGGGAGGTGGCGGTCCCCGGGGCGTGTGGGGGGCTCGAACCCCCCCACACAGGTTGTTTTTTTAAAAGAAGCCCCAGGGGGTGGTGGTCTCCAGGGCTGTGGTGGGGCCATGAGCCCCCTTGCATACATTTCAAGGAAGCCCAGGGGGTGGCGGTCACCGGGGCTGGGGGGCCCCTCTGGGGCCCCCATTATTACAAATAAAAGAAGCCCCTGGGTGGCGGTCCCCTTGGCTAGGGGGGCCTCAGAGCCCCCCACCCTATTAAAATAAGCCCCGGGGGTGGCGGTCCCCGGGGCTGGGGGCCCCTCTGTGGCCCCCATTATTATAAATAAAAGAAGCCCCGGGGTGGCGGTCCCATTGGCTAGGGGGGCCTCAGAGCCCCCCACCCTATTAAAATAAGCCCCGGGGTGGCGGTCCCCGGGGATGGGAGGCCCCTTTGGGCCCCCTGTACAAAGATTCAATTGCCCCCGAGATTTTTTTTTTTTTATCTGCAGGTTACACGTATCCCGTGATTTTTTCCTCAAAAAAATATTTGGGGGGGGCCTTGGGGGTCCTTACTGGATCCCCTAAGTAGGCCCAGGGGGTCAGGGTCTTTCTACCCTGGCTCTTTTTTGCGTTTTTCTCATTTCTTTTTCTGTTTTCTTGTGCCTCGGTTCTACCGAGACACAAGATGGCTGCCAACACTTCCTGGTTTGAAGTGTTGACAGACAGTTGACAGCCAATTAGCATGCAACTTGTGCTCGTAATGGTACGCTGACTATCCGCGGACAATACGGATACCGTACTTCATCTATAGATATATCTATGATTTTACTTTTTGATTTTCTCAGGAACTACTGAACGGATTTACACCATTTAACAAAAAGCACAATCTATGAACCAAACTCTACCTTTTTGCCAAAATGGTGTATTTCTGTTTAACAGTTCTGGCTGTAGCCGTGTCTAATGGTCCCTATGGAAAATTGCATGGGGAAAACACATTTTGGGACACCCTTTTTTCTAGGCTCCCATTTCACGAATCACCCGAAACTTTCAGGGAAGGAGCGAAGCGGAGCACCCCATATTTTTTGAGAATTTCACGAAGATTTGTCAACTGGCTCCAAAGTTATTCCAAATAAAATGTTGCGGATTTCCTATGGAAACTAGGTCCTAACTATTACTACCTACTGGCGTCCGCCAGTAGGAGTAGGTAATATATATATATATATATATATATATATAATCTGATTAGCAATTTGACTGTGTGGATCAAACTCACTATGTCCACTACAATATGACCAATTGTAAGGAGAATATTGGACTTTGGAAGGGGTACATTTATATTGCCACTCAGACAAAAGCAACAGTAGGGAAAGTGTTTGACTCTGAAGCGGTCAGATTTAGAAATGCCACTCCAAACTTTGCAACATTAGGGAAAGTGATAGACTTTAAAAGGGTCACATTTACTATTTCCACTCCAGAATAAACAACATTAGGGGAAGTGTTTGACTCTGTAGGGGAAAGATTTGCTAGTCCTTCTCCAACATATGAAACAGTAGGGAAAGTGTTTGACTTTGGAGGGGTTGAAGTTAATGTTCCCACTCCAACATAATCAACGTAATGGAAACTGGTGGACTTTGGGGGGCTCAAATTTACAATCTGTATTCCAACCCAAACAACGGTAGGGAAAATGATGGACTTTGGAGTGGTCAGATCTTCTTCTGCCACCTCATACTTAAGCTACAGTAAGGAAAGTGTTGAACCCCGAAGACGTTAGCTTTATTATTCCTACCATAACACAGTGTTGAAATTCGAAAGGGTCAGATTTCATATGCTGACTCCAACTTGAGCAACAGTAAGGAAAGTATTAACATTTGGAGAAGTTGGATTTAATATTCACACTCCAAGAGTGGCAGCAGTGAGGGAAATGTTGGATTTTGGAGAGGCAGACCTATGATTCCTACTCCAGTGTAAGTAACAATGAGAACAAAATTAAACTGTAGAAAGCTCAGATTTAATGTTCTTTATTCCATATTAATACAAAATAAATTACCTATTTTCAACACATATTCCTAATATTAAAGAATTTATATAAAATATTAAAAAACCCAACATTAACATATACAAATATACATAAAATGATTTTTAAAATCACACCAATTAATCACGGTTGTGAAAAAAAAATCACACCAATTAATAACATTTTTAAAATGATTTCAAATTCTTCCCTCCCTAATACCATGACCACAAAAACAAATAAAAACCGTGATAGAAAAATTAATATTATTTTTATGGAAAATATAACACTGTAAAAATAATTATTATAAAAAAGATGGAAACCTATTTAAAATAACTGATTCCTACATTTTTTTAAACAGTAAAATAATTTACCCAATGATCTAATTAATCAATTAATAAACACAACAATATTTGCAGATTGGTAAAATCATCTCTTGACTAATAAAATATTTACATAATTAATTATCTAATTCACAAACTAAAATCTATGAAAAAGTTATAACAATTAAAAAAATATTTAATTAAACTTCCCGTTCTATTCTCCTACAAACCCAACAACACATTATAAAACATAAAATAAATAAAATATTGAAATATTATAGCAAATCAAACAAAACAAACTGCCACTGAAAATAATTACCCATACTTAACATAACAATATTTATGTGCAGCTGTATTTAAAATATATGAATGAATGAATGAAGCAGTACTTGTATAGCGCTATCTACCCGGAGGCCTCGTAGCGCTAGTGACAGAAATTCAATTAGCAAGGGCTCAGGGCAGGTCAACAGAATGTGGTATACAAGTGTGTTTTTAAAGTTTTCCTAAAGGAGAGATGGTTTAAAGTTTCCCGCAGAGGCAGGGGGAGGGTGTTCCATAGCCTTGCCGCAGTGTGTGAGAAGGAGCGGCCACCCCATCGAGCCTTCTTGACTCTGATGGGAGTAGCCAACTGAGAAGAGCTGGACCGAAGAGAACGAGATGGAGCATAGGGAGGGACCAGGGACTGAAGAATTGCAGGGCCGGTGCGATGAAAGGCCTTGTGTAAAATACACATGGCCTTAAATTGTATTCTTCCAGCTATAGGAAGCCAGTGAAGTTCCCTCAAAGCATTCCTCGCTGACTGCCAACGGGGAAGGTTGTAAAGTAGACGGGCTGCACTGTTTTGGGCGACTTGGAGCCTGTGGATGGTATAGGCAGGAGCTCCCATATAGAGGACATTCCCATAATCCAGGCGGGATAGTATAAGGGCCTGGATCAGGATCCTCCTTGCCTGAAAAGGGAGCAGAGGGAGCACCCTCCGTAGCATCCTCATCAACCCAAAACAGGTAGCCGCAGTCTTCGTAGCTTGTACCGAAAAGTTCAGGTCGGTATCAAGCCAAATCCCTAGGCTTTTTATTTGAGGTTTGGGCGTGGGGGGTGGGCCTAAACATGGAGGCCAGGAGGATGCAAAACCCGAGGGAGAGGAATTGCCCAGCAAGATGACGTCTGTCTTCTCCCCGTTGAGTTTTAAACATGAGGATTGCATCCATCTGGAAACCGCCTCCAGACAGGAGCCTAAGGTGCTGGACGATCCCTCCTGGTGGTCTAAGGAGACCACCAGTTGGGTATCGTCTGCGTAGGTGACAATACGCACACCAAAGGGATGGACTATCCTGTCTAGGGGCTCCATGTAGACATTAAACAGAGTGGGGCTCAGGGAGGAGCCCTGAGGAACCCCACATCTGAGAGGGTGTTTAGGGGATGTCACCTCGCCCTCGAAGACCTGAAAGAAGCGGTCAGCCAGGAAGGATGTCAGCCATTCTAAGGCTGCGCCCGACACACCCATGTCCGCCAGGCGTTGTAAAAGCGTGACATGGTTGACTGTGTCGAACGCAGCACTTAGATCTAATAAGATAATGGCGACCTTTCCACCCTGGTCCAACACAGTTCTAGCTTCCTCCGTTACCGCTAGGAGAGCGGTTTCGGTTCCATGTCGAGGGCGGAATCCTGTTTGGGAGGCACGCAGGAGCCCATTTGATTCCAAATGGCTCATCAAGATGTTGTTCACGTGCCTCTCCAATAGTTTACTCAGCCAAGGGAGCAAAGAGATAGGGCGATAGTTCGCCAGGTTGTCCTGGTCCAGGTTGGGCTTCTTCAACAGAGCCCTCACCATTGCGCACTTCCATGACGGGGGTACGGATTTTGTGGTGATGGAGGTGTTGAGGACGTCCAGTATGACCGGGCGGATTATGTCCACTACCTTCAGAAGGGTCTGGGGGGATGCTGAGTCACTGGGTGAACCAGAGGTAATTTGAGAAATAAGTCTGTCCAGAGTAGGCATATCTAAAAGAGGAATGGTATTTAGCTGGCAAGGAGTAGCAGTGGACAGGAAAGTAAGGGAAGAGGGGTCCGGGGTGCTATCGACTTCTCCAAAAGAACAGTATATAGTCTGAATCTTTTGGGAGAAAAAGTTCGCCAGGTTGATACAGCGATCCTGGGCACCCTCCACGGAGGGACATTCAGTAGGGGGAGAGGTAAGGGTTTTAACGATTTTGAAGATTTCCCTTGGGGCATTAGCGGCAGCCTCGATTTTGCTGCCATAATAAGAGGCTTGTGCTGTTTTTTGCTCCCGTTTATAGAGCCTAATGGCCGCTCTATAACTAGTTTTCTTGTCTTGGGAGTAATCTTGTCTCCAGGCTCTTTCATATTTCCGACAGAGTTGTTTCATCGATTTAAGGTTAGGAGTGAACCAAGGAGCAGGTCTCATTCTTTTAGTGACATTGGTAACTCGCACAGGGAGGACCATGTCCAGAGAGGAAGAGATCCAGCTATCGAAATTATTGGCAGCGATATTGGCATTCGGGGCTTTTCTCGGGGGGTCGCTGGCCAGTGCAGTTTCCCATTCAGAGAGGGGGAGTGAAGACCACTTCCTACCTCGCTGTTTAGCAAGATGACAGGTGGGGATGGGAGAATATGTATGCCAGATAAAAGGAACCAAAAAGTGGTCGGTCCATGGTAACGGAATCGGGGTTAGCACTGTAAGATCGTCGCTGTTGCTATAAATGTGATCCAGAAGATGGCCTCTATTGTGGGTTATATGAAATCCTTTTTGATGAAGATCCAGTGCTGAAAGGTTAGAGCGGAGCGTATTGGCTGCTGTATTGTGAGGGTCATCAAGATGCAGATTAAGGTCCCCCAGTAGAGTGAAGTTGGGTGAAGACAGCACAATGCTAGCAGCAAGATCGGTTATTTGAGCGATGGAGTTTTTTAAAGCACCTGGAGGGCGATAGGCTAATATTCCTGAAAAGGTGGTAGTAGGGGAGAATTCTAATGAAAAATGAACACTTTCGCAGGTAGGTGAGGTGGTAGGGGTAATACGGCATTTATAATTGTCTCGATAGACAATGGCCAGTCCCCCGCCCCTCCCGGTCTGACGGTCCAGCCTCTTGAGCGTAAAGCCCTGGGGAATGGCCCACCCAATCGCTGGATCGTTGTCTAAGTGAAGCCAAGTTTCCGTTAGGAAAAGTGCGTGGGGGTTGAGCTCTTCAATCATTGTATGTAATTCCATGTGGTGTTTACATACGGACCTGCAATTTAGGAGATACAATCTCCATTCCAGAGCTGGAGAAGGGTGTGGGATACCTGTATTTAGGATAGAGGGATTCCAATTACAGTTCCTACAGAGATAATTAATATCAGACGGATGAAACAAATGGGCACAATGAGAGCGTAAGGGAGGGCGTAAGGCAAGCAATGAGGGGACATCATAAGTGTAGGAGGGGGGAGTCATGGCAAACCAGTATACCTGCCGGACCGCCGGAGCGACAGGACGCGGACTGGCTCAGACTGGCTTCTCTCTGGCGCCTCTCCGGCGCGTCTACGGCGCTACCGCTGCGCGTCACCGCTGCGCGAGTAATTGAGAGCTAAGTAGGTTAGGCGGAGTGGGAGACTAGCGCGTCAACCCACCAAATATGGCCGCCTCCGATGGAGCAACCAGGAAGTTGTGCCGCTTGCCTCCCTCCACAAACAAACAGCACAGGTAGCTGCGGTGGACCGGGGAGTGAGCGAGCACAGCAAGTAAGTAAATTACACTAGTACAGTTTTAAAAGCAGTACACTCTAAAAAACGCTTTCCTAATCAGGCTAAAATAATGGCTAGCAGGAATACAAGCAGGCAAGTAAGTAGATTACACTAGTACAGTTTAAAAGCAGTACACTCTAAAAAACGCTTTCCTAATCAGGCTAAAATAATGGCTAGCAGGAATACAAGAAGAGAACACTTGTAGCAGTCCTGCTTGCTACCAAGCGCCAGCGCTACTAGAATCACAGTCAATACTCGAGCGCGCTTGTAACCGGCCCTTTTGTGATCAGGGCGGAGTAGGAGACTAGCGAGTCAACCCACCAAATATGGCCGCCTCCGATGGAGCAACCAGGAAGTTGTGCCGCTTGCCTCCCTCCACAAACAAACAGCACAGGTAGCTGCGGTGGACCGGGGAGTGAGCGAGCACAGCAAGTAAGTAAATTACACTAGTACAGTTTTAAAAGCAGTACACTCTAAAAAACGCTTTCCTAATCAGGCTAAAATAATGGCTAGCAGGAATACAAGCAGGCAAGTAAGTAGATTACACTAGTACAGTTTAAAAGCAGTACACTCTAAAAAACGCTTTCCTAATCAGGCTAAAATAATGGCTAGCAGGAATACAAGAAGAGAACACTTGTAGCAGTCCTGCTTGCTACCAAGCGCCAGCGCTACTAGAATCACAGTCAATACTCGAGCGCGCTTGTAACCGGCCCTTTTGTGATCAGGGCGGAGTGGGAGACTAGCGCGTCAACCCACCAAATATGGCCGCCTCCGATGGAGCAACCAGGAAGTTGTGCCGCTTGCCTCCCTCCACAAACAAACAGCACAGGTAGCTGCGGTGGACCGGGGAGTGAGCGAGCACAGCAAGTAAGTAAATTACACTAGTACAGTTTTAAAAGCAGTACACTCTAAAAAACGCTTTCCTAATCAGGCTAAAATAATGGCTAGCAGGAATACAAGCAGGCAAGTAAGTAGATTACACTAGTACAGTTTAAAAGCAGTACACTCTAAAAAACGCTTTCCTAATCAGGCTAAAATAATGGCTAGCAGGAATACAAGAAGAGAACACTTGTAGCAGTCCTGCTTGCTACCAAGCGCCAGCGCTACTAGAATCACAGTCAATACTCGAGCGCGCTTGTAACCGGCCCTTTTGTGATCAGGGCGGAGTGGGAGACTAGCGCGTCAACCCACCAAATATGGCCGTCTCCGATGGAGCAACCAGGAAGTTGTGCCGCTTGCCTCCCTCCACAAACAAACAGCACAGGTAGCTGCGGTGGACCGGGGAGTGAGCGAGCACAGCAAGTAAGTAAATTACACTAGTACAGTTTTAAAAGCAGTACACTCTAAAAAACGCTTTCCTAATCAGGCTAAAATAATGGCTAGCAGGAATACAAGCAGGCAAGTAAGTAGATTACACTAGTACAGTTTAAAAGCAGTACACTCTAAAAAACGCTTTCCTAATCAGGCTAAAATAATGGCTAGCAGGAATACAAGAAGAGAACACTTGTAGCAGTCCTGCTTGCTACCAAGCGCCAGCGCTACTAGAATCACAGTCAATACTCGAGCGCGCTTGTAACCGGCCCTTTTGTGATCAGGGCGGAGTGGGAGACTAGCGCGTCAACCCACCAAATATGGCCGCCTCCGATGGAGCAACCAGGAAGTTGTGCCGCTTGCCTCCCTCCACAAACAAACAGCACAGGTAGCTGCGGTGGACCGGGGAGTGAGCGAGCACAGCAAGTAAGTAAATTACACTAGTACAGTTTTAAAAGCAGTACACTCTAAAAAACGCTTTCCTAATCAGGCTAAAATAATGGCTAGCAGGAATACAAGCAGGCAAGTAAGTAGATTACACTAGTACAGTTTAAAAGCAGTACACTCTAAAAAACGCTTTCCTAATCAGGCTAAAATAATGGCTAGCAGGAATACAAGAAGAGAACACTTGTAGCAGTCCTGCTTGCTACCAAGCGCCAGCGCTACTAGAATCACAGTCAATACTCGAGCGCGCTTGTAACCGGCCCTTTTGTGATCAGGGCGGAGTGGGAGACTAGCGCGTCAACCCACCAAATATGGCCGTCTCCGATGGAGCAACCAGGAAGTTGTGCCGCTTGCCTCCCTCCACAAACAAACAGCACAGGTAGCTGCGGTGGACCGGGGAGTGAGCGAGCACAGCAAGTAAGTAAATTACACTAGTACAGTTTTAAAAGCAGTACACTCTAAAAAACGCTTTCCTAATCAGGCTAAAATAATGGCTAGCAGGAATACAAGAAGAGAACACTTGTAGCAGTCCTGCTTGCTACCAAGCGCCAGCGCTACTAGAATCACAGTCAATACATATATATGAAAGTATTAAAAAAAGTGATGTTCTTACTTTCTATGTTCTATCCCACGATGTTTTTGGCATAATATTTTGATAGAATGCCATCCCAGCACATGTAAGAGTCAGAAAACCAGTGGAAAAAATGAAACTCGTGTTCAACAGCATTATTATAGAAGTAGGACGAGCAGTTGACACAAAGTTAAACTGGCACGAAATAATTACCTTCACTCAGAGCAGTTTAAGCAGTTGAGGAGAAGCTGCAATCTCCGTGCACGAACTGGGGGTGCAAATCTAGGGTGGGCACAACAAGTGCCCCGCGCATGCACCCCCAGTCCCAGGAGCGGCACAGGAGTCCTGTTAGGGCCCCAGTTGCCTCACCATCAACCTTTTCATGGCGGGCTCATTGCCATGAAAGGGGCTATGGACAGGTAACTCATAATATGCGGGGTGGTGCAGCAGTGGCACCAACAGCGCATTAAAGATCCCTGCACAGCCATCATGGGATCCTGGATCCCAGATCCCGGGCAGACGCAGCAGTCCTATGGCAGTCCGACTTCTCTACTCGTAAAACTGCTGGTGGGCCCGCAGTTTGGCGGTGGTCCGACAGTGAGTAGGGCGTTTCTTTTGACCGCCATACTCGTAATAAGGTCCTAAATGTGTAACAGTGTAATATTCCTGTGGCTGATACAAAACTTGAAAGGAATGTCAAAGAAATAATGTAGCGATTGGGCTGACGCAAATAGGCCACCAGTTAAGATAGCCTAAAGTAATTTCTTTCAATGTCTTTATTGCTTGGGGGCGTTTACTTCATCAGACATCAAAAAAGAAGGCTTGTAGGTAAAAGTGAAAACAATAGCTCTTGTTTACCTAAATATATTTGCCCTGAGAAAAAAAGAGTCGGGCCCGATTCAACACCATAATCTGAGACAAAATACTAACTTTACGATTTTCGGTATTCACAGAAGGCATTTAGGAGTAGTAAAGTTAGGAATCCTAACTTTAGTACTCCTAAATGCCTTCTATGAATACTGTAAAGTTTGGATTTTGTCTCAGATAACTTTTGTAAATCGGGCCCTTCGTTCCTGTCTCCGCATCATACAAACTTCCTTGGACTTGGTCTAAGGAAAAATCAACCTCACCTTTGATTAATATATTTGTACCTTACAGTTTACCTGACTCTGGGACGTCATTTTGATATGCTGTCAAAACCAATCCTCCGTGAACGGCCCCTTTCCTAAGCATAACTTCCCTTTGCGAGATACACCTAATTGGAACATACATGCTCAGATGCAACTCTGATGCTCGTTCATAATGAAATAGGTTTGTGTGGGGCATATTATCAAGGGGGTTTATCTCCGCTTTTTTGGCTTTAAAAGCCAAGAAAGCGGAGATAAAATTATCTCCCTATTACCTAGCCGTCGCTAACACCAGTTAGCGACAGCTAGTAGGAGATACCGACCATCTTGGGCCCCACTTTGCATGTCAGTGATATTTATCACTAATGACATGCAAAGTGGGCGTGCCAAGATGTTAGCGACTGAAAACAGTCGCTAACATCGCTATCTCCTATTACCAACTTTTGGAGATATTCGCGCTAAGCGCGAATATCTCCAGAAGCTAACACCTGCCCTGAGCAGTTCTTAGCCATTTATCCAATGGGAGGTGGATAACATGGCTAAGAGCATTAGCTCGGTAATTCATGAATATCGCGGACTTTTCAGCGATATTCATGCATTGCGGCAATTTTTATCGCATTTGCGATAAACCTTGGCAATACCAAGGTTTATTCGCGATAAAAAATCGCCGCAGCTCAGCGGTAAATTTTTGTCTCTAACCAAGCAATAGCGATAATTATCGCTATTGCTTGGTAATATGCCCCTGTATTTGTTATGTTTTTAAGCAGTCTTTGTTCTGGAGCATGTAACCAACAGAAATGTATGTGCAGGTGAAAGTGGCTAAAAAGTGAGGGGCATATTATCAATGGCCAGCGATAATTATCTCTGGCCATGCTTAGCGATAATAATATTATCACAGCGTATCTCTGGAATTTATCGCCTTGGTAGCGCGTATTAACAACGCATTTCTCCAGGGCGATAAAAATTACAGAGATAGCGAGGTTATCTCCCTTTTGCAGGGAACATCGCTGGTTTTCCAGTGATGTTCCCTGCAAAACAGCGATAACCTTGCTGATACGACCCACAGGGTTGTAGCAGCATAATCCACCCCCTATGTTAGGGATGGCTAAGTCTGGATTTTAGCAGACGTTAGATTTTGGCGAAAACAGCTGTTTTCACCAAAATCTAACGTGTGCTAAAATCATATGAGCTGCCTTGTAAATAACGCGATGTAAACATCAGCGATATTTGCAAGGTAGTCCATCCGGGGTATGCCCAGTAACTCCCACTTTGCATGGGAGAGGAGTTGGGAAAAAGGGTGCTAACATGTGATTATGCATGTTAGCACCCTCTTGTAAATAGGGTGCTGATTTTATCTCCGCTTTTTTGGCTTTTAAAGCCAAAAAAGCGGAGATAAAGCCCTTGTAAATATGCCCCTGATAACCTTAAATATCTCAATTGACTCCGATATTGTAAGTGTGCAGTGCTACAAGCTATGCTAACAATTCACTGTGTTTAATAGCCACTACGTTGCAATCATAAAAAATACCTTAATGAATTTGCCATTGTTGCATTGTTAAGTAAGCTAGCATGTTTTTAAAAGAATACTAATATTCATCATAACTTTCTTAGCGTCAAAATACATTTGAATTATTTTTAAAATAATATTTAATGTTACATTCTAGGACAGCACTTTCTATGAATGATAATGATCTGCTTTTCTCCTAACACTTCTGAGCCAGGAGCATTGCCCCACTCGCACGTTTGAGATTGATTTTATTTTTCAACTCCTTGCAAGGGCAAATTAATCTCAGATCAGTGCACGGTGATGGAAGCAAAACAGAGGTTACAAAGCCTCAGTGTCTCATGGGAAATATAAGAAATATAGCTGTGGAGGATGTATTTAAGTTTGGAAAGATAAATGGTCGCAGTGACTTCCTTGGATAGATCATCTGTAGAAAAACAGAGGAGAACGGCAGCAGAACTGCACAGAAGCTATAATTTAATAGCATCATTTCTGCCTCACCCCAATGATATCTGTCTGCTTCTGACGGCTGATGGAAATGCAGCAAGAATTGATTTTCTCTTCAGTGTTGACTGGTTCAGACCTATCTCTCTCTTCAGACTTCGAGCTCCTAGACCAGAGGGGCACTGTGTATGGCTTCTGCCAGCTTGTTATGATTCTATCACTGCTTCGACTTCTTAACTGTAACTCTCCCCTTTCTCTGTACTTTTTCTTTATTTATTATTTTCTTCCTTAGTTGATAGCCACGCCTAAGTCGATTACTTGATATTTTACTTTATTAATAGCGATAGCACGCAAGTAATTGTCAAATATTACATGAAACGCCTGATAAGAAAAGAAAAGAAGGGAAAAATGTCAGTTCCGGGCGGTTTTCATACCAAAATGTACACTTGGTAATAAGGTACAAAAGAAGCTAGTTGACCCAGAAGTAGAAAAAAGAATAGCCTGACTGGCCAGATGTTGTGTTCTCAAATTATAATACAAGTCTCATACATGCGGATCAATGACATATCTGCAGTGTAAAATGCAGATTGAAGGCTTCCAACCCTCAGAGAGGCAGAGCTCCAAAGTCTCAAGAAATGCCTTTGACTGGATACCAACATCATTTTTAGGTCTAGCCCGAGCAAGCCGCATGCACTGTTGCTTGCCATGATCTGTTGTTTAAAAAAACAAAAAACTCTCAAAAGGACTTTTAGCCCACTAAGTAATTACCATTGGTTGGCGTTATTGTTAATCGTATTTTACTTTATTTCACACCTTACTTTACACTGGCGTACTTTACTTTACACTGGTGAGCACTTCAATGCCTGTCAGCTTCAGTTCGTCTTTAATTGGTTCCTTTCTTCCCCGGAGTATGGAACAAGTACTGATTGATTTCTTGATGAATGTTATTTCACACTTTTTGTGCTCGGATTGTGGTCCTTTTTAGTTTTTTTAATTTTACTTGATACGTTTGGAGTTGAAGCTCATGCTTCCCAGTAGTTACACGATAGGGTACACAAACAACTAGCAATACATAAACAGGTGCTACGTGACACATTTCCAAAATATTTTTGCTACCTGTTGCTTTACCTCTGCCACCCATGAACACTAAAGTCACCCTCACTAGTCACCCTCCCCTTCCTTTACATGTGCCCACCACTGAACCCTCAAGTGACTTTCACCTCTCTTTACTTCTACCCAACTCTGAACCCTCAAGTCACCCTCACCACCATATACCCTACCCACCCTAAAACCCTAAGTCTCCATCACCTTCCATTTCCCCTATGCACACCAAAGCTTCAACTTACCCTCCCCTCCCTTTACCTCTACCTCCACCCACCACCTGACCCTATGCTTTCAGAATTACTTTTTTCTCCTTTTATTTACACCTCCCTCCCCCTTCCGCATTGTTACTAGCCCTGTCCCCCAAAAGCTCCTCCTGTTTTGTTGCTTATCCAGTCTGCAGCACTCCCATATTGAAGTATTTCGGGGTTCCCAAGGCCTACACGCTCCGGGGATTACCCACTTACACCCAAGAACTGTTGGCACGGAAACTGTAAAATGCAAAGAACAAGTTTATTAAGACCCCCATGGGGTGGTGGTACACTCAAACAGCACCCTTCGGTAATGCAAGAGGTATCACACCGAACACCGGTGTGACCCCGTTTATATACAATTTTGGGGCAATAAAAGATAGGCGGCACAAGTAAGACACAGTTTTAGGGACATATATGGTCATGGTTTGGAATACTGCCAGCTCATTGGAGGGTTTCAAACCCACTGGTCAGTTAGCGGCACATTCCTGAAGGCTTACGGGTCAGTGGGAACTGCGCATGTGTGGCTTGACCAGTGCTAAAAATAGCCTGTTGCTGGGCAGACAAGAGTGGTCAGTGGGACGGAAAAAGGACTAAAGGGCACGTCGGCCACGAGGCCGCTCATGGTCTAAGATGGCCGCTGCAACATTCAAAATGGCGTTATCGTATATAGCCAAGTTAAGGAGGACAACGTGTAGGTTCAGCTAATCGCTAATGCGGCCGGGCCAATTACGACAGACGACCCTTTTAGCGTTTAGCTGAATCTACCTCATAATGAACATAGTCAGGATGTTCGTCCTCGACGTCTATTAACATAATTTGTGTCACCTCTTTGTGTAGCATTATTTTGTCGTGAGCAAGAGCTCGTCGTGATGGTAGGCAAGCTGATAGACACATTGAACATAAAGCTGGGCCGCATTGAATACATAAGCATATAAAGAACATTGCTCCCACAAGTATACAGAGAATTGTCAACAGTTTCCAGCCCCAAGTTGCAATCATGGACCAGAACCATCCTGAAAGTGTCCAAGTTCCATTGTCCGGGTGTATTTCGGCAGCTATTTTATGCAGCTTGGAAATAGCATCATACACAGATGGGGAATTGTCCGGGACATAAACGCAACAGCTGCTTCCGATAATTCTACATGCCCCCCCACGATCAGCCAAAACAACATCCAAAACCATTCGATTTTGGAGGGTGACAATTCTGGAAATCTGTAGTTCCTCGGTAATATTCCCCAGGGCAACGGCAGTGTCATTTGCAACAGCCTCGACAACGCGTGTCAGTCGTCTAATTTTCCGGCTGTTCAATGCAGCCCCCACAAAGGAAAATAGTCCCAAATTAAAATCCACATACTGTTGTAATGCAGTGTCCGTTTGATCAATGTCCTCTAGGGCAACAGTTCGTTTAACCCTGTTCAAAACAAAATCGTGGTACAATGTGTAATCGTTGTGGTACATTGGAGGGGCAATGAATACAGGAGGTAGCACAAACGATACATAGCACGTGCCCAACCACCCCACTGGAAGCTGATGGTACCCCTTCGTTCCACAGATAAAGTATGTATTTCGAGATGCAACAAATGAAATGCCATTCGGGCTATCAAACGTGAGAGTAATGTTACATTCGCTTTTCCCCACTGCAATCGTGCCCTTGTTTCTAATACATAAATCGGCTTTCGTAGCAATAACATTTATAACATGAGCGCTAGATACATTCACATTTCGCTGATTGCTATATACACGTGGAGCAGATACATTGTCAGGCCTGTACTCTTCCCATTCGAAACGTGTACCCTCAGCCCGGGGAAACCCATCCTTGTCATGGAAACATACTTTATTCAAACGGAAAAGCACCCCCCCTTTTGTTGGCCATCTCAGAGTAAAGAGGAGGTTGTACCAGGCATTGCATGACCCATTGTGTGAAAACGGGAGTGGAATAAGTGGGGTGCCCCCTCTCTTCTGGTGCCCAGGCAACATTCCGCACACCCAGCAGTTAGAGGTATTGGTCATATTATGCGTGTGGTGAAGAATCTGAATGAAGCTGTTATTTAAGTACGTTTGGCGATGGCGCTCTTCATGGAAAGGCAATGTAAAATGGAAATGTTCAGACGGTGCCGGGGTAGTCGGCAGCAAATGTTCACGTACAGGCACCACAAGTTCGACTACCCAGGCTATAACAGCAATCACCACAATGGTCAAGACAAAGAGAAAGGCACCCAATATTTTCTTATCACGAGATGCCTCTGGTGCCATAGTTCAAGAAAGTTTGTGCAAAGTCTCAAGTGGCACAAATTATTCACAATGTTTTCACAAATTGTCTCAGATACACGTGCGTGTATACCTAAAAAAAGAAAAAATGCGGTGCTGAACTCCGAGGTAGCCGTTGTTTTCTTCTCCGGGCCAAGACGGGTGTCGCTACTCTGGCAGAACTGATCCCCCCCCCCTCGGAATTCCCGGTTTCCGTTTCACAAACCTGGAGCGGTAACCAACCAGTCATTAAAAAGGAACAAAAATCTTCTTATCGTGGGCGTAGATCGTAACGCTCTCTTCCGGTAGCAGATTGGTCCGGGAAGGCTCCCTCCACTTCGGCCGACGTCACAGCTGGGCTCTTTTCTTTCTCCAAGATCTCCTTATAATCAGTCAACACAGCAGGAGTCACCAGATCCGGAGAGACACGGCGACAATGTGTCGAATGTACCCACCGCTTCCTGTTCGTCACTCGTACTGCGGTGCGGGTCGCCAGGAGGACCTGCTCGGGGCCCTTCCACCTGGGCTCCAAACTGCTTGCTCTTTCAAACGAACGGACCATTACATGGTCCCCAGGACGAAGATCGTGGCCCTCTCCAGTGGAGTTATCAGGGAGCGCTTCTCGAACCTGTTGATGAATAGAGAGCAAATCATTTGTTAATCGTGCCAAATAATCATTCATCATAACACAAGGCACATCATGTATTAATCGCGGCTTGGGCACCCCCCAGATATTCATAGGGCGGCCAAACACCACCTCATAGGGCGTAAGGCCGGTTCGTGAGTGGGGTACTGATCTGAGAGATAGCAGTGCTAGCGGCAACGCATCTGGCCACTTCAACGATGTAGACGCCACAATTTTGGCCAGCTAAAGCTTCAACGTGGCATTGTACCGCTCGACCAAACCTGCTGACTGAGGGTGGAATACAGCGTGGAACTTTTGCTGAATCCCTAACCCCTTCAGTACATATTCCACAATCTTTCCAACAAAATGGGGCCCTTTATCGCTCCACAAAAATTTACAAACTCCAAAGCGAGGAAAGAATTCCTTAAGCAACACCTTAGCTGTTGTCAAAGCCGTATTGTCTTTCGTGGGGTAGGCCTCAACCCATTTGCTAAACGCACACACCACCACTAGGACGTACTTCAGGTTATTGCAGCGCTCGAGTTGGATGTAATCCATTTGAAGCACTTCAAACGGTGCAGAAGGTGGAACGAACCCTCCTTTCGGAGTATGGGTCCCCTTCCCAGGATTGTGTTGCAAACACACCAGGCAGGTCTGCACTACTCTCTTTGCAGTATTCGCAATCTCAGGATGTTCCCAAACTCGTGTTAAAAGACGAGTGATTGCAAGAGCTCCGACATGGGCCAGTCCATGAGTCATCTGGATCATCGCCTGTAAGTAAGCCGCAGGCAATTTCCACTTCTCCATGTCTTTGCTTCTCCAACAACCTTCGTCATCTAGTACCCCATCTGCTGCCCAAGCCGCAAGTTCAGATTCTGTAGCTGATTTTTTAATATCCCGTATCTCTGCTCTAGCGTCACTCCATCTCTCAGCCTGTGATTGTACCACGTACATAGGGGAGCTAGTTCGGGACATAGCCGTCTGCCTTGCTATGCTGTCTGCAAAGGCATTTCCTTGACCCACTTTATCCGTAATCTTCTTATGGGCACTGCACTTCACTATCGCTACTTTTTTAGGACTGAGCAACGCATTCAGGAGATCACGCACTAGCTCTCCGTGCATAATGTGCTCCCCGTGTGATGTCAGGAACCCGCGTTCCCTCCAGAGAAGCCCGAAGTCATGGGCCACTCCAAAGGCATACCGGCTGTCCGTGTATATGTTCACACATAGGCCAGCACTCAATTCGCAGGCTCTTGTTAAAGCTATCAGCTCTGCTGCCTGAGCCGATTTTTGTGGTATTCTAGCTGTTTCGACCACCGTCTTAAGAGTCGTGATCGCATATGCTGCGGAAGTCGTACCATCTGGCAGCCTCAAACACGATCCATCAACCCACAGTTCCCCATCCACATCTGGAAGTGGCACATCCTGTAAATCGACACGACCCTTTGTCTGTTCCTCAGTCAGGAAAACACAATCATGATGTTTTTCTTCCTGACCCTCCTCGGCCGGATAGGGCAATAAAGTCGCAGGGTTCAAAGTAGCGCATCTTTTCAATGTTATGTGTGGCGCTAAGAGTGTCAGCTCGTATCCTGTAAGTCGTGCACTCGTGAGGTATTGGGTCTTTGTTTGGTTTAACAGGGCATCTACCGCGTGGGGGACTAGCACCAACAATTTGTGTGATAACACTATGCCCTCACTCTGTCGTATGGCTACTGCTGTTGCCGCTACTGCTCGAAAACACCCAGGCAGCCCTCGTGCTACAGGATCCAAAATGGCAGAGAAGTATGCACATGGTCTCTGCTTATCCCCGTGTAACTGCACTAACACTGACAACGCACACCCATCATTCTCGTGTACGTATAATGTGAAAAGTTTCGTGTAATCTGGTGTCCCTAACACGGGTGCGGAACAAAGGGCCTGCTTCAACTGTTCAAAAGCTCTCTGACATTCATCTGTCCACTCAAGAGGCATCGGTGTGGCTTTGGACAGTAATGCTAGCAAAGGCTTTATGATATGTGAAAAACCCATGATCCATTGCCTACAAAAGGACGTCAACCCTATGAAGGCACGCACATCTCTCTGCGTGCGGGGGACTGGTGTGTCTAAAATTGCTTGAATTCGGTCAGATGTTAATGCCCGCCCCTCCTTAGACAACAGATGACCGAGGTAGGTCACCTGGGGTCTACAGTATTGAAGCTTTTTCTTGGAAACCTTGTGATTGTTTTGTGCCAAAAAGGAAAGCAATGCAAGCGTACTCTGTTCACATTGTGCATAGGAGTCGGCGGCGAGCAAAAGGTCATCCACGTACTGGATGAGCGCAACGCCAGACTGCAATTTAAAGGAATCTAGTTGTCGTTTCAAAGCCTGGCTGTAGATACTAGGGCTTTCAGTATATCCTTGGGGAACACGACAAAATCTATACGATTTATTATTGAGCGTAAAACCAAACAAATATCTACTATCTGGGTGAACAGGGATGGAAAAGAACGCATTCTTTAAGTCAATAACGCTAAAGGTGGTGGCCGTCGGTGGAAACAAAGTAAGCAAAGTCGTGATATCGGACACCACTGGGTATTGGGGAATGACAATTTTATTTATTTCACGCAAATCAATAATAAACCGATAGATCTTGCCATCTGAGTCTCTCTTAAGAATCGGTAGAATAGGGCTGTTACAGACATTATAAGGGACCTCCTCCACCACCCCTGCAGAAATCAAATCCTGAACAATATGTGTCAATGCAATTTCACCTCCCTTCGAGATCTTATACTGTGGTACTCGTGGTAGAGGGGCCCCCTCCTTAACAGTAATGTGTATTGGTGGAATGCGCATCTCTCCCACATCCGTATCTGATGTCGCCCACAACGTGTGCGGCAGAGAGGCCAAAGCAGGGATGTCTAAAATGGCATAAAATCTGTCAGGGTCAGGGCAATCATCAGGGTCAGGGTAGTTGTCGTTCAGAATAACCCGCACTCCCTCTGGAGCGCAGCGTATTGTCGCTCGGAAGTATTTAAGCAAATCAATGCCCAGGATATTGTCTGGGGTATGGGGTGATAACAAAAATTGCCCAAAACTAAAGTATTTGTCAATGCATAGTGCAAGGGGCTTGGACAATGGGCTGGGGCAGGGTGTGCCATCAAACCCTACACACGTAATCATTTCGCCAGACAGGGGAGCCCTCGGAACCAAGTTTTTCGACAGAGCGCTACGAGTAGCTCCTGTGTCGACTAGAAATTGATCAGTAGAACCCAAAATACCCGCTGTTACATATGGACCTTGCTGATCTACCGGCACTTCAACTGATTCCTTACCCCATCCTACGCAATCCTATGCATGCACATAATCCTGATGTTCCACATTCTCTCCTTCCGAAATCTGATATTGATTCCGTCTATCAAACGTATTTCGTTCGTCCTGGCCACGGCCCCTCTCCTCAATCTGTCTACGATCACCTCCGCCACCTCTCAGTCCAGTATAACCTCCTCTTGACCTTCCACTGCCTCGACCACGCTGACTACGCTGTTCACGAAGTACCGGACAATCTTCGGCCCAATGCCCAAACTCCTTACAATAGGCACACTGATCCTCCGCAATATCCGTACGACCATACGATGCGTTTCCACCACCTCGTCTACCTCTATCACTCCCTCTACCCTGTGTTCCCCGAACCTGTGCCAACATCACCTTCGTTTTCAATTCCTTCGCCTTTTTCTCTACACTTTCTTTAGCCTCCACTTCCTGCCGCTCATAATACTGAGCCATAGTTAACAAGGACGCAGGGGTCGCCGTGGCCCAGGAACTTTCACTCGACTTCAATCGCTTTGCAATCTCTGGTAGGAGATTAGCCACATACTTATCTACAAACAAATGCCGACCCGTATCGTCTGTTAAAGATTGACCACTGTAATCATGAAAGGCCTCCTCGAAGCGCGTGAAGAAATCTGAAACTGTTTCATCAGGTTTCTGTTTACACGACGTTAACATAGTCCAATCAATCTTTTTGGAGGGAACAAGCGTTTTCAATTTATCCAAAATAGCTGCCGGAAGGTCTAATATTAGCTGACAAGGCTTACATGCTGGTTCTCTATCTAAATCTGCAGCATTTATTTCTTTCCATGTCCCCCCCAAAATCGTTTCATCATTAGTTTTACGAATTTGCCTTCACATATCGGGTGGTAAAATTAGCCCAAAAAACAAATCTATATCTACAAGAGTCATTACACAAGACGATATAGCCCCCTCCACCCCTTCATAAAATGCCGCCGGATTCTTCCGAAGATCAGGTAAAGAATTTTTCAATGCCATGACATCTGCTCTATTCCATGGCGTATATACCCAATTATACACAAAATACCCTTTCGCATCCTTCGACAACTTATCATCATCCGTACCTTCCCCTTTTGGTGGAACATACAAAGGCGCAGCTTCACGCATAGGCATAACATGCAACGCAGAACTCTTATCTGAACCACGGAGAGAACACTCTCTGGCCTGCCCATCATGCTCCAATTCAGACTCCTTTTGTTTCCTTTTCCGCTCCTCCCGCAATCGAGTTGTCTCATCCCGCAGCTTGATCAATTGCGCAAACAGGTCATCAACATCTGAAAGATCAAAATCACCTTTAGTCAAATTTTCACGATATACTGACAACACTTTGGGCTCTAACGTATCAGAAAGGTCACGATATGCGCTCACAACCTCATCAGCCAAGGAAGACAGAAAATACATCAATTCAAGATCCGTCCACCCTGTTTTTTCTGATATCAATTGATCCTGAGTAATAGTACGCTTATTCACTTTACGAGCCCAACTACGTAGATGAGAGGACCTCTCCGCAGTAAACCTGAGAGCAGATACGCCCTTCTTGCCCGACTTATCCTGTCCGCCATCATCAGAATCCACAGCTGGAGCCGTTGGCGTAACGTACGGAGGCGGTGACCGATCTAACAAAGAAAAATCATCAATTTCATTATTAAGGACAGGATAAAGCGGTCGGCGAATAGGAAATTGACCAGTCGTTTGCAAATTACGTTCCCGTTCCTCCCTTTCTTTCTTCTCCTGAGCCTCCTTTTCCTCAAGCTGTAAAGCCTTATCCCGAGCAGCCTTGCGCTGCTCTTTGTCCGCCAAGGCAACCTCACGCTTCATTCGCTCACGCGCCGCTTTCTCCCACATTCGCACACAATCAAACATGTTTTGTCTAGACCTGCGTTGAAACATACATTGCTCTACAAATTGTATTTTACTCAAATCGTACGACCCGTGTAGGGGCCATTGCAATTCAGGATCGGCCTTGGTGTACTTATGCCATAATTTACTGTACATAATAGGTGGAAGGCCAAACTTTATATACATGTCCCTATTTGGAGTTCCCTCTGGGGGAGCCGGCTGTGATTCCGCTAACCTAATTGAGGCACCTTCTCCTAAACAACACATTCCTCGGAGTGTACTGAAAACAGGCATGTTCAAAAGGTATCACGAAAGCGTGACACCGAACAAAATGGCACTTACAGTTCTCCACACGATTGTGCCGCTCAAAGGGAAAAAAAATATAAAGTTAGAGAAACATCTCTACATGCCTGCCTATGTGAAGTGCACTACACATATAAGTTCAAAGATCACAAATTCACAATGTTAGCTAACTCAAATCAAAGATCATAGGACTCGGCAAGCGTCCGAAGACTACCTCACCGATCACAAATCACAGAACTTCAGTAAGCGTCCGAAGACTATCTTACCGAACACAAAGCGCAGAACTTCAGTAAGCGTCCGAAGACTACCTTACCGAACACAAAGCTTACCAAATTCCCAACTGTCCAGATTCCAACTGCCAAGGTCTTGTAAGCCAAATCAGCCAAACGGCACTTTCGCAGCGATGCAGACACTTCAAAGACTCAGTCGGAGACCGGCGCCACCTGGAAGGTCAGATTGGAAGGAAAGGAAAAACACCGTGGCAGCCAAGACTCGGGTCACTCGTGGCAGCGCGCGCCCATGGCGGGTTTCCAAGCCTTCGTCACGACCTCTCCTTCGGGCATCCGAGTCGCCGATGAGTCCCTTCGTGGTCGCCAATTGAAGTATTTCGGGGTTCCCAAGGCCTACACGCTCCGGGGATTACCCACTTACACCCAAGAACTGTTGGCACGGAAACTGTAAAATGCAAAGAACAAGTTTATTAAGACCCCATGGGGTGGTGGTACACTCAAACAGCACCCTTCGGTAATGCAAGAGGTATCACACCGAACACCGGTGTGACCCCGTTTATATACAATTTTGGGGCAATAAAAGATAGGCGGCACAAGTAAGACACAGTTTTAGGGACATATATGGTCATGGTTTGGAATACTGCCAGCTCATTGGAGGGTTTCAAACCCACTGGTCAGTTAGCGGCACATTCCTGAAGGCTTACGGGTCAGTGGGAACTGCGCATGTGTGGCTTGACCAGTGCTAAAAATAGCCTGTTGCTGGGCAGACAAGAGTGGTCAGTGGGACGGAAAAAGGACTAAAGGGCACGTCGGCCACGAGGCCGCTCATGGTCTAAGATGGCCGCTGCAACATTCAAAATGGCGTTATCGTATATAGCCAAGTTAAGGAGGACAACGTGTAGGTTCAGCTAATCGCTAATGCGGCCGGGCCAATTACGACAATTGTGTGTTGCCCCATCCACTCCCACCCCTCCTCTTCATTGCTTACTCCCTCCTGTCCCCCTAGAAAGCATGCTAATTAGTTTCAAGATGCTGCTCTCCTTCTTCTGCCTGGCTTTTTTGGCACAATCATTATGTGGGGCCATCACAGCTACGTTCAGCTGCCCCATGCGATCAATGCTGCCAGCTTCATTTTGCTTTCTTTATTACTTTCAGCTATGTGGCGCAGCAGCCACATTGCTTTACAACCTGGCTAAAAGAAATTGACAAAACCAATAGCTCCTCCATAGGTGAAACCTATTGGATTTGCGAATGCTTGTTAGCTTTTCTCTCCTTGAAATGGGTAGAATATGTCTAGGACCAGTGCTTGTGCACAATTGAACTGCAGCTGGCAAGAGATAAAGTTGACCTCTCTGTGAGTTCCACTTTCTTCCTCCCAAAATTCTTACTTGGCCCTCATGAAAATAGGACTTTGTCTTCCCAATTTCCGGTTCGACTTGTTCTCTTTTAGTATTTAAGGAAAAACTCACCACAGTCACATCCTTGTTAGCACAAAAGTCAAAATAAAACTAATTTTGTTGCGTGTGCTGCATCGCATTTGGCGATGCAGTGCTTGCAACGAAATTCATATTATTTATTTATATGTTTACTTACCTCTAATCAGCCGTACTCCATAGTTTACTACTTCCCATCCTGCCCCTCCCCCGCCCCACGCCAACGCCCGGCAGCACTCCCACCACAGGCGGCTACTGCTATTGAACTGCCTGCAATGTCTGGCAGTTGAATTACATAGCCTTGTAAGTCAACATCTATTTAAATCTGTAATTGTTTGACCTAACAGCCTTAGGGTAGTTTACTCCAAAACGTTTGCCAGCCTCCCTCCATTTTACTGTACCCATTTTTGCTGGCCTTAATACTCTGTGCCCTTTACCACAGCTAATCAGTGCTAAAGTTCTTGCACTCTTTCCCCTAAAACTTGGTAACATTGTCTCATATACAGTTGGCATATTTAATTTACATATAAGTCCCTAGTAAAGTGCACTACATATGCCAAGTGCAGGTCGATGTAATGGTTTCCGTAGAAACAACGCTGTCGTTGTAACAACAGTGTTGTAATGGAATGCGTGAACACCGCATTTGTTGTAAAGAGCCATATTCCTCAGGCCTGCCATTGCAGGGCCCAAGTGTGCAGCTTACTGCCACTGCAACTTGCCATAGCGTACTACCTGCCAAGAGTTAAGATTTCCTTTTATTACATATAGGTCATTCCTAAGGAAGGTCCATGCTAACCCAAAGAGCAGGGTTTATTGTATGTAAACGGTAGGACATGTACTTACATGTTTTACATGTCCTGATACTACAAACATCCTATTTTGTTTTTCACTGTTGAGAGGCCTACTCCTCTCATAGACGAGCATTTGGAATTCCCTTATATACTTTTAAGTGTTAATTCCTGATCTCAGAGAAGTAACTATATTATGTTTGGTATGGTTGGAATTGTAGTGATAAATCCTCCTTCCAGGTCAAATTTAGAAAGTGTACGTTTCTCTGCTCTTACTGCTCCGTGTGCCATATAGCCTTTCTCCAATACAAGTCTGGGTGATAGTTCCCCCTTGTGCATGCCTTCTAGCCAGACACACACGAAGGGATGGGTGTGACTGAGCACCCATCTGCATTCATCTGCATTCTGATGGGCTTTCCGGGGCAGATGGAAGAAAGGGGCTCACACTTACACTTCAAAGTGTAGTGGCTTGACCCCACGTAAAGGGCAGATAAGACCCCCCCCCCCCCCCCCCCACACTGATAGTCTGGAACCAGGGCTGGATTGCAAGGGGATACTGGTGCACTTCAAATTCACACTTTGAAGTTTCCCCCATATCAAAGGCACACTTGGATATAAGTACTGAGGTTCTGGTGGCTATCAAATCAGACATATCTGGATATTGGACTGACACCCTGTCAGAAGGACCGATCTAGGCTCCATTTCTGTGTGTTGCCCTGCTGATTGTTGGGTGGCACCAATGATTTAACTGGACTGCTTTTCTAGTTGTTGCCCTGCCTGCTGACTGTTGGTCCTGACTCAGTGGAAGGAGAACTAAACTCTGCCTTCTCTCCAAATGTGATTTCCAAAGGCTTGTCAGCTTGTCCCTTGGTTTCTCCGAGGTCTCAGGGACATCAAAGACCTTGTGCCTTCCCTCATCCCGCACTGTCCTGAGTGTGCCTGTTGCAGCAGGCAAGTCAGAGAAGTGAGCAAGGTACTTCACCTCTTCCCTGCACCATTCTGAACATGCCTGTTGGTACTGGCAAATTAGCAATGTGGATGCAGTGCTCCACCTCATCCCCACACCATCCAAAGCATGACGGCTGCCGCTGGCAGGTCAGAAAAGTGGTTGCAGTGATTCATCCCCTCCCTGCACCGTCCTGAGAATGTCTGCTGCCTTTCCAGCCACCCCAAAGGTACAGAAAAGAAGGGACATGCTCAGTCCCAAAGCTCATTTGTTCAATTTTTCTCCACACTTAAAGGTTTACAGTCACAGCTCTAAGAGAGGTGCATTGGTGCCAAGTACTGACTTTTGACCCTTGCTGTTATAAAAGCAGAACTCGTGATATACTGACTGGATTTCTGTTGTCTTGTTTTTTTCTTGCAAAGATAAAGATTCTTTATTTTTCTAACCTGGTTTGGAGTCCCATTTTGTGGTGTACTTACTGTGTTTTTTATGAGATAGTACACAAATATTTTACATATTGCCTTCTTAGTTAAACCTGCCTGCTATATGCCAAGCTATAAGGAGGTGGGCACAGTATTTATTTATTTATTTATTCAAGAGTTTTATATAGCGCTGGCTAGACCCGGAGGTATCAGAGCGCTTTACATGAGGTTCCACAAAAATAACATTACAAGATTACATCAGTTCCAATTTACATCAGATGCTAGACAAACAATTGCAAGAGCATAGAAGACGAGATAATTGAAGTGTAGAGGGGAAGGGGGTAAGGGTAAAGGGATAGTAGGGAGATACGGCAGAGAGAAGAAAGGAAAGTCTGTCCAAAGTCCGGCTGGGTAGGTGACGGTCGAGGGGAAGTCCCAAAACCCATCTCCTCTATAGCTATCAGGTAGCTCCATCGGGCATTGGCCAAATAGCTCGGTCTCAATGGGAAAAACAATTAAAGAAACATGGAGGGCTAAATAAATGGAGCGTAGAGGGGGGGACGGGGCTTGGAAGGAGAGAAAGGGGGGATGGGGGAAGAGACAACAGGGCGAGACGAAATGAAGTCTGTCTAACGGCCGACTGGGTAGGTGACAACCAAGGAGGGAGTCCACAGCCCATCTCCCCAATAGCTAAACCAGGTAGCTCCATCGGGGATTCGACAAAATAGTTCAGTCTCAATACATTGAGAGGAGAGAAGGAGAGACAAAAATAGAGGGAGGATGCGGGAAGAGACGACAGGAGAGTTGAAAGGAAGTCTGGCTGAAGACCGACTGGGTTGTACTGTGTTGTAACTTACCCTGATTAGGATTGAGGTCCCAACCTGGAGAGGGTGCATAGCTCTGCCTGGTTTCTAACAGTAATAGTGCAAGAAAGTGAATTACTTACTGGATTTTATGGCTGTCTACCAAAAGTATTAAAGTCAATAACCTAATAGGTTCAGTCATAGGTTTAAATAGTTTAAACCTGAGCTTAACTCCTCATAGTTATGTCACAGATCTGAATGGCTTAAATTAAGGAAAATGTGTAAAGCATTTAGAAGTCAAGGACACAACACAATAAAAATCTCTGCCTAATTAAAAAAAGAAAAGGTGTAATGAAGATAAAATGACACCAAACAACACAAATCAAATTTAGGTAAAAAAAGCAGAAGTAAAAGTACAGCGCCAATGATAGTCTATGACTGCAGTTGTCGAGGGCCTAGGTATAATTTCAGGCCGGCCGAAATGGAGCTTGGGTCAGATAACCAAAATAGGTTTGAGGTTCCGTGACGATCGTAAGTGGTGTTTTTGACTCGCACGAATATGGTCGAGTCTGGTATCCATGAACCGCAAATGACGAGTTTAGTAGGTGTACGCATTTTCGCTGTGCTAACCTAAACCGTTCGTTTGTTTCGTGGGTTTCTACATCCGAGCCCACGGGTTCCATCTTAGATGCGGCATCCATTTTGTCTCTTGCCCTCAAGTAGCCAGCGAACGGACGCTGTCCGCTTCGCGACCCTGGGATTCCCAAACTCTTGCGGAAGACACGTTTCCTTTGAAGGTGTCTTTATGATAAGGGGGACGGCACTGTAAGGCAGATGGCCCCGCTCAAGGCTCATCTTGCCGTGCCGGTCTATTGTCTTAGCCGTGCATCTCATTAGGCACGTCCCTTTGATGCCTGCAGCTCGTGTTTCCTGATACCACCCCTTTTACACCCTTTCCGATCTCCCCACTGTTTCTGTTTTCCTTTGCACCTGTTTCTGTCCTTTCCTTGATCTGTTTATTGTTGATTGGAATGTACTAATGGTGGGAAGATGGGTTTTTACAGTTGGGAACCACCAAACGTTTCTGTACTTATGTTCCGGGCCTTGAATACATGAAAGTAACCCCTCATGGTTTTACGATGGGAACCGAGTTGTAACCTTTTGTGTACCATGTTAACCTATAAGAGAAAACTGTATAAAAGGAGCGACCCACAGTAGCAATTCGAATCAGGCTCCGTGAACCTACATGTTATGTACTTCTCGTGACTTCTGTGTTCCCTGCAGTAAAAAACCTCGAATCTTTGACGCCGAAGGAAGTGTCCCGTGTCTCTGTCATTTGTACGCCGGAACAGGTTACCCACGAAGGTTTCAGGTGTTGTCCCCTGGCACCGCTGGGTCTTAAGAAAACCCAGTCCTTCAGTTGGCGCCCCACGTAGGGCTGCATCAGTGGTACCGGTCCAAGCCCGACGATCGTGAGGAACTTCGTGTGAAATCTCCGAGGGAAGGTGCACCCCGCTTCATCGATCCTGTTGTCGAAACAAGTGGCCCGACGACTTTTCCCGCGAAGATCCCCACCTCCTGACGGCTGCGACGGACTGCTGCCCTGACTGTAGACCTGTTTTGGCGCCTGGCGTAGACCTTGGAACAGCGAGACGATTGACGGGCCTTCCTGGTGACGCCATCGATCTTTGAGTTAAGTATTTGTGGGTCGCTCCCAGAGTCCTTAGTTGTGGGTGCTTAGTTGTTGCATGGTTCCATTGCATTTGTGGTTCTTAGTACTTGGTTCTTTGTTGTGATATTTGACGTCTGCAGTCGCCAAAAACCGAGGGTTTTTGCTCTTTGCAGGGACATTGTTAATCCTATAACCCTTGAAGTTTGTGAAACTCGGCTAGTGTGCAAGATGGATGGCCGTAGTACTTTGTTCAGTTGTTTTAGACGTTGTGGTGCGGATTCCCGACTGGAGGATACGTGTCCGATACCTCCGGTTGGAACTCCAACTTATGAGCTATATAGCAAACATGGGTTAGGTCCGATTACCTTTAATGAATATTGGATTCGCTATACTAAAAAGGATGGTGTCCTTAGTTGGCCACCTCATGGTAGTTTTGAGACCCCGATTTTAGATAATCTTGAGGCTAAATTGTTTCAGAAAAAATCAAGGCCGGCCATGTTTGATGCCTTTCGGTTGTGGCGTAAAGAAGCCAAACAGAGAGAGATCAGACAGATTAAACGCAATAAGAGAGAAGGAGTTGTTACTACGGTAAGAAATGCAGAGCAGTTTCAGCGAGATAAGGAGGAAAAGGAAAAGGAAGTTTTCGAAAGATTGCAGCGTATGTCTGTAGACAAGTGCTATCCCGCCTTACCGACGGGTACGGATAAGAAGGAGGAATCTGCAGATGACCCTTTAATGTCCTATCTTTTGAAGTCGCCACCTCCATAAGCACAGGGCACTGTAACTCCTGTGGTTCCTCCTGCCCCTGTTCCTCCTGCTCCCGTTCCACAACCTGTCCCTCAAAATGTTCCTGCTCCTCTACCTGCTTCCGTCCCTACTGCTCCTCCACTTGTACTTCCCCATACTCCTGCTCCCGCTGTTTCCGCTGCTCCTGCTGTTCTGGTTACTCCTGCTGCTACTTCTGCTCCTGGCTCTTCTCTTGTTACCTCGTTGTGTTACTCTTCTTCTCCATCTGTCCGACGTCGTACCCCCTCTGTTGCTGCTAACTTCTTTAATTCTCTTGGACCTATTCTTGAGTCCGCTGGTTCGGACGGTCCTCAAAGACGAAGTCAGCTTCCCGGTGGTAGGGAGCGTGACTCATTGTATAATATGGCGATGGGTTGGATGAAATACCCCTTTAGAAATCCTCCTCGTGTAGTGTTAGATACGTTTTGCCAATTCAACATACCGACACAAAGGTTCGTGTTTGAAGAAATGTGCAAGGCTTTACGTGACCTAATATCGGCTGATGCGTCCGATGAAGTATTGACTGCTCTGACTAACCTTCAGCTCCAGTTTGCGAGCGGAATGTTGGTGGGCACCAATGTTCCACGTGCTGTCGAGCAATTATTGTCTTTTCGTCCTTCTACGATGCCTCGAGCATTGTTTGTGGAGGACATTGAGGGACCGTTTGCAGCATCCCTGCAGTATCCCATGCGCGAAGTTCCACCAGTGTGGATGCCAGGTGATGCTACTCAAAATCCTGCAATCTAGCCGCACTTTCATAGAGTGTGGATACATCTTCCATGGAAACGTTCGGAAGTTTTGCAGGTAAAGCAATCTTTGCCTGACCCTCGCAAAAATCCTGCAGGGTATTATAAAGAATTGTCGCAGCTTGTGGATGCTACAATAATGAATCTTGCTGATATCGATATGCTGTTTGGCAATGTCGTACGGCAACCGGTATGGGCAAAGATTCGTCAGGAAGACCATGCGGGAGAATTAGGCGGTGACTGGAATGCATTGCGGGCTGCTGACGCTTTGCAAGTTGGTGGGGCCAAGCCTGATCAATTAATTACGGCTCTGCCTCAGAGAATTATCGCTCTGATGAAAACGCTTATGCCAGCCATGAAGGTAAATTGGGACAAACTGTCCGCTTGCAAACAGAAGAAGGATGAGAGCGTCTCTGATTTCTTTACGAGATTTGAGGAGGCTTTCATCGACCATAGTGGTCAAGACATGGGTACTGAAGGAGGTCAGCGATTGTTTGTGGATAAGTTCGTCTCAAATTTGCTGCCTGACTTAAGCAACAAATAGCGCAATTCAGAAAGTGCGTGGGCTGTTTCTACTTCTGCTCAAATATTGGCTACGGCCCAATATTATGAGAATAGGGAGAAAGAGGAGAATGATCGTGCTGACAAGAAAACGAAAGAGCTTAAAACTAAAGTGTTGTTGCAACAGGCGTATCCTCCGCGTTCGAATCAGAATGACTCGCAACAGCGGAGCAGATCACAATCTCAGTCAAATAGGTCCCAATCACGAAATGATTCCTCTTCGCAGAGATCTTCGTTAGGGTACAATCAGTGTGCCTATTGTAGGAATGAGGGTCATTTAAAATTCGATTGTCCAGTTCTCAATGAGCGTAATAGTGGTAATTCGTCTAGAGGAGGTCGTGGTGGTTCTCAACAGACATCACGTGGTAGAGGTCGCGGTGCTCAAAACGACGGTTCCACTAATACTTCTGACTCCAATAATTGTTTTGATCAGCGCGGATCGTCGCAAGGGCGATCTGCTCAGTACAATGTGGATGATTATTATGTCGATCAGGATGCTGACGACGGTAATTACTAGGACAGCCATAGACAAGGAGAGGGAGTAGTATCAGTTCCGGTTGATCAGAGAGGGCCTTACGTCGCAGTTGCCACCTCGGGCGTCGTTGAGCCTTTTCTGTTGGACACTGGTGCAGCGAAAAGTTCCATAATGCATTCGAAACTCCCTGGCGCACCTTTGTCTGGCTTAACAAATGTTTCCGTTGGATTCTCTGGCGCCCCTGTTAGCAATCCGGTTTTGTGCCCTTTGCCTCTTACGATTGGGCCTCGTGAGCTGAAAGCTCCGCTGATTTTGACCACTTGGTGTGGCGAAAATCTTTTGGGCCTGGATTTGCTAAAACGTTTGTATGCGACTTTGTATTGTTCTCCTGCGGGAGTAAAGCTTACGTTAGGTGAGAGAGTTGTCTCTCCTATGTACTTATCCATCGATAAGCTTCCACCGGAATTGAGTTCTCTTCCTGCATCTTTGTGGGCAACGGGTCCCAACGACGTGGGCCTGCTTGACATCTCCCCCTATGTTGTTCATTTGAAATCTAACGTGCGACTGCCACGTATTCCCCAGTATCGTATCTCCCTTGATGGTGAGCGAGCATTGTTAGCTATTATCTACGATTTGATTGAAAAAGATGTTATCGAGGAGACTCGGGGAAACGTGTGCAATAGCCCTGTACTGCCCATTTTGAAGCGCAGGGATCCATCAAAACCACCTGTTTATCGTTTTGTTATCGATTTACGGGAGGTAAATAAAATTGTGATTACTCAGTTCCCTGTTGTGCCTGACATCACGGCGCTACTGACTCTGATTCCAGCCTCTGCATCTTGGTTCTCTGTGATCGATCTGAAGAATGCTTTCTTCAGTATTCCGATTGCTGAGGAAAGTAGAGACCTTTTCGGTTTCTCTCTTGGTGGCCGCAGCTTTAGGTTCAAACGCGCTCCTCAGGGCTACTGTGAGAGTCCATCGATATACAGTCAAGCCTTGAAGGGCCAACTTGATGCGTTTGTGTTGCCGGCTGGTGCAGCCTTGATCCAATATGTTGATGACTTATTGGTGGCTGCAGATACTCAGGACATTTGCAAAATTGCCACGGTATCGTTGTTGCATCCTCTCTGTGACTTACATCACAAGGTGTCGCCTTCTAAACTTCAATATTGTTGTCAAGAAGTAACCTATCTAGGTCACTTATTGTCAAAGGAGGGAAGGAGGTTGACCCCAGAGAGAATTGCAGCGATTGCTCGAATGACTGTGCCAACAACTCAGAGAGATGTGCGTGCCTTTTTAGGTATCACGTCATACTGCAGACAGTGGATTCCAAATTTTTCATTGTTAGCGAAACCATTGGTAGCTCTTACGTGCAAGGATATTCCAACTCCTTTACCATGGACGGAAGAATGTCAGAAAAGTTTTTCTGAACTGCGTGACGCATTGTGTTCGGCTCCTGTGTTACGGACCCCTGACTACAGTAAGCCGTTTACACTGTACGTTCACGAGAGAGAAGGTTGTGCGTTGAGTGTTTTGACGCAACAATTCGGCGGTAAGCAACGTCCATGTGCATATTTTTCCTCGACATTGGACCCGGTAGCTAGAGCATTGCCGAGTTGTCTAAGAGCAACAGCGGCAGCTGCGGTGTCCATCCGACAATCTGCAGGATTGGTCATGGATAATATGCTTACGGTGATGGTTCCGCATGCAGTTGACACTCTCTTGAATCGTACGAAAACTCAGCATTTGACGAGTGCAAGGTTGTCTGGTTATGAGTTGACGCTTTTGGCAAGTCACATTCAAATAAAACGCTATAATGTCCTGAACCCGGCGACTTTGTTGCCAATTAGTATGGAGTCAGATGAAGTAGCACCTCACGATTGCTACTTGCGAACTGAAGAAGAAACAAAAGGTCGTGTAGACCTGAAAAACACTCCTTTGGAAGATCCCGATGGGACTTTGTATGTGGATGGTTCATGTTTTAAATTGCCGAATGGTGATGTAACGACTGCTTATGCTGTGGTGACATTGAATACTGTAGTGGAGTCTGCGAGATTGAATCAGAATTCTGCTCAGGCGGCAGAACTGATTGCCTTGACTAGAGCATGTGTGTTGTCAAAAGGGAAACGGGTGAATGTGTTTACCGACAGTCAGTATGCATTTGGCGTAGTGCATAGCTTTGGACGTTTGTGGCGAGAGAGAGGTTTTATGACATCGCATGGTACGAAGATCCAACACAGACAGCTCGTGAATGATCTTTTGGATGGACTTACATTGCCCAAGCAGGTGGCGATTATTAAATGTAGTGCACACCGTAAGGTGACGGATGATGTTGGTCGTGGGAATGCGTTCGCTGATGAGACTGCTAAGGAGACTGCCCGGAACCTTAGCACTAGGATGTATGTGACGAGTTCGGTTAGGTGGCCTACAGAGACTAGTATGTGTGAGGATACCATCGAGAGTGTGAAAATGATTCAGAATGAGGCCACCGAAACTGAAAAAACGAAGTGGAAAGAGAGTACGGGAAAGTTGGATGCGAATGGTTGTTGGATTGATCTGTCGGAGAATAAGAGGTGGATGTTGCCAGATGCGTATGTACTAGCTGTTGTGACGATGGCACACGGCTTAGCACATATTAGCGCGAAAGGTATTTGTAAGTTGTTGTCCCCTGTATGGAAGAATGATGGTATCGCGAAGTGTGCTGAGAGATTGGTGAAGAATTGTATGATATGCATGATGCACAAACCCTGGAAAAGGAACCCCTACACCTCCTGGCCATTTTGCTCCCCCTTCATGTCCCTTTGAGGTGATCCAGCTAGACTTCATCCATATGGAGCGATGCAATAACCTGAAATACGTTTTAGTTGTGGTTTGCGCATTCTCCCGATGGATCGAAGCCTACCCTCTTAAAGATAACACTGCTTTGTCTACTGCGAAAATCCTACTGAAGGAATACTTTCCTCGGTATGGAATGCCACGAATTGTATGGTCTGATAATGGAAGTGAGTTTGTGGGGAGTGTGATGAAGAGTGTGTGTAAGGGCCTTGGAATTACTCAGAAATTCCACAGCGACAATCATCCCCAGTCAGCAGGTTTGGTTGAAGGGTACAATGGCACCCTCAAATTGAAGCTGGCGAAGGTTCAGGCTACGACTGGTCTCTTGTGGCCTGACGCCTTACCTCCAGCCCTTCTGTCTACTAGGGCGACTGTACACTCCCGAGTAGGGCTTAGTCCCTACGAGATTGTGTTCAGCCGCCCTGCGAATGTTTGGGGGGTTCCTAGACCGAGTGTGTTCTCTGATCTTGAGTACCCAATGTTAATCGATTATTTGCATGATCTGACTGCTAAACTGAGGTTAATTCACCAACAGGTCTTTGAAGCACTGCCGACGCAGACGGAGGGTCCAGGCCACCAGCTCCAGCCTGGAGACTGGGTGGTGACTCGCAATTTCGGAAGAAAACGAAACCTTGAGCCCCGCTTTACTGGACCCTACCAAGTTCTACTCGCCACGAGGACTGCTGTTCGTTTGGAAGGTCATAAACACTGGGTGCACGCCACCCATACTAAAAAGGTACCTCTACCTTTGCCGGCAGACTCGTGGGTGAGGAAAGGCATTGCTTCGTCTGAAACGGAAACTGCACAGACCTTTGTTCCTTTTAGCGACGCTCAGCTTGTTGGAGAACCCTCAGCGCAGCAGGACGACATTGTTGAACAATTGCCACCTACAAACTCAAGATCTGAACAATTGACTGACCAGCAGAACTCTGTCCCACCATCGGATCAGTTGTTTGATGAACAGACACGTCCTGGGAGAAGCCGATACTTCCTGAGATCTAATACTAAGGACAAATAAAAACGTTTTTTGCTCTCTCCCTTGACATCCACATTACCCCATTGACACCAGTCAGTCTGAACACACACGTATAATTTTGGTTTTTGTAAATATTGTGAGTTTGTTTCCATATGTTTTTGCTTCCACAGCTTGGAAATATTGTGTATATTTGTAAATAAGTACCTTACATCCGGGTGTACCGTAGGGCCGCGCGTGTACTTCCTTCTGGTTAGTAGGTCTTGACACTAGGTCGAAGGCCGTCGGTTCCTGGGAACTCCTGGGGATTGACTACTGCTACACAGAACGAAGTGCATCAAGAAACGTTGCGGACGGTTTTAGAGGATGCCGTTCTCTAAGCTGGTGGACTTGGAAAAAGCTCAGGCTGAAAGATTCAAGTTGCAACAAATTACTCGTACAAAATGCTTCATGATTTAAGTGTTCCTACTGTTTCTAACTGTTTTTTCGCTATTGGTGGGTGGGGTGTATTACCTGATATTGACGTTCTTGCCTTCTGCTTCACCTACCCCTTCTCCTGAACCTAAAACTACCTCCATTGTTTCTCCTCATTCCTTCCACATCTTACCCCAACACGAGCAGGCCAGACTTGCGGAATTTATGAATAATTCTTTTATTCAGCTCCTTCATCAGCATCAGTTGGTGGTTAACACCACCAATTGTTGGGTGTGTGGGTTGATGCCACATACCACCGATAAGGGAATTCCGTACTTGGTCCTTCCTTATAGTTCCCAGGGTTCAGCTCGAGCATTCCAAACAATGTTTCGAAGTGCACTAGATTCCTACCCCAATCGAGAGCCACGTCCTTCCCACTTTGGTCCTGGTCCATACCACAAGCCTTTGGCTATAGCGATTGCTGATTTAGATAGGGATATCTATGAGCCGTCGCTCATCCCAGAGGAAGAGGTGCGAGCCTATAGGGATCTGAGTGAGGCTGAGTATAGTGCGCTCGTGGGTGAAAGACAGCTTAGAAGCTCGTCTCCGATATGGATCGTACCCCACCTTGGTAATTTCTGTCTGAAAGGTCGTGGCCGAAGACCGAGAGCTCATCTTGGAGAGAGTGCTTGCTCCGAGACGTATGTCTTGCCGATGCTCTCGTCCCCTGTGTTTCTGACTGCCAAGGGTACGTACTTTGTCTGTCATGATCGTGCGTATACGTGGTTGCCCTCCGACTTTGCGGGCACATGTTACATTGCGAATTTGTTGCCTCCGACTTTTACAGTCGCCTCCGATTACCACAAGACTCGAATTGTGAGGGGCGTGATTAGCGAAGAGGACACTGCCGGTCAAGAGGCAGGAGACTTTTTCAAGGGTTTCTTTCCGTTTTGGGGACCTATGGTTAATAGTAGGAACCTGAGACAGTTGACCCGAGTGGTGGAATCAACAGCTAATATCACTGCCAGTGCCCTTGGTAATATCACAGCAGAACTTCAGGCGGATAGGCTCATGACGTTACAAAACCGTATGGTTTTAGACGTTGTTTTAGCAGATCGAGGTGGAGTATGTAAGGTGATCCATTCGAGCTGCTGTATTTTCATTCCAGATAACGCTCCGACTGTCTATCAAGCCATCTCAAAGTTGCATAAGATCTCTGAGTCCATACACGTGGACGTAGGGGATTGGACGCTCCTTGGGTGGTTTTGGGCCCTGATGTCGACTTGGGGTTGGAAGATTCTGATGATCATCGGGATTGTTGTAGCGTTTCTGTTCACGTGTTGCCTTTGTGTGCAGTGTGGTCCTGCCTTATGTAGCCTCTGTGCTACAACGTGTATAAGACAGCCGCCTGTTACCAAAGGAGCTCAGATGGATAGAATTATGTTGCAGCAACATCTGGATGGTTTGATGAATATCGAATATGATTCTGACTAGTGCTTGCCTACATGAGGGCAAAAGGAGCGTCTGAGGTTCCGTGACGATCGTAAGTGGTGTTTTTGACTCGCACGAATATGGTCGAGTCTGGTATCTATGAACCGCAAATGACGAGTTTAGTAGGTGTACGCATTTTCGCTGTGCTAACCTAAACCATTCGTTTGCTTTGTGGGTTTCTACATCCGAGCCCACGGGTTCCATCTTAGATGCGGCATCCATTTTGTCTCTTGCCCTCAAGTAGCCAGCGAACGGACTCTGTCCGCTTCGCCACCCTGGGATTCCCAAACTCTTGCGGAAGACACGTTTCCTTTGAAGGTGTCTTTATGATAAGGGGGACGGCACTGTAAGGCAGATGGCCCCGCTCGAGGCTCATCTTGCCGTGCCGGTCTATTGTCCTAGCCGTGCATCTCATTAGGCACGTCCCTTTGATGCCTGCAGCTCGTGTTTCCTGATACCACCCCTTTTACACCCTTTCCGATCTCCCCACTGTTTCTGTTTTCCTCTGCACCTGTTTCTGTCCTTTCCTCGATCTGTTTATTGTTGATTGGAATGTACTAATGGTGGGAAGATGGGTTTTTACAGTTGGGAACCACCAAACGTTTCTATACTTATGTTCCGGGCCTTGAATACATGAAAGTAACCCCTCATGGTTTTACGATGGGAACCGAGTTGTAACCTTTTGTGTACCATGTTAACCTATGAGAGAAAACTGTATAAAAGGAGCGACCCACAGTAGCAATTCGAATCAGGCTCCGTGAACATACATGTTATGTACTTCTCGTGACTTCTGTGTTCCCTGCAGTAATAAACCTCGAATCTTTGACGCCGAAGGAAGTGTCCCGTGTCTCTGTCATTTGTACGCCGGAACAGGTTACCCACAAAGGTTTCAGGTGTTGTCCCCTGGCACCGCTGGGTCTTAAGAAAACCCAGTCCTTCAGGTTCATCCCTAGTCACAGAATTGATCTTGAAGCTGGGTCTCTGAAGTGGAAGTCAAAATCCTCCAGTGGGGCAAGGTTGGAGGCTTTATATGAGGAAGTCCTTGCAAAGTTGGATAGCCGTTAGATGAGGAAATGATCTGAGTGGAAAAATCAAAGTTTCATATGCAGAGCAGATTTCTCATCAGTTGTATACTTCTTTGCATTCTCTTGGTCACAATTTCTATGTTCAGACTTAGGATCTATTTCAGAGCTTTGAATCCTTCATTGGGGCAAGGTTGAAGGCTGTATCTAATGATGAGTTTAACATGGCAGCATACTTTCTTACTGAGAGTCCGCTGGAATAGATTCACTTCTGCAGAGAAGTGGGGGAACCCCATATCTTCATCCCCGTGAAGTTGCACCTTGCTGATTGGTCCTGATTTTCTGTCGACTGGAAGTCCCATCCTTTTCAGAGTTCTTAGGAGAAGTTTCTATAGACACTGTCAAGGTTCCCAGGACCTCTGGGACTGCCCCTGGGGGTCATGATTCACTCCAACAGAGGCAATCAGCATGGTCTGGCTTCAACATATCAGATGGAAATGTGAGCAAAAGGAGTTTGCAGCTTGTGCATTTCTTGGATAACAGATGACAGCAGTGTGCAAATTATGGTTGACAGTGACTGAATGCGGATGGACAGGGTAGACAAGGTGGAAGTCCAGGAAGACAACAAGATGGTTGTCTTTTGGTAGTGATCAACCTGGATTTCATGTCTTGAAGCAGCGCCCTGTCATGGCAAACACAGTGCTTGGTACCCTGTTAATTAGTCTCCAAGCTGTTGTTGGCCCCTTCATACTCATGCCAATAGCATATAAAAGTCGGAGAAGGCACAATACATGAGGATTCAAGGTGACTCGGTCAAAGCACAACATTGCATACTTTTTCTCCTTTGGGTAGTCATTAACCTTTAGACGAGGAAGAGGGATACAATGGCAGAAGCAGGACCCTTTGGTGTGGGAATCCCTGCATTTTCCTGGAACGGGAATGTCAAATGAGTGCAAATTCACATGAGAGATTCACCAAAATGGAACACTGAAAAGTAAACTATTATGACAGATTTTAATTGTGAAAAAATCTACCTACTCGAACACAAAAAAAGCAGTGATTATCCAGAGACTATAAAGTTTGGGGGGCTTACAACTAAATTGATTCCCTATCACAAATGTTTGACGATTTCTGTAGGGTATGTGTAAATCTGTTTTTATGATAAGAAGAGGAAAAGCTACTTTAGTTGGTGGGAGAAAAAAGTAAGTGATTTCGCAACGCAGAAAAAAATATTTTCCGCTTGATTAAAAAAGAAGAGTACACATGTTCTTGTGTGACACATTTAATGTGATGTAGAGGATGAGTTTGACTAATCCTCAGTGCAGGGCAGACTGAGACAAGAAAGAGTGCAGCTCAAGCATATATGGTGAGAATTCCCTCTGTTATGTAGACTAGCAAGATTTCCCCCACCAAGCTTCCACTTCAGGCTTCAGGGGAAAAGCTATTCTTTATCCTGAGGTATTTGTGTATATTTGTGTACAGCGACGATCAGCATGCCGAGGCGTGCTTGCTGATGTTATTACATTTTGTCCCCTTGAGTATCTACAAGTACAGGGGGTGTACTATTGGAAAGGGAAAGCCCTCCTCATTCAAACTGTGCCTCTCCTAGATGAATTCCTGCTTATATATCATCGCAGGAGTAACAATCCCCAAGCAGGAATCCACCACTAGAGTGATAGAGCCCATAGGTCACCCAACTAGAATTTGTACCAATACTCACCTGGGCCCATAATTCCAAATTGTATACCTTAACATTTATTTAGCTCATACTCTACTACCAGTATATTGTATTTATCAGCCTGATTCATCATAGTGAAGTTTTGCGAGTCTGAAATAGCGATTGATAAGGAATCGCTATTCCAGACTCGCAAAACGGGATTCATGTAGGAATCGCAATATTTTTTGCGATTCCTACAGGTTCCTTATTTGCGATTAGCTAATTGCTAATCGCAAATAAGGAATAACTCCCCATTCATTCCTATGGGCCAAAAGGCCCATAGGAATGAATGGGGAGTATTTCTTATTTGCGATTAGCAATTTGCTAATCACAAATAAGATAGGGATTTACAGGGTGCCAGGGGTGTCCAAAGGACACCCTGTAGCACCCCTTAAATGAAAATTCAAACAGGTGTTGCGCATTTTCTAAGCTTTCGCTATTTACCACAAGGTTTGACCTCGCGGTAAATAGCGGGCCGAAATTGCGAATTCGCTATTTAAAAATGGATGATGAATTGCATTTAAGGAATCTCAAATAGAGATTCCTTAAATGTAATTCCTCGCAAAATAGCGAAATCGCTATTACCGATTTTTGCATTTGGGATGATGAATGCAAAAATCACACTCGCAAAGGGCCAGATTCTGAGAATCTGGCCCTTTGCGATTGCTATTCTGCATGATGAATCAGGCTGTTAATCTCTAATTCCTATAACAGTATCTTACCAATCATTGTCACTAGATACCTAAACACGATGAATCAGGGAGTTGAGTTGAGGGTAAGGCACTCAATATCACAACATTTGTGATTATATAATAACCACAGACTCAGGGTAGGTTCAAACTCTTTATCTAATCATCATCATCATAAGCCACAAGTTAAATGCTATTAGACTATCAATAACCAAAATCAGAAACAGTGTATAGCTAAGAATAAGATAGATTATGCCAACCATTTAGAAACTTTGAAGTAAAGGAAGGTAAAAACAGGGAACATGCTAATTTTAGATAACAGACTTTCGCAACTTGATTAATGGAGGGCAAAGAAAGGGAACATACTAAACCCAAAAACCTTTGCTATTCAGTGGCAGTTTGGAATATGCAAATCTAGGTTTAATTCAGCATATAACTATAGGGAAGGTAAGAATTGGAACATACTATAAATGCAGCTTATCTCCTTAAAGGGAGGGTGAGAAAAAGAACATGTACTATATAGAAAAGATTTAACATTGGCTAAAGGTGGGTAAAAAGTGGAACATGCTAATAGTCAGTAATACATGAAAAATCTAATTTACCAAGGGACGGAAAAGAAAAGGAACATATGCAATCAAAGCTTTGCAAATTTCAGGGAGGGTAAAGAAAAGGACGCAATTTAGGAAGACAATCACCCGCACAGATTTATATTTACCTAGAAGAGTGTGAAGACCAACCCTGGCCACGGGTCAGTTGGGAAGGACAGGAGAAACCCCAAAGACTTCAGTGCCAGTAGGCAAGCAGGACAGGATAACCCCAGAATTTGGATCAGGACCGGATCCCCAAAGGTTAAGACCAGCACCCGCAGCTTCGGTTGCAACGCCTGCGCTACTCGCTCTCTGCAAGGAATTTGCCAAAGCCCCGATTGGGTTAAAACTTTCACTAACAAAGTGCTTCGCCAGCACTTTCACTTCCCAAAAAACCCTGATTGGGTTCTCGAACCTCCCGACAGAGTGCTCCTCTGCTCTCTGCTCTTAGTCACCTATTGAGTGCGTTGGGTCAGTGACAGGTCAGCTAATCAGACAAGTCAGACAATTTCTCTAGCTAAACCTACGCTAATTATACTGTTTTTCAGGTCAGTGTAACAACCCCCAATGTTGCAAGTGTAAGGATCCCCAATTTTGATTGGACAAAGGAGGAGGACAGGTCATCACACCACCTAAATTTTAGACTTTATCCGTCTCTTTATTCAAATTCCGTCTCCGCCCCTTAAATTTCAGGTTCTCATGGCATCTTCAGTCCTTCATACAATAGATGTTCTATTTACGAATACAATGTATTTTGTCCAGGTTCAGGAGGGCAGCTTCCCAGGAGCATCTTCTAGTCATCAGCTCCTTGGCAATAGTCCTACGGTCACTGCTCCGGAGATTTGTGATTCTCGCGCAGTCGCAGTTTCAACAAGATGGAGTACAGCATTATGCCACAGGCCAAGTTTCACAGTGTAACATGAAATAAAAGAGAAACAGTTTTAGAGTACAGAATAAATGATTGTACTCTATACCATGAATTTATACACTCTACCCATTATTTTATAATAAACTATAGCATTAGGATTAAGCAGAACGAACAGCTTGGCAAAAGCAGCACTGCAAGCCTCTCGCATGTGAGAACAAAGAACAGCCTTTTGCGCAGATGCAAAAGGGTTCCCTCCAAAGCTGCGGGTGCGTCATGTCACGTGGGTATGACGGTACAAAAGGGGGTGGTGATGGACGAAGCATCCGAATCAATCAAACACTCACACCCAGTCAAAAGATCTGGGTTTAATCCATCACTGTTCTTTAGCTCACTCTGCCACCCCAGTTCAGACATGGCTATATGCAAATCAGTCTGACCCTGTACCTCATGGGAACAGTCCAGCCCGAACTGCCAAGCAATGTCTTCCCTGGACCGGAAACAAGCTTCCGAGGACCGGTTTCTGGCATTCCAGCCATCTTCAGCCCGGCTTGCTTGAATCCAGTGGCAAAGTGAGCAAGGGACTCACGTCTGAGCATACCCTGCCACACTTATGGCGGCCAACAAAGATGGAGTACAGCATTATGCCACAGGCTAAGTTTCACAGTGTAATATGAAATAAAAGAGAAACAGTTTTAGAGTACAGAATAAATGATTATACTGTATACCATGAATTTCTACACTCTACCCATTATTTTATAATAAACTATAGCATTAGGATTAAGCAGAACAAACAGCTTAGCAAAAGCAGCACTGCAAGCCTCTCGCATGTGAGAACACAGAACAGCCATTTTAGCACTAGTGCGCAGATGCGAAAGGGTTCCCTCCAAAGCTGCGAGTGCATCATGTCACGTGGGTATGACAGAGGCATGTGCAGTAGAAATTCCTGCGTAGCAGCAGCCATATTAGATGCAAGTGTATTAGGATTAGAAGACACATAAGCAAGCTTCCCTCGGATTCCTCATGTAAGTGTAAGATGTATGAATTTAGTAAGACAAACAGGTTGGTTATTTCGTAATTTGTTATTCGAGGTTCATGAGTATGAGCAAGTTGCTTCGTATGCGAATCCTTGCTCCATCAAGAGCATAAGGTATATATTTTCTCAAGGTGTGGCCCTCAGCACAAGGCACACTACAACATTCTTTCTCTCCCTTGTGGGGGCATATTGAGGAGATTTGCCATCAAAGGCACACCTCTGAGGGATAGAATACATGACTAGACACCAAAACAAAGAGGAAGTAAAAAATGGGAATCAGGGGCAAAGCGTAAAGGCTCCTGCTACCCCGTCCACCTTCACCACCACATCAAGCACTATTAATCTTTCTGCCCTCACGGGAACAGATTGGTGAATTTACCCTCAATCTGTTACTCATCCCCACAAGGGATGAAAAGAACCAGTAAACTCTAAGGATAATAAAAAATGAAAAACAATGACCGGGGTTTGGGGGGGTCATCCCTCAAGGCATGAGGTCAACCCCCATGGGAGTGGAGTAGGTGGGGTTCTCCCCTGTCACCCCCCCACTGGCAAAATGCATCACTACACATCAAGAATAAAAAAAAAAGAACACAAATGAAGAATGGAGTTTGGGGTTAATCCTTCATTAGGGGTTTGTATACTGAAACACTGTCTATAACCAAAAGTCTCCCTGCCCTGTGGAAGCAGTTTCGGAGACTTGCTTTCAGTGTGATCTCTATGCGGGGCATAAATCACCACTGAACACCATGGATAATAACAAGATAATTAAACATATGGGGTGTAGCGTCTGATACCTTAATGCATGGCATCAGGCCATACCCTCACCCTTAAATCACACACAGCCTTTCTAGCACATCTAGGAGCTAATTGAGAGCTAACTCCCAATACACCCTCTCACTGTATAAAACAGACTACACATCAGAGGTCTGTTTCAAATATTTGGTGAGGTCTGTTCCATTCAGGCATTGGGTCATATGCCATGTCCTGAAAATTGAAACTGTCTTTTTTTCCCTCCTGGTGGATTGATAAGAGGTTTCACCCCCTATCTGCCCTCACAGGCATCAGAAGCACAGCACAGGCTGTGTGCTGCATTAGAGAAAGTGCCTTGAAAACAAAAACATCCATTCATGTGGTTCCTTGCATTCCCTGGGCAATTCAGTATCATACTGGCAGTTGCAGATGCTTGTGACGCCTTCTATAATAAGGACCATGACAGCACACTTCTAGTGCTGGTGCAATAACAAGGAGACCTGCCTTAAATGTGTTGGAGTCATGGATCCTAGCAGCTGTGGTGAAATGTTGCCTTTCAGCCTAAAAATTATAACAGACAGTGTTCAGAGGCTAAACAAATGTCAGGAGAGACACAGCCTCTGCGCCAGTGTGCACCCAAGGAAGGGTGCCACTTGGGAGTGGGGCACAGAGTTACTATTGATGCTGCTATGTATCCTTTTCTCCCAGGGGAAGCTATAATTTCAATCCATGGCCTTAGGTTTCACTATTAAAGCTTATCTTTATGTAACTTAAGGTACCAAGGTCAACAAAATCAGGTAAGTACTTTTTAGCATAGCATGTTTGAAGAAACCAGGTTTTTGGTACTTTAAATCTCAATTGAACCACTTTGTTGCAATGTTGACCTAGGAAGGAAATATACGCTGCATACAGTCACTTAACAACAACTTGCATGAGCCTTCCCCAGGACTTAATGTGAGTATGGGGCAAGGTCCAAGGCAACACCGACAGGTCGCCTCTGGAGGAACTGAGTAATCCTTGTGCAGGGGTGTTTTTTCCAGTGTCGGGTGAATTTGATACTTTGATTCATAATTGAAGCACTTTGCTGAAATGTTAACCTAAGGAGGAGAAACATGTATGGCATTCAGGCACTCAATAGTAACTTACTGGACCAATCTTCTAGACTTAATGTGAGTATGTGGCACGGTCCAAGACATAACCAACAGTTCACTTCGGGCAGCACTGGGGCAGCTAGGTGCAAATGAGTCTTACAGGGTCGGGTGCCCTCTTCAACACTATGAACAGATCAGTCCATCAGAAAAGAGGCTGTAGGCTTGTACAGGAGGACCAGTTGGGCAGAACCAGCCAGGGGGCTTAGGCCTTATGATGCTTGGGGATGTTGGGACACCTTCGGTCATCCTCTCCGCAGGCCAGGGTTGACAGGTGCAGAGGTGTCTTTAGGCATTGGGTTTTCATCACCGGGGGCAGTCATGTTACAGGGGGTCTGAAAACTGAGGGTGCAGGCGGCTGCGGGGACCATGCTGGTACTGTTGGCCCACTTCAACTCGGGCAAGGAAGCACGGCTGCAGTGGTGCTTTGTGGCGAAGGTAGTCTCAGTCTTCTTTGGGGTGCCTGCAGGATGCAGGGAAGCAGCTGGTTTCCTAATGCCAAGGCTCCTCTACATACTGTATTTAGGGTCCTTTGAGGGAGTGGGAGTGTAGGGTTTTATACAATGGTATACTAATCCCTGGGGTCAATACGTCCCCTATATGAACACTTCCTGGAAGAAGTGGGCATAAACCTGTCCCAGAGACCCTAAATTGGCCATCACCTAGATGGTCACTTCTCAAAATTTGCATCCACTTCCGGTAGCCCAGTTCAGGGGTGGTACTCACCTGAGGGTGGACATGCCTGTCTTGTCTAGCTAATTGCCCCACCTGTGCAGGTGCCAAAGGGCTATGAACAAAGGGGGTTGGTTTCCTCTCCTGTGAATAAATAAATAAAAATCGTAAATCATACATTCTTATATAGCGCCTTTCACCGTAAGGTCTCAATGAGCTTGCTTTGGGAACCCGTCCTGGCCTTTCCCTGCGGGATTTCCCCTACTGGGCATCCCCAAGGTGAAGACCAGGTATCCCATCGTGGTGGGGCCGTAGTGGAGATTAAGCAAGCTATTGCCCAGAGTTGCAGAGTGTGAACCCACAAATCGAGTAGGCGCCGAGGGGAGAATTATCGAGTCCGTGGACATTTTGAGCTCAAGGCCCTACCGCATCGGGGATTGAACCCTGGTCCCGGGTCTGACCTCTGCATCATGGACTGCCTTCTCTAACCAGTGAGCCACACTTCTCCACTGTGATAGAAGCGAGATGTGCATATCAAAGGCGGTGTTCCTCCATGATGCTCCCCTGGTTTGAAATACTAATCTGCAGGTCAGGGGTATAAAGTACTCTCTGCCTGAGTAGGCTTCACTTATGGTCCATGGGGCCCAAAGGCTCTCACCCTTGTGAGTTAGAAACCGATCTCTGGTGGCAGGCTGTTCAAAACCAGTCAGCCAGTACACCAGCAAAAGGGCCCTCTGGGTGCATTATTACCAAACTGGACACTGGCATCAGTGTGGGCTTATTACTATGAGATGTTTGATACCAAACATCCTTATGTTGAGTGAAGCCATCATGTATCTAGGGAACTCATTTTCACCAGTGACCAGCACATGCTTTAAAATGGCGTCCCTGTTCACTGGTACTAACCGTAATGGAGCTGACCAGCACCGGGGTGTATCTGCTCCTTCATTTATGCTCTTACACGTAGTGTAGTGCACCCTGCCTTAGGGCGGTAAGGCCTGCTGGAGTGGTGACTTACCTATATTGCATGTAGTGTCTGCAAGCAAGGCACACAGGCTATGCAGCTTTTTTCTTCAACACGACACACAGACTGTAGTGGCAGTTTGCATGAGCTTGGTGAGGGATCCAGTAGGATGACATAATCTGTGCTGCAGCCATCAGGGTCCCTCTTTAGTACCTCAGGCCCCAAGAACCAGGGATACAATTTACCAAGGATTTTCAGAGGGTTCTAAATGTATTGGCCATTTTCCGATTAATTGCACATTTTGGGAAAGAGATCTGACACTGGGGACCTGGTTAGCAGGAACCCAAAGCACTTCCAGTTGAAATCACATCATATACCAGTTAGAAAGTGGGGGTTACCGAGTTAAAAAAGGCCTTTTCCTACATAACCCCCTCCCAAATAAAATAGAATGATACTAACCTTACCAAAGAGATTAATTTTCCAAGGTCTGTGTTCCACTATGAATGCAGTTGGGACATGGACCACCTCAACAGTTTGGGGCTTTCTCCTTTCTTTTGCATCAGCCACCTGAGAGGCCTGTGGTCAGTTGAACAAGGAAGTAAGAGCCAAATAAGTATGGACTCAACTTGCTGAGGGACCAAAGCACAGCAAAGGCTTCCCTCTCACTGGCACTCCAATGCTGCTCTTGGGGGAGTAACCTCCTGCTAACAAAAACAACAGGTTGGTCATGGCCATCATTCTTGGTTTGGGACAGGACTTCTCCTATCTAACGTTTGAGGCATCTGTCTGCACAATGAACTGCTTTGAATAATAGGGAATTTTTAGAATGGGTGCTGAGCACATCGCTTCCTTCAGAGTGTCAAAAGCATATTGACAGCACTCAGTCCAATTTAATTGCTTCAGCAGTTTCTTAGGGGTCAATTCCATGAGGAGGCCAGAATGGACCCATATCCTTTCTCAAACCTGCGGTAGTACTCAGTCAATCCACGGAATGCCCTGACTTGAGTCTCGGTGGTTGAAGCTACCCAGTTCACAATTGCCTGGATCTTGGGTTGTAAGAGTTAAACTTGGCCTCCAACTACAAGATGGCCAAAATATACAACTGAGCCCTGCCCTATCTGGCACTTTCTCTCATTGTGCAGAGCCTCAAGGACCTTACTAAGGTAGAGAGGGTGATCCTGCCAAGTGGAGCTATAGGCAGCAATATCATCATCAACATCATCAACTTTATTTTGATCACAAAGTACACAACACATTGTTGGTAAAGTACGAAAATATAAATAGGTGATCTTACATAACATAAATACCCAAAAAATAGTTTAAGATCAAAAAGGTTTAAAACAGATAAAAAATTGAGTGCGTCATAAAATACATTTAGTACACTTAATCCACAGTGCATTCTGGTATCTGGAAAGGCCAAAGACCACTACACTGCATGTGTCGTTCATCAAAATTCTCAGCATCTGAAGGTAGTGGCCCGGGCCGACCAGTTTACAGATTGGGATTATCAATTTTTTCTCGAAGATTTGTAATATGGACAGAAGAATAGCAAATGCACAATGGATTCTGAACTGCATTGCATGCAGGACAGAGATCATCATTCAAAACATCCATTACACCAGTTTATACAAAATAGTTTTGTAGGCAGAGTCATATAGCGGAACTGAATGAATAATTTATGTGCCAGAGGGGGGACAATTGCATCTATGGTGTCCTCAAAATGGGAAACGTATTTAAAGTTGAAAAATTCTGAAGTTAAGCATCCCTCAATTTTTGCGAGGGCTTGTTGTGATATAACAACCCAAAACTTTTATTTCAGCCTCACTCTTGGTATGAAGACCAGACTTTCCAGGTTTGACCAGAACCCCTCCATATCACTGTATCAAAATCCTCCAACCCAGCAAGGTCTCTGTACACCAACCTTTAGAAGGTGGCTGGGGCATTTTTTAGTTCACTGACAATGCCCATCTGGGGTTGAGAAGCAGATTTCTCTTTTCTCTTTTTTTTTCAAGGGGTCAGACCATCTCCCAATACCCTGATGTCAAATCAAAAGAACTGAGAAATGTGGCTGCCCCTAACATGTGAATCAATTCCTCAGCCCTAGGAACAGGGCGTGCATCTGTTTTTGTTACTGCTTTGAGGCCCCTATAGTCCACCCAAAACCTCAGCTTTATTTTACCACCATTGGAATGAGGTTTAGGGACCAAGACCACTGGGCTGTCCCAGGGGCTCTCAGAGGGTTCAGTGACTGCCAATTCCAACATCGTGCTTACTTTAGCTTTGGTTCTTTCTTTGACATGACCAGATTGCCTGTTGATTTTATTTGTTAAAGGTAGGTTGTCCCCAGTATCCATGTCATGCGTACACCAGTGGTTTGACCAGGGGTCAAAGAGAAGAGCACAGCATACTGTTGCAGTCAGCCTGCTGTTGGGCAGAGAGGGTGTCTGAGAAGACAACTCATTTTACTGACCCATCCTTACAGTTGTGAGAGAGGAGGTGAGGGATAGGTTTGCTTTCTTCTTCCTGATGCTCATTAGTGATCATCAGCATGGCCACATCAGCCCTGCAAAGATAGGGTTTAATGCAGTTCACATGCATGATCCTTTTAGGGATCCTGCAAGTGCCAAGGCCCACCGGAGAGGTGGCATCCCCTTTTCATTCTAGGCTAGGGTAGGGATGCCTCTATTCATCCATGAGGGTCCTAGGAACCACATGCTCCAAACACTTCACCTTGTGCCCTGGTTAGAACTCCACCAGTGCAGCCTTTTGGTCATACCAAAGCTACCGAAGCTCTTGGCTGGCCTCAAGGTTTTTAGATGTGTTTTCCATGAACTAAGCCATCCTTGAATGTAGGCCGAGCACAAAATCCACTATGTCTTGCTTAGGCTCTTTGAGAGTTCTCTCCCAGCTTTCCTTTACTGGACACAATGGTCACCTTACATGGTGACCAAACAGAAGTTCAAAGGGGGAAAACCCTACTTCCTTCTGTGGTACTTCTCTGCAGGCAAAAAGCAGGTATGACAGTATGATATCCCATCTCATCTTTCGGGGAATCCCATGACCATGCCTTTCATGATTTTATTGAATCTCTCAACTAAAGCATTTGTTTGTGGATGACTTGGGGTGGTAAACTTGTAGGTCACTTCACATTCAGCCCACAAGTGATTCAGTTAGTCAGACATGATGTTTGTACCTCTGTCCAACACCATCTCCTTAGGGAAACCCACTCTGGTAAAGACATGAATGAGAGCCTTAGCCACTGCAAGAGCAGTAATAGTTCTAAGGGATATTGATTTAAGGTACCTGGTGACTACCCAACTCCAAGCTTTGGCCTGACTAAGATACCCAGCTAAGGGGATGTTATGAGCCAAACTGAATAAGAACTCTCTACACACCTGTGGCACTACCACTCTCCTAGTGGCAGCAGGTTGTGGGTTTGTGGCCTCAGCGTAAAGGAGTCCCTGCTCCCAATATGATCTGTGAAAGCCACTGACATCACCTGTTTCCTGATCAGCAGCTTGCTGTCTCAGGCTTTCAAGAGTGAGATAGGTCCTCTGTCCCTGGCAGAAATCATCCCTACACGGTCCCACGTCCTGAGAGCTCTGCCATGATGAAAGGCCCATGTTCCTGAGGCTCAGTTCCCTCTGGGGCCGAAAGGTCTTCTACCTAAGGAAATGGACCTGAGCTTGCATTTGTTCAGATGTAACCGTGGGCAGTGACCTTGCCCTGCCGGTGGAGTTCACTGAGTTTTTGGCACTGTACACTCTGCTTATAATGCGAAGTTCCGTAAAAAAACTCCACTGAACTGCGGGCGGATCGGAGTTTACCGGCACCACTGCTCACTCAGTTGTTCACACTAAAAAAAAATGCTTTTTAAAAAGTTTAAATACCACTGGGCCATATGCCCATACATTTCATTATGTGAAGAGGAGGAGCATTCAGGCCTCTTTCTACAGGTACCACTACAAAATGATCAAACCAATTTAAGAAGGAGCTTTCTAGTAATCATATACGAATATAATGACGTGAATTCACAATAGCACTTGTTCACAAAAAACGTCGTCTGAATTTGTTCAATGATGTCTTTATTCTTTCAACTCCATAGTTTTCATAAAATTACAGTACAAACTCTACAGCCAATGCGTTTCGTCCCTTAATGGGACGTCCTCAGGGCTTCGATCAATGTATTACAGCCAATATGTGACTTGATCAAGAATTCTATCTCTTCACAGGTATTCTGAAGGCGACTCAAAATCTGATTTGTAAAGAAAATCTGTGTTTCCCCAAAAATATTCTTCTTATCAATCATTTTCTTGAAAATGCTCGATCCAGCCTCAAGATCACTTGGAAGGAGATCAAGGCGACGGGCATAGAATCTAGAGTGGTGATATTTGGACAAGAACATTGCAAATCAGAAGGATAGAAGGGAGAGTAATAAAGAAGAAAATGTGCAGCGAGCCTAATAACAAGGAGTATTATTCTCATGCTGGCGAGTATTAGTGGATCGGTATTGATGTTTCTGGACAACGAATAAGGACGATAACAGGAGATTATATTCACTGGGCATTCAGGAATTAACAAGTGATCTTGAGGCTGGATCGAGCATTTTCAAGAAAAAGATTGATAAGAAGAATATTTTTGGGGAAACACACTCTGTGATTCACAGAACTGCGTAGAATTTTGCAGAGTTTTCCAGTAACTCCCCGGAATTCCACGTAGTGAAACTCTGCAAACTCCACCCAGGCCTATTCAGAAACTGGTTTCCCAGACCTCTTGTCTTTTCTCTTGGCAGGTAGCACCATTATTACGGACTCTAACTCCTCTGAGATACTGTCATCGGGCTGTTCTCATGCAGCCTATCCCGATAAGCAACCAACCTTGCGACATTGCCAAAAACCTTATCAGGCGCCATATCCGCAATGTATACGTGATGTTTAATATCATATATAATCTGCAGTGATGCATCATTGAAACACTGCTCCCAAAGTAGGCAACATGTGCTTAAGGGCATGCTGCTGTACAAAAGGCTCAAAAGGCTCAAAATGTTTCATCACACTCCACACATCCTCCACACCATAAATGGGATTTTGGGCCCACTGCGCTACCAGATTACCCACTACCTGTTTCTTTGCCTCTCCCACATCAGATCGCACCGACGTTCACCCCAGGCATTCCTTACATTTTGTCCAGTCTCTATCCTCAAGGCCGTGTACTGGTGTCCCAACACTCTGTGATGTCAGGGAATGGAGGAGCACAGTGGGAGTGATAACAGAGGTAGTGGGCATTAACGTTGCTGGTGGCTGGGTCTGGTGTGTAAGAGCTGGCGAAAGGGATGCCGAAGCAGTAGGTGTTGCAGGAGTACTATCAGTCATAGTTGCCACACACGGCGAGGCCAGAGAAAGGATCAGAGGTGCAGTGGCCAAGGCAGCCTGATAAACAGCAACAGAAGCAGAAACAGCAGAGATAGAAGGTCTGGGCAGCTGGACCTGTATGGGAAGAGCAGGATATATCCTCTCCGGGGCATGCAGAGGTGGGGGTCGAGTATCTCATAATTATTCCATGAGCGTGCCATTTTCGTCTTGAGCCACACAACGTTTATCAATCTGTAACCCTAATCTCCTATCTTAATGTTCAATCCCTATTTCTGGCTTCCCTCTAATATGAGCTAAAGCTTTTGAGTCAATGTTTGTATTCTCTCCTTTCAGGCCTCTTTCTCTGCTTTCATTTGTCTCTGTTTAGCCTCTTTTTGCCAGATTCTGAGGGAATCAAACATAGACTGCCTACTTCTCCTCGCAAACAACTTCTCCTGTAAAAACCCAATGTTCTGGTCATCAAAAGTGCCCGTCAACAGCCACTGTAACTTGGCATTGTCCCTCATAAATTTTTGCCATAACGTACTAAACATAATAGGGTTAAGGCCATACTTCACAAACATATCAACATTCGGAGTGCCTTCTGGAGGTGCTGGCTGACTTTCTTCCAACGACAACAAGTAACCAAAAACCGGTTGAACCCAGGCATTTTCAAAAGTAATCCAAATTCGTTATGTTGCCTGGCAAAGTGTTCACAAACACTTTGCATCCAAATCGGTCCTCAGACCGTACCAAATGCAAACCAAAATCAGTCCTCACACTGTACCAAAGACAAACAAAAATGGTACCATATCCACAAAGAACCAGAACAAACTCACCTTATGCACACAGGTAAAACAAATGTATTCTCCACTGCTGACTCTTGGGACCAAACGGCCAGATCCAAGGATTTCGCCATTCAGGACCCTAGTCAAGATGATTGCTGGGCGAGGCATCAACCGGCCAGACAGACGGGGCAGCTGTAAGTTCAGGAACTTTCTCGTGCCGGGATCCCTGGCCCGACCCAACGATGGCCCCGGCCTCCTCACCCATCCACATGCAAGGATGGGTGAACCGATCAGATCCCTGTTCGGGTGGAAACTGAAGGAAGTGACCCGATTAGGGCCACCCGGTTCACTCGCGACCACCTCTCAGCCTTCCATACAAATGAAGAGTCAGTCAGACGGTACAGAATACAAACCAAGCATATTTATTCAGATACACTGGAGCGGAGTCCAGTTGGGCCAGCCTCCGAGGATTGCTGCAGACGGACTGACTCCAGCAAACATAGAGGTAAATTATGTACATTTCTGAACCAAGGAAGACCCACCCATGTTGGAATTTTACTAGCAGATGAAACTGAAACAAAGAAGTACAGTACAATGAGTTTCAACTCTGAGGCCAGGGACAAAATATCTCTATGCCAAGGTTGTTCTGTCTGTGCGTACCGCTAAACAAGTGGGAGGAAGCCTCTATCTAAAGGAAAGGTATGTGTTAATAAGAGCAGGGTATTCATTAGCAGAGGTAGCCTAACCTTGGCGAAATGGAACTTTTCCATAGCCTGCCTCTCGGGGAGGGAATACGCAGTTAACAACATGATTCAAAATGGAGGCTAAACATAAAATGGTGCTGCAAATGCTAACTTATTTATGAGAACATTTGGACAAATGAAATAGGAAAAACATATTCATTTCATCAGATGTCAGAGATTTATGGGTATGGCAGACTACCTTTTCTCTCATTTGCAGGTAGTCCAGAATGCAGCTGCCAAGCTTGTGTGTAACAAAAACAAAAACAGCTCACCATCAGAATGTCTGAGGGAGTTCCATTGCCTGCCTGTGAACCAAAGAGCCAAATTCAAGCTCAAGGGTTATGCACACACAGCACTACATAAACGTGGTCCCAGAATCCTACAAGACAAAATTGAATTTTATGCCCCCACACCAAATCAGAGGTCCTGCTACAACACGCTGGCAAACACTAGATGCATTAGGAAAGCTGGAGCAGGGGGCCTCATCTGGTGGCAGCTCACTGGAATGTTTTTAAACAAATAGAATCCACTCTTGCAAAGGCGGGTGTATTCTCCAGTGGTGGGGAACACCCTAGTTGTTTTGATACCCCTCATACACCAACAGGCCCCTTGGTGTCATGCTTCATCATCGGGGTCCTCGCACCCCTCTCCGGGATGCGGCATGCTGCAACCTACGACTACGCAGGAGCACTTACAAAGACGATGTGTGGTGTGAGTGAGGATTTTCTATGTGAGTGCGTGGTGAGGTTTTATTTGTAAGTGAGTGACGCTAAAAAGTACCTGGCTCGTGGGTTAACAAAAATCTTTATTGGGCCCCCGAGCTGGTGCTATTAAAATTAAGTGTAGGAAGTATAGTATGCAAAACAATGTGCATCACCACCTTTTTGTGTGTGTCAACATGTTTCGGTTTAAAAAAAACCTTCTTCAGGACTGGGGCACCGAAATCCCCACCTTACTCACGTTTTTCTACTTTTTGACAATTTTTAAATACAAAAAGTGAAATATATAGTGCAGGTAAATCAATGTACCTAACAAAACGCCGCTTGATAGCTGACTGTTTTGAAGGGGTTCAGTTGTCTCATAAGCTAAAGTCCAAACGTAGGGGTCCCTTGTGCTAGTCTGCTACGAGTTCTGCAAGGTAATACCTCCTGAGTGACCCTTCCGCGGCTCCGCTGAAGAGTCTGTTTTTTTAAACCGAAACATGTTGACACACACAAAAAGGAGGTGATGCACATTGTTTTGCATACTATATTTCCTACACTTAATTTTAATAGCACCAGCTCGGGGCCCAATAAAGATTTTTGCTAACCCAAGAGCCAGGTACTTTTTAGCGTCACTCACTTACAAATAAAACCTCACCACGCACTCACATAGAAAATCCTCACTCACACCACACATAGCCTTTGTAAGTGCTCCCGTGTAGTTGTAGGTTGCAGCACGCCGCATCCCGGAGAGGGGTGCGAGGACCCAGATGATGAAGCATGACACCAAGGGGCCTGTTGGTGTGTGAGTGGTATCAAAACAACTAGGGTGTTCCCCACCACTAGAGAATACACCCGCCTTTGCAAGAGTGGATTCTCTTTGTTTAAAAACATTAGCCAAGGGAGAACAAATCCATTTTTGACCTAATTTCTCTCTCTCCCCCCATTTGAAATTGATTGCTCATTGGAATTAACTTCATTTAGACCTTCATCTTACTGATGACTTCATGTCATTCAGAAAGAAGCTGAAAATACATCTGTTCCCCAAGTTGAAATTGTTGACATTTCGCAGCCTATTGCTTAGGCTCACTTTTTCGCAGATGTCCCCAGTATCACACCACCCTCACTTCTGGTCATAGCTTTTCTAGTGCCATGATATCTTCTCAGATGAACGTTGCAGTTAACAAATACAAATGTCCCAGAATTGCTGGTGGTGGAAAGAAGGCAGTCTTGGCAGTCCTCCCGCTCCATGTGCAATGAAAAGCGGTATTTTCCTCCTGCTGCGTGGGATGTACTCGGGCAAAGCCCGGGCAAAGGGCTGGCCCGTCCGCAACAGGAGCCAGAGGAGCCTGTGATGGGCTACCTCTCTTGGTCCTTGAACTTGGGTCATGTGTTAGTAACCTGGTACATGAACACACTGGTTTCCTCAGCTGAGGTGGATTCGAAGGAGATTCGAGGGAGCAACTACAGTAAAGGGCCTTTTGGAGCATTACCCCCACCCTCCAGCATGAGCAGGAAGGAGGAAGAGGAAGATGTACTTCCTCCTCAGTTTTTTTTCGGGTTTACTGGTGTAGCACAGATTTAGCCCAGTTTGTTTAGTTCATTACCTGTTGTAAACTCTTGCCCAAGAGTTATGAGGAAACTTAAAGGTATGATGGAAGCACCCCCAGAGCTGTTTGCAACCATGATGGACTCCTTTTTACTAAGGACAGCAGGATTTTAGACACAAAGATTGAGTTGGTGGTCCCTCGGCTCTCCCGCTCCTCTGTAAATCCCTCCCTGTCTAGCCCACCAAGGGTCATTGTATCCAAGTCATCCCAGCCAGAGTTAGAGCCTTCTACTTCACCAGCCAGATCTACCAGACTGGGGGAGGGCAGTGGACTCAGCTCTAATGATGTACTGGTCATTAACACCCAGCAGGAGTCACCTTGCCCCACTGTACGGAGCGAGGGTACTATTTTGTCCCGGACCTCGGATCGTTCCATTCAGCCAGGGAACACCAGAGCGGGGACTGGACCGAGAGTTAAAAGGAAAGTTCCTTAGACCGGGAGCAAAGCAAAACATCGAAGGGCGGAGGGAATAGCGCAATATACCAACAAATTGCAAACCCTGACCAAGAATGACATGGTGGCCGTGATGGAAGGCTGGCTGGGGTGTTTGTTGACAAGTATGGATCTTAAACTAGACCCTCCCAGGCAGTGCTTAGCTACAATAGAGTTGGAGCACTTGAGGCTCAGCCATTATAGCCTTGTGGGGGACAACGACCAGGGGGGTCATCAGCTGGCTCTCGGACAGAGGGTATTAGAGAGCGTGAACAAAGATTAAATGGGCAGGTGCAGTAATCTTTGTTAAATCATGTGCAAGGTAGTGGAAATCACTCCTTCCGGTCCCTGGTGGATCTAGGCCCATTGGCCGTAGGCCCACTGGATGGAAAGGGACATTTTAAAAACCCTGAGCCATAAAGTCTTTTTGGGGCCAGCTACACTTTTATTGGGACAGACATCAAGAGGAGGGGGGACTCATACAGAGGCTCGGGCAGCTGTAGGTAGTGGTTCTTGGGAATGTTCAGGTGCTCCAATTCCAATTGAAGAATAAAGTCCAGCACTGGCTGAACCGTCACACAGTCCTGGGTTTCAGTATGGAGAGATTTATCAACATGGTGCGGAGACTATCCTAGGATGGACGGTTTACAAAATACCTTGAAGGAGAGTATGGTATTGTCAATTTTAACAGACCTTACTTGGTAGAGATAATCCGTTTGCAGCTAATCAGAGGAAACCTTGTGGTCCCATCTTGTCCATTGTGGCCCCCCAACTGGGGAATTTCTTCAGACCCTTGAGCAGCGGGACGATGCTTAGTGAGGAAAACTCGTGGAGGTTTCCAGCTCATCCTGTTCACTCTCAGCCTGGCTAGCAGATAGTAACTCATGATACATCCCTCTTTAACAGAACTTCCCCCTCTGGAAATGTTAGACACCTGCAACTAACTCACTGTGATGGATTCAGCAGAGCCTCCACCCTCTTGTTCCCAGGAGTCACCAGGTCTCTCAATTGGTCCATGGGATGGCAAGGCTAGCAAATTCATATCATGGAACATAGCCGGGTTAGCAAGCAAGTTTGCTGATCCTGGCTGGAGCTTATTTGTAAAAGGATACGAGGTGATATGTGTGATGTTGCTCATTTATTATATCCTGTACCTTTAATGTACTAAGAATCTCTCATGCGGAGATTCTGGAACTATGATGCTTTCTGTTCTGCTTGTCAGTTGAAGTCTTATCTCCTGTGGCTGAGGTTTAATAAATACCTCCTGACTTCAATCCTACTTCTCCTGAGCTCTTATTTATTCAGAAAACACCACATTTTCATGGCGACGATCGGGTGAACCCATTCATCACCTCAACACAGCGAGAAAAAGAAGAATGACTCGTCTTCTCCTCCAGCGGCAGTAAATCATTTGAAGAAAGGAAGCGGAGCCTTCCCTGCGGCTGTTTAAAGAAAAGCGGTGAGGAGTAAGGCGGGAGGTTTATTAAGGAGGATAATTAAATAATTAAAAGATAAACAATGTGCGTTCACATTTGAATAAGGAAATCAACGAGCATCACTCGCGCTTGAGTTATTTTCTCGCGCTATTGCTCGCGCTTGAGTTATTTTCTCGCGCTGAGTTGCTCGTGCTAAGTTGATGACACAGCGCCATCTGACGTCTGATTTTCATAACGCAACGCGCTGTCATCCAAAAGAACGTTTCTTTTCCTCGCGCTAGTCTATTTCATTCCTGACGTCTCTTATTTATTTAACACAGCGCGCAGAACGTTTCAGCACGCAGAACGTTTCTTCATTGACAATTAAAACTACACGCACAAGGAAAGGAAAAAGAATGTTGATGACTCAATTTTAAGAAGACGTTCTTTTGGCACCAAGCATTATTAGAAGATTCCACAATCTGTTCTTTTTTAACAATCAATTTTTCTAAGAGCAAAAGAACACGGCAAGAGAAAGCTGGATTCTAAAAAGAGACTCTTCTCAATATGAACATTCTATTTTAGCTTCATATAAAAAAAAAAGAAGACTCTTTTAAAAAAAAAAAAAAAAAGGAAAATAATAAAGACTTTAACATATTTACAGCTTAAAAAAAAAAAAAAAAGGGGAAATTAACATGCAAAATGTAACCCAACCCGCATTTTTTTTGAATACTCCAGGAGAACCCAATATAAAATGGAAAAAATGGAAGAAGATTTTTGCCAACTATGCAAGAGTTTGTGGAACTAACCTGAGTGCAGAAAGAAAGCTATCTCTCCTCTTACATTGTTTAGGAGGAGAAGGACAAGACGTTTTAGAGCATCTCCCTGACCTTTCTGCTGGAGAGCAAGGTAATTTAAATGAATACGAAATTGCTATTACACAACTAGATAAACACTATCTTCCAAGAATCAGTACCATTATGGAACGTTATCACTTCGGCTTAAGAGAACAAAAGAGAGATGAAACTGTAGAAGACTAAGTTTCTTCATTAAGAAAGTTGGCGTCCTCTTGCAATTTTGGTTTAACACTTGATGAAAGAATTAGAGATCAGTTTGTACTCAGGTGTGCTCATGATGAAATAAGAAAGGAACTCTGGCTAAAGGATGAACCACCACTTGAAGAAGTTTTAGCTATAGCCAAACAGGTGGAACATATGACAAAGTGTGTTGGAGAACTAAAAAAAGAAAAGGATAAAACATCCATTGTTGAAAAGAAAGATGAAACAAAGGTTGAAGAAGTTATATGTCAAGTCAAGAAACATGAAAAGGATGAAACCCTATCTGGCTCAGGAAGGGATAATTTTCCAACAAATGTTATGTCTCAAAATAATCTTCTAGGGCAAAGTAGTAAGCTTGCGTGTTTTAGATGTGGTCAAGTAGGCCATCTAGCTAATTCTCCAATTTGTCCTGCATTAAGAATCATATGTAATGTGTGTGGCAAGAAGGGACATTATGGTAAGTGTTGCAGAACAAAAGTATTCAGACCTGAAATGTCTAGAAAACGTTGGAATCAGTCTCAACCACAAGTCAGAACTGTTACGTTTGAGATAAAATGTGAAGAAGGAGATCATCCAATTCATCCTGTAAAAGTAGGAAATGTAATGATTAATTTTAAATTTGACTCATGTTCTCGAATCACTTTAATTGATGAAGAACTATTCAATACTTATTTTGCTGGTAAAGTTAGATTGATGAAATGTGATGTTAAGCCTCTTGGGTATTCAGATAACCCAATTAAAATGGTTGGTTGTTTCATGGCTGAGATTGAACTTGGGAGTAGAATAATTGTAGGCAAAATATATGTCGCAAAGAAGGGTGATATCTTGTTAGGTTGGGTACATCAAGGTCAACTTGGAGTAACCTTAGACCCCAATGCTGATCCCCAGGTACAAATTCATCAGGTAGACATACTTGAGAACAATGAGTCAGATAAGGTATTGGGAGAGAATTTAGCTAGTAAGTTTCCCAAAGTATTCAGGGAAGAGTTAGGTTGCTTGAAAGGTTATAAACACCGTATTAGATTAAGAGAGAATGCAGTACCTGTTATAGCAAAGGTGAGGAGAATACCATTGATGGAACAGGACAAAGTAAAAGAAGAAATAGACAAATTGTTAAAGAATGATGTCATTCAACAAGTGGAGGCTACTGAGTGGTTGGCTCCTGTTGTCATAGTTAAGAAACCAACTGGAGAAATTAGGCTCTGTGTTGATTTGAGAGCGTTAAATAAGGAAGTAGTTGTGGACAGGTTTCCCCTTCCGAATATTGATGAAATGGTAAGCACACTAGAAGGTGCCAGATATTTCACCACACTAGACCTTGCCTCAGCCTATCATCAGGTTGTATTAGACGATCATTCCCAAGATTTAACTGCCTTTATCACCCCCATGGGAACTTACAGGTATAAAAGGATGCCGTTTGGCCTTGTGTCTGCGGCTTCCGTCTTTCAAAGAATTATGGCAAGGATTTTAAGAGGGTTATCTGGTGTAAGATGCTACCAAGACGATTTACTTATTTATGGAAATAGTTCTAAAGAACATTTTAGTCGTGTGTGTACTGTTCTCAAACGTTTAGAGGATGCAGGTATGACACTAAAGAAAAGTAAATGCAAGTTTGGTGTGAAAGAAGTAAATTATTTAGGACATAAAATAACTGACAAAGGCATTTTTCCGAAAAAGGAATTGGTTGACACTATTAACAAAATAAAAGATCCAGAGAATAAGGAGGAATTAGTTTCCTTCCTTGGTATGGTAGGGTTCTATGGAAAGTTTATTCCCAATTTTGCAGACAAAACACAGTCTATGAGGAGGTTGACATCTAGGAATGTAGAGTACGTGTGGTCTGATGAATGTAAAACTGAATTTATTGGAATTAAATCTGAATTGAATAAGGCTCCTTCCCTGCAGGCATTTGTGCCGGGGTTGCCTACAATTTTATTCACTGATGCTAGTGAAAAAGGCCTTGGTGCTGTCCTAATACAAAAAAGAGATGGAAAGGACAATTTAATTTGTTGTTCTTCAAGATGCCTAAGGGGTTCAGAATTAAACTATTCTGTAATAGAGAAAGAGTCTCTTGCCATCTATTGGGCTCTGAGAAAATTAAAAAATCTAATTTGGGGAACAAAGATTCTGATTTTCTCTGATCATAAACCGTTAAAAGAAGTTTTTGATAAGAAAGGTTTGGATGCGATTTCATCAAGAATTAGGAAATGGATTGTTTTGCTACAAGAGTTTGATTTCTCTGTTGAATATATTCCGGGTGTATCAAACAAATCTGCCGATTGTCTCTCGAGAATGGTTGGAAAAGAGAACTTTGAAGATGATGATCTTTTAGGTTGTTCTGATGACTCAATAAATGTATGTGAGATTACCGAAGGTGCGATTGAAGAAAAGGAGTGGAGAGATGAGCTTGAAAAGGATGAAGAGGTAAAAAGGGTAATGCTTTCCTTGAGCAATAATTGTCGTTTAGAGAAACCTTGGACTTTGGTTTCTGATGAACTTTCTATTCATTCTGGGTTTCTAACTCGGGGTAAAAAAATGGTTCCCCCACTTGGTATCAGAAAGAAACTTTTATCTCATGCCCACTCTGGTCATCTTGGTATCGTGAAGACCAAAGAAATTTTACGCATGCAATTCTGGTGGCCAGGGATGGATCTGGAGATAGAAAGGTTAGTGAGAGATTGCCCAGAATGCTCTGCCAGTGATAACATTCTTAAGACTAGGCAAATGCCCATGGTAAAGAGAGCCCTTCCAAAACATCCTTGGGATGAATTAGCCATAGATATAGTTGGTCCTTTATCAGGTGTGAGTGATACACCTTATCTTATTGTTCTTCTGGATCTGTATTCCAGGTGGATTGAGGTGAGTGCAGTAAGGGAAATTACTTCTGAAGAAGTAATAAAATTTCTAGATACCATCTTTAAAAAAGAAAGTTTTCCAAATAGTCTTCTTTCAGATAATGGACCACAATTCTGTTCAAGGATTTTTGAAGAGTTTTTGGAAAAATCTGGAATCGTTCATAAAAAATGTTCATTGTATCACCCAGAAACTAACGGTGCAGTAGAGAGGGTTAATAAGACCTTGAAGGAAGCCATACAATTAGCTAGGTCATCTGGCTTAAATTGGAAATCTGTCCTTCAAGAAAGAATAAATGCTTATCGTTATGCTCCCCACTCGACCACAGGTAGATCCCCCTTTGTGTTGTTTAAAGGAAGGGCTCCCAACACCTACTTATGTCCTGGTTGGATGGATCTTAATAAAGGTCTGATTGATAATGGAATTGGTGAGTGGCGAAAGAAGGAAGAAAAGAAGCAAGATGAGAGGAAGTTTTATTTTGATAAGAGAAATTGTGTGAATGCTCGGAAAATTCTAGTTGGTGATCTTGTTCGTATCAAAGCTCCTGTTGGTTGTAGAACCTGGTCCAAATTCTCTGATGTGAAAGCAGTAGTGAAAATATTCAAGAATGCCATTAAAACAGAAGACGGTAGAATTTGGAATAAAAGCAGAGTTGTTGTGGTTAAGTCAAGAATACCTGTATCACATGAAAGACAAGGGTTGTCTCATTCGTTTTCTAATTGTGATAACGACTTGAAATTGTCCACGTTCCCTTCTAGATGTCAAAGGGTACGTAGACCCCCCTCTTATCTAAGAGATTATGCATTATAACTTAATCGCTGTTCTTTCACTTGTAATCTTGTGCTCATATTGTTCTTTGTTCTTATTTTTCTGTTGGGGGGAAGATGTGTGATGTTGCTCATTTATTATATCCTGTACCTTTAATGTACTAAGAATCTCTCATGCGGAGATTCTGGAACTATGATGCTTTCTGTTCTGCTTGTCAGTTGAAGTCTTATCTCCTGTGGCTGAGGTTTAATAAATACCTCCTGACTTCAATCCTACTTCTCCTGAGCTCTTATTTATTCAGAAAACACCACGCTATGCTTTCAGGAGACATAGTTCAACATGAATAGCTTATTTTTAGAGGGATATAAGACCTATTATGTGCCTGCCACTCCATTTAGGGAGGGAAGATCTATGGGTGGGTTGGTAATTTATGTCTCCTTAGCAGTTCGCTGTCGTTTAATGGTGCTGCCAACCTATAATACCTGTGTGCAGGCTTTGTCATTTTCCCATGGGTCATATAACTTTTTACTATTGATTTTTTATAATTCTACCTTTGTTTCTCCAGATGTTTGTAATATTTCTATGATGGGTTTCTTCCTAAGAAAATTGGTTCTTAACGCCCCTCACTATGGTAGCCTAATGATCGCAGGGGATTTTAATCTTCATTTATGTGGAGACTTGACTGTTCCAAATTTTAATGACATGGGTTGCCCTTGCTTGTAGGGCATGCATGTAGAACATACTATAAACAACAAAGAAACCTAGGGGTCTAGAAAAGAGGATAAACAACATTTCCTCAGGCTGTCATCAATAGTATTTAATACAATAATGACTAACAGCTAGTTTCAACGAGTAGGACAATGATATCAAACACAATGTCTGCGGTGATTCGTGAGTAGAACCCAAGAGGTATTCGTAGGATTCCCATCAAAATCTTGTGATGATCAATGTTATCATATGATCATCCAACCAAGGCAATAAAGTCTCTTGATCATTGAGACCAAATTCATGCCTTGTACCACAGTCGGGTCACTGCCCACAAACCCTTTTTGATCAAGTGATATCAAACTGATGGGTTTAAGTGCAGTGCAAAAAAATCATAAATGTGGTGAGTTTAAAAAAAGGATAGAGGATAAGAAAAGTAATTTTATTAGGGATCTGGCCTCTTCCTAGTTAAAAACAAGAACAGTGCAAGAAAGCAGTGTTAAACAAATAACTGCATAGGGGCCAACATGTTTCCGCCTAAATAGGGAAGGCGCAAGGCTTTCTTCAGGGCCTCTGTTCTGAATGTTGCTACTGCAAAGTGATTATGTCACACAAAAACTAAGATGACAGAAAAAATAGTAAAGTGAAGAATCAAAAAGGATACGATAATTCAGTTGCATATCCTCCGTGTCAGTAGATGATTAAATGCATCTGGAACAACAAAACATAAAGCAAACATAGTATTCAAAATAAAACATGTTCCACTCTTTCTCCTCCTTGTGAGATGGATAAAAATTAATAACACTCACCCAGCACGACCGGGGATTTTACCTCACCTCACCTGGACACATACTCAGGAATAAGGAGGCCACGCTCTAGAAAAGTAAGGATCCTGGTGCATGATGCAAATGGGTGCATAGTATTCTTGAATACTATGTTTGCTTTATGTTTTGTTGTTCCAGATGCATTTAATCATCTACTGACACTGAGGATATGCAACTGAATTATCGTATCCTTTTTTATTCTTCACTTTACTATTTTTTCTGTCATCTTAGTTTTTGTGTGACATAATCACTTTGCAGTAGCAACGTTCAGAACAGAGGCCCTGAAGAAAGCCTTGGGTCTTACCCATTTAGGCTGAAACATGTTGGCCTCTATGCAGTTATTTGTTTAACACTGCTTTCTTGCACTGTTCTTGTTTTTAACTAGGAAGAGGCCATATCCCTAATAAAATTACTTTTCTTGTCCCCTATCCTTTTTTAAAACTCACCACCTTTATGATTTTTGTCCACTGCACTTTAACCCATCAGTTTGATATCACTTGGTCAAAAAGTGTTTGTGGGCAGTGACCCGACTGTGGTACAAGGCATGAATTTGGGGCCCGATGGAGGTCGACATTTACCGGCCGGTAACGGCCGATTTGGCCATTACCGACCGGTAAATGGCTTTTCTGGATGTAGGGGGCCTATTTTACAGATTCAGTAAATTTACCGAATCAGTAAAATACCAAATCGGTATATTTACCGATTCGGTAAATCTACATGTAGGTGGGACTCTTCTGAGTCCCAAAGGCCCTTTAGAATCGGTATTTTACCACCCAATCCTATTGGGTGGTAAAATACTGAATACAGGTGTGCATGCACATCTGTGCATGCACACCTGTGCAATGTGACACACAGACATGCCCTTAGGGCATGTCTGTGTGCCACATGGCACACAAGTCCGGAATTGGGGTGCTAGAGGGTGTCAAAGTGACATCCCCTGCACGCTTGCAACAATCGGAATTTACCGAATCGGTAAATACCGATTCGGTATTCCACATTGATTCCTATGGGGTTCAAGGCCCATAGGAATCAATGGGGGATACCGATTCGGTATTTACAGAATCGGTAAATACCGAATCTTACCGATTCGGTATTTACCGATTCAGAATTACCTACATTTACCCCCCTCTAATTTACCACTTCTTAAATACCGAATCGGTATGATTCGGTATTTTAGAAGTGGTAAATTAGAATTACCTACATCGGGCCCTTGGTCTCAATGATCAAGGGACTTTATTGCCTTGGTTGGATGACCAAATGATAACATTGATCATCACACGATTTTGATGGGAATCCTACGAATACCTCTTGGGTTCTACTCACAAATCACCACAGACATTGTGTTTGGAATTATTGACCTACTCGTTGAAACTAGCTGTTAGTCATTAATGTATTAAATACTATTGATGACAGCCTGAGGAAATTTTGTTTATCCTCTTTTCTAGACCCCTAGGTTTCTTTGTTGTTTATATACTGTTCAAGGGGGTGCTAACCTAGGCTAGGTCTTTAACTTCCCTCAGACCCTTTCTCCATCGGTATGTTTTGTTTATAGAACATACTAAGCAGGGAGACATCCTTAATTCCCTAGTTGATGAGTTTGATTTACCCCTGGCCGTGTCCTGGTTGGACCGAGGCATGAAACCAATTAGTCCCGCCTTTACAGGGAGGGGAAGTGCATTGTTTATAGATTTAATTTTTGTTTCAACCACTCTTTACTCACTTTTGTTGGACTTCTCCATAGAAGATAGTTTTTCTTCAGTGACCACAACTCTTTATGCATCACAATCAGTTGGCCTCCACTAGGGAAATCTAGGAAGACAGCAGCCAGGAAGATATTGAAGGCCACAGACCGGGGTAGAAGTTTAAGGTGGGCACAGATAACTCCAGATTTCTTCTAGGAGTCCCTTCTAGCTAGGTACCACAGGGAGATAGATACTTGTGCAACGCGGCAGATAGTGTGAGGGTTTGTCCTGGAGGCATTCTTGGTCATCTCTTGCACTATTGGTGACCTATTAAATGCCCTGTCCTTGTACCCGACGGACCAGGCCCAAAGTTGGTTTGCTCATGATTGCTATCAAGCGGCTGGGAAACTGAGGGAAGCATTAGGCACTAAACCAAAGGATCCAGTTTTGGTAAAAGCCTGTAGAAGGCTATATACTGCCGAATTAGTAAGGAGCAAGGCTGGGTTGAGGGAGGAGGCAAGTAGTAAGTTCTCCGAGGCTAGCACCTTGAAGAACAGTGCCAGGTTTTGGAGCATTGTCAACGGTCCTTTTTCTGGCATGTATGTATGTATAGGCATTTATATAGCGCACTACTTACCCGGAGGGTCCCAAGGTGCTTCGACCGCTGCGAAACCCTTCCTGGCTTCCCTGAGAGATGGTCCCTTAATGGGTATCTCCAGGGTGAGACCAGGCATCCCCGGCGGTCTGGTGGGGCCGTTAGTGAAGATGAGGCAAGCTAATGCCCAGAGTTGTTGAGTGTGATCGCTGATCAGAGTGGGCACCGAGGCGAAAGAATTATCGAGTCCGCTGACCCTGGTCCAGAAACCTGCCGCGCCGGTAATCGAACCCTGGTCCCGGGCCGTCCTCTGCTCTCGGGTCTGCCGCCTCTAACCAGTGAGCCACACTACTTCACTGGCAGGAGATGCTGCATAGGTTCTGACGCACATACCACAGAAGACAAATGGGTTGGTCATTTTGAGGTAATGTTTGGAAGCCCGTCAGATGTGAGTATAGCCATAGGAAATGAAGAAGGGGAATAGGCTGTTGTTATTACAGTTGAAGAAGTCAGAAAGAGTATTGAAGGGTTGTCTAGACAAAAGGTATGTGGACCCAATGGTTTTCCCCCTGATCTTTTCATATCTAACCCTCAGTTATGGGTGCCAGTCCTCACGTCAATTATTAACACAGCTATAAGAGTCGACCCCCCTGGCACCTGGGCTATATCCACCATTGTCCGGGTTTTTAAAAAAGGTAACAGGGATAGTATACTCTGCTACAGGCCAGTCTCTCTACTGGATTCAACGGTCAAGGTGGCAGGATGCATTTTATTGGACAGGTTCACCACATGGGCAGATAACAACGATATTTTAGCAGACATTCAATATGGTTTTTATCCAGGGAGGTCAACAGTGGATCAGTGTTTGAATTTGTTTATGTCTGTAAACAAGCACACAGTTGCCCCCAGCCAGCACTATCTTTCTGGCCTTCATTGAACTGTCCTCCGCCTTTGATCATGTGAAAAGAAGTAAGCTATGGGAGACTCTGTTGTGTATGGGAGTGAATAAAGATATTGTCCTCTTCTTACGAGACCTCCATACGGACACTAAAGCCGATGTACGATATACTAACGATTGCAAGGTGATCTAGTAGTTTCCAGTCCATAGCGGTTTTGACAGGGATGCACATGGGCCCATTTTTTTGCGAATGTATATATTAATAACCTGGAGAAGCCTTTAGCAGACACAAACGTGGACTTTCCCCAGGTGGAACAGCACAGCCTGCCGGTATTACTGTATGCAGACGAAGCTGTTTTCCTGGCTCGGACCGCAAGGGGTTTGCAAACCATACTGAACTCCTTCATGACATTTATGGAAGACCGGGAACTGTTGGGTAACAAGTCCAAGTCATATGTGATGCAATGGGACATAGTTCAAGGAGGTCCTTTAATTTTAAAGTTGGGTCTACTTTAGTGCCAAAGACCTGTACTTTTTCTTATCTAGGGGTTACACTGGATGCCAAGTTAGGCTGGGGTCCATTAAAAAGCAAAACGGAGGGAGAATTTTTATGGGCCAATGCTGCTATTTTTAACTTTGCCTCTCGTCTGGGTAAAAAACCGATAGAATCACTCCTGAAGATTTATAGAGCCAAGTGAATAGCACAGGTGGCATATGGTAGTAAAATCTGAGGTATTTTCCTCATGACGAGTCCCAAAGATTTGAAAATAAGTTCCTGAGGCGGCTATTCTGTGTACCTCAGGGACTCTACTTTCATTTTGCATGAAGAACTGGGTTTGGTCTATTTTACTGACCTGTTGTACTATCACCCCATGTCGCATTGGCTCAAAAATGGATAGTTAACAGGACTGCCTTGAATAAAGAGATCTTAAAGGACTATCTGGCCTTAGAACATACTCACTACATTCCAAAGCTTACATACATATGAAAAGGTTTTAGGAGTCTAGGAAGTGTAGATCTCTTTAGCAAGCCGTTTTCAATCAGCAGAACGGACCTGGTTTGGACCAAAGAGGCTTTCCTTAGACAGAAAGTGACAAACAGGAAAGAGCGTGAGTTAAGGAAGCTGCACGTAGATTTATCATCTTGAACACTGTTCAATTCACAAAACCATATCTTCTAGGGCTCCTTTACTCTTATGACTGCTTTTTATTGTCCAGGTTCCGCTTTGATTTCTTCCATCTTCTCCTTGCCCACTCACTATCAGGAATCTGATTAATGTTGTGTTTCTAGCTCAAGAGAGACTGAGGAGATTTTAGTGAAGCCTCTAATGATTAATAATTGGAAAAACCTGAAGAATTAGATCGGATCTGAAAATTGCAAGATGGCCGCAGCATTTTCCACATCTATGCAGTCATATACGTTAGAACATTTCCGTGAGAGTTTGTGTTTCATGACGAGTGTACGCGCACTCCTCTGCACACTTCAATTTTAAAATCTCTGACGAAAGTTCGTTTTTGGTCCTTTCCTCTCCAGTTATTACTGAAAGGGAGACAGGCTAATTTGGTCATCAGAATCTAGTTCTCTGATGTGAACTTCCCTGTATCCAGTCTCCTGTGAGAGTGGTGTCTCTTTTGAGTAGCGGTCTGAGTTTGTGCAACCGCAGTAGTTGGAGAGCTGTGTATCTCAGGTATAGTGGCTTTTGACATTGCAGTTTCCAGAGCACAAGAGTATTCCTTTGTGAGCAGCGGTTCTATGTCGGCTTTTCACCATCAGAAAGAGAGCAGTGTCTTGCCTATCTGCAGAAAGAGGAGATTTCCATAGTCCTAGTCTGAGCCGGGTGAAATAATTACCTCAAGGACTCTTCAGCGAGTTGTCAGGATTCCTCCTGAGTTCTCTGACGCTTGGAAAGTCAGTAAGATTTAGAACTATTTCCAGGATCAAAAATTTGCTAGAATTCGCGCCAAGAATTTTCAATTCAATGAAGGACACAGAGGCGAGGATTATGCTTCTCAATCTTCTCAATCTTTACTGCTAAAACACAGCAGCCAATGAAAAAATAACAGTATAACAAACTACATTGCCCATGATGCACATATGTATAGGCACACCCCCACAGTCCATAAGAACCCTCTGCCTGCTCCCATCATCCTCTTTCTTTGTAGCGAAACATAGCTCCTCCAACATGGAAGAAACGTGATCCTCAGGCATAAGCTCCTGGCAGCCGTCTTCGTTTACTTAGACTTCTTGTCTGATCCTGAAACAAAGGAAATGAAACAACCGTAACCACTGAATATATGGGTGGGCAAGCTTGTTACTCTTAACCAAGCCGGGTGGGATAATCCTCGCCTCCGTGTCCTTAATAGAACTGAAAATTCTTGGCGCGAATGCTAGCAAAATTTTGATTCTATTACAGGACCGGAGGTTTCAGATTATGCTAGTTTAACGCTCATTAAAAACCACAGAAGTAATATCACCCTCCGGTTTATAATAAAATGTCTTTAATGTTGACTCAGAGGACCAATCTGCACAACGCATAATTTCCTGAATGCTATAACCCAACTTGAACGTTTTTGACGCCATAGTGCCTCTCACTGAATGAGCACCAAATATTTGAGTGTCAATACCAGCTTCCTGCATTATAAACTGAAGCCACCTGGCAATGGTGGCGGCCGCCACAGGTTTAAATGGTTTCTGCAGTGCAATCAGCAATTGAGAACAACCTTGAGGCCTTAGGGCCTTCGTACATTCCTCATACATCTTACACATTGTACCACACATAAAAGCATTATAATCAATATGACGTGACAATGTTTTAGTATGACCTGTAATAGTAAATGAAACCCCTTCAGGAGTAAATACTATACCTGTAACGTCGAGTGCTCTCACATCCGATGAATGTCTGCACGACGACAGGCAAAGCAGCATGGCCAGCTTGGCCGATAACTGCATTAACAGGCCATTTGTTAAATAAGGAAATGACTAAAGAAACATCCCACAGACCTGTATATTTGGATCTAGGTAGGTTGGCAACCCTAATTCCCTTAAACAATTTGCATACCACTGGGTGCATACCTCCTGGTTTCCCGTCTATCTGGGCATGCCCCGCAGAAATGGCTGATCGGAAACTGTTCATTGATCGATAAGCTAGACCGTCCGCTGCCTTATCTGACAAAAAATTCAACACGTGGGGTAATTCCGCCCCCACGGGATCCAAATGTCGTTCCACGCACCAATCTACCCAGTTCTTCCAGGCTAAGGAATACCGTTTCCTGGTAGAAGGTGCCTAGGCCTGTCTGATAAACTCCGAAGTCCTGTTTGAAACTCCCGGCAGTTGACACTGTTCCCTGATAGCCTTCATGCCATCAGCGTTAGCCTGCCCTCTAGAATCAATGGGTGCCGTCCCTGAAGAGGACCCAGCAACAGCGATGCTGATTCCGGTAGTAACCTGGGAGGATCGCAACTCCACTGTAATAACTTGGGGAGCCACAACTGGAACGTCCACCACGACGTCACCATGACTATCTCCGCCCGTTGTCTGATGACCTGCGTCATCACTCTGGGGATCAGCAAGAACGGGGGAAACGCATACTGGATCGCATTCGACCAATCCTGCAGAAAGGCATCGGTGGCTTTTGCCACTGGATCCGGCCTCCAGCAGAAAAACATGGGAATCTGGTATGTGAGTCTGGAGGCAAATAGGTCCGTCAGGAATGGACCCCAAATCCTCGGAAGCCACTAGAAAACTTCGGGAAGCAACTTCCAGTCGCTGTAATCCCTGAGATTCCTGGAGTTCCAATCCGCCACCTGATTGGACTGGCCCGGGATGTATTCTGCCATCACCGAGATCTGATTCGTGAGGCAGTAATGCCAAAAATCTTTTGCTATCTGTACAAGAAGAGACGATCTCGTGCCGCCAACTTGTTGATGTACCCCACCGCTGACACATTGTCCATGCGGAGGAGGATGCAACAAGAGGTCTACCTCGGGGATAGCGTCCGAATTGCGAACGACCCTGCAAGCAGTTCTAAGCAATTTATGTGCAAGGATAGCTCTTGCGGAGACCATCTGCCGCCCGTGGAGATGACCCCGTAGCACCCACCCCAACCCCATCGACTGGAGGTGGACTCGATTATCACCTCTGGCTTTGAGCCGAATATTGCTCTGCCATTCCAGGCGTCCACATGGCCTAGCCACCACTGTAGCTCTGTCCTGACTTCTTGTGACAGTGGAATGGCGTCTGAATAGGACAGTCCTTTCTGAAGATGCCTGATTTTCAGGTGCTGAAGGGCTCTGTAATGAAGAGGGCCCGGGAATATCGCTTAAATTGATGAGGCCAATATCCCTACTACTCTGGCAATAGCCCTGAGTGTTACCGTTTGACTGTTCAATACCTTCAGGATTTCCTTCTTGAGATCCTTCAGTTTCGTCTTTGGAAGGCTGTGCCATGATCAAGATGTCGTCTAGGTATATTATGAGTCGTATTCCCCTCTCCCTGAGATGGGCCACCACTGGATTCATCACGTTAGTGAAGCATCAAGGAGCTGAGGAGAGCCCGAAAGGAAGAGCTAAATATTCGTACAATCGGCCGTTCCAGCTGAACTGAAGGAACCTGCGATGCGGCGGGAAGATTGGAAAGGAGAGGTAGGCGTCCTTGAGGTCCAACCTGACCATCCAATCCCCTTCCTGCACCAAATCCACTAGAAGATGGATACCTCTTGAAATGGTTGTACGTTAGAAATTGATTGAATTCTTTGAGATTCAGAACCAGTCTGTTCCCACCTCCTTTCTTCTGTTCAATAAAGATGTTGCTGCAGAAGCTGTGAGGCCCCTGGGTGGACGTGGCCCTCTGGGGGGGCCCTGTGGGGGCGTGCCTATACATGTGTGCATCATGGACATTGTAGTTTGTTATGCTGTTATTTATGAAAATACTGCTGTGTTTTTGCAGTAAAGATTGAGAAGATTGAGAAGCATAATCTGAAGCCTCCGGCTCTGTAATAGAATTGATTTGCTGAACTGTTCTCTATTTGCCTCCTTATTGGCGCTTTTTATTTTCCTTTCCTTTCCTCCAAATGTTTCCTTCCCCTTTTCCTTTTTGCACGCCTCATAATAAATGCAATGACTCATTTATTGAAATGGTGTTGGCAAACACAGACTTGGAGAAGCTTTAAGGATTCAAGAAAGAACATTGACTTTCATTGCCTATGACCCTATTGGTCTTATGTATAACTATAACGTATTTGAAAGTCCTGTAAACCTTTAATAAGAATCCTTCAGAGGAGAAGCTATAACTCCAGAAGACATTTGTAGGAGCTCTTCTATAGCAATAGATAGGAATTAAGGGATGTTAGAGTAGTATGATTTATTTGTTTTCTCCCTCTTCTGTGCATTAGGTGCTCTCCCACTCCTAGGATCAATATGGGTTGTGCTAAAGAAGAAGAAGTACCCACGTGAAGATTCCAGCTAGCGAGAGGGCTATCAACAATCCGGAGTTGTCTCTTCTTTGTCCCTTTCCACTTTCCTCCTTGCTGGTGGGCATTACCAGAAATATGTTGTGGCAGCATCACTGGCTGGGCGTTGGGAAATTATCATCCATTCTGCCTCTGTGGAGATTCAGGTACCTTCTGACACCCACAGGGGAAAAATAAAGGTGAGATTCCGTTGCACTGGGGTTGCAATGGCAAGTCTCAACATGATATGTTCCATTTTTTATGTTTTGTAGCAAGTATGAGGTACAGAGGAAGACTTATACAATTCCAAGTGAGTCCCACTTTTACCTTTTTATCAATGCTTTCATGGAGCACGATATGGTTTGTTCTTGGCTTTTTAAAGGCGCCAGTTAGGCTTAGATCTAGCTGTGACTAATTACTGAGGGTGGTGCAGGAGAGATGGTGTCAAAGGCTGCGGATAGACCTAGCAGGATTAACACCGCAGCCTGTCGATCATCCACCATGAATGTTTTTCCACTTAGGTCATCAGTTGGGTATTCAGGTGTTTCTCCAATATGTTAGTAGGAACTGGCAACAAATGGCCCGATTCTTTTCAAGTCGGACAGGTCCACATTTGGGGGCCTATTATCAAGAACAGCGTTAAAATTATCGCCGTTTTAGCAGCAGGAAACTGCCGCTAAAGCGGTGATAATGGACTTGATAATATGCCCTTGTGAATTCCCATAGAAGCCTATGTTCTGGTGTGAACATTGGCTTCTATGGGAATTCACAAGGGCATATTATCAAGCCCATTATCGCCCCTTTAGCTGCAGTTTCCTGCCGCTAAAGCAGCGATAATTTTAAGGCTGTTCTTGATAATATGCCCCTTGGTTTTTTAAGCAGAGGCTTGACAATTGCAGTTTTCCAGCTTTTGGGATAGCAGCCAAAAGAAAAAACCTTATTGAGAGTGGATTTGAGGTGAGGAATAATGATGTCCATTCCCAGCTGGACCCATTTAGGAGAGCAGGGTTCAATTGGAATTAATGAACAGCACTTTTGTTGATCAACCTGGAGTCAGGAACAAGTCAAATATATATGATACAACCTTTCATCATGTTTAGCATACTAAAATCAGTGACCTTGTCATGCCTAATATTACAATACATGAGATTCACTGGCTAATTTTAGGTTTATGTGTTTTTGAAATGATCATGTGTTGTTGTTTGATATGTGTGGATGCACAAAGAAACAACACATACAGACACAAATGTGCACACAGATAATACTCTTTCACACACACACATACACATAAACATAAATGGAACAAACATAACTTCAATCTGAACACATAAGGGCACGTTGAAGGAGCTGTGTTTTTGTACAAAGCAGTGAATAGATGGCTGGATGCTGTGGGTGCATAATACAGTGGTTGGGTCCATAGCTATCTTAACGGCTGAGGATGTATAGCAGCCTGAATATAAGTGTAGGCACTTGGATATTTTTTGTATATCGGTTGATGTATAAATAACTTCGTAACAGGGATGATAAACGTGCACATAAATGTAACAGTCTATGCACAGTTTTTTTAGTAAACCACCTAATGTCTCCTCTTAAGTCAGTCTAAAAATATTAATCTTTCAGTTGAACAGGAATAAGCATTTTCAAGAATACAAGACACAGAAAGAATAGTATTTGTTAACTGAATGCCAAGTAGTATGGATGCCTATGATAAGACGGCCAGGGAGCGGTTTGTGGTTCTTATTCAAGGCATGGTCCGAATTACACATTGATGCAATATTACATTTAAGCTATTAAGAGGAGATGTTTTTGTCCATAAGTCTATCCTTTACTCATATAATAAATCACTCAATCAGTGAAAGGGCAGCTTTGACTTCTTCTTCTTCTTCCAAAATGACCTAACTCATAGGCATCCACAACTCATCCAAGGCCACCACCACTGAAGACACAATTCTGCCATCATCCTTAGTGAAATCTTCCCATGGTGATTCTCTCACATCCCTTAACAACATTATCAATACCTCTCTCCAACAAAAACCTTTCTAAATGATCCTCAAACTAGACAAATGCTACTCATGCTGAAGAAACATGCCGACAGGTTTCACAATCTCACTAGCTACTGAATTATCGCTGATCTACTTTCATCAGCTTCCTCTTTAGAATCAGATAGTGAAAAAAACATCTGCAGGGCTACTAATCCAACTTCAGACCATGGTGCTGCATGGTAGAAACTATCATTCCATGAGTAAATGACACCCCTGCTTTAATGACCACAAATATCCCAGCATGCTTCCCCTGTTTAAAGTCTCTGCAGTCTGCAACACAATAGACCATCAAGCACTGAATAAAACCCTGAAACATGCATTGGGTTCTCTAACACAGTCCAACACAGGTTCACCTCAACCCAGGTTTTTCAGATTACAGAAACCCACACAAGCTACCTTGCTGCTATGTCCTGCATTACATGGAAAGGGAAAGGATGTGCTGTATTTAAGGTAATACCTTTTCCCCTGTGCTGGCGCCATTCTGGCTGCTAGCGCTGATGCAGTCACCCTTGCACCATAATGCAAGGGTGAATGTGTTGCAAGCAGGATTGTTTTTGTGGAAGGGGCTCCTTCCTGCACATAAACAATGCATAGAGTCATGTGCCTCTTTCTATGTGTGCTGCAGAATGCAGCCCACATAGAAAGAGGCAGAAATTAGGAGAAATAAAGCTATTTCTCCTTGATATGCCTCACCTGGGGAGCTGTACCTTTTTGGCACATTCCTAGGTTTACCAGGTTTCGTAAATCCGGGAATACGTCAAAAACCATGAGATTTGGGTGGGAACTCCCACTGCAATGCCCATTGACCACCTCCCTTGTGTAGAGTAATGCCAAGCCGCGCAACGTGGTTTTGCAAGGCTGCATAAATATGACTTAGAGCTTTGTGTCCTACATGTACCACATTGTGTGGTGTAAGCATGATGCAAAGCTCTCATAAATATGCCCAAATAGTGCATGGTAACAACACTTGCTCCTGAAAAGAAGCATTTGTTTCTTATCCAAAATGATTGCAAAACATTAGTGCTAGTTTTGCTGCTTTAAGTTATTGTCTTAGCAGCCTCCTTAACGTAACACTGGTCCCCATGAAAGGCACCCAGCTTACTGAACCTCATTTACTCGAGGGCTTGTGAAAAGTTGCCAAATGTATCTCTGAAGTGAAAGAGCCGCAGTAGATCCCCCTCAGGACTGTATAATCATCAAAACCGCCTCTATTTCCTATACAGTCATGGGAAAGAAACTAGTGCATATATGGGCAAAAAAATAGCCACCATACGCAGATAGCACCACAGAGTAGAGAGGCTGGAAAAGCCAAACTTCCCCATCTACAAATCCAGAATTTGGATAACATCCTAAAACACGAAGAAGGCATAGTTTGACATATTTTGCCCTGGGCTGAATTTAATAATCCTGCCCCTTTTTCCCACCACAAAAGCACCTTCCAAACTGATGCTCTGCGGAGCTCACTGAACACTCCTCTCATTGACCACAAGCTTGTAAACACTAGTGACGTCGAGGTGTGAAGTGTGCTCAGTCACACACTGAGCACAGCACCCAGAAACATACTACCTAGCTTCATATGCACGTTTTGCCTACTCCTGGACATTTGCATTCTCTTTCAAGCTCTCGGTTCAGATGTGATGGCACCTCTATATACATTCATTATGAATTGAAGCAGTAGGACTACAAGCCAAGTTTGGAGAAGTAGCAGTGCTACGAGGGGGAGTAGGTAGGAGTGGAATGGGTGCAATTCCAATGCAGAGATTGGATGCATCAATTAATTGTAATATGCACACTATTGAGGCAGTCTATAACCAAAAGCATGTTCTTGAAGAGATGATGGTCATCTTTGCTGATTTATAATGTGAAGAAAACATCAGCAAGCAAGGACCGAGTGGGGATGGGGCAAAAAGCAATGTGAGATTGTGCCTCACTCAAAGCCCCTCCGTGCGTATTTTATATCTGCAAACTGTTTGCTGGTTTAACAACATCTTCATCTTGAATACTTAATGTTAAAGCTCTATTTTCAACTAACTCATGAAATAATGATGAGAAATCAACGATTTCTTTTTCGGAACATATACTTTGGCAACTGAAATGTCATTATATTGTAATAGGAAAGAAAAAATATCTGTCACGGTTCGCTAATGTGCTTTTAATCACGTACCTCTCTCAAGCAATGCCTTTCTCTTACATCACCGACCTGATTTTGCATACTTTTAAAATGCATTTGGTAGAAATTGCCATGCTAAATTTGCATTAAAGGCATGTTTAATGAATATTTGTCCAGTTGTTAGCACTCTCACGTTGCATCACAAACAAAGCTGTAAGACATGAATCAGTTCTTTGTATAAGGTTTTTCGAGGAATGGAGGAAGTTCGACAACTATTTAATGTTTGATTTCCCTGCTCCTTGTTCAATCAAAGTAATATATTTCCACTCCATTGACATACTCTCTCTAAAAAGAATACTCATGCCTTTCACGCTGCGCAGAATTTAAATACTTTCAATAAAACCCATTAATTCTACTTCCTCCCATCGATTTTTTGCCTCTTAATTGATATTGAGCTGAATTAAACTATCTTATTACCAAACCACATCTGTTTCTGTTTTCTTTCTAAGCAATACCATTTTTCTGGCTGGCTTCCATGTTTTCTGCAATGCTGAAAGACGAAATCTCTTGTGCTTACATTAAGTGGGCGCTCCAAATTGAAACCTAAAGTAGAAGACAATACGGGTGCAAGTATTCATCGTTTTTTGCCATGCCTGCTCGATTTCATATGTCTTTTTCTGACATAAAGTTCAAGAAATAATTAGACATGTAAAGCGTGTAAGTACCATTTATTTTTCTAAACTAGAAAACGAAGGGGTACATTATCAAGAACAGCATTAAACTTATCGAAACTGCCGCTAAAAATGCGATAATGGGCTTGATAATATGCCCTTGAGAATTCCCATTAAAGCCCATGTTCACACCAGAATATGGACTTCTATGGGAATTTCACAAGGGCTTTTTATCAAGCCCATTATCGCCGCTTTAGCGGCAGCTTCCTGCCGCTAAAGTGGTGATAATTTTACAGTGTTCTTGCTAATATGCCCCGAAGTATTTTCAAAACTACAGAACACCTGTAAGAAAAAATGAAAGTTATAATATTTGCTGTGATATCGTTTCTACTACTGATAGCCATGACGTGTATCAATGTGCATTACAAGGCATTCTTCTGAGAGAATATCTGAGATAAATATTCCATTTTAGATTGTTCGACAGTCTTGGTTCATTACATTGTATATGTTTCTATTTTATTTAAAGAGTTTTACAAAGTGCGGACATGACCAAAAGTTATAGTAGGCATATCACGTGCTATTCATCCCCAACACTTTGCCCCGCCTTTTTCCCACCACAAAAGCACCATACAAGCAGCTGGTCTTCACTGCGTAGTCTTTATTAATTCTCAGGTAACGCCATCCTTTATGCTGATAAACAGACATCATTAGACCAACTTTTATTACAACCCAACTGACACACATTGATAAACATAGGGTAGTGAAGTATTCATGTTACCATTGTATTTACAAATTTGGATCTCCAGAGCCACACTTGATGCGGGTTGTACTAGCAGGCCACAAGGCGACACTTGATGCGGGTTGTACCAGCAAGCCACAACCCATCTCCATTGCTTCCAATGTGAGGTAACTACCCAGCATCTACCTCTAGCAACGGCCACCAGGGCACTGCTTTGAGCCTTTCTTGCGCACTGGTTCTCACCAATTTGTTTCCTACCAAGCTCCGACATCTCGGGTAGGGCCGGAAAGTCCAGACCACCATCAGGACGGCCCCCTCTCCCGCCAGCCCAGGGCCCATTGACTGCCCTCCCTGCTCCAAGATCAGCCAGTCCCAGCCAATTCTACCTAAAAAATAAGGGTTGGGTGGGTGGGCAACTTGTTACCGGCTGCGACACGCTGGACACCCGAGGTGAGAGAACAAAGGGGGCTTCACCCTCGTGTCCAGTGTTTTTATCTCTTTTTTGGAGGGGCCGCCTTGCGCATCCTAATGATGCGCTAGGTGCCTCAAATTTTCTGGCGACCCCTCCTACTCCCCATGCTTGCCTCTCATACAAAAATGCCAATAAAGGCGCCCGCCCCCTGGGCGTGGGGGCACCTCTCATAGTAGGCATATTACGTGCTATTCAGCCCCAACACTCCACCCCCCTTTTTCCCTCCACAAAAGCACCATACCAGTAGCTGGTCTTCACTGCCTAGTCTTTATTAATTCTCAGATAACGCCATCCTTTATGCTGATGAACAGACATTATTAGACCAACTTTTATTACAACCCAACAAACACACATTGATAAACATAGGGTTGTGTAGTATTCATTTTCCCATTGTATTTACAAATCTGGATCTCCAGAGCCACACTTGATGTGGGTTGTAACAGCAGGCCACAACGCCACACTTGATGCGGTTTGTACCAGCAGGCCACAACCCATCCCCATTGCTTCCAATGTGAGGTAACTACCTGTCGTCTACCTCTAGCAACGGCCACCAGGGCACAGCAAAGCGCCTTTCTTACGCACCGGTTCTCACCAATTTGCTTTCTACCAAGCACCGGCATCTCGCATAGGGCCCTGAGTGTCCAGGACCACCAGCAGGCCAGCCCCCTCTCCTGCTAGCCGGGAGCCCCATTGACTGCCCTCCCTGCTTCAGGATCAGACAGTCCCCGCCAAAATGGAGTCCCACCATTTTCTTACCCGGGACCCAGCCACAGGGCGAGGGGTCTATTGGCGCTCTCGCCCTCCCCCCTAAAGCTGCTTGACCTCTCAAATGGAAAACCATGGCACCCAAAAACTGTTGGACGAATAACTCCAACCCTGCATTGGACAGGTGCACCCCATCCGCCAGATACAATTCCGATTTTGATACTTGAATCAAGGAATGCCTAATGGAGCGTATGGAAGAACTCGCCAACATATTTGCCACCTCCCGATTCAGTCTTCTCACAGACTTGTTCACCGCTCTTGATGGAGCATTGTCCCCCCAAACTTGCTGCGGGATCACTTCTGACCAAAATATTGTGGTACCTGACAGAGAGCTCCTTACCCTTGAGAGTTTAGAGAGGACGGCTTCATTTACCCCCCTCCTGCCTGCTGCAATCATGTTATAATAATAATAATCCACATTTGTAAAGCGCACAATCACCCGTAAGGGTCTCTAGGTGCTGGGGGCCATCGGAAAGATTAAGCAAGCTATTGCCCAGAGTTACATGGTGCTGGGCTAATCTGCCGCCGGTGCCAGGAATAGAACCATGATCCCCAGATTCCAGAGTCAGTCGCCCTAGCCGCGGCGTCACACCTCTTCCTCCACCGCCTGCATGAATCACCAGCATGTCCGGAATGGGCATGCCCCTATCAATTGGACCCTGTAAATGGGCCGCAAGATCCCCCAAAGTGGTGTTCACAACTCCCTATCCAATGATGGTCAATTCCCTTCCTCCTTTGCATTGAGGTAGGACAGCTTAGGCAGGTGACTTGATAGCATGACTATTGCTCCACATTAGCCCCCAGTATAGTCTGTATAAAGAGCTCCTGCCCTTTCTCTGACAGATGCACCCCATCCTAAATAATCCTTGACCTCAAATCTCAGGAGCAGTACCTTGCCCTGAGGCCCATCTCAGTGCCCATTGAGAGGCTGAAGGCCCCCCGTACACCCCATCTCCATTTTGTCACCCAAGAAATCCATGCCTGCCCGATAAGACCGAGTGCCCAGTTGTACTTCCATTATCCTCCCTCAGAAAACTACCAATCTTGTATCTCCAACAAAGGGTTGGCCCACCAGGGTTCCACCCCCAAAGATCCTCCCTTCTGAAGGATGGCCGGAAAGTCTGGGACCACCAGCAGGTCAGCCCACTCTCCCACCAGCCAGGTGCCCCACCAGCTATTTTAAACATACAGGCTGATGGCAGCCAATCGGCCCCCTTACCAGGCCAGCTTGCGTGCTGTGAGTGCCCAATGCACCCCTCACTTACTCGAGAGTTTCGACCCACTTTTCAGCCAACTCCTTAGACTCTTGGTAATGGACCATTGAGGATGAAACTCCCTGCTCCGTTATTGTAGGCCATTTTAGAAATGTGTTGGTTTGGTAGGTTTCCCTAGGTGGCTGCCGAGACCCGGGGAAAAGCTGGGTGGTAGGAAATTTGTGGTAGCCGTCTGATGAGTAGCCGTGCCACAGACTAGCAGCGCGATCCGTTCACAGATCCGGATTTGAGGCCTCTGTGCCCTCCCTGTTCAGGCGATTCATACCGACCTGGACCCTAGGACTGTCGTGCCTTGCACATCCATCTTGAGAAAGACCCACCACGACCTTAAACATGGGCGTCGAAGGGTCGAAACGTCGACATTCTTCACCGGCCCAGCAATTCTAGAATTCTATCAAACTGGAAGAAATAAATAGGATTCTGGAAAATCATATCAGCATATGGCCTTCAGAAAATAAAACACTTGTATATATTTGTATATATCGATTGTATTGGAATGTATCATCACTGTACATATCTTTTTATCACGTGATCACTATTCACTATTGTCACACTTTTGCACTTATATTATTTTGACAGTCATTGTATTTATTGCATGAAAAATCAATTTGAATGAATTTAATTCAGATAAATACAAAGTACAACGAATCACGCACATGTCTAATTTTCATTAGTGTAAGGGCCTGGTTTTGTGTTCTTCAGAGGGGTCTGTTCTTTTCTTGGTTTGCATTGAATAGCAGTTGTAAATTATGTGTGTTGTTACCCGACAGAAACATTTTCTAATTAACCATTAATTACCCAGGTTCTGAGGGACACAGGGTCACCCCCATTTTTCTTAATACCTCTATGCATAGAGCCAGGCCCTGCCCGCCTTCACTAATATTGTTCAACCCGCCTGCCCTCCGTATTGTTGCACGGGCAGATCAGCCAAACATGGTTTACCCCATGACATGATTACATCCGTTTCCAGTGTCATTCCTCTAACCATTATGGAGAGCAAACATTAATGACATTAGGGACAGTCCGTAGGGACACCACTGTCCACTCCTGGGATTTCCTTTAAGGGCCTAGTGCACTCTGGGAGCTGTAATCTCGGTCCATTTGAATGAGGCTAACTGGGGAAAACACAGTTGAAAAACTCCAGTGCTGCCTACCTAGGTGTCCTATTACTGTCGGCAAGTTTGATCCTGTTTCGTTTGCAAAGCAATGCATCAACTTGTTGGCAACTTACCCAGTGCTGGCCACCCATGACAGACCTTACCTGGGTTTTACCTGCTCTAATGAGCTGATTAAAAGGTAGGGTGGAAAACCACCGCCCGTCTTAATGACAAAGGAATGCGGACCTCACCACAAAACCATCTTCAACCCTGGTTGGCCTGTTCAACTCCCAATTTGCGAAAATGCTCCTAAATCAGCTTCACAATCCTGCTACCATACAGGTAACCTACCCCCTGCCTATTGCGATACAAACCGAAACTGAATCCTTGATCCCAGAACCTTCCATCATGGCAGCTGGCCCCTTGAAGGTGTTACAAAAGTTCCCACCCTGCTTCGCGCCACAGCTGTAGGCTGGCCAAACAGGTAGACGTCTGGATAATATTGCAGAGGCCGCCGCACCCTCCCGTAAGGGTGGGGGAGGCTTGAAGGCCGGCGCCATAACCCTCGTGGTGCCACCAGCAGGGGTAAACTGGTTCTGGGCGCCTTGATGGGCCCAGGAACCAGCGGAAGCGGGGTGCGCACCAGCCACCCGACCGGAAGTGACCTGTTGACCTGAGGACGCCCCCAAAGGGCGCCCAATGGTCAATCTGGCTTTATTTGAACCCCCCAATCAGGGGGACTCACCTGAGGCCTGCATGGAGGGCTCAAGAGGATTTAAGCGACGCCGCCCTCCCAGCAGAAGCACAACGCATTCGAGGAGCTGGGAGAACGGCGCGACAGCAACAACGACTGAAGGAAAAGAGGCGACGCGGCGAAGGACGAAGCTGAAGAAGGCGAGGCCACGGTTGGAAGATACAGGTCATCGTCGCTGAAGATGCCTCGTGGAGTACGGCGCGCCGTGCCAGCTCCCCCGAAGCGAATATCAGGTAAAGCGGCAAAAAGCTCAGAGCCCGGGGTAAGCACACGCAGTTAGCTATGCCCCAGCCGACGGCCTGACGCAGACACAAAAAACCAAGAAGCCACACAAAAGTGCGCAGACGCTCACGACATGTCGGAAGGCCAGCCAGACGAGAGGACAGAGGTACTGATGAAGATCCGTGAATTATCGGCCATCCACGGTGACGACTGGCTCCACCCTCACTTGGGTAAAGGGAAAGAAAACAGACCGGTGGAACAGGCAGACGAAGAACCAGGGCCTTCCGCACCCAAGAAGCTGAAAAACACGCCGATGAAGAGAACATCCAAGAGGAATCCTCCGAGGAAAGTACGGCAGAAACCTCTTCCGTCGAGACCGGAGGACAGCGACCAGGGCGAGACGACCAACAAAAAGAAAAAGGGTGAGCATATTAGCAACATCGTAAAGGAATGTTTAAAATCGCTGGCGCCGGGGCTACTTAATGGCACAGGGCAAGGAGTGGCAGGGCCTAGGGAGCAGCGCGCAGAGGAAGCGGCAGGTCTCACGTGGCATATGGTCGATCCGGGGTGGGCCCGACAAACAAGAGTGCAAGAGCAGGTAAGCTTGTCCGCCCAAGGTGAACAGATTTCCCCGCTACCCGGGTGGGGTTACGGCCCCGTTTCGGGAAGCCCAACTCCGAGCGGGGTAGTCAACGATCATTACATCAGGCCATCCCCTGGTCCGGCATCCCTGACTACGAAAGCCCCTTGCTTGGCATGTCTCTTCCCTCTTGCGGTAAAAGAGAGGATATGGCGCAAGGAATTCATAGACATATTTTCGCTGCTGGAAATACAGCTAGAGGGGCTCGATCTAACCACGTGCGACAGGAAGGAGGAGGACAGGAGAGAAAGGCGCGGGGCCAGAAAGGAGCGCACTTTCGACAATTGGCTAGATGCGTTCAGAATCATGGCATGCATTATAGTGGAAAGGTTCCCCCATTGCGCTGCTGATTTGTGGCTATATGAGGCCAACATCCACCTAGCACAGAGGCAGTTCCCTGGGGATGCCTGGTTAGAGTACGATAAAGGGTTTAGATTAAAAATGCAGAGGCACTCCGAAATGGAGTGGAATGAGGAGGATGTCTCGGGGTTCATCCACAAGATGCTTACGGCTAAGGAGGTTAGGGCCTGGGCGGGCAAAAGCGACCTGCCCTTTCGGAGCTCATACCAAAAGGGGAAGAGTGGTACATATCAGAGGCGGTCGAACGGGAGATCGTACTCCCCAACCGCAACTAAGGCGATCTGTTGGAGATACGAGGCAGGGGACTGCTTATGGGGCTCCTCTTGTAAGTTTCAACACGCATGCGCCAGCTGCGGGGGCAAGCACGCTTCCGCTGCATGCAAAGGTTCCAAACACGAATCGAAAAGGGAAAAGAGAGAAAAGAGCAAGAAGCGTTAGCCCCAACGCAGGGGGAAGGGGGGGACTGGTGGACATTAGTAAGTGCCAGCTGGCCAGATCCCCCATTATTACACAACGGCTGCGCAGATTGGCAAACAAATATCCGAACAGAACATAAGCCAGGATACTGGTAGAGGGCTTCGAGCAAGGCTTTGTTATTCCATTCCGGGGCCCGCTCCCCTCGGCGGGGGCGAGCAATTTGAAGTCGGCAAGGCAACACCCCGAGGTGGTTAGCGCTAAGATAGAGAAAGAATTGAACCTGGGTAGAGTTGAGGGCCCCCTCCCAAAGGAAGTACAAGAAGGCATAGTCGTCTCCCCGCTAGGCGTGGTTCCCAAGAAAGAAGAAGGTCAATTCAGGCTGATACACCACCTTTCGTTTCCGGAAGGTTCCTCCGTGAACGACGGTATCGACCCCGAAGCTTGCTCAGTGGGCTACGCGTCAGTCGACGACGCAATTGAGCTGGTTAAGGCGGCAGGCATAGGAGCCCTCATGGCCAAAGCGGATATTGAATCAGCGTTCCGCCTATTGCCGGTCCACCCCTCCAGTTTCCACCTGCTGGGTTTCCAATGGGGCGAGGAGGTGTTTATTGACAAAGCCATGCCCATGGGCTGCGCGATATCATGCGCATATTTTGAGCAGTTCGCCACTTTCTTAGAATGGGCGCTTCATGACCAGCACCAGGAGGGTGAAAAACTGCACTACCTAGATGATTTCCTGTACACAGGCCCGGCAGGTTCCTCAGTTTGCGCTAGCGCATTGGCAGCCTTCGAGGAGCTAGCCAGGTCCCTGGGGGTCCCCCTCGCAAAAGAAAAAACGACAAGCCCGACCACGAGGCTCACGTTCCTGGGCATAGAATTGGATTCTATAGCAGGAACGGCCAGGCTGCCTCCAGACAAAGTAAAGGAATTTCGCGAGGAAGTATCGAAGCTACGGGGTCGGAAGAAAGCCACCCTGAGGGAGATCCAAGGAGTGATAGGTAGACTTAACTTCGCGGCTCGGGTAATCCCGCCCGCCAGGGTATTTTCGAGGCGCCTAACAGGGCTAACGGCCGGCGTCACCCACAAACACCACCACATCAGATTGAGCGCAGGCGTGAAACAGGACCTGCAGGTGTGGGACGAGTTCCTACAAGATTTCAATGGGGTGCGGATTTGGAGAGTGGGGTGGGTAACGGCCGAATAGATAGCTCTTTACACGGACGCGGCCGGAAGCCTGGGTTTCGGCGCGGTCCTGGGAAACAGTTGGTGCGCCAGCCAGTGGCCGGAGGAGTGGCATGCGCAGGGGCTCACTAGGAACATCACGTTTCTCGAGCTGTTCCCGATAATTGTAGCACTGACCATCTGGAGAGGAAAAATAAAAAACCTGAAACTCAAGCTGTGGTCATATAACATGGGAGTAGTGCAGGCCATTAACAGAGGCGCAGCAAGATGCCCGGACATGCTGAGGCTAATGCGGCGGTTAATTAAATTACAGTTGGAAGGGAATCTGGAGCTGAAGGCCCGCCACGTGCCAGGGTCAGAGAACTCGGCAGCAGATGCACTTTCCCGGTCCCAAATGAAGCGGTTCAGAGAACTGGTGCCCGTTGCGGACAGGGAGATGACCCCCTTTCCACCATCCCTCTGGGACCTGGGGGAGTAGACTTATCCTGGCTAATAGGGCAATCACTTACCGCGGAGGCAAACAGAAGATACAGGACATACGCAAACACGGTAATGAGAGTTGGGGGTCTAAAATCGCGGGAAGACAGGGCGAAAATTCGCACAGCAGTGGAGAAATTCGTACAATGGGCATTTAAGTCGAAGAAAACGAGATCGTGGGCCCAGGCGCATTTGTCCGCCATCGCCCATTTTGCCAGGCTTTATACAGGCAAGGACCCCACTACCTCGGCCTATTTAAAGACGGCCCTAAAAGGCTGGAGAAGGGTTGAAGGCAAAAAGAAGGACAACAGGCGTCCCATCGATTTCGCCAAGCTGGGGCAGCTCCTGGGAGCCCTCACAGGCTTAATATCAGACAAATATGAGCTGCTACTATTTAGGGCGGCATTCACCACGGCTTTCATCGGAGCATTCCGAATCAGCGAATTAGTAGCCCCCAGCAAGTCGGGCCCAGCGCAGCAATGCCTGCAGGCAAGAGACATTAAACCAATGGCGAAGGCAGTGGAATTAACGCTGAGACAGTCCAAAACAGACAGGGCAAGGAGGGGGACGACGATACGTCGCCATTGTATCCCAGAGGCTGGGCTCTGCGCGGTATGCTGGCTATTTAGGTACATGGGGGCACGACCAGCTGGTGAGGGCCCCCTCTGTATACATAAGGATGGAAGGAACCTGAGTAAGTTCCAGTTTACAGCCATAATGCGCCAAGGCCTTGGTAAAGCTGGGTATCGCGCGGCATCGTTTGCCTCTCACTCATTCAGGATCGGCGCAGCGACCTCGGCAGCGCAGCATGGCATGCCAGAGGACAGGATCCAGGAGGTGGGCAGATGGCGCTCCAGGGCGTACAATTCGTACATACGCCCTCACCTCGTATAAAAAAAAAAAAAAAAAGAAGAGAAAGCCCCGAGGGGGGAGAGGGGGAGGTAGTCACTTTGGGATGCCGCACGGCAGGGTGATAGCCCCCTCGTAAGTACACACGGTGCGCAGAAGGCCACCTAACAGAATGCTTTCTCTCGACAGGGGGACGCCCGCGGCTGGTCTGGGTGGTGGGACATTCATTCGTGTCCCGAATGGAGTCTTGGTGGCGGCAAGGGGGTCACAGCATAAGCAGGACCAAATCGACGTACATCCGCTGGATAGGGCAGCCGGGTATGAGATGGGAGCAGCTACTGCCGACGCTGGACGGCCTCATGGCAGATTCGGCCTGGCTGCCCGACGTCCTGATCATCCACCTTGGGGGCAACGACCTGACCCGGCTAGGGCGAAAAGCAGTCGGGCAGGCCATCCAAAAAGACTTCACCAAGACAGCAGCGTGGCTGGGACCCACAACGATAGTCTGGTCCGAAATGATCAGCAGGAAGCATTGGAGAGGTGCCGATTCCAACAAGGCCGTCGATAACGCAAGGAGGAAATTAAATGTCGCAATGCACAAGTTTTGCCTCGCCAATGGCCTGCAATCAATCTGGCACGGCCTCATCCACCCGGGCCGCCCGGAACTCTACGGGCAAGACGGGGTGCACCTCTCCGAAAAGGGGATGAAGGTGTTCTGGGATAACTTGTGTGGTGCAATGACACTCGCAGGTTGCAACTAAAAAAAAAAATATATATATATATATATATAAATAAATATGGAGAAAGGTGGGAGCCACGAACCAGGTGCAGGGGGGAGCCGCAGTGACACGTGAGCCTCCCTGCGGCGTGGCGGAAATCATACACTGGTTGGCTAAGAAAACACACCGGCGGGCGGTGTGTAAGAGGATGGCCACTCACTTTTGAATGCCGCACGGCAGGGTGACGTGGCGGCATAAAAGAGGGGAGTAACAGGAGGAGACGGCACTCGCGGCCCAGACCCGGCCGGACGGCAGGGCGCAAATGGTAGCGAGCTGGGGACCTAACTCCCGACAGGAAAGCTCCCCTCCGCAACACGCAAAAGGCGTGGGCAACCAACCACTGGAGCACCAATAGACTGGCAACAAACTGGTTTGTGTACAAGCCCCATTTTCGAACTAAGGAGGGCACAAAAAGACTGACACCTGTTGTCACACGATGGTGTCATAATGTGTAATATGCCAATTATGATTGATGAGTAATGTTCGCAAAATGGAAAGATTGCTTGAAACCAGTTTGTGTTATTAATATGTCTTTGGTTATTAATAAACTGCGGCCAACAATGACCATTACTAATACCAGTTATTGTTGGCTGACATTATTTCCCACCATTGGCAACAGCAGATTGCGGGGGTCGGTAAGTATGTATGTTTGGGTCTCTGCAGAATAGGCACATGCAAGGGTTATTGCAGAGGCCGCGCACCCTCCCGTAAGGGTTGGGGAGGCTTGAAGGCCGGCGCCATAACCCTCGTGGTGCCACCAGCGGGGGTAAACTGGTTCTGGGCGCCTTGATGCGCCCAGGAACCAGCGGAAGCGGGGTGCGCACCAGCCACCCGACCGGAAGTGACCTGTTGACCTGAGCGCCCCCAAAGGGCGCCCAATGGTCAATCTGGCTTTATTTGAACCCCCCAATCAGGGGGACTCACCTGAGGCCTGCATGGAGGGCTCAATAGGATTTAAGCGACGCCGCCCTCCCAGCAGAAGCACAACGCATTCGAGGAGCTGGGAGAATGGCGCGACAGCAACAACGACTGAAGCCCACCCACCCACACCTAAGGAACAGCAAAAGTCGCAGTGCTGGATAAGGGAAGGGGCGTTAGCGGAAATCATACACTGGTTGGCTAAGAAAACACACCGGCGGGCGGTGTGTAAGAGGATGGCCACTCACTTTTGAATGCTGCACGGCAGGGTGACGTGGCGGCATAAAGGAGGGGAGTAACAGGAGGAGATGGCACTCGCGGGCCAGACCCGGCCGGACTGCAGGGCGCAAATGGTAGCGAGCTGGGGACCTAACTCCCGACAGGAAAGCTCCCCTCCGCAACACGCAGAAGGCGTGGGCAACCAACCACTGGAGCACCAATAGACTGGCAACAAACTGGTTTGTGTACAAGCCCCATTTTCAAACTAAGGAGGGCACAAAAAGACTGACACCTGTTATCACAAGATGGTGTCATAATGTGTAATATGCCAATTATGATTGATGAGTACTGTTCGCAAAATGGAAAGATTGCTTGAAACCAGTTTGTGTTATTAATATGTCTTTGGTTATTAATAAACTGCGGCCAACAACGACCATTACTAATACCAGTTATTGTTGGCTGACATTATTTCCCACCATTGGCAACAGCAGAATGCGGGGGTCGGTAAGTATGTATGTTTGGGTCTCCGCAGAATAGGCACATGCGAGGGTTATGCTGCCACCCTCCGAACACGGTGCACCTCCCCGGTATCGCCGACATGAAAATAAAAAGATAAAAACAGCCATAAATATATGCTACCCTATGCCATTGTATTGTTAACCCCCCAAATTATTTACTACACTATTGTTGCATAACTGCAGCTTGTCGCAGGCTACGTCAATGGTACTCCCCCCCCATCGGCGGCATTTTTCAAAGGTATATTGGCTGGTGCGCGAGCCGCTATTACCTCTGCCACCCACCTACGAGCGCTGCCCCGCCTCTTGCAGAGCCCACGTTATCCCGCAAATGTATTTAATAGTATTGCCCATGCCCCTAGCATATGGGGCGGCCTCCTAAACTGATAGAGTTCCACCTTAAATTTTTGCTAACTGTTGCGCGCCACCATACCGTCACTCAGAAAAAGAGGGCGCATCCCCCGAATAATGCGGCAGCCTCCATATCTATCTACTCTACCGCCACGCTTACCGCATTTCATTACTGTGATTCTGGGCGTGATGCTAACTCAGGAAACCTGCATCGGCCTCAATGTTAATCTTATTTCTTTTTTCAGCAAGACTTATCACATTTTCATTTTAGCAAATGTGTGTTTACCAATATGCTTAACCATATGTCACCTTTGATGAACAAAACCTTTGTTATGTGACGGAGCTTGCAGCGCTGTAGCACTGCAAGCCTCACCTTCTCTCTTAAGAGCGGATACGTCGCACCTTTACCCACTCTAAATCCCCTCTATGAAGCTGAAAGATAATACGTAATTAGTTTAAAACAATTGAAAACGCCGATAATTACCCATGAACTGAGCTTCCTCCACTCCAAACTATGCAGCAGGCCCCCTCACCTGGATAGCCCAGCTGCACAACTCGCTACCGACAAAAAGGGTTTCAGCCTCGAGCCCAGTGTGTTATTTCTTTTTTCAAATGTTTTTATGGATTTCAGTGGCATTCAAACAAAATACATTAAACAGCATGTTTCCAAGTTACATATATCATTACATTTTCTACAGGGTTCATCATCAGATATACATCAATTAATCCCTTCTCGGTCTGCTTTTCTAAGCAATTCTAACTCCACCAATCGCCACGATACACATTCCATTTAGACAATTTTCTATCCCATTTTTTTGGGGCAACCCCTGGCTACAAAGAGCTCTGACTCCGCCAACATGCATCTATCTGATTCTTGCGCCCATTAAGGATGTGGAAGGTGGATTGGCCACCCCCATCGCCTTCGCCAATTCCTGCTTAATCAGTGTGTAGCCTAGTGTTGCTAGCTGTTGTTCAATGGCATTGAGGTCAGTTGCGGCCCTGATGTTCAGTAAGCCCAATTGTGTTGTCAGGACCACCTCCTTTCCCAATGCTGTCTTCATGTGATAGGTGGCTTCTTCCCAAAAGTGGCGTATAGCTGAGCAACTCCAGATAATGTGGCAGAAGGTGGCCATTTTTTTGGCAGCCCCTCAATAAAAGGTTGTCAGGTCTAGTTCCTAATTAGGACAACATTTCCCCAGTCATATATGATCAGTGGAGAATCCTGTGCTGTATGAGCCTAAATCGGAGTGTGATAGCTGCTTCCCTAGGGGACATAAGAGCCAGTTGCCAGTCCTCGTCATCAATCGGCCCCAGGTCTCCCTGCCACTGCTCCCTAAGTTTACTGAAAGTATTTAGCAGTTTATTGCTTAGTTTTTTTATATGTCAAAGGTATGGCTTTGGTGTGTAATGGCCCAGCAAGCAAGCGATCTTCCAGTGGCAACGATTCTGGTATGTTCGCAAAGTTTAAAAAGGCCGCTTGTAATGTATGTCGTATTTGCAGTTACCTGAATACCTCCCCCTGCGTCAGTTGATGCTATCTCTGGAGTTCCCCAAACGTAAGTATCAAACCATTTTTAACCAAAACTCTTACTGCTGAAATACCAATCATGTCCCACTTGTCGAACCCAGGTTTGTAGCACAACATGCCAAGTTTTTAGGCAAAGCAAAATAAGAACACGGGACTCAATTCGGACTGATCTGAATAATGTATAAAAAGCACAGGAGAGCCAACATTTTGAAGAGGGCAGCATGTCCTACTAGGGAGAGAGGCAAGGACCTCCAGTGTTTCACATCCCTTCGTAGCCTAGCAGCTGGGAGCCAGGTTGGAATTATAAAAAAAGAACCTGGTCTGATGTGACAAAGACTCCCAGATACTTGAAGCCTTCCTCTGCCACTGATATCTTACAGTTTGGTGGAAGTCGAGGTAGCTGGTCCTGGAGCACAAATAGCATTGACATGCTCCAATTTATCGCATATCAAGAGTATTTCCCGAAATGTGTGAATATGTTGAGCACTGCGTGTATGGATTTGTAGGGGAAGGCAAGGTATAATCGTATGTCGTCGGCATACAAGGATATTATTTGGTCTTCCAATTCCTCCGCCCACCACATCCCTCGCACTATCACATCTCGACGCACCCACGCCACCAGGGGCTCCAGTAAGAGGGAGGCTATCAGTGGGAACAGAGGACACCCCTGTCTAAGACCCCTTCTCATCATGAACGCACGGGACGTGTAATTGTTAACTCTCACTTGTCCCTGTATATCGTTATATAATAATTTAACCCATCCTATTAACTTGGGGCCTAATTCCATCTTTTCAAGGACTGCAAATAATTATGGCCATTCGAATCTAATGCCATAGAGGCATCCAAAGACAACACCACTGCATTCTCCTCTGTAGATTCCCTACGCAACATCACATTGTGTAGATCACGTGTGTTAAGGGCCATATTTCTCCTTGGCATTAAACCGATTGATCAGGGTGTACCAGGGAAGAAATGACTGCCACAAGTCGATTGGCAAGGATATTCACTAGGACTTTAGCTTCTGCATTTATCAGCAAAATAGGCCTGTATGAGCCACAGCTATCTGCCGGTTTCCCAGACTTGCGGAAAACTACAATTGTAGCCAAACATTGATCCGCCGGCAGCTGTCCCTGCTTGTAGCTTTCTTCATACATAGCACGCAGATGTGGCACTATCTGGGAGGCCATGACCTTTAGAAACACAATGGAAGTTCCATTTGGCCCCATCGCTTTCCCGGAATTAAACTGACCTATGGCCTTACGAATCTCCTCATCTGACAGGTCTTTATCAAGGGTGTTTCTGTCTAACTCAGAGAGGATCGGCACATCGCTATCGAGAAGGAACTGTCGCGAGTCTTTCGCCGTGTACATGGTAGAAGGGGTTTACATCTTCTCTAGGTGATCCGCGAATGCCCCTGCTATGTCCCTGGGGTGGGTAATTATCTCACCTCCTGGTAGTGTCAGATTGGGCACCCATCTCACCCCTGCTCCAGTCTCTCCAACCACACCAGGGTTTTGCCCACCCTGTCTCCCAATTCGTATATTCTGTGTTGAGGGCTGCAATACTTGGCCAGCATATGTTTCCAGGTCTAAATTCAATACTCATCTTGTTTTAGTGTAAGTCTAGGGTGGGTGTCTTTTGAGGGATTGTTTGCGTGATCCTCTTCTACCGGGACTAGTAACCCGTGCTTCTTTTGAATGTACCCGGTTTTTTAAGGACAAGGCTTGTCCCTTAAAACAGCTTTGTATGCCTCCCATATGGTTTGTGCGGTGTCGACCGAGCCCAGATTTTCACTGAAGTAATTCCCTGTTTGCAAGCAGAGTTCTTCCTTTATGTCAGGTATGGTTAGGAGCCACTGGTTAAGGACAAAGGTGGTGGTGGCTGCCTCTCCCAATGTGTAAATTCAATCCCAACTGGGGAGAGATCCGGTATACCCCTAGGCAGGACTTGGGGATGCCTAAAGGTCCCCATTGAGGCTGTGTGTGTTAAAAAGTTATTGATACGAGATAGACTTTTTTGTGCATTAGAGAAAAACGTGATTGATGTGTCTGTTGGTTGGAGCGCTCAGCCTACATCATTCAGCCACATTGCCGTAGTAAATTCTGACATATGCCCATTTGACTTCGCACCTGGCCATGGTGGGTGTCTATCAGTTGTATCATCCATTGTCATATTATAGTCTTCACCCATAATTAAGGAACCTACCGGGAGTCCTGTCAATATGTTACCGAGGTCTGCCAGTGATGTCTTACATAATGCTGGTGACAGGTAAACTGAGATTACGTTAAGTGCTCTCCCCTCCGACTGAGCCTCAACCACTGCATATCGTCCCCCCGGGTCTGCCCACATCTTATGCACAATAAGGGGAGTACTCCTTCTTCCCATGATACCAGTCCCCCTCGAGCCCATAGTGTAGTCCGCATGCACTAGGAGTTTATAGCCCGATCTAGTGAGGGCCTTGCTTTTCTGACCGACCAAATGTGTTTCTTGCAGTAATACTGTCTCTTCAGATACTGTTGTACTATCCCCCTCTTAATGTTGTCGCCCATCCCGTTAACATTCCTGGTCAGGACTGAAAGTGTTCAGTCTCTTTCCCCCCCATCACATTCCATGCTAAAATTCGCAACACAGTAGATAATTGTGAACGGATAATAGTACTATAGTATCTGACTCTTCTGAGTAATTCTCTTCTTCAAGTGGACCCTAGTGCGTAGCAACATCAAACCACCACATTTCAAATCAACAAAATAGTTGGAAATTGAACACCCCTCATCCCACCACCCTTTACCCACCCTCCCTGCCCCCCCTGCCCGTGGATTCAAAACTACCCACACCCCAACTATGCAGAGTGCCTCTCTCCCCCCCAAAATGCTGAAAAAGCGTGGGCGTATTCAATCCTCATCCCCGCTGTTTTCATATTACATTTTGCCTTTTACTGTCCAAACTTTGTTCGGGCCACTAAAGTCCCGAATGGACCATCTTCGTTACGACTCGCTCGAGTTATTAAGCAGACCTCAAGCACTCCCAAAGTCAGCCACAAGAATATTATAGTCTAAGGAGCCTTATCTCATCCCCCCATACTTGCGCTTCTGTTGATCTACTGGCGATCCTTCTGCTCCTTTGAGTCTATTCCTGCTCTGTCGTCTTCTCACCTCGCTCAGCTGAGCCACCTCCGGATGCCTCAGTGGAATTACCTCTCTGTTGTCCGGGTCTGCCAGGGGGGGGTCTTTCTCTGGCTCCCCACCTTTCGCCACCCCTCCATCCAGTCCCACGCTTCCTCCAGCAATGCGAAGAACCATGTTTTCCCATCAGACTCCACTCTCAGCTTCGCTGGGAAAAGCATTGCATATTTTATTTCACAATCTCAAAGTTTTTTTTACATTGCTTGAAAGCTGCGACACTGGGCGTGAACTTTAGCCGTGAAATCCGGAAAGAATGTAATTTCACTATTGTCAATCTTTAGCGGGGGCCTGGACCTTGCCATCTGCAGTATGATATCTCTGTCTCAGTAGTTAAAAACCCAGGCTATGAGGGGTCTCATGGGACCCCAGGTTTTGCCCTACCTCCCGGTACTCTATGTGCTCTCTCGATCGAGAAGTACCTGGACAAGGTCTTGGGTTGTAGGTGTGTAGTTATTAGTTCCTCTATGTATAGATCAGCTGCTGGCCCTTCGGATCTCACCGGAATGCCCAAAATACGTATATTGTTGTGATATGCACTACCTTCATAATCGTTGAGCTGCTGTGCCATTCTCTCCTGCTTTTTCTGCAAATCATCCACCTGTGTTTGGAGCTGGGAGGTATCGGTTTGCAGTGCCGTAGAGACTATTTTAAGTTCCTTTACCCTCTTGTCCATTTTATGAAAGTCTGCCCTGGTGAGGGAAACCTCCACTGTAACTGAGTCCAGTGAGGTGCGCACCTCATTTATAGCCGCCATTACATCGTGCAACGTTGGCTTCAACCCCTGCTTAGGGGCAGTCTGTGTCTCAACTTTTTCCATTTGGCGTGATCTCCTGCTTTATTCCAGGAAAATTTGGGCAGTTTATTCTGTGCATTGGTCGTACGTCCTCTGCCCATTGCCATGTGTGCACTGTAACGTCGGGGTCAATGAAAAAGTCCGGGATGGACCCGAGAAAATTCCCGCCGCCTACCCAGCGAGTATAGTGAGCTCACCGTCGGTCTGTCGGGTTTCCCTCGGGACTGCCTTCCTGATGTCCCCTAAATAGATCTGCGTTTTGTCTGATGACTATCATTGTGCGTAACCTCTCTTTACCCACAGAAGGTCTGGGGACTGCTCTCTAGTTGCCCGTTCCTATCACTTCTTTGATGGGCCAGGCGGCGTGCCCCAGTCTCTGCTCCCACAACTTCAGTTTCGTCTGCCACTGTCTTGTGTACGGGTGGATCTTCCTTTCCTTTGAAGATTGTTGGCACCTCCATGGAGGCAGAGGCCAAAGTAAATTGATCCTGTTTGTGAATATGGGCACTACTGCTTGCGGTGAGGTCGGTACTCTCACATATGCGCCCCCCAGGACCCTCAGCCTTGCAGCGCCTTGTGACCGTATCTGGAGGCGTCTCAGCCTCTGTTAGCCCTAATATGCTGATGTATCTGCTTTTGCCCATTCAGAGGTACTTGCCCGCATGTGTAGTCGCAGCCAATACACTCTTTTTTACACCGCGACCCCCTCTCACAGCTGGATGTTCCTTTAGGTGAGTTACCTCTGATCTATATGCCTATTCCACCCAATCTGCAATTAGTTATAGGCAGTGTGCCCTCTGCGTGTAATAGCGCCGACTGCATAACTGGCTGTTCCCGAACTGGTGTCCCCTGGTGGTGTAAGGCCCCTTCTCTGTCCTCTATCGCCCTTACTTCCATTCGTTTGCGAACAATTCTGCTCTGGGCCTAGCAGGCCCTCCAACCCTGGGGCTTGATTAATGAGATTCTCTGCTGCACACCCCCAACCTCACCTCCAGGTAACAGCGGCCAAACGCTGGGCCTCACACCCTGTGTGGAGCCAACTGCTGCTTCTTGCTACATCCTCCCGCTACTCCGGGTTGGCCCTGGTGCCTCCAGGACCGCCTATGCTTTCCCGCCGCAGCCTCCATACACTGCAAGGTCCCGGGTTCAGCCGGGTCTTGCCCGGGCCCAGCAGGCCTGCCATTCCGGGGCCACAGTTTGGGGTTGTAGCTACTGGACGCTCACCTCACTGGCTCCGGACGGCTGCCTACTCACTTCCGAGCATCCACACAATATTGGCCTAGCCCTTCATCCCCGTGGGCTTACGTACTGCACATCAGCTGGTCGCTTTAAGATATCTGCTCCGCCACTCTCACGGGCTTCGATTGCCAGCAACAGATATTGAAAATCCGCCGTTACAGAGCTGCCATCTTCTTCTCCAGGCTCAAAGTCTCACTGCTAGGGCTCGGTGTTCACTCTGTGCTTCTCCCCAGGTTGGACACGTCTTATGGCACATTTATAGCCGGTGTTCCAGTTTGGATGGCTCAGTATAACAGAGGATATTTAGTGGGGATGAGGGAGCTCACTCAGGCAGCAACCATACTCCTTGTCTGCTAGCCACTCCCTGTGTCCAGTGTTTTTATCCTTTTTTCTGGAGGGGCCACCTTGCGCATCCTAATGACCCGCTAGGTGCCTCCCTGAGTCCTCAAATTTCCTAGCGACCCCTCCTACTCCCCATGCTTGCCTCTCGCATGAAAATGCCACTAAAGGCGCCTGCCCCCTAGGAGTGGGGGGCACCTATCATCAGAGCACTGAACAGAGAAATCTCCCAAACCATTAAAATAACATATAGTAAGAATCCCTTAAATATGAACCAAAATAATCACAAGAGAGAGTTTGTGGTCTAAGATAGTCCTTCAGACGTCGTGCGTGTATGCTGATGGCATATATCTCCCTAAAAGTGAACAAAATTACCCTGGTGTTAGGGTGTCTGAGATGAGCTATGTTAAAACCCAGGTTAAAAGCTTGTGTTATATTATGAATCTGTATGGTAAAATATCCTTAACCTCTTTCTTGAAGCTGTTCCTGAATTGGTTCCCCTGACCATACTGAGAGAGAGAGAGTTCCATATTCTCCAGAGAAAGTGAGGGCATACATCTTTTTTTCTGAACATTAGTAATTCCAGCAAGAGGTATTTGGCCCTTCTGAGGAAGAGGCCTCCTTCTGAGATCTTGAGCTTGTTTTTTTAATTACTTCGGTGTATCATTGTGCAGGCTTTTTGCGTCAAACATGCTATCTTTATACAGATCCTTACTTGAATTGGCAGCCAAATGAAAGACTTTGGAACAGTTCTGATGTGATTGAAGGATCTAATTCCTGTTATTTGTCTCACCACTGCATTCAGGGTCACTTTGAGTGGTGCACGCTTGATTTTGGTAAACCTGTTAGGGTTGCACTCCGATATTCCAGGTTGGATATGACTAGGGTTTGGATTGCAATCTTGAAGCCCGATCATGGGGTGAAGGACTTCCCTTCTTGAGGATGTTGAGTTGAAGAAAAACATTGTAAATGGAAGCTCTGATATGTGCTTACATGTTAAGATGTTGGTCCAGGGTTATCCCAAGAGACTTTGTTGCTTCTATGGGTAAGAGTGTGCATTGAAGGCGACCAGTAGTTATGTAGCTATTGGGTGGGGAGAAAAGTACGAATTCAGTTTTCGGGGCATTTAGTTAGAGGTGGTTTTGTAACAACCTGACTGGGTTTTCATAAGAGTGTCATTGAGTCCGGTGATATCTTCCATGGAGGAAATCTTAAAGTACAGCTGAGTGCCATCTCTCAAATGTGGTATGCCAGGTTTGCTTAATGAAGATCTCTGTCAAATGTTCCATGTAATTGTTGAAAAGTGAGAGGGAGATGGTGGAACTTTGAAGAACTTCATTATCGTCAGGGGAAGTTTTAGATATGTATCGTTCTAGTATGATTCATTGTGAGAAGTTTATGCAAAAAATGTGGACCATTTTAGCACTTTTTCAGAGAGCTCCATTCTTAGAGAGTAATTCTAAGAGGAAGTCAGGTAAACGGTGTCAAATACCGATGACAGGTTAAGTAAGATGAGAAGGCAAGGGTTTTTCTGGTCCAGTATGTTAAGAGTGTCATCCATGATGCTTAGGATGTCAGATTTAGTGCTGTGACCTTGTCTGAAACCAGACTAGAACTTGTCTTATTAGGTTGCACTGCTTGATGTCTTGATATAATTGTTAGGGACACATTTCTGCAACAGTTTTGTGAAGAAGGGGATGTTTGACACCAGGCTGAAGTTATTTAGATCTGTCATATTGACTCCTATTTTGTTCAAGATAGGAGCCTCTTGTCCCTTCTTCAAACATTCTGCCATGGTTCCTTGAGTTAGTGATGTGCTTACTATTTTCATCTAGAATGGGGAGACCAAATTAATGATGTCTTTTATTACTGTTAAGGCCACTGGATCATTGAAATGCAATGTTGGTTTAATATATGCTAGGATCTTGCTGATCTCATCTTCAGTGATCTTCTTGAACTCACTCCATTTGGCCCCATTCTTGATCTCAGGGGAGTGCAGTTGGGTCTGGGGTTCATCCATTATTTTGGGTTTCAATTGATCATGGAGTTTGTGGATGGTCTTGTCTTGTAAACGTTGTTGTCTGAAGCAATATTACTTTTTTTAAATTTTCAGTATGTTTTCTTCTAAAAGGTTGTGAAGCAAAGTTTTCCTGGGAGTTCTTCTTGATCAATGTGGGATTACAGGACCCTGGTTGTTACTTTACATTTTCAAAACATTTTCCAGGCCTAGTATTGGTTCTGCCTTGCTGATTTCCAAAACAAGGATGGGGCCCTGATCCCAGGACTTTAGAATTCTTTTGGATCAAGGAACTTGCCAAGAAGAAGAGCTGGAGAAGCAGTAAGGAGGAACCACTTTGCTGTGTTGGCCTGCAGTGGCTGCTTCTGTTTTGGGCAGAGGAAGGACTGGACTGAGCTTTCTGCAACGTCTTTGTTTGAGTTTCTCCAAGGGCTTGAGGTAGAGCTTGCACTATGTTCAAGAAGTCTCAGGAACAGCAAAGACTTCACCATCTTCTGGGTACCGCCTCTGGGACCGCGTGGCTCAGTTGCCACAGAGGGAAACCGCAACCCAACACGGTCACCAAGCCTGCTGGTGGTCTTGTGACCTGAAGGCACAGCAGACAGCACCACCGCACTTCGCACCGCAACCCTGATCTCACCGATTATGAATATTGATGTCGCCACCGATCAGCTGCTTGCACTACAACCTGTAGGGAAAGCCTCACTTCACTCCGTCGCCCTGGTCCTACCGACAATGCCAGCTGACATCACTGCCGTGTTCTGCAGCATGGTCTGGAGGCACAGCTCGTAGGCTACACAAAGCCATGCCCTGTCCCTCACCGCCGCGTGGCTCACCAATTTTCAGACCCATGAACCGGCAATCTTCAAGGGATGCCGCCACTTTCACTGTGAGCATCAGCACCACAATGAGCACCAGGCCGCTTCGTACTGAAGCCTTGACGAGCGTCGCCATCTGCCCACAACTCCACATTCGGTTGGAGCGAAAGGTACTGTTTACAAGTCTGACACTGACACCGGTCCACACCAACACGGTCAACTGAAACTGATGCATTAGGGTGATAATTTTCAAGGTGGACTGCATTGTTATTAATTTCCAACAACAGAGATTTGCTGGGGAAACATTGGTACGGTCAACGCCATGTACCACATTTGCTAAGAACATGACTCTGCTCCCCTTAGGTTTTTTTATCAACACTTACACAGTTTTGAACCAGGATATATTGTCAAGCCCACTCCTAAAAACGTGACTGAGTGTGAGTGCCCTTTATATTCCCCTTTAACTATGTCTAATATGTTCCAGGTGCTGAACTCACTGCAAGATAAGGATTGGCTCAACCATTGGTGGTTTATCTACTGACAGGTTGTGAAGAAAGTAGTGGAGATAACGTGGATTCTGTTGTAGATTTCCCAAACCATAATTTATTATCTATAACTGGATCAGAGCACAGTTCTGTAATTGTTAGTTATAGGCCCATTGTAACCAATAATGAAGTTAATTCTATCCCCAATTATCTGCTTACTAATGAGCCCTGGCTAGCGTATTGCTAGCCAGGAATATAACGATTGCCATAAATTTGCAACATGGAACATGGGGGGGGTTACAGAATAATTTGGGATCCATTGAATGGATAAACATTACATCAGGTTATGATGTTATTTGTATACAAGATATATGGTGCGTGAACTGGACAGATTTGGAATTATTTTCTTCCTACTTTCTGGACGATATACGCTCCCATGTAGGGCGGGCCAAAGGAGGGCTTCAGATATTAATATCCAGCAAGCTCCCTGTAATTGTTAAAATGCTTTTATCTTTTGGACCACATTCTCAGCTGCTGAGGTTCACTATTAAGGGGGCCTTGATTTGGTGTTGGTCAATTTCTATAATAATGTTTTTGATACCTCCCATAGTAAGGTTGCCCATGCACTGCTTTTGCAGTGGAGGTGGAATTTGCCCAGAAAGATGGGCTTCGAGTGTAGTAGGGAGTATACCATAATTGTGTTAATTGGTTGTTCTAGTAACCCTTGGATGTCTCCAGGTGTGTGGTAGAGATGATGTAGTTTCACTGTGGATCTGCCACAGTTGTGAATTACGGTATGGTTATGAATTTACATTGAAATACGCCCAGTTGTTTCATCCATTCTTGTATTGGGTGGGAGGTATGGGATGAGGAGAAAGTAGGAATTCCGTTTTTATGGAATTTAGATTGAGTGGTTTCATGACAGCGAGGCCTGGGTTTTTATAAGAGTATTATTGATGAAACAATGTATTTTGATATTCATATCACTGCAGTAGCATAAAAGTGCACTGGACTGCTTAAGATGTTAAGGAAAAATACTATGCCTTCTGCCAGAATCCGCATAAAATCAGTAGTCTAGGCCTAGATTGTGTCTAGGCTCGACTATTGTAATGTTTTGTATCTGGGAGTCACACAGGGGTGGATCTAGAGGCTTCGGAGAGTGCAGAACTCTGCAGCATGCCTTTTACTGAACTTATCAAATTGTGCATTGATTAGGACCACTTTTAAGAAGCTGCATTGACTACCGGTAAAGCAGAGATCCATTTTTAAACCCCTGTGCTACTGTACTATGGCATTAATGACAAAGGCCCACGTTACATTCAATCTTTGGTGAGACCATATGTACCATCGAGGAAGATCAGCAGGGGAGATATTGTCTACAGTACCCAAGGTAAAGAAAGTGCACACTGGAGTGGTCTCTTTTAGCTCTTTGGCACCAAAATTATTGAATGATTTGCCCTTGATGGTTCATCAGGTTCAGTCTGAAGATCTTTCTATGAAAAAACTCAAAACCTGATTCTTCAGTTCGGGATCTATTGGAGTTTAATAGCTGCAGTTAGACTTGCAGATGCCTGTAAGTAGTGCTGAGACACCTAGCATTAGGTAGCTATTTGCTTTAGAAATTGCATTATTATTTTTAGTTAAGTTGTATCTTCCATGGAGGAAATCTTCAAGTGCATCTGATTTTCATCTGCATACATGTGGTATGTCAGGTCCACTTGATGAGGATCTCTGACAACTGTTCCATGTAAAGTTTGAAAAGTGTAAGGAAGATGGCGAACCTTGAGGAACTCCCCAACCATCTGGGAACACTTAAAATATGAGGATCCTTCTAGTTGGTCTTGTTGGCAGGTTTGGAGAAAAGATGTAAACCAAACTAGTACTTTTCTTGACAGACTCATTCTGCATTCAAGTATCTCTAAGAGGTAATTGTTGAATCTGTTGAATGCCAATGACAGGTCGATCATGATGAGAAGGGGCAAGTTGCTTAGGTCCAGTATGTTTAGAGCATCATCCATGATATGTAGGATTTAGTGCTGTGACCAGGAGGACTGATTTTCTACGGGGAATAACTTTATATGCAGGGAATTATGGTGTATGACTGCAAAAATGTGGCCATGACATTACAGACGATTGAGGCATTGGATGATGAAATTAGGAGGTGGAATAAAATACATCAAAGGTCCAGAAGACTGATTTAACCATGTGCTAGATAGGAATATCAAAACAATCTCATGAAGCAACATTCATTCTGCTATGCTTGTGGCATGATTAGCCACTGATCTACAATTGCCTATCACTTTTACGTGTTGTCTCAGACTCATGGGACTTGTTCTCATGGTCAGGAATAAAGTGATATTGAGATCAAGTTATTGGTGTGAGCCTTCTTTGTCTTGCACCTTGATTTTTGTAGGTTGGTGACTGGCACAATGGGTATGTCAGGTTGGTGACATGAGTGTCTGTGCAGCTTCTTGGCAGGACTGTAATAGTTCTTTAATTTCCACCTCAGATAGATATCTGACTGCTCTCCTTGGTCAGTGGAGTTATTAGCTAGTGGTATTGTTTGCAATGTTGCTTGGTATCGCATGCATGCGTGCGAGGATATCTTTCATAGGTGTGTGAAAGCCTCTGTAGAATACATGCATTTGTGCTTTTATCCCATGTATGGCTTGTGAAGCCGCATTTATGTCTGCAACAATGCTTTCTAGATCCTTAGGTACTCTCTAGACTTTTGGGTGCTAGAGTTTGGTCTACTCAGTATGGCAATCAGTGTCTGATGTGCTGCCTGCAAGCTTTGAGTGAGTGATCATTGGCCTTCTAGGTGGGTAACTTAAATTAATACATTCCTTTTATTCTAAAAGTCAAGTATTAAGCATTTTGTATGTATTCTTTCTTGCTATGCTCCTGAAGTTGCACACTTCTACATGGGATCGTACATCAATACTGTTGCATTCCACCGTGTGCTCCTCATGTTTTTTATCTATGGGGAGAGATTGGCTAAGTAATAGTGTAGTCATGGTCCATTTGTCATCATACAGATTTAATCAATAGCACATTTTAAGTGTTAAGGATAAAAACTAAATCTTGTGAAGGACGCTGTTCAGCCTATCTTACACATACATTAACTGCAAAAACGAGTATCACTTGTTGTTAGACCTTGCATCTTTTGGTGTGTTTTCCTTGCCATTTAGCTTTCTGGCCTCCTGTTTTCAATGGTATGTTGGTCTTTGTTTTGTTGAGTTAGTGCCTCTGCGCACTCTCTTACTCACTGCTGTTTAGCTTTAAAGTGCAAGTGCTCCTACAATAAATTCTGTTTATGGATTTGTGTTTTCATGTTTGGCTTATTTGATTTACTGCTAAGTCCCTACTATATTACACTGTGTGTGCCCAGGGCCTGTAAATCAATTGCTTCTATTGGGCCTGTAGCACTGGTTGTGCCACCCATTCAAACAGCCTTTCAAAGGTGTCTCAGACCTGCCACTACAGCATCTGCAAGCAGTTTTTACTGCTATGTTGACCTGGCAAGTACACCTACTTGCCAGGCCCTAACCTTCACTTTTCTTGCATGTACGGCATCCCACAGGTAAGACCAAGGTACACCCATGGACAGGGTGCAGTGTATGTTAAAGGTAGGACATGTCCTGGTGTGTGTGACATGCCCTGATAGTGAAACACTGACAATTTCGATGTTTACTATTGGCAGGCTATAAGTCCCATAGGCTAACATTGGAGTTGTTTTATAACCTCTTACAAACCCAACTTTCCATTGCGACAAGATAGAGCAAAAGAGATTAGTATGTCTATAATCAGGATTTAAAAATACATCCTGTAGTGAAGATGATGTTTATATTATGTGTTTAAAATACCACTTTTAGAAGGTGGGTATTTTCTTGCCTAGCCATTCTATGTGCCTCTGCTGGTTTGTGTATTGCCTGTCTGGTTTTAGGGTGACAGGGGCTGGGGATATGCATTCACTGTACACAACTAATGGGGAGTCGAGATATGTCCTGCCTTTCCAGGGTGACTCAGAGCTGAGCTGAATCGACCTTGGTTGCATTTAGAGAATTGAGGGAATTTTCCCTTGTACCTGAATAGGCCCTGTCTCCTTTGCATAGTGCTATTTCCACCTCCTGTAGTGAAGCTGGGAAAGGGAGGGCAGGACTGGTTTGGACTGGGCTCAGAGACCCTTGCCACAAAGAGAACAGAGAGTAAATGTGCTATAAATATTGGGGCCCTGATCCCAGGACTTTAGAATTCTTTTGGATCAAGGAACTTGCCAAGAAGAAGAGCTGGAGAAGCTGTAAGGAGGAACCACTTTGTTGTGTTGGCATGCAGTGGTTGCTTCTGTTTTGGGCAGAGGAAGGACTGGACTGAGCTTTCTGCAACGTCTTTGTTTGAGTTTCTCCAAGGGCTTGAGGTAGAGCTTGCACTATGTTCAAGAAGTCTCAGGAACAGCAAAGACTTCACCATCTTCTGGGTACCGCCTCTGGGACCGCGTGTCTCAGTTGCCACAGAGGGAAACCGCAACCCGACACGGTCACCAAGCCTGCTGGTGGTCTTGTGACCTGAAGGCACAGCAGACAGCACCACCGCACTTCGCACCGCAACCCTGATCTCACCGATTATGAATATCGATGTCGCCACTGATCAGCTGCTTGCACTACAACCTGTAGGGAAAGCCTCACTTCACTCCGCCGCCCTGGTCCTACCGACAATGCCAGCTGACATCACTGCCGTGTTCTGCAGCATGGTCTGGAGGCACAGCTCGTAGGCTACACGAAGCCATGCCCTGTCCCACACCGCCGCGTGGCTCACCAATTTTCAGACCCATGAACCGGCAATCTTCAAGGGATGCCGCCACTTTCACTGTGAGCATCAGCACCACAACGAGCACCAGGCCGCTTCGTACTGAAGCCTTGACGAGCGCCGCCATCTGCCCACAACTTCGGTTGGAGCGAAAGGTACTGTTTACAAGTCTGACACTGACACCGGTCCACACCAACACGGTCAACTGAAACTGTTGCATTAGGGTGATAATTTTCAAGGTGGACTGCATTGGTATTAATTTCCAACAACAGAGATTTGCTGGGGAAACATTGGTACGGTCAACGCCGTGTACCGCATTTGCTAAGAACATGACTCTGCTCCCCTTAGGTTTTTTTTATCGACACTTACACAGTTTTGAACCAGGATATAATGTCAAGCCCACTACTAAAAACGTGACTGAGTGTGAGTGCCCTTTATATTCCCCTTTAACTATGTGTAATATGTTCCAGGTGCTGAACTCACTGCAAGATAAGGATTGGCTCAACCGTTGGAGGTTTATCTACTGACAGGTTGTGAAGAAAGTAGTGGAGATAATGATGGATTCTGTTGTAGATTTCCCAAACCATAATTTATTATATATAACTGGATCAGAGCACAGTTCTGTAATTGTTAGTTATAGGCCCATTGTAACCAATAATGAAGTTAATTCTATCCCCAATTATCTGCTTACTAATAAGCCCTGGCTAGCGTATTGCTAGCCAGGAATATAAAGATTGCCATAAATTTGCAACATGGAACATGGGGGGGGGTTACAGAATAATTTGGGATCCATTGAATGGATAAACATTACATCAGGTTAAGATGTTATTTGTATACAAGATATATGGTGCGTGAACTGGACAGATTTGGAATTATTTTCTTCCTACTTTCTGGACGATCTACGCTCCCATGTAGGGAGGGCCAAAGGAGGGCTTCAGATATTAATATCCAGCAAGCTCCCTGTAATTGTTAAAACGCTTTTATCTTTTGGACCACATTCTCAGCTGCTGAGGTTCACTATTAAGGGGGCCTTGATTTGGTGTTGGTCAATTTCTATAATAATGTTTTTGATACCTCCCATTGTAAGTTTGCCCATGCACTGCTTTTGCAGTGGAGGTGGAATTTGCCCAGAAATATGGGCTTCGAGTGTAGTAGGGAGTATACCATAATTGTGTTCATTGGTTGTTCTAGTAACCCTTGGATGTTTCCAGGTGTGTGGTAGAGATGATGTAGTTTCACTGTGGATCTGCCACAGTTGTGCATTACGGTATGGTTATGGGGGCCTTGAGTTGGTGTTGGTCAATTTCTATAATAATGTTTTTGATACCTCCCATAGTAAGGTTGCCCATGCCCTTGATTTATATCTGGAAGTTTTTTTGAACCCTATCCGCACCAACTGAGTACTAATATGGGCTGGCATCTTAATTATTAAGGCTTGCCCTTTTCCTGCAAAGCAAGTATGTGGTTCTCTAATTTGGATGGGGTGGGTAAAGTGCACTTCAGGCACAATGACTATGGGGATGCATTCAATTCAGTTATTTCCAAATGTGATCTTCTCATGCTGACATGTAAATGACGCAATAACGGTTAGCAAATCCTATCCTTTAGTGGCAGAAATGACTCTACTGTTATTGATCATGCTTTGGTGTACGCTTTCGCTAGAGGTATGATTGGTACCCCAAGTATTGTTCAGACCGTAATAAGTAATAACCTAATTATATTACCTTTCACTTTCTTGGGCAAGTTATGTGAAGTATTTTTCTTAGCTACTAATATTACTCCAAATAGATCTAATGGTGTATTTATTAAATGGTCAGGAATTAAGCCTAATACCATTCTTCAAGAAATAGTAACAAAAACTTCACTGAGATTAGCTATTGTGTGAATGAGGTGGTGGCTCCCAATATGGTGTTGTCCGGTTTTAATCACATTACTTGTTCTGTCAGCTTCCTTTTGACCCGAAATGTAATCCCCTGCCCAAACTAGAAGAAGCATTGGCCATGCCAATTGGTTTCGTCATATTAGTGTATTATGAAAATATGTCCTTGGTGCAGTGCAGAGTTGGAAAAGCATTCCAATGACACCTACGTGGCTTAGACAGGGCGGGAGGGGAACCCTTGCCCACTTGTAGTTGTCAATCAAACACAATAGGATTTTGTACAACAGGTGCTCTGAAGTCACATTTTTTAAAGTGTTTTCATAATGGTTAAATAAAATGTTTGCCTAAAATCACATATACATGTAAAATGGTGCAATCGTGCATATTTTCCATCTATTAATTAGTAAACCTGTTTCTGTGTTTTCCAACAAGGAAGGAAGGGGCATATTAGCAAGAACTTCATTACGATTATCGCTGTTTTAGCAGATGTATGACATTACAACGCATGCTTTTACCACGCATGCTTCTTCAACGTAAGTATTACAACGCAAACCTTTACAACACATAGTGCTTTGGGGTGCTGGATAGTGAATAGTTTAATTTACTATTCCAACTCCAGTCCCTGTGGACAGTAGGGAAGGTGTTGGATAGTAAATTAAATCCAGTCCCTGTCCTAGAGCGCCCCCCCAGCGCAATGCGTTGTAATGGTTTGTGTTGTAATAGTTGCGTCGTAAAGGCACTGCGTAGTAAAAGTTGCGTTGTAGAGGATGTTCGCCCGTTTTAGAGGCAGGAAACTGCCGCTAAAACGGCGATATTGGTCTTGCTAATATGCTTAATAGAATACCAATAGAAGCCCAGGTTAGAAGTGCAGGATATCTAACCTGGGCTTCTATTGGAATTCTGTAACGCATATTAGCAAGCCCATTATTGCCGTTTTAGCGGCAGTTTCCTGCCGCTAAAAACAGCGATAATTTTAACCAGGTTCTTGCTAATATGCCCCAAAGTCGCTTGGAGTTTGTGAACACACATTATTCTACACTTTTATATTCACACACCGTCTATGAATCCTTACCCACACTGAAAATGTTCAGAGATTTAACTTCCTAAATTGTTGAACATGTTTCACTGTTGGTAATCGTTCTTTTGGTTATGCTTGTAACCTGCACTAGTCGTAGCTTGCCAGGCATAATCTTGGAAAAGAAAAATTCTCTTCCCTCATTTTGAAAATATGGTACTGTTAATACACCTGTTTTGTTTCCCCTGCAGCCCCATCCAATTTAGGGTTGTTCATTGCCCTTTGAATGTTTAAAAGGAATTTGATCCTGGTCTTGATATAAACAAATCTCAAATGTTCAAGCTTAAAAGGCAATTGGAAATGGTGTATGAATAATCTGAAATATGTAAGTCTGCGTGTGTCTCTGGATCAGTCCACTATTTCCACATGTAGTGACTAACTCACTGGTGCAAACGACTATTGTGAATTATAATCATTTCCCCATCACTCATCTGCACACAAAGTTACATTTTAGGATATCCCATTATCTACTTACACAGAAGCAACGTCACTTATTTCTAGAATGCTGGCTCGTAGAATGCTGTTTTGTGTACCGATGGAAGGATCAATACCGCTATGATTCATGTGTTCATGAAAAGGAGAGAAGTACGAGAACATGAACAATGCTACTAATGGTGTCTGAATAATGACCTATCAACATCAATTAATCAATCAAGCATTTGTAGAGCGCACTTCTCACCTGCGAGTGTCTCAAGGCGCTAAGGGAGGTGGGGTGGGAACTGCTACTGCTCGAACAACCAGGTCTTGGAATAGTGTAACTAGCAGTGTTCTAGAAAGTAATGGAGCATGATGATTTGTGACAAGTTGCCAAAGTATGCACAACAAGTTCCAGCATATTTAAGCTTGTAGACAGGTTAGGTAGAGCTCAGGACGCACCAAGAAGCTCTTATAATGAAATCAGAGCATAGAAAAGGGGGCTAGTACTTAAAAATGAGAGCCCAGCACAAGGTAAGTAGGTTTTCGGGTATGTTGGGGACCGTTCACTCATATAGCCCTTGCCACTCACACTACTGCGCACATTCTAAAATTAAAAAAAAGCTACGCCACAGGGCATACTGATTACCTGCTCAGTATTAGGTGGCTGTATTGACTTGTGAGGTCCGCAAACACTGCATCTTTTCTTAACTTTGTTTAGATTAAAAAAATGTACAGATTAATTCACACTGGTTAAACACACCTGAAAACGTCTGCTCAGGCCCCTGTTCAGTATGCACACATTACCGTTGATAAAAGCGGAGGTAATAGACGCCGATCTGCTTCCATAAAGGCTGCTCGGGCACCCACTGGGCCACTGGCTGCATCCGAACAACACAGACATCGTCCCGCCCCCCTCCCCCCCCCCCCCCCCCCACCGCCAGGCTGCCCAAAAAATCAGCCCACAGCTGGAAGTTGGATACTAGCTCCACGAGTGCCCACTTTACCAATTCCACCCTGCTGGCGCTCACTGCTTTATCCCATAAGAGCCTAAAAGGGGCCGAATGGGCAATGTGGGCCAGTCTTGACAATAATGTTAGTTTATTACGGTGAACTGCAGAGAAGCAAGAGAGGTGCTAATATTGCACCTATATGAAGGCATTCCTCTTTAGACAGTTTGGCCTCACTTCTGAACACTATTGGCAAAGGTTCGGGGGAACCACTAAGGAGACTTAGCAAGCCTGGGAATATTAGGTGAATATTGCATTGAAGAAATATGGGTGAAGGGTGCCAAAGTAAAAGTCCCTAAAGGAGTGGATAATTTGTTCATGTGAGAGTGTCATGCTCTGGATGTGCAGACCCACTGAAAGCCCCTGCTGTCTCTGAATACCCACGCTGGTGGAAAAGGTAGAATTACCATCTATGACAAGATCTGGTAAAAATAAAAAACTGAGAGAGAAAAGGCCAGACCTGAATCTCACTTTCTAACCAGGGAATCTTCTCAGCCAAGAGATGGCAGAAATCTATGTCAATGGTGTGGATACAGGTTTACTGAACCAGCCGAATGGAATACAGAGGACAACAGGAGGGTAAGGGATACTTGCGAGTTTAAATATTAATTGTATAGGAGCATTTGAAACGTCCTCCTGAGTTCTAGATGAGGTCTCTAGGACACTATTACAAATTCACTGGTCAGAAGCTAGGAGGCACACTAGAAAAAAAGACAAAGGACAATGGGCGGGCTCACATGATTATTTAGGGGACTAGAAAGGCGGTAAAACAACAAATGTGAGGGTCAGGTAACAATTTCAAGTTGATACAAAAGCAAAGAGCCACAACAACTCACAACACATTGCCAGGCAAAAGCTCTGTGCCCTGGAAGCTCATAAGTACTAGGGTGCCAACAGTAACCTGGACAAGATTTAAAATCAGGAACTGAGTAACTGAACTTTCTGCTGTTAGCGGTCTAGTGTTCTCAACCTCTTCAATTTCCACTGGCTCATGCTGTTTGTGTGTATTTTCTTACTCTGAACCCTGACAGTTTCTCCTACCCGGAAAGTCTTACCTGGAAATAAATGTTGGGTCCTGGTTTCAAAACGTGCTTCTAATGGAATTCCTTTACTAATAAACAAAGTCTGTGAGCTACCATTACATAATCCTTCCAGGCCACCAGTAAGTGGTCATTATGGATATGTGAATTAAATATTTACTCTAACTCATACTGCAGAGATCAATATATTATCACTGGTGGGGTTTACTGACTACATCTGAAATGCCAGGATTGATTTTACATATGCGGAATACTGAATGCATGTGCCGATATGAGTGTAATGACTGTTGAATGGCTGCATTTCCCAATTTTGTTAAAACTGTGAAAGGGCCTGTAAATTGGTGTGCAGTTTTTGAATTTTAGGAATGGTTAGATACTTGATGGATACCCAAACCCTATCTCCTTTTTAGGTCTCTCTTGAGACCTATTGCTGCTGAGTTGGCTCTGAAGAGAGCAAGACCTGGGCACGCGCGCCGATTGCACATCGTGGACGCGCATGCCCAGCCTCCCGGAGCTGTGCACTCCTGCTCCACATTCACAGCGGCAGCCTCTCACTATCACGCGCGCACGCAGCCACACTCACGGAAACGCACACACGCTGACACACACACACACGCTGACACACACACACCTCCCCCCACCTACCGTCCCCCCCCCCCACCTACCGGCCTCTTTCCTCGTGTCCCTCTCCCTCACAGTGGGTCAGTCTTGGCAGCAGGCAGACTCGGAGGTCGGACGTGTCTTCTCCGGCGATTTTCAGCTTGCGCAGCTACAGCTGATGTGCACGGTCACGGCGACTGCGTGTCGTCTCGTGCACTCCCACCGCGCAGTTTTGCACCCGCGATCCTCACTCAGCTTGGTTTTAAATGTATCCCTGTGCAGTGGAACAGGTTCTCATCTAAAGCGGGTTGAGTTCACGCTGTATAAAACTGCACACACAAAATACAGCTACTCACGCATACACTTCGGGAAAATGAGCGTTCTGGAGCCTATGACACTGCAAGGCAGTTGCTCCGTTTTAGGCAGCATCTATCTTGTTTTTGGGAATCGCAGTTTCTCGTCGCTGTGACTCCAATGGTCCCAGTATGCACACACATTGTACTACAAAGCCAGGGCTGGCTTAAAGTGGGTCAGTTTGCCGGTGCCTCAGCACATTGTGCAACTCCCTGTCTGATGCTAGTGGCCTCGCGCCGTTCCGGGTACGCCTACTGCGTGACGGGCGCGCGGGGCCGGAATGGGAGTCAGGTGACCGAGACCAGGAACTGGGAGCAGAGGCACTGCCAGAGGGACCGATAAAAACAACAGCCGCCAGCCCAGGGTGGGATGCAGGAGGGAGAGAGACCGCGAGGACAGGGGCCGGAGCACCTAAAACAAAGCGAGGGGCTGAGGTAGCATGAGCGAGGCGAAACGACTGGATTGAAAGACCTCCCGAATCGGGTAAGAAAGTCTCTAGTTACCAGACAGAAGCCTGCCCTGTGTCATCTACAGTACAGTTTATAGGTGTAGGTAGAGAGGACAGAGACGTCCACCCGGCACACTCTGGGGTAGTAACCCCGCTGATTCTGACGCCCAGGATAAGTAAGTACTCACTACCATTCGTATGTGATTTTTAGAGTTTATCCATTTGTATCTATTCCATGAGTGACTTTACTACTTGTACATTTGCAATTTGTTTCTATTTGTATCTCTTTCCTGCGTAACTTTACAACTTGTACATTTGCATTTTTTTTTCCTGTTTGTATCTTTTATGTAACGCATGTAATCCTAAATCCTTATGTATCGCAACTGGTTCTTTTGTAAAGCGCTCTAACACCTTCTGATAATGTTCGCGCTATAGAAAATCACATAAAAAAAAACTAAGATACTATAAGTGGGATCAGGCAGGCAGGGTGTCGGGGGGGGGGCAGGTGGTGGTTCTTAGCGAAGTGCCCTGTGACCAGTGAGGGTGTTGCAGTACCAGGCGCGCAGCCCCCCCCCATCGTGTGTGTCAGCCCGGGCTAACAGAGCTTCGCGGGCTGGCGAGCACGTAATTGCAGCCGCACCCGAGTACTTAACAGGTCTTTAAAAGACCATTTAGTTGTAAATGAGGCTTTTGTTGTGTGGTCACCCCCAGCCACTTTGTCCGTGGTTGGAAGAATTAGTCCTCTCGAAATTTGGCTCTAGTTGCCCGCCTGCGCAGTACTATGCTCTTTGATTGTCTGATAACTGGGGGAGGCCTCAGTATTGGGGCGCTGTATTAGTACATGAGGAGATAACAGAAGATTGTCTCTGTGCTCACGGAGGGTGACCAGGGGGTTGGTGGGGTCGGTCTCGTGGCAGTGCCCTCGGATGTTTAAAGGCTATAAACCGTGCTTGAAATAGAAATATGCAAGTGAAGGTACCCACTATCTCGGAGCACCTGCCTGCCACTGAGAATTACAGGCACTCTCCCATTCACCCCCATTTGAGAAGACTATTTCAAATGATAAAAGTGCGGGCACTCCGTACCCGAGAGTGCCGGCTCATTTAAAGCACTATATGTAAGCATGTTTTTAGGGTACATGGTACTGGGCTGAGAGTCAGAGCAGCAGTACATTTGATGTGAGGTGTTTGGGGTGAGGGTAAGTGAGAGTATCTGGTCACTGTCATTTTTTTGGGGAGGGGTAACGTGGTCTTGAGGGCTCTGCACTCTATAAAGTACTTGAGCAACTGTTGGCTGTGCTAGAACTCAGTGCTCTGTTTATTCTTTGAAGGCTCAACGCTTCTTGGTTGTACCCTATTTTTCCTGTGTGCATCGTGCTCTGCGGTGTGGAGTACGGAGTACACAAGAAGGGGGGGGCACAGGTGAGTAAGAATTTCAGAGAGATCAGCAGGGGAGGCAGTGACTGTAGCCTCAGGTGAGACCTGATAAACATTCCCAGGCACCCGTGGGTCAGAGGGAAGACTTGTGACTCAAGACAGTCAGGTGCTTATCAGCTGACAACACTGTTGTACTGGTGGCACCCACAGGCAGCTGCTGGAGTCAGTTTGTAAAGACAGGTATTTCGGCACTGCGGGCTGTCGAGGCAGACATGTTAGAAGTGGTTGTTTACTGACCCTCGTGCCGTAATAAAGGTGGAGTTAACATCCAGCGCTGCGAAGCGGCTTCGCATCAGGTGACGCCTTCAAACTTTCCCGTTCTTTTATTCTGTGACCTGTAGTTAGTTTGCATTATTGCACATGAAGTGGCAACACAGAATAAAGGGCATGCACACAGAGGCGAGGAGGGGCGCTGATTGCAGGTGTATACCCAAGAATAGGAAGACTTGAGATAATAGATACCCAGGACTGTGTGGGAGTATGTGACAAGAGGAATGGAGACAATTTGTGGATCTAGACTTTGGCTGCGTGCAGGTTTTTGGAAAGCGCAACACAGCGCCTTGAAGCTCCGTCTGGGTCATGAGTAGCTCTCTAGTAAATCATGTTTCGGATTCAGTGTCACGAGAAGAGATGAATGTTATTGGCAAAGCAATAGGTCTGGCGATGGCAAGCTGATGCAGCGATTACTTTTAAAAAAATCTTTTATCGTGAGCACATGCTACAAAGATAAAAATCCTGGCACCTAAACCGTGGCAGAATGTATATGTAATTGCAATATTCATTTAAAAAAGGACCACTGTGAATAGTTTTAATAAAACGGTACTTATGCTTTCTGGCAAGCTGGTGTACTTGGAAAAGTTAAACCCTTTTAATGAGTTTAATGCAGGCAAGGCCTAAAAGCAAGCAGCATGGTCGAGCATCCAGGCTTGGCAATTTTCATAATCGTTAAAGGTGAGGAGAGTAATTGACTAAAGATTAATAAACAATAGAAATGGATCTAAAATGTGCCGAAGGCATGGACTTCCCAACTCTTGTAAACCGTGAAATAAAGTGCTTTTATAAGCACCTTTAAGCAAAGGACGGAGTTTATCCTCTGTGCGGTGGATGGCTGATATTTAAACTGAGAAATTGTGCGGTTCCTTTTTCACCTCTAATGCACAAGCCTTGTGTAGATTCGGAAGAACAGATCCGTGTGCCATTAATGCCGTGTGATTAGAATTTGTTCACATTGGTACATAAGCGTTGTTTAAATATAACTATAGGGAGGGTGTGTATTAAAGTAAAAAGGACATGACAATTAAGTTTTATTCTCGGTCTGGTGTTTTTTTCTAAAGCCAATCTCTCCCAATATTATGCCAACAAACCACAAGAGTAGAGGCCCAGGTATTCATGGGGAAACATCATTTACTACGAATGCATTACCACTCGTTACGTTTACAACGGGTCACTTACCACGCAAACGTCTTTTCACTGCGGGTGCATTCCATGAACGTCTTTACCACGCAACGCAAGCTTCATTCCTTCCAGTCTTTGTTACTTCGTCCTGCGTGTATATCATTAGGAGAAAGGGACAATAAAAAAAGGGGGCTAGGGGAGCTGGGGAGGTCTCCTCCCCATAAAAAAGCAGAACTAAAAAAAAAAGAAGAAAACTTAAAAAAAAAACACTATTCAGTGCCAAAGGAGAGAAAGGAAAGAGCCTCAACAACGACGTGGCGTGTACGTCAACATAGGAGTCCTACCTCTATTTTGAAAGACGTGTTTTGATGCTGGTTACGTTAGAAGTATTGTAACGTAAATATGGCGGTGTATAATCGTGCGTGCTCAAATGCTGCGTGGTAAAGACACATACGAAGTAAAAGTCGTGTGGTAATGCCATGCATGGAAAACGTTAGCGTTGTATTATCATATATTCGTATTCATGTCGCCTTCTGCACCTGCCCCACTCTATCTATTTATCGCATCATCACAGCATCACTCAGCACCACCACAGCATCACTCAGGGGCACCACAACATCACTATGCGCTACCACAGCATCACTGAAGGCCACAGCATCACTCGACGTCACCACAACATCACTTAGTGCCACCACAGCATCAATGTGTCAAACCATTCAACAACAACTGGTTCAAATATGTTCTATCAATGTTTCAAGCTTTATTACAAATGTCACAAAAAGATGTTAATATTTCACTTCTTTTCTTGGATTTTTGCCACAATAAAATACACTGAACATAATCTTCACAAAAGTTATTTACTCAAGTTTAAGCTATTGCCATTATAAATTACAATAACTTTTATTTAAGTATTAATTATTAAAAATTTTAAAAAAACATTATTATTTGTAATATCAATACATCTAAGTCACGTAAATACAACACAATTTTCATTACAAATGCCATAGGTGTCACATTTGCAAAAGTTAAAAGTATTGGCATTGTAAATGACAAAGCTATTAATTTCGTTATTTCTAAAACCAACACATAAAAAAAATTCTCATTTACAAGACCAATAGCTCAAACTTTCCTAATGCGAGACCTATTGCATTGCAAATGCTTGTTAATAGGTGTCTTTCTCAGGTTTTTATTACAAAGTGTTTACATGCAGCTTTAGCCTACAGCAGATGTTGTTGTGCTGCTTTTAGGATGACAGGAAGTCTTTGCACCAAGGTAGGCACTGAAAGAACAGTGCAAATAGTGATCTGATCTGGTAACCTCTGAGGAGCGTTTCCATATGAAGAATGGAAGGGAGATATTCCTTTCTTTTGTTCTTGTATGTGATGAGTTTTTATATATACATTTTCCGAAAGCAAACCACGGATACCAGGAATTTTGTTGCTAATAAGAAATTATCATAGGTATTGTTCTAGGGATTGATTTAATATTTCTGTTTGTCCATCTGTCAGGGGGTAGTAAGTGGTAGTTTTGAAATGCTTGATACCCACTTTTACTATTTGTAGTTTAGAGAAAAGTGCTGTAAACTGAGTCTCTCTATCTGTGATGATCATTTTTGAAAGACATTATAGATGGATAATATGTCTGAAGACTTGCTTGCTAATTCTACTGGCATAGGAGGATTTTTTAGAGGATTCAAGTCTTCAATTTTTGTGAAGTAGACTAAGACAATGGACAGGTAGATAACTGCCCTATATGGCCCCTAGAGATCATCCCCCAGGTTGTCGTAGAATAGGAAGAGGTTGCAAGACTCTGGCTGCAGACATATGGGATGGCTTCTCTTGAGCTCAACCTACACATATTTGAATGTATTTCTTGATTGATTAATTGAGATCAGGCCACCAACAATCTTGACTAATTAACAATAGCATCTTCATTTGTCCTGGAGGACCCACAGCAGGTGACACTATTTCCTTATTATCGACTGATCCTTTTTGCAAGGAAGAAACAGTTTCTATTTTATATAATAAACCATTCTGGACAGATCTTTTGTTAGGGTCTTGCTGTATCCATGGCTCGTTCTTAGTTAGCTCTGAGCCTGAGTCATCAATCTGTAGGGAGAGGCATCAGCCTTTCCGTGTCTATTTCCAGATCTGCAAATTATTATGTAGTCAAATGGATAGAAGTATATAGGGGCTGATATAAAGCTTTACATATTTCATCTGAATCTTTGATAGTTATGCGTTCCCTTTCATAGGTGGTATATTTGCCCTTGGTATCCATAAAGGTCTACAGATAGTCCGCTACTGGCTATAGCTTCTAGGTCTTAGGATCTCATTAATATAACACAGCTCTAATTTCAAACAAGTCTGCATCTGCTTCTACAACAAAGGAAAGCACATAGTGGTCTTATAACTGTCTCCTTCTAAATGTTTTATTCAATGTGAGAAATCTGCTTTAATAATTATGAGTTCCCTTCCATAGGTGGTATAGTTGTGCATGGTATCTATATAGGTCTTCCAATAGTCTGTGACTGGCTATAGATTCTAGGTCTCAGGATCTCATTAATATACCACTGCTCTAATTTCATAAAGGTATGAATCTGTTTCCACAACAAAGGAAAACACTAATTTGAATATCACATTATTAATGTGGATGTAAAAATGATCACAAGTCCCTGAAAGGCATGTTTGTATTCATAAATCCCAACATCAAATTAAATGTGTTCCCATCCATGTTGGTTGAGTAATTGGATGGATGATAGTGGGAAAGGTTTGGATAAACTGCTGATAAAAAAAACTTGCAACGCTAATGTATTTTTGTATTTCCTTAATATTTTGCAAAGTTAGTCATTCTCAAAGTGTTTTTCTTCTATAGGATCCATACTGAGACCTGTTTCTTAGTATTAATGCTTTAGTAATCCAGTGAGGACTTCTCAAATTCAGCAACAATCCACTTATAAGGTATAATGAGTAAATTAAGATGTTGTTTAGCTAAATCACTATGGCAACACATAAGAGATCTCAAAATATGTAATTCAAAAAGTGTAGGAAAGAGGCTGTGGCCTTGCAAAAACACGAGGGCAACCCATTAAGATAAACCCATTGTCCAGATTCTCCTACAAATATTGCGATAACATTTCATCTTTGTTCAGTGTCTGTAGCTCAGTTCTGTCATGTGGAATATGTTCTCCTGGCTAAAGGTCAATCAAGCAAACATATCCAGTATTGGGGTATCTTTCATAGATTCACATGCCTGAATCATTCCCCGTCGCTGAGGTGGGAATCCCACGGTATATAAAAAAGCAGTGCCAAAAGTAAATTACAGTAGTAGGCCCTATGAGAAAGCCCTGGCCTATCTACCTCATTATGCTAAAAAGACCAAAGTCTTTGTTGCAACCAATCAGCTCACAGCACCCTCTTGAACCCTCTCTGCAGAGCCAGTTCTTCTCAGATTTTCACTGCACGTCTTGTGGAAGGGAGTCTCCCTGAGTCTCTATTCAGTTTCTTCTCTACTTCAGGAAGTCTGACAACAAGACTTTATTTAAACCTTGCAGAACATGTCAAAAGAAAAGGGTCCATGTTGATGACCAACATAAGGACTGCATTTATTGCCTTCATCCAAAACATGAGGCAAAAAATTGTAAGATCTGCCGCACCTTCCCTTCCAAGACCTTGAGGGATACCGAGGCCAGAGTCCTCTTATGGCTCAAATCCTCTTCAACTGATGATGAAGACAGAGCTTCGACATCAAGTAAGAGAGCTAGATCGCAGGAGGAATATCCAAGTGAGGGGAGAAAGCATGTTAAAACCTCCCACTCCACTTCGGCCTCTTCACAGAGATCGTCATCTTCTCTCCCTCAAGCCCCATCTCATCTTCTGCTCCTTCGTCTACATCTATGATTTCCACCACAGCCATCACCTCTCCTATCCTCTCTACTAGGATCACCATTGTGACAAAATGAACCATCATCGACAATCCGTCGACGACAGTCTCGTCATCGAATAAGCACTCATCGACCAAGACGCCATCGAAGCCCTTGTCGACAAAGTCATCTACGGTGCCGTCGACGAGACGCTCGTCGACAAAGAAGCAAAGTCTGTCGACGATGAGCCCGTCGATGAAGTCGACGACGAGTTCGTTGACGGTTGTCCCGTCGACGCCGAGTCCGTCGACGGCGTTCCCGTCAACGTCGAGTCCGTCGACTTTGAGTCCGTAGATGGTGGCCCCGTCGACGACGACTCCGTCGACGTCAATTCCGTTGACTATGGTCCCGTCGTCGACGCCTCCAGCAAGACTAATAGCTGTTTCTACAGCAAAGCCTCCAACCTCTATACAGGGTTTTTCTATGCCACTTTCTTCTAAAACTTTTCAATTAATATCGTACCAGAGTCAAGAAGGTGCTTAAATCTCGCCACTTACGCCCTCCCATCTCTTAGAGACTTATGCTCATGAAGAGGAGGATGACTTTGAGGATGATGACAATAAGGGAGCTTTTGGGATAGCTCACCATCCTTTAGAATTATACATTAAGTGCCAGGATGATGAGGAGAATGAAGAATATTCAGAACATTACTCTCAGGAGGACATTGTAGTGCCTCATCAGACAGAATACCAAAGGCGATCTCGTCCTTCAGAATCCATCCATTTGCCACCGAGCCTTATACAGGATTTACAGGCCATGGTGGCAACTATAAACAACGTTTTCCGCCGCAGCAGGTCGTGCCTCCACCCCAACCTGCAGTTCGGGTTCCTTAACCTGAGTTTCCACCACCTAGGTCTCCAGTAACGGAACAACCTCAACCTGATTTGCCTACACACACGGATACTTCTTCGGATGAAGAAGTAGAGGAGGGCGAGTTACCAGATAAGCCTCCGTTAGATCCATGGGATACTTACGTTATTCCCATGCCGTCTCCACCAACTCCACAACCTTCAGACTCACCACCTGAAGACATAGGTGGCTTCCATAATCTTATGCAGCTCGCTGCAACTAGATTTCAACTACCGCTAACAGTGGAACAGACAGAATGTTTTCTTCATGATTTTAAATAGGAAACTAGGAAGGTGTCAAGAGCCATTCCTATTATAGATTACATCTGGAAAGAAGGAGTCAAAGTGATGAAAAATTCTGCTTCTGTGCCGGCCGTGTTACCACGGATTGATAAAAAATATCGCGCTCCTCTCAATAGTCCTTCATGCCTCATTGGACACCCGCGACGGGATTTGGCCATCTCTCAGGCCGCGCAGCAAAGATCGAAAAACCCAGCCACCCCCATCACAACACCACCAGATAAGGAGGGGCGTTGGTAAAAAAATTTCCACCATGGCTGCGGCCTCGAGCAGAGCTGCAAATTCTTTGGCGTTTATAGGGCGCTATGATCGCCAAATGTGGTCAGAGATGGCTGCTATGATTAATCTAATTCCAGAGGATAAAGGGCAAGAGGCAAGCAAGATCTTAATGGATGGGGAACGTGGAGCTGCAGAAACCATTGACTGTCCTTTAGATATTGCAAATACAAACTTTAGACAACTGGCAGAAGCTGCAGTTCTCAGACGACAGGGCTGGCTAAAGGCTACCACCTTTAGGCCCGAGGTCCAACTAAAAATCTTGGATATGGCTTATAACGGAGAGTCTCTATTTTGAAAACACATCGACGAGGCTCTCCAAGCAATCAAGACGGACATTGACATCACAAGATCCCTAGGTTCATTACAATATAAGAGAGGATCTTTTAGAGGTGCTAGAGGACGTGGATACTCCTCTAGAGGAAGTTACTACCAACAAGGCAGACAATATCAGCCTCAGTACCGGCAAAATTATCAGTCTTCTTATCGCTAGTCCGGAACAGCTAGTTTCTCTCTTCAATGCGGACGAAAGCGCACAAACAATCAGGGGTGAGACACTCACAGAAAACAGTGAGATCAGCCGGACTTGGTTTAACATGGACAAACCCTGTAATTTGTCATCAAACCACCAATAACTCCGCCCAGGAGTCCCCCTCCCCCTCGTCTTCACTTATTGTTCCAGGAAGTTCCCTCAATGCTCCTCAAGAACGCTATAGAAAAAGTCCCAGTTCATCAGAGGCAGACAGGCTTCTATTCCCGTTTTTTCCTCATAAAAAAGTAATCAGGGGAATGGGGACTGATCTTGGAACTGCGCAATCTCAAAAGATATCTCAAGAAGCAGGGTTTCCGCATGGTCACTCTTTCGGAAATGCTAAGTTGCCTAAACGAGGGAGATTTTAGGGCTTCGTTGGACATGGAAGACGCTTACTTTCACATCCCAATTCACCCAAAACATCAAAAGTATCTCCATTTCACTGAGTCTGGCACCCACTATCAGTTCAAAGTACTCGCATTTGGCCTCAAGTCGGCTCCAAGGATCTTTATGAAGTGCGGCAGCACTACGCTTGTCAGGGATGCAGGTTTTCCCGTACTTGGTCCATCAAAGTGCAGAGTACGGAACGACATAGCAGAGTGTCGCAATCTCTTTGCATCCCTAGGTCTCACTGTGAACAAAAGCAAATCTCAAACTCTTCCGAAAAGAGTCCTGCTTTTCCTAGGGGCTCGTCTGGACACAAAAGGCATTCTTGTCTCAAGAAAGGCAGCCCAGTCTACAGACATTGGCCATAAAACTGTCACAAAGAAAGAAACTTTCTGGTCGCCTGTTTGCTTTACTTCTGGGAATGTGTTCATCTGCCATAAATCTCATTCCACTGGCCCGTCTCAAAATGTGGCCTCTACAGGAGGATCTGCATCTCCAGTGGCAACAAGTGACAGGTTCCTTCGAGGACATCATCAAAGTCACCCCACGCATGGTAGATGTTCTTTAATGGTGGACGCAACTGCACAATCTAAAACAAGGACTCACATTTTTGCAAACTCCTACGGACTTCGTTCTAACGACAGATGCATCCATGGATGGCTGGGGAGGTCATCTCCAGGACTGGCAAGTGCAGGGCAAATGGTCCCAGAAATAAAAACAATGTCACATCAACAGTCTAGAGTTGAGAGCCATCTTTCTATCCCTACAAGCATTCCTTCCCAGAATCGCAGGGTCTTCAGTCCTGGTCAGAACGGACAATACCACCAGCAGGTTTTATGTAAACAAGCAGGGAGGGACAAGGTCAACTACGTTCTCAAAGGAGGCTCAGGAGTTATGGGAATGGCTGACACTTCTCAACATAACTTTCAAAGCTGAACATGTCAAGGGCCTCCACAATACCCTAGCAGAGAAACTCAGCAGATCCTTGTGCGATTGCCACGAGTGGGAGCTGGACAACACTCAATTGACCAAGGTGTTTCAGACTTGGGGCCAGCCAACGTTGGACTTGTTTGCCACCCAACAGAACAAGAACTGCCGGTATTACGCCAGCAGATACCCTCAACAGGGATCAAGAGGGAATGCACTGTCCATGCGATGGTCAGGGATTTATGCCTACGCCTTTCCTCCTATCCCGTTGATTCCACGAGTGTTGCGCAAAATGAAATTGGAGAGCTGCCATCTCCTCTTAATTGCTCCCAGATGGCCTTGTCAGTATTGGTTTCAGGAACTTATGTTACTATCGCAGGAGCCTCCAATCAAACTTCTCCTGGCTCCAACACTACTGTCACTCAACGGGGGTCAGATACTTCACCCGGACCCTTAATCTCTGAAATTGCATGCATGGCTCCTAACTTCTTAGAATTTCAACACCTCCAAAATCCTCAGGATTGCCGGGACATCTTAAAGAAAGCTCAAGCCCAGAGCACATTAAAGACTTATTGTCTCAAATGGAAGTGATTCTGTTACTGGTGTACTTTAAATGCTTTACACCCTATTGAAGCTCCAGCAGAAAAAAATGTTCCTTATCATTTGGCTTGTTCTGGTAATTCTTTCTCTATGATAAAGGTCCTTCTAGCTGCTCTATCCAGATTCAGGAAGGTGGCTGACATTCCCTCACTATGTTCTTCATCGCTGATAAAACAGTTCATGAGAGGTCTTTTCCGGACTTATCCTCCGGTTAAACCTTCACCACTGGTATGGGAACTCAACACGGTCCTTTCACAACTGATGAAGCACCCGTTCGAGCCGATTCACAAAGCTGACCTCAAGTACCTGACATGGAAGGTCACCTTGCTTTTAGCCCTAACTTCTGTCAGAAGAGTGGGAGAAATTCAGGCTTTCACTAAAAAGGAACCTTTCTTACGTTTCTCTCAAGAGTACGTCACTCTTCGAACGAATCCAACTTTCATACCCAAAGTGCCTTCTCAGTTTCATCTAAACGAACCAGTGAAATTGCAAGTTTTCTTCCCAAATCCTACAACCCCGGCGGAAAGAACAGTGCATTCTTTGGACATTAAACAATGTTTGGAGTTTTATCTTCAAAGAACAATAAGCTTCAGGAAATTAGATCAGTTGTTTGTGGCTTATGGCCAAGCTACACTGGGAAAATCGGTCACTAAAGCCACAATTTCCAGGTGGATAGCCTCCCCGATCCATTTTTGCCACATCAAATCCAACCGGCCATTACAAAGAACTGTCAGGTCGCACTCTACAAGAGCTGTGGCAGCGTCTACAGCATTGTTTGCAGGAGTGATGCTAGAGAATATCTGCTGTGCTGCGACATGGAAGAATGTCCACACGTTTACAAGACATTACTGCCTGCAAACAGCAAATCAATATGATGCGGCAGTTGGTCAAGCGGTTTTACGTCACCTGTTTCCATAAGAGCAGATTTAGGTAACCAATGTTTTATTCATCTAATAATAAGTCTATGCCTTTCAATATTTCTGTAAAGGTTAAAGATGTACATGTTTTACAGATTACTTGCTTCTTTTGTACTGATATTACTTTTTCTGTTTAATATTATATGACTGCTCTTTAGCATTTAGTCATGTTTTTCATTGATAATGTATTTACTTAACTATTGTTGGTTTTTAAATACATGTTTATGGGAGTGTATCACAATAAGTCTCCCACCATCGACAACCGACGTTTGTCTGGCATACTGCTTGCTATTCTGATTCAGGCATGTGAATCTATGAAAGATACCCCAATACTGGATAAGAAATTAAGCTACTTACCTGTAACTTCAGTTATCCAGTATTGGTATCTTTCATAGATTCACATGCACCCGCCCTTCTCCCCGGAGACTCTGGGGCATATTATCAAGGGGGTTTATCTCCGCTTTTTTGGCTTTAAAAGCCAAGAAAGCGGAGATAAAATTATCTCCCTATTACCAAGCTGTCGCTAACTGCTAGTAGGAGATAGCGACCATCTTGGGCCCCACTTTGCATGTCAGTGATATTTATCACTAATGAGATGCAAAGTGGGCGTGCCAAGATGTTAGAGACTGAAAACAGTCGCTAACATCGCTATCTCCTATTACCAACTTTTGGAGATATTCGCGCTAAGCGGGAATATCTCCAAAAGCTAACACCTGCCCTGAGCAGTTCTTAGCCATGTTATCCAATGGGAGGTGGATAACATGGCTAAGAGCATTTGCTCGATAATGCATGAATATCGCTGACTTTTCAGCGATATTCATGCATTTCGGCCGTTTTTTATCGCATTTGCGATAAACCTTGTTAATAGCAAGGTTTATCTGCGATAAAAATCGCCGATGTGCGGCGATAATTTGTGTCTCTAAACAAGTTAGAGACAAAAATTATCGCTAGTTGTTGGTAATATGCCCCTCTGTTCCTTAATTTTGGGATACTCATTCCCACTTTTGCTAACGAAAATCTGAGGAGAACTGGCTCTGCAGAGAGGGTTCGAGAGGGTGCTGTGAGCTGATTGGTTGGAACAAAGACTTTGGTCTTTTTAGCATAATGAGGTAGATAGGTTACTACAATCTAGGCCTCAGTCCTTTCTCATGGGGCCTACTACTGTAATTTACTTTTGGCACTGCTTTTTTATATACCGTGGGACTCCCACCTTGGCAAAGGGGAATGATTCAGGCATGTGAATCTATGAAAGATACCAATACTGGATAACTGAAGTAACTTGTTATCATACTCTCTATGAGGAGATAAAGAAAAAAAACCTTTCTTACTAAATATAGACAATAACTTTTTGTATTGTGCTGGTATAATACAAGCTTTGGTGATGGTCCTTTCTGGTATTGCAGGAGTTGGTTGCTGCACAGGAAAGCATGACAAAGAACTTATCTTCTCTTTAAACAGTTTCCATAAACAATGCTTGGCACAGTGTGATAAAGAAAAGGAAATCTGTGTTTTATGGTAAATTTTGTGAATTGTGTTGTCTCAACCAGGTTGTTCCTAATGCAATGGATAGTCACTAAGAAATTGACAAAAGAGAAAAAATCCAGGGAATCTATGAAATGGTCATAACTTCTACAGCTGTTTGTCTTAACCGCTGGGGCATATTTAGGAGAGCCCTGTATCACTTTTTCATTATATAAAGTGGTACTTGCAAGACACAGGGCTCTCAATACAATTTATGAAGCCACACAAAGCCACCCTGTGTGGCTGTTAGTGGCTTCATAAATCATGAGTAAGAAAGCGCAGCGCAAATCACTGTGTTGCCTTACTCTACACCCGGTAGGCATTCCATGGGCATTGCAGTGGGTCTTCCCATGCGGCACCCTTGTATTTGACATTGCCCCAGATTTAGAAAATCAGGTAAACCTGGAAAAGTTCCAAATCCGTATGCCGCTCGAAGTGAGGCGTTTTTTTGTTTGTTTGTTTTTTTGTCCTCATTAGCCACTTAATCGTTCCAGGGATACTCTAGCTGCAGGAAGACAATCACTTCTGTGCCATCACGAAACCAGAAATTGGCTTCATGACCTCCCACAGAGTAGATCTGATGTCTTAGTGAGGAAGAGCCCCGCACGAACTATCTCCATTCGAACCCATTGTCAGCCGATAGTCCAGTAGCGTTGTGGCGTGGGGTGCCTCCCATTGGACATGGAAACTTAGGCTTAATCATCGGACCCGGGGGGAAAAAGAAATTAAAAATCTGTATGTCGCTCGAAGTGAGACTTAACATGGAAAAATGTATGTACTCCTTATTTTTCCTCGTTCTATGTCTACTGCATTCTGCAGCAGATATAGAAAGATGAAAACGCTTCTAAGGTTTGTTTTTGTGTAGGAAAGTGCTCCTTTTTGCACAAAAACAAGCCTCCATACAATGCAGGCACCCTTGCACCCTGGTGCAAGGGTGCCTACATTGGCGCTAGGATGCTGTAATTGCACCAGTGCAGTTAAAAGGAAAGGAATGCATTGTATTGCTTATATACAGTGCATTCCTGCCCATTCATTTTGGCGTAGGGCAGCGCAGCAAGCTGCCCTATGCCAAAATCCCATAAAGGAGCTTACCTGTGTCTGTTGATACCCACTTAAACAAGTTAGATGGCGAGAATAAGTTTCAACATGATTGGTCAGTCGTCACCATTATGAGTTCTTGATTGCCCTGTTTTAGTGGTAACATGCCAGGGTGAGCAGATTCATTGGTGTGCCTAAAAATCACTGTGAATTGAGTGATACATTGATTCCAGATCTGTGGATCAAAAATAGAGGTATTTCCCTCATAAGTTAATTGTTTGGCAATAGGATTACACAAAAGTTGTCTTTCCACTATCAGAGGAAAATTTCGCTGGTGGAATACAAAATATAGCTGACTATGCACCAAAACACTATGACATTTATATGGATCCTCACCAAAACGTTTCAGTAGAATAGTGGCCTCTAGTATTACTAATGCATTCTGTAGAAGTGGTTGAAATTTGTGCACCCAATTTTACTGAATGCATTTGTATTTTGCAAACCAATCTATATACTAATAGGTCGGATCACAAAATACAGAATTATAGTGGGTAACAATTCGACCTACTTCTTTAATGTTAATGAAGAAGATTGAAGGTTGCTTCCCACTATCATTGCCTCCAATCACAGAGATCGTGGTCTGATAGTCAGCAGATCACAATGTCTCGATTGCTTTTAAATAATTCATTTTTTTTAATGCAGTTCATTTTCCTAAAAGTAAAATAGGATATATATTTTTTGTAATTAGTTTATCCAACTTTTTTTGTGGGTTGGCAGTGGTCCCCCTGACCACTGCCTGTTTCTAAAACATGTTTTGCTAATATTCAACTTGTGGACTTATTTCCATTTGAGAATGTGTTGCCACCTCCTTTGAGGTGAAAGTAACAAAATACTGTTATTGTTTTGTGACCAGATTTCAGTTGCAAAACATGATTCAGTGTTTGGAAGAGAAGTCTTTAACACACCCTTCCCTCATACAAATTCATAAAACTTTCCTAAACCCACTTAACGATTCAGATTTTTTTTTCAGAATCATTAAATTGGTTTAGTACGTTTCAAAAAAGGGTCTGTGGTTAAAAACCCCCGCTTGCGAAGTAATGGCATGCGCAGTAGCAGCTGCGAAGTAAGGGTTGATTACCGGTTTGCAAACTCTAAAAAGCTATTAATTGATGGGGGATTTCTTCCTCTCCATCTACCTGAAGAGTCACTACTTTTGGGAGCATTACTACTACTTACAATAACATTTTCTTAATGCGGTTAGCATGTAATATCCCTTTGCCTTACTATGCAGCAAGGCAGATGGAATGGTTATCTAACCATCTTGCCAATAAACTAGGAAATAAACTCAGTCAAGGGATGCACAAGTCTTATCTTGATGTTGCAGTAACAGGTATATTGAGATGGCTACATGTAAGAAAGGTTGAAAAATTGCATCGGTTGAAACATTACAGTACAGTAGTGTTTGTAAGGCTCACTAGTTCCAGCAACAAAACAGAGTTGCTCTAATGCCTGATTGACTTTAAGGTCACTGATCCCAGGGAGCTCAAGATAGAGACTGACCTCTGGCACAGCATCAGAGTGTAAAGGAGGGTACTGTGTGACTACGGGAATGGTAGATCAGACCCCAACAGATGGTTAAAAATAAGTACATTCTAGAGTCCCAAACCTTTAACGAGGGGACACTTCAGGAAATGAGCAAGCCAGGAACCATGGAGGGAAGAATCACTTTGGGAAGGGAAGGTACACTGATTGTTGTCAATCAGATCACAAGCCTTCGGAAGAAACTGTCTAGAGGACAATCTGCAGGGATTACTAGTCTTGCGCTGGGGACAGGTGATTCCCAGCAGGAGTGGGTGGAGCATGCCCTTTGGCCATAGTCGGAGATGGCAGCAGAAGATAATCCTGAGGGTTGTAGGGAAGAACTTCCAATGGATCATAGGAAATAGGGTTTCTGTATTTGCCCCGAGTGACATGTGTGCCAGCTGGACCCTGACAGAGAAGTCCTAAAAACAGTAGCTGCAGGAGGAGAGTGATAGGGTAAGGCATGGGGGGGGTATACGACTTCCATATATCTATGGCTCCACTAAAGTAGATAGCTATATTTGTGCCGGAATGTATTGGTATATCCCACTTGCCCATAGATTGCATCCTTGATAGTAAGCTTAAATAAGAGGAAGGAAATCCATGGTATCCAAACCACCGCACAGCAGATATTTGAGCATGCTGACTTGAAGTAAATGGAGCAGGTACCTACGAAGAAAGTAGGGAGTAGGATGCAAATGCCACCTACCAAGGAAGTAACAATAGACTTGTTACATGCTCTGAGAGGGGAGGACCCTAAAATTGCCACTAGTGAGCCAACACAGTTCTGGAAGTTCTGCCTGCACAGGCAGAGAGACAAGTAACCGAAGACATGCATGGAACTGATAGTGCCATGCATGATGTGGGCTATGTATTCACTCTGGAAGTCCTGGACGTGTGTTTAATATTATGGTATAGACCATAGTATAGACCATGGTCTAATGGTCAAGTATCAGAGTGTCAGCCCTGAACTAGTAGAAGTGCGAGTGTAAGAAGGGTATCTGCAGTCTAAGTTTGCATCTCCTTACTTCTGAATTACTAGGAGGTCTGAGACTCCTCAGTGATTTACCTTAGCCAGGGGCACGGGAAAATTTGGCAAGAGAAAGAACACCAAGAGCTGTCTGCATTACATTTGTGGAAAACTTTCAAGAACACTTGTGTGGGCCAATTGGTGTTGAATGACAATAAAGCTTTAGGTCCTCCCTGTGCCTAACTTCTGCCTGAAAAGCTTGCAATTGAGATGCATATATATGCCAGATTTGGACGTATGAAAAAGGCTTTAGCTGTGTCCGGATAGGTCCCAGAGTGACTCTTTGTCAGTTCACAAGATGGAAGTGAGGCCTGGTCAAAGCAGTGGATTTGAGAAGTCATCTGAGAGCGGATGGGCAGTGTCATTGTGCAATAGATTGACAGCTGTCAGTTGTCTCTGCTTTTTGGACACCTTGTGGGCAGAAGTGACCCTACTTTAGGGTAAAACATCTGACACAGGAGGCAGAATACACAACATAGCCTGGTTGATATGATAGTACTGTTTGCATACGATTTGCACTGATGCATCTATGATAAGACTAGATAGATAGTCCTCTCAAAAGTGAGGTCTGTAGAAGAGAAAATGGGTTTCACATGGACAGTATTAGTGGCTAGGGCAAATCTTGACAGAGAGACAGTGGTAGGTTCAGATGAGGATACAGTCAATTGTCCTTATTGTAGCGTCTGAACAGGGAATCCCATGAAGGGACTGATTAGTCTTCCATGGCTTCCTGCTTTAGACCCCATTTGTTGCCATGTGTATGAAATTGCCTTGGTCGCCCCTTATTTTTTTCTTTTTATCGACCCTATTTTTGTGGTATTAGGCCTAAACCCGGCTTCTATTTCTGTTATTCTGTGGTAACCTTGTGTAATTTCAGTAATTTTGTGTTATGCGTACTATATGAAATTCGCAAAATAACCTTATTATGCCAAATTGATGCCATTATCTACAGCTCGCAGCAAAAATGAAGCCTGAGTACACGCGAACAATGTAATTGACCAGAACATGAGTGGGTTTTGCATGTGTTTTCTGTATTTTTAAGCAGTTTTTTTTAGCATGAAATGTATTCTTGCATCCAAAATGGATGTAAGAACTTGTTTTTTGATTAAAAAAAAACCCACCAAATGGCAATTTACATTTTGTTAAATACATTATGCATAATTTTGAGTAACTTTTCTAAAATTTTGCATAATTACTCAAAATAAAATATGTGAATTTCACTGACCCGTAATTAGGATTCTCTGCAGCATGAACGATCTATTCAGTGCCAGAATATGCATGCTCTGTCTCCTTCATAGTACAGTTAAAATTGTCTTCACCCAATCGGTTTATTTTACTTTTCTTTAGTGGAATAGTAAATGCAGCAGAAAATGCACCATATTTATTGTGGACTGCAGTATGTATTTATATAAGCTACATATATAACAAAAAATATGGCTGCTAGGTTCTGCACTCCGACTGAGCTGCAGTTTTAATGCACTGCAAAAACACATTAAAAGATAAAATAGCTATTTTCATACATTAATCCAATCCAATCCAAAAGACTTTATCAATAAATCACTTTAAAGGTGTGCTTTCTACCCTCTATAGGTCAGGATACGTAATATACATAAATATATAAAAAACATACTACACGTTTAAAAATAGTGTGCCCTCACAGTGACTGAATATCCAAAAGCTGTTTTCATCTTGTAGTTTAGGTTACATACTCCAGGAAGGGCTGTAGGTACAAATAATTCTTTTTTATACATTTTTATATTCATTGAGTTTTATATAACACAAACTTGACCCGAGGGCATCAGACTGTTACACAGAGCTAGGGCAAGCAGCAAATATCTGAGCTAGATTTGGAGTAAATACATATACATACATGGAGGCGTGACTAGGTATACATGATTTGCAAAAGCAGCAAATACATCAGATACCTTTCGAGTGAAATATAGATACCTGATGACAGTAAGCGAAGAGGTATACAAGGACTGTGGGGAAAGATGTTGATAAACCTATGAGGTAGCTACTGTACACATAAATTGATTGGTCCTCATTTATGAGGAGTGGCAACACTTCTCAGTGCGCCCTCTTTGCGACAACTTGGATAAACTGCATTTAAAGTACGGTGCATCATGTTGCAAGGAGTTACAGATATGTCGGTATTACTGCGGTTCCTCTAGGTGCAAAAGTTGCATATTGCTGGGGCATGTCTGAAACCAGACGCAACTCCAACAATGTGTCCTTTCACATGGAGCTTACACCATGTGAAAGGGCATGCGTCACCCTTACTCCTGCCATAAGGCAGCCATAAGATTTTGACGCACTGCTGTCCTAGAAGTGGCACAGTGAAATCCCATAGATTTCATTGCACCACTCTTACGACCCTTTCTAGCGGGAAAACCCTGTGTACATTATACAGGACACATCTATAAAGTAGCACAAGGGGTTACAAAGTGATGCATCTGCCTAGATGCATCACCTCCTAAATATGGCGCAAGGTGGGGCATATTTTACGCTGCCGCTGTGTCACAAAAAGTGACTCAACAGCGGTGCAAAAGGGACGCAGGGGCTCATAAATAAGCCCCCCAGTAATATCGGATTCACTGTTGGAATCAGATTTTTTATAACTTTAGATGGAAGGTATCTTTATGAAAGGGAACTTTGTACTGCCTGAACCAAAACTGGCATAGAGGTAGTTTTGAGACATGTCTTACTGCCAAAGGCTGAATAAATATTCCTTGTTAGGGTTATTAACCCTGACCTCCAGAGGAGAATAGATTAGCCTCTAGAACAGAAAGTCAGGAATATTGTTAACGACTGTCCACCTAACATGGAACATCCATCTTGGAGGAGACATGTATAGTAGGCAGAACAAGGGAATGCATTAACACTACCTTCTTTTTTAAAAAAAAGAACAAAATGCAGCTGACCAGGATTCTGCACTACAAAACCCAAGTGAATGTGTAATAAAAAAGTTTGTGCAACTACTTCCAGAAACTGCCACACTTCCTCACCACTGGAAAGCAGATAAGCAAACTTTGTGCCAAAGGGGAGGTGCAACATAACAAAGTCAATAAACTCCAGGTGTATCCAAAAAATTAGATTTGAAAATCAGCCAACGCGTTTTGTTCCACAGCTGGAACTTCATTAGGGCTGAAAGAACATACATGCAAAAGTGATACTTTAATCACACTGGACACAATACAAAAACAATAATCTACATACGATATGTACAAATAAACATTTAAAGTTACCAAAGCAAAAATCATGACATTAAACTGAACGGCTAAAAAGTCAAGCCTCCACATGACATATGTAAACATAACAACATATGTTACAAAACAAGACTATAAAAACTTCGAGGCTACACCCTGAATATATATAACAACATCACTACGTTCAAAACAATACTATAAATATTTAAACGTTTAAAAGTATCGCTTTGATTTTAACTCGACACACAACATATACAAACCCATCGATCTTCATTAGACAACAGTTATGTATACTTTGGATCTAATTAGAGGTACACTTTTTTTAGTTGGAAATTCCAAATGGGGTTCACAGGATCAGCTTTCTTTAAGTCTCAGGGGGTTCCTACATTTTCATACACAAACACCAACAGGAGGGAGTGGCACTTTCGAAACCGATAGATAAGAATATATTTCTTGTAAATAGGGGCCTGCTTTAGTGATAAACAGAGAACCTCTTGGTGGAAGAAACAGGTAGGTATTTTGATATGAGGCATTTAGAAATCTTTACAATAAAGCGGAGCGGATGTGCTGCAAATGGAGATTGTTATAGTGTGAGAAAGTAGACAGTATTGGGCAGGGGGAATAATCTAATCAGTAGCTGGGGCAAGGTGTGAGGCTTGGCGGCAAAATGTTTTGCCCACTTCATGCTTTTTTCTAAATTGAAAACAGTTTTATCAGTACATCAGAGAAAAGGCATCGAGCCTTGTGGAGCCCTGGCCAGCTACAGTTGATGATTTGCCTAGCTGAAATATTATGAGGAGCAACATAACTACTATGATTGATGATGATAAAGCCTCGGACCATAGTGAGTCACCAAATTAAACTCAGCAACAAAGCAAAGTCAATGACTATGAAATCTAGTTTCATCCTTCTTGGGGCTTAAGGCTCCAAATCCTCTGGCAATTTCAGAGTTTGATTAAGATATATCCAACTTTGAGGCACTTAGGGACCGAGATTTACTCATGCTCTGTGCCAGGATTGCATTGCTTTTTAAATGCAATAATTAGTTAAGGCAGGATTTACCATCTAACGCAAATGTGGATTTGCGTTGGATAGTATCTCAAAGTAACTCAAAAGTACAGACTGAGCTGTCATTTGGGCATTCCACGGGTGATGCATGGGTGTTCCCCTGCAACCAACCATGGCTTTTAGTGCAAATCCCTCTCTACAAAGAATCATAGAGAGAAGTTTGTGTTAAAGTCCAGTGGCAAGTTGTGGGAGTACGGCGTCCTGTCGAACAGTTATATGCACAGGGTCAATCATCATGCGTCCTACGTCCGAGTCAGTTTTGGCCCACAGGTACAGAGGTAGAGTGTCGAGTAGGGACAGGTCAGCATCAGTGATGGAAAACATGCGTCGTGTGGGACAAGGTCTGAGCAAAGTCGGGTTGTCGTACAGAATGACTCGAACTCTGTCTTGTGAAAATCTAATAGTAGCACGGAAATGTTTCAATAAGTCAAGTCCCATAATGGCGTCGGGGGTGTTGGATGAGAGCAAAAACGTCGTGTCAGTGGTGTTATTTTCCAAGTCAAAGGAGATCGGTGTGGACAAGGGATAAGTGGAGGGCGTTCCATCAAAACCTATTGATGTTACGTGTGAGCCAGACAAGGGTGCCCTTGGAATCAGTCGTTTAGATAACGCACTACGTGTCGCGCCAGTGTCTACAAAAAATGGAGACTTCGTACCCAGGACCTTAGCGGTGACATAAGGACCTTGCTGGTCAACATAGAACTCGACTGGATCCCTCCCTTGCCCTTGGCAGTTCTATGCGAAGTTGTGGGTGTTTTCTCAGTCAGACTGTTGGTACTGGTTCTGTCGGGGATGGTCAAATGTGTTCGGTCTGCCTGGCCTGTCGTTGCTGGTGTTGTTTGTGTACCCTCGTCCCTGTCCTCTATTTCTTGGCCCACCTGCTATGTCTCTTGTGTCCCTGTTTTTGTTCATTTCTAGCAGGACCGGACACTGGGACTTCCAATGACCAAATCCTTTACAAAACGCACATTGGTTCTCATCGATGTCTTTACGTCCAGCGTAGGGTGCGGATGTACGGTCTTTAGGGGGTCGATTTCTAGGAGTATTTGATCGGTAACTTCACTTGTACTGTTCCTTTCTTATAGTCACCCCTTGTAATTGTGCGATCATCACCCTTTCCTTCAGGTCCTTTTTCTTTTTCTCAGTCGCCCTATCGTTCTCATTCTTTTGATGCTCGTAGTACTGGGCCAACTGAAGGATAGCCGCAGGTTTGGAGGCCGCCCAACTACTCTCGCTAGTCTGTAGTTTCTGTGAGACTTCCTGTGACAGACCTTTGACATAATTCTGGACAAACAGATGATGTCCGGTTGCAGTGGTCATGTCCTGGCCACTGTAATCGGAAAACACCTTTTCAAACCGGGAGAAGTATTCTGATACGTCTTCCTGGGGTTTCTGGCGGCAGGCCGTTACTATCGACCAGTCCACCTTCTTTTCTGGGATCAGGGTTTTCAATTTCTGGACGATCTTGTTGGGAGTTCTAAAATGGATTTTAAAGGTTTCTGTCCCGGCTCTCGTTGTCTATCTATGCCATTGAGTTGTGACCAGGTATGTCCGAACAGCTCAAGGTGGTCGACTTTCCGGATTTGCTTCCACACATCAGCCGGCAGACATAGCCCGAAAAACAAATCGATGTCCGCTAAGGTCATATTCGTCGAACAAAAGGCTGTGCCTAGTTCAGTATAAAAGGCAGTGGGGTTCTTTCGTAAATCGGGTAAGGATTTTTGGAAAGTCAGGATGTCTTGTCGATCCCATGGTTGGTAGACCCAGTTATAAACTACCCTTACTCTCGCATCTTGGTGGTTAATGTCATCATGAGTTCCCTGTCCTCGTGGGGGAACCCAGTAGGGAGCGGCCTCCTTTATAAGCATCATTGTGTCAGTCTTTTCTGTTCTGGTTTCAGTCGCTACAGGAGTTGTAGTCTTAGTTTCTAGCCTCTGTTCAGTGAGGTGGCGGAAAACTTCAAGCGTACGCGTGAAGAGGTCCGTCACATCACACTCGCCTTCGTCTCCAATGTCGACTTTCCTATACAGAGTCGTTAGGCTCTCAGGACCTTTGTCTTGGTATCGGTCCTCATAGGCATTGAGGGTGTGATAACAAAATCGCACAACAAAATGTCATCTGTGGCTATCAGCATATGAACTGTACATATCTGTTACGTATTCCTCGCCTTCTTTTCGTTCCACCAGTGTCTTTACTATCTCATCGATCCCTGTTCGTTCATCTTTGCTCAACCGGTTCATTCTTGTGGAATCTTTCTTTCTAACCTCAGGGTCATCTAACGTTACTGCTTGTGCTGTGTTCAGTACAAGGGGCTCGGCCGGCGCGGAGGCCATGAGGACCGAGGTCCTGGCACTATTCACGCCTGTACTTGCGGGCTGCGGGTGCTGTACTAAGGGATGGGAGGGGGCGTATGGAGGTGGCATGTAGATGATTTGGGGGACCTAGTAATAAATCATTGTTCGCTCGTTGTTTCGAGGGTAACTCAGGGTAGAGCGTAGAGGGTGTTCAACGGGACACTGGCCCGATGTTTCGGACTCTTGCTTCTGTTTAGCTTCCTCTCTCTCCTTTATCTCTTCCTCTAACTTTTTGGCAGCTAGGTGAGCTGCTTTTCGTAGCTCTTTCTCTAATCTTAATTTGTTTTTCTTTTTCCGTTGCGCTGCTTCTTTGCGCCACATGCCGAGACTATCAAGCATAGTGGGCGCTGTCTTATTGTTACGAAGGGCTGTTTCTAGCACGTCTATTTTATTGTCATCGAAGGATCCTATCAGTGGCCACTGACTTTCCTGATCCTTTCTTGTATATTTATGCCATAGCTTACTATAAGCCACAGCAACTAATCCATATTTAGTGAACTTGTCCTTATTAGGGGTGCCTTCCAGTGGAGCCGGATGGTTCATCTCTAATAAGCGTCCGTGCTGAACCAACTACCAATCAGTGGGGAGAAGATAGGCATGACAGATTACAAAGGGGTCAAAGGTCCGCACTACCTATCCTTCACTTCTTTCAAAGACTAGACAGAATGTTTCTATTCTACGTTATTTGCAAACAGAGAATATCTCAAAAAGAACCAACTTCGAACAATCAATGTTCGGACAATCAATCAGTGGGGAGAAAAATAGGCACAACAGATTACAAAGGGGGACAAAAGTCTGCGTTACCTACCCTTCACTATCTGCAAAGGAAGAGAGAATATTTCTATTCTTCCCCGTTTGCAGGCAGAGAATATCTCAAAAACAATCAATGAGCAATACTAGTATTTTCAAACAATCAAACAATCGTTTCGCAATTTGTCGTGTTACACGACCTTACCCGGACCGCATGGACAGTTTCTCATCTTCCGCTTCCAGCGCCCGATCGTCCTCTATTCTCCGTAATTGCCGCAGCTCTCCTAATGGTTCCCAGTCAGGACCGTAGATCACTCGAGAGACGTCTGCTCGGAACCGGTGAAGTTCGGATGATCGGCTGCCAGACGAGGGTCTATCGGGCAGGTGCACTTCCCGATCGTTGCAGTCGTTCACTCTGTCGTCAGGACCTCTCCCACTGGATCCACGTGTCGCTGATGGGCCCCACGCTTGGGACGCCGATTGTAAAAGGAGGCAGATTCAATCGATAACCTTTAAGTATTGCCCGGCGTTAGTCGCCTCTCATACCACTCGAAAACTATCAAACAAAGAGGCAGGTGCTGGAGACTGCAAGGCAGGAAACAGAAGTTTATTCCGTCGGAGCAGAACACATCAGATCAGACAACAGGGTATCGTCTCAAGGTGCTCTCTCCACATCTCTGAGGCCTGGCCTCTTATACACAGGTTTATGGCTTTATTGCATGAAACACATTCTTGTCAATACAAAGCAAAGTCAATGACTATGAAATCTAGTTTCATCCTGCTTGGGGCTTAAGGCTCCAAAGACTCTGGCAATTTCGGAGATGGATTAAGATATATCCAACTTTGAGGCACTTAGGGACCGAGATTTACTCATGCTCTGTGACAGGATTGCATTGCTTTTTAAATGCAAAAATTAGTTTAGGCAGGATTTACCATCTAAAGCAAATGTGGATTTGCGTTGGATAGTATCTCAAAGTAACTCAAATGTACAGACTGAGCTGCCATTTGGGCATTCCACGGGTGGTGCATGGGTGTTCCCCTGCAACCAACCATGGGTTTTAGTGCAAATCCCTCTCTACAAAGAATCATAGAGAGAAGTTTGTGTTAAAGTCCAGTGGCTCCCTAAGGCACGGACAACAATTTTCTTTTTTTTAATTCCATTAATTTTTTCCTACATTGCATGTGTGCTGCATTGTACACTACACATGTAAAAGGGGGCAGATTCAATCGATAACCTTTAAGTATTGCCCTGCGTTAGTTGCCTCTCATACCACTCAAAAACTATCTAACAAAGAGGCAGGCGCTGGAGACTGGAAGGTAGGAAACAGAAGTTTATTCCGTCGGAGCAGAACACATCAGATCATACAACAGGGTATTGTCTCGAAGTGCTCTCTCCACATCTCTGAGGCCTGGCCTCTTATACACAGGTTTATGGCTTTATTGCATGAAACACATTCTTGTTAATACTTTGATGTACGGAAAGACATCCTCTGAATCCCCGCTTCAAGCCCGTTCCCACACATATCTATAGTAGAAGTCCCCACCCCGATCTCAGTAGGTGATGACTGTCGCCCAGGTGGACATTCTGCTGGTTCCCGGAATGTGTGCGGCGATCGGATCTCATGGGGTGGGGGCTTTTATCAGTCGTAGATCCTTTGAAGAGGGGCAACTTCCTATTGTAGGGGGCAATAAACTGCATCCGCAGGACTAGGTGATGGCCTGGGATCGGGTCAGACAATCGGGCACAGAGGAAGGGGTTCATCAAAGGATGTGTGATCATGAAAGGGATGGAGGGAGGTGGCTTCTGAGGCAGGGTCATGCTGAAGGGGGTGGCTTCTGGCCCAAGCATGTGAGAGCGGTGGCTGTCAGTGCACGGGGGATGCTTGCGAGGTCAGAGAGAGACGCGCTGGCTATCGGCAGTGGGCTGAGAGGCCATGGCACTCAAAATGGCTGCTGCTTACGCACACATATAAGCCTGGAAAAGGGACAAGATGGCGCCGATAATGTTTACGCCGCAACCTAGATTTTAGCATACATACCAAGTGGGAAAAGCCTTAAAGGTTAGTTTTTGTACTGGAAGAGGCCTCCCAGTACAGAACATATATGTTTTCGAAAATGCTATGGTGTCTGCAGTGGTGCATGAAGAGAGGAGAGCAGCACCACATCTTGGTAGATTTAGCACTTTTCTGCTCTCTTCTCATCATACAATGTAGAACAGCCACTTTAATTGCGTGATTTTTAGTATAAATGGTCCTGGATGACTTCTGCTTAGAACTTTGCCCAGCTGGAAAAGTTTTACTTCCAGAGAAGAAACTAAGTTCAAAGGTAGGTCCTTTGACAGCAACAAACTATGTGGTATATCTAATCTTTGCTCCGTCACTGTCAACCTGAAATCATGCCCAGGTCATTGTCAAATGAAAACTGTTGTTTCCAAATGGTGCCCTACATGTTTGGGGCATATTCTCAAGGACGCATCGCCGATCTAGCGGCACTTTACCACGACGAATTTGGCGATAGATCCATCGCCCTATTCACAAGCCTGCGCTAACAGCCGATATTGCCAGTTTTCCTGCGATAGCTGCCGCAAAAACATCACCTAGGCTGACAGCGACTACTAACGCTAATCAAATGCAGAGAGGGTGTTCCTGTAAAAAACACTCACGATAACACCACTTCGCGATATTCTCAATGAGCAGCCAGATCAGCAATGCAGGCCAAAAACAGACGATAAGGCATGTTAGCAGCAGGGACTTAAGACCTGCTTTTACCTGGTCCTAAGTATGATGAAAACCTACAGTAGAAAGGGAGCCCAGCCCAGAGCCACATCTGAAGACAAACAAATGCCATGGACCCACCAATCATGCATCATGGAGACCCAAGAGGGCCAAAGGGCAGAGGTGAAGTGTCGCAAAAACAATCTCCAGCAGAGGCGTGTGCAAAAGCAGCAGCATAGGGCAAGCAAATTCAGGCTAACTTAGTAATGTCAACAATGTATCCAAATGACCTCAAAACCCCGTATGACACCCTCCCCCTGGTGAGTCAGTATGACATAGACAGAAGAATATAAACAAAGTCCAAAAGTCAGGCAGTGTTCAAAGTATCAGTGAGGGACTACCCCCAAAAAGAAAAGGACGAAATTGTTGAAAAAAATGGAAAGTCAGTAGAAAAAGCTAAAGGCACTTTGAGCTGCGGAAAAAAGAGTCAATAATGCAGACAGTGTAGTTGTGACGACCTCAGCAGTTAATCTAGGAAGGTAAGTGCGCAAAGAAAAGCAATTCCCTCCAACAGTTCATCCTTGTCATTGGTGGAAAAAAACAATGACATCTAATTAAGTAAGTCAAAGGAACAATGATGTACCTCATATGCAGGAGCATCCAAAACCAGGAATGGGAAACTTGCGTGATATTCAATGAAACTACGATGTAGGAAAGTCTGCGCAGCCGAACAGATATCCCATTGAGCCAAGATTCCAAGTAAATCTGCACGCATCATCAGATCATCCCCAGAACAAGCCTGCTCATGTGCCTCCAAGGGAACCATCAACCAGCTTAAATCAGGGACGGGACACCACGTGTTCGATAGACACAGTTCCATCGCCAAGGAGAAATGACATCTCTTGCAATGGAGGACAGGCTGGATCTAAGTATAGTATGCAAATCGAAAGGTCAAGTCATAGCTTACGCCAATCGTTGGTAAGGGCAAGCATCCAAAACCCTCATACAGGCAAGTGCGGTAGAGTTGGAGCTGGTCTGGCCTGTGCTAAAAAAAAGTGAGCAGCCATCACAAAAAACATAGAGGAGGATCACGATGCCAGCCTCAAGCGCCAATATGTAGTAGGACCCGCCAAAGCCTCTGGAATAGATAGAGTGAATGAGAGCTGGAATTACCATGAGTACAGTTTGAACAGAACAGACCATGCCAGATCCCCCACATTAAAAGAAATGTGCAAGGCCTGTCCTCTCAGATGCATTGAATATTTGGTGAATTAGTTCCCCACATGAAGTGGGAGGACAGTGTTGAAAAGCGGCTGAATCGGACTCGAGGTCCCAGCCACCTGCAATCCTTGGATTATTCTCTGGCGGGAGTGAGGGCCAGCCCCTGTTGGAATGAAAGGGCGTTTTGCCTGATCTAATTTTTGAACTCTGCTTTCAGATTTGGAATGGAAGGCCAAAGTGGGGAATCTTGACTCCCTTGCATGGGCGGGAAAAGGCCTAAGTTAGCGGTCGTCAGTAGCAGCCGCGGTCAGTAGTGGGACTGGGAGTACCTGCCAGGCTGTGACGTGGGGAGGGGAAGGGCCAGGGTGGGGGTAGTAATCTATGGATTACGAAGCTTTACAGGAAAGTAAACATATAAATAAAAAAAACAAATTTTGTTGCGTGCACTGCATCCCCAAATGCGATGCAGTGTGCGCAACAAAATTCTCAGCCTGTGGATGATGACACCCCTCCGAGCCCCGTACACCCTGGATCAGAGGCAGTACAATGTGGCCCACAAATGCACCAGGGGCATTGTTGGTTGCACATTTGGCGTGTTGAAGTCACGTTTCAGGTGACTCGACATCCCAGGTGGGAGACTCGCGTACAGCCCAGAGAAAGCGTGCGAGGTGATCAGTGCATGTTGTGTATTGCACAGCATCTGTGTACGCACCAATGCCCCATGGATCCAGATGCACTGGACGATGATGAGGGGGATGAGGCAGGTAGACCACACCCCACTGCGCTGCTTATCGCTGATGGTTTATCGCTGTTGGGCCCATCAAAACTTTTTTCTTGTTCGGATTTCCCTTTTTCTCGGCATTCCGGTGAGTTTAACGCAGACATTTGACGAGTTATCAGGAGACTATACACCTGCTGTCGGTGTGTTGTGAATGCATTGTTAACACTGCGTTAGTTTCCCGCAATAGACGGCGTTTTGTGCACCTGCAATCACCCAAGATGGCGATGATTATCGCAAGTTCTAGAGAATATCCCCCTTTGACTTAAAACTTTTAAAAACCATATCTCTAGCTCTCCCATTTTATTTTATTGATTTGTTTTATCTTTTTAAATTTGTTTGGGAATGTTATTATGTTGTGTATTTAACTTTTAAACTATTGGCACTGCCTGAACATAGTACATGCTTCTCTGGAGAATATCCTGTAGTTTGTGATATAGCTACAATAGGTTGAGCAGAGATTCACTGAGACTTGTGTTGACAAGGTAAGTATATTAAGATGGTAAGGGTCCACATTCCGAAATTAGTATCCCGCTTTCCTATACATTATATCCTGTTGGCACCAGACCTCGATATTTAAGCCTCTATCTTGCTTATATAGCAAGTGAGATAAAGAACACAAAGATAATATTTCTTTTTCTTCCTTAGAGGATGTAGTCTCCCTGAATTCGAAGTACTTCTTTAATGGTGTTTTGTGTTCTTAATATTCTACTTTTCCAAGTGAGGAGCACAACTGCTTTGCCTCAGTGCTCAAAATTGTTACATTTACTAATGCCCCAGTTTTGTTTGAGGTGATGTCATTGAAATTACCTTGGAGTTCTACCTTACAAATTTACAATGTGTGGCTATTGCCTCCTTTTCATCTTTATCAAGGCACCCAACCTCAACCCTTTATTTCTAATCTCTACCTTTAAGCCTGTTATTTATTTCCTTCCTTTTCTGTTTCTCTTGGCTCCCCGTTATAGTATAGGGGCTGTTAAAAATGTTTCATACACTTTCTGTCATAGCTTGCAGTTTCTATATTATTCCTAAAACATATGACCCAATCTTCACTAGTCCTCTTGTATTGCTTCCCACCAAAAGTATTCTGTCAAAGGACTATCGGACAGTGACTGCTTGATCATTGTCTACAACAGAAATTTGGCACTAGTGCTCACAATACTCACGTTTCTGGAATTCGGCACCATGACTTCAATTTGTGGACATATCTAAAGAAAGTAACATACCATGAAACAATACTATCCACAAAACAACATAACAACATAATTAAAACATAACATAGCATATCCCAACAAAATAGCAAAACAGGACACACCACAAAAACTATTGTATAACACAAGAAAAGCACATTATAATAATGCAGGAAAAAGCTCAACAGCACAAAAAACAACAGAACACATTGGCACTACTACACAATTCCACACAGCAAATGTGCTCAAGCGTTGTTGTCACACATTATCACTCCCATTTTTATGTTCTTATAATACAGTGATAAAAGGTGTTTGGAGTAAGCATTGATTTAACATATCACCAAGGGCATGAAATGGCATAATAAATTACCACCCCTAGAAATATGATTTCATAGTACAATTTTAAAAGGTGTTTGTAACAAGCACTGCTTCAAGTTACCACCATAGACACAAAAATAGCAACACCCAAAAATATTGTGTGATCTGACCCCTGGTACTTATCTTGTGTGATCCAGCCCTCGCATTGTTATCTAGCCCACATCAACCTATTTTTGGACAAGACAGCTTAAGAATTCTAGTCTTTCCTGTATACCATGATGAATATGCACTCTAGAGCTAAAGAAGTCCAATTAAAGCATCCTTTATCTTTCAATGTGTTTATAGGGGCTAAGCTTCATAGGTGGATTTGAGGTGTGACCCACCCCCCTCCTAAATAATACATTCTGGACTTTCCAGTTGGGTCTGGGAGTACTGTGCTAGGTCTGCTATATCTGTATCAGTTCATCTTTTCAACCTGATTTCACTAACAGGTTTTAATTTGTTCATGTTTTGGGGATCAGGAACATATTAGATTGACAAAGATTATGCGTTGTTGTTGCGTTACGCTTTTGAAGCAGCCCCCCCAGAACATCTTTTATGGTACCTACAATGCCATGCAAATGTCGCTTTGCGTGACTTTGTAAGAAAAATCAAAGCAAAGGTGTGCATTACCGTAAATGTTGTTACTTTGTGCCAGGTAGCCTTTCCGTTGGTGGTGCAAATGCGTTCATGTGCATACACCCATATTTACAAAGAGTTGTAGCTATGGGTTTGCGCCAAAGTGGGATGCTTGCCTGAGGATGTTGTAAAAAGAAGAAAGAATCTTTATTTCTCCCCATTATTTCCTCTTTGTATGTGTGCTACATTTTGCAGCACATATGCAAAGATGAAAAAGCCTTATGAATATTTCCTGTGTAGAAATTCCTCCCCAAAAACTATCCTGACGTTACACAGACACCCTTGCACTATGTCACAAGGGTGCGAACATTGGCGCTAGGCAGCCAAAAGTGTGCTAGTGCATGGAGAGAGCCAGAACTGTGCCATTTCTTTGAGGATATGGGACAGTTCTGATCACTTGAGGTTACACAACAAAGCACAGAAACTTAGTATTGTCCCACTTCTACTTAATATGCTCCTTAGTGACCGGTTTACAAAAAAAAAAAAAAATCACACATCTGCACCCATACAATTACACCTTGAATGGATTCAAATGCACTACTTCTTGGAATTCACAGATGTTTGCAGTAGTAGGCTTAGAAAGTTACGTCAGTCTCAGGTTTTCGGCATACCACTGGCAAACACCCGAAAAGTGATGGGACGAATGCTTTCAAATAGTCTAACCATTGGCAATCCCTCAGGGTAACATTCAAAAGCATTGTTTTCCGCCCTTTGTGACACTTTTAAACAGAGTACCTAATTTCGAATTTAGCAGCTGGAGTAAAGGCATTCAGGATGACGGAAGACTGTTCTGTCTTTACTCTGCCCACCAAATTGAGAGGTGTTTGCCAGTCCAGAGACATCTATGTACAGAGCCAGGACCTGCCTTGACAGTGATGTTAGTGTAGGAAAAGTTTAGCAGATGGCTCCATCAAACATCATATTAGGCCATCCAACTTTTCCATTCTTTTATTTTAGAAAAACAAACCCTCAAACTTGAGTTTGCTTTAAAAAAATAAAACTAATAATAACTCCCACACTGGTTTCCTTCCATAGTGAGGGGTTAATTCTTCTTCTTTTACTGTTCCTCTCCACCAAGAAATGACTGCAGGAGAAGGACAGTGAAAAAAACAAAAGCCATCCCGCGGTCCACTCTAAGTTGGGCAGACATTCAATTGGCTTACTTCTGACGGCACCTACTCCGTTGCGTTGTTGTAAAATGGTTTAAACTGACAAAGTAATTTTTATTCTGTTGACTTGTGATCCAACCAGTTCAAAATCAAGCAGTTGGACTTTAAGTTTGGTGCACTGCATTCTTCATTGCCGGTGCAACAGAGTATCTTTCCGCCAAGCTCTAGATCAGGTCCAGAGGCCCAACTAATGCAAATCAGTTATGACCCTGCTTCTCATAGGAACAGTCCATCCCAAATCTTGGTCATCTCACACATTCCCTCTGTGGCACATTGCTTTTTTAGTCAGGGAATTTGAAATTCACAACACCCAAATCCTACTGCCTAAGCTATGCCCATGGACGTCAATTCACCAAAATGTTTGGTATAGCGAAAGTGACGTCACACACAATTTGACCTTTACTTTGACTCACACACAAATGCTTACACATACTAACACATTCACTTACTCTCATGCACATAAAACACGTTCACCTGAAAGCATGCATGCTACATACATTTAACAGCATTTTTTACTTAGCTTGCAGGTAGGGTCGTATTCGAGCTAATGTACTCTATTTTTTATTACGCTAATAGTGAATAATATTATTCACTATTTGTATAATTAAAAAATTGACATAAAAACAGGCAAGTGGAGCTCCAACCAGCTTACATTAGGAAGACACTGATTTTGCCACCTCTGAGCCCAGGGGTCGCAAAAGCAGTGCAGGGGTAGCAAGGGGCAAGTCAGGGGTCGCAGCTGCGACCCTTGGCAACCACTAAATGACGTCCATGGCCATGCCCCTGTTTATTTGCATTGTTTATTTGAAATGTTTCTAGTTCACGAATATGGGGGCATATTACCAAGCAAAGCGATAATTATCGCTATTGCTTGGTTAGAGACAAACATTTACCGCAGCGCTGCGGCGATTTTTACCGCAAATAAACCTTGGTATTACCAATGTTTAACGCAAATGCGGTACAAATCGCCCCAAAGCATGAATATCGCTGAAAAGTCAGCGATATTCATGCTTTAGCGAGCTAATGCTCTTAGCCATGTTATCCACCTCCCATTGGATAACATGGCTAAGAACTGCTCAGGGCAGGTGTTAGCTTTTGGAGATATTCCCGCTTAGCGCGAATATCTCCAAAAGTTGGTAATAGGAGATAGCGATGTTAGCGACTGTTTTCAGTCGCTAACATCTTGGCACGCCCACTTTGCATCTCATTAGTGATAAATATCACTGACATGCAAAGTGGGGCCCAAGATGGTCGCTATCTCCTACTAGCTGCCGCTAACTGGTGTTAGCGGCAGCTAGGTAATAGGGAGATAATTTTATCTCCGCTTTCTGGGCTTTTAAAGCCAAAAAAGCGGAGATAAACCCCCTTGATAATATGCCCCATGGTTTTAAATGATGTGCATTCTCCTTAACTCACTAATTTAATGTAGCTCTTATTTAAGAATGATGCATTTAATGAAAAACAAACTTCTCTTATTTGGTTAGTTGCCCATCTTGACAACATATCCTTTTAATTTCTTCACTTGGCCATTTACAGAATGTTTGGATTTATAAAGCAAGAACATGTGAGCATTCAACTACTCTTATAATCTATGTGTGATAGCTGATCACGCGCTGAAAATCATATTTATATATTTTATTTATAACAATCTTTTAATAACGCCCTCGGGCATAAACCACCATCGTATACCACAGTGATCTAAAAATAAAAGGCAGCGGCTTCTGAACGAATTTTATCTTGAACGTCTTTGTTTATCTCTCTGGGGTAGGTCGGCCGTAATTTTAGACTGTGGCGTTTACCTTCCACATTTTGAACCACTTTCCCTATTTACTTTGCTCTCTGAAAACACCTTACCTCATGACTGGCATCGTTGTTTGGCATAAGTAAAACCAAGTGCACAGGTGCTCATTTATTTATGGAGACACATTACGTTTTCTTGGTGTTCACATATGGAAATATGTCCATTGATAAAATAGGGGTGTCCAAAATGTGCATAATTTACGTCCACACAAAAGTTTGGAAAATGATGTGAAATTATACGAAATGCAAAGCTAGCATTTCAGTCACACAACAAAATTAGGGCAAAAAACACAATTGCCATAAATAGTAGCCTCTCATGTTCTGTTCATTCACTCGGTTCCCGACCATGTATGCAAAATATTTGGAGTGAAGTGGTGTAATAATATGCTTTCGGGAATTTTGAGTAAAATGTGAAACAAAATATTACCAAAATTATGCAGAATTACCCAATTTTAATGAAAATATCACACAGGCCTAGTCATAAATCAATACATTGATAAGTCTGCATAAAAGTGTGCTCATGAGTTTGTAGTCTGGTTACGATAACATTCCTTAAAACGCTTCAGGGGGCTTATTTACAAGCCCCTTGCGCCACTTTTGCGTCACTTTTCCCATGTTAAAAATGACACATAAATGGCGGGAGGGGCTTGTAAATCTGCCACCAGGACTTTATTAGACATGTACGCCATCTTCTTTCTGGAACCTGTATTTTCAATTATGTTCTGCCATTGTTTCTGAAAAATGAAGATTTAAGTTGCCCTAACTACTTTATCAAATACTTTTCATTGGCTTTATTTGAAAGAATATAGAGTATTGTGGAGTGCAGTGAGATACCAGACCAGTAGGTAAGCATCTTACAATGGAGCCCAAAGTAGAGTATATGGTACTCCCTCTAGAGAGTGGAGGCAATAGTCTCTGTTCATCTGGTGAGCCACCTGTCAGGCTCTAAATGAACGTTTGCGCTATTAGTCCAAAATAGCTCCTATAGCCATTACCATGTTGACAGAGTAGTGTACATATATTGACAGAGTAGTGTACATATATTAATGACATACAAATGAGAGTGGCTCAGCGGGATTCCCGCCTCCCCCCTCCCCCCTCCCCCAGCCTCTGTTAATGAGCCTCTGTTTAATTTAGGAGACCCTTTTATGGATACCTCACCGTTATAAATTAAGTCAATGTTTGCCCATTAAAAAAGGTTTAGAGAATGAGGCCCTTTATTTATCCTCTATTTTACCCCCGCTTCATAAGGCTTCCATCACCCTACACATACATCACAATGTCATGTGGCACAAAAAATACTGCAGACATGTGTTTACAATTTGCATGCACTTCGATAATAAGTGTAAAAGTTCCTAAACATGTCAAGCTATGGTGAAGCATGTATCAAGTACAGCTGTGTTGGAATATCTTTTAACAAAGATGCACACTGGCTCACATTCTCCAGCCATACCCCAGTCCTAGATTAGGGTCTGCAAGCGGTACAGATCCCATGACCAGCAGGTATCTCAGTTTGGTGTTTGTTCCTCAAAGGATCCTTATGAATGTATCTCGAAAATGTTGAAATAGGAATAGTATTATATGGGTATGGGAACATGATCAATGTTGAGTTTTTTCTGGCAGTAAGAATCCTGGCTGAATTTGAGATGTATGCTCACGCCGACCTTCCTAAATTACTATATATTGCATCGCAAGTGTAGCGTATGAGGTCCATGCTTTTCTGCAACGATTATGGGTAAATTACTCTCTCAGAAAAAAAACTATTGATCCATGCTCTGAGTGGGTGCGTCCCCTCTCAATGCTGAATAGAGAGCATTTCAGGGCTTCAGCACTTTTAACGATCTTACACCATGCTTCAGAAGGTTGATGTTTTTGAGGTGGCCTTACAGAACTCTGCTGATCTGAAACCTCTGATTAGTAAACAGCAGGGCAGATGTCTTCCTAGACTGGCTGTAACTCACTTCCTGTAGACTTTGTTCATGGTAGAGATGATCTTGAACTTAAACCCAGCGTCCAGTAAAAGTTAAAGGAGGGCTTCTCAGAAGGTTTCTTGTGTACCTGTTTTCAAACTTTTAAACTTTAATCTGGCAGACTGGTTTTGTATAGGGGTGTGTGAAGTTGGCAGAAACAAAACATAATTTTTAATAACTTTCCAAGCAGTACGCAGTGCAAAACGTTGGGAGTTTAAAAAAAAATTGAGGCACATTTAGTGTACCTTCACAGCAGGAACAACAGGTGCTGGTGATCATTGCTGTGAACAGTAGAGTGTGAACTGCTACTAATTGGCATTACGTCACCTCTCCTGAATGGAATGAGACACACCATCATCATTTAATCGGGGTGCCTGATGTGGAGATGTTTAGATGATTTCCAGTCAGATGATGCCCCTTGCCCCATGGGCAGGATATCATGCCGCAATAAATTGTCATTAGTGGTGAGCCGGGTAGATTCAACTTCCACACAAATGAAAATAGCTATCCTCATTGGCCTTTGTAAATATTGACGCTGACAGACTTTGCCTGCTACTAGAATTTAACATATTTCTCCTAGTTATCTCCTCTTTATAAGTGTGCTGTATTCTGCACCACACTGAGAAAGAGGAAAAGGTGTCTAAGGATTGTTTTTGTGCAGGAAGATGTGCACGACAAGTGTCTGCATTGCCGCTAGGCATCCACAGGTGCACCTGCACAAACAGCGAGCAGGAATGGCCCATATCTTAATAGATATGGGCCATTCCTGTCCTCTCCATTTGACTCATCAAGATGTCCTGCTGTGTTACACTGAGTCAAAGTTTGAAAAATCTGGGCCTTGATCTGCATATATCTGGAATACATCTGGAATTGCAGATAGCGTATTTTCATTTTCTTTACACATGGGTGGAAATGAGTAGCGACAACCACACCTAGGGGCGTAATGGCCTTAGTTGCATCTCGGACGGGAGCCTCCAATGGCCCGGAAGTCTTTTGCAGCAAGAGGCGGTCCAGTGACGTCATCCAAACAAGGAGGACGACGCCGGAAAAGGATATAAGCTACAGGAGGAAGCAGGTAAACCCTCTTTGTCCTCTCCAGCAGCTCCTGAAGTGGTGGACTGTTGTATAGCGTTTTAGGACCCTAGTGTAATTTTCCCGATTCATGCCCTTATATAGGTATAATTTGCATTACCCTTATATAGGCAGAGCAATCATACCCGTGTTTAGACATAGCCTATGCAGTCCTAATACAGGCATGGCTACTTCCACTAGTTCCAAAAAGCCACAACGATCTCTTGGAAAACTCGGCTTCAGCAGTCAGGGACATCCCCTTTCTTAAATATAGATTTATCCTAGAAATCATGGCATTTTCAAAGAACTACCATTCTTTGCTGACGTTATTATGTCCGACCTTAAGTCAATCCAGGCACCTTCAAGGTATAAATATGCCTACACTTGCTCTAGCAAACACACGGTGGTTTGGAGCAGTTCGACTATCTACTTGCTCGACGCATCTCGCTACAGCAAGTGCCGAAGGAAGCCGACCCTCCAGCTGACGCACTGACAGAGAGGCTGCCTTTCTCTCGCTGAGAATCCAGCTCCAGTGTTTTCCAAGCTCTCTTTGCGGGGTTTTGGGAAATCAAGCCTGGAGACAGAGATTCTGAACCAAGGTACGAAGCTGATTAGACCCTAAGAGAAATCTTGGATAGATTCTTGGCAAAGAAACTAAACCTATGCTACACCTCCCTTACTTTTTCCCTCGTACAAGACCTAGGTTAGGTACATTGGGGTAGGCGTATTTTAGAAGCACCAGTACTTTTAGTCTTTGTTATTTATGTATGTATTTTATGGCTTAGAAACCATACCATGCTTTTACACTATTATTTCATAATGCTCTTCTTGCTGTACGCATTATACTTCACAGCCAGTATTACTATTGTAGCAGTTCCTTTCTTCTGCATGAGAAAGAAGACTGTTCATTAAATACTTTTATTGAAACCGCCTGTCTCTCTTTTTCTCTGCACCTCTGGTGAAACGAAACATGCACGATTGACTAAGTGAAATATCTATCTATTGTTTCCACGACTCTGAAGATCAGTTTTATTCTTGGGGAAACAAAGTTGTCATATTTATGCGGTTGTCAGAAACGAATCCCTTCTTGTGTATTCGAGAAAGTTTCTAGTGACTTCTGAGCTAGCTGGCACTCACAATTAAGTCTAATATATTCGATAGAGACCTAGTCAACCTAAGTCCTACGTCACATCTATAGGATATATTATTCCAAAGCGCAGAGCCTATTAGAAATATAGGAACTACACTACAGGACGGGTGGCAAATTTTTCAGCCCTAACGCTGAAAGGCTTGGTCCCTGGCAGAAAAATGGCTGGGGACACTAAGATATAGACTGTTCTTTGTATGGACTGATTAACCATGGGGACAGGGCGAGCATTTAATGGGGCTCGGGCTGGCAGAGCGGGCCTGACCTGCTGGCGGTCTTGGACTCTCCTGCCCTACTCGAAATGGCTGGGTGTGTGTTATGAAATTTTGTGGTCAGGAACCCCAAGGAGATATGCTGTGCCCTTGTGGTTGTACCACTGGAATGAAGGGCTGAAAAAGACTACCAATAAAATGACTGCTGGTCAATGTGTTGCATCAGTGCTGTCGGAAACCCTGGTGGTACCCAGGGGCTAATGCAAGTTGGGGCCTGCTAGCACAGCGCGCACCGGGAGTTAAGCTTAATTTGTGTGTCTTGATGGTTAAGCCAATGTACATAACATTAATACAATCTTTTGCATAAATGTAACCTTTAATATGCTTGCCTCTTCAGAGCCATTCATAAGGTAACTGAACAGGTGTGTTTTTTCACTTATGCTTGAATAATGATCAAATTAATGAATAAAGATCTAACTAGGAATGAGTACCTTCAAGTGAAATTAAGGACTATGCCGTGGATGAACAACAATCCGTGTTTTTGTCATTCTGTGGTACAGGATTGTTGGTGCAGGTATTGAACAACAATTAGTAGGGCGATTTGCACGTTGTATGCATACTATAAAATACCATGTTACACAACCCAGCACCTGGAAAATGTAACTAAAATAATTGTACTTTGTTACCAGTTTATGAAGAGCTGGTTTATTCTTATAAATGCCGACTCACATTCTGATATGTTTTCTTATTGTTTTACTCAAATGTTGGTTCTCCTTTACCAAAGGTGTTACAATGCTAATTAGCTTTGCCACAGAATACTATCTATCGTGCACAGTACACACATAAAAGATTCGCTCACCACTGCTAAATGTTGGAGTTGTGTTGGCGCCATACACGGGTAAATTCCTTCGCTCTCTTTGTGTATCCTTTGTGCAGCATTTACATTAGGGCTGCTACGTGAATAAATATAATTAGAAAAATGTCTTTCTGGAATGACGGCAGATATCCCTATCACTCTCTCTGAATCTTTCCTCGTTCATGTGCTGCCCTCTATGTGTTTAATATATTGCTGTCAGTTTGTTGCAGAGAAAACCTGAGCTGAAACTCGCGTAAACAGGGGCTATTTTTAGTACCGAAATGAGGCCAGGATGAGTCAGTCTGCAACTGCTGCCTCAGTCCCCTTTGGCTGACTCAAAGGCAGGTAAAGCAATGATTCATGTGGTTTGTCCCGCGGGAGGCAGCAGAAAGCACTCATCCAGGCGCCACAGCCAGAAAGAAACAGACCTGCATAAAATACCTGTGGGAAATGTTTTGATAAGAGGTGTCTCGAAAACCAGTGTAATTGCTCAAGCTGGTTGGTGAGGGAATTGTTTTGCTTTAAGAACTCTAAAGGACTTGGATAAATATTTTTGAGAACTGTTCACAGTTGTCAGAAATTGTTTTGATCAGCTTGCCTTTGATTTCCAAATTTAGAGTTTGACCTACATTTACTGGTATATGCAGCCTGTGACGTCGAGCACTTTTTTCTAACGGTGTTTGTACACGTCAGGGCATTTCATTCTTTTTTAAGCAAAATATTCAGTGATGAAATAACCTTAGCAATGACTGCATAAAGGAGAAATAACAGAGAGAATTAAAAAAGTAGGCGTGTTTTATTCATTATACTATAGTTTGTATTTGTGAACCAGACACCCACGAATTGTAATTATCAGGGTATTAGGTTGGCCTGGGTTTAATTTCTAAAGTTGTTTGCTGAATTATTCTGACGATAATCGAAAATAAAGATTTACTTACTTTCACGATGATGTTAAAAAGTTATAAACTAGGGCAGTGACTGATGGTTTCAATAACTATGGTAATTAAAAGACGTCCTTTTGAGTTTGTAGCCCTAAACACTGTTCCTGTTTAAGAAAGGCGCCAGGAAATTAAAGTAGCCTCGACTGTGACCATGAAGTAATCGACTAACCCTACCTCTTTTCAGGTGGAGTTGTTGGCATTTATTAAAGAACCAAGTAGTAAGAATTTCCCCTAAAATAAAATGTATTTAAAGGTGTTCAGAAGGGACGCCCATGAAATAATCCAAAACTAAAACGAAGGTATTACTGATGTGCTGATGCTGAATTAAACTACAGCTCGTTAGAGGATTTCCATATTTTCTTCTCCTCTTGTCTACTTTTAATTTTCTTTCTTTTCTGCTTTTTTTCTCAATACCATACTTTTTGTTTGCTTTCTGTCTCTGCCTCTCTCTTCTTTCTGGCCAGTTTTCATTATTTCTTTTTTATTTACATCATTGTTGATCCATTGCCAAAGCTTAATTACCACTTCCTAGGTCTATCATGGAATTCTGTTTAAATGTTATAAATAAGTAATTATACTTTCACTGTGACAACGACTCTGGCATATTCAGGCCCCACTGTAGCTGCTTAAATGGGTGATTTCCTACATACCTGTGGCACGGAGACCCCTGGGGGTCCTCAAAGCCTACTCAAAGTGTCTGTAATTCCTTAGAAAATTAAATAATAGTAACAGAGTAATACAGTGTATATAAATAAAGAAGCTAAATGTACAACTTGAAAGTTTAAAATGTTCTGTAACTGTGAAGAAATTTGAAATAGTAGACAAAACATTGTTAGTGTCTTAAATGATTTGTGAGAGCGATGCAAGTGCATCATACAGAAAAAAACTATAAATGGCCTCAAATGAATTTTGAGACGCTTCCAACCCTCCTATTAAATTTATACTTTTGAAATAGCTTATATCTGATTGTGATTTAAATACATTATTTCATCATGAATGTATTCGTTTGATGAATGCTTGTTGCCACTGTTTGCATAGTTAGCCCCCACTTTTTGCCTGAAGCCTGATGTGATTGAAAAGTGTAAGTGCACGGGGTCCATGCAAACCAGGGGCCTCATTTATGAGGCCCCTTGCGCTATTGGAACTTCACTTTTCACAAAGTTCCGTGGCGCAGAAGCCTGTGTGGTATTTATCAGGCAGCAGTACGCCAGTTTTTGTGGCATACTGCTGCCTGATAAATATCAGTCCCTTTAACGCAGTGTTCTGCGTTAAAGGGGCGTGCAATGGGTGTTGCTGGGGGCGTTCCCAGCAACATCCATGGCCTTTTGACACTGCCCCAGATTTACGAGAAATCGTAACTCTGAAGCAGTGCCAAAAGCTTACGCCTCCCCAGGGGAGGCGTAAGGGAGGCGCAACAGGGAGAAATGTCTTTATTTCTCCTCGTATTTCCTTTTTCTATGTGTGCTGCCTTCTATAGCACTCATAGAAAGAGGAAAAGCCTCTTGTGATTATTTTTGTACAGAAAGGTTTCCCTTCCTGTAAAAAAATAATCTTCCCCGCAACGCAGGCACCCTTGCACCATTGTGCAAGGGTGCCTGCGCTGGCGCAGGCAGCCCATTGTGTGCCGGCGCAGGGGAAAAGGATAGGGATGGAAAGGGGCGACCACTCGGTCCCCTCGAATGTATGGTTGGGTGCCCCGATCCCCCCGGGAAACCATTTTGGGCGGGAGGCGTGTCTCGGCTGGTATGCCCGAAGTGGCGTAGCCGGGGCGCGCCTTTTCCCGCCCAAGAGGGGTTGTCCTAGACACCTACACCGTTGGACACGCCCCGTAGGCGGTTGGAGGAGGGTCCACGCCCTCCCGAGGAAGAATAAAAGGAGCAACAATCCAAGGAAGCATACTCTTGTTCCTGTGCTTGGAAGCTGCACCTCCTCGTTGCACGTGAGCCCGAGACGGAACATGGAGCCAATTTTGAGAACTTGTAATTTTTGTGTTTCTTTTTCAGTGAGTCCGAAGCTTTGGATTCAGGACCTCGAATCGAATATCCGTGAACGATGCCTGGCAAGAAGGTCGGAAAGAAGGTTGGGACCGAACAAATGCTTTGCATGCTGGTAAAGGACATGGCGAACATGAAGAAGCAGATGGCGGCAATGAATGGCACGGGTAGACCGAAGAAAGTCATCGGGACCAGCATTGCCGGGAGTAGTCCCTGCCGGGAGGGGTAAAAGGGCCAGGAATAGGGCGGCAGGAGGGGAGGCCCCGGTTCCCGAGTCCCGTCCAGCGAGCCCGGTCAGTCCGGTGGAGGCCCCAGTTCCGATCCCGAACGCGGGACAGCCGATCCCTGTGGTAGTTACACCCGTTAGCGAGGGGGATATGCCTCCCGAACTGGCCGCCCAGTTGGCGACATGGTTGGGCAAGAACAACGAGAGTGGTGTGGCACCAGGAGACACGGCCGAAGAGGCCAGGTTAATAATGAAGCAGTTGCGGCAATCGAGAGATGCTGCTAAGGCACCTTGTCCTCTTGTTTCCCCGCAGGTTCCCTCGGAAAGGCCGGCGGCGAGCGTTAGAACGGCAGCAACAACAGATACAGCTACCGGTTCGGGTAAGCAGCCGTTGCCAATGGCGGAGGAGGGATCGTTACCCTCAAGGAGGGAAAGGGTGGTGCAGCATATCCCGATGGATGTGAAAGAAAGGATTTGGGCTGATAAATATGTGAATATGTTTTCTCTGTTGACCGATCACTATGAGATAGAGCACGTTAAAAATCAGAAGGAGTTGTTACATCCGAGTGTATGGCGTGCAAAAATGGCGGGTTTCAGAGTAGATGAAACGATCGCTAATTGGGCCAGGGCCTTTGGAATGTTCACAGCAATCATGGGGGAGCGTAGGCCTGAACTGTTGTCGGAATTAGCCTGTTACCAAACACGCATTATGGAATTTTATGAATCATACGAAGGCAATCAATGGATGGGTTATGATAACAAATTTCGTACGGCCAAGGAGCACGACTCATCCCTGACGTGGGATTGTTTCGACTCCATTTCATGGCAGAAGCAGGGTATGCCGAACACGGCGAAGTCGTCTTCTTTTGGCGGGAATGGGACAGAGCCTTCCCGCCATTATTTGGCGGCGCCCTTTCGGGCAGGCGCCAACGGGGATCAGCACACAAAGAATAATTGGAACTCGGGTAAAAAAGGGGTCTGTTGGAGCTTTAACAGAGGCAAGTGCACTAGGCCACAAGGGACATGCAAGTTCAGGCATGAGTGTGCAGGATGCGGACAGTCTTCACACCCCGAGAGTTTGTGCAGAGCCAAGAATGGTGAGACAGGAGGTAGAGGAGGAGCCAAACAGGTCTAACATCGACCGAGGGGCACCGTTACCTACTCCCGTTGACATCATGGCATTGATCCCTTGGCTGAATGAATACCCTGATCATGTCTCCGCTGGGGTGTTGCGAGACGGTTTCTCATATGGTTTCCACATCCCGGCGGGGGATTTTCGGGGGGAAGCACAGTGTAAAAATCAACTATCTGTTCAACAAAATACGGCGGTAGTACAGGCAAAGATTGCAAAGGAGGTGACCCGAGGTCGGGTTGCGGGACCGTATGTGAATCCGCCTGTTGTTAACTTTGTTTGTTCACCGTTGGGAGTAGTCCCCAAGAAGGACCCTGGTGAGTTTCGATTAATCCATAATTTGTCCGCTCCTAAGGGTCTTTCGGTGAACGATGCGATTGACCCAGGAGTTTGTTCGGTGCGGTACGCATCCTTTGATGAGGCCGTCGCCATGTTGAATTGCCTGGGGCCCGGAGCGCTGATGGCTAAATCAGATATCGAGTCAGCGTTCCAGTTGCTCCCGGTACACCCACAAGATCAGCGTCTCTTAGGTTTTGTGTTTCAAGGACGCTACTACATGGATAAATGTATGCCGATGGGTTGCTCCATCTCTTGTGCGTATTTTGGGAAATTCAGTACTTTTTTGCAATGGGCGTTCACCAGAGCCACGGGCTTCACACAGGTTATGCATTACCTTGATGATTTTCTGTTTCTGGGGGCAGCCGGGGGCACGGAATGTGAACAGGCTTTGATGGAATTCTGTAATCTCATGAAAAGATTCGGCGTGCCATTGGCACCGGGCAAGACAGTGGGGCCATCTACTTCACTCGAGTTTCTGGGAATTGAGCTCGATTCAGTAGAGGGGTGCTTCCGTTTGCCCAAGGAGAAGGTAATGAAATTTAAGGCCTCACTTGAAATATGCCTTGGCGAGAGAAAAGTAACTCTCCATCAGTTGCAACAAGCTGTGGGTCAGCTTAACTTTGCCCTTAGAGTGATACCGATGGCTCGCCCCTTTTCCCGCTCTATCGCACAAGCCATGGTGGGCCTCAAGGAAGGGCACCACCGCACAAGACTGTCAGCAGAGGTTCACCAGGATATGCGCATATGGCTGGCATTTCTGGCGGATTTCAATGGTCGCGTCGTGTGGAACAAACCATCGGCTTCCTCCGAGGAGCTGGGGTTGTGGACTGACTCGGCGGGAAGTGTGGGCTTGGGCGCCATCTTTGGTAATCGATGGTCGGCACAAAAATGGCCGGCGGGGTGGCACGATAGTGGGCTCACAGGTAACATTGGGTTTCTTGAGCTGTTCCCCATTCTGGTGGCCTTGAAAACATGGCCAGAGGGGTTTCGTGATTGCGCTGTAGTGTTCTGGTCTGATAATATGACTGTTGTGGAATGTATCAATAATCAGGCAGCACGCTGCAAGTGGATTTTGAGATTGCTGAAAGAAATTGTCCTGCTATGTATGAGACTAAACGTCCACTTTAGGGCAAGACACGTGCCGGGGGTACTGAACCAGGCTGCTGATGCACTCTCTCGTTCCCATATGCAGGCCTTCCGGGGTTTTCTGCCCTCAGCGGACTTGGTGGCGGCACCATTTCCCGAAGCTCTCTGGTCTCTCGGTGCCCCGGATTACAAAACCTCGTGGGAGAGAGTCTAGCACCCAGGACAAGGAAGGCATATGAAGGAGCGTTCCGTTCCTATTGGTCATTTTTGGGTCCAGCTAGGGGGGAGCATTGGGGGCAGGAGGAGTATGTCCTGAAATTTCTGGTAGCACTACATCAGGCAGGCCGATCACTGGCAACAGCCAATAGGCACAGGGCCGCCATTGCCTTCATGGCGCAGGCGCATGGCATCCATGACCCCACATCGTCCTTTCTCGTAAAGAAGGCACTGCGTGGGTGGCAATGCCTTGAGGGCCGTAGGGTGGATGAGAGGCACCCGATAGATCTAGCAAGGTTGTCCATGTTAATGTCCGTACTCCCTGCGACTTGTTCGTCTCAAGCAGAGACGGTGCTGTTCCGGGCCGCTTTTGCATTAGCATTCCATGGGGCTATGTGGGTAAGCGAGCTGGTAGCGAGGAATAAGCAGGATACGGGGGGAGGTCTGTGTCGAGAACACATTCAGATCAGGGGTGACACAATGGTAGTCACAATAGCCAAGTCCAAGACCGATCAGGGAGCCATCGGGGACAGTGTGGTAGTCCAGCGGATCCCGGGGTCTCCCATGTGCCCGGTAAAATGCGTGGAGGAGTATTTAGCGCAGAGGGCGGCATCATGGGGGGGGAGCTTGCTGAGGCACACCGACGCCACCCCACTGACTAGATTTCAGTTTCAGCGGGTGTTAACAATGGCAATCGCGGCAGCGGGCTTGGACCCGAGCGATTTTGGGACCCATTCCTTCCGGATAGGGGCTGCTACAGAGGCTACAGCCAGGGGTCTGAGTGTGGAAAAGGTGAAACAGTTGGGGCGTTGGTCCTCAAATTGTTATAAAAGGTATGTGCGGTTGCACATGTTGTGAAGCTAATGTCATGCACTCACGCTTCTTGTCTTCTGTTTGGTTTTCAGTTTCGCGAGCAGGCTTTGCGGGGCGGACTGTGCAGTTGACCCGACACCTGGGGACCAGCGGTCAAAGATCACCGGCTGAGGGAAGAGTGGTGTGGGTCGTTGGCCACTCATACGTGAGGCGCGCCGCGGACGTATTCAAAGCAGGTGACATGATTCACGTGGCTGGGGAATACGGGTACAGGGTGACCTTCCACGGAAGGGGCGGGCTCTGTATTGACCAGTTTCAAGGTTTTATGGAGGGACTGTTAGGGCGTACAAGGTCACCGCCGTCTGTAATCATAGTGCATCTTGGGGGCAATGATTTGGTGACCATTGGTCGACGAGTACTTCTCGAGTTAATCTTATCCTCAGTAAGTTGGTTGGCGAGAAGGGTTCCGGGGTGCACGATTGCATGGTCACACATGATTCCTCGGAAGGTGTGGCGGGGGGCCCTCTCTGTGTCAGCCTTGAATAAATCGGTAAAGAAGGTTAATAACAAACTGGGTAGGTTGTTTCGTACAGGAAATTTGCATTGTGTTCCACATGGATGTATCCGGGGGGACCATATGTATCTGGAAGACGGGGTCCATTTGTCCCGGGAAGGAAATGTCTTACTCATAGGTGACTTCATAGCTAGGTTAAAAAGTTTGTGTAGCCAGGTAACTCCCTCCCGCCTTCCAAAAGCTCAAGAATTGTTTCCGTCTTCCCATTCTTGGGGATTGTGTTGGGAGGGGGTGATGGGTATCCCGGCCATATACGCCGTATCTTATTGATACAGCGCATTTCTGCCCTTTTCTTTTGCTGTAGGGAAGCGCAGCAGGAAGGCCTGCTGCGCTTCCCTACGGCAAAAAGTCATAAATGAGGCAACAGGTTTCCAGTGCCAGATCTATTTGCCCAAAATACTGTACCAGGATTAGCACAACTACAGCTACCCCTGAAAGTCCCTAGTGAGTGGAACCTCTCGTAGCTAGGGCATTTGTACTGAAAAGGGTCCTCTGGGGCTGCAGTACTGGTTGTGCCAACCCAGGGCCACCTCACCAAAGCTATGCACTCAGGCTTTGCAGGCTGCATGTCTTGGTGCAGGAAAATACGAAGAGTCGACATGGCACACATCCCTGTGTACCATGCCTCCCATGCACTGCATAAGATATAGGCAAGTCGCTCCTACTGCAGGTCTTTAGCCTTACGACAGTGTGCACAATATCCTATATATCAGCACGAACAGATATGCCCCTAATAATGTCCAGATCATTTTGTGATGTTGTAAGTAAATAGGGAAGCCATAAAGAGTACATGAACTAGATACTTGTCAACATATGTTTCCTAGCTCCATGATGTCTTCACTTATTTCTAAGATGTTTGAAAACAAACATCTGAACTCAAAAAATCTTCACTGATGCCAGTGATGGGTTTATTAATAAATTCACACTGAATACACTTTAAGAGGGTCCTCTGAAATTTAACCAGAGACTTGTGGGTTATCTGGCCATTTTCCACCAGCCTGCCACCACCAGACAGTTTTTTGAACTCATGGGGTGATAGCCAGCATTCTCAGAGAACAGAAACAATGCCTGCTTTATAAAGGAGTGTTTCATGCCTCCTCCAGGACAGGATGGCCTTCCCGGGCAGAAAGCATAAGAGGCAATGGCGCCAGGTACTCACAAATAGTGAGGAGGCCACGCTCCCTTTCCTGTTCCACTTTTGGTGGGAGGAAAGGCAGATAATTTAGTTTGATGAGGAGGAGAGTACCCCCTCAGCCTGCACCACCCCTAGGGGGGGCAAGCAAAGTGAACCCCTTTTCTGAAATTCTGCCTTCTTGAGATGGTGATAAAACTTCCAATCGGGGCTAGAGTGGTACTCCTTGACACAGTGGTCACTAAAGGATGTAGGCACGCGGCCTGGGCTGTAAATTCTGTTCCACTTGCGTAATTTGGGTAATTTCACGTTCTTCGGAGAACGCAAAATTGCCAAAAATTTAGCGATCGTGACATTGCCAAAAATTCCGCGATCCACGGCTTCGCAGAATTTTTTGCTTGTTCACTCTTTCAAGATACGTGTTCTCAAGATATTGCTCCCCGAACACGCAAACAGGAAACAAAGCATTGGGAACGGGCGGAACAAGCAATTCCGCGCCCGGCTGACCTGTTTGGTCTGCACCCGGCTGCAACCGGCTCCACCGGTCCCAGCACAGGCAAACCAGCTCTGAGCCTATGGTCCCCCAGCCCTTGCAACCTCCTCCCTCCAAGGAAACCCATCAGGCTCACCTCTAGGTCCACCTGTGGAGTGCATTTTCAAGTGTCCCCCCTTTGTCTTTGGACACCAGTTTACATGACCCTCTGCACTCTGCTCCCTACCAATCCAGGACACTGATGAACTTCTTCTGCCGGAACTTTGGACCTGGTCCCGACATCGATGTAGAACGAGAAGGTGAACTTTGTGAAAGCATTGCCTGAATTTATATGCATTTTTCCTTTTTTCCCATATTGATTCCTATGGTGCGCAATTGCGCACAAAAGTGATATATTTTCCAAACTTTGAAAATTTGTAATTCCAAAAGTACTTACCTCAGAACTGTGATCATGGTCATAACTAAATGCATAACATCAACCTTATTCTCAAAAATTGGTCTCAGATTTGTTCTGGAGTATGTATATCATTTATTGTCTCTGTGAGAACAATACATGCTTAGCACTACCCTCTGATGAGCCTAACTGCTCGTAACAAACCACCACAAACAAATCATTAGAATTATCTGCTTTTACCTCTGTGTACCTTGTGGGAAATCTCTGGACTCTCTGCACAGTGTACGTCTTTTTTGTCCCCTACAAAGAGTGCCAGCTTTCTATATTTGGCGGTTCAGCAGTAGGTCAGAAGACTTTGCATTTGTGGAACCACTTTGTCAATATTTTACCACATGAGCAAATCCCAAAATTGTCTTCAGCAGGTCATATTTTTGATTGGTCTATTGTTTTCTAAATTTCTAAAAATTCCCTGCTAGGACCTTGATTAAGACCCTGAAATAAACTGTCTTTAACTATAAAAATCTGTACTTTAGTCAGGTTAAAGTATTTAGTATGTCGTTATTTGTTTTAACTTCATAAAAAGGTCCCAACTTTAATAAAATAATAGCCGAAAACAGTCACCAGGATCAGTACCTCGGTCTGACCCCTTATATAGACCTGAGTCATGCTAGATGATAGGCCCATAAAAAGGTTCCAACTTTAGTGCCTGAAACCAGTTGCCAGGATCAGTAGCTCATCCTGACACCTTACATAGACATGAGGCATGCTAGATGCCGGGTCCTCTGTAAAGGGTATGGTATCGGAACTGGTAAAAGTCCAAAAAAGGAATATTGTCAAAAACTGACAGGTCAGTCTAAGAAAGATTACCAAAATTTGGTGGCCCAGTCTGAGGATGATGATAATGTCAATAAAGATAATACTGAGGATGGACTTGAGTCAGTCCCCTCAGATACAGTTGAGACCCATCAGATGAGAACCTCATAATGCGAAGATTGACCAGGAGACTGAACTTAGAAGCTCAGCTCCTTAAAATAGAAAACCAGGTAAAAATATGGGCCTAGGACCTATCTCTGGCACCAGAATACTCGTAAATATGGAGAGTGAAGGTTTTTATGACTCTAAACTCTGCAAAGGGATTGTTCCTAAATATTCAGATGGTGAGAATATCACCAAATGGTTCACTGCATTGGAGAGGGTCTTGTTAGGAAGGAATGTAGCAGGAAATACATTGGGCTTCTTTCTTGTGGGAACTAATCTGAAGGAAATGCATGAATAGACTCCTGAAATTGCCTGAAAAAGATGCTGAGTCTTGTGACCGCATGAAGGGTACCTTGATTGAGGGTTTTGAACTCACCACTGAAGAGTATAGAATAAGATTCAGGAAGACTCAAAAAACCCGAAGTTAGTCTTGGATGGAATTTGTTGACTATTCAGTAAAAACACTAGGTGGATGGTTAACAGGTAATTATGTGAATGACTTTGAAGGGCTTGACAATTTAATTATGAAGGAGCATCTTTTCAATAATTGTTACAATGGGCAGTTGCACCCGCAACTAGTAGACCTAGGTCCACTTTCTCTTCTAGAGTTGGGGAAGAAGGCAGACCACTGGGTCAAAATAATAGTGACTAAAACTACCACTGTTGGGGGGACCAAAAGAAAAAGGGCAATAAAAAACCTCCCAAGGGAAAGATGGCGACCAAAATGACAACAATGAGTCTTCTTCAGACCCCAAAAACCTGCTCAGGAGGGTGGGCTCAAATGATTATTACAGTCCCAGGGTAAGCACCAGGATAAAATCTGCGTTCCCAAGAAGGCTTGGTGTTTTGATTCCAAGACAACTGGACACTGAACTGGATGCCCTAGCTTTAAAAACAAAACTAATGTTGCTTGTCCTCCTGCAGCAAATGCAGTTGTGAGTTTCCAGATGGGAATACAGATGAGCCCTGAGCAGGTCAAGGTTTTCACTGAGGCAACTCTAGTCTCTGAGGGAGGGGTGGATGTAGTTAACCTGGCTCTCAGCCCCAGTAACTGGTACAGACAAGAGTCAAATATTAATTGGATTAAGGTAGAAGCCCTGAAGGATATTGGTGCTAGCATCATCAGGAAGTTGTCACTAAAGGATGTAAACACACTAAAAGTGTTGAGCCCATTGGCTATTACCTGTGTCCCCTTGTAGCACCCCATAATTCAGTATTTAGTAGAATCCCCAAGACCTGAACCTCAGATTCATCTGACCAAAGAAGTCAGGACAAAGAATAACTGCTGCATGAGAATGAAGCCTTGATGCAGCAGAAAAATGCGCCAAACCCTGCCATCTGCTCTAAGGACTCAATGATCTTTGCCTATTGTACCGTCCTGAACCTGCAAGCACTCCAAGAATGCTGGAACACCTACAGCCATTGTATTACTCCCCTGCACACTGCAGGCACGGATCCTGTGAAGTCTGGTTTGTCAGCTTGTTGCTCCCCAATGACCTCAACAAAGCACCAAAGCAAGAAGAGGCATAAAAGCTCCGGAGGGCCAGATCTGCCTCTACTCCAAGTTTGGAGGAATACTGACCTACCAAAACCATGGCATACCAATACCCCGGGTACCGGAACCCCAATAGGAAAAGCCAAGAAGAGTCCACTCTGGACTTCCAAAACACCAGAAGCAAGCACCCATTGAGTGATGTTGAGACACCCGTGACTCACTTCCTGAGCGGCCAGCTGTCCTGAGAGTGACTCTCCAATTTGCCTGCTCCTGACCTCGAGGACCTAAACACACACAATGCTAGGATGGCCTGTTCACTCTGCATCCAGACCCACTGACCCCAACACCAACCAACCAGCTCTTCTCCCATGGTCGCCAGGCCTCTGCAACCTCCTTCCTGCATACCTATAAGTCCACCTGTGCTGTGGATTTTCAATCAGCCCCCTTTGACTTGTTGCACCAGTTTTCAAGACCCTCAGCACTCTGGGGGTCATAACGATGGCAGATGCCTTCAGTCCATCTGCCACCATTGCGATAGTGGGACCGGCCACCTACGAGGCGGCCTACCCACTGACCGCATTAGGATTCTACCGCGACCGCGGCAGACACATTGCCTATCTACTGTATTGCTGTGGGGATGCGGTTAGCAGACCCCGCTGCAATAAAAAAATTCACTTGCATATCCCTGCAGTACGTGGCAGGTACCATGCTGTGCCTACCACATGGTGCAGTGGTTCCCCCTAGTGCCCGTGCCACAGGCCCAGGGATGAAGGGGGCCCGCTGCGGGTCCCCAAATCAATTTCTGCCTGCAGTTTCGTGGCAGGTTGACTGCCGCGAAACAACCGGCGAAAAGAGATAACATTATCCCGCACCGCCTCAATGCTGGGCAATGAGCCTACTGCGACAGGCGGTTGAAAAATGACCGCCTGTCACAACCATGGCGGTTGGTCTTTCCGACCGGCACGTTTACGCACGCCATTGTAATCTGGCAGGCGGAAAACCACAGTATGATGGTGGGAGGGCCCGACAAAAAAAACAGGTTGTCGGTGGAGGGCCCTCCACCATCGTCGTAATGACCCCCTCTGTTCTCGCTCGATCCAGGATGCTCCCGAACTTCTCCTGCTGAACCTTTGGACCTGGTCCTGACAGTGACCTAAAATGAGAAGGTGAACTTTGTGAAAGCATTGCCTGATTTTATATGCTTTTTCCTCTTTTTCCCCAATTTATTCCTATGGTATGAAATTGCATAAAAAAGTGATATATTTTCTGAACTATGAAAAAATTTAACTCTCAAAGTACTTACTTTAGAATTGTGTTCTTGGGTTTAAACAACACATAAAATCTATTTTATAAATTGGTCTCGGATTTAGTTTTTAGTGTGTGACTCATTTATTGCCTTTGTGAGTACAACAAATGCGTAGCACTACTCTCTGATAAGCCTAACTACTCACCCCCACTACCTCAAAAAGAGCTTTTATCTCTGTGCACCATATTTGGGGATTCTCTGAACTCTCTGCACAGTGTACTTCTTTTTCGCACACTATATAGAGAGCCAGCTTCCTACTGTGAGGGTCCCAAATTCCAATAATAATACGGTGGGGGGTCCCAGGTTTTCAGTAATGATTAAGTAGGGGTAATGAAAAGTCAAAAGGTTAAGAACCACTGCCCTACATCACTCACTGTTCCTAATGTTGTTACATTGACCATAAATTGCTTTCGAATTAGACATGCTTGAATTTCACCTTTTGCGTAGGTCGTAATCATTTTATACATGATTGTATTAAAATGGAGTACATACCACAAAATAGAGAAGATTAGTAAGTGGGGATTCAAAACAAGAGGGGGCACTAGAATAGAATGTCATGGGAATGTAGGTCCTCTTTTAAAGGGGATCCAAGGGCTTCCCTCAGAAGTCAGATGCACAGTTACTTTACCACTGGTGTGCCTCACCAATGTGCTGTAATTATGCCCTTCTCTCCCATTCATAGAAGGTTTGCTGCATATGATAGCATTTATATCTGATCTGCATGTACTTAGAGACACTAGTGAACAGCTCTTACATCTGCAGTTTGTTAGTACTTAAAGTCATTTATTTTGTAGTATTTGTAAAAAGAATTCAGCCACAGTAAGTTTTCATTATTCTCTTTTTTTCAATTCCCTTAAACACTAAGGTGCATATTAACAAGGGCTTTACCTCCGCTTTTTTGGCTTTAAAAGCCAAAGAAGCGGAGATAAGAATATCGCTCTATCAACAACAGGGTGTTAACATGCAAAATCGCATGTTAGTACCCTTTTTCACTATGCTTCTCTTTGCATCTCTAATGAGATGCAAAGTGGGCGTTCTAGTGCAAAATAATAGGAGAAATGTCTCTAAGCGATATTTCCAATATTATCAAGCTTCACTCTAACCCTGTTAGAGACAAAAAAAGAAGCGCTAACCACGGTTAACGCTGCTTTTTTACATCTGCTAATTTTCAGACTTGGCCATGTAATCCAATGGGAGGTGGACTACATGGCTAAGTACACCATGGGCTATCAACGAGAATATCCCTATCCTTGTAGTTTTATCGCTCCATTACCAGCGATAACATCCCAAAATGCCGCTATCGCTGGATTTTTATTATCGCCTAGGTGGTTAGTGTTGTTAATAACGCGATAACCAGGCAATATTATCAGACATTTTGATAGAGCTAATCAAGCTGATTGTGGCTCTACATACAAAAGTAAGTTAGATCTTATAATATACAAATCTTAACATAGCCATTAATCCTGTATTTATCTAGAAATATGGTTGAATGCAAGGTTTTTTTTAAAAATGAACTAAACCTACGTTGTTTTTACTTTATGATGTAGAAAAAGAATCTTTAGGTATATCTTTATAAATAAATCTTGTGTGTGATCATATCTAATTCTGGGCTATCTAATTATATTTTTTTCTCATTTTTCCTTTTCTTTTTTATTCTCGTTTTTTTCTTCTTTTTTCTATCTTTGATCCTGTATCATACTTTTATGATATTATTTGTTATGATGTTCATTATGCTTGAAATTGTTTTGAGTTACTTTTCCTTTTAAATATTTTTCATGTTTATGTATATATCTATGTCCATGTTTTTTGCTATGAATTATTTCTTTTTTTGCGAATGTTATCATAATGTTCCTTCTAAATGCGCAGATAAATATGAAGTATACTATCTGTGACAAAATCTTGTGTATGGTTGACATTCAAATTAGCCATTATTAGCGATATAAAATTAAATATTTAGAGCTAAATTGCTGATAAATATTCTAGGTACATATGTATATACTGCTGAGCTGTAACCACTTTTTTAATGTCATTTTATGTCTTACATAGTTGTATTGCAATAGACGGTCCCCTGATGAGGGCAGTTTTGCGAAACGTGTGTAGTTCACATCTACCGCATAGCCCTATCAACTGTATTTTCAACTTTATCTAATCAAATTGTTGGAGTGTTTTATGAATTTGATGATATTTTTTCTCTATGTTTGTATACAGTTGGTCTATTTTAGAAAAAATGAAATTAATTTAATGGATGAATCTAAGAAAAATATATTAAAAAATAAGCAATGAAAATAAATAAAATCATATATCAATTTTTCATAATAAATTTGCATTCTTTATCTATGTGTAGAGCATAGCTAGTGGTTACATCAATTTGTACACCTAAGTGTTTTGGCATATTTGATTGAAGCTTGCTATGATTTCTTTACCCATTGCTACCTGGATAAATGACAGCTGTTTCACGTTCAACTCCAAGAAGACCAAAGTCCTTATCCTGGGCTCCACCCCCTCTACCTGGGATGACTCCTGGTGGCCCGCAGATCTTGGATGCCCCCCACATCGGCAGACCAAGCACAAAACCTTGGAATCACCCTGGACTCTGCGCTCACCATGGACCACCAGATTAACGCCATTTCATCATCCTGCTTCCACAAGCTGCACCTTCTCTAAAAGATCTTCAAGTAGAGACTCGACCACGGCAACCCACTCTATGCCGGTATCAACCAGAAACTCCTCAAGAAACTGTAGAACATTCAGAGGCTCCCTCTTCCCACAAAAGTGGCAGAGAAACTTATGAACACACAACTGAGTACGTCCTTGCTCGATTCGCAGGTGCTTGATCCATCGCAATATGGTTTCAGAGCAGGACACAGCACCGAATCAGCCCTTATTAAATCTACAGAAGAGATCAGGTCCATACTTGATGAAGGAGGCAAAGCAGTGATGATCATGCTGGATCTCTCTGCGGCCTTTGATAGGGTCCATCACGTTCTATTGATGGACCGTATGAAGGAGATTGGAATCCAGGGTTCCGCTTGGAATTTGATGGAATCCTTTCTCTCTAACAGAATTCAAACTGTCGCGATTGGGGAACTTTCTTCCAAACCTTGCAGTGTGGAGTCCCCCAGGACTCCCCGCTGAACCTGGTGCTCTTTAATACTTATGTCTCGCCACTGGCCCCACTTATTGAATCCTTTGGTTTCTCTTCAACCTCCTACGTTGACGACACCCAAATTGTGGTATCATTGTTGCCAGGGGCTATGATGGGAACAACATCATGTCTTCAAGAGTGCATGTCAGCGGTAGGCAGTTATATGGTGCAGAACTGCCTCATGCTTAACTCCGGGAAAACGGAGGTGATATTATTTGGCAACTGCCCCTAGCTTCTGGACTCCTGCTTGGTGGCCAGATTCTCTGGGTCCCTTCCCTCCCTGAGGAATAAAGCAAAAAACCTAGGGGTATGGATTGATAATAAACTTAGTTTTAAAGACCAGGTGAATGCAGTAATCTCCACTACCTCCTACACACTCAGAGCATGCAGCAAAATAATCCCTTTTCTACCCAAAGATAGTATTCAAACAGTCATTACTACTCTATCCATGTCTAGGCTAGATTATTGTAATGGGTTTTACCTTTCCATGCAGGAGGGACTCATGCACAAACTGCAACTTCTTCAAAATGCAGCTGCCAGATTGCTCACTGGTACACCAAACTTTGCCTCTATCTCGGCAGAGATCAAAAAACTTCACTGGCTGCCGATGAGAAAGCGGATACAGTTTTAGGCTCTGTGTCTGGTCCACAAAGCCTTACAGAGAACCGCCCGAGTTTCTGAAAAAAACATTTCAGTGGTATATACCAAAAACAGTGCTACGGTCATCAGAAGCAAGACTGATATCGGTACCCAGAGTGCCTGCAGCCAGCTTGGGAGGTAGAAGCTTTGTAACATGCGCTGCGAAGGCCTGGACTGGCCTGCCGCTGCATCTTAGGTCCATTACAAATCTACTCTTCTTTAGAAAGGCACTACAAACCTGGCTTTTCTCTTCCTAATTTTGTGTAATATCCCCTTCTCTGGGTCTTCTAAAGGACTTGACATAGCACCAGGACACCTATGGGTAACAGTGTGCTCTATAAATAGCGATAACATAACATAGCACACCTCTGCCAGACTCCTCCTCAGTATCTCCCACCTAAGCCACATCACCAGCCACCTCAGAGGCCTCCAGTGGCTACCAGTCAATAAAATATTCACCTTCAAGATCCTCACATATGCCTACAAAGCCCTATATGATGTGAGACCTGTGTACCTCAATCATCACCTCTCATTCTGTAGCAGGGATTCCATTCTCCTATTGATCTGTGCATAGAGATTTGGAACCTCAGTGAATTAGGATGGCCCAAAACTCACCTCAGTACCCAAAATCCCCTTACCGAGCTAGCTACAGTGTCTCATTGGTCATAACAAACTCCCAATGTTTAGACAAACCAGAACATGAACTTAGAATACCTCAGGTTACGTGGAACACATAGACACTCTTTCGTTATACTATCATTTCAAACCAGAACATGAAGTAAATGAGGACGCGTGCATATTTGAAATATTTATTTACTAATGCAGGGTTCTCAAACGCAGTATCTTAGATAACAGAAGCAAACATATTATAACGAGCAAAGTTATCAGCATAGTTATTAGTCGATAAAAAGCGAAAGGTGACAACATGCTAAAATGTTGAAATGAATAGGCGTTAACAACACCTAATTCTCACCCTCCCTAACTAGCATATTATATTATATCTAAGAAGGTCTCTTTGGGCTTTAGCAGGGCGACCCCATACCTCAATCTCTCAGTGGCAGAGGATCACATCATCTTCCACCAGCTCTCTGCATGCGAAACCCCATCAAGTGTGTTTGTGTGTTCTTTGCAAAGCAATATAAAACGCGCCTAAAGCCAGATTTGGCAGCAGCTGCATTTATGTTATGTCTAGGAAAGTGCGAAGATCAGACTTTACAATAACATCGTGTTTACTTATACTTCAAGGCTTCAGCACTCACTGTACAGGCACCGTATGCTAAGCAATGTTATAAGAGCAATAACATATTATTCTCGTATAAATCACAACGCTCCTCTAGGTTGAAAACTAAAGCAACAATTATGTGTCGTGTGCAGAAGCAGCAAAAGGTAAAATGGCGGTTAAACATTTAATAAGCTCATGCCAACTTAACACGGTATATAGGCAAGCGGTAACTATATGACAATTCCACGCACCCACCAGAGACCTCTGCTCTGCCCATCTGGTCATGGCCACCGTCCCACATATACACTAGAACACGGCTGGTGGAAGGTCCTTCTCCTACCGCACAGCAAAGACCTGGAACATCCTGCCTCTTCATATCAGGCAATCAGCGTCACTGCCTCATTTAAGGAAGGACCTCAAGATCTGGCTCTTCAACTGAACCACAGTGCCTTTGGCAGATCAGCAGTCCCCCCACCTTGAGACCCTTACGGGTGAGTAGTCGCGCTTTACAAGTCACTGGAGTGATCGATTGTAGAGAGTGACTCTCACTTTATCAGCCAGTTTATGTAGAATCGTTGCAATATTAATATGTCCTCAGAAACATTGATACTCCTTTAGAGGATCAAATAAGTTGTAAAGCAGGTTCTTGTTCATTTTGTAGATTTGTGAAGTAAAAACATCTGTCTGTTTTCATTATTGCAGAAAAGCCAGTTTTGACTCATTGTTGTACATGGAACTGTGTTTGAGAGTGTAAATGTTGCCCAAATCTATAGTCATTCTTGATAAGGGTATTATTGGCAAGCATATGAATTGGACGCATATACTGTGGTTGCTCATAAATGCAGCTGGGGGATCCATGTAGTCATTCATGATGGGCAAAAGGATATATGGTCCTACAATGCATACCATTCCAACGCATACTTTTATACTGCGGATTTTACAACGTGATTACCATTACAGCGTATATTTTACAACGCAAGCCATTACAAAAAGTGCCATCACACCACCAACGATTACAACGCATGCCAATAGAATGAATACCATTACAACGAATAATGATTATAGTATGTTAAACATATGCAGAAGTTACGTGCGGAAACAGTAAAAATGAAATAAATAATAAAACTTTCCAATTTTTTTAAAATTAAAATATGTTAACATATTTAAATCCCATTTTTTTTAAATTGTGCATTTATTAGCAAAACAAGCATACACATACAAAGCATAAAAATGTGATGTCCTTCCACTATTTTCACTAAAACATCCTAGCCATCATCTGCTGTAAAAAAAAATTATGTCCTTACACCATTTTCACATTAATGACCTAACCATCATCTACTGAAAATGGCTGTCATTCTGAAGGGAAACATTAAAAACAACATTTTAGACAAAACATAAAAAAAAAACATTCTGTCAGGTTCTGCATCACTTCAAAAAATGGATTCCAAAACATATTTTCTTTTAAATTTCTGGAGCAGGAGAAGAATTGTGAGAGCTTCAACGTCAGACACTGGCAACATATTTTCTTTTAAATTTTAGTTAACATCAAACAAACGTATAAATTGAGCCAACCACCATTTTGTTATCAGTGGTACACTGATTTCCCAGGTAACCACACTCATCTGGAGTAGGAGAAGAATTGTGAGAGCTTCAATGTCAGACACTGGCATCTATACATTTAATTTTTAAATTAAAGACATTTACATGCAGAAGAATTGTTTAGCAAACATAAAATACAAATTTCTAATACGTTAATTAACATACCACTGACATGCAGATAGAGCAAAACAGCAAAACAATACTCATCTATTGTCAAAAGTAAGTAAACGTTTAGAATAAATCAGATTTAATACAAAGGTTAACAAAAACTACCCAACAAACATTTCAATATTATTTGTTTAATACAGTCACAGACATTAAACAGAGACATACAACTATCAATTTTGAATTAAATCTCAGAAGAAATCCATCAGTAAGTTTACTCTATGGTAGTTTTTTAGCTAAATAAAAGAAAAAAATACACCAGGTTTTTGCCTCAGGGAAGGTGTTGGACAGTGGTTGGGGCAAAAGTGCTATTCTAACTCTGCCATGTACTTGACTCAAGGAAGGTGCTGGCCGGAGTTGGGAGGGGAATACTATTCTAACTCCCCAAATTGTATGCCTGAGGGTAGGTGCTGGTCATTGGTCGGAGGCATACTTACTGATCTAACTCTGCATGGTGCTTGCCTCAGGAAAGGTGCTGGTCAGTGGTGGGGCAAAAATACTATTCTGACTCTGCAGGTCTTTGCTTCAGGGAAGGTGCTGGTCAGTGGTGGGTGAAAGGGTAAATTTGCCTTCAAGGGAATTTGTTCAAACTGTATTTTGTTTGATTGAAATTATTTCCAAAAAGGATCAATCACTTATCCTTAAAATGAATCCATCAACAGTTTTATAATTCAACACGAGCAATGCATCAACATATAACATGTAAACATGAAAACAAAAACACAAGGTGTATACGAAAAATATAATTTTATCAAATAGCTCAATCAAAGAAATCAGCTACATATACAGATCAATAAGTAAATAAAATTAGGGCTGTAGGTACACATATAAGTAAATTACAGGGTGACACAACAGAACCTAAAAAGACACCTATCCCAAATCACATTGAACCAAACAAAAGAAAGGGATAAGGTGTGAAGTCGACGTTTCGGTTTCTCTGACGCTAGTTTGCTGAAACCATCCTCAGGACTGTTATTAAGTTATGGTCTGTATAGAGATTGTTATCTGTAAATCAAGAGATAATTCACAATTACAATATAAAACTAAATATTAACGCAACACCCTGGTGGAAAAGACATTTCAGACAATTCAGACAATTCACTACAAAAAAAGACATGCTATATACCAAGAAGGACATTTTACACACACATGAAATATTTACAAAAAATAACTATCAATTTATAAGTGCAGTCATTTTGGAAAAGACATTTCATTAAACCAAACAAATTAATCCAACCGCGAAAAAAATTATTCGTAGTCTTTTCTACTGGACATGTATCCAAGACCTTATCGACAAAGTCAACATATATATACAATTGCTTGAGATTTAGTAAACACGATTCTATTTGTAGTTTCAAAGTAGACGGTTATCATATGACTCTGATGTATTATTACAGATAGCCTGAGTTCTACTGCTTGGACCATTATAGAGTCCATGATTAAGGTCCTTATTTCGCTAAATGACATAAACATTTAAATTATACTTCAAGCTTAAAGCAGAGTGACCTGTTACCTTAACATGTATTTTAATACGGATGTTTTATGAGACCATGTGAGATAAGGGAGTTAAGTACCTGTGTAACAGGAATGACTGCATCCCGTAGATAACTGTTCGACAAAAATGCTTTATCGAGTCTGGTGGAAAATAAGGGTTCAATTACACAGTCTGTTTTTGAGGGTAAACATAGAGGAAGGATATTTGGGTGAACACGTACCTATTCGCTATTGAGTGGGGAGCTGTACTTGATAGTTCAGGCTTGCGACGGGATGTTCCTCATCGATATTCAAGAAAATACAATGGAAGCAGAGAGAATCTGCAAAATGTAATAATCGATATTACTGGCTTTTCATCTATGTCTTAGTCAATTAGCTCTATACCATATGTGGATAGGTCTTACCCGGTATGTATGAAGTTGTGGTATCAAAATATCCAACTAGAGCAAATATAGACAAGGGTCGATGATATATGAAGCAGTTATCAATCCTGCATCACCTAGCCCAGGTAGAAAAGAGACATGTGTATATGAACAACTCGTGTTTCTCATAGACCAGTGCCACAACGTTAGTTAGTACAAAGCGTCTATTCAACCAGTATATATCTGGAATTGCCGCTTAGTATCCTCTCATGTCAGGTTACATTAAGTCGGTTATCTTTATCGGTACACAGCTTTAAAGGTTAGACATGTCCGATACACGCTCATTCTGGACTCGTTGTTAAGATATAACGGTGTATCGACAGACATTTTAAATGTCTGCGCGAGAGCGTAATGTGCTGTTTGACTAGAGTACTTCAAAGTAGTCTGGGAGTTTACCATCAAGTTAAAAGTCTCAGAGAAAACGTTACGCGCTTCTTAAAAATAACGGAGGCTGCAGGGAAAGTTACGCGCAACTGAGCCAAAATGCTCTAAGTATTCAGAGATCTCATTCTTAAGCACAACGTTGTTAAGACGGTAGTGCATAGAGGCTTAGTTACGCCTCGTGATAGAGCCTCGAAATAATACGAGGAGGCTAAATCCTAAGCCGAACAAAGAGTGGCCACAATTCAACGCAAATCTTACCTAGTATTCGGTGCGGAGCAAAATCAAAGCACGTCTCGTCTGTACGGACCAGCAAGTGGTAGCTGATTACTCACTTGTATTTAAAGCTACATTGTTTGGAGATAGAAATAGGACTGTACTTAGCAGCCATCTTGGACTAGTCAAGGGACTAGAAAGTTTATGGGTTTATTCACAGAACATCCGTTTGTTACAGAGTATGACAAATAAAATAGGAGATGATACCAGTTTGTTACATAAACCATTTATAACATTGACATTTCCTATTTCTTGAAGGAGTGTGCTAAGCACACAAGAGTTCATTAAAACAGTTGGTTATTCATAATAATCAAACTCCTTGCAGTCACAATATTGTTTTGGATCAAAACTGTTCACGTCAGGCATGCCAATGCATGCCACTCTGTTGCTGAGTTAAGGCCACATTTGACAGTGTCGGTAAGGCATATAAGTTTGCCTTCACGTATGGTTAGTATTTTATCACTGTTGTTCTGCCTTTTATTTGGTTTTATTACTTCCAAAACCCACCATGTCATTTCAGTTTCCTTATGGCCCAATCTTAGAAAATGTTCCACTAAGGGAGCTGTCTCCTTTTTACAACGAATGCGCGACTGATGTTGTAGAATGCGCTTTTTTATAGGCTGAATTGTTTTGCCTATATAGTGTAGAAGGCAAGGGCATTGAATGCAATAAACCACGTTGGTGGTATTACAATTTGAAAAACTTTTGTTAGTGAACTTAATGTTGTTAATTGTGCAGGTTTTAACTGTTTTGGTGGTGGTACAGGCGGTGCAGTTATTGCATTTAAAGTGGCCAACCACTGGGCTTAGCTGCCTCATGTTATTTACAATATTCGCTGTGGGAGGATTTTCATACGCATGAATCAATCTATCTTGTAGATTCGTACCTCTCTTGAAAGCAAATAGAGGCTTCTGCTTAAGTTCAGGGAAAGAGTGTAGTAAATTCCACTGTTTCGAGATGATTTTTTTAATTGCATTTGAATGCGTTCCAAAGGTGGTTATGCAGACTATGTTGGTTTCATTAGAGCGTTCTTTTATTGTTAACAAGGCATCACGGTCTTGGTACCATGCTCTTTTCATGGATTTTCTTAATAGTCTACCGGGATAACCCCGTGAAAACAACTTATCGTTCAGTTTTTTTGCTTCTGGGAAGTAGTCGTCCTTATATGTACAGTTTCGCCGAAGGCGAAGAAACTGCCCAAAGGGTAGACCATCTTTCAACGCCTGAGGATGATGGCTAGTGTACTTTAGTAATGTATTTCTGGCCGTTTTCTTAGTGAATAAGGTGGTAAAGAGTTGTTTATTCGTATCCACTTTGATGTTAATGTCTAAGAAAGGCATTTCAGTGTTGTTAAACTCAAGGTATGTAGTGCGCTATACAAATTTTCTGACTTGACTTGACTTGACTTGTTTCTTGAATTCAACCATATGTGAAATTCCTTTAGTTGGTCAACTGTACCTTCCCATATTAAAAACACGTCATCAATATAACGTAGCCATTTTAGAATCCTTGATGAAAAGGGGTTGGAGGAGTGCCAGATGTAATCATCCTCAAACTGTGCAACATAAATGTTGGCAATATCTGGGGCGAAAACTGCGCCCATGGCTACGCCTTTTTGTTGCTGGTAGAATGTGTTTTGATATAAAAAGAAGTTTTCGCAAAGAGGCAATCTTGTGCATTCTATAATGAAATCAGTCGGAACAGAGTGGGGTCTCGGTCTTGTTTCCAAGAGTTTATAGAGTAAATCTAGGACCTCACTTTGTGGAATGTTTGTATATAGACTCTCTATATCCATAGAGGCTAATATACTAGTTGTTGTATCAAAATGGAATCCCTCAACTTCATTTATTACAGCCGTGGTGTCCCTGATGTATGTGGACCGTTCTATGGCAAATGGTCTTACAAAAAAATCCGCATATTGTGCCAATGGTTTGAGGATTGAGTTACATCCCGAAACTATCGGGCGGCCAGGGGGATTGCTAAGGTCTTTGTGCACCTTCGGGAGCATATTTATCACTGGTATAGTTGGTGTTTTATTAACCAGGAAAGATGACTCTTTTTCATTTAGCCAGCCTCCATTGAAGCCTGTTTGGCTTAATTTAAAGATTTCAGTTGTTAGTCTTTTTGTTGGGTCACAGCTTAGTTTCTTATAGTGAGCTGTGTTAGAAAGTTGTTTCATCATTTCCTCATCATATTTAGATTTCTGCCATAGCACAATGCCTCCACCCTTATCTGCCGGCTTCAATAATGCATCTGGTAGAGTCTGTAGATTTTGTAGGGCTACTTGTTGTTCTCTTGGTAGATTAGATGTAAATCTACGTGGTGTTTTAAAGAGGTTCTCTATTTCAAGTAGTGTGGCATTTTCAAAGGTGATGATTGTAGGAAGGTACATCCTGACTATGGTTGCCCCCAACTTTTTGCCCTGTGTTTTAGCTGGTTTTGGACATAGTCGACCTGGGACCCTGCCAATCAGGACCCCAGGCCTACTGCTCTCTCTTTAAAATGGATTACATGTACCCTAGGTGCATTTACCAATTGGTACTGGGCCACCTTATCAGACCCTGTAACTCAGGGCATAGGTGTACCCAGGGCCGCCAGGGGCTGCAGCATGCATTATGCCACCCCTGGCTGGCCTCCTAAATTTGACACAACTGGCTGCATGACAGCTGGGGCGAAGTCGTGTAATCACCCTTTGCTTTAGATATAGTAGCCCTATATCTAACCACACAATGGACACCCGAGTTCCTATCAGTCACTCCTATGGCAGGCCTTGACAATCCTGAAGGCAGAGTGCGTGGGCTCGTGTGAACTGTGCTCTGGCCCGAGCCGAGCCCGGTTGCAGCTTGCGGATAAAGGACCCAATGGCTGTTCCATGATAACGCGTGCCACATCGGTAACTTCGGTGTCGCGTTATCAAGACATGTCGAGTAAGGTGTCATACGAATCGGGGTGCTGCCCTCTCACCAATTCTGGCGACGAGGTTAGCATTCCGCCCTTCTAGAGGGACACGACATGTACGTAACTGTGAACCCCGGTTAAAGTTAACGAAAGCCTCAGCTCCACAAAATGGATGCTGCCACCACAGACACGAGTCTGACCTCCTGCTGCTGGGAGTCCTTCCAGCGAGGAGCGCTTGGACAAAGGGTTTCCTGTCGAGGGCGGTGTTCGCACCGTCCCAGACAGGGTTTGTGTATTCTGGGTAGGTAGGGCTTTTGCGAGAAGGTGACTGCGGAGTGGCACCCCGGTGCTCACTACGCATCTGCCGGTTAGAACCAGTTCCAGGGGCGACAGCCCTGGCCTGGGGAAAGTCCGGCAGGGGAGAGGGGTGTAACTACCCCCCTTCCTGGTCCCACCCTTAGGGCAGGACCTAGTCATGTACCCACCCCTTTCTTTAGGATAAAGGCCGGAGCGGGGACCCTTCCAAATTAGATCATCTTTGAATCAAGAATACTTTCTACGAAAGGACTTCAAGACTCTTCTCAAGATTTCTCCCTGGTGGCTAAAGAGTAGTCACCCTGCATCAGCGGGCACCATCTAAGAACTCTGCGGTTTGATGTAAGTCCTTCCTCAAGGAATCCGACGGCCCAGCTCGACGAGAACCGGCTTCCGTGGCACCTCTGACCTCTACCCACGTCATCAGCCCAGCTGTGATCTGTGGGTGCGACGAGACCTCGAGGGACCGGCCATCATCAGAACCTGCACGCTCTTAAAACCCAGCACGACCATCGAGGTAACTCTCTGGTGAGTGCTCTGGGGTCCGAGAAGCCCCGACCCTGAGCCGCTCCAGCACCGAAGTGCAGTTTCCCAGCATCTCCACGATCTGCGTGGGGCCCTTCTGCTCGCTGCTCAGCACGTTGTCTGGTCACTAGCCGCTGGCTTGTGTCCTTCTGTGACGACATCCGAGAATCATCACTGCCGGTCTGGTTGCTCCAGACTGGCCCTTGCTTCCATCTTTTCGAGAAGCACCCCGGACCCTCCTGGTCCACTCAAGACGCCGACAGCGACATCCGTCGTGGGACAGCTCGCACCTCCACCGTGGTCGCCGACAACGCCTCCTGGTCCGTGAGACTGCAGAGCCTAGCGTCGCCCACTCACCTGGTCGAGGTGACGGCCAACCGGTGCCTTCCTGGTACCCTCTGACTACTGGCTAGTAGTACGAACCTGGTCCCCTCTGCTTTCAGGTTTCATCAATCTCCGATCCAGGCTTGGATCTCTACGAACTATTCAGCACTGGTCGCCGGCCAGCAACTCCTCTTCTTCCGGCTCCTGGCTCGTCAGCGAAGACCCCGACGCCTGTAAGACTTGTGCAGCCGCAGCCCTCGTGGCTAGGTAACTCGGCATTTCAGTGCCTGCATAGCCTCCTTACTCTAGGGTCCCGAGTCCCTCGCTTCCGACTTGCCTTAACCTTTCCGTGTCCTCGGACACTTGTTTTAACTGTGCACTTAAAGTATTTGCTAAAGAGATTTGGTTTGTGCTAAGTACCCTGTCCTCATAAAGAGTACAGGGCTGTTGTGATTATTAATAAATATACTGTTTATTTTCATAACACTTGTGTGGTGTCCTTTCACTGGGTGTTCAAGGGGTACATGTGTGGTAAACAGCTGGCTTAACGCGCCCTCTCGAGTCTTTAGCCTTAGACTGCTCGTATCCACGCTACTAGGATAGCTGGTCTATAGGTTGACTTACAACCAAACACCATAAGGGTCGTTGGAACGATACATAGCGGTCGCTAGAATAGCGAACGTTGCATATCGGGCCAACTTCTCACATTGGTGAGCAGCGGTTGGGATTTGAGCTTGCTGTTGTTTTACCACACGTATCCTAAGAATATCTTGTTGAAAGATCGCGCAAGTACTGTTAGTACATATAACTAAAGCTTAGAATACTCTGAGTTCTACTGAACCAGCTGTTGTAGCTCCTCAAGGCTTAGCACACCTTGGCTACAACTCTTAGCAAGGGATCAGTAGGAAAACACATAGTGTAGGTAGGTGCATCACTTACACCACACTAGAAACAGTATGTCGGGCCAAGGAGGAAACTCTGAGTCTCCCCTTGTGTCAGTTGACCCTCCACAGGTCATCCCTTCAGGATATACTGTGCTGAGCTTCAAGGAGTTAAGACGATTGTGTCACTCCCGGAAGATTCAGCAGGGGTCTAACCCCACAACGTCCTTTCTGATTGGTCTCTTGGAGACTTATGATGCCAGGAGAGCTGAGAAACTTCGTAGCTCTTCTAATCCAGAAGGAGACATGCCTCCCCTCGAGGGAACCCGAGATGATCCTGACCTCCTCCACCTCGTAACTGAGAACGAAGAGGGAGAGGAGGACGAGGATGAGGATCTCTCTGGGGACGAGGCAGATAAGGGACAGGTAGAAGTCGTCAGACTAACACGGTCCAACTTAAGCAGACACGATAGTGGTACTGGGGGAACCCCGGCGCTACTGTCGGTTCCGCTTAACCTGGGGAATGGACGAGCCCGATCTCTGTCAAGAGACTCTGGCAGATCCCTTCATACCAACGGCTCTCACAACTCTTCTCAAAGAGGGATGACGTCCCCTCAGAGGAGAGTGTACGAAGCTAAGGAAAGGACAGCTAATCTGAGGATCGAAAGGGAAGAACTTGCCCTGGCCAAAGAAAGGCTTGCCTTTGCTAGAGAGCAACAGTTAAGTGGGGTAGTCCCCACTGGTGGCAGCAATGTACCTAGTAATAGGGAAAAGAGTTTCGATACGAAACACCTTGGGAAGATAGTGCCCCCCTTTAAACAAGGGGACGACATCCACAAATGGATTACTGCTTTGGAGAGGGCCTGCACTGTGCAAGGCGTTCCCCAGAGTCAGTGGGCAGCTATCTTGTGGCTCTCCTTTGAAGGAAAAGGAAGAGACAAGCTCCTCACCACAAGGGTAGAGGACGCTAATAATTACCAAGTCTTGAAGAATACACTCGTTGAAGGGTTCGGCCTAACCACTGAGCAGTACAGGGTGCTGTTCAGGGATACCCAGAAAACGCAGGCTCAAGATTGGTCTGACTTTGTCGATTGTGCCACTAAGGCTTTTGAAGGCTGGCTACTGGGTAGTAAGGTTACTGATTTTAAAGGATTGTATAATCTAATTATAAGGGAGCAAATCTTAAATAATTGTCAGAACCAGTTATTACACCAGCACCTGGTAGACTCTGATCTGACCTCTCCACAGGAATTGGGTAAGAGGGCAGACAAATGGGTCAGAACCAGGGTTAGGCCTAAAAACCAGGGTGGTGACCAGAAAAAGGAATCGACCAAGCCTCAAGAGAAGGGTGGGGATAAATCCACAGAGAAGACTTCCCAAGGGCCCCAAAACTCCAACAAGGGTGGTGGGTCCCAGAACACTCCTTCCGAACAGAAGAAACCTTATTGCCATACCTGTAAACAGGTGGGCCATTACAAAAGTGATGCCAAGTGCCCTAAAAATAGCAATAAGGAAAACATACCCCCAAGTAATACTCCTAGACCTCCTGTTACCACTAGTGGTAATCCCCCAGGTGGTGGGAGTGCCCCCAAGAATGTGGTGGGCATTACTTTGGGAAATCAGGAGGACTATGGCCTAGCCAGGTTCCCTGACCACACTCTTGTCTGTGAGACTGGCATGGGGTTTGCCAACTTCACTACTGGACCCCACATTTTGGGCAAGTATAGACAAGAAGTTTTAGTGAATGGTCAGAAAGTTGAGGCATTCAGAGACACAGGGGCCAGCCTCACCATGGTGAGTGACCATCTGGTCCCCTCTGCTCAACTGACCCCTGGTTTTACTTATCAGATGACGGACATTCATGGAATGAAGAGAAGGCATCCCATGGCAGTAGTCAAGCTCAGCTGGGGTAATGTCACAGGGCCCATGAGAGTGGCAGTGACAGATAACCTACCTGTAGATTGCTTACTGGGGAATGACCTGGAACTCTCAGCATGGGCTGAGGTGGAGCAGGAAACTCATTCCAGAATGATAGGCCTATCCAGACAGGTTAGTGGGGCAGTAATAGCTACAGCCCCAGTCCAAGCACCATTCCTCCCTGAAAAGGTTGGAAGGGCAGTGGTAGCCACTGCCCAGGCTCAGACAGACTTTCCAGAGCAGGATAGGAGAGCTGTGACAGTCACAGCCCAAACACAGACTGAGTGCCCTCCTGAAAAGGTTGGCAAGGTTGAAATGGTCTCAGCCTCTACTCAGACCGATAGTGAGGTTGTGAAGCCTGAAACAATGGATCACTCCACTCAAACAGAGAGCATTGAGGAGGAAGAAAAGTCTTCCCCCTCCCAGACACTAGGTGAGAGCCAGCCTCCTCAGGGAACTGACTCTACCCCTGTTGAAGGAACTGCCCCAGAGGTAGTCAGGCCTAGCCTGGCAGAGCCCCTGATGGCAGTGGACCCTTCCCAGGTGGGACCCAGTCTGGAGCAGGTAACCTGCACCTCTCTACCCTGCCTCAGTCAGCCCAGGGCTGAAGAGATCAGGGAGGCCAGTGGTGGACCCCAAAGGGCCCCCTGTCCAAAAGAACCCCTTAATCAAAAGATTAGGATCACTGAAGCTGGTAAACCTAGCCAAGTGAAAATGAAACAGACTCCTGAGGGATCCCCCTTAAAAGTAGTTAGGGAACTCCCACAGCTGGACACTGTTGGGCACAGCCAAACATGGGGCCTAAAAACCCCAGACCTGACCTGTCCCCCCAGTAAGCCAAACAGAGGGACTCAGCCTCCAGCTTTAGGTAGCCAGAGGCTGACCCTGAGAGCTCAGTGCATCACAGCTAAAGAAAGGAAGGCACACATGATGGATGGTGATTGGAGGAAGTTGAGCCCAAAGGTAGAGGAGCCTCACTTCAGTACTCTATCCCAGCATCAGCCTTCTTCTTTCCCAAGACACACCAGAGACAGAGATTCCCTATGGTGGAGACCCTCAGATGCCCTTAGGGTGAGGGGTTGCCTAGTGGACCATGACACAGGGGGAAACCAAGCCAGAGCTGGTCCTTCCTTAAATGGCCACTTAGGTAATAGAGGCTTACCTGGACAAGGATAGCCTTATCTCCTTTCGTTTGGGGGGGGGTTGTGTAGGAAGGTACATCCTGACTATGGTTGCCCCCAACTTTTTGCCCTGTGTTTTAGCTGGTTTTGGACATAGTCGACCTGGGACCCTGCCAATCAGGACCCCAGGCCTACTGCTCTCTCTTTAAAATGGATTACATGTACCCTAGGTGCATTTACCAATTGGTACTGGGCCACCTTATCAGACCCTGTAACTCAGGGCATAGGTGTACCCAGGGCCGCCAGGGGCTGCAGCATGCATTATGCCACCCCTGGCTGGCCTCCTAAATTTGACACAACTGGCTGCATGACAGCTGGGGCGAAGTCGTGTAATCACCCTTTGCTTTAGATTAACCCTGGGCGAAGAACTACGCTCCGTTCGCGGAGTTTGCGGAGTTTCGGCAACTCCGCGCTCCGCGGAGAACGCGAAGTTGTCGAATACTTCGCAAACTGCTGCGTAGCGTAGTTCTCGCGCGCTCAATAGCATTTTCGCGTGCGCGAGGATGCTTGTCGGTAAGATCTAGTTGCCGAACATGCAGAAACGGCAATCTGGCACAGAATAACTCGCGAACACGTTAGAAGTGACCGGAAATAAGGGGACGCGAGCGGGCGGGACAAACCTCATGGGTAACTTCGCGCGCTACACATCCCGAGCATGCAGGCAATCAATCAATCAATCAGGATATTTGTATAGCGCGCTACTCACCCAGAGGGTCTCAAAGCACTTGGGGGAGGGGGGTCCGCTACTGCTCGAACAGCCATGTCTTGAGTTGCTTCCTGAAGCAGAGGTGGTCTTGGGTCAGACGGAGGTGGATGGGGAGGGAGTTCCAAGTCTTGGCTGCCAGGTAGGAGAAGGATCTTCCTCCCATGGTGGATCTTCGGATGCGTGGCACGGCGGCGAGGGCGTGGCTGGTCGATCGTAGCTGGCGGGTGGGAGTGTAGAAGGTCAGGCGGTTGTTGAGGTACCTGGGGCCCAGGTCGTGGAGGGCCTTGTGTGCGTGGGTGAGAGGTTGGAACGTGATTCTCTTGCTGACGGGGAGCCAGTGAAGGTCTCTCAGGTGTCCGGAGATGTGGCTGTGTCGGGGGATGTCCAAGATGAGTCGTGCGGAGGCGTTCTGGATGTGTTAGAGTCTTTTCTGGAGTTTGGCTGTGGTTCCGGTATAGAGGGTGTTTCCGTAGTCCAGTCGGCTTGTGACGAGTGCCTTTGTGACCGTCTTCCTGGTTTCGGTAGCGAGCCATGGGAAGATCTTTCGGAGCATGCGTAGGATGTTGAAGCATCATGATGAGACGGCGTTGACTTGTCTGGTCATCGAGAGGGAGGAGTCCAGGATGAAGCCCAGGTTGCGTGCGTGGTCCGTTGGTTTGGGTGCGCTGCCCAGGGCAGGGGGCCACCAGGAGTCGTCCCAGGCGGAGGGTGATGATCCAAGGATGAGGACTTCCGTCTTGTCTGAGTTCAGTTTCAGGCGGCTGTTCCTCATCCACTCGACTACGTCTTTCATCCCTTCGTGTAGGTTGGTTCTGGCGGTTCCTGGGTCGTTGGTGAGGGAGAGGATCAGCTGGGTGTCGTTGGCGTAGGAGATGATGTTGAGGTTGTGTTGGCGTACGATGGCTGCGAGGGGGCTCATGTAGACGTTGAAGAGGGTGGGGCTGAGTGATGATCCTTGTGGTACGCCGCATATGACTTTGGTGGCCTTGGATCTGTACGGGGGGAGGCGGACTCTCTGGGTTCTTCCGGTGAGGAACGAGATGATCCACTCCAGTGCCTTCTCTTGGATTCCGATGTTGCTGAGGCGCTGCACTAGGGTGCGGTGGCAGACCGTATTGAATGCTGCGGAGAGGTCCAGGAGGATGAAGGCCGCTGTTTCCCAGTTGTCGAGCAGGGCTCGGATGTCGTCAGTGGCTGCGATGAGGGCGGTCTCGGTGCTGTGGTTGGCGCGGAAGCCGGACTGCGAGTGGTCGAGGCTGGTTGGGCGAGCGCAATTGGTGATCCACTGTGTGAGGTTGTTGGCTGCTTGGTTGGGGTCCGTTGAGCTGGCGGGCGGGTTCTGGCTCAGTGAAGTGGTGAGCTGGTTGGTGGTGATCTTGTTCCAGTTCCTGCGGGGAACCTGTTGCGGGTGGTGGTGAGTCGTGGTCTTTCTGAAGCTGAAGTGGACGCAGCTGTGGTCTGTCCAGTGGAGTCCGGTGGAGTGGCTGAAGGAGATGTACTTGCTGGAGGAGAAGACTGGGTCAAGCGTGTGTCCGGCCTAGTGGGTGGGGGTGTTCACCAGTTGCATGAGTCCGAGGTTGGCGAGGTTGTCCAGCAGGGTGGTGGTGGTGGTGTTGTCGTTGTTGTTCTCCAGGTGGAAGTTGAGGTCCCCTAGGAGGATGTAGTCAGCGGAGGCGAGGGCGTGCTGTCTGATGAAGTCTGTGATGTCTTCGCTGAATTGTGTGCGAGGTCCTGGGGGTCTGTAGATGAGGGTGCCTCTGAGTGTGGTCTTGGGGTCGGTGTGTATCTGGAAGTGAAGATGTTAAGCGGCTGTGAGGGTGTCGTCTGAGTTGGTCGTGATGCGGATGGTGTTCTTGTGGACGATGGCGATGCCTCCTCCTGTCTCGTTGACGCGGTCTCTCCGGGTGATCTTGTATCCGTCCGGGATGGCGACGGCGATGTCGGGCGCTGAGGAGGCATTCCTCCATGTTTCCGTGAGGAAGGCGACGTCTGGAGATGTGGTGTCGAGCAGGTTCCAGAGTTCCACGGTGCTCCCGAAGATGAAAAATGGCTTGCAAATGGGTCAAGCAAGCTACTACGCATGCTCGCGGAGCTATGCGTAGTTCGCGGAGTGCAAGTACATCTTCGCGTAGCTCGCGGAGTGCGGCTACGCGAACTACGCCCAGGCTTACTTTAGATATAGTAGCCCTATATCTAACCACACAATGGACACCCGAGTTCCTATCAGTCACTCCTATGGCAGGCCTTGACAATCCTGAAGGCAGAGTGCGTGGGCTCGTGTGAACTGTGCTCTGGCCCGAGCCGAGCCCGGTTGCAGCTTGCGGATAAAGGACCCAATGGCTGTTCCATGATAACGCGTGCCACATCGGTAACTTCGGTGTCGCGTTATCAAGACATGTCGAGTAAGGTGTCATACGAATCGGGGTGCTGCCCTCTCACCAATTCTGGCGACGAGGTTAGCATTCCGCCCTTCTAGAGGGACACGACATGTACGTAACTGTGAACCCCGGTTAAAGTTAACGAAAGCCTCAGCTCCACAAAATGGATGCTGCCACCACAGACACGAGTCTGACCTCCTGCTGCTGGGAGTCCTTCCAGCGAGGAGCGCTTGGACAAAGGGTTTCCTGTCGAGGGCCGTGTTCGCACCGTCCCAGACAGGGTTTGTGTATTCTGGGTAGGTAGGGCTTTTGCGAGAAGGTGACTGCGGAGTGGCACCCCGGTGCTCACTACGCATCTGCCGGTTAGAACCAGTTCCAGGGGCGACAGCCCTGGCCTGGGGAAAGTCCGGCAGGGGAGAGGGGTGTAACTACCCCCCTTCCTGGTCCCACCCTTAGGGCAGGACCTAGTCATGTACCCACCCCTTTCTTTAGGATAAAGGCCGGAGCGGGGACCCTTCCAAATTAGATCATCTTTGAATCAAGAATACTTTCTACGAAAGGACTTCAAGACTCTTCTCAAGATTTCTCCCTGGTGGCTAAAGAGTAGTCACCCTGCATCAGCGGGCACCATCTAAGAACTCTGCGGTTTGCTGTAAGTCCTTCCTCAAGGAATCCGACGGCCCAGCTCGACGAGAACCGGCTTCCCTGGCACCTCTGACCTCTACCCACGTCATCAGCCCAGCTGTGATCTGTGGGTGCGACGAGACCTCGAGGGACCGGCCATCATCAGAACCTGCACGCTCTTAAAACCCAGCACGACCATCGAGGTAACTCTCTGGTGAGTGCTCTGGGGTCCGAGAAGCCCCGACCCTGAGCCGCTCCAGCACCGAAGTGCAGTCTCCCAGCATCTCCACGATCTGCGTGGGGCCCTTCTGCTCGCTGCTCAGCACGTTGTCTGGTCACTAGCCGCTGGCTTGTGTCCTTCTGTGACGACATCCGAGAATCATCACTGCTGGTCTGGTTGCTCCAGACTGGCCCTTGCTTCCATCTTTTCGAGAAGCACCCCGGACCCTCCTGGTCCACTCAAGACGCCGACAGCGACATCCGTCGTGGGACAGCTCGCACCTCCACCGTGGTCGCCGACAACGCCTCCTGGTCCGTGAGACTGCAGAGCCTAGCGTCGCCCACTCACCTGGTCGAGGTGACGGCCAACCGGTGCCTTCCTGGTACCCTCTGACTACTGGCTAGTAGTACGAACTTGGTCCCCTCTGCTTTCAGGTTTCATCAATCTCCGATCCAGGCTTGGATCTCTACGAACTATTCAGCACTGGTCGCCGGCCAGCAACTCCTCTTCTTCCGGCTCCTGGCTCGTCAGCGAAGACCCCAACGCCTGTAAGACTTGTGCAGCCGCAGCCCTCGTGGCTAGGTAACTCGGCATTTCAGTGCCTGCATAGCCTCCTTACTCTAGGGTCCCGATGTGAGAAGTTGGCCCGATATGCAACGTTCGCTATTCTAGCGACCGCTATGTATCGTTCCAACGACCCTTATGGTGTTTGGTTGTAAGTCAACCTATAGACCAGCTATCCTAGTAGCGTGGATACGAGCAGTCTAAGGCTAAAGACTCGAGAGGGCGCGTTAAGCCAGCTGTTTACCACACATGTACCCCTTGAACACCCAGTGAAAGGACACCACACAAGTGTTATGAAAATAAACAGTATATTTATTAAGAATCACAACAGCCCTGTACTCTTTATGAGGACAGGGTACTAAGCACAAACCAAATCTCTTTAGCAAATACTTCAAGTGCACAGTTTAAAGACAAGTGTCCGAGGACACGGAAAGGTTAAGGCAAGTCGGAAGCGAGGGACTCGGGACCCTAGAGTAAGGAGGCTATGCAGGCACCGAAATGCCGAGTTACCTAGCCACGAGGGCTGCGGCTGCACAAGTCTTACAGGCGTCGGGGTCTTCGCTGACGAGCCAGGAGCCGGAAGAAAGGAGTTGCTGGCCGGCGACCAGTGTTGAATAGTTCGTAGAGATTGATGGAACCTGAAAGCAGAGGGGACCAAGTTCGTACTACTAGCCAGTAGTCAGAGGGTACCAGGAAGGCACCAGTTGGCCGTCACCTCGACCAGGTGAGTGGGCGACGCTAGGCTCTGCAGTCTCACGGACCAGGAGGCGTTGTCGGCGACCACGGTGGAGGTGCGAGCTGTCCCACGACGGATGTCGCTGTCGGCGTCTTGAGTGGACCAGGAGGGTCCGGGGTGCTTCTCAGAAGATGGAAGCAAGGGCCAGTCTGGAGCAACCAGACCGGCAGTGTTGATTCTTGGTCGTCGTCACAGAAGGGCACAAGCCAGCGGCCAGTGACCAGACAACGTGCTGAGCAGCGAGCAGAAGGGCCCCACGCAGATCGTGGAGATGCTGGGAGGCTGCACTTCGGGGCTGGAGCGGCTCAGGGTCGGGGCTTCTCGGACCCCAGAGCACTCACCAGAGAGTTACCTCGATGGTCGTGCTGGTTTTTAAGAGCGTGCAGGTTCTGATGATGGCCGGTCCCTCGAGGTCTCGTCGCACCCACAGATCACAGCTGAGCTGATGACGTGGGTAGAGGTCAGAGGTGCCAGGGAAGCCGGTTCTCGTCGAGCTGGGCCGTCGGATTCCTTGAGGAAGGACTTACAGCAAACCGCAGAGTTCTTAGATGGTGCCTGCTGATGCAGGGTGACTACTCCTTAGCCACAAGGGAGAAATCTTAAGAAGAGTCTTGAAGTCCTTTCGTAGAAAGTATTCTTGATTCAAAGATGATCTAATTTGGAAGGGTCCCCGCTCCGGCCTTTATCCTAAAGAAAGGGGTGGGAACATGACTAGGTCCTGCCCTAAGGGTGGGACCAGGAAGGGGGGTAGTTACACCCCTCTCCCCTGCCGGACTTTCCCCAGGCCAGGGCTGTCGCCCCTGGAACTGGTTCTGACCGGCAGATGCGTAGTGCGCACCGGGGTGCCACTCCGCAGTCACCTTCTCGCAAAAGCCCTACCTACCCAGAATACACAAACCCTGTCTGGGACGGTGCGAACACCGCCCTCGACAGGAAACCCTTTGTCCAAGTGCTCCTCGCTGGAAGGACTCCCAGCAGCAGGAGGTCAGACTTGTGTCTGTGGTGGCAGCATCCATTTTGTGGAACTGAGGCCTTCGTTAACTTTAACCGGGGTTCACAGTTACGTACATGTCGTGTCCCTCTAGAAGGGCGGAATGCTAACCTCGTCGCCAGAGTTGGTGAGAGGACGGCATCCTGATTCGTATGACACCTTACTCGACATGTCTTGATAACGCGACACCGAAGTTACCGATATGGTACGCGTTATCATGGAACAGCCATTGGGTCTTGATTCCGCAAGCTGCAACCGGGCTCGGCTCGGGCCAGAGCTTAGTTCACGCGAGCCCATGCACTCTGCCTTCAGGATTGTCAAGGCCTGCCATAGGAGTGACTGATAGGGTCTCGGGTGTCCATTGGAGGGTTAGATATAGGGCTACTATATCTAGAGCAAAGGGTGATTACACGACTTTGCCCCAGCTGTCATGCAGCCAGTTGTGTCAAATTTAGGAGGCCAGTCAGGGGTGGCATAATACATGCTGCAGCCCCTGGCGGCCCTGGATACACCTGTGCCCTGGGTTACAGGGTCTGATAAGGTGGCCCAGTACCAATTGGTATATGCACCTAGGGTACATCTTGTAATTTAGAAAGAGAACAGCCAGGCTGTGGGTCTGATTGGCAGGCCCACAGCCAGAGAAAGTCGTAAACCAGTGAAACAAAAGCGAAAAATCTGGGTGATCATGGGATTGCAGACCCTACTCTCCTACATGACCCCCCCCCAAACGTCGGAACAACTAACTAACCTTGACCAGGTAAGTCTTCTTGTTCTAAGTGGAAATATCTGGAGAGCCCATCGGCATTGCCGTGATCAGTACCAGGTCTATGCTCCACTGTGAAGTCCATCCCCTGTAGGGAAATGGACCACCTAAGCAGTTTGGGGTTTTCACCCTTCATCTGATTTAGCCACAAGAGGGGCTTATGGTCGGTCTGAATCTTGAAGTGAGTGCCAAACAAGTATGGCCTCAGCTTCTTCAGGGCCCAAACCACAGCAAAGGCCTCCCTCTCAATAGCTGACCAATTCTTCTCTCTAGGGGTCAGCCGTCTACTTATAAAAGCAATGGGCTGGTCTTGACCATCAAAATTCAGTTGAGAAAGAACAGCTCCCACACCCAACTCAGAAGCATCTGTTTGGACAATGAATGGTTTGGAGTAGTCCGGACTCTTGAGGATAGGCGCCGTGCACATGGCCTGCTTTAGGTCATCGAATGCTTTTTGACAGCTCGCTGTCCACTGAACCTTTTTTGGCATTTTCTTACTTGTCAGTTCATTTAATGGTGTCACAATGGACCCATAGTTCCTGACAAACTTCCTGTAGTATCCAGTCAGGCCCAAGAAAGCTCGAACCTGAGTCTGGGTGGTTGGAGGAGCCCAGTCCCTGATGGACTGTATCTTGCTCTCCAGTGGCTGAACCTGACCTCCACCGACAAGGTGGCCCAGGTACACAACCTGTGTCTGCCCTATCTGGCACTTGGTGGCCTTGATAGTGAGACCTGCTGCTTGCAGTGCCTCTAATGTCTTCCGCAGGTGGACCAGGTGATCCTCCCAGGTGGAGCTAAAGACAGCGATATCGTCAAGATACGCCGCACAGAAGTCATCCAGCCCAGTAAGGACATGATTCACCAACCGTTGGAAGGTGGCAGGTGCATTTTTCAGACCAAAGGGCATCACCACGAACTGATAATGCCCACCAGGGGTTGAAAATGCTGTTTTAGGCTTGGCGTCCTCAGCTAACCTGATTTGCCAATACCCAGCTGTCAGGTCAAACGTACTTAAGTAGTTGGCCGAGGCCAGCCTATCAATAAGCTCGTCTGCCCTTGGTATTGGGTGGGCGTCAGTCTTAGTGACTGCATTGAGACCCCTGTAGTCTACGCAAAACCTCATCTCTCTCTTACCACCCTGGGTGTGAGGTTTCGGCACTAGAACTACGGGACTAGCCCAAGGGCTATCCGAGGGTTCAATGACTCCCAGCTCCAACATTTTCTGCACCTCACTTTTGATGCAGTCTCTGACGTGATCAGGCTGCCTGTAGATTTTACTCTTTACGGGCAGGCTGTCACCAGTGTCGACCTCGTGGGTGCACCAATCGGTCTGACTGGGTGTCAGAGAAAACAGATGTCGGAACGACTGAAGAACCTGTTTACAGTCGCTCTGTTGATGGTCGGAGAGGCTGCCGCAAAAGACAACACCATCTACCGAGCCATCGTCAGGATTCTGAGAGAGTAGGTCGGGGAGAGGGTCACTCTCCTCCTCCTGTCCCTCATCTATGGCCATGAGCAAACTCATGTCCTTCCTGTCGACATATGCTTTTAGCCTGTTGACATGAAGCACCCTGTGGGGGCTCCGGGGAGTTCCTAGGTCGACCAGGTAGGTGACCTCTCCCTTTTTCTCCAGGATTGTGTGGGGCCCGGACCATTTGTCCTTGAGTGCTGCTGGGGCCACTGGCTCCAACACCCACACCTTCTGTCCGGGCTGGTAAACAGTCAAGACAGCCTTTTGGTCATGCCAAGCTTTTTGGAGTTCTTGGCTGGCCTTAAGGTTTTCAGATGCCTTTTCCATGTACTCAGCCATCCGCGAGCGGAGGCCAAGCACATAGTCCACTATGCTGGTTGCAGGCTTTTTGAGAGGTCTCTCCCATCCTTCCTTCACCAAACACAGGGGTCCTCTTACAGGATGCCCGTACAAAAGTTCAAAAGGGCTGTAGCCAACCCCCTTCTGTGGGACTTCTCTGTAGGCGAACAAGAGGCAGGGGATCAGGACGTCCCATCTACGCCGAAGCTTTTCCGGTAGTCCATGAATCATCCCTTTTAGGGTCCTGTTGAATCTCTCAACAAGCCCATTGCATTGTGGATGATAGGGTGTGGTGAACTTGTAGTTGACACCACATTCCTTCCACATAGCAGTTAAATAGCTCGACATAAAGTTTGCACCTCTGTCGGAGACGACCTCCTTAGGGAAGCCCACTCTGGAGAATACTCCAACTAGGGCTCTTGCCACAACAGGTGCTGTAGTGGTCCTAAGGGGAATAGCTTCAGGATACCTGGTGGCATGATCCACTACCACCAGTATAAACTTGTGCCCTGATGCTGTCGGTGGTTCCATGGGACCGACGATGTCGATCCCCACCCGTTCAAAGGGCACCCCCACCACAGGCATTGGTATAAGGGGGGCCTTTGTCGTGCCACCTGACTTACCACTGGCTTGGCAAGTGACACAGGAGCGGCAAAACTCCTTGGTATCTTCGTTCATGTGCGGCCAGTGAAAGTGCGAGACAAGCCTGTCCCACGTTTTCGTCTGGCCTAAGTGACCTGCTAAGGGAATCTCGTGGGCCAAGGTAAGTAGGAAACCACGCTGAGACAAGGGGACGACCAGCCTCCTGGTCATGCCAGGCTTGGGGTCTCTTGCCTCAGTGTACAGGAGTCCATCTTCCCAGTATACCTTGTGGGTACCTGTGGCGTTCCCAGCAGCCTCAGCAGCAGCCTGCTGTCTGAGGGGTTCAAGAGAAGGGCAGTCTAATTGGTCCTTCCCCAGATCTTCCCTTGAGGGTCCCCCTGAGCCCAAGAATTCAACTTGATCAAGTTCGAACTCTCTCGGCTCAGTTTCCCTCAATTCCTGTAGGTCAGCCTCCTCTGAGACTTGATCCTCGACCTGGGGCAAGGGGGAAGGCGCAGCCTTAACCCTACTGCTCTTTTTCTTGGGAGGTGTCTGGTCCGTTGTTCCAGGATCCAGCACCTGTTCAGTGGGGCATTTCCTGACCTGTGACCTAGTCACAGCGAACACATGTGCTGGCAAACCTAACATTTCCATGTGAGTCCGGTGCTCCACTTCTGACCATTGTGACGACTCCAAATCATTGCCCAACAAACAATCCACTGGGAGGTCTGGACTAACTACAACCTTCTTTTGGCCAGTTACCCCTCCCCAGGAGAAAGCTACAATTGCCATACTGTGATTGGTAGTGACATTGCTTGCATTGGTCACCAGGAATTCTGTACCTGGCATGATCTGTCCAGGGTCCACGAAGTTAGGCGTCACCATGGTGACGCTGGCACAAGTGTCCCTATAGGCCTGAGCCATCTTTCCATTGATAAAAGGCGTCTGTCTGTATTTGCCCAACGTATTGGGGCTTACGTCAGGGGACACGTCCGCGTCCCCGGTACTGACAAGGACAGCCTGAGTGAGTGTGCCAACTAAGTTGTCACGCCCCTCAGAACCCAGGGTTAACCCTACTAAACCCTTGGGAGGCGCACTACCACTGCTGACTGTACTAGGGGGCACAGGTGCCTTAGGGGCTGCAGTGGCAGGAGTCTGCCCTCCTCCTTTCTTGGTGCACTCACTAAACCAGTGAGACTTACTTTTACAGTACTGGCACCAACGTTTGGATTGGCCTTCTTTCTTCTTTTGGGGAGCCTGACCCCCACCCTCTTTGGGTTGTTGGGGACCTGTCGAAGACTTCTGGTCATTTTGTTCCCCCTTAGAATCTTTACCCTTCTGGTCTGCTTTCTTCTGACCACCTTGATTCTGGCCCTGGTTCTGTTTAACTCTCGTACGAACCCATTTGTCTGCCTTCTGCCCCAATTCTTGAGGAGAGGTCAGATCCGAGTCGACAAGATGCTGATGCAACAACTGGTTCTGACAATTGTTTAAAATTTGTTCTCTCATCATCAAATTATACAATCCTTTGTAATCAGTAACCTTACTGCCCAGCAACCAGCCCTCAAAAGCCTTAGTGGCACAATCGACAAAATCAGACCAATCTTGAGACTGCGTTTTCTGGGTATCCCTGAACAGCACCCTGTACTGTTCAGTGGTTAGGCCGAACCCTTCAACGAGTGTATTCTTCAAGACTTGGTAATTGTTGGCGTCCTCTACCCTTGTGGTGAGGAGCTTGTCTCTTCCTTTACCTTCAAAGGAGAGCCACAAGATAGCTGCCCACTGACTCTGGGGAACGCCTTGCACAGTGCAGGCCCTCTCCAAAGCAGTAATCCATTTGTGGATGTCGTCCCCTTGTTTAAAGGGGGGCACTATCTTCCCAAGGTGTTTCGTATCGAAACTCTTTTCCCTATTACTAGGTATATTGCTGCCACCAGTGGGGACTGTCCCACTTAACTGTTGCTCTCTAGCGAAAGCAAGCTTTTCCTTGGCCAGGGCAAGTTCTTCCCTTTCGATCCGCAGATTAGCTGCCCTTTCTTTCGCTTCGTACACTCTCCTCTGAGGGGACGTCATCCCTCTTTGAGAAGAGTTGTGAGAGCCGTTGGTATGAAGGGATCTGCCGGAGCCTCTTGATAGAGATCTGGCTCGTCCATTCCCCATGTTAAGCTGACCTGATAGTGGCCCCAGGAGTCCCCCAGTACCGCTATCATGTTTGCTTAAGTTGGACCTGCTTAGTCTGCCGACTTCTACCTGTCCCTTATCTGCCTCGTCCCCTGAGAGATCCTCATCCTCATCCTCCTCCACATCCTCGTTCTCGGTTGCGAGGTGAATGAGGTCAGGATCGTCCCGGGTTCCCTCGAGGGGAGGCATGTCTCCTTCTGGATTAGAAGAGCTACGAAGTTTCTCAGCTCTCCTTGCATCATAAGTCTCCAAGAGACCAATCAGAAAGGACGTCGTGGGGTTAGACCCCTGCTGAATCTTCCGGGAGTGACACAATCGTCTTAACTCCTTGAAGCTCAGCACAGTATATCCTGAAGGTATGACCTGTGGAGGGTCAACTGACATAAGGGGAGACCCAGAGTTTCCTCCTTTGTCCGACATACTGTTTCTAGTGTGGTGTAAGTGATGCACCTACCTACACTACGTGTTTACCTACTGTACCCTTGCTAAGAGTTGTAGCCAAGGTGTGCTAAGCCTTGAGGAGCTACAACAGCTGGTTCAGTAGAACTCAGAGTATTCTAAGCTTTAGTTATATGTACTAACAGTACTTGTGCGATCTTTCAACAAGATATTCTTAGGATACGTGTGGTAAAACAACAGCAAGCTCAAATCCCAACCGCTGCTCACCAATGTGAGAAGTTGGCCCGATATGCAACGTTCGCTATTCTAGCGACCGCTATGTATCGTTCCAACGACCCTTATGGTGTTTGGTTGTAAGTCAACCTATAGACCAGCTATCCTAGTAGCGTGGATACGAGCAGTCTAAGGCTAAAGACTCGAGAGGGCGCGTTAAGCCAGCTGTTTACCACACATGTACCCCTTGAACACCCAGTGAAAGGACACCACACAAGTGTTATGAAAATAAACAGTATATTTATTAAGAATCACAACAGCCCTGTACTCTTTATGAGGACAGGGTACTAAGCACAAACCAAATCTCTTTAGCAAATACTTCAAGTGCACAGTTTAAAGACAAGTGTCCGAGGACACGGAAAGGTTAAGGCAAGTCGGAAGCGAGGGACTCGGGACCCTAGAGTAAGGAGGCTATGCAGGCACCGAAATGCCGAGTTACCTAGCCACGAGGGCTGCGGCTGCACAAGTCTTACAGGCGTCGGGGTCTTCGCTGACGAGCCAGGAGCCGGAAGAAAGGAGTTGCTGGCCGGCGACCAGTGTTGAATAGTTCGTAGAGATTGATGGAACCTGAAAGCAGAGGGGACCAAGTTCGTACTACTAGCCAGTAGTCAGAGGGTACCAGGAAGGCACCAGTTGGCCGTCACCTCGACCAGGTGAGTGGGCGACGCTAGGCTCTGCAGTCTCACGGACCAGGAGGCGTTGTCGGCGACCACGGTGGAGGTGCGAGCTGTCCCACGACGGATGTCGCTGTCGGCGTCTTGAGTGGACCAGGAGGGTCCGGGGTGCTTCTCAGAAGATGGAAGCAAGGGCCAGTCTGGAGCAACCAGACCGGCAGTGTTGATTCTTGGTCGTCGTCACAGAAGGGCACAAGCCAGCGGCCAGTGACCAGACAACGTGCTGAGCAGCGAGCAGAAGGGCCCCACGCAGATCGTGGAGATGCTGGGAGGCTGCACTTCGGGGCTGGAGCGGCTCAGGGTCGGGGCTTCTCGGACCCCAGAGCACTCACCAGAGAGTTACCTCGATGGTCGTGCTGGTTTTTAAGAGCGTGCAGGTTCTGATGATGGCCGGTCCCTCGAGGTCTCGTCGCACCCACAGATCACAGCTGAGCTGATGACGTGGGTAGAGGTCAGAGGTGCCAGGGAAGCCGGTTCTCGTCGAGCTGGGCCGTCGGATTCCTTGAGGAAGGACTTACAGCAAACCGCAGAGTTCTTAGATGGTGCCTGCTGATGCAGGGTGACTACTCCTTAGCCACAAGGGAGAAATCTTAAGAAGAGTCTTGAAGTCCTTTCGTAGAAAGTATTCTTGATTCAAAGATGATCTAATTTGGAAGGGTCCCCGCTCCGGCCTTTATCCTAAAGAAAGGGGTGGGAACATGACTAGGTCCTGCCCTAAGGGTGGGACCAGGAAGGGGGGTAGTTACACCCCTCTCCCCTGCCGGACTTTCCCCAGGCCAGGGCTGTCGCCCCTGGAACTGGTTCTGACCGGCAGATGCGTAGTGCGCACCGGGGTGCCACTCCGCAGTCACCTTCTCGCAAAAGCCCTACCTACCCAGAATACACAAACCCTGTCTGGGACGGTGCGAACACCGCCCTCGACAGGAAACCCTTTGTCCAAGTGCTCCTCGCTGGAAGGACTCCCAGCAGCAGGAGGTCAGACTTGTGTCTGTGGTGGCAGCATCCATTTTGTGGAACTGAGGCCTTCGTTAACTTTAACCGGGGTTCACAGTTACGTACATGTCGTGTCCCTCTAGAAGGGCGGAATGCTAACCTCGTCGCCAGAGTTGGTGAGAGGACGGCATCCTGATTCGTATGACACCTTACTCGACATGTCTTGATAACGCGACACCGAAGTTACCGATATGGTACGCGTTATCATGGAACAGCCATTGGGTCTTGATTCCGCAAGCTGCAACCGGGCTCGGCTCGGGCCAGAGCTTAGTTCACGCGAGCCCATGCACTCTGCCTTCAGGATTGTCAAGGCCTGCCATAGGAGTGACTGATAGGGTCTCGGGTGTCCATTGGAGGGTTAGATATAGGGCTACTATATCTAGAGCAAAGGGTGATTACACGACTTTGCCCCAGCTGTCATGCAGCCAGTTGTGTCAAATTTAGGAGGCCAGTCAGGGGTGGCATAATACATGCTGCAGCCCCTGGCGGCCCTGGATACACCTGTGCCCTGGGTTACAGGGTCTGATAAGGTGGCCCAGTACCAATTGGTATATGCACCTAGGGTACATCTTGTAATTTAGAAAGAGAACAGCCAGGCTGTGGGTCTGATTGGCAGGCCCACAGCCAGAGAAAGTCGTAAACCAGTGAAACAAAAGCGAAAAATCTGGGTGATCATGGGATTGCAGACCCTACTCTCCTACACCCGAGTCCCTCGCTTCCGACTTGCCTTAACCTTTCCGTGTCCTCGGACACTTGTTTTAACTGTGCACTTAAAGTATTTGCTAAAGAGATTTGGTTTGTGCTAAGTACCCTGTCCTCATAAAGAGTACAGGGCTGTTGTGATTCTTAATAAATATACTGTTTATTTTCATAACACTTGTGTGGTGTCCTTTCACTGGGTGTTCAAGGGGTACATGTGTGGTAAACAGCTGGCTTAACGCGCCCTCTCGAGTCTTTAGCCTTAGACTGCTCGTATCCACGCTACTAGGATAGCTGGTCTATAGGTTGACTTACAACCAAACACCATAAGGGTCGTTGGAACGATACATAGCGGTCGCTAGAATAGCGAACGTTGCATATCGGGCCAACTTCTCACAATGATGTCTTTGTTTATCATAGCATTGGGTGGATAAAAGGTGGAAGGATTTCTCAACCCTGTATAGCCAGGTTTGGGGTCAGACATGTTGTTTGAGAAGAAATTTTTCAACCTCACTGTTCGAAAAAAGCGATACAGTTCTAGCTTCGTTTGGAAAAGATCATTCCTGTAAGTTGGTACAAAACTTAGTCCATTTGAAAGGACTGCCATCTCTTGTTCCGATAGTTGTAGGATGACAGATTGAAAATGGGTATGGATAGATCTTGGTTTACCATTCGTAATAACGATTGCGGGTTTGTCGGAACCCCGGAGTGTATTGTTTCCGGTACCATCCCCGCTTCGGTGGTTGGTGTCTCCCTGGGGGTCTGGAGCCTCGCTGGCCCTGCCCTAAAAAAGGGGATTGATGGGATGTTGATGGTTCCTGATCGTTGTGGCGATAGTTCGAGTTAAAGGATCTGTCACCACCGGATTCAGAGCCACTTTCAGAAAATGTCACTCTTTTGGACGATTGATTATTAGGACCCTGTGTTGTAAAGAAGTCCTTTCTTAAATAAGGATATGTGTTTTCTTTATTATATCTCTTTATATCGTTTTGGAGTTTTTCTGTTTTTTTGTGGGAATTGAATTCCTCAAACTCTCTGATGGTCTGTTGTACTTTGTCTAACAGGAGTTTGCTATTAGTGATGGTGCTATCGCCAGAGATCTTTTTTTCTAAGGCTTCAATTTCTTTAGTTAGTTTTGTGATCTGTCTAAGAGCAGTTTCTATGCTTAACACCATCCAGGTGCGTGAGCATCGGTTGGCTGAAAAGCTAAAACCAGTCTTAAATTCCTCATCATCAATGAAAATTATTGGAACATTACGAATTTGTAAACCTGCCGGTATGATATTGGCGTTGAGACAACCTGTTAGAAATTTTGAATGCAATTCAGTGCGTACTAATTTCTTTTTCAACCTTTCCAACTGGTTCAAGTCTGATTCATACGGTGCACTGGTAACTGGGCCTTTATTCCCTAAAAGAGAAGGGCCAGATGCAATTTTTAGCATGTATTCATCGCTGCTAAGGGTCAGTGGTGGGGGCATAATTAAAATTCTAACTCCACTTGGTGCTTGACTCAGGGAAGGGGCTGGTTAGTGGTGGGGGAATACTTACTATTCTACGTCCGCAAGGTACTTGCTTTAGGGAAAGGTACTGGTCACTTCTTGCTTCATTGAACGCAAAAAAAAGTGAATACATATAGTTAATATCCTTATTTTTAACAGCTTCAATAAACTCCATCGAAATTCAATACAATCAAATTCATCAACTGGACTACAAAACATCTTTTCAAGCACTTGTTTGACAAGCAGAAGACCTTTCATGGGTGAAATAGTTGAAAAACCTAATGTTACAATCAAAGCTAACAAAAAGATTTCTTTACAGAAAGCAAAAAGCCAACTAAACATAAATCATAAAAAATCTGCTTTTCCTTTTAGACTAGGCCTGGGTGGTAAATTCTGTTCCGGTCGTGGAATTTGTAGAATTTGGTTAATTTCGCGTTCCGCAGAGAATGCGGAATTGCCAAAAATTCTGCGATCCGCAGCTTTGCGGAATTTTTTGCTTGTACGTGCTTTCAAAATGCGTGTTTGCAAGATATTTCTCCCCGAGCATGCAAACAACGGGCGGAACAAGAAATTCTGCGTGTTTGCTGAACTTCTGCGTGCTCACTGAGATTTTTTACCATTTTGTGGACCTTTGCGTAGCGCGACTACACAAATTCCGCCCACCCCTATTTTAGACCTATCCAACATCACCCAGGAGGGAGAAAAAAAAATCGGCAAAAACAGCTGAAGATTCAGAACTGCACCAGCAAAGGACAAACAAGCAAACAGAGAAACCTTATTAAGGTGAGGCATTCTATTTTAACTATGTGAAGAGCCTCCCAATCCAACAATATAATAAGCAACATGTTCTTAGAAAACTCAATAAACAACCAATTAACTATTAACAATTTTTTTTGCGGGTTGTAATCAATAAACATATTTAAATTAGAAATGCACATAATAACAGCAAAATATTGCAAAACGTATTCTTAAATAAAGATAGCCAAACATTTAAAACGAACAACATTTTCTTGCAGATTAAATGTTCATTTTAATAAATATAATTCAAAGGGCCAGATGTAGGTAAATACTATTTACCTATTCTTAAATGCCGAATGTTACCGATTCGGTATTTAAGAATAGGTAAATAGTATGTAGGTATTTTATTCGGTAAATGTTACTGAATTTGTAAAAATCACTATTTACCGAATCAGTATTTACCAATTAGGTAATTGCCATTCATTCCTATGGGCCTGGTGGCCCATAGGAATGAATGGCAATTACCGAATCGGTAAATACCGATTCGGTAAAAGGGGAAAAACATTGAAGTGTGGCTGGGTGTCCCTTTGACACCCTGTTGCACCCCTCAATTGTGTATGGGTGCACATGTTGCAGACCTACATGCCCTAATGGCATGTATGTCTGCAACATGGCACTGAAGCAATTTGCATACAATTGCTTTTTGGTTTTTCTTCGTTATTTACGGTAAATAACGAATCCTAAGATGGGAAAAGCACTCATTTAAGTGCTCCCTACATTAGAAATTTGGTAATTTACCCAATCGGTATTTAAGAAAACGGTAATTTACCGATTCCTTAAATTACCGATTTGGTAAATTTCCGAATCCTTCATTTCGGCCGTTACCGACCGGTAATAGCCTTCCTACATCTGGCCCAAAAACTCTTTCTCCCCTCTATTACAGACATATATGTTTTGTTACTAATTTGTACATAAAGGTATGCAATAGAATGTTACTGTGATACAGTCCCTTCTCTGCCTCCTTAGTAGTGGAACCTGTTAGGATGTTTATGATGTAATATGGATTGTGAAGGCAGAGAAGGGAGAGGACGGCAAAAGTCAGAACAAAGTTTTGGCTGGGGTCATTATTCTACAAAAAATTGAGTTTTCAACTATACAACGTGTACAGTCTTCACTACAATTTTGTCGACGAGCGACCTCAGCCACGACCAAGCGTGTATCCTGTTGTTTTCCTTAATCGGATTGTGCTGGTGAGAAGCAATGTTTCTGTTATGGTGTGTTGAATTCAGCGGTTTTATGAGCTGCAAACAAACTAGCCTGCTAGCCTTCCTTGCCAAAGTCTGAAGTACCAACTAGCCTGCTGGCTTTACTTGCCAAAATCTGAAGTACCTACGCGAATTCAGGCAAGTTTCTATGAACTTTTTTTTATAGCGCTTGCCATTTACCTGAAATCAGCAGTTGGATCTGAACGCCGGATGCTGCTTTTCTTTGTTCCACATGCTCAGCTCTGTTCGTATCTCTGCACGCGCTGCTCCTGTGTGCAAACTTTTCAGCATCATCTGTTCTTTACCGTCAAGACACATGAACACAAGGCTGAATTCCTGTCGGAAGAATGTTTCTTACTCAAAACGGCCATTTTAAGTATTCTGATAACTCAACATTTATGTACTTTGCTAGCCCGTATTTATGTTCAAGCGTGCTCTGTTTTTATCGTATTTTCATTCTTATTTAGTCCAGTCGAATTATCTAGCAGTTGAGATATCTAGCAGTTTACCCACTACGAAGCTGTACGTTTTTTTTTCTTCTCTGTCTTCAGTGATTGTTTTCATTCAAATATGGCTTCTACTTTAAATGTAACCGAACCTCAACGATTTGTGCCTGTACTTGGTGAAGAATCTCACAAATGGAATGAGTGGAAAGAATATTTTTTAAACTATTTAGCGGCAACTGATGAAGATACTTAGTTCAACCATATAGGACTCATCGAACCCTTAGATCTTCTGGGAATAGAGACTTCATTATACCAAGATTCAACCTTGCTAGAATGGGTGGGCGGTCTTTCGCTCATCTAGGTCCCAAGCTCTGGAACGCTTTACCAGTGGCTCTGAAATTGGAGAATAACTTGCTGCGGTTCCGGAATGGACTTAAGACCTTGCTTTTTGAGTGATCTGCCCGTTTTCCTGGTCTGCTTGATATTACCTGATATTTCTTTCTTGAGTCTATCCCTAGCGCCGGGAAACCCACTGCGGGTAGCTGTTGCGCGTTACAAGTTAAATAACTAAATAAATAAATAAATAAGATTATGACTTTTCTCTAGAGAAAAAGAAAAATATATTGCTGCAATCAGTAGGTCTCATAGGGTTAAAAGTTACAATCGCATAGAGAAGAAGCCAGATATTCAATAGAAGATTTTTGCTAATGCGCTTAAAGATTTAGATAAATACTATACACCTACAGTGTGCGTTGGTATTGACTGTTACAAGTTTTTCCACTGAAAGCAATCTAAAGAGGAAACAGTAAAAGTGTATTTTCAGCTTTAAAATGTTTGCTTTGAGCTGTCGTTTTGGCACTCTCCATGATGAATTCATTAGAGATCAAATCGTAATGCATACAGCTAACACTTCCATACCAGATAGGAGAAGCTCTTTTACGAGAAGTTATTGAACTTGTCAAATGTGCTGAGCTTACTTGAAGATGTGCAAAAGCTGTTCTGGCCGATGATACAGAAAACACAAGATAAAGTCTCTACAAGTGGTATTGTAAATAACATCAAAAACAATAAGAAAATTGTTTGACCACGTACTAAGAAAACGCCCTCTGGTAATAAAAATTAAAATGACAATGATCTAAAATGTTTCAGATGTGGTTCGCCTACACATTCAGCTAATGATAAAAAGTGTCCGGCAAGAAATCAATGCTGTGCTGCATGTGGTATCATTGGCGATTTCCAAATCATCTGCAAAAAAAGTCTTAGGAAAAAAAGTCCATTAAGATGTTAGAAGAAATTTCTGAATCTGAAACATCAGAATCTGACATTGAAGACACTAACATGCGTGTTCCTAGAGTGGAGTACTATTCAGATCCTACCGTTTTGAGATTACAAATTACTAGAAAGAAACCTACATTTTTGGTGTTCCAATTACCATAACTGCTGATTCAGGTTCACCATGTACTATTATCAACAAAACTGTATGGGATGAGAAATTCAAAGCTAGTTTAGGTGATAATCTGGAGTCACCTGGCAAATTTGTACCTAAAAGTTTCACTGGTGAACTTATTCCTTTACTGGGTTACAGGGTTTTAAAGCTGAATGTAAATTGTAATTTTCAAAATATTTTCCTTCAGTTTTGGGATGGTGGGACCAAGGAGATTTAGGCATCATATTAGATCCTAATAGTCCCAAACCTGTGCTTTTATTACATAATGATAATGAAGGAGTAGATGAAATTCTCAAGTTGTTTTTTTCTGTATTCACTGATGTGAGGGAAGAACTCAAAGGTTTCCAACATGCAGGAATCATAGAGCCTGTAGAATCCTCTGATTGGATTTCTCGTTTTCCATTTCCATTTTTTTGCATTTGTATCGCACATAAATCACCCAAAGGTCTCAGAGCGCTTGCAGGCAAAGGAACCACCTGTCCGCCGAACCCAGGAGAGCTGGAGGGTCTCATCTGGCTAGAAAAGCCATGTTTTTAGCTGTTTCCGGAACTTCACATGATCAGGCTCTAGCCTGATCTGGATGGGGAGGGAGTTCCACGTTTCGGGGGCGGTTTTACTGAATGCTCTGTCACCATTTCTAAATATCCGAACTCTATGTACAGAGAGAAAGGCCTTGCTGGAATATCGTAGCGTTCTGACTGGGACGTGGGCCTTAAGCTTGTGTTCAAGCTAGATAGGTCCATGACCATTTACAGATTTATGGACTAAGCAGCATAATTTTAGTTAGTTATCGCAGAACAAGCTAATGGAAAACGTATGCTCTGCATAGATTTGAGAGATCTAAATAAAAATATCCTTGTAGATCAATTTCCCCTGCCGAGGATTAATGAATTACTTTCCGCCACAGAAGTTGCTCAGTGGTTTTCCACTATTGATCATACACCGGCCTGCCAACAGGTGCCCTTGCATCCTGAAAGTTGAAGATGAATTGCTTTTATCCCTTCTTTTGCTTTCTTTCAGTTTGTAAAGGTAGAGTTTGGTTTAGCTTCTGTGGCTGCAATGTTTCAATGGTTAATGTTTCAGATTTTTAAGGACCAAAGAAAGGTCATGTTCTTCCAAGATGACATCTTGGTTTGGGAGAAGCCAAGGATGGGTATATATATATATATATATATATATATATATATATATATATATATATATATATATATATATATATATATATATCCATAAGAGTTGCCTGTTTAACAGATGTACGCCACACTTGAAGATAAACTTCTGCCACGTTTATTTCAGAAAGGAAGCAGCTTGCGAGAGACACAGCATACAGCAGAGTGCAAGTCCTGCCTGACGCGTTTCGTGCACCAAGCACATCATCAAAGGCACCGGACATTCACAGGAAAATGCACGAGGTTTAAAAGCACCACACTAACGAAACTCCGCCCTTGTGGGCGTGGCCAACCCAGTGGCCCGATGGTACTTGTGGTGCCAGTCTTTTTACGCAAGTGCGCTCTCGTGCTGGTCCATTAGCGTCTCCGCTGGAGGGCTGTAAACAGCCCCTGGGCTTACATCACGGCTCAGGCATGCCGCCAAACAATCCACAAGAGTTGCCTGTTTAACAGATGTACGCCACACTTGAAGATAAACTTCTGCCACGTTTATTTCAGAAAGGAAGCAGCTTGCGAGAGACACAGCATACAGCAGAGTGCAAGTCCCGCCTGACGCGTTTCGTGCACCAAGCACTTCATCAAAGGCACCGGACATTCACAGGAAAATGCACGAGGTTTAAAAGCACCACACTAACGAAACTCCGCCCTTGTGGGCGTGACCAACCCAGTGGCCCGATGGTACTTGTGGTGCCAGTCTTTTTACGCAAGTGCGCTCTCGTGCTGGTCCCAATTAGTTGATTCTCACCCCAGTGGGTTCTGCAGCGGCGCTCAAACTCATGCTGTTTCAATTGTCCATCTGAAATCGGCATCTTCATCCCAAATGCAGAGGCATCCATTAGCGTCTCCGCTGGAGGGCTGTAAACAGCCCCTGGGCTTACATCACGGCTCAGGCATGCCGCCAAACAATCCACAAGAGTTGCCTGTTTAACAGATGTACGCCACACTTGAAGATAAACTTAAAGCCACGTTTATTTCAGAAAGGAAGCAGCTTGCGAGAGACACAGCATACAGCAGAGTGCAAGTCCTGCCTGACGCGTTTCGTGCACCAAGCACTTCATCAAATGCACCGGACATTCACAGGAAAATGCACGAGGTTTAAAAGCACCACACTAACGAAACTCCGCCCTTGTGGGCGTGGCCAACCCAGTGGCCCGATGGTACTTGTGGTGCCAGTCTTTTTACGCAAGTGCGCTCTCGTGCTGGTCCCAATTAGTTGATTCTCACCCCAGTGGGTTCAGCAGCGGCGCTCAAACTCATGCTGTTTCAATTGTCCATCTGAAATCGGCATCTTCATCCCAAATGCAGAGGCGTCCATTAGCGTCTCCGCTGGAGGGCTGTAAACAGCCCCTGGGCTTACATCACGGCTCAGGCATGCCGCCAAACAATCCACAAGAGTTGCCTGTTTAACAGATGTATGCCACACTTGAAGATAAACTTCTGCCACGTTTATTTCAGAAAGGAAGCAGCTTGCAGAGACACAGCATACAGCAGAGTGCAAGTCCTGCCTGACGCGTTTCGTGCACCAAGCACTTCATCAAAGGCACCGGACATTCACAGGAAAATGCACAAGGTTTAAAAGCACCACACTAACGAAACTCCGCCCTTGTGGGCGTGGCCAACCCAGTGGCCCGATGGTACTTGTTGTGCCAGTCTTTTTACGCAAGTGCGCTCTCGTGCTGGTCCCAATTAGTTGATTCTCACCCCAGTGGGTTCTGCAGCGGCGCTCAAACTCATGCTGTTTCAATTGTCCATCTGAAATCGGCATCTTCATCCCAAATGCAGAGGCGTCCTTTAGCGTCTCCGCTGGAGGGCTGTAAACAGCCCCTGGGCTTACATCACGGCTCAGGCATGCCGCCAAACAATCCACAAGAGTTGCCTGTACAGATGTACGCCACACTTGAAGATAAACTCCTGCCACGTTTATTTCAGAAAGGAAGCAGCTTGCGAGAGACACAGCATACAGCAGAGTGCAAGTCCTGCCTGACGCGTTTCGTGCACCAAGCACTTCATCAAAGGCACCAGATATTCACAGGAAATGACCAGGAGGCCACGCGGGTGGCCACGCCCCTTGTGGGGCGGGGTGTCAGGATATTTGAAGGAGTGTCAATTGAAACTGCTGGTGTCCTTACCTGAAAGCCCACAAGCCCATGAGGAAGTGCTGCTGCCACGAAACGCGTCGGGCTGGGGCCAGACTTTCAATGATGCGAAGCACCATGCTATTACCTGTGCCTTCCTTGAATAAAAGATGTTTGCTGGAACTTACGTACTCGTGTGGGCTCCCCTATCTGCAGGCAACACTGTTGGATTTTTTTGCGGCATCGCCTGAGCCGCGGGGTGAGCCCTGCTTCACCTGTGTGAAGACCTCCTGCTGCGCCACATGACGTAGCAGCCAAGGAACGAGCGCTCAGCTATTGAAGGTGTAATGAGGCATTTGAAACAACGGAAGTGCATTCAGCAACTCCACTTGGAGGAAACTTGTCTTTATTGTCAGCAGGACACGACAACTCACTTGAGCAAAAACATGAACACTTCGACTACCAGGAGGCCACGTGGGTGGCCACGACCCTTGTGGGGCGGGTTGTCAGGATATTTGAAGGAGTGTCAATTGAGACTGCCGGTGTCCTTACCTGAAAGCCAACAAGCCCATGAGGAAGTGCTGCTGCCACGAAACATTTCAATTTACTTAAGAGTTTGAATTGAGTTTTAAACCAGTGGGATGAACCTCCATCTATTACCTATTGGAGTGATGTTGAATTATTGCTGCACCAAGTTCATGGGGGCCTATTACGATGTCAGGCAGATGCCCTCTCGGACCTGGGACTGACCAGCATCCGGTCTATGGGAACACGGCCATAAAACAACAGTGGTACATGCTCCCATAGGAAGATGGGAGGTGGTGCTAATCCCAGCACCGCAGAGCAGGCTCCTCAGGGTGACTGCCATGGGGTGCAGGGATTAACAGGGGGGACCGTGTCCCTTTGGGCACCAACCAGAGACCCCGCACACAAGGGGGCCCTGCTAGGGACCCCAAACACCTTTTCTGACTGGGTTTCCATGTCAGAAAGGCCAGCATAGAAATCCTGCTGGACACCGTGCTTCATAATCCCATAGGTGGAAAGACCGCCTTTGCATTACGGGCCACCCTCCAGCCAGCCGACGGGCTGCTTGAGCCAGTCGCAAGCCACCCAGAATGACCGTCCGGTTTAGATTATGACCACCAGCTTTGAAATGTGGTGGTCAGAAAGTAAACCGAGATGTGACCCGGAAAGTCTCTGAGCCCAGCGTGTGGTACTGGATCTCTGGCTGTTGGACAACTGTTAGAAAATGTCATCCCATTTTTGTTCACAGGTTATTGGTTTTTGATCTTTGCACACAATTGTCCAGTTCTCATGGTAAAATAGTCTACTCCCCAATTGGTATATTTAACTTTCCACTTAAGCCATTGTATTTTTTGTTGGAAAATACACCATTGGCATGGGATGTTAAAGGTAAGTATGGGCGAAATTTGCTAATTCGCGTTCCGCGAATACACGTGAAAGCGAATTTGCGGTCTGCAAAATTTGCGAATTTGTGTGAACTTGCAATTGCTTTTATTTTGGCGTGTTTGCTGGTTGTTTTTTCAGCGCGGCTACCGCAAGCTTACCACTGCTGTCGTTTTTGGGTGCTACCATCTTGTTTGTGGTGGGAAAACTGTTACATCAGTTAAGGATGCTGTTTATTTTTCATCAATTGATCTATCTAATGCGTATCGTCAGATAAAATTACATCCAGAATCTCGGCATCTAACATCTTTTATAACTCCAGAGGGAGCTTTTCAGTTTTTGAGAATGCCTTTTGGGTTATCCAATGACTCCACTTTATAAAAAAAACAACTCGGCAAACTCAGAATCAAGGTAAGTCAACCCAGCGAGCGGAAGATTGTATTTTGGAAGCGCGAACAAGCAAAAAAAATTTGCAAACTTGCAAATTGTGGATTGTTTGGCAATTTCGCGCAATTAGCGGAACGCGAAATTGCCAAAAATCCGCAAATTTCGCGAGCAGAACGAATTTTCAGCCCATGCTTAGTTAAATGTCACCTGTGGGCTGCAGCATTTTGGAATGAAATAAAGACGGCCCTCACTAAGAAAGGGAGAAGGGTGGTGAAACCTTGACCCAAAGGGTTTGATAATAGTTGCACACAAAGATGTAATGAGGGCCCTGCATCAAAAACCAAGATCCAGTGAGGCAGTGAAGGTGGCTAGAACCCAATACAATATGGCTTGTAGAAATCTGAAAAATTAGGAAACAGGAAGCATGGGAAAGGTTAGTGCCTGCTTGTAAGTCAAGAGATAGTTCAGCCTTTTGGACAGCGGTGAACCAACCGATATTTAATGAGGCAGTCATGCCTGATATGGTTCGAGCTATAGTAGCACAGGATTGAACCACCCCTTTTAAACTATATACTCAAGATGTTGTCTATCTCCTTTCGACATTAATACCTCTTGTATTAGAGGTGGAGAATTGTGCTTTGATGTGACCAAAAGAGAAGAGGCTATAGCGACCCTTTCATCTGGTAAAGCTCCTGGTCCAGATGCAGAGCCTGGATATCTTTTTTAACTAAGCATTGATCTATGGGCCCCTTTAATCACTCAGCACCTAAATATAGCAGTAAGAGGTCATATCCCCCATCCTGGCAAAGTGCGTAATTGTCATGATCTTCGAAAAAAATGGAATCAAGCAGACCCAGCCTGCTATCAACCCATTCTCTAGTAGATGCTGAAGTGAAACATCAGAGGAAAAAAGGTTACAGGTACAAGATTTAAAAAACTACATGATAAAATTTCAATAAATAAGTACAAAATTTGCACATTACATATGACCTATCCCTCACCCGTCTAATTCATCTTCAACTTATTTTGGGCCTGTAGCACACCATCATTAAAAAGTTACCAATGGAAAAGTAAAGAAACCATTTTTAAAACAGTATAAAATAATGGCAGGCGGGAAATCTATGGACTTCTGCTGCCCCTTGTGATCCTTAATCTAGATGCAGCCTTTTAAGAAATTAGTAATAAAAAAAGTGTAAAAGCATCTGGTGAATTTTAAAAATAACAGGGCCACCTGGCTTTCTTTAACCTCATCAGCGCGGCGCAAATTCGTGTGCTGTGCTGAATGTTCCATTGGGCTTATGGACTCATGACGGTACGGTTCTGTCATGAGCACAGGCCAACCCACGCTCATGACGGAACCGTTCCGTCATGAGCATCGAAAGGGTTAAGATACCCCTCAGGAAGAGATTTCTGGGGTATGAGTAAAATGGGCATGATAAAACAAAATGAAGGGTGTCCTGTGGAGACCTGTGGTCCCAGCTACAGGGCCCCTTCATTTCGAGTGAACCCTGCTGGCTCTGCTAATATATGAGGCAAAAGGTTAAACCTGAAATGGGTCATTAAAAATCTATCATGGGCACTGCTTACAAAGTTTTCAATGTATTGCAAAGCAAACACACAAGCTGTTGTCATGTAGTACCTATAAACCTATATAGGACCTGCACGTTTAGACAACATAGACTGTGGGTTTGGTGTCCTGACTGATTTAAAACGCCCCTATAAGTTATGTTCGCCTGTAGACCAGCTAGCTTACAGTGCCACTGTAAACTCCTTTTACAATGGAGAGAATAGTTCTTGGCAACTATCGAACATGACAACTGCGTCCCATCAGGGATCATGGAAACAGTACAGTACTTTTCACTCAGTTGCCTTGTGCTCCCTTCGCCTCAAAGAGGTACACATAATAAACAGTGGGGACGTTTTTCAATAAGCATTTATTGAACCAGCGTCATTCTAGTGTAAAACAGGTGTGCTGAGACAACCATAACACAGAAACAGATATAAATGATTACAAGCACCAACAGAGTAAAAGGATGGTAGATTCCTACCATATTGCGGAAACAATGAATACAGGCAGGTATATAAATACATGACAGTAATAATACGTACTCCTAAGTTGCAACGCTAACTAGATGTTCCTAGCATGTATGCAGGTTTAGAGGCAAGAATCCCTCTAGGCTGAAGCCAACCCCATTACCTGAAGTGAGAGACTGTGGGACTTTGTCTTGGTCTCGTGATGAGCACCCCCAAAGGATGTCAGACCACTGTGAACTGGAATGTGTGCATGTAGGAACCTCAGCGTCTTGCATCAGTGTATTAGCATAGAAGTCCTTTGTCTCCTCTCCCTGCCTCAGCAAAGATATGGGGCCATATGTATCAAGCAAAATTGCGATCGCAACTGACAACATTTTCAGAATTTGCTTAGTGGTATGTATGAGGCAAATCTGCGTGCAAAATAAGGAATCGCAAAATTTTCTCTTTGTTCCTGCCTACTTAAACTCATGCCTTTTTTCACGTGCAGGGACGCGCCCAGGGGGCATGCCGCTGGTGCGACGCTGGTGCTCCAAACGCAAGCCCGTCTGCACCCGTCGGTGCCAAGACCGCGCCTTGTGCCAGAAACGCTGGTACATTGGAGGTTGAACAGCATGAAATTACCACCTATACTAGAGAAGAACTTATGGGATTACAGCAGCGCAGAGGGCCTTGCTGCCACACTGCTGACCCTGAGTTCTTAAGCGAAAAGCATTCTTTTGCTTGTCCCTTGTGCAATTTTTGCCTGACCCAGGTAGGTGCGGACTCTACTCTAGTGGAACCTATCAATCCTATCCCACTCCTCTTAGAGCCTGTGATCCAGAGTTATCTTATTAATGCTAGATCATTGATCACAAATAAGACCGCTTTTAGAGATTTTGTCTCTCTGAGTAAACCTGGCTGGTTGTTTATTACAGAGACCTGGGCAATGGACTGCTCTGACGCTGATCTTGCTGAAGCTATTCCCTATGGGTATAGCTTAGCTAGACTTTATAGGGTAGGTAAAATGGGAGGGGGTTTGGGTATTCTCTATAGGGATACCTATACGTGTCGTACTGAGCCCCTATCTTCTCCCTCCGACCATTATCAGGCTTTATATTTTTCATGAAACACTCTCCTCACCGAAAGGTTTTCTGGGGTGCTATCCTATCGCCCCCCTGGTTCTAGATCCTCTTTTAGTCAAGAGTTTAGTAACCTTTTGGAACCTTATTTATTAAGATCCAACTTAACCCTGCATGGGGATTTTAATTTTAATTTACATATTTATTCATGTAAAGACACTCAATCTTTTCTGGAAACTCTAGGCTGCTGTGGCTTTTTGTACTTGTGAGTAGTTCTACCCATTCTGCCGGACATATATTGGATGGCATATTTTCTAATGATCCTTGGATTGAGGTGGGATTGCTTCTACCTCTCTCTTGTTCAGATCATTATGCAGTCCCTTTTAAATTCCAGGCCTCAGCATTGGCGAGGAAAGGAGAAACCTGAGTCGTATTAGTAAGGAGAATCTTGCTAAATATTTTTTAAATTTCCAGTATTCTGATCACCTGGATTTCAATCTAGTAGCAGATGAAATGTCTAGTGGGTTTCTAGGAGCCTTAGACACACTGGCCCCCATTTCAAACCACTATGTAGCAAGAAGAAACCCTCTGCTCCATGGTACTCGGATAAGCTCAGAAAGCTGAGACAAGCTTGCCGTAAACTGGAAAGGATCTGGCGGATAGATGTGGTGCCTGCGGGTAGGGAGCTACATAAACAGAGCTTAAAGGTCTATATAGTGGCCATTATGGAGGAAAAAAGAATGTATTATTCCAAGATTACTGAGTCTATGAAATCTTCAAGAGAGCTCTTCAAGGTTATTAACTCCCTTATCTCTTCTCCCGTTACTAGTTCTACCCATTCTGCCGGACATATATTGGATGGCATATTTTCTAATGATCCTCGGATTGAGGTGGGATTGCCTCTATCTCTCTCTTGGTCAGATCATTATGCGGTCCCTTTTAAATTCCAGGGCTAGCATTTAATATTGCCTCAGCTAGTAAAAAGATTGGCGAGGAAAGGAGAAACCTGAGTGATATTACTAAGGAGGATCTTGCTAAATATTTTTTTAATTTACAGTTTTCCGATCACCTGGATGTCAATCTAGCAGCAGCAGAATTGTCTAGTGGGTTGCTAGGAGCCTTAGACACACTGGCTTCCATTTCAAACCACTATGTAGCAAGAAGAAAACCCTCCGCTCCATGGTACTCGGACAAGCCCAGAAAGCTGAGACAAGCTTGCTGTAAACAAGAAAGGATCTGGCGGATAGATCTGGCACCTGTGGGTAGAGAGCTATATAAACAGAGCTTAAGGGTTTATAAAGCGGCCATTATGGAGGAAAAAAGAATGTATTATTCCAAGATTACCGAGTCTATGAAATCTTCAAGAGAGCTCTTCAAGGTTATTAACTCCCTTATCTCCCCTCCGGTTGCTGACTCTGTGGATTGCTCTCAATAACTCTGTGATAGAATGGCAGACTTTTTTCATACCAAGATCACTGATATATATACATTCCATTCTGGAGGACCATTATGTTGGAAGACCTATGTCGGTCACCTCCGTAACTGATTCTAATGTTTCAGCATTATTGGAGGACAAACCTAAGTTATGCACTTTCCCTTGTATCTCACCTGAAATGACTGACCATCTCTTTGAAGGGGTCACCTGCGGATCTTCTTTGGATGCTTGCCCCCTAAAAGTGTTAAAACTTGGAAGGGAAGTTATTGTTCCCCACTTTACTGCAGTAATTAACATGGCTATTAATCAGGGACAGTATCCAATTCCTTGGAAAAGCTGTGGTTAAACCACTTTTAAAAAAGCCTTCTCTGGACCCTTTGGAACAAAAATATTATCGCCTCATCTTGTTGCTACCAGTCTCAGCTAACATTATGGAGAGATATCTGAATTCCCAGCTTAGCACATTTCTATCTGATTATATGCTGCTTGATGGCTCACAGCATGGCTTTACAAGCCATCATAGCACTGAGTCAGCGTTTATGGCAGTTCTTGACAACATCCTGGTTCAGGTCGATGTAGGGTACACTACCCTGCTGATCTTGCTCGACCTTACCCCAGAGTTTGACACCATATCTCCTTTGAGGCTGGTTGATTGCCTCAAGAAGATAAGGGTTGGGTGCATGGCTTTGGGGCTTCTTTCTTCCTTCCTCAGTGAGAGGTCACAGATAGTGAAAATGGGCATTTTTACTCAGCCTCCAATCTTCTGATATGTGGGGTGCCTCAAGCTTCCTCCCTGAGCCCAATTCTTTTTAATATGTATGCGTCCCCTCTACCAGAGTCGTAAGATCCTTTGGATTTGAGGCACTGACCTATGCTGATAACACTCAAATTATGGTGTCCATTGCAAACAGCATTACAGAATCTGCCGCTAATTTTAACAACTGCATGCAGGCAGTCTCAGCTTGGATGGCTGGAAACTATCTCAAATTGAATGGTGAAAAAACGGAGATCTTGATGTTTGGCAAGCAACATGATATTTGGTCTAAAAACTGGTGGCCAGATACGCTGAGTAGCTGCCATTCTCCCGTATGCCATGGGAAAAATCTGGGTGTTATAGTTGATTCATCTCTGTCCATGAACCTACAGATTTGGGATAATCAGGCAGCTTAGAAACATTTCCCAGATTCTTTCCTTTGGATATAGAAAACAGGCAGTAATTGCTCTGCTAACGTCCAGACTCGATTACTGCAATGCTCTCTATCTGGAAATAAATAAGGGTCTGGTGGGTTGTCTTCAGCTGGTGCAGAATGCGGCAGCAAGGCTGGTTGATGGACTTACCCAAGTACCACTCAGTCTTGGCCTCCCTTATCTTGTTGCACTGGCTGCCTTTGGATCGCAGAATCCTCTTCAAGACTCTTTGCCTCACCCATAATGTTTATTATGGTTTAGGCCCTGATGCTATTAAAGCAATGTTTCAGCGCTATGCCCCTACCAAACCGCTTAGGGCAGCCAGCAAAGATTTGATGGTAGTTCCTAGATATTAAAAAGTTAGGTGGGGAGGCAGGGCCTTCTCCTCCACTGCTGCTAGGCTGTGGAACGCTCTTCCTGATAGACTATCTGGTCTTGTGTCTTATTCTCTATTTGGCAGGGCCTTGAAAACCTGGGTCTTTACTCAAACCTTGATATGAGCATGTTTTCTGGCTGTGCGTGTTCCTCTACAGCGCCTTGATGCCCTTGGGCTAAGTTCACGCTTTACAAATGTAATACTCATTCATTCAAGAAGACTCAGAGGCAGCACAAGAGAGAAGAAGAATAATCCTTCGTGCACTCATTAAATGTATGCCTGGTGGGTGAACCATTATGTGATGGCAATTTTACAACCAAGAAATCACACAAAAAAGGTGTATGTAACTATCGGTATTAGGATGATCAAACTCGCAACTGTCATGATCACCAATTCATCGGTATGAATTATAACAATAACATGTAGCTTAACAGCAACAGCACATGCATAATGTGATTATCATGGTTGACTTAATGTCTGTTTCCAGTTATCTTCAACAACAGGCCTCCCACCTAACCAACACTTAGCTTCAAATTTAAGCCAGACAGCACAGAGCACACACACACCCAGCAACATAGACTTTTCCCAATCAAATAAAATCAAAGCACCACTGTCACTACTCACCACCACTACACAGAGTTGTGTAGGTCTGTTGTTTAACTTTGGACCACTTCAAAGCCATCACCAAATCAGTTGGTTTCAGTGGAACTGAAAACCTCCTCTTCTGGCGGTAGTTCTCGAAGTAGTCATGACCCCTCCTTGAGTCATTCCATCACCTCTTATCCTCCTGACTCTGCATGAGGTGTTTAACTCCGTACCAACTGTGTCCTGAGTCCCAATTCAAATGTAATAGATTGACCTGTAATACAAGGGGAACATCCTTTACAACGTAACTTTTACCACGCAGGTCTCTTACAACGCAGGTTTTACTACGCATACCATTACAACGCATTACACTGGGGGGCGCTCTAGGATAAGGAATACCTTTAATTTACTATCCAACACCTTCCCTAGTGTCCACGGGGACTGGAGTTGGAATAGTAAATTAAACTATTCACTATCCAGCACCCCAAAGTGTAATGCGTTGTAATGGTATGCATAGTAAAACGTGCGTTGTAACAGCATGCGTGGTAAAAGCATGCGTTGTAACGTCATACATCCGTAATACAAATTTGTTTTTGCCCAACAAGAGAAACATTGAGTCACCTTCAGGGAAAATTGATCCGCAGTCAGTAACCACCGACATTGTAAATCATCGCAAACACATTTAAGTATAATAGTTACAGATACACAAACACCCAGTGTCATACTGCTTGCCACCACATGAATCATCTCTCAATTCACATCACAAGTTCACATCAAACAACAATCACTAGGCGTATAATGCATGCCATTTACCTGTCCTTCAGGCGTGGTCACCGCGATTGTCGTACATTGCAAAATGCAGATCCATTTTGTTCATCAAGCAGACATTGGCCAGTGAAAATCAAATAATGTGGGGCAGTCCAGCTAGGGTAATAAACAAGGAAAGGATAGTTAGTCATGGTCCAGGGTTGGAAGCAGGCATACATTTATTAGTTTTCTCTTGATCCGTTGGCCTTGAGGGAAATGGGTGTGAGGGGGGACTTCTTCACTGCACACAGTTGAAACACCAGTCCAGGAATACCATATGTTCTAAGAGTAAGATGATTGCAATGAATTAGTCAATGAGACACAAACAAATAAAAGTAAATTATGTTCCCCTAGATATATAAGTTTTTTTGGGGGTGCATCAAATAAAGAGAGCAGATCAGCGATAGAGATGACAGAGAAAGTTATATGGTTGTTTCCCCAGGCGTATCAGTCAGGGAAGTAGAGCTGTTCCCCAAACTCTGGTGGTTCACCCAAAAGTAGGTCTTCTAATACACTACAACACCCTTGCCCTTAGTTTCCCTCATCTTCCTCCTGTTGTACTTCAGGTATGGAGTATTCGGTGGTATAAAGTGCTGATTTGTTTTGATCTTGGTTAATCTCTCTACTTTTTGGGGTGAGAGACTGGTCTTTCTCACCACCAATGGCACCAACAGCACTGATAACATGCCCTGCAGAAACACTGACTTTCCTGCAAGTCAGATAGTTTATTGCCAGCATGCTAAGCACTGTCCATTGATGGCTCTTCCCATACTAATTCACCAAGGGGTTTTGATCAAGGACGACCTGTGTTGGGTCATCAGGTAGGCCTGGACCATCCTCTCAAAGGTCATTGCTGGTGCTCCACCTTGCTCAACCTCTTTTGCCTTAGCCTCTGCACTGGACATGAGACCTGTCAGTTGACACCACTCAGTTGCCTATTTTGGGACTGATGAACCGGTTCTTGTTGTAGATGGTGTTCTTGTTGTTGGTTTTGAATGCTGTGAGCCAACAGCACTGCCCTCAGACTCTGAACTTGAAGACTACTCCACAGGACCTGTACCCTGGATGAGTGGGCCTCTAATTCCCTGCAGGTCTTTTTCTCGCTCATTGCCTTGCTCAGATTTCCTTATTTCGTATTTTCCAACATCCCCATCTGAAAAAGGAATGAAAGTGGACAGTAATGGTTTGTACGGTGGATCAAGAATCATGGTATAGATGTAATGTTTGGATGACCCAATGTTCTTTACACCTTTGTATTGACAGATAAATGAAGGATTAAGCTCTCCACCAAATCATAGGCATCTTGTTTTCCTCCAGACATGCCTATATTACAGACACCTCCTTTAGCTATTTCTGTAGCATGTGCAACAACAGGATAGCTTGGCCCATGGTACTGTCTTCCTTGCTGACTTCCTGTGTGAACACCTCAATAGGAAGCAACATCTTTTTCAAGCATTTGACTAGTCCCCATTCTTCCTTCTCAATGATCATGCCTTTCACTGTTGCATCCGCTCTTTGCATGATATATTAATTGAAAGGTCTGTAGTGCTCAAACAGGCGTTCAAGCGTGTAATAAGTCGAGTTTTAATGTGTTGGCACATCCTGTATCAGTGCTTTAACTGACATTCTATTATCACCCTGAATAACCCTCAGCTGTTTCCGGGCTATAAATGAATAACTGAAATGAGTGTGAATTCTTCTGCAGGTGGAGAGGACTTTTTGAGAACGTCCTGTACAATGGTGTTGATGCAGTGCACCAAATACACCCTTGAAATAGCGAGCCACTAAATGGCCATTGCCATAACTATATTGCTGCCATTGTTTGTGGTAACACATCAAGTCTTAAGCTCTCTTTGTTGCTGCCATTCACAGACCTTCTTGTTGAAGTCTTTGAAATGTTTGCAGCTGTATGAGATGTGTCCATGTGGAATATGGCTACTTTTGCCTGCTTCTGAGCAGCATTAGAAATCTCAGCAGTGGCAACACCTACAGATATCTTTTCTGTAGCCCCCACAAAAGAGATCCAGCCTGCAGTGATACACATGTAGGCAGTCGCTTGACAAATAGTCCAAATGTCTGGTGTCAGGTAGATACTGTGAACAGCGCTCTGCAGCAAAGCTTGTCCAAGCAATTCCAGCACACCGTGATGTAGCGCTGGAGCAGCAATTCTTGTAAAATAGGATTGACGGAGACCCTTCCATTTCAGGGAGATGGCTGCTACAAATTCAAGAAAACCCACCACTTTCACAAAAGAAAAAGGGAGGAGGTCCAGCTCTAACATTTTGCCTGTTTCGCATTGTACAAATGTGGCGTTGGGTGCTTGCATTCATACTGCCCCTCCGGCCTAAACATGGAGTAATAGTCAGGATTTTTTTCTTTTCTGATGCCACTTATGCAGGTGACTTATTGAGAGCAGGCACTGGTAGCTCAATGTGCTTTTCAGCGGGGCAGACACTGTCCTCTCTTGCCTTGGTGTCTCGACCTGAGTTTTGTGCCAATGCGATGTTGCTGATGTAGGCGATACCACTGCACTGGTGGCTAAAGGGCTGCTTTGTGTAACAAAAATGTCATCCTTCCATCATGATTGGATCAGATTCAGATTTCCTGCTCAGCCAGCTTTCACCCCCTTCACCCACAACACTTGCTGTTTTTTGGCTGCTTAGGTAGGCCTCCCAACAGATCGTACGGTGCTTTCTCAAATGGGTTATTTGGCCCCAGGTACCATAGTTTGTACCAAGCTTACCCCGACTAACACTTACTCTACAAAGACAGAATAAGGCAATGTTCACCTCTTTCTTGCTAACCAAAAAGAAGTCCCAAACTGGGGAGCTCAACTTTCTGACTCTGGTAACACTGCCAATGTTGGATGAACTTGCAGTAAGAGAGCGTTTTGACATTTGGCTCTCTGCGGTACCTATTTCTACTGAGGTGGTTGTGGATATAGGTTGCTGCAGGGACATTGCAAATATGGCAGCTGGTGGTGGTTGTTTCGGTAGTGCCACTATCACATCCTTCTGGGGAAGTTGGGATGGGGTAACGTCGGTCTCCATTGGGCTGGGCTAACATCCATGATAACTGGCTTGTCATCCTCCTCTTCTACATCTGTGTCCATAACTCTAAGGCTTTCTAGAACCTTTCTTTTATCTAGCCTTGTCTCATGGTGTGTCTAGCTCTCAGACTGAGGCAGGATCCAAGTGGTATCTAGATCATATGAAGGGGCTTGAAGAAGATGATGCACCGCTAACCCTCCTTTTTCTAGCTTGAGATCTGAAAGACAATAGATCTTCTGAAAGACCAGATTCCTCTACTTCCTCAGCATGAAGCTCAATCTCTTGAACTGCTCCAACTTTCAGAGGAACTATGATTTGTGGTTGCGGTCGTTGATGTCTACTTCTCTGAGTTTCCTTCAACCATTGAGTACCGTTTTGCGATAGAGAGAAGTCAATTTCAACATCACAGCTCGTCAGTGTTGTTATGATTAGACTGACTGCCTCTGTGACAGACATGGGCTTATATTGGGGTGGGCCCTCTGATGTGGGGGTGCTGCTCCCAGTTTGCTCCCCAGAGGTTGGTGCAGCAGGTAGTTTTTTTTATAAAAAAAGATTTGGGTCAACATATCACTGGTGGTATGCTTCTTCTTCTTCTCAATATCCACTTTCTTGGTAGCACTTTTTTGGGGGCCATCTTGAAGCTGTCAGTTAGCAGTGGCACTTAGCTTCACAAGTTGAAGAGATGTATGTGATGTGTTGGTCACACGTCACGTCATGCACAGACCCTCTTTCTGGCAGTACTATGGTTGATGTTGTCAGTTGTGCACCGAAAAGAAAAGAAGCAAGAAGAACATCACTGAAACGTGGCATTGTTGCATTTCAATTGGGCGTACAAACAAACATAATATCATTTAGCGTGGTCACTGGTTACCCTCCTTATAAATAATTCCCAATATAGTATATCAAACCATAAAACCGAAAAACACAGCAACCTATATTTTCATGGTGACTGACTGTACACTCAGGAAAGAGAAGTAACAGCAAAACCAACAACAACATACAGCTGTACCAGTTTGCTCCATGTGCACCATGTCAGTCATGTGGAACGTGGCACTCCGGGAAGAGCAGCTGACAAATGACAATGGAAGAAAAAATCCTTAGACCATGAATGCTGTGCGCACCTATAGCAGACTTGTGGTTGATTGATGCCAGATGTGGGGAAAATTCTATCAACAAAAAAACAAGAAATAAATAAATAAAAAAGTAAACAAATCAAAAGAAATTTTAAACTATTTTTACCAAGGAATTGAAATTTTTTTTAATTAAAAGAATGTTAAATAAGTAAGTTATACTCAAAGATATATTAAGTTATTAAACAGCTATCTCATTGCTCAACCAACCATGCAAGCCTATTGCAAAGGGCCACACTGGCTGGACACACCAAATGGCTGCCAGCCAGTGCCACATGGTCATCAACAGCAACAACACTGAGCCGGAAGGCATTGGGAACAAAGAGAAGACATGCAAGCCTATGAGGAAATCATTCTGGCTCTGTACAAAAAATGGCCACTGACCATATGTTCACAACAACAACAATCAGCCATGAGGCATGGTCAAACAAAGAACACATTGAGCCCATCAGGAAAACCAACTGGCTGGCTAGTGGCTTAACAAAATGGCCACCATAGTCACTCACAACAAGAAACATGAGAGAATGACCTGGAAAGCAAAGAACACATGCAGGCCCATACACACTGACTGTATATAAAATGGCTGCTGGCCACATAGCATGTGGAATAAAGGCAAATGGTAGCCTATGGAATATACACATACACACTCACTAATGGCCAGACAAAGGAGACATGGTCAAACAGCGAACACAGAATTAGTTCAGCAATGTTACAAATTAAAATGAACAGGGCTAAAACTGTTTATAACAACACACATCCTCCACAGGTATTACCCCACCTATACAAGAAAAGAAACATGAAATACCACAAAAAAAATTTTCTAGTTCAATCCAAATCCATCCATGGCTTAAATAATGTTTCAAATTTAACAGACACCACAAAAACAGTTGTTTCATGAATCCACGACTAGCACTGGGCCTACTGACTGGAAAGGCGATTGATAGACTAGGCCATATAGTGCATTAAATCAATATTGTAAATGTATTAAAAAACATGGAGAAAATGTTTTGAACTGTGCAAACTTTTTCCTTTCTAAAAGACGAACCATCACTTACAAGGAAGGAAACTAGGCCCCTAGTGTAACAATAAGACACCACCACAATACAAGTACAATTAAATGCAGGTGCATGGCCCCAATCAAACAAACAACACCAGTTTTTCAACGTACTTGTGAAATCTCAAATACATAGTCCTTACATCCAAAAGGATATGAAGCAGACACAAAGAGTAATACTTCCAGCTCCAAATCCAAATGAAAAGTGACAAGGAGATTGACAAAGCCCTGGAAATTGGAGACTCTGGGGAACTTTCCTTCCACTTAGAATTTCTTTTTTTAAAGGACTCCTTGCACAAAAAAACAGTGCCAAATGTCCATTCGAGGAGGTTTTTAACTCAAAATCATCATTTTGGGAAGATTTTGATGCTTCTTGAGGAGAGAATCTTACCCAGATTACAGCTGCAGTAGATCATGCGTCTTTAGGTTTTGAGTGGCAAAATACAACTACCGGAAGTCGAATTATGTTTTGGCAACAGCAAAATGTCTCAGGAGCAGGCGGCCGGCTAGCACATCTTGTGGTACCCACGAAAGGGTCAGAAAATCTTGTTGGCAATCACGAGCACCCGGCAAGTCACTTCCGCGCATGCGAAAGGACTTTTCAAGAGCGCTAAGAAAAAACAACTCTGCTATTTTGCTGAGTTTATCATAACTCTCTGGTGTCCGCAAAACGTGGTGTTGCTGAATTCTGCAAACTCCGCAAGCAGAGCAGAGTTCTATGCCCCGGTTTAGTCACAGTGAGAAGTGTACAGCTAGTATCAACAAGGTTGCAGTTTGTGTGTTATGAATCTTCCGAACAGTCAACAGACAAATGGCCTCATTGTGAGTCCTGTGTTCCTGAGTCAAACTGAATTTGAATTTTCTAACTTATTTCTATGCATAAATACCAAAACATGCAGTAATCGGAGCAAGCAAACTCAAATTCAATCTGTTTTGAATCATTCACAGCCTGAAAATATGAACTACTACACCAGGTATATAATACACCAGCATGATAAAAAATCATACTATACAACATTACATTCACAGCAAGAAAATATGAAGTACTACACCCAGTAAATTCTACACCAACATGATTTTAGAAAATCATACTACACAACATTTTATTTACAGAAGATTCGAAAAACTGACAGTACACATTACACATGTTAGACACAGTGACACAGGAAACAGAGACCAGAGTAGTAGAAGCACTGTAAAAGTGTGCTTTAAAATGTGAGATGAAGAAAACACATTTATAATACAACATAAATAAATATAAACAAGTTATGCTAATTAAATTATACTGCACATGCCTCTTATTGACGTATATTTATTAAAATTTTGATGCTAAGTGAAATGGCCTTTGCGAAGGAAGTGGCCCAATTCAGGTCACCTAGGTCACTCACAACCACCTCTCAGCCTTCCATACCAAATGAAGAGTCGGTCAGACAGTAGAGAATTTAGACAAATATCTGTTTATTCAGGTACACTCAGAGTGGAGCCCAGTCCCTAGGAGTGCTACAGAGAGACTGACGTCAACAAGCATAAAGATACATTATGTATATTTCAGAACCAATGAAGGCATGCTCACAATGACATTTTCCAAGCAGATGCAGCTAAACAATGAAGTACAGAGGATAAGTTTTGAATCTGAGGCCGGGCACACACTATCTACTACTCAAGGTTGCTCTGCTATTTATTTATTTATTTATTATGCAACTTATAACGCGCAGACTAAACCCGAAGGTATCAAGGCGCCTGCTAGTGCCCACCACTAGACAAGTTGGAGAAGGCCTCTATCTAGTGGGAAAAGTTTGCTCTAATAAGAATAGTGTATTTATTAGTGAAATTAATCCCAGCCTTCGGAAAATGAAACCCAACTGAGGACTCTTCTCAGAAATGATGAAGGATTAGTTTCGATTATAACTCAAAATGGCGCCCACATAATAAATGGCACTGCGAATGCTAACCTACATAGAACCATACGCAAACATGAATTTTTCTATTCTAACACTAGTGATTTTTAGTTTTTTGTTGAGAATGCACTAGTTAGAAAAGTTAGTGAAAAATTGTGTAGCAATGAAGTACAGGCTTGAGATTTTGAAATTGATACTAGAGACTTTATAGTTTATGTTATAATAAAAACGCTTTTAGTAAAATGAAAAACTTTGAAAAACTTTGAAAAACGTGCGTTTATGTGAATGTCAGATGTGAAGAGAGATAATATTCTAGAACAGGTGCACCATCTCCAGAGATAATGAGGAAATATCATCCAGTGATAACTCACCTGAATACTAAGGTTTCCCCCAAAGAAATTGATTGAATGCAGATTGACAGGACAACCCAAGAGCTGAAAGAGTCAGTACGTGCTTTTTATGAGAGGTTAATGCAGATTTTCAAACAGTATAGTGGATCAACCACTATTGTGGAAAGAGAAGTGGGACAATTTGTTTATAAGTTTGTCATGGGTTGGAGACCTGAGATTTCTGGAAGGATTCAACAGCAGATAATTTGTTGTCAAAGTAAATCTGTGGACAAAATATTGCGTTTTGCAAAACATTGTGCAGATGATATTGACCTGAGGCACAAGAAATTCAAGGAGAAATTAATGATTATACAGATGAAAGAGATGCAGAAAAGACAGAATCCAATGGGTTTTTAGAACACAGGCCAGGCACAGAGAGGATATAACCAGATTTCAATGATGCAAGGTGTTATTGGGTTTCAAAAGCAGAATTTCCCATCACAAGGTAGAGGTCATAGTGGTCATGTGGATTCTAAAACAGCTTTTGAAAAAACACAAAACCGTGTTCAGAAAGCTTGGACATTGAAGACACAAGTGTAAGTCTGTTTTGAATAATATGGAAAATTAGATGCAGAATGTGGATTACACACAGTCTCATTAGAACAACATTGACAGACTCAGCAAATGCAGGCACAGAAATGCAGAATTGTAATGTAACACAGCAAATGCAAATGCCACAACTTTCTATGCCGCAACAAAATGTCCAGGTGCAAAGATACAATTTGAATTAAAATGTCTGCAATTAGAAAGTAGCAGAGCAATGTTTGATTGAATTGGATGAAAGTGACCAACACTCATTTGCATGACAGTGCCTGAGGGGGGGAAACAACTGCATGCTTGTCGCAATGATTGAGCAAGGGATTCTTAAGGAGATGATTGGTAGTCCATGTAATTCTCCCATTAAGAGCTTTTGTGCAGAATTTCCACAAGGTGAATGCCAATGTTATTCCCTGTTATCCCTTGATACCAAATCCAACTGTGATTTTATTTCACATTCTATATGATGCCAAATGGTTTTCAGTCATTGACATGTGCCAGGCCTTTTTTTCGATTCCATTGCATTAAGATAGCCTATTTGTATTTGCTTTCCATTCCGACAATCATGTTTTGACATGGTGCCGGGCCCCACAGGAGTATACGGAAAGACCTTAAATTTGTATTAGATGAATAGATTACCTGCACTTGCTGAACTGCACCTGAGCCTCGCTAAGGTTCCTTTTAAAATTGTATATACTTTTAAAAATTGTATTTTACCTGACCACTTCCATTTTTGAACTTGCCTTGGCCGGATCACGCTGATCCCTCTTGCTCCCAGGTACACCCCGATTTTACAGTTTGAAGTGAAGGGAGTACAGACGGGTCGGAAGCGCAGCTCAGAACGAGCTTCGGGTCTCCCACCACATAAACTGCATGGCAGCGTGGACGCACAGCTGCTGAATAGATTACCCGCACTTGCTGAACTGAGCTACTTTTCAAAATTATATTTTACTTGACCACTGCCATTTTTGCACTTGCCTTAGCCTGATCACTTTGATCCCCGCTCGCTCCCTGGTCCACCGCGGTTTTTACCTTTTGTAGTGGAGGGAGTAGAGGGGGGTCAGAGGTGGAGGTCAGAATGAGCTTCCGGGTCTCCCACCACTTAACCCGCATGGCAGCGCAGAGGCGCGCAGTGGGCGCGGCTAAGGCAAGCCTGTCTGCGCACGTCCACACCTGTCAGAGCCCGACCGGGAACAGGGGCCAGAACCCCTGCCCCTCCATCCTCAATTAGAACGGTCTACTCATGTCAGGAGCTATTTAAGTTTAGGAGACCCAGTTCTAAAAAGTACTGTCAGCATTCAATGTTCCCACTCAGCAAGGAGCCTGGGTGCTCTCATTGCATGTTTAGCTTCTGCTCACATCCTGAATAACTCCCTGAGGTCCAGCATCACTACACATTTGGAATGCTCCTCATCAACTGTAGATCCCTACCAAAACACTCCCTGGAGATTAAGATGCTCCTGGAAGATGAGCATCTAGATGCGCTATTCCTGATGGAAACATGGCTACATAGTGCATCAGAAACTGATCTGGTACAAACTCTGCCCGCGGCCAATACTTTTAAGAGGAATGACTGCGATAAAAAGAAAGGCGGAAGTATTGCCATAATCCATAAAAATAGTCTTACATTCAGGGTTGAACCTAATATTTTTCCAGACTGTGAATGTCTTTCTTTTAACATGGCATTATATTTCACTCACTCCTATGCTTGAGTCCTCATCTACCGCAGCCCTTGAGGGTGCAGTCAATTTCTTAAATCTCTTCCTGAGGTGGCAGTCACATTGGTGGGCACATCCCCCAATACCACTCTCATGGGGGACTTCAATCTACACCAATAAGGTGGATGCAATGGAGTTCACTCATGACCTTTTAGCTATCCAACTTGCCCAAAAAGTCAGAGGCCCTACACAACCACACTGGGTGAAACTTCCTGTACACTCCTGGATTACAGCTCTTGAGAGTCTTAAACCTAAAGCCAACTTAAATCTCATGCTAACCTTGGAAAATTTCACCCATTAATTGAGTCTTCCCTTGACATGGTCGCCCCAGCCAAACTTAGCCACAAAAGCAGAGAGAAAAAAACTCCATGGTACTCCCATGAATTGCGAATAGTCCAACAGATATGCAAAAGATTGGAGAGGGAATGGAGGAGAGATTATAAGGACCTGAACAAAACAAAATATAGAGAATCTATTAAACTCTATCAAAAGGAAATAAAAGTAGCACAGGCCAGTTAGTACGAAGACATCATTACTTCCGCCACCAGCACTCCCGGGGTAATATTTTGCATGCCGAAGGATCTCCTTGAGCTCCCAAAAAATGAATTACCTCTCGGGCACCCCTGCACAGTGTAACTCATTGGCAGAATTTTATCAGGATACAAAAAAAAAGCTTTATACCACCTTCCTTAGCCCCCTCTGCCCCAGTAATCTCCTATCTATGGACATGCTCCCATACCATCCAGAACATGTGCCTAAGGAATTTGCCACCATAAATTTGGACAAGCTGACAGAAATCTTCTCACAAATAAAATCAGGCTCCCCTTTAGAGCCAGCCCCGCCTTATATCTATACTACTAATATAAAGAGAGAACACAAACCTATTGGCAAGGTAAACTCGGGAACCACAGCGCCAATCCACACACCCAATACATTGTTGTAATCCTCAGGGTGTGCAGATGGACATAGGCTATAGAAAATAAAAAAAACATAAATTTAAAAATATAACTTTAAAAAAAAAGTAGTGCCCTGAAAGTAGCGCCGGCCGCGATGCTGACAGCCACGGCGTAGCGCTGGCCGCAACGTACGTGATGACGAGGAGGAGCGGCGGTGAAGTGAGGAGCTCGGGGAGGAGCGGCGGCTCAGGTAAGGCTCTGGGACACGGGACGGGAGGGAGACGGTGCGGGAGGTTGGCCCGGAACAACTGCAGTAAGGCTCAGGCCCCCGCCCACCACGACATTGTCCAGGACACAGACAATGTCGTGGTGGGCGGGGGCCGGGACGGGAGTGCACGCAAGCGTGAAATGCTGCCCCCAGCCCCCTTCTGCCCCCGGCAACGCTGGGGCAGGCTGCTAGTCCTTCATAAAGCAGGAGCCGTGATGCTTTCTACTATTATGGAAATTGTAAATCTTTCCATTTACATGGGATCAGTTCCTGGTACATGGAAACATGGTAAAGGCATTACTGCAAAAGCCTAGCCTAAATCCAGGGGACCAGGGAAACTATTGCCCTATATCGCTGCTGCCAGCCATTAGAAAAATATGTGAACTCCCTCCTCTCCAACTTGTTGGAAACCCATGACCTCCTGCATACCACCCAGACTGGGTTCAGTCCTAAGCACTGAACTGAGACTGCTCTTCTCACTGTGGTCGAGAACTCTAAGCAAATTCTAGATTGAGGAGGAGTAGTCGCCATCATCCTCCTCGATCTAAGTTCCGCCTTTGACACAGTCAACCTTACCATCTTAGTGGAGAGACTCAGGAGGCAAGGGATCCAAGATGAGGTGATCTCCAGGATGCAATCCTACCTAGATAATATAACCTTTCAAGTTTTCTCAGGGGACACAACATCTAGGAGATTAGAGCTCAGCTATGGAGTTCCGCAGGGATCCTCGTTGAGCCCCACACTATCTAATTTGTATATGCGGCCACTCGCTGACTCACAGGATCAAGATCGTTACCAATGCTAATGGCACACAGCTGGTCATATCTCTTAAAGTACTCCTGTCTCAAACTCAACTGAGGCAAAACAGAACTCATGCTCCTAGGCAACTGCTCAAGCATGGACCTTAACATGATATGGCCCAAGTGCCTAGGCTCCCCTCCAACACCTAAAACCAGGATAAAGAGTCTGGGTGTCTGGTTAGACAACTCTCTCAAGTTTGACTACCAAGCTGTGAGGGAGAAAGGGGCTTGCTTTGGCATAATTAGACTTCTTCAGAAGAATCTCCCGCTCCTTCCAATTGCTGCAAAAAGAATCCTGATTCAGGCCTTGGTCCTGTCACGATTAGACTATGGCAATTCCCTCTACTTAGGGGCTCCCAAAGCAACCTTAAGGAAGCTCTGAATCACGCAGAACTGTGCAGCCAGAATGCTTCTTGGGATCTCAAAAGCCAAATCAGCCAAGCCAGCCTTAAAACTCTACACTAGCTGCCAATTCCCTAAAGAGTGAAATGCAAGGCCCTCGGCATCCCCCATAAAACTATGTGGGGAATGGGCCGGGCTATCAACAAATCTCTCATTACCCCCTACTGCCCCAAGAAGGACTTGCGGTCGGCTGCTCTCAATCTGGCAGTTGTTCCAAAAATCAGGAGGACAAGAAGTGGAGGAAGATCCTTTCCCTATAACGTGGTGAAACTCTGGAACACATTACCCCACACCTTTGCCCTGAACACCATCTCCTTCTGTTTCATAAAGTTTTTAAAACCTGGCTACTCCAACAACCAGCACTATAACTGTAGAAAATTAGAAATATTGATGTACATAAGCAACGTTCATTTCCCTTTTCCCACTCCTCTCCCTGCACGTACCATGAATACCGTAAAGCATTAACTACATCCTACTGCCAGCAAAGGCCTGTACCCATGTATACATGACAGCCATTTTAGGCACCCTGGCCCTTTTGCCCGCCTAAGATTAGAATCACCGGCTCCCCTTCTGCGTGTATTCGAAATCTCTCTCCCTCACATGCATAAACCATGAAACCCTCTCCCTTTTACGCGACCCTGCCCTGAAAGGCAGCCCCCTTTTGCTCGACCCACGCAAACCCCCCATCCCCTCTTGAAGAGGCATCCTTCGCCTTAGCTGACGTGGCCCTCCCCAGCTGCACCTGACTGCCCCCGCTCTCTCATGTACGGGTCATGAGATCTCTCTCTCGCTCTCTGTGTGACTCTACCCTTGTGTCCACCCTGGCTACCCCTCCCTTCTCCTCACGTGGGCAAGTCATAAACCTTCTTCTTCTGCAAGACCCAGTCCTTGAGAGTCACGGCCGCGCCTGACCAACACCTCCTACCCTTCCATGAATGCCCCTCTGTTGACAAGCCTTCCCTCTGCGCTCGATCGTCCACACGGCATGAATACCACTCCCTTGATGACCCTTTCCCCCGAGTCCGGCTGACCACACATGTCCGAGGCCATCGCCTGGGCCAGGAGATACCATTTACTGCCCTTATTGTATGAAGTCACTCCTCTTCAAAGGATCCTCTATTGGTCCTAGCCACCCCACCCCCTGGGCTATGATCAGGCGTACACATCCTACGAGACATTCAGCTGCGTGATTGCCCTCCCCTCTTATCAGCAGGTCAAGGGTCCCTATTGTGAATGTATGTGGGTAGGATCGCCACGAGGATTATAGGATCACCACGAGGATTAGAGGGACGTCTTTCTTTTGCGTCATACAGTCCCGATTGTGTTATCAAGTGTTCTGTAGGGTATAAAAGCACGAGTCTCAGCTCACTTGTTAGAGCACCTCCCGAAAGACACTGTGTTTCGTGTCCGAAATGACTTGCTCTCCTCATGAGAAATAAACTCTGTTCTTGATTCCTGCTTCCAGCACCCGTCTCTTTATTTAATAACTATTCAACATGGGAACTAAGAGGCGGTTTGCGCCAGCAGCCTGGGCATCGATAGGATTATGGGCTCATTTCCAACAATTGGCGTCCCAACGCGGGGTCCATCAGTGACATGGGGTGCGGTAAGAGAGATCCAGACGAAGAAGTGAACATCTAAATGATCGGAGCATGCCTGCCTTGAGAGGGCTCTCGCCCGGCTGCCGATCGACAGAGCTTCACCAATTCTGAACGGACCTCTCTTGCAGTGACCTATTGTCCTGACTGGAATCCCACAGGAATGCTACATGGAGTAAGAGAACGAACGGGCGCTGGAGGAGGAAGTCGAAGAACTGTCCGTATGGTCCGGTCCGGGTAAGATTAAGTAGGGCGTTCTTACGCCTGATTGGTAGGGTGGTTCTATCCACCTGATTGTTGATTGATTGTATTGAAAATCGGTATTTGTATACCGAAATTGCTGATTGTTGATTGTTTGTATTGAAAATCGGTATTTGTATACCGAAATTATTGGTATTGGTTCATTTAGCTTTGAGGGCTATTTGACATATTGGTTCTCTTCTGAGAACGAGACATTCTCTGTTTTCAAACAGCGGCGAATAGGAACGTCGTCCCTCTTTGCAGATAGAGAAGGGTAGGTAATACAGACTTTTGTCCCCGGTATTAATCCGTCATGCCTACTTTTCTCCCCACTGAATTGTTTGAAGTCGATTGATAACCGATTGTTGTTCTTTAAGAATTGTTGAAGTCGATTAATAATCGATTGTTGTTCTTTGAGAATTGTTTGAAGTCGGTTGATAGTCGATTGTTGTTCTTTGAGATCTTCCCTGTCTACAAACTGAGACGAGTAGAAATATTCTGTCTTCCTTTTTGGATATCGAAGGGCAGGTAATGCAGACATTTGTCCCCATTGTAATCCGTCATGCCTGTTTTTCTCCCCACTGATTGGTTGGTTGCCTGGACATTGTTGTTCCAGGAATTGTTTCGTTTGAGGTATTTTCTGCCTGCAAACAACGTGGAATAGAAATATTCTATCTAGTCTTTGCAAGTAGTAAAGGGTAGGTTATGCCCCTTTGTGAATTCGTCAGTCCTACCCACTCCCCACTGTTTGGGGGGTAGCTCGCATGGTCCGCCCAGGAGACTACCCTTATGGAGGACATGTGCTCCCCGCTCATGGGCCATTTAGTGGAGGTAGACCATCTGGTCCGTCCAGGAGGCTACCCTAGTAGATGGAAGTACATCGCTCGGTCTGTCCAGGATGATACCCCAATGAAGGAATATATGTTCCCCTTTTTGATCGATAATCTTGTTCCACCCCGGACCATTTATTGGAGGGAACTCGTCTGGTCCGTCCAGAAGTACCCCCTAGTGAAAAGGACACATAAAAATATGAAGTGATCACCGTTCCCTACTAACAGAAAGCCTTAGCTCGAAACACGCTAAGGAAGAGAAAGAAAACTAAAAAGAAATCAGGCTAAGTCAGTAACCCCCTGATGAGCTTTTGACTTCACTAAAAATAAGAAACATTAGAAATAGTTCGTAACAAGAAATATAAGATGGTGAAAAGTTTGAAGGAATAGCCACGAGGTAGCTAGGCTTCACTGCCTGTTCCTGCTCCCAACATGCCTGCCTCATTGCCCGCCACGCCCAAGTAACGATCACATGAAATAGAAACAATCCAATAGGTACCTACCCCCATTCCGGAAGCTCCCAAAATGCAACAGGTCCGCGGTTACGCCCATCCGGAAGGTGAGGCCTCGAGGCACGAGGGGCTCGCCAGACCACGGTCGGGAGGAGATGATGTTGGGCAGGCGGTCCAAAGAATGGCAGAGTCCTCTCCTTCTCTCCTCTTCCGCTGCCCTGCAGGCCACGGGGGGGGGCTGTCTTGCTTCAGCCACCGACCACCCCCCCCTTCTGTCTCTCGCCTGGTCCGACCCACGAAGAAGGCCGAAGCCGAAGGCGAGAATGGCGGCAAATCAAGTAGTCCCGCCACATTTCAAATTCCTGGATAGTTACAGGTAGTGCCGCCACATGTCGACGCCTGGACAGTTCCAGATAGTCCCGCCATATGTCAAGAGAAAAGGGGGGGCTGTCTTGCCTCTGCCGCCGACCACCCCCCCCATCTTCAATAGCCAGCACGGCCAATATCGAAACGACGGAGCCGAGTAACGGCGCGGGGTCGCTGGAAGGGGGAGGTGACGCGAACGAGCCTCCCCCACCTCCCTCCAGGTGGAGGCTTCCAGCGACACCCCAATGCTCTTACTTAAAGAGGGTCAACATCATAAAGCGGTCTTCTGCCCAGGACGGGCACACGCTCCATGCCTTCTCCCCTCAACCTTGAAGATTCTATAAGAGCCAGGGGGCTCCGATCCCTCCGCATGGGTGCCCCCGCCCCCTTCACTGGGAACCACGACACCGGTACAACTCCTGCCGGCACCAGCCTCGGATTGGAAATGGCTAAAATGAAGCCACGGCACGGACTTGTTCAGTTCCGGAGGAACGCCAGGATGACCCGGTAGGAAAATTGTTGCCGCCCTTCCCACTCTTTGACTCATGGTCCATATTTGCTAAACTGTTAACAATATAGCACAAAACTTTTTGAACTGCCAACGGAAAGTTCTGGGCCAACCACGCGAGACTAGAGACTTTCTGACTGTGCTGGAACTTGCCTGACCCCACCTAAAATGGCGCCGCCGCAAAATGAAACGTACTTTGAATAAACTCTGTTGCACCCAGATTGCGCAGCTTGTTGTCCCGAGATCTATGTGCAGTTTCTGGATAATGAAAGTAGATATGAAGGGCGTTGAGTATGTGCTTGAATAATGAATTGACTTAGGGTGGGTACTGATTATGATTTGGAAAATGAATTGGTATAACTTAGATAACGAATGAGTATTGGATAATGAATTTTTGAATTAATTAAAAATGAATTCTTGAACATGCATCATGCTTGCTCTGTAAGGAAATTTTAATACGATTTTATTTGCACTGCTGCACTTTATGCAATGAACTGCCACCAATTTCGTTTATTAAAAGTATTTTGAAGAAGAAAGCATGGTCGTAGCAGTTGCATTAATGAGTTTTGGATGCCTTACTACTGTGAGCGAAGAGTAAGTATGATGAAGGATGTAGATCAAAAGGGATCAGATATTTAGCAGCTACCTTATGTGCCACAAGCAGCCGGAAAAGTGTCTCAGATACCATTAAAATGACACCACAGAAAATGCCACCTGACCGTCACCCTTGCACCCGATAAAGAGGGTTACGACCAAGTAGCTCATGTAGATACTCAGATCGTCAATGATTATCTATCTGACACCACTGGTCCCTCTGGGCTGAAATGCCGAAATGGCAAGGGAATGCGGTACGAGGAGGTAGGGCGAGTATATGGTAGGTAAAAACATTTTCGAACTACTGCATGATGATGTGCTTTGAATGCTGCCCCCCCACCCCTTCTTTTCCTCCCTTCTGCAGGACACGTCAGAACGTCGGCTGAGGTGTGGAAGAGCGACGGTTGGACCACCGACGAAAGAGGGAAAGGGGGAAATATGTGTTTAGTCGTTATAACAATAAGATTTTAAAAGACGTAGGCTTAACATGACTGTTCCTCCTTAGGACATAGCGACTGAGAGGATGGACCGACATAGAAACTGGACAGGTACTGAATGACGAAAAATTGACTAGAAATGACGTGTCAAATAATGTAACTGGACGTTTGACTAGGTAGGGAAAGGACAAAGAAAAATTTATACGGGTGAGGGTTGCCACGGCACCACCCGTCTAGGAAGTTAGAGATGTTGCTGATGTTCAAAAATGCACTACCCCCTTTCTCACACTCTTATAGATATAGCCAAGCTGTCCGACTGTTCTCCCGATCAATACTTGCCGTTGCCTCAGCCTGGAGAACTTCCCACCAAAGAAGGGAACAGAAAAATGGCTTAAGATCCAACCATGGGTAACTAGCACGACCAGGTTAATTACTGATCGACCAGCCGAGGTGTGAGTATTGGTAATTGGGAACGCTCGCAGGCGTGACAAGCGAGAGGGGAAAGGGGGGAAGGGTAGAAGGAGCTAAGCACGTAGATAAAACAGGATAGTAAAGATACGTAGGATATACATATAAAAACAGATCTTGTAGGCTAACAATTGTTTCCTGTCTTGTCGTGAATGTCTTATATATGTGTAATACATGTGCCGTCTTCCCTGTCTGAGTTTGTGTATAATGTACGGATTTATGTCTTCCCTCTGTCTGTATCTGCATGTTACCTAACCTTTGCTGTTCTGTGTTGTAAGCGCACTAAATGACCTATTTTTGTACACGTCTCTCTCTCTCTCTCTCCCTCTCTCTCTCTCTCTCTCTCTCTCTCTCTCTCTCTCTCTCTCTCTCTCTCTCTCTCTCTCTCTCCCTACATGTCATACGTGTACCGAATGGCTCGTTTAGATTGCGGACGACTCTCACTCTCTATGAGAGTCTTCCTATTCTCTCTCTCTCCTTTGGTAAAATCGTGCCCCACCGGCACCAGTCTGATTGGATATTTATTGAACGCGAAGGTGTTCAGCGAAATTGACTGAAACTAAAATGATTGTACCTTGCCATATTACTGCCTCTCCTTTCTGCAAAATGAATGAACTTGAATTGGCTGAGAAGGAAAGGACAGGTAAGACGACTAAAGTCCCCCAAATCTGGCCATTTATAGGGGAACTGTATGTCAATGGCACCTTGTATCTGTTCTTCAGAGACGAACGCCACGTCCAGATTGAACCCCCAACGCCCGGATTGCCCCACCCCCCTTTTTGCACCCAAGCGCAAGCGCCCGAAGCCTCCCCGCCCCATTTTTGATAAACCCCAATTGCTGTCCCGAAAATAAACTTGATGCACATGAGTAGCCGTTGACCCTCGAGAAGACCCTGTTTTGCCTGACTCTCGATAATGGCACCCCCGCCCTGTTCGTAAAGGTTAGCCAGTCCTGATGGGAAATGCTCTGTAAATGCTGAATATGATGTGATGCACAATTAATGGGAACCCCATTTACCTCACTTGATTTATAAATAAGACGATGAATAGACCTGCCATGAACCCAGTAGGAATACTGACACATGCACTGCTTGGTAATGGACCTCTGACTGTGACCAATGAGCGTATCTCCCAAATGCGTAGAATTGAGGAAGGAATTCACATGCGTAGATATCTTCTTTTGCCATTTCACTGAAACCTTGTCTTGTACCTATTCAAAGATTCACGATCACCGAAGGAGATGGGTCAGAAGTGACGTACAGCCTGGCTGCGGATCTTGGGACTCGTGTGACCTCAACCAAAGGTGGAGCCGTAGAGCAACAGGATACGGGACGAGACCGCAATTTCAACGTGGAAAATGAAAAAACGGTGGGCCGCCTCGAAGCCCCCCCCGCCTGCTAACCCACGTGTGCCTGGAGTCTCCGCCCCCCTTCCTTGAGCCCGATGGATGGGCTTGCCTGCTTGTTATCCTTTGCTCCCTTGGTCCCTTTTGCGTGTCCCAGGAACTCTGACCCAACTCCGCCCTCTCACCTATCGACATTTTGAACAACACTCACCCTCTTTTCCACGTGACTTTTTGCCAAGGGAAAGAACTGCATCCCACTGGGAATAGGGTGCTGCCATAGAACTGTGGGTGCCGAACATAAGGCGCCACCAACCGGATTGTTTAGGGAACAGGACTGTGGTCTAACAGCAGAGGACTGACCGCACCCTGCAACGCGTAAGGATAAGAACAGAGCTGGACCTATAGCTCCACCGCCGGTGCTCAACAGCGCCAACGAAAGTACTCGGACTAGAGCCTACCAGTGATGGCTCACTGACAAAAAGACACTGGGACGAAGAAATATTGTATATTGAACTGAATTCCGCTCTCAACTACCTGGTCAAAACTGTTCATTGGTTACATTTTTTAGTCAGAAACATTTATGCTATGTAGTGCTTTGAAATGGTAGGAAACTCGACAAATGCAATCTCCTATGTGCCGTAATCTACCAAACACATCAACTGTCCATGATTATATACCATATGCTAATATTGACAATGCTAATTCTGCGACCGTGCCTGTTTATATGTACCATCATCGATCACGAAAATGAACTTTTGCTATGTAAAAAGGGGCGACTGTAGAAAATTAGAAATATTGATGTACATAAGCAACGTTCATTTCCCTTTTCCCACTCCTCTCCCTGCGCGTACCATGAATACCGTAAAGCATTAACTACATCCTACTGCCAGCAAAGGCCTGTACCCATGTATACATGACAGCCATTTTAGGCACCCTGGCCCTTTTGCCCGCCTAAGATTAGAATCACCGGCTCCCCTTCTGCGTGTATTCGAAATCTCTCTCCCTCACATGCATAAACCATGAAACCCTCTCCCTTTTACGCGACCCTGCCCTGAAAGGCAGCCCCCTTTTGCTCGACCCACGCAAACCCCCCATCCCCTCTTGAAGAGGCATCCTTCGCCTTAGCTGACGTGGCCCTCCCCAGCTGCACCTGACTGCCCCCGCTCTCTCATGTACGGGTCATGAGATCTCTCTCTCGCTCTCTGTGTGACTCTACCCTTGTGTCCACCCTGGCTACCCCTCCCTTCTCCTCACATGGGCAAGTCATAAACCTTCTTCTTCTGCAAGACCCAGTCCTTGAGAGTCACGGCCGCGCCTGACCAACACCTCCTACCCTTCCATGAATGCCCCTCTGTTGACAAGCCTTCCCTCTGCGCTCGATCGTCCACACGGCATGAATACCACTCCCTTGATGACCCTTTCCCCCGAGTCCGGCTGACCACACATGTCCGAGGCCATCGCCTGGGCCAGGAGATACCATTTACTGCCCTTATTGTATGAAGTCACTCCTCTTCAAAGGATCCTCTATTGGTCCTAGCCACCCCACCCCCTGGGCTATGATCAGGCGCACACATCCTACGAGACATTCAGCTGCGTGATTGCCCTCCCCTCTTATCAGCAGGTCAAGGGTCCCTATTGTGAATGTATGTGGGTAGGATCGCCACGAGGATTATAGGATCACCACGAGGATTAGAGGGACGTCTTTCTTTTGCGTCATACAGTCCCGATTGTGTTATCAAGTGTTCTGTAGGGTATAAAAGCACGAGTCTCAGCTCACTTGTTAGAGCACCTCCCGAAAGACACTGTGTTTCGTGTCCGAAATGACTTGCTCTCCTCATGAGAAATAAACTCTGTTCTTGATTCCTGCTTCCAGCACCCGTCTCTTTATTTAATAACTATTCAACATGGGAACTAAGAGGCGGTTTGCGCCAGCAGCCTGGGCATCGATAGGATTATGGGCTCATTTCCAACATAACCTCATCTGTTTTCTGTACAGTTGCTAATGCTGGGATGCCTAAGGGTAGCTATGCGCTCTATAAATGTTTATTAATAATAATAATAATAATAATAATAATAATAATAATAATAATAATAAATGAAATGTTTAATAATAATCAGAGACTCAAAAAGAATCTCTGACAAATCAAAATCACTCGGGTAAGTGTACCTACTGGTGGTATCAACTATGAGAGTAGCTTGCAGAGTTGACACTATTGTCTTTGTGAATCTTTTGGCAAAGAATCGACATAAAGTGTCCTTCACTAAAATACAGTTTTGTAAAACTGAAGTCCTATACTTAGGACATCACATTGAGAAAGGAGCGAGGAAACTATCACAGGAAAGAACCTCAGCAATTCTTAACATGAATCCTCCAGTGACCCAAAAGGAAGACTGCATGTTCTTCAGAATAGTGGGCTATTGTAGACAGTGGATCCCACATTTTTTTTGACAACAGAACCTCTACAGAAATTGACACATAAAAACATGTCAGATGTGGTACCCTAGGATGATATTTGCATGACTGCTTTCACAGAGTTGCGAGAAAGACTTTGCAGGGCTCCAGCTTTGGGAATGCATGATTACAATAAGTGCTTTGTGTTACTCTGCAGTGAAAGAGAAGGTTGTGCTCTTTCAGTGTTGACACAAATACATGGAAGCCGCTGTGGCCCACTGCCTACTTATCAGCAACCCTTGATCCTGTTATGGCTGCTTTGCCTGGATGTCTGAAAGCGTTTTGTGAGGCTTGAGCAGTGTGAAAGTATTGTCATGGGCAATCCACTGACAGTATGTGTGCCCCATTCAGAGGAGATACTTTTGACTCACATGCAAACACATTATCTGCCCCATAGTCACCTGAAAAAGTATGAACAAGTCTTGTTGGGTGCAGAGAATGTAAACCTGAAGAGATGCACAGTGTTGAATTCAGCTACTGTTATGCCGTTGACTGGAAATAAGAGTGTGGGGGATATAGCCAAAGATGATTGCTTGGATGTGACTGAGTTGTATATCACACATTGTCCTGACATCTTCGATGAGCCACTGCCTGAATCTTATCATGTGTTGTTTTTTTGATGGTTCCTGTTTGAGAGACAATTAAGGAAATCTAAAAGCTGCGTATGTTGTGTGTGCTGTTGGAGGTATTGTGGAAGTGTCATGGCTGCAAATCTTTTCTGCGCAAGTTGAAGAGCATGTAGCTCTGACACAAGCATGCACCATTTCAGAACATTTGTGAGTTACAATTTACATTGATAGTTAGTGTGGCTATGAAGTTGTGCATGACTTTCGGCAAAGTGGTTACAGCATGGATTCATGACATCCTCTGGCTTGCCCATTAGAAATGGGGAATGCATAAGGAACCATTTGCAGTCTCTACAATTTCCTGCCCAAATTGTTTTTCTGAAGTGTATTGCTCATCAACAATGTATTGACTATGTCACAGTTGGTAACCATTACACAGATGAGATGTGAGATACTGTTCCCTGGTATTGCCTGACAGCTTTTTGTCACCAATGTCAAGGCACAAACATGTACTTGCACACGTTAGGAGAGATGCAGTGATAAACCTTTTTCAACAAGTGTGGTACAATCCCAGATTTATAGCAACAGCAGAGACGCTATGCCATCAGTGTGTAATATGTCAGTAATAAAACCCATGAAGAAGATTACATTTTGTCATGTGTCAAATTGGTTAATCTGCAGGTCCATTTAGCCAGAAGCAAATGGACTTCATAGAAATGTCCCTATGCAATGGTTTGAGATATGTGTTGGTCATTGTGTGCATTTTCTGAAAATGGGTTGAAGCTTATCCTACTTGTAGAAATGATTGTCTCACTTTGGCAAAGTTTCTTTTAAGGGAGCTGATTTTGAGATTTGGATTTCTGATTCTCTGGAGTCAGACTTTGGAACTCATTTTAACAATGATGTCCTAAAAATGTTATGTGCAGCACTACAGTTTAAGCAGAAGCTTCATTGCAGTTACCAACAGGAGACTTCCAGGTCGGTTGACTAAACTACCGGCACATTGAAATTCAGACCAGAAAAAGTGCTCCTTTTGATGATGGGGTGATGCTACACCACTGGACTATGCTAAAACTCTATAAAAGATGAAACCCCAAAGGAAAAGCACCATACACTATTGATTTTTGCTTCACAACAACTGCCATTCTGATTTGTCTTGCTTGAGACTCGAATGCTATGCTGATCGACCTTTGCCTTTGGACTGTTTGTCAATGCCACAATCAGTAGCCGATGGACTGACACCTTCTTTGCTGAACCTTTTCTTTTTTTTCATTTTCCATTATATCTTTAGCTTTATGCTAATGGACTCACTACTTATGAAATGTAAGTCTGAAAGTTCCCCCTTTTGTAGAATCTGAGCTGTTAGAACTTTGAACCAATGTGTATGTAACAAGGACCCCCTGAATTAACGAATTCTATAATTCCTAGGTAAGGGAAATATGCACAATTGAAAAGTAACAACCTAGGCAATTTGACAATAAAAAGTCACATATAGATCAAAAAAGATATGGAAGTGAACTACAGCTGGCTAAAACACAAGTTTTTATTAAACAGTTAACACAATTAAAAAAGTCATTTATATGACATCAAATAGCTGTTAAAAAATCACATTATATAATTGACAATTACACATTATTAATTAACAAACAATTAAAAAATGGGGGTAGGTGGCATGAAAATTCGGTCTCTACGCGCGTTTCGGCGGCCAGCGCCTTCTTCCTGGAGCAGCCACACAATATCTATAAGGTGAAGATGCATATAGAACATAGAATTATATCAATTCCAAATCACAAGTTAAAAATAAGTTTCTAAACATTTTTTTAGAAAACAAAAGAAAATTTAAGTTTCTAGCAGCTGTAGATTAATAAAAAGCAACTTAGTGATTTTCATTTGTCTTGTCATTTCCTTGCGAAATTTAGTCTGTCTATTAAGGACGGAAAGATATTTTTAAAAAATAGCGAAAGAGTAAATGCCAATGATGAGCATTTGTATAAAGATATTTTCTCTATGAGGTTACATCCATCATAGAAACAGTATGTGATGGTCTTCATTAGAGTTTCAATAGGTGATCAGAAAGCCCGGTATGGAAATGGGTTTTAAGTAACATTAATCAGATTTGCACCATAAATACGTGATCTTTTTTAATTTAGTCAATGGTATTTCAATGTCTCATGGCGAAAAAATAGTTTAGTGCAAGTGGGTCTGATACTTACTAATGGGTAGTTTTTAGCAAGGAGTTGTTTAAAAATAAATTTTCCTTTTCTTGGTAGAATTCTTTCGGTGTCAGATAAATTTAAACTGAGGATAAAGAGGATAATATCATAAATGTTTGATAATTATAGATAGCTATCAAAGGAAAGAAAGCGTGCATTCAGGCGTTGTTTTTACCTGATTGTTTTGATGATAGGTAGTTAAGCCCGCCAACCGGAACCCTTTTATGATGGATATTGGATAAAATTCGTTCCTGGGTATTTCTGGATTTCTAATTTTTGTCATAGTAGGGAGAAGAAAAATAATGGAATGTATAGTTTTTTATTTTGATTTATTTATTTTCTACAAGAAGAAGTTATGTCTCATTGGTCGATCAGAATTATTTACAGTGCATAGGTTAGTAGTATTATTCTTACCTCCTGGACTATATCTAGTTCTTTTAAGATTTTGTCAATAGATTTCCAAATGGATGGCTGGTCTATTGTTGATGCATTTTTCGTACAAATCTGATAACCTAGAGCACTACATGAAGATTATAATTAGGGATCGAATATATATTGTTTACATAGCGGTGATTACGTCCCTTCTATTGTTATAAATTGTCTTACCTAAAAAGAAGGATGCTTGTCTTTTTCAGGTTTCAGGCGTAAAGAGGTTGTTAGTCCTTAGGCGTGTGGAGAGTAGGGTTAAAAGATCTCCATGCCTACGAATTAGAAAATAAAAATAAAAAAGGGGGAGAGTATGACTAGAAGGAAGATAGTAAAATTTACTATTGCTTCTTTCAAGTGGTCTATTTTTAGGGCTTGTGGTGGAAGTCATACCTGAAGATGGTCGGCAGGGCTCCCTATGTCCGGTGGCGGGATGAAACGTCTCGTTGAACGGCAAGCGCGGGAAAAAGTGATGGTCAGTTACCTGTTTCCCTGCGCTAGTATATATATTGACGTTGATTACTCTAGATTACTCGCACCTGTAGTTTCTTCGCCTTTCGTTTATCTAGGGCGTGAAAGTGCAGAGTTTTAATTTAGAAGAAGCGGAGTTTTGTAAACTCGTATTCGATTGGGTGTACACACAGTCGGCACTCGTGATTGGTTGTTCTATTTTGTGTAGAGCACGGCAATGTTTACATTTTAGTGAAATCCTAATGTGCGCTCCCATTCTGGGCGTCAACAATAGAGGGTCCGACATAGCCCATTGTACAAGATGTATACAAGATTTGCTAGTTATGTATCTAATTTGGAAAATATAATACATTTATAGAAAATAAAAAACAAATACGGTTTAAACAACTAGAGGGCGAAACTGGATAATTTAGTGTGAAATCGACGTTTCAATAGTATTAGAAAGTGACGTTAGAGCGGAACAGTTTTGCTTTGGAGGTAGTATGTTTATTCACTGACAGAGATAATTGTGAATATTTTATTTTTACACAGAGATATTTATTGAAACCATGGTAGTTAAATTAAATTATTTCTTTCTTAGTATTTATGATTTATAGTTTTAAACTAGACTTTATTCAAGTGTGGGCTATTATTTGGGGAGGACTAAGGTCGTTAATCTATATTGGAGATTCCTATAGGAGTGGTGAATACAGGATTTAATGTGTAACTCATGTATATAAGTTAGCAAAACACTGTCTTTTGCTCATGTAGACATATATATGTGTATTGCTATATTTGGGGTTTTCCTTAAAGGATTGCGTGTTCCCATACAGGATTTCATGTTTAACTCATGTATCTAAGTTAGCAAAACACTGTCTTTTACTCATGTAGACACATATGTGTATTGCTATATTTGGGGTTTTCCTTAAAGGATTGCGTGTTCCCACGGGATTTCGCTGTTTAGGCCTTGTCTGAAGGTGTTAAAGACAAAAATCCAGAAGACTTCTCGTTTCTTTTGGATCGATGTGCCTCCCTTTGTGTCTGGAACATGGATTTTCTCTAAAATCCTCCATTTAAACTCATCAGCACTGTGTCCTTTATCTAGGAAATGTTCAACCATTGGGCATACAGTTTTTCTAGTCCTTATCGCCGAACGGTGTTCGTTTAGGCGTGTTTGAATTGCTCTAGAGGTCTCACCTACGTATCCTTGGAGACATGGACATTGTATGAAGTAAATTACGTTGTTTGTTTTACAATTCCACATTTCCTTTGCTTTGGTTCTATGGCCATTGTACTCGAATTCTTCACCTGACAAGATGCTGCTACATGAGTTGCATGATGAACATGGAAAGGTTCCTTTAAGGGGGTGGTTGGTCAGGATTGAACGTTGACTTAGGGCATCCTTTTTAGAATTCTTCGCGAAGCGAGAGTGAACAATGAATTCTTTTAGATTTTTATTTCTTTTATGGGCAAAAATAGGTTTCATCAGTTTCTGGTCATTTGTGCAGTTACTATTTAGTATATGCCAATTCGAGTTTATGACATGCCTTATTTTTTCATTTATTGTTGAATGCCTTGTTATGCAGACTATTTGGTCGTTGGGTTTAGTGGTTTTTGTTTTAAGAAGGCAGTCTCTATCGTAATATCGGGCCCGTTTATATGATTCTCTTATTAATCGGTGGGGGTAGCCTCTCTCAATAAATTTAGTTCTCATCACTGCTGCTTGTTTATCAAAGTCTTTAATATTTGTACAGTTACGTCTAACACGTAAGAACTGTGAGAAGGGGATGCTATTTTTCTGAGTCCGTGGATGGAAACTCTGATAGTGAAGTAAGGTGTTTCTTGCCGTAGGCTTTATGTGAAGGTCTACTTCTAGAGTTCCTTCATTGTCTATAATTTCTATATCTAGAAATTCGACTTTCTTGTTGCTAACATGGGAGGTGAAATTTAAGTTAGGATTAGCTCCATTTATCCATTGGATGAATTCATGGAGAGTTTCTCTCCCATCGGTCCAGATAAAAAAGATGTCATCAATGTATCTGGACCAATGGGAGATAGACTCATAGAAAGGGGCAACTTCATTATGGATAAATTCTTTCTCAAATGCTGCCATGAAGATGTTGGCTACGGAAGGGGCTACTGAAGCCCCCATGCTTACACCCTTGATCTGACGATATAAGTGGTTGCCAAATTCAAAAACATTCTCTGTCAGTACAATTTCTAGACACTCAAGTAGGAATTCTTTAGGGCATGGTATTTGGTGAAGGTCAATGAACCAACTGGTGGTTTTTAGTGCGTCGGTCAGGGGAATATTACTGTATAAAGACTCAACGTCCATTGTGACTAATAATTCATTATTTGAATTGAAGGAAATTCCTTCAATTTTTTGTATTATATGTCCTGTGTCACGAATGTAAGATTCTATTTTAGGGACAAAAGGGCGTAGGTAGTTATCCACATATTTGGAAAGTGGCTCGGTCGGTGTCCCTATTGTAGAAACTATCGGTCTATATGGGGGATTATTTGCATCCTTATGGATCTTTGGCAGACCATAGATGCAGGCAATTTTTCCTTGGTGGTGATTCAGGTAGTCATATTCTTTGGCATTGATTAGGCCATTTTCTTGAGCAGTTTTGGTTAGGGACAGAATTCTCTTCGATATATTAATTGTGGAGTGAAATTTAAGAGGGACATAGAAGGTAGGGTCATTTAACATTTTGAGCATATTGACTTCATATTCTGAAGTATCAACAATCACTATCCCTCCACCTTTGTCACACCCTTTAATGGTGAGGTCTTTGTTGTTGGAAAGGGATATTAGGGCCTGATGTTCTTCTTTCTCTAAGTTGTAAATGGGTTTGGGGATGAATCTGAGAGCTTGATCTAGTTTTTTTAGGACCACTAGTTCGAAGGTGGCTACTTCTGGCCCTAATTGTTCAAGGCCTGGACAAAAGGAGGATGGAAGACAAAGTGGTTTAATGGGGGAAATATCATCGTCTATGGCAGTGTTTGAAGCAAAGAATTTTTTTAGACGAATTTTTCGAAAAAAGGAAATAATGTCACAGTGTAGTTCAAACAAATTGACTGTAGAGTGTGGGACATAAGATAATCCTTTAGATAACAAGTTTGTGCTATGTTTATCTAGCTCTAGTTTGGCTAAGTTAAAAATTGGAATTATATGCCCTGCTTCCAGTATTGTCTGCTTCTGGTTTCTCGCACACATTGCGGTTCTTCCTGTTGATGGTGGTGTTGTGGTTGGTAATTGCCTCTCGGTTGGCCCTGGAAATGAACTCTGGGGCGTCCCCGGCGTCCCCCGCGGTTCCCTAAAAAAGGCTGTCTACGATTGCCTCTATTGGGTGTTTGGTTATAGAGTAAATCGGAATCATAGTAACCTTCATTGCTTTCATTTTCAGAATCAGAGGTTTCTGAAAAGAACTTTGAACCACCCTTCTGCTCGAAAAGGTAGTGTGACAAATCTCAGTATGTATGGTCCGATGAAAAGTATCTTCTCGGAGTTTGCATTGAAAATTGACAATAAACGGGAAACAGCCTTTACTACAAAGTTTACATGGGCCAAAGAACTAATATATGTCATACATTTGTGCTAAGCCACTAGTATTGAAGCTAAAACATCGGACACAACAATAAAGAAAGCATCACTGTGTGTACCGTATCCACCAGTTAAAAAGTTTGCATTCCCTTCAGTTTGGTAGATAGGTAGGTCAGGATCCTTTCCACATCACTCTCTTCACATGCACTGGATAGGACAACCTGGGAGTAGCTCCTTGGTGCATTAACCTGCTGGATCACTAGTCACTGAAAAACTCTGTTATTGAAGTGAAGTACTACAAAAATATATCATAGAGCTATACTTACCAATAGCCCATATACCTTATTTACCATACATAAATCAGTTGGCAATGGAAAAGGTTCAATCGTTTTTTTTGCAAAGCGCCCTATATAGGGGAGCCTCCCTCTAGCCACAGCTCTCAAAGGTGTGCAGAGGAGACTGCTGGATCACATTCAAAACAGTGCACATATACTTTCAGCATACCCCATTGAAACCCCGTACATGGAAACCAACAGGAAGACCCATATAAGGCACAATAGATTGATTCGAAACTTAGCTCAAGCTATTCCGGGGGTAGGTCAGTAAAGGTGCCTCCCTTTGGTTCTGGTGCATGAGAGTACAGGCATGGCGTCTGCAAGAATGTGCTCATCCTAGAAGAAAGAGGGATGTGACCTTGAGTTTTTTATGTTAGAATCTATGCTCTGTTCATAGCCCGGCTCACCCTTTCAGACTCTCCGCTCGACAGTATGTTACATGTCTTCGTTACTAACGAAAGAGGCCCAGGGAAACAAAACCAAGAGGCCATTTGTTCGGTTCAGGCCTAAGTTTTTGGTTATACATGGGTCGAGGGTATTTACAAGAGGTTTCTGTCAGGGTAGCAAATATATATATATTGGATATATTATGACAACATTATATAGTATTGATTTTATATTTCTTCAGAAGGCATAAGAAATCAGGAACCAAACTTCGATTTCGTGGCTCAGTATTATTACAGACAATTTCCACGGGCACTATCTAAAACAGAAGTGTATTTCACCGAAGAGGTAACTGCTTTTCCATATGTGCATGTAAGATTCCAGATGCGATGAAATGCATAAAACATCCACCCCAGTGCCATATCAGATTTATCTTAAAGTTACCAACTCAGAGATCCTAAAAACAATACATCTCTTTTGCAACCCTATTGTGATAATCAAAACACCTCGCCCTCACTGATGCCATTTAGTTTCCATACTGCTCGTGCGTTACTCCTGCTGGTACTCCTTTCAATCAGAAAAAATAAAACTTAACAGCAAGCTAAGTCCTGCACTCATGAAACTGCTGAAAACATCTTATCAAGAGAATGTGATCACGGAAACATGCAAGAATAACCCCTGCTCTGAAGAAACTTCACACAGATTCTGCAGAATCTATCAACTGCAGGAGTCTTTGTAATGCACTCTTTCTACGTGTGATTTATTCAGAAAACGGCTGCAGGTATATATGTAATCCTACAAACTGCTCTATATTGGTAATCAGTTTGTCAGTGTAATTGAGACCACAGGCCAATAGAACGGATTTCCTCACTTCCATGCATCCTCAATTAATCTAAATTGTTTTTCCTGTGAGAGTGTTGGAATGTATGGTAGTACCCTAAAGATAACAAATTGTACCTCGCAAACACCCAACAATTAAGAATAGGTAGGCTTATTTCACATATTAAAAACTAACGTTCGGTCGACCAGACTTGTCAACCTTATACAGCAGCCTATACATGTGTCTTCCATCTGCGGTATTCAAACAGCGCTACAATATATACAGAGAGAAATCAGTAACATACCTGTCTTAACTCAAGACAAATTGTGTGAATACATACCAGTCATGGAACAAAAAATGAAAGGTTTGGACCTTCCTATTCTATCCAGTTATTTTTCTCGCCTAAGTAACTGTGCTTAGGAATGGAATTCACTGCAAGTATAGGTTCTTTAGGAACACACATGTACTTTCACTCCAGCCATCATCTTGAGCAGACCACATTGCTGATAATTGCACAAGTTCTCCATTGCAGAACTAATCACGTGGGGTCGCCCAAAAAGAATCTCACAACTACAAGGCACACAAAACTGCAGCCAGCAAGTACATTCACTGCACAAGGGTGTAGTAAATTGACCTTGCAATCACATGCCTGACACTCTCAAGTAAATAATGCAATGTGATCTACTGGGTGCCAGGCAGATAGAGAATCAGTGGAAAGGGTAGAACCTTGGAGCAAATTCACGTGCAAACTGCACCCAAATGGAGGGTCTTAGACTTGAATTGAGGCTTGATATCAACAGTTCAACAGCATATCAATGAGAGAGAAGCGCATTGTGCCCCACAATGATAACAACGTTTAGTGGATTTGTAAACCATGAAGGGTAATTAGCAGATTAGCAAAGTTACAAACTCAAATCAATCAAATTGGAAATAAATCAAGAGTCACCTCATAGAAGCCTGGTATGAAATAACTGAAAGCACGTCAAAATAGCAAATACTAAGACTAGTTATTTAAAGATTGCAGAATGCAAATCAAATAGATGCAGTTTCCCCTATGGGAAATACATTCTCTACAGCTAAGATAAGGATCAAAATTGGTTAGGGAGGTTTGGGCAGCAGGTGCCTCAAGGGAAGCATCTGAAGTCAATCAATCAATCAGGGGTTTATAAAGCGCGCTACCAGGGTCTCATGGATGGAAAATCTATTTTTGAGGTATTTGGGTCTGTCGTGGCTGAAGGATTTGTAGGTATGGTTGGGGAGTGTGAAGGTGATCCTCTTTTTGACAAGTAGCCAGTGGAGGCCAGAGTGCTAGTGGCGCGGTGTGCCGAGGATGAGTCTGGCTGCATCATTATTGATGGTGTGGCGTTTGTGTAGAAGGGTTTTGTTGATTCCGGCGTAGAGGGCGTTTCTGTAGTCAAGTCTGCTGTTTATGAGTGCATGGGTGACGGTCCTTCTGTGGTTGGGGGGATCCATTTGAAGGTCTTGCAAGGATGTGAAGGCAGTTGAAGCTAATGGAGGTGCCGGCATTTATCTAGCGGTTCATGGAGAGGGAGTAGACAAGGATGATGCCGAGGTTCCAAGCATGGTCAGTAGGGGTGGCTTGGCTCCCCAGGATGGATGGCCACCAGGTATTGTTCAAGGCGGAAGGGCAGGGTCCGAGGATGAGGACCTCAGTTTTCTCTGAGTTTAGTTTCAGGCAGCTGTCCTTCATCCAGGCTTCCACGTTCTTCATTCCTTCCTAAAAGCAGAGTCTGGTGTCTTCTGGATTCTTCGTGAGCGAAAGGATGAGCTGGGTGTAATCCACGAAGCATACGATGCTGATCCCATGCTGTCTGACTATGGTGGTGAGAGGGGCCATCTAGATGTTGAAGTGTGTGGGGCTGAGTGATGATCCCTGAGGGACTCCACAGCGAAGTTTCTTGCACTCGGAGAGGAAGGAAGGGAGTCGGATCATCTGGGTTCTGCCAGAGAGGAAAGACTGGATCCAGTTGAGGGCGGCTCCTTGAATTCCCGCGTCGTGAAGTCTGGCTGCGAGCGTGCGATGGAAGACTGTGTTGAAGGCTGCAGAGAGGTTTAGAAGGATGAGGGCCCGGTGTGTCCCTGATCCAGTAGCATGCATCACAAAATAAAGGTTCTATCAGACAGATAAGAAATAAAATTACTCAAGAGTTTAACTGTATAAGCTAAGCAAAGTAAGTAAAAGTCTCAAGAGAGGCAGAGGGAAATCTGCATGGATGGGAGCAATCTGCAATATAACTAGATCAGCAATGAACAAGTGAAACATAAGATTATGTTGCTTTCAGAGAAACCTGCAAATATAAACAATTTACATAGAAGGTAACATATTTTTGTCTTCAATTAGAGTAGCTAAATTACTGCAGCTCAGTTTCCGGAAGAAAGAATCTGATCATGCACAGCAGCTAAGGGCACATTTTCAAGCTTAACAAGAATTATTTTAACTGAGGCCTACATCGATGGCTAACATAACATGATCAGACTTTAATTATGGTTTGATTATAACATGAGAATCACTAACTAAGATAAAAAAAAAAATAGACGGCACTCTTTGGATAGACGTAAATAATGTGTATTAGTACAATTATTTAAGCAAAACAGAAAACGGTGTCAACATTAGTTGTTAGGATAAAAGACCCATATTTATAAAACCATCCAAAAATATGATCAGCTTTACAGTCTGCCAATCCCAGTTCGATCTTTAGAAACTCTGATGAAGATACTTTGTGGAAGAAGGCCCTTGGTTTGGGACATTTTTGGTCCAGGGTCGGGTCTGTAACTAAATTATGATCGTACATAACGACCTGAACAATTCCCTCCTAAAGTATCTTTCTGATAATAGCATAGGACCATGTAATCCACGCTATCGACCAACATCAGCTGAAATCACTGGTTGCCTCTTCTTTTCCTAAGCAAAGGCTTGGGGGCATATTAACAACGGCCAGCGATAATTATAGCTGGTCATGCGTAGCAATAATTATATTATCGCAGGAATGTATCGCCCTGGTGTAACGACCGGATTTTTGGACCAGATAGAATCAGCTCACTAAGACACCACCAACCCAGCCGAAACGTAACCACCTCCCTCCTCAGGACCTACTTACCAAGGCACCTGGGTACCTACCTGAGGATGGGGAATTAGCAATATACAAGCTCATATCATCAAAAACACCACTAAATCTATAGGGTTACTAGGAATACTCACTATTTACTAAGGAATTCCATATTCGATACCACACTCATACCTTATAGTCTCGCGGCAACTCAGACCCAGACTAGGCTACCCTCCTCCTCATTGTGAAGGGGGCAGTTCTGATTACTTACCATTACACACTGACCACAATCAGTGCTCACTCAAGCCACAATCCTGTGGGTATACGCATTGACCACAATCAATGTTCTCATTAATGCCACTCTCTCTGGCAGCAATCTCACTACACACTGTATCCTTCCGGTGCCCTCACAAGCCACAATCCTGTAGGTATACACATTGATCACAATCAATGCTCTCACTAATGCCACTCTCTCTAGCGGCAATCTCTGTCCTATGAATACCTTCAGCTCTCTCTCTCTCTCTGTTGGGAAGTTTCTCTATATGTATCTAATATCTACTGGGGATGTCTCATACACAATTGTTATATTTTATGTGGTAGATAGACAGTTCAATCCTCTCACCCAAGAATGGCCAAATCACAATATGCAAAGGTTATTCTCTGATTCCAGTGCTCCCTGCTCCCTTGCTCAGTTACCACTTACCCCGACGGGAGACACATCCGTCCACATAACAGCATCTGACTAGAAGAAAGGTTAACCTTATCAAGAAATAACAGTTACACAATGGTTCACTAAGAACTGGGGTCCCTTTATTACACAATAGCAAATTATAACATCACAATAACTAGCAATCTAGTCATAGCCTGAAAAGTAAAGGGGAATAGACACATACACAGATCTGCGGGGTCTCTAAATTATAATGGAAAACAAGAAAGCTTTATTACTAACACATCCACATGTATCTGACAGGAACTGTAGTTAGCTAAAAAGGGAAATGGATTATAACAGACTGCACACCGCTGAAAGAAAAGGGATTAATCAGTGTAACAATATAGTAGGGAATATAGCTTAGGAAATAAAGGACAAGCTTAATGTATATATATATATATATGGGCACTAATATAACAGGACAGATATCACCTGATTATTATGAAGTTTTGATCTAGCTGTCATCTGGGTTCCTCTCTCGTCTGTGCCTTGGCCCATCTCAGATTCTCCCCTGCACTCTTGGACACACATCTGCGCCGATCACTCTGCACTGGATTCCTCTCTCCCACAAACTGTCTTCACCTTTCAACTTCAGTCTAATGATATAGTTTCTGCCGCTCTGATAACCGTTCGCTCCACTAGCTTCTTCACTATGTCTGATTGTTCCAGCTCCAATGTCCAACTCACTCCAGCTGCTCCCACAGACTAATCCACGATATAACTTCAGTCTCTTCCAAAAGGTATCACTCCAAACTCCAGCTGTTAACTGCCTGCTCCAACTGATCACAACTCCTTCTGACAAGTAACTGCTTCTGACTGCTGTCTTCAGCTCCAAAAACCATCTGACTTCTCTCTTCAGCTTCAAACACCATCTGACTGCTCTCTTCAGCTCCAAACACCATCTGAACTCTACCATTCCAAAAACCAACTGAACACCCTGCCTCTTCTGCACTTCGCTAATATGGAATGCTCTCTCCTCATGGAAATTTCCAACAGAGAGCTGCCTCCCACCGAATTCCTGTGCCAGCTCCGAGGGTCTCAGCGCAGCTGCAGTGACCATCTGCATGTTACGTCTGGACCCAAGAGACAAACACATTCTTTCGATAAGATCCAGTTTCTGCTGGTTTTCCCCTAGCACACAACAGGCTTAACTATAAACATTACCTTTACCCTGCAAGCTCCTCAGTCAGCAGAGGCAGAAAGCAAAATGGAGTCTCTCTAGTTCTGGGCCTTGTAGGCCCGAAAAGGATGAAATAGACACTTAGCTCTATACACAAACCCTACCAATAGATAATATAAAGTCAGAACTACAGGATCCACCCTCTACTACAGGTAAAATGATGAAAGGACACATAATTATGGCAAAGCCAATAGGCAATAGATGGATTAGAGTCAGGAATAAGGGATCTATCATCATATAAAGCGACTATCCTCTAGTTTATGCTTCTAGGTCTGAAAAGAGGCCTGAAAATAACCAAAACAAGCTAAGAATAGAGATCTAGGATGGTAGCAAGCTAAAGTCACCATCACTCAGAAATAGAGCCAAAAACCCGGTCACTACACCTGGTAACGCGTTATTAACAACGTGTTACTCCAGGGCGATAAAAATTCCAAAGATAGCGAGGTTATCGCCCTTTTGCAGGGAACATCGCTGGCTTTCCGACGATGTTCTTTGCAAAACGGCGATAACCTTGCTGATTCAACCCACAGGGTTGTATCAGCATAATCCACCCAAATGTTGTGGATAGGTAAGTCAGCATTTTAGTTTTTGGAGAAAATAGCTGTTTTCTCCAAAAACTAACGTGTGCTAAAATGCTGGGGCAGCCTTGTAAATATCACGACGTGAACATCAGCGATATTTGCAAGGTTGTCCACCCGGGGTACGCCCAGTGACGCCCACTTTGCATCTCATTAGAGATGCAAAGGGAGGCGTCGGGAAAAAGGGTGCTAACACGCGATTATGCATGTTAGCACCCTCTTGTAAATAGGATGATAGTTTTATCTCCGCTTTTTTGGCTTTTTAAGCCAAAAAAGCAGAGATAAAGCCCATGTAAAAATGCCCCTAGATTACTAGCTTGGTTTCCAAGTACATAAACCATTCTTCCAGTTACACATGCTCACATTAAAACGGAATCAGGTATAAATCCTGCAGAAGGTAAATAACAAAACGTGTAGTCTACAATGACCACTGGCTTTTGTTTACCAGTCGCCATGCCTGATTAATTCAAGTGCTTAAAAAAAATCCTACACATGGGGAATCCATGCCATGTCGCACAAAAATATTCAAATACACCTAAGAGTTCTTATTTAATTAAGAGCTTGTGAATAAACTATTTACGACAAGTTATATTGGCAGGGAGAATATGTTTTATTCTTTTTCTCTTACCATACGATTATTAAGCCAAACGGAACAAATGTACGTATGCTGTTCGACTGAGAATCAGAATTTCTTCAAGCAAACTGAATACAAATGCAGCCTGGGTCCCAGCAGATTCACCTGTGTCTCTCACCGGTAGGTGACAGTTATAGTCCGTGTATGATTGACACAGCCGTCTTTCCGGAAATAGATTATTTGAATGTGAACATGTCACACGATATCTACATGTATACTATGCCTCCTGGACTTGCTTTCAAGTGGCGGTAGTACCGGAAAAGAACAGGTGAGACAAATGTATTCCTTCGGACACCTGGGGCGGGGTGATTCACGGCATTGATTTGTCTAACCTTTTCCTGGAAAAGGCCCAAGAAGTATTTGTCTTACGGAGTAAGCACTTCTGCAATTTGACAGCATAGCTTTGATCTTCCAGTGATAAGCACATCCTGTGAAGTATCACTATTCATGATTTTTTAACGATGTATTTCACATGTACCACTCTATGAAACAGCACGTCCTGGGTAAAAAGTAATGCCTCATCTTTAGTCACTGTGCAGGTAACTTATGCACAAAAATGTCAGGTTTCCCCAACAGCATTCTTTCCAACGTAGTGCGATGTTGTGCTATCCATTTAAGGACGAAGCATTTACAGGAAACACTGAGGAATGTCGTTCGTTATTTCTCGATTTGTTAAAACTTGTACTTCTTAGTCAGTGTGTTAGGCCATCTTTTCAATATCTTTTTGACCGAAATACTCATTTTTGTAACGCAATTAACGCAAGTTGTACTTGAACGCATCTTTGTTCAATTCTCATGCTACAAAACGGACCCAGGGCTAGAATTTTCAATAAATGATTCTAAAATTGTGACATTTCAATTCTGGTGGTAAATGAACGGCTATACCCCTCTAGCGTGTATTAATAACTGTTTAAAGTAGTCAATACTACATGAATAAGCAAAGGTTTATAAGCTAAATTTGGCAGATAAACTAAAAGTTTATCGGCCTTAGATAAAATTGGAATTCCAGGTCTTTTAAATATACACATCCTTCAACCCGTGTCTGGACAAAGAGAACCAATGTAATAGTTTAAGATGGAGATGGCAAAGTCCACTTACATTTAATACATATTGAACTTAATTCTCCACATTTATTACATTTCTTTTTATTCTTTTTGCAATCATATACAACCAACAGTTAACCAGAAAACATGTATTCCCAGGATTTCACGGCCGCAGCAGCAATAAAACATAACGCAACGTTACAGTAAAGAATGAAGAGACAAGCCCCAAGAGGTGAATACAAACACTACGTACTGAAACAGCATTTCAATATGACATCTTGGCAGTCATGGAATGAAAACTAGCCCAGTCCAGTGCCTAATTTGTAAAACAATACCTGCCAGGGCTTTGTCAGGTGGCCACTGCAGCTTGCGCCACTCATTGCCCCTGCCATACAGCCAAATATCGTCACAACTCAACTACTAGCCATCACAATCATACAAGTGTGACAATTAAGACTATTTCAGGCCCCCATAGCTATAAGAATGGCTTGTTGTGGTGATCTCTAAATTAGCCAGACAAGCCACCTTGTGGAAGACTTTCAAAAGTGCTGGTGTTGACAATTAAGTGCCTGTGTTGAGCACCGGAAACCACCTGCTCAAATAAAGCACTGAAGCCCACCACCTTCCCCTATATTTGCTCATGGTTTTTGGGAAATCCCCTTTCTTTGCACACAATTTCATCAGCGATAGAACTCCTGTTCATGTCCTTGTAACATTCATCCATGGGTCGGGCGAGCAGTGGTGTAGGAAGGGGTTCCGGTGGTGCGGGCCGCCCCGGGTGTCATCACTGAGGGGGTGACAAAAGGGCACTTAGGGGGTGACAAAATGGCAAAAATATGTGTAAGTATCTTTTTTTTCCTTATTTTAATGATTTCAATGTGGGCAGGGGTGACAAGAAATTTTCCGCACCGGGTACGCCTTGACCTTGTAACGCCACTGGGGTCAAGGGCATCCCTCCAATATTTTGCAGTGTCCCATCTTGCAATTAGCATGCAATTCAAAGCGAGTCTATGCAATGCCCAACTTCTTCCTTTATCTGATATTATGCCGAGCCCGGCTGTCCGTGGACTTAGAGTCAAGGGCAGCCCGGTGACGTGTTAAAGTTTGCTGTGTATCCTCTGCCAGTAACCTGAATGATCAGGTGGACACCCCCACACTACATGTGGGCAGGATCCTTCTGTAGCTCGACTGCTGAGGCACCGTCTGTCGGCACAACTCCCCATCTTCCACAACTGAGACGGCATATACTTAATAAGATTCAAAGTAATTAAAGTGTATCAGATGGAGGCAAGAAGAGATAATCAAAAGGCACTCACCTTCCTCCAAAGCACCCAATCCTCGTTCCCATTTCTCACATGAGTTTTTTCGAGGTTTGACCTCAATTCTATCCAATGTCACCTTGACTTCAATCTATTAAAGCTGGAAACCTGTGTCATATTCGCCTTAAGGACCTCTAGCGCATACCTCAGTTTCAGGTATTGGAAGAATTGGGGGCTGTGGAGTTTGAAGTCTGATTGCAGATGCTCAAATGAGCTCAAAGAGCTTCCCTCAAATGCCTTTCCTGTTTTGGAAATCTCTGTAGGGTCCCAGGGTTTAAACTGTGGCACTTTAGTCACAGATGACAACCAAGTACAGTGCCATATGGGTTTTCTCATTGGTGATGCGTTTTTGTTAGTCAATTCCCATCAGGGCACTAAGCCATCAGTCCAGAGGAATCCTTGTGATCTGTCAGAGAGACAAAGGGACCAGTCCACCCTACACCATCCATAAAATCGGAGGGATATTGAGGGACTCCATCTCCAAGCACACAGTCATGTCTGACCTATCAGCAAAGAGCAAGTCATTTAGAAGAATTAACTGCACCACCCAGTGGTACTGTCTAATACCGGCAATGCTAAGCCGTGATCATATGGAGATAGTACACATTTAGCAAATAAGACAATCCTCTCCCAGAGGTAACTAGTTATTTCAGATTCTAACATATTTAGGTAGCTACTAGGGAGAGGGAAGGGGTAATTTTGTATAATGTAGAGCAATTGAGTCAATGCCATGATCTTGAATGTGACACTCCGTCCGTTGATGGAAAGTGGTAATTTGCTCATTTTATCCATTTGAAATCTGATCAAGAGAGGGAGACCATTTAGATCCCAGCCTCTATATGGTTTTGTTGTAATATTCATTCCAAGTTACTTTAATTCTAACTGCACCTTAGTAGCTCCTCCCAATCCCCAATGGTTAGTCTGCCTCTCACCTCACAGGGGAACTACCACAGATGTATTCCAGTTAATGCATACCCCCAAGGCTTCCCCAAAGACATCTACCTTATGGAGGTTTCTAGGGATGGTGAGGCCAGCCAGCCCACAAAAAACGGATATCATCCTCATAGAGGGCAGTACGATCCTAATGGCCACCGCAACAGGGATCGTACCAGATACCCAAACATCTAGTCCGACCCATGTTACTAGCGGCACAATGGCTAGAGCGAACAGCAGTGGGCACAGAGGGCATCCCTGCCTTGTGCATAATTGGATTTCAAAGGGTCTGACAATAAGCCATTGACTCGGACTCTCACCCAAGGAGAATAATGTAATAATTTCATGTAGGATTCAAAGAGGGGACCATAATACATCTTCTTTAGGAGGGTGTGTAAATACAGCCAGCTTCTGTGTTGTTCGAAAGATCGACCTATATGAGGCGCATTTTATGGGGGGACATCAGGAAAAATGCAGAACAACTATTGTGGCATTTCATCAATCCTGTGAGAGAGTACCCTCCTGAAGTGCCTCTTTAAACATGCACAACAGGTGAGAAATTGGGTCTGAAACAGAACCCTTAAAGAATTCGATTGGGTAGTAAGGGGGAATTGGTTCCTATTTGGTGTGTCTCTTGGAACAAAAGGGCAGCAGGTGCCCATTTTTGGGCACATTGTAGAACCTCTTCCCTCTTACATTAATTGCTGAATCCATTAACATTCAAGGAAATAATCTTAATGTTCAGAGTACCAGAATTGAGGGCCATGTTGCAGACAGTGTATCCCCCCCTTGTCAAGAAAAACACAATGTGGCACGACACTACAACACTCATCTCTAGACCTGGTCACTCCTACCAGTCACATAACAGTGAATAAGGTGGGCTTGCACACAGGTCCTAATGTGGCCCTATTACAGGTTTGGCCTTCTACAAAGAACTCAATCAAACAACATCTTCAAAAGGTGATAGAAATAATTCCAAAGGAACAACAAGATATTCCAGACATGGCATTTACAGACATTTGATTGAATAATTCGGGATGTTCTACCTGTCTAGCATGTCTCCGAGTAGCTACAAAAGTGTTAAGCAAAGATGACGCCTGTGTAGGGACGCTCGCATGCACAGATTTTAATCATTTGCCTGTTTAAAATCATGTGAGTCAATTATAGATCTAACAACAGATTATTTTCCAGAGTCTGCTTTCCCTGTACATGAATACTAAGAATATCGGACTGGTGGACAGGAGAAGACATGAGAAGACACTGTTAACAGCCAGCCACAGCCCTTTTCAGGTAACTTTGTAGTTACCATAAGTAAAATCCCAGGTTCAAACAGGATCTCAACCACCGTACACATTTATCGATCCTTGGGCTGGATCCTGGAACCGATGAGTACTACGGCCTCACCACCTCAAAATAGTGATTCACCCTAAAACCTGAAACTGCTTGTTACTCACCTAGAAGGGAAAGCTTCATGTACCAGGAATTGGTATTCCTGATGGATCGTTTTCTTTCTAACATTGAGGCTCAAATAGTTGAAACATTGTGGGAAACCCTGTTAGTGGGATTGGGATCAGTGGAAAAAGCTGCTGAGCCAGCTTTCACATTGCACGCCACACTACATACCCCAGAGATGGTAGCAATAAGAGCCATGCAGGACATAATAGCTAGGGCCTTTCTCTGGCAGTCAAGTAGAATGGAAATACAATTAGATCTGGCAACTCACCTTGGAAAAATTGGTTCTAAACATTAATTGCCAGGAAACCAAAGTAAAACGCCTTCGTGGAAAGTTAAAACCTGCCCGTGCTGCCCAATCATCAATAAGTTGAGTACATTATCAGAGATGTTGGGGGATTTGGTAGGAACAATCAAGGTCTCCACAACAAATAAAGTATTGTTATGTATCATTTAGGACCCTATTGTAAGTTTCCCGATTCATGCTCTTATATAGGTATAAATCACCATATCCTTATATAGGCATAGAAATCATAACCATATTTAGGAATAGCTCATGCAGTACAAATGCGGCAGGGCTACTTCCACTAGCTCCGAAAATCCACAACGATTTCTTGGAAAAACAGCCTATAGCAGGCAGGGACTTCCCCTTGCTTGAATGTTGATTTGTCCAAGAACTCATGGAGTTTTCAAAGAACTGAGACTCTTTGATGACGTTATTATGTCCAACTGTACGTCAGAGTCGGCACCTTCAAGGTATAAATATGCCCAGCCACGCCCAAGCAAACACACAGTGGTTTGGAGCAGTTCGACCTTCTACTTGCCCAACGCGCCCTGCTACAGCAAGTGCTAAAGGAAGCCGACCCTCCAGCAGATGCACTGAGAGAGACGCTGTCTTTTCTCCTGCCGAGAAATTCAGCTCCAGTGTTTCCAAGCTACCCTTGCAGGTTGTTGGAAATCGAGTCCAGAGACCAGCCTTCTCCATTCTAAACTAAGGTACAGAGCTGATTAGACCCTTAAAAAAATCTTGAGCAGATTCTTGGTAAAAGAATACTACATTTATGCTACACCTCACTTACTTCTTCCCTCGTACTAAGCATAGGTTAGGTACTCCGGTGTAGGCGTATTTTAGAAGCACCAGTTGAGTACTTTTAGCCTCTCTTATTTATGTATGTATTTCTATATGGTTTAGGAACCATGCAATGCTCTTACAGTATTATTTTATTCTACTATTTATTCTGTATTATATTTTACAAACTGTGTTAAGATTGTATCAGTTCATTTCTTATGCTTGAGAAAGAAGACTGATTACTAAAACCTTTTATTGAAAATGCTTGTCTTTTTACTTTCTCTGCACCTCTAGTGAAACGAAGGAGCTTGGAGAAGGTAGTAGCACGCACGCGCGCTATGCTGCTGAATTGCAATCCTCAGCGCTGCTGATATTTTAAAAATACCGCTTTTGTATCTTGGTTGCTATAATTTGCATTTCCCCCGTTTTTAATTCAATCTTTGTCTGCCCTCTTACTTGCACCTTAAATTGGGCCCCCCACCGCGCTTTTCGCGGATCTGTGTCACTTTTTCTTCTGCCTTCGTGTTTGGCGCCGGGCGCCATCTTGGGGGTGGTGTGTAGCGAGGGTGCCACTTGTTTGAGTGCTCTAGCGCTCACTTGGACCACAGGTGAGCCCTACTTAAGGTGAGCTTGGCAGTTGCTCGACCTTGGAGAAGGTAGTAGCACGCACGCGCGCTATGCTGCTGAATTGCAATCCTCAGCGCTGCTGATATTTTAAAAATACCGCTTTTGTATCTTGGTTGCTATAATTTGCATTTCCCCCGTTTTTAATTCAATCTTTGTCTGCCCTCTTACTTGCACCTTAAATTGGGCCCCCCACCGCGCTTTTCGCGGATCTGTGTCACTTTTTCTTCTGCCTTCGTGTTTGGCGCCGGGCGCCATCTTGGGGGTGGTGTGTAGCGAGTGTGCCACTTGTTTGAGTGCTCTAGCGCTCACTTGGACCACAGGTGAGCCCTACTTAATGCTCGCCTCCTGCGCGCAGCGGTGACGTGCAGCGGTAGCGCCGGACTCGCGCCGGAGTCAAGCCAGAGTCCAGCCCGTCTGCACCCGTCAGCGTCCCAGAGGCGTGCGGAGCGGCGGGTGGGGCTCTACCACCAGGGATGTGTCCCCCTGGGACTCCTGTCCAGCATTATTCCCCTTTGGAACTTCGTTCTCTCAACCCTCGGGTCTCAGGCTGTCGCACTGTCTTTCCCGGACGTCATCATGGGAAATCCTGTTGCCCGGGTTGTGGCTGGCGCCCTAACCGCTCGCTCTTTCCACGGCCGAGTAATAACACCCTTAGTGTGGGCTTCTGTTGCATGCTACTAAACACCAGGTCAGCATGTAAACATGCGCAAGACATTTTTGAGCTCCTAGATACAGTGAAGCCACTATGTCTTATGCTCACTGAGACGTGGTGGGGTGATTTCTCCAACCCTGATGTTGTTACGGCAATCCCGCCTGACTACAACATCTTCAGGAAGGATAGAGCTAAGGGAAGGGGCGGTGGAGTGGCATTGGTGGTCAAGAAAGGTACCCCGTGTGCGATCCTGCCAGCAATGGACATCCGAGGCTCGGAGACCCTAGCCTTTTCTATTACTCCGTCGCCACATCAATCCTTTAAGGGACTACTCGTGTATAGGCCACCTGGCGCACCCGGCACTTTCTTTGAAGATCTGGATTCTGTGCTGTTGGGGCTGGCCCTGAAAGCTGAATATTGTATCGTGGCAGGGGACTTCAACTTTCGGATGGATGATCCGTCCGACCCTGCTGCCATCAAACTTTCCGAGGCTTTGACCCCGCTGGGACTGATCCCTTATTTACAGGAGCCTACGCACAAGAAGGGGCACACTCTTGACCAGGTATTCTCGTCCTCCCCTCTTGAGGAGATAGAGATTACTCCTGTCCTATGGTCAGACCACTTTCTTGCCAAATTTGTGATCAAGGGCATAGCTAAACTGGTGCCTATCCTGGCACAGCAACAGGGTCGTGTCCATAGGGCATATCATCGAGTAACACCAGAGATGCTGGCCCAGGCAGCAGTGGCCCACCCTTGCCCCCTCTCTGGCGATCTGGACAGGGATCTGCAGACCCTGCAGGACTGGCTTTTTGACAGGCTAAATGATCTTGCCCCGGAATTGACATCTCGCCTGACACCGAAACGGGTCTCTGCGCCTTAGTTCACCGCTGCACTGTCGGCTACGCGGCAGCAGTGCAAGGTAGCCGAAAGAGCCTGGCGGGCACAATATGATACTGTTGCCAAGCTGACCTACAAAACGGTGGTTAAGGCTTATCACCGGGACATTCGCCTGGAAAAAAAAGCATATCTAGCCAGGAGAATAGAAGCTGCTTCTAACTCCTGCAAGGAGATTTTCTCCATTGTGAGAGAATTCACTTCCCCATGGTCTAACACCTCGGACGAAAAGCCATCAGGTACCTGGGCTACGGACCTTGCTGATTTCTTTACGAGCAAGATCCAACGCATTCAGGATTCATTCCCTACACCAGGGCCCATGGTCCAGACTGAACCTGAGACCACCATATCGCCGCAGACCTGGCCAGGTGTGACGCTGAGCGTGTTTCCACCGATCTCTGCTCCTGACTCCTTAGCTCTAATGGGCAATTTAAAATCGGGTTCACCCCTCGACCCATGCCCTGCTAAATTTCTAGCGAAAGTTGCAGAGGTGATCAATCCACTGGCTAACCCGCTGTTAAATCTCTCGCTGAGTAAGGGAGTGGTCCCACAAGCCTGGAAACAGGCGATGGTGATTCCTTTGCTCAAAAAACCAGGCCTAGATCCGAAGGCCCCGGTTAATTATAGGCCCATCTCTCTGCTGCCGGCTCTCACGAAGATTGTGGAAAAACACGTTCAGGGTGTGCTTTCCAATTTTCTTGAAGCCAACGAGATCCTGCATGCCACCCAATCGGGTTTTCGTCCCCTTCTAAGCACAGAGACTGCGCTCCTTGAGGTCGCAGAAACCATTAAAGGGGTTCTGGACTCTGGGGGCAAAGCCATGCTGGTGATGTTAGACTTGTCGGCGGCGTTCGACACCGTTCCCCATGATGGTCTTCTCGCAAGACTCTTTGAGATAGGTCTACGGGGGACGGTGTTCGACTGGTTTTCCTCCTTTCTAGCCGGTCGCCGGCAAACGATCTGGGCTCCGCCTGATTCCGCCGTGATGCCGCCTCTGGGAGTCGGGGTCCCACAGGGCTCTATCTTGAGCCCGACCCTGTTTAACATCATTATGACCCCGTTGGCGGCGTTGGTGGAGTCGCATGGCGCCCAGATCGTATCCTACGCTGACGACACCCAGCTCCTCTTCTCATGTAAGAGAGGAGGTGACTTTGATGGGGAGAGTATCCGGGATTGCCTTGGGGCTGTTTTTCAATGGTTCCATCCGAACAGCCTCAAGTGCAATTCCGATAAGTCCGAGGTACTTTTCTTTGGGTGTGACACAGAGCCAGACTGGCAGGCCTGGTGGCCGATGAATATGTTCCCTCCGTCTTGCTCTTCCCAGGTTGCCAAGAATCTGGGGGTCAAGATGGATAATAGGCTAACCTTGAAATCTCAGATCCTGGGGGTGTCGGGCACCTGCTTCGGCATCCTTAGGATGCTGCGGAGGTTTCTTCCCCTGCTGTCCGAGGAGCACAGGAAACTGACAGTGCAGGCTCTGATTGGGTCCAGGTTGGATTATTCCAACATTCTCTACCTGGGCCTCCCAGAGTACTTGCTGCAGCAGCTTCAAGTGGTGCAGAATGCCGGTGCAAGGACAATCTATGGTCTAAATAGACGCTCCAGTGCTTCGGGCCTGTTGAAAACCTTGCACTGGCTTCCCATCCGGAAACGGATCGCCTTTAAGGCTCTGACTCTGGCCTATAAAGCGCTCCACGAGGGGGGAGCAAAGTACCTTCAAAAGAGACTGGTCTTTTATCAACCGACCAGGTCTCTGAGGTCGGAATCCCTGTACTTGGCAGTTGTTCCACGTGTAAAGAGAGCGCGCCTCGGAGGCCGCTCTTTTGGATTGCTGGCACCACAGTTGTGGAACTCTTTGCAGCTTGCTCTGCGGGGAGCTATTAGCCTGTTGGCTTTTAGAAAAGGCCTTAAAACTTGGTTGTTTACTCAGTAGCCTGTTTTGTTTGTGAGTTTTTGTTTGGCACTCTGTTCTTTCTTTTATCGGTGTTATGTTATTCTGTCGCAGTTTTCCTTTTCCAATAAAGCGCCGGGACACTCTTTTTGAGTAGCCGAGCGCTATACAAAAGAATAAATAACATAACATAACATAACATAACATAACGAAGCATGCACGATTGACGGAGTGAAAGTATCTATCTATTGTTTCCATGACTCTGAAGATAGGTTTTATCTTGGGGAAACAAATTTGTCATGTTTATGTGGTGGTCAGAGACTAATTCCTTCTTGTGAATTTGAGAAAGTTTCTAGTGACCTCTGAGCTAGTGGCACACACAATTAAGTCTAGTATATTAGATAGAGACCAAGTCGACCTTAGTCTTAGGTCTAATCTATAGGATATATTATTCCAATGCGCAGAGGAAATAGTGGGAATATAGGAACTACACTACATGGTGTCCAACGTTTGGTAAGGCACTAATTTAACGCTAGATACTAGAGTAACTCAGTCATGCTTTTCACAGAGACACTTTTATCACATAAAAACTCCAGTAGACGTCTGGAGTGGGTTAAAGGATAAAATATCCACCTTAAACTGATTAGGACGAAAATTCTTTGTATTCGTTTTTGGTTTTATTCAGCGTTGAAGGATACAGTGTTACAAAATATTGTGCACCTTTTCTTTATTTCCTTGAAATTTGCTCTGCAAACCTTCATAAAAAATGACGCAGAGTGATGAAGAGTTGGCTAGAGCTGCAAGAGCAGCACTTGCACAAAACCTAGATTCTACAGGTTTTAATGAGAATGACCCGGATGTTATACACATCCCGGCAAATGTAAGAAAAATTATAACAGACAAACTCATAAATAATGGAGTATCATCGAGAGGTGGTAAAGTAATGTCTGCATGACATATTGTACCAATTGTCTATGTATTTTAATTAATTGTTTTAGCTGAGCTAACAGTTCTACTGTAGGAGAGTAGGGTCTGCTATCCTATGGTCACCCAACATTTTTGCTTTTTGCTTCACTGGTTTATGACTTAATGTGGCTGTGGGCCTGCTAATCAGACCCACAGCCTGCTGTTCTCTCTCTAAATTACTGCCAATGCACTCTAGGTGCATTACAAATTGGAACTGGTTCACCTTATTGGCCCCTGTAACAGTGTACCCTAGGTACCCAGGGCATAGGTGTTTCCACGGCCTACCAGGGGCTGCAGCATGCATTGTGCCACCCCTGGCCTGGCCTCCATATTTGACACAACTGGCTGATCACTCAGCAGGGGTAAGTTGGTGTAATCACGTCTTACTTAGATATAGTATCCCTATATCTAACTTTAAACTGGACACATATGTTCCTATCAGCCACTCCTATGGAAGGCCTCATCAATCCTGGATGTATTACAAAACAGGGTTGAACCCAATAGTCAAAGGGACCTGGGTAGTTAATTGTTATAAGCAGAGGGGTCCCCAACTGATATGGAGTTGGTAAAGGAAAAGGAAAATCAACAATATTTCAAATGGTTGAAGAGGAAACAAAATCAAAAAGGTTCTGGGAATGCAGTGTTTTATTCACTATGCATCCATTTCGTCATAGTCAAGTAAATCATTTGTAGAAATCAAAATACACACGTGATTATCAATAATTTATGTGCCCATAGAGAAAGGGAAGAGGAAAGGGAAGGTAGTAAAGTTAGCAAAAAGTCGTGACTCACTTTACATTTAATAGGAACAAAAACAAAAATACATTGAAATTCATGTATGAATTCTGAATGATCCCTATCCACAACAGGGTCATATGCAGTGTCCACAATATATGGAATTAATTCAGAAAAGTTCAAGCTCCTATAAAGCCGTACATATCATGCTGGTGATAGGAGTTGAGGGTGGGTAGAAAAACAGTCTACGTTTCGACCCAGGAGTCGTTGTAGGATAGTTGATCCTTACAGGGAGGGTCTTCTTCAGGACATACGGGGGTAGGGCGATGGGCAAACCTCCTGCTGTGTATTGCAGGTCAGGTCGTGGATTACGATTTGTGGGTATCTGAGTTATAGTAATACGGTAAATATCTTGTTCAGATGTATCAAGAAGTATCAAAAGGTGCAGAGATAGACTATCTTATATTTCCAAAAAACGGATCGACTATTATCAGAGTCCGTGAGTCGTATCTATGAGAGCCGGTCCTGCCGCGTTGGACGGGGGGTCTCAAGGGAGCGTCTCCAGAGTGCTCAGTTCAGCCCTGGAGTGACGGGGGTGGGGCGGGCAAAGTCGCCCCACCCCCTCACCGTGAATAATACCGGCCGATGCAGAGAGCACTTTTGGATACGGACGGCGTAGCGACTTTGCCCGCCCCACCCCCGTCACTCCAGGGCTGAACTGAGCACTCTGGAGACGCTCCCTTGAGACCCCCCGTCCAACGCGGCAGGACCGGCTCTCATAGATACGACTCACGGACTCTGATAATAGTCGATCCGTTTTTTGGAAATATAAGATAGTCTATCTCTGCACCTTTTGATACTTCTTGATACATCTGAACAAGATATTTACCGTATTACTATAACTCAGATACCCACAAATCGTAATCCACGACCTGACCTGCAATACACAGCAGGAGGTTTGCCCATCGCCCTACCCCCGTATGTCCTGAAGAAGACCCTCCCTGTAAGGATCAACTATCCTACAACGACTCCTGGGTCGAAACGTAGACTGTTTTTCTACCCACCCTCAACTCCTATCACCAGCATGATATGTACGGCTTTATAGGAGCTTGAACTTTTCTGAATTAATTCCATATATTGTGGACACTGCATATGACCCTGTTGTGGATAGGGATCATTCAGAATTCATACATGAATTTCAATGTATTTTTGTTTTTGTTCCTATTAAATGTAAAGTGAGTCACGACTTTTTGCTAACTTTACTACCTTCCCTTTCCTCTTCCCTTTCTCTATGGGCACATAAATTATTGATAATCACGTGTGTATTTTGATTTCTACAAATGATTTACTTGACTATGACGAAATGGATGCATAGTGAATAAAACACTGCATTCCCAGAACCTTTTTGATTTTGTTTCCTCTTCAACCATTTGAAATATTGTTGATTTTCCTTTTCCTTTACCAACTCCATATCAGTTGGGGACCCCTCTGCTTATAACAATCATCAATCCTGGAGGCAGAGTGCTTGGAAATATGTAAGATGGTGCTCTAGCATGAGCTGAGCCTGTCTGCAGCTGTCGGGAACCACTCCCTTAGCTGTTCCGGGATATTGCCATACCATATACTCTTAAGTGCATTATAATCCTCGCAGTTATATGCTAACTTTAGTTTGGCTTTATCAAAACATGTCGAGTAAGGTGTCATACGATTTGGAATACTATCCCCTCGACAGTACTGTCGACGGGGATAGCATTCCACCCTTCTAGAATGACACGACATGTGTGTAGCCTTAACCCCGGTTAAAGTTAACCATAGCCTCAGCATCACATAATGGATGCTGCCACCACAGACACAAGTCTGACCTCCTGCTGCTGGGAGTCCTTCCAGCGAGGGAGGCTTGGACAAAGGGTTTCCTGCCTTGGGTGGTGTGAGCACCACCCTAGACAGGATTTTGTGTATTGGGTAGGACAGGGCTGAATAGATTGAGACATGCCCGGGGCACACAAGGTGTCCTCGTGCATAAGCCAGTCCAAACCGGTCCTGGGACTTTCCAGACCCAGGCCTGGTGAGGAGCTGGACAAAGGAAAGGGGGTGTAACCGCCCCCCTTCCTGGTCCCACCCAGAGGAGGGACCTAGCAGGTGATCCACCCCTCAGATTGGGAATCAGAGTGGGAGCAGTGCCATAGCACCTCAGATATTCCTGGATCAACTTTAAACGAAGAAGACGACTGGACTTCGACATTCTGCTGCACAGAAGACTGAAGAGCATCTCCCTTGTGGCCTAGGAGTGGCCACCCTGTGAACACAGGCACCAACCAGCAACTCGACATCTGCTTTGCCGCCGCCTCCCGCTAGAGCCCGAGCCCAGAGCCTGACGAGACCCAGACTCCCAGACTTCTCACAGCCCGATCCACAGTCCCTGCAAAGAAGGGATATGTGGAAGCACCAAGAGACGTGGGACCGGACCTCTTGGAAGACACTCGAAAAGCTGACTGCGCATCATCCGAGGCACCCTTGACGTTGTGCTTTGGGGAATAGGAACCCCCACCACCGAGTAGCCCTTGCACTGAAGATCATCCCCCAAGCATCTCCACGATCTGCGTGGGGCCCTTTTGCATTGTGCCACTCAACGCGCCATCCCGGCCACTAGCCACATGGTCAGCGGCCATCTTGGCGACGAAACTGACAAACTACACTGTGGGTCTGGTTGCTCCAGATTTGCCCTCGCTCCTGTAAAAGGGAGCCCTCGTTCTGATCTTGCTGGTCCGAGTGATAAGCCTTTTTTGATTCCTGTATGGCTTGCATTAGCTAAGGCCTGTTTGCTTCGATCAAGTTGCCGACACCGCCAACAATGAGAAGCCTGCGTGGGACAGCTCATGACCGGCTCCTGGACGTCCTTGATCCCCGGTGTCCACGTGGCTGCAGAGAGAAGCTACACCTCAACGCCTGTTTGCACCCAACATCGCCTGGTTCCAATCTGGCTCCACGGTAGTCACTGGCTAGTGACTTTGAACATTGTCCCCTCTGCTTTCAGGTCTTCACAAACTTCAGATCCACCCTTTGATCCACCGGAACTCTTCACATCGTGCCGCCTGCAGCATCTTCAGCTCCAAGCACCATCGACCTACGTGACGAAACCCGACACTGCTTCGACCCTATGCACCCGCTTCCTGTGGGTGAGGTAACTCAGCAACACCGGTGTTCCCACACTGGTACACAACTCTAGGGCCTGTGTCTTAAGTTTCAGCTTTCTAGGTCACTCGGAAGGTTCCTAACGAACTAACTTTACAACTTTTACGCACCATAGACTTTGTATTAGTGAGTGCGTGCACTTTAAACACTGCGCCCGAGTCCTACGGGCCTTTCCCGACTTAGTCACTGCTAGTCTCGAACAGCTCCAGCGATTCCCAAGTCCCTAGGCCTGTTTCCTTTCAGATTGGTATCTCTTATACCACTTTCTTAGTATATGGTTTAGGTGGCCCCTAGGGCTCATCCATATTGTGCAACTTTTGTGTATTTGAAACTGTGTTTTGTTTTAACGCTTGTGCTTCTGTGCTCATAAAGAGTTCAGGGGATATTTGTAGTTAATAAATATATATATATATATATTTTCAATATATATCTGTGTGGTGTCCTTTCATCTGGTATTCAAGGGGATTTGTGTATGGTAATACAGCTGGCTTCACATGCCTTTCAGAGTTTAGTCTACGACTGCTTTGTCCACGTTACCACTAGGATAACTGGTCTATAAGGTTGACTTACAACCGATCATCATAAGGGTTGCTTGGCATGATACACGGTGATCAATAGAATTAGTGAGCATCACATATCAGGCCAACTTCTCACATCTACATCTGACATTCTTTCAATGTAAGGATGTCGTGTATAGCTGGCTAATACCGGCCATGTAGCAACTGGTTTACCTAGTGGACTGAGCCTGGTAATGTGGTTTTGATGTTGTAGGGCGCCATTAAACCAGAGCTGATGGTCTTGGTACGTTAGTGGAATTTCAACGTCCTCTAAAGGAACATATTTCACTGGATGTTCCTCCATTTTATAGTTGTGGAACTCATGTGTTACTGGATTTGCTTGTGGAAAGACATTCCATGAATAGAATCCCTCTGTCTGCCGATATCGACTTAAACATTCATTTGGATGATGCTCAATGTAGTGTCAGTAAACTGTTTTTATCCGAGCTATAAGCTCTTAACATCTTGTTACGTAATTCAGGACCAACACACTTTGCAGGGCATTTATTGAACCCTGTTCTCTCTAATCTCCCATTTGAATGCTCTCCCTTTGCCCGTCCCCTGGAATGGTCGGACCACTATGCCGTACGTCGTGGAGCAAGCTCGACATAACCGACTTTAATATGCATCTGATGGATACCCTTCCAAAGACTTACATGTCCTCATCCGTGTTGAACACTGAAGTATCCAAATGGCTGTGCACTGCTGTCGACAAACACCTCCCCTTAACACCTAAGAACTCCACACTTCATCGATCTCCTGCACCCTGGGTTTCTGACGATCTAAAGCGCATTAGATCCAACTGTAAGACTTTTGAAAGGAAATGGAGATGCTCTCACTCCGCTTCCCGCAAAGTGGCCTATAAGGAAGCCCTTAAATACTACCATAATCAATGTAAATTGGCCAGAGCAGGCTATGTTCGTAATACGGTTACCAATGCCCAAAATTGTTCTCGTACTCTTTTCTCTGTTGTGAAAAAAATTAACAGGAGCGGACCTGGCACTGGCTCCCCCTGCCCCAGACGAGACTATAGCAAAAGTAGAACATATCTATGACTCACTAAGTCCCTCTACATCCGATGATGCGCTGCTGCTAGAGCTAGCACCGACCCCAGATTATCTGCCTTCCCCAATGGCTAAACTTACAAATTGGTCACCCTTCGACGATGCTTCCTTTTCTTCTTGCCTGAATAGCATCTGGCTCCCCACGTGATCCGGTACCGGCCAAAATTTTAAAACAACTTGGTCTTGGTCCACGCTGCGTGCTAAAGCAACTTCTTAATTCCTCACTATCCGAGTCACAAGTCCCACAGGAGTGGAAGCATGCTATGATTGTTCCTCTACTGAAGAAGGCTGGAGCTGATGTTGCCAACTTGTCAAACTTCAGACCAATTTCGCTGCTTCCCGTCCTTTCAAAGATCTTGGAAAGGCATATTAATACACAATTAACCCATATTGTTGAGAGCTCGGGATTTTTACATCCGTCCCAGTCAGGCTTTAGAGCACATCATTCGACCGAAACCACACTTCTAGGAGTTACCGAGAGTCTGCGACACAGTGTCGATCGCGGAGAGACATCCGCTCTTATTCTTCTCGATCTGAGCGCGGTGTTCAACACTGTGTCTCATTCCATTCTTCTTGCGACTCTTGGGAGTGGAGGGTGCTGCTCTAGCCCGGATAGCCTCTTTTTTAAGAGGTCGCACCTTTCAGGTCTTCTCTGCCTCTGCTTCCTCTATAATTTGTCCATCGGCGTACGGCGTTCCCCAGGGGTCTATACTCAGTCCTTTATTATTTAATATTTATGTGAGACCCCTGGCCACTATTGTGGAGGAAGCCGGTCTCACTTTATACTCCTACGCCGACGATACACAAATTATTTTTTCTTTCTCTAAAAAAAGTGCAACGATACCTCTGCTTTGAAAGAAGGTCTGACTGGAGTCTCCGATTGGATGAAGAGAATTTTTTTTAAATTAAATTGTGACAAGACCGAGGTTGTGATACTGGGCAAGGGTAAGGACCTTTGGGGTCCCCACCATTGGCCCAAGGACATGGGATCTACCCCTCAGCCCGCCACTGTAGTACGCAACCTCGGGTTCCTCATCGATGACAAACTCACAATGATACAGCAGGTTGTGAAGGTGGCTTCCATTTGCTTTGCCACTTTGAGATGGCTTAAAAAAATCCTGTGGATGCTGACCCCTACCACACAAAGAACCATAGCCCAGGCGTTGGTTGTTTCACACCTGGATTATGGCAACGTCCTTTACCTTGGAGACGATCTGACAACCATAAAAAAAACTCCAGGTTGTTCAGAATGCAGCTGCCCGGCTCCTCCGCAATGTTCCCAGGAGAACATCCGCCTCTCTTGCACTTTGTGACCTTCACTGGCTCAAAATCCAGAGCCGAATTAAATTCAAAGCCCTCTGTCACGTTTTCAAAATCAAACAAGGCTCAGCCCCTAAATACCTTCAGGGCCTCATCCAGGCCTATAAGCCAAGCCGAACTTTGCGATCCTCAGGGAATGGTGATTTTTCTGTTCCCAGATTTAGACTAGCAAAAATGGGAGGCCGCTCTTTTGCCCATCTGAGTCCTAAATTCTGGAACGCTCTTCCTGTGACCCTGAAGACGGAAACCAATCTCTTTCGTTTCCATAAGTGACTTAAAACTTGACTTTTTCAGCAGTGAATAGAAGTTTCTTTTCAGTAAAACTAGCATGCAAGTTCCTCTTCTTTAGTCTGTCCCTCAGCGCCGGGAAACCCAGTGTGGGTAGCTGCACGCTTTATAAGTTTAAATAAATAAAATAGTTTAAATAAAACCTACTGCTCAGAGGCAGTATCCAGTAAAGCAGGAAGCTTAAAACAAGTCAGGAAGATCTTAGATCAACTTGAGTACCAAGGGGTGATTGAAACATGCACCTCGTCAATGAATAATTCTTTGTTTCCTGTCTCCAAACCAGACAATACATATCGTCTAGTTTTGGACTACAGACATTAAAACTCTTGTTGCAAAACCTTTGCAATACAAAATTCACACAGTGCAGCACTGATGAATAATGAAGTTCAGAAGAAATGTAAAACTACTTTAGATATTTCAAACGGTTTCTTCTGTCAAAACATTGCACCAGAAAGCAGGTACTTGACTGATTTTTCAATAATGGGGAAACAACAACATTTCTGTCGTCTCCCCCAGGGATTCAAGAACAGTCCTGGATTATTTTCAGCCAGAGTAACAGAGTTACTACAAATGTACGATGATGAGGCATTATCTTATGTCGATGACATCTATCTTACAGATGATGATTTGGAAAGGCACTTGAACAGGGTGAACACCATAATACTTGGGTTTGCCTCAGAAGGGTATAAATTCAACTTTAAAAAGTCCAGAATTGCCCACCTCAACATCCTATTCTTGGGATACGAACTTTCGAGTGAAGGCAAAAGCCTGGCAGCAAACTTTTTAGAAAAATGTGAGCTGCTCCAAACTCCAAAAACGCTGAAAAACCTTAAGTCAATTCTAGGATTCCTAAACTTCGAAAGAACTTACATTCTGAATTACGCAGAAAGGGTTGAACGTCTCTACGAACTAATCAAACCTGATTTCAAACCAACTAATTGCACTCAAAAACACACAGAAATTTTGCCTTCAGTGCAAACAGACATTTGGGCAACAACACTCTTACAAACACGCGACAATGTACGCAACCTTGTAATCCAAATCATCCCAGGGAGATGCGGATTGACATACCTAACCTTTAATGAAGGTGAAAATGTACCAATAGCTTACAAATTACACTTGTACACACACGCTGATATGAAATTCACTTCAACAGAACAAATTCTGACAGCGGTTCAGACTGCTGTAGCAAAGGAGAGAGCCCTCACGCAAGGTAAATGCATAAAAATCGTTACACCTGTACCTGCCTGAGCGGCAGTAACAAAGGCGAGCATTCCAAATGCAAAAGCTCTACATCCAAGATGGATACAATGGGTTAATTCTCTTGCTGCAACAGATGTTGAATACGTTTTTGACCCTTACTCGAAGACACAAGAATTTCTCCAATACGAACAAGAATGTCCTCTGCCTACTGAAATTCTATCACTAGAACGTTACGGCTGTATAATATATACAGACAGATCAGCACAGCCCGCGATTGGGGGCAAACAAGCTAACAGTGCTGCGTACGCGATTGTTAAAGGTCACTTGCACGATGGTTAATTCAGACCTATGGTCACAAAAACTCCATCTCTCAGAGACTGTACAGCTCAGCGAGCTGAACTACAGGCTTTCAAGATGGCGCTGAAAAATACCAATCGCGAATTCCCCAGACTCATAGTGTGCGATTCCTATAACTGCGTCCAGTCTTTCAATGAATATCTGCACACCTGGATTCAAAATGGTTTTAAAGACGCAAAAGGTGGCACAATCAAGCATAAAATGCTTTGGGAACAAGTAGTTCTTTTGTAGAAAGAACTATAAAAGACTCACGTGATCCATACACTGAGTCATCAGCGTGATGGCGTTCACGTTGAAGGGAATTCATTGGCTTATGAAGCCGTGAAGGCAGCTGTGCAAACCGCTTCCGTAGCTGCCATTAATCTTTAAAAAACGAAAATAGACAGCGAAATAATGCAAGCAGTCACTGCTTCAATAAAAGACAGCGGTAAAACACTACCGATGGGCTTTCCAGTCCAGTGCTCATATATAACTGATGCGAATAATGTTCCTTTTGCTCGAATCCCTGGAGTCGGGGATAGAGTAATCCCATACATGGAACAGAGGTTAGGACTGCTCTTAGCGGCACATGAAGGGGTTTTCTCTGCTCATGCAGGTGTTTCTGCCACAGTTTTGTTATTAAAACAACAATACTGGTGGCCAAGTATGAGGAAACAAACCAGAAATTATGTTTTGGAATGTGAAATATGCCAGAAAATGAAAGTTTCAACAGTGAAACGCCCAGCGCAGACGCCCCTTCTGATTTGAGATAAAACACTAGCGTGTGTTTACCTGGACCACTCTGGTCCCTTTCAAAGGGATGGCAACTATAAATATATCATGGTCGCAGTGGTCTCATGCTCGAGATTCATTTGGATGTGGCCTCAGCGCTCAGCTGATGCCCGAACTGTTATAAAAGATTTGCAAGTCTTTATCTGGACATGCGCAATCGGCACGCTACATTCTGACCAGGGTCCTGCGTTTAGCTTTAGGGCTAACAAGGAGGCCATGGCCAGCTTGGGCATTGCATTGCGATGTTCGAGTCCATTCCATCATGATGGAAATTTGATTGTGGAGAGAAAAAAACGTGACATGAAGCAATCTATAACAGCTAGGGTATTAGGTTCAGGTGATGGGTGGGTCAAATACCTAATAAATGTCCAACGTAGTCTTAATAACCTGCCAAGAAATTCTCTGGGTGAAATCATTCCATATGAAATCCTTTTTAGCACTGGAATGTTGGTTAAAATCTCGATCGTCACACTTCAGTGGTGGAACCAAAACCCTTTGATATCAAAGATCAATTGGCTGATTTACAGGACTTAAATGAAACAAGAAGTCTAAGCAATACAAGCAAAAAGCAAACGACCACTGAAGAAAAAGCACCTGTCCTAGCAAGACCTGTCTGGATTTCAAAGATTGGGGATCTGTTCAGGGACAAAATAGCAGACAAGAAGGAATTTGGGCCTTCTTACAGAAAACCAGTACCTGTACTATAAATCTATGTATCAAGAACAGTACTACTGCCGCCCCTTGCGGGAAAAACGGAGAACCGGACTGTGTCAATTGACCTGGTAAAACCACACCATGTGGCAGATAATAAGTAGTAGGCCCAGTGGACTCCCAAGATGTAGCATACGACCAAATCTTGATACTATCCAAGAGGTTCAAACTGAAAGACTCATCACCTTTGAAGATTCTAAAGAGAGAGAAGAAGGACTATGCAATAAAGCCATGGAACTTGTGCCTCTTGAAACCCAAATACAGTTCATCAAGAAACTCCCGTCTACAATGATGTAGCATTTGACTATACAAACATGTTAAGGGAACAAGCAACTCCTGCGATTTCAAAGTATCCGGATGCAATACCAACTATTGACAGAACTGCCTCTGGCTATTTTATCAACTTTGATAACTTTTCTGAGGATCCCAGTGAACCTGAAACTACACCAGCAAATAAAACTTTCAAGGAAAAAGCAAAGGAACTTGGTCAAGAGCTTACAAATACATATCTGGTTTCACCATGGGTTGAACTTTGGATTGTAGGTGTACTTTATCTCCCTCTGTGGCTCATTCTTGTTTTAAGTCTGGGAAACCTAATAGATGGAAAGCACATTAAAATGGACACAGCAAGTAAGAACATCAACTTGCTCCTAAAGCCACACAAATCATCTCATCCTGAACAAGGAGACCTGTCATCAGTGAACATCACAGTGGTCCCACTACCTGGTGGAATAGCATGGGATACAACTGATTCTGACATTTATGGCCCTGTTGAGCTGCTAAAGATTCCTCGTCAATTTAAGGTTTCATTGAGTGATTTCGTCTCACCTAGCACATTTTCTGATGATTGGGACTTTGAGACTGTTAATAACATGATGGCAGCCTTAGAAATGTCAGCAAAATTTACATAACATGAATACTAAGAAGGTTCTTCAAATTATGAATACATGTATTGTTTTAATCATTTTGGCCATCATTGCTTGCATAAATCTGCAAACCATAGAAATGTTTTAACTTCTAATCAATGGGAACATTGTCCAACACCTCCAAAGTGTAGTTCTAAAACGTTTCTTAGAAAATTTCCATATTTCACAGGTTTTAAAATTACAAACCCAGAAACTTTTTACTTTAGAAATGTGAATAAGACGGGCATGAAAAGTATGTTGACAAATACTAAACACATTTATTCTGCTGCCTTTTTAGCTCAATTGTCCACCCTAGGCTTTGACTTTTGGAAAAACAACACTGAGACAAAAACTGTTTGGGGAAGAAAAGACTGGCAGGTACAAGGTTTAGAAGCATTTTTCAGAGCCTGCATCATCCCAGAACAAATGATCTTCTGGAAAGGGGCGACCATTCGGTCCCCCCGAACGTATGGCGGAGTACCACGATCCCCCCGGGAAGCCATCTTGGGCGGGAGGCGAGTCTCGGCTGGTATGCCCGAAGCGGCGTAGCCGGGGCGTGCCTTTTTCCCGCCCTGGAGTGGGCTGGCCTAGACACTGACGCGGCCGGCCACGCCCTTGGGGCAGGCAGGGGCGGGTTTACGCCCGCCCTGAAGACGGATAAAAGGAGCAACAAGCCAAGAAAGCATCCTCTTGTTCCTGTGCTCTGAAGCTGCACCTCCTCGCTGCACGTGAGCTCGAGACGGAACGAAGAGCCAATTTTGAGCGTTGTAATCTTTCTTGTTTGTTTTACAGATACTCTGTTGGAGAATGCCCAAGAAAGCGGGAAAGCGAATGACTACCGACCAGATGCTGCGTGTTCTTATGAAAGAGGTGACCGACCTAAAGAGGCGAATGGCGGATAAAGACGAGGAAGGGGGACCGAAACGTCCTTTGGCAGGAGCAGCTCCGGGAGGAAAAGGCAAGAGGCCCAGAAGGGGAGCAGCTGGGGGAGACATCCCGGTTCCCTGTACCCCACTCGAAGAACCAACTCCGGTGCCGGAAGAGGGGAACCCGATTCCCGTGGTGGTCACCCCAGTGTCCGGGGAGGATATGCCACCCGAGCTGGCAGCACAATTAGCAGCGTGGTTGGGTAAAGGTAGCAAGGGCACCACGGCTGACGACGCGCGGGTGTTGATGAAGCAACTGCGTGAAACAAGGGAAGCGGCGAAGGCACCATCGCCGGCTGCGGCAGTAGAGAAGCCACCTGGGACAGGTCCAGTCGCAGATACAGCTTCCGGTTCAGGTAAGCGGCCATTGCCGATTGCGAGGGATGAGTCTGCACCCTCACGAAGGGAAAAGTTGGGTCAACATGTCCCTCTGGCTATTAAAGAGAAGATATGGGCAGAGGAGTATATAAACATCTTCTCGTTGCTTACCGATCATTATGAGATGGAGCATGTTAAGAGCCAGAAGGAGCTCATGCATCCGAGTGTTTGGCGCGCAAAGATGGCCGCCTTTAAGGTAAATGAAAACATTGGCACTTGGGGCAGAGCGTGGGGGATTTTTACATCCATCATGGGTGAACGTAGGCCCGAATTGCTGTCCGAATTGCCGAATTATCAGTCACGGATCATGGGGTATTCTGTATCACACGAGGGCAATCAATGGTTCTGTTACGATAATATTTTCAGAAAAGCGAAAGAACATGATAAAAACTTAACTTGGGATTGTTATGATTCTGTGTCTTGGTCCAAAATGGAAGATACTGGTATGTTGAAGTTGCCATTGGTAGGGAGTAGCGTGGGTGAATCCTCCCGCCAATATGCTGGCTCGCCCTTTCGATCAAGTACGAGTAACGACAACCACTCGAGGCCGATCGGCAACACAGGTAAAAGGGGGATTTGTTGGAACTTTAACAGGGGTAAATGTACGAGGCCCCAGGGGTCATGCAAATTTAGGCACGAATGTGGTGGGTGTGGGCAATCATCCCATCCTGAGTCCATGTGCAGAGCCAAAACGGGTGATAACGGGGGTAGAGGAGGCGCTAAACAGGTCTGATATAGTCCGAGGGGCGCCTTTACCTACTCCGATTGATACCATGGCAATGATTCCCTGGCTCAGCGAATACCCGGATCACGCTTCCGCTGGGGTGTTGCGGAACGGGTTTTCATATGGTTTCCGCATCCCAGTGGGGGAGTTTCAGGGTATAGCGAAATGTAAAAACCAAATATCGGTCTTGCAACATACGACCGTGGTACAGGAAAAGATCGTGAAAGAGGTTACTCGAGGTCGAGTCGCCGGTCCATTTAATGTGCCACCAGTTGCTAACTTTGTTTGTTCCCCTTTAGGGGTGGTCCCCAAGAAGGACCCGGGTGAGTTTCGGCTGATACATAATTTATCAGCCCCACGTGGTCTTTCCGTAAACGATGCGATAGACCCGGAAGTGTGTTCGGTGCGGTACGCATCCTTCGATGAGGCCGTATCCATATTGAATCGCCTGGGGCCCGGTGCGCTGATGGCAAAATCTGATATCGAGTCAGCGTTCCGGTTGCTCCCGGTACATCCAGACGACCAGCGTCTCCTTGGTTTCATGTTTCAGGGTCAATATTACATGGATAGGTGTATGCCAATGGGGTGCTCTATATCTTGTGCCTATTTTGAAAAGTTCAGTTGTTTCCTGCAATGGGTCTTCACAAAGAAGACGGGGTTTCAACATGTTATGCATTATCTCGATGACTTTTTGTTTCTGGGGGCAGCCGGGGATCCGGAATGTGGACAGGCTTTGACTGAATTTTGTGTCTTGATGAATCAGTTTGGCGTGCCATTGGCACCAGGTAAGACTGTGGGTCCCTCGACTTGCCTCGAGTTTCTGGGGATCGAGCTCGACTCTGAAGAAGGTTGTTTTCGTTTACCAGGAGACAAAGTGTTAAGATTCAGGGCATGCCTGCAAACGTGTATAAGTGAGTCTAAGGTTAAGCTGCATCAATTACAACAATTGGTGGGACAGTTGAATTTTGCCCTAAGAGTAATACCGATGGCCCGCCCCTTTTCCCGCTCGATCGCTCAAGCTATGGTCGGCCTGAAGGAGGGTCATCATCGCACGAGGCTCTCGGCAGAGGTTCGCCAGGACATGCGCATTTGGTTGGCATTTCTGGCGGATTTCAATGGTCGAATTGTCTGGAACAAACTGGCGGTGTCCTCTGAGGAGCTGGGGCTGTGGACAGATTCGGCAGGGAGCATTGGTTTTGGTGCCATATTCGGCACTCAGTGGTCGGCACAAAAATGGCCGTCATGGTGGCATGATAGTGGACTGACAAGTAACATTGCTTTTCTGGAACTTTTCCCCATTCTGGTGGCCCTGAGAACTTGGCCCAAAGGGTTCAGAGATCACTCTGTGGTATTCTGGTCTGACAACATGACCGTGGTTGAGTGTATCAATAGCCAGGCAGCACGATGTAAATGGATTCTGAGATTGCTCAAGGAAATTGTATTACTGTGTATGCAATTGAATGTGCTATTTAGGGCACGACATGTGCCGGGGGTGATGAACCAGGCGGCTGATGCGCTTTCTCGTTTTCGTATGCAGGCCTTCTGGGGTTTTCTGCCCACAGCGGACCCGGTGGCGGCACCCTTTCCCGAAGCTCTCTGGTCTCTCGGTGCCCCGAACTTCGTAACCTCGTGGGAGAGAGTTTAGCACCCAGGACGAGGAAGGCATATGAAGGGGCGTTCCGTTCCTATTGGGCCTTTTTGGGGGCTGCTAGAGGGGAGCTTTGGGGCCAGGAGGAGTTGGTAGTGAAATTCCTGCTGTCTTTACATCAGGCAGGCAAATCAGTGGCTACGGCCCAGAGGCATCGGGCCACCATTTCCTTTGTGGCTAGGGCTCATGGGATCCAGGACCCGACAGCGTCTTTCGTTGTGCAAAAAGCGCTACGTGGGTGACAACGCCTTGAGGGTCGCAGAGTAGATGAAAGGCGCCCGATAGGTTTGGATAGGTTGGCCCTGTTATTATCTATACTCCCTGCAACGTGTTCATCCCAGTATGAAACAGTGTTATTCCGAGCCGCTTTTACGCTGGAATTCCATGGGGCTATGCGGGTAAGCGAACTAGTGGCAAGGAACAAGCAGGATGTGATGGGGGAATGTGCCGAGAGCACGTTCAGGTCAGAGGGGGGACAATGACTGTCTCGTTTGTCAGTTCCAAGACCGATCAGGGTGCGAGGGGTGACTGCATAATCATATAAAGGATTCCCGGGTCCTCCATGTGCCCGGTGAGTTGTGTAGAGGAATATTTAGCACAAAGGGTGGCATCATGGGGGGGGACCTTGTTGAGACACGCTGACGCCACCCCACTGACGAGGTTTCAGTTTCAGCGGGTGCTTGCGATGTCGATTGCCGCTGCGGGCTTGAACCCGGGCGAGTTTGGGACCCATTCCTTTCGGATAGGGGCTGCTACAGAGGCTACAGCCAGGGGTCTGAATGTCGAACAAGTTAAACGTGTGGGGCGTTGGTCCTCCAACTGTTATAAAAGGTATGTGCGGTTGCACATGTTGTGAAGCTGTAATGATGTACTCACGCTTCTTGTTTTTGTTTGGTTTCAGTTGCGCAAGCCTAAGAGGCGGGTCGGACTATGCAGTCGACCCAACACCGGGCCAGGGGTCAGACATCACCGGCTGTGAAAAAGGAGGTGTGGGTCGTGGGCCACTCATACGTGAGGCGTGCCGCGAACGTATTCAAAGCAGGTGACATGATTCACGTGGCTGGGGAATACGGGTACAGTGTGTCCTTCTACGGAAGGGGCGGACTCTGTATTGACCAGTTTCAATCATTTTTCGAGGGTTTGCTAGGGCGGACGAGGTCACCGCCGTCTATAGTCATAGTACATCTTGGGGGCAATGATTTGGTCACCACTGGTAGACGACTTCTTCTTGAGGCGATGCTTTCCACTGTAAGTTGGTTAGCGAGGAGAGTTCCAGGGTGCACAATCGCATGGTCCCATATGATCCCACGAAAAGTATGGCGGGGGGCTATTTCTGTTTCTGCTCTGAATCATTCAGTAAGAAAAATTAATAACAAAGTGAGTAGATTGTTCCGTTCCAATACACTGCATTCTATTTCGCATGGTTGTATTACTGGTGACAGTATGTATTTGGGGGATGGTGTTCATTTGTCCCGGGTGGGGAACGAGTTACTCATAGGAGACTTGATAGCTTGGCTAAAGACTTTAAGACATGACCTTTAGGTAGGAGTGTTGTGGGGGGTCCGGATAGCCGGTCAACTATCCGGCCTGTGGCGGTAAGGTCATGATCGGTGAGCACTAATTGGAAGATCCCTATGAGTGGGCGTCATCCATTACGGATGGGAGCGCTCGAGGGAGGTGGCCATTGGCCCCTCAACGGGGAGGCGGTCCCTTCTAAGGATGGGCCGCCGAAAGGAAAGGAAAGGCGGTCAAGGCCCCTTCCTGGGTAGGAGGGGCTACAGCCCCCTCCTGTGGAATTTCCCGGGGCCAGGACATCTGCGACGGCAGATGTGGTAAGTTGTGTGGGGTTTGGGGGGGTGTCTACGCTACCTTCTAGATACCTCACACGAGTCCTCGGACGACCTTTAAGTGGCGTCGAGTTTATTAGGGGCCCCCGTCAAGTCAAGGGAAATTGGTAGTTGCACTTGAGGTACACCTCTGTGCGGTCGCCCCTCACAAGTGAGGGGGATATTTCTGGTTTAGGGATCTTGACACCGGTTACGACCTTGCCGTTGGCCCTTAAACGTTAGGATGTACAATTTCAAAATTTCAAGTTAATGTTTTGTAGGATGTTAGTTCGGCTAGGAGAACCTTTGTATTAGAGAATATGTTAAGGTTAGCCAAACATCGCAATGTGGTAATGAAATTGTACATAATATGAAACTGTTATTTTAATGTTTTAATTTTGTTTCATATTTTAATAAATACGGCCGGGAGGGTCACTCCCTCCCGTCTTCCAAAAGTTCAGAACTGTTTCCGGTTTCCCATCCTTGGGGATTGTGTTGAGAGGGGGTGGCGGGTATCTCAGCCATATGGAAAGGGGCGACCATTCGGTCCCCCCGAACGTATGGCGGAGTACCACGATCCCCCCGGGAAGCCATCTTGGGCGGGAGGCGAGTCTCGGCTGGTATGCCCGAAGCGGCGTAGCCGGGGCGCGCCTTTTTCCCGCCCTGGAGTGGGCTGGCCTAGACACTGACGCGGCCGGCCACGCCCTTGGGGCAGGCAGGGGCGGGTTTACGCCCGCCCTGAAGACGGATAAAAGGAGCAACAAGCCAAGAAAGCATCCTCTTGTTCCTGTGCTCTGAAGCTGCACCTCCTCGCTGCACGTGAGCTCGAGACGGAACGAAGAGCCAATTTTGACCCACCCACCAGCCCCTGAGGACAGCAAGTGGTTTTGAATAAAGTTTGATGTGGTAACTCTAATTTTGTTTACAGGTTGGGATTATTATCGTGATAACTTTGAATATGCAATAAAGAATGGTCAATTTGTGGTATGTTTTGTAAATAAAGTAATCCTGCTCTAGTGTTTGATCAGTAAGCATGCTTCTAATAAAGTGGTTGTTGTTACTGTCTTTTAAGTAATTTAGTCATTTAGTCTAGAATTGTCATATTTATTTTGGTCGGGCGGTAAGGTCATGATCGGTGAGCACTAATTGGAAGATCCCTATGAGTGGGCGTCACCCATTACAGATGGGAGCGCTCGAGGGAGGTGGCCATTGGCCCCTCAACGGGGAGGCGGTCCCTTCTAAGGATGGGCCGCCGAAAGGAAAGGAAAGGCGGTCAAGGCCCCTTCCTGGGTAGGAGGGGCTACAGCCCCCTCCTGTGGAATTTCCCGGGGCCAGGACATCTGCGACGGCAGATGTGGTAAGTTGTGTGGGGTTTGGGGGGGGGTCTACGCTACCTTCTAGATACCTCACACGAGTCCTCGGACGACCTTTAAGTGGCGTCGAGTTTTTAGGGGCCCCCGTCAAGTCAAGGGAAATTGGTAGTTGCACTTGAGGTACACCTCTGTGCGGTCGCCCCTCACAAGTGAGGGGGATATTTCTGGTTTACGGATCTTGACACCGGTTACGACCTTGCCGTTGGCCCTTAAACGTTAGGATGTACAATTTCAAAATTTCAAGTTAATGTTTTGTAGGATGTTAGTTCGGCTAGGAGAACCTTTGTATTAGAGAATATGTTAAGGTTAGCCAAACATCGCAATGTGGTAATGAAATTGTACATAATATGAAACTGTTATTTTAATGTTTTAATTTTGTTTCATATTTTAATAAATACGGCCGGGAGGGTCACTCCCTCCCGTCTTCCAAAAGTTCAGAACTGTTTCCGGTTTCCCATCCTTGGGGAATGTGTTGAGAGGGGGTGGCGGGTATCTCAGCCATACTATATGACACTGTTCAACAGACCGTCCAATCCTAAGCCCACACCTGACAGTAACTTAACTTCAGGTGAGGAGGTAGATGTAAATTATATTTTACAACAGAAGGGAACAAATCCTGAATGGAAAAAATTGTTAATTTGGCCCACAGACACGAATAACTTTCAAGATGGATTCCTGAACACGCCTCAAAGGTTCACAGTAACTCTGCCAGATCCAAGATATATCCAAAGACAACATCCAGGGATAATAACAACTTATAGTGTAGGAAAACTATGCCTTGAATGGCTACAGAAATCCACACTCCCGGAAATAAAACAACACTTATCTTTGCTTAAAGATGGCGTTGATTTGCGAGAATTCTTAATAGGACCTCGTAATCCACGTCATAAACGTTTCATATTTGCCGGTATATACGCTGCTTACAATGAAGCTTGGAAAGTCACGCAAATGGACACAACTGAAAGAATACGAGAAATTGATCGTATTCATTTAGATAAATCACTCTCTGTAGTTGACAATGGGTTAACTACTCTTTCGTCCATAATTTACTCTTTGGACAGCATTGTATCATCTGCCATTGACATAATGGAACAAGATTTGCTAATGTTACAAAATGGCCAGTCTCAATTACGTTCTATAATGCCATTTAACCTTACAGATAAACAAATATCATTGTCACAGAGAGCAGACTCTATGCTGCTGAGCATTGAAAAACTGGAGAGATTTCCATTGACCGTTTCCGAGAAACCATCATTCGAATGGATAATACATGGCACCATCACGATACCAGTGACGACTTTTCAGTTTCAGTATTGCTTAAAACATATACCACCAGGCCTGTATGAAAGGTCGGGTCAAGAATACATTAAGTCGACATGGGATTTACCATACACACACAAATGTTGGAGTGAGGGAAAGGAAGTACTTCTTAGTGGTAAAAATTGTGAAAACTCACTAAGCGGTACACTATTATGTCAAGGTATTAATTTACATGGAGCCTGCGAAGGTTCTTCCAATAAACTTTCTTGCCACCTGCAGGGATTGCCCACAGCGGTGATAGATCCAATTTTCAGGCATCTTTCCAATGGTAGCTACATTATGTTAAATGATCACAGCTGTTGTGGAATGATGCCAGGAATAAGCTATCTCGTTACTATGTCAGCCAGGATCACTTGCTGTATGCAAGTATTGTTTCCTAAAACCAAGACAGACGGGGAGTCGCCATTATGGCCTTCACTAAGCATCTCTTCTATATGAATTGATACTTTCAGTAGAATGAAAGCCATTCTTTTGCAAAAAACTGTGCCACTGACCACGTCCAAAGAGATGTATGATCTGCAAGTTGCAAGGACCTCTGCAGAGATACATGCATTATTATCAACAAACTGCCCAGTACATTTCGCAGAAATGCTAGTTCGTATCTTTAACATGTATGATACCAGCTGTATTGCACATGTATTTAAGACAATTTTTTCGGGACTGTTAGAACCCTTTGAAGCAGTCCTGGGCATTTTTCCTAACTTCGTCCACTCTTTGTTCCGCGGCCTGCCTCTCATTTTCGGACTCTTCGCAGCTATCTTATTTTTATTTCTCCTGCTCCGTTATGGCAAATCCGGCCCCCAGAGATACCCAAGTCAGCATGGAAAATGCGCTGCAGGCTATGAGGTACCATGACAGAATAACACAGATCCTTGGCTTGGCTCATTTGAGAGATCTGAATACCACATGGTTCCTGTCATTCAGACCAATCTGGCAAGATTGCATTTTACCTGTTCGACGATGCCTGCTTTGTGGAGAGGAATGAGTGTTGGATATCTGTCTAACATTGCCATCGGATATGCGAATGGATGCTGACGCATTACTGGGTCCGGTAACGGCTCATGTGTTGTGTTGCCCCCAAAGGCTACCAATCCTGATGACGGCATTCATTGAGATCTCACCGGCAAATCCAACTGGAGGTGAGATACGTGGATCAACAGGCACACAGGTACCCTCTGATATGAACATTGCTAACGCGGCCAACATTGACGGCAATGCTTCGCATCTGTGCACAATTGGCCTTCTTAATGAAGTAGTCGAACTTTCATCTACTGTTGTAGACGATTTCTTGGCCAGCCTTGATGACTTAATGTTTTCTACTGACACCGAGAATAACTTTTGAAAATTAGCACACAGCGTCCTTTCGAACTCTGAAATTTGACCTTCACTTTTTTCAAAAAACAAATGCTTCTAAATTGGGAACTGTATTTTTTCTGCAATTTAATTTGGCTTTCTTCCAAACATTGAAGTCTGGCACAAAAGTAATCTGCTTAAGGTAGAACTATTCTTAGAGAATAAGAATTCTTTGAACATTCCCTAGAAACAATATTAGCGTAATCCACAAACTAAGACAGTTTGTATATTCTGCTATCGGATGGTCTTGACATTTTTTTTCTGTAACTAAGAGCCATTTCATAAATGTGAATTTCGGGATTCATTCAGTTAGCATTTCTAATATCATATCATATGCTTACAAAGAAGTCATTTCCTTTAAATGTGTACTGTACAAAATGCTCATTTTTTCATGTGCAACCATTTCAAATGCATTTTATATGATTTTTGGGGGGTTGTAAACACATGCTTTCAGTGCTTAATTTGTAAAATATGATGTGCAGGTGCTCACAGTTTTTATAGAGGTCACACCCACTTCCCCAGCTCCACCCACTTCCTTTATTGGCTTCGCCCACATTCACAAGCGTCAACAAATCAGAGCCACCTCCTCACTTCTTGAGTTCTGCAAGAAGCTGAAGGCCTGGCTATTCAGAAAAGCACCTCAGGGACCTCACACCTACCAAGCCCCTGGGTGCCCTCCTGGGTCATTTGAGGACTTGAGGCAGAGTTGCAAATGAAATAAAATGTGCTTGTACTGTTCTGTTTAAAAGAAAGGAAAGGATGAAGGAAGGAATACATTAAAGAAGGCATCAACAAATGCAGGCAGGAGGAGGAGCACTGGACTAAGGAAATAAGTAATGGATAAAAGAAGGAGGAAATAGGAAAAGAATATGAAAGGAAGAAATAAAGGGATAGAGGGAAAAATACACCACGTTTGTTTGTAAAGCACATATTCACTAGAGGGGGCCTTGACACCTAATTACAAATGTTGTTATCCAGCTCAATTGCTCTAATTTTATCTAAAGATGAAAGATTGAGTGGCCACACCAATATTTCAATTTATGACGCTAAGGTAGAACATAGATTCCTGGAGTGGATATAAACATATGTGCAAGAAGGAAAAAATTAAAAGGGAGAGTGAGGGAGGAGAAGAGGACCAAAGGCAAAGATAGATACTGTAGACAAAGAATGTGAAGAGAAATGTGGAAAGCAGAGATTGGGATTGCAAGATTTGAGTGGAACGTGATTAGAAGGGAAAGTGAAAAGAGGAAAAAGGCAAGGGATGAAGAGTGGACAGCGGGGAGTGTGTAAGAGTAGAGTGAAGGGAAATATGGCAAGGTGAACAAGCATTTAATGAGGGATGGTGGCGATTAAGAAATAATTTGGATGTAGGGCAGAAAGTAAAGGAAGATTGGAGAGAAGGGAAGAAGTGAGGTGAGAGGGGGAGGAAGAAAAGCAGATACTGCGGGAGAGCAAGAAAAGAGTACACCTCTGCTTTTTTAACCCCTTCCCTGCTCATGACGAGCTCAGCTCGTCATGCAGTACACTGGTCGTGTGCTTATGACGAGCTGAGTTCGTCATGAAACAATGGCAGGAGGGATTTTCCAGCACAAGAGAAAAATCTCCCTAGCAGCCAAGGTGTTAAATATACAGTAATTAGTTATGTAAAGTTGAGGGGTTACAGGAGTATATCATTATTGGCCTGTCTCATTCATGCTTAGCAGTGTTGTCCAAGACGCACAATAGCGATTCTTTAACTGTGTTAAGTTTTATGCCATCAAAAGATGTTTTGTGCCATCACAAAAGGAATTCCTGATAAAACATAATAAAGTGTCAGTTATACCATTGGGATTACGCTTTGATGGAGAACCAGGCTCTCATGCTTCAAACAAATAGTTCTATTACATGATCAGGCTATAAGTCACGAAATCCCACTGCCACCTATTTTCAAACAAATTCCTTCAGAGAGAGTTCCACACACACTTTTTTAACTAATAAGGCACAACATTCAACTTATCTTCCACCTGTGCTATATTTGGATTGTAATTTATGATCAGCAAGTATAAAAGAACATCTGTGACAAAAAACAGAAACCCACTGAGCTATCCACATAAAAACAGTTGTGTCATCTGCTTGGCACATGGTTTACATTACCCCTCTGCACTACCGTCACAACTACAACTAGAGAAAACTCTGATCTCTCTCCAACATGGACATGAGGCTGTAAGTATGCATCAGGGGTTTACAGGACATGGGTCTTTGGAGGTGAAGAGACAATGTGGGGCGATAGATCTCTGCAGGCTTGTGGGGGTAGGGGTTAGGTACAGAGCACCTAACACAGCCTAGCCCCTCTGATAGCATGTTTTAAATCAATGCTATTTTTCTCCAGGTCAAAACTGATAAATGCCCCGTGTATCCTCTCTTGGGTTCCGGGGAATTGGGAAAGCCTCCTGGTTTGAGTGGCCTAGACTGAGAAGGGCTTCAAGGTCTCATGTGCAAACTCTTAAAGAATGGATGCTCAGGGCCCAGTGCAAGCTTTAATCAAAGCGATGGTGGGGAGGGATGGCTGTGACAGCGAGGGCTGGAGCCAAGGAGCATTGTAACAGGAATGAACCAGTGCTGTGGCAGGGAGGGGCATTGTGATACGGAGGTAAAGGGGACTGTAAGCAGAGGGCCATTGAGATTGGCACTTTAGAGAGAGGAGCACTGTGATAGCACGAGAAGGCCACTGTGGAGAGAGGGGCACTGTATAAGGTAGCAGTGGGGGACGGTCACAGTGGCAGGGATGGTAGGTATTCATCAAGTAGCCTGTGGCTGCAACGGTGCCCATTGCAGAAGGGAGAGGAGGGGTGTGACAGGGATGAGACGGTACTGGGACAGGTAGGAGCGAGTATGAGTATACAAACAATTTCCCCACAAGCCTGTGTGTTCTGTGTCGTTAAATCTCCGGAAGCCACATGCGCCCTGCAAATGTCAGCAAATCCTTTGCCTGTGCATGCCTCATTACACTGCCCCTCTTGACAGAATGCTTCATTAATCACCCAGTAACATGCAGTGTACTGTTTGCAAACTTCCCGCCTATCATGATTTATTTAAAATAAAGCTTTCTCCATATCAAACAAATCTTACTGAAACCAGATTTTTCTCTAATTCTTATTGTAATGCCATAGATAGTGAATAATTTAGGGACTTGTACACTGACTGGCAGGAAGAAAAGTTTTCACATTCGGACGACCCTCAGCTCCTTCCCGTATTTTGTTATGCTGCAAGGCCTTATCTGTGCTCCTGAGCCAGGCAGTTTGCTGCAGGTGCTGCTGTGCAGGAATATAATAATGGTGCCCCAAGGCCAAGGAGCACTATTCTGTCACTCTATTACCTGTAGGATAACAGTTGTGTGTAAAATAAAGCACAAAAAGGTATTGGTAGGGCGCACTACTCGTGTTAATCTATGATTGGTCCGTTGTTCGGTGCTCTGGAGTATCACTCTCTGACAGGGAGTGTAATATGGATCACAAAGTAGGTTGCATACCCATCCAAGTGGGATATGTCCCCCAGGCTCCGTTGATGCCTTCAATGCGAAGGTTTATCCTTTTAAAATGAAAGCTGAAAAACACTTGTATTGATTCACAGTATTTTGTTTATTTCGGGATCTCGTTATACTCCACAAGATTTCTTTTAATGCATGTGATGGTTCATTCATATTTCAAATATCCCCTTTACAATTCCCAATGCATTTCGGCATAAGATATGCCTTCATCCGGGGATATTTCTGAGGAAAAACGAAGTATCTGAATTGCGGTAAGCTCCGCTTGTTAACTGCTAATCTTTGCTTCAAATGTTTATGCATGTTTGCACTTATTCCAAATCTTACAGCACGGGATTCTATTGCACGCTGTCATCCACTTAGAACCTATTTACGTTCACGGTCCTATTACATATATCACACCCGACACCTCACCCGTCTTCATCAGAGCACCACCTAAGCTTCGTTTGTTTTTTATCTTCTGCTAAGTGTTTAGCGCTTTTTTGTTCAAACACAGGTACCACCTATCTTACCAATACCTTTTGGGGAACACTACCACAACCGGTGTTTTTAAATTCGTGCACCTTTTTAAGATCTTTTATTACTGTTTCCTCAACCCAGAGTGCTAAAACAGATACTTCGTTTTTCCTTAGAAATATCCCCGGATGAAGGCATATCTTATGCCGAAATGCATTGGGAATTGTAAAGTGGATATTTGAAATATGAATGAACCATCACATGCATTAAAAGAAATCTTGTGGAGTATAACGAGATCCTAAAATAAAGCACACACATTTCACCTAACCTTGCAGGTGCAGCTAGACTGGACAGCGCAGACTACTGGCTGGCACCGCTGAAATGTGCTTCCAGTTGATTGTGCGTGCAGTTTATAGTGAGCATCACACAAGACACCTGCCTGTCCACCACCCTTGAGACCAGGCACTGGCGTGCATCAAAGCTAGCACACTTGTAGCATGAATCAAATCTGAATGTGCAGGTGCACAAGCCTCGCTTCAGGGCTGGGGCATTTTAATGGCCAGTGCACAGTGCTGTATGTGCTTCGGAGAAAAATTCAATAGACCTGGCCCTGAGAAATAGGTGCCGTTGCTCAGCCCTCTGGAAGCCCCGGCACAAATTAAGCACTGGTCCGTGCCCTGGGACGGCTCGTGAATCCACTCAAGAAGATATATGTCACCGTCTTTTGATTTGCCTCTGAGCTGCACATGCATTCTGGCGAGCAGTATCAATGTATGTGACTGTCTATGCTTAAAAACCCTCTCCCTAAAACCCACAAAGGGATATGACTTAGCTGATACCTTGGTCGAACAAGGTCAAAGGTATGCATTCATAAATGCTTATTTTTTTACCTTTTCCCGTCACACTTCTGCAGTTTCTTAGTACCGCATTTAATAGGTGTGCTCAAATTACGGTCTAGTAAATAGTTGGAGGATGAGTTGGCTTTACCAGGTCATGAAATTGTATTACCAGCAGCTCATAACCCAGACGTGCAGCTAGCTTTTAACTCACTGGACCAGCATATCAGTGTTACTGAGTGCAGCGGATTGCCCTTATATCTTCAGCTAATCTAATCTACTTTCTCAACATAGAGCAACATTTAAAACCAATCAGTCAATTCCATCAAAAACATTATCCACGGGTAGCACTCATTTCCCAAGCATCTAATGTTATCATCGACTGGTTCATCTTGCAGCATAATATGGGACTCTATCCAACAGATGACTAATGTTATTGTAATAGTGTCGTGCAAAATATTGGATTTATATTATATTTCTCATATTGCAAACAGAGTTTTCAATTTGAATGAAGGGTGTCATACCATCTATGAATAAGCACTAAGAAAACAAGTGCGAGAGATGAATGGCAGAAGCAATGTTTTTTAATGATTATCTCTCCACCAGAACCTAAAACCGCCGCAGTGCAGGACAGGTGTGATTAGAACCTAAGGAATATTTCCCGCAGTCACTCTAATTCCTTGCTCTGCAAAGCAGAGGAGGTAATGAAAAGACATACCATCTTTAAATATGTCATATATTTCTTTTCTACAATTTTCCACAGTGAGAATCGCATTAAATAAAGCTAAAGTTCTAATACTACTGTATCTTAGTAGCGATTGCGTTCGAGGTAAAAATGTATCTTCACTAGGAGGACAAAGGTGGATAGTTAATATATCGTATTTTCCAGTGACTAACCGATCATTTCTCAGCTGTTTTTAAGATATTTGAAAAAATCATTAATACTAGCAAATATTTTATTTGAATTCACAAGGGCTTTGGTTTAAGAGTACACAATGTAATACATGCCGCCCCTTCTCTGAATACTATCTGCCGATAATGATATTATGTCGATACAGTGTAAACATTATTAGAAACATATTCGGTGCCCTAGCAATTTATGCTATTTCAATTGTTAGGAAGCTTATTCATGTAAATGTGTTTAATACAGACCAAGAGCTGGTCCAGTTGCTGGAAGGTAAACGATCACAGGGAGATTGTTCCGGGTCACATATGAGATCAGAAGCCAGGGGTTGTATTATGAAAAGGCACACTTTCATTGTTTGTGCCACGGCGCATCTTTCAAAAGGTACACCCTGCTCCAACAAGGAAAGTCTGATGCATTTCAAAGAGGGCACTGCCCCCAGGGCAGCGTATTCAAGTGAAATATGGAGCAGGTGTTTCAAAGCTGCTCCAGGTTTCACAATGCAGGCAGCAACACACTCACACTTTCAAGGGGAATTAGAGATCCCCTTGCAGGTGGGTGAAGTGAGCGCCTGGAATCATCTACAGGTGGATGAGTGGAGAGTCTTTAGGACCCCATTTAGCCCCCAGAGGACTACCTTTAGGAAGAGCACTGAAAGTGTGCCACCTTTTTGCTGCGCACTTTCAGTGAGCCTACTAAAGTTATCTTGCCTCTTTACCCATGTCAGTAAAACGGCACGGGCACAGAGGCAACGTGATTCCCTCATTTGCAGGTGGCTATGCCCCAAAAAATGAGGCAACAACCTTTCATGAAAGTGCTGGTACAACATCTGCACCAGCGCTATCAGTGTAACAGAAGGGGTGCACATTGTTCTGTGCCCCTCTCTGTAATTCTATTGTGCCCGGGGGTGTACAAAGTGAGTGCACATGCCCGTTGCATCCCAAAGGTCGCAATGTATGATATGGCCTAAGTTGTCCAAATTCTACAGCTAACAACATAATTACTTGAATCAAAAGCATGTCAAAATAGGCCTTTCATCTCTGCATAAAGAGTGGATGAAATGCTGCCTACACTCTAGTTCTTAAGAGACCAACGACCACATTTTCTTACCTTTCATGCAATGCAGTGCAGCAAGCAAATTGCTGCTTTGTGTTGCCTTAAATGATGATGGCAGAATGCAGCATATCCACCAAGGTCTGAACACTTCTGCTCTCTCGTAGCACGGGAACACTTCAGGCAGCCTAGCGCCACTTAATGACACTCCTGAACTATGGTGCAAGGGTGTTTTCATTGCAAGGAGAATTGTTCTTGTGCAGGAAGGGATACTTTCCTGCACAAAAATATCCCTTGCGACTTTTTTCTCTTTCTATGTGTGCTGCTGAATGCAGAACATATATAAAGAAGAAATAACTGGGTGGCGTAGTGATTTTAGACAATCCCAGATTTTCATACCTTCTAAAATCAGGGACTGCATGTATTTCAAGGGTGGAAGCACAGGAATGCCCCTGCTGTATCAATTAAACGCCTCCCAGAACGAAATGTAACACAAAGCAGCGCAACCAGCAGCAATGTTTTACATTTCTATACAAAGTCAAGCAAACCACCCCTTGTGTGTCTTTGTGAATATCTACTAGCATTATTGCATTGTGGCTGGTCCACTGTTGAACTTTTTTTTTTTTTTTAATATTTTTTATTGAAGTTCTTGCAACATAAAATACAGTAAAATAAAATAAAGAAGGGAAACCATTCCATACAAAAAGAACAGAAACGTAGTATATGTACAACCAGTTCAGATCATAAACAAATTATCATCCCAAATAATTATTATAGTTGGCCAAAATTCATTCAAGATACGGATCCTCAAAGTTACTTGTAATTACTCAAAATAATATTGCCAAATTTTATCAAACTTCTACATTCTCCCGTTTCTAAAGGCATTAACAGACTCACTCTCTCTAACATTTTTAATTTTTTGTAACCAGGCATTAAAGGAGGGAACTAGCGATGTTTTCCAGTTCTCTAAGATCAGCGACCTTGCCACTGCCATTATAATAAACAACAATTTCACCATTGGATCTGAGAGTTCAAGATCCATATCATAACCATACAGCATTAATCTAATGTTATAAGTCACTTTGATGTCACAATGAATTTGTAAAAACAGAAAGATCTCATTCCAAAATGGTACAATTTTAGGACAGTGAACAATAATATGAGACCAATTCGCTAAACTACAGTGTTGACAGCTAAAGCAATTAGCAGAGGTGTTGCTGTACATTTTGGCAGTGGCAGCCGGAGTATAGTATAAAAGCCATTTAAAAAAAAATATCATTCTTCTCCAGTTTGAGCCACGCAAGACTTCAAAATTCAGTCTATTTAGTTTGTTCCAAGTAATGACTGAAAGATCATGATTTTCTTGATCATGCCATTTTGTAATGGCCTTCAGACTCCAGTCCTACGCGGTTTGCTGAATTAAACAACGTTTCCATTCCCCTGGTTTCCTAGTCCGTACTGTCAAAAACAGATCCTCCCATAATTGATTCGGGGAGCAAATCCCTAATGGGTCTAATTGTCTCCGAAATTTATAAATCGCATTATACGATCCCGTTAACAAAAAGTTACCCCTAATTAGATATTGCATTTCTTCGGGGTTAATCCAATTCCCCTCTTTTAAGAAATGTGATAAAGAATTGAACCCGGCATGATTCCAAAGTTTTATATTATCTAATCCTATATTAGTCCCTATATACAAAAAGACATTCATTATGGGGGATCTGAATATAAACTCAGGGAGAGAGTATCTTCTGATAATATTATCCCGGCGTTTAAAAAACCAATTCATTATCTTATAACGAGTAAACTTTGGGGATTTAGGAATTTGTAAAGGAAAAGGAATTTGAGCCTCAAGACATATTTGATCATAAAAAAAATTAATAAATAAGTTTGGCTTAGGGGAACCACTTTTAAATCGATCTATATATTGTGCAAAATATGCACAATAATAGTCTCTGACATTGGGTAATGAGAGGCCCCCCACATCTGTGTCTGCGTATAAAGTCCGCATTGCCAAACGCATTTTTTTTTGCCCATATAAATCTGGAAAATAACGTTTCCGTTCTTGAAAAAAAAGAACTTGGCAAAAAACAAGGAATAGTTGAAAACAAAAAATTAAAAAGCGGGAGAATAGACATTTTAATCAACGCCACCCGTCCCATGATGGAGAGTGGCAACGGGTTCCATTTATCTAGCATTGACTGGACCTTCCGTAGAAGAGGATCAAAATTGAGTTTATACAGATCCGTAACAACGGCTGAAAAGAAAACCCCTAAATATCTCTTCGGTTTCGGATTAATACATTCTAACAATTCTGGATGCAGGTGTACATCTGCTCCTCCACAAACTAAAATTTCAGTTTTTTTTTATTAATACGGTATCCGCCAAGGGCTTCGAATTCTTCAAACAGTTGTAAAGCAGAAGTCTGAGAACGAATATCTGGTTTTATTAATAGCATGATATCGTCAGCGTAAAGTTTAATTTTATCCATTGATATAATCGGAGGAGCAATATTCTCTGTTCTGCGAATAGCTGCTGCAAGAGGTTCGATAAAAAAAGCAAAACAAATAGGGGAAAGGGGACAGCCTTGCCTTGTACCTCGTTGGACCTCCACTGTGCCCACCACTAGTGAATTAATAATTATATTGGCTTTAGCACCCGTGTACAGATTTTGGATTAAGTTGATAATTTGTGACGGAATTCCAAAATGTGTTAAAATTATAAATAAAGTTTTCCAGACAACTAAATCAAAAGCTTTTTCTGCATCAAAAAATAAGACTAACGCAGGAAGTTTATTAATATGAAAAAAATCCAAAGCTTCAATCAGGAAATGAGCGTTTGTAACTAATTGTCGACCAGCGACAAATCCATTTTGATCAGGATAAATGATGTCAGTCGCGATGTTATTAAAACGAATGGATAGCAATTTCGTAACAATTTTATAATCAGTGTTCAAAAGAGTAATGGGCCTATATGAATTAGGATCTTTAGGATTTTTCCCTTTCTTGACAAAACTCACCACCGTACCTATGCCAAATGAGTCTGGAACTTTCCCACCAGCTAACATAGAATTCACTAAGAGAAGTAATAACTGCGAAAAGGAGGAAAAAAAAACTTTAAAAAATTCAGCCGGGAGACCATCTGGCCCGCATGCTTTGCCTGTTGGGAGTTCCTTAATTACCGTTTCTAGTTCGGGCAGAGTGAATGGGCAAATCATTGCCTCTTTCTCAACCTGCAACAAGCTAGGTAGTTCGTATCTATTCAAAAAATTTGTAAGATTTAAGTGCTCTACATTTTGCTGCTGAGTATAAATCTTCTGATAATGTGAGAGCATTATATTACCAATGGGGATAGACTCTGAGGTCTCAATATGTGTAATCGGGCAAATTATTGAACGGATCTGGTTCGCCGCAGACTGCTGTTTCGCCTGCCATGCAAGAAATTTGCCGGTGAAATTGTTCTCCTCGTAAATTTTCTGAGACTGTCGTCGAAACTGTTCTTCACTCTGCTTAAAGAAATTTGCACTTAATTCTCGTTTTACTGCATTTAATTTACTATTTATTACTCTAGAAGGATTTGATTGCTGCAACAGGGTCAATGAATGTATGCTTTCATATAATCGTTTCCTAGTTTGTTTAATAATAGACCACTCCCTTGCGTCCTTACTGATTATGGCCCCGCGAATAAAGGCTTTCATTGAGTCCCATATAATATGGAGAGGAGCTGTATCCTGGTTTCACAAAATAAATTCTACAATCTCAGATTTCAAATGGGAAGCCCATAGATCATTTTGTAGATACATTTTATTAAATTGCCATCTATTAGGCCTCCTGATATCTTTACCTGTCTCAAATTCGATGACTAGCATCGCATGGTCGGAAAACCCATTATGCAGGAAGTTTTGGAAAGAAAAATGTAATCGCCTAGAGGCTAGAAAAAAGTCAATACGTGAAAAAGTTTTGTGTCTACCAGACCAACACGAGAATTCTTTTTTTTGCGGGTTTTTCAGACGCCAAGGGTCAGAAAGATCTAATATTGTCTTATATTTAAGATAGATCTACGTGATTTGGGCTTTAAATGTTTTCTGGATGGGGTAGTTGAATCTAGTCTTAAATCCATAAGAATATTAAAATCTCCCCCAATTACTATATCGCCTTGAACCATAAGTAATGATTGGAACAGGCCCTCATAAATTTGAGCAGAGTCATCCAGTGGAGCATAGAAGCATACAAAAGTAATAGGGTTGATTCTATTTTTTACTAAACAAGTGACCCAACACCAGCGTCCCAAACCACCTTCCTCCCATTGCAAGATATCTGGTTCTAAATTCCGATTTATGAAAAGAGCAACACCCCGTTTAGTTTCTATGGAACACGAAAATCCCCGGTACATGGCCCAAAATTTAAACATAGAGAAAGCATCAATCTTTGCAGCTGCGATATGAGTCTCTTGTATCATCACAACATCCGGGTTCTCTGTTTTGATCCACAGTTCTATGGCACACATTTTTTTTCTGTTATTCAACCTATTAACGTTAAATTAAATTTTTTTAAGCCCCCTATTCGACATTTATATATATATATATTTTTTTTTTTGTAAAGAAAAAAAAAGGGAGAAAAAAAACAAAACAAAACCCTTGCAGACATCGTTATATTTCCATTCTGTTCGAATTTCCCATTTGTACCCAAAAGAACTTCAATTTTTTCCATTTTATCCCACTGCCACCTCAGTGGCTCCCACACCCAACCCCTGAACCCAACCCTGTGGCCCTGCTCTACTCTCCCACCTTCCCACGCTGGCCAACAGGCGTTACCCCCTAACATAAGGGTGCCTTGATATTGCACCCCTTGACCCTGTGGTTTCCTTTTCCCAGTCTACCCCTCCATATTTATAGAGCTGCATATATACAGAGAAGTAAAAAAAGATATAAAGAAAGAGAAAAAGTAGAGAGAGAGAGACAAGCGAAAAAAGAAAGCGGAAATCAACTCTTTTTCTCAGAAATATAGATAGCGAAACTTCGCAGCAACAGAAACATTTTTATCCCTGCGGGATTTGCCCGAGCAGCTCCCGAGCTTCCTCAACATTAGTGAACATATAGAATTTCCCCCGGACCAAAACTTTAAGTTTTGATTGCTGCGCAATCATAGCTTGCGCACCCTTATCTTTAAACAGCTGCAGAATCTTAACAAATTCCTTCCTGCGCTTAGCAGCTGCTGCAGACATATCGGAAAAAATCCTGCATTTAGTCGTAGGATTGGCAGCAAATTGTCTCTTTTTAAATGCTACAGAAAGGATATTTTCCTTAACTCGCACGTCCGCAAAATTAACCAAAATAGTCCGGGAAAATGTAGAGTTAGTAGGCTGACGGGCCGGCACTCTATGGGCGCGAGTAATTGTCAAGTCTCCTTTAAAATCAGGGATTACCTCCTGACGAAAAAAAGATGCGATCCACTGCCTCATGTCATGCCTTCAATATTTTCTGGTACGCCCACTATTCTGAGGTTTGACCTCCTATTATAGTTCTCCAACTCGTCAAGGTGGTATTCCAAATCTCTTGCAGATTTTGACACAGTTGAGATATCTTTTTTCATCTCTATCACACTGTCCTCTAATCCAGAAATCCTGGTCTCAGCTTCTTGGAGACGAGCAAGAGAGGAGGCCATAGAGTCTTCAATTTTATCCAAACAGAGACTTATTACTGCCAATTCTTTTGTCTGAGATTGTTTTAATTCTCGCACCTCGTTTAAGATCAAATTCAGCATATCTTTTACTGACATTTGAAACTCCCCAGTTGTATCCATACCACTGCCCAGACTTAAACTCTGTACATTAGCAGTTCCAGCAGGACTTAGATTGAGTTGTGGAGCTTCCGATGTGGCTGGGAAGGAGCTCTCTTTACTGCTTTCATCACGAACAGTGGGGATTTCTATGATTTCTGTAATAGGCTGCAAACGGTTAATTACAGTAATATCCTCAGTCTCAGTCTCGACCAGTCTAGCAGAGTTTAACGAAGACCCTGGGTGATCCGTTTTGCTTGAAGAGGGTATTTTTTGCAGAAATTCACAGTATCAGGACTAAGTGTTTTATTGGGAGCAGTGACTAAAGGTCTCTTCTCAAACAGCGGATACTGTTTCGACGTTTTAGTCAACCCAGTAGATTTCGTATTAATGGGAGGAATCTGATATCCCCCTTGGTCAGAGCACCCCAGAGTCCCAACTTCTGCGGTAGCCGCATTCACATCTACATCGATTAGCAGTACCTCTGCACCCTCCTGATGCTCAGAGCTGCCAGGTTTTTCAAGCTCAATCCGAGGAATGGACTGATCAGCTGGAGGCTCCTCATCCCCAGAGCTTGCCGTTGCATCAACAAAAGAGCCTTCCATATTCTCTTTGTCCAATGCCATATCAGCCCTTTTAACCGCCTCAGCTCCCTCTTTAGCCTGCTGGCGGCGAATTCCGGCCTTTGCTCTGGCTGTTAGCTGTTTCCCCATTCCAGCACAGATGGAGGCAGTCACAACTCCCTATATCCGTAGTAGTTAGGCTGGAAGCACAAAGGGATTATGGGTCTTATAGTCCTGCCAGCAGCCGCTGCACTCTGGGCTCCCGTTATTAGTAAAAATAGCAGAAATAGTGAGGAAGGCGGCCGTTAATTTAATACTGCAGTACGGTGATTTCCCCTCCGTAGTACCGGTACAAACAACCCCCAGACGCTGCTCTTGATTCAGCAAAGTGTAATGCAGTGGGGCGGGATGCTTGATACAGACCAGGAGGGTTTCAGCAATGTCCCAGCGTCAGCAGGCTAGTATTTTCCGCTTACTCGCACCGTGAAAGGCTCCCGAGGAACATAGAAGCACAAGGGATTATGGGTCTTGTATCCTGCGAGCAGCCGTTGCACTAAGAGCTCCCGTTATCAGTAAAAATAGCATAAATAGTGAGGAAGGCGGCCGTTAATTTAATACTGCAGTACAGTGATTTCCCCTCCGTAGTACCGGTACAAACAACCCCCAGACGCTGCTCTTGATTCAGCAAAGTGTAATGCAGTGGGGCGGGATGCGTGATACAGACCAGGAGGGTTTCAGCGATGTCCCAGCGTCAGCAGGCTAGTATTTTCCGCTTACTCACACTCGCACCGTGAAAGGCTCCCGAGGAACATAGAAACGATGCGATCATCCATACGCCCAGCGGAGTCCGGAGCTGCTGCCTCCATCAGTCATCGTGTAGCAGGAAGGAGGGGCCAAAGGGAAAAGGAAACACAGACGCTACGGAGAGGCGTGGATCTCTCTCGCAGTCATCAGCCCGGCCGTGTCTTGGTCCACTGTTGAACTTGACAAGTTTATGACAGGCTGCAAGGAAAACGGAGATGTCTAAATGGAAAAAAGGCAGATACTTGTACAATGGGGGCTTATTCATTAAGTATATCTTATATCATTTAGTAAAGCTTATTCCACTTTTGACAATGGCGCAGACCAATTCCTGCAACGTAATGTATACTTGCAGTCAACTACTGATTAATGGTAAGTGTTCCCACACATGCCTGCAGTCATCTATACTTTGAAATCACAGAAAAAAGCAATAGCTGTTCTTTAAAATGTTCTATGGAAAGGTATATACACACAAACAAAATACTGATGGATAAGTTAAAATAGGAATGGCTTCTCTGGCGATATAGAGGGTGGAATAAGTCCCTACTACAAATGGACACACTAGCAATTGGGGCAAAATGTTAAGTACTACTATTTAAAGTTTATGTCCGTCCTAAATTGGGTTTCCTGTATTCAGTTGCTATTAATATGGATTTTCAGTGTCTCAGTGATTTCACTGTTTTACAAATTTATGAAAATTAGCTGCGATAAATGCATCCATTTTTTTATTAGGAAACCAATTTGAGATGGTGTTTATTGAATGAACATTTTGCTTTTATTACTTCCTTCCCTTATTTATTTCCATTGTCAATTCTTTCTTCATTCCTGTCCCCACAGGTTTGCTTCTACCTTTTCTGCAATTTCCTCTTTAGTGTAACCTTTGTCTATATTTCAAGCCAGCTGCCTGTCTTATTTCCATCACTCAAGCTTTCGTTCCCAGCAGGCACGCTGCACCAAACTTCAAGGCTGTTCTAAGTTGGAAATTTAAATTGAATCTCATTAAGATTTTCTTTGTATAGGACAAGGGTGGGCTTTTAAATGACAAGCTAATTAGAACTTCTTTTCGACTTAGAAAATAAGTTATAAGTTGTGGAGTGCATGTTACACCTTTATTCTGAGCTGGTGTTACTTTATCATGTGTTTGGTCGTAAGATACTAAATAAAAGGGTTGGGCCAATAAAAGGACTGTTTCCATTTAATTTGAATTTTGATTTTTGGTGTTCTGACTCATGTATGCCCCCTAGATATTTTTGTTTCAGCACAGTCTAGTTTTTAGAACTCTGGTGTGAGTGAGTATCTCTAATTGAGTCTCACTCACTGTAAGCTCAGGTAAAATGTATTTGAATGATAACTGCCAGTTCACGCCTTTTAAAAAAAGATGTTATGTAGCTGGAGACAGAAGCTTTAGACCGGTAGCACGTGATCATGTGTCACACAAGTGTGCAAGCTTTGTGCTCAAGTTTTCCCACAACAGAATTTTGACCTAACCAGATTGAATTTATTGAGGTTGTAGTGATATTCTCTAACTAATTAATAACCCAATGCTGACATGGACCTATTCCTGCTCCCCATGATCACAATGGGAATCATGCAAAGGGATAGGTATGTATACCTTTGGCTCTATTTGTGACAGCACCAGTACTCTTTTGTGAGAAAAAGCAGTGCTAGCAAAGAAACTTCATTACCTGTTGGAAGGCTTTGGTCATAGTAAAAACATTTGTTTTAGATGTAGTGGTTTACAGGTGGACATTGATTCTGGGGGCATCCATATGCACAGTTGTTTGTTGTCTTAATCCCATCCCTGACCGTTCAAACTATGAACCCTTGGCATACGCATTATGATTTAGGGTAATGTCCTTGTCAAGCTCCTTGCCATGTATTGAGAATGGCTCAGAATCAATTTGCAAACCTGCTTGTCACTGCATAGCACTATGTCAAAACCGGTATACACCTGTTACAACGCAACTTTTACAACTACCTACTGTTACAACGCAACTTTTACAATGCATACCATTACAACGCATTGCGCTGGGGGGCGCTCTAGGATAGGGAATAAGTATAATTTACTATCCAACACCTTCCCTAGTGTCCACGGGGACTGGAGTTAGAATAGTAAATTATACTTACCACTATCCAGCACCTCAAAGCGCTATGCGTTGTAATGGTATGCGTTGTAATGGTCGCGTTGTAACAGTAGGTAGTTGTAATGGTATGCGTTGTAACATGGTACATCCGTCAAAACCCTCCAGATGAGTCTTATGTGGTGAGCCGTGCTGTTAAAACATAGAAACAGGGAGTGGATGTAGGTCCCGGGGACCCAGAAACCTTGAAAATGATCATATGTGCGTATCGGTGGGTTACAATGGCCCTTGAGTGTTTCATGTTGGAGACAATCATCACAAAGTGCTTAGAGAAATGGGCTACATGTATACCTCTTTCACATCAGAAGGCACCAAAGAAATAAACAAGCAGTAATTCTCATTGTTTTTCCCTTTTCATTGAAAAACAAATATTTGAATAGTGTTTGTTTTTGTTATAACAGGTTTTAGAGGAAGGCCAGAAACCATAGTCATATGTCTTTCCTATACTGTTGCATAGAACAATGGCAAAACTGACATGCGGCAGTAGACAGGATAGCAATATTTCCTGATTAGGTGGGGTTGTGTCACAAAGTGGAGAGCTATTAGTAACCAACAGCAGGGAGATATGAACAACATACATAGCTGTCAGTATAATTGCGACAAAAACCATACCATAAAAGAAGATAAGCAGTACTCATGCTGCTCGTAGTGAAGTTCAGAATCGATATAAAGTGGATGAGAAGTAAATATCCCGTTATAGAGGAATGGCAGTAAAGATCCACCTATAGCGGAATGCCTGAAGGCTGTTGAAGAATAGACAACTACAGAAAAGATCTATGTGTCAGAAGAGGTTGGACAAAAGTTAAACTTACAGAGTGTTTGTTAGAATGCAACTGTAATATATCTTCTGTGCCAAAGTTGGCCAAATTGAGACTAGCAAATCATGTGTTTGTTAATAATATGATTACTAGATGTTCTGCAGAACTATTAATGACAAGTAAAAGCAGAATCGTACTGTAATTAGCGAGCATCCTTCAGTTTAGCCAGGATACAAGGCCCGAAATTCCCTTTTTTTTGTTTTTTTAAATATCTTTTTATTTACCAATTTTCAGTGTAACTACATCGAAAAATAAACACCGAAAACAGTGGTGTAGAGGACACATACATACATTTGAGTAAATCACAGTACAGCAGGTGCACATGTGGCAGGCAGTACATGGGAATCATATCAGCATAGAGCAGATGTGTAATCTTCCACACTCCCCTCCAATGCCACCATGTTGGGTGCTGGCCACCCTTCCTTATTCTCATGCACTCAAGGGTCTGGTGTGCTTTACCATCAATCTTCAACAAATTCCCAGGCTGATACATTGGTCTCATATTTTATAGAACTTTAAAGGGGCAGTACATACTGGTATATGTTATCGTCTCTGTCACCATGTAAAGGTCCATACCTCTCCTCCATTTTTGGATGTTTGGAACTTCCGCAACACCCCACCTCCCATTTTGCAACCACAAGGTCTAGAGAGCTGAAGAGATGGTTGGATGTATATATCTTTTGGGATGCTCAAGATGGCATATTTGGGTTCAGCAAGAATCACAACCTCCAGGAGTTGGACAAGCTCTACTAGGATCACTTTCCAGCACCTCTGGATCTTGTGGTAGTGCCATAGTGTGTGCATGAAATCCCTCTATCATCATTACACCGCAGGCAAGTTGGCAATGTCGCTCAACCCACATTGTGTAGTTTAACCCTGTCATAGTAAACCCTGTGCAGGATTTTGTATTGAATTAGGCACATCCGGGGCTTGATAACTATCTCCTCAGGGTGCATGAGCGCCGCCTTCCAGTCAATGTCTTCCAGTGTACCCATATCCCCCACCCACAGGTCCCTAAGATTGCTCTGATTATCAGGCATATTATTGTTCAATGTTTGATAAGTAATAGAAATAGCACCTTAATTAAGTTCTTCTTGCAACAATCTCCCTCCAGTGAAGCATACTCTATTCCCAGTATTGAGTAGGCCCTCAGTGATCTAGGCATGTCTCAATTGTGCATATTTAAATAGTGGGCATTCCAATTAAATCCCACACCCCAAATCCTTGGAAATGTCCCATCTTGCCCAACCGTGTCCCCTTCCAAAGTGGTGTTGCCCTCATGATTTTCTTGGCCCAGCCAATCATCCTTGCTGCCCTGTCCCACACCTCCAAGGTCTCATGGATGGGCGGGAGAAGGCCTCACTCCACTCTTCCCACATAGAAATAATGTAGGGAGGAGTGATGTGCCAGGGTATCCCTTTCTAGTCTACTGATAGGGAGGGCCTGCGATGTATGTATTGAGTCATTGATACGGATGAGTTGCGCTGCTACATTGGGGTAGGCCATTCCACCATTGTAGGGGTTGCTCTGCAGGGTCATAAGAGCTATCCTTGAATGTCCACCCTGCCTTAGGAAAAACCTCACATCCCATTATTATTTGTGAATGTGTTCCTAGGGAGTGGGAAATGTGTGTTTTGAAGTGCATGCAATAATTATGGTAGCATAATCAACTTAAAGAGGGCTGTGCATCGCATTTTACAGAGTGTCAGGTCCCTCCATCTCTCTGCATCATTTTGAAGGTGGGACACCACCCTCCCTAGATTGGGGCCATAACTGGTTTCTCTATGGGTGTCATAAATATACCAAGGCATTTGAATCTGTCAAGGGCCACTGTTAGGTCACCTGGAAATGGGGGCCAGTCTAGTTCAGGTCCCAGCAAGAATATAGTGGACTTATCCCAGTTTATTTTATATCCTGAATGCTGCCCGCGTTCTTCCAGAGTGTGAAATAGAGTAGGGATGGTAGTTATGGGCTCAGTGATGAACAGAAGAATATGATCTGAACGAAGGCAAATCTTCTCCTCTACATCTTCAGTCCCTGTGGCCTGAAAGTCACGGATACCCAGATGCATCCAAACCTGGCACCCCAGAGATTGTATCATAAGAGCAAATAGCAGAGGGTAGAGGGAACATCCCTGCCAGGTCCCAGTGCAAATGGGAAACTCAGAAGACAACAACCCATTAACATGGACTGCTGCCCTTGCGTCACGATAAAGAATCAATACTCAGGGCCAAAAATGTAGGCCCAAATCCAAATTTGACCAGCGTGAATTCTAGAAATGGCCAATCGAATGCCTCACATGCCTTTTCCATGCCTAGGGACAAAAAAACATGAGGCCTCAGCCGGACATCCAATTGTCGGTACAACATAGGTTTAGTCGGGTGGAACACCCCGGCATGAGTCCCGACTCATCCCTGTGAATGAGAGGTGTTATGACCTGGAACAGACACGTCACCAGCATGGTGGCCAGTACTTTCACTTTAACCTTCAAAAGAGAGATTGGAGAATAGGCGGCACATCAGTCATGAGTCATATATGAGTTGCCAAGTTTCCAAAGTCACAATTTAGCTGTGTCTCTCAAAGCGGGGGTACCATTGGGCGCTGTTGTCTGTTCAATTGAGATGCCACTTCAGGGGTTAGGAAGCTCTGGATCCAACCTGTGAATCTGTTACTGGTGACCCTGTCCCACCATGTTTGTTTCTAATGCCATGATCTCAATAGCCATGGGATGCAAACTTTCTATCTCCGAGAATGAGTCCCACCCAGAGGACCCAGACGGGAAGTCTAGGACAGTACTTGCCTCTTGGGCTTAATTGGGGCCAGTCTATGATCTCCCTCCATGTCTGAGGACAGTCCACCCCCACTACCCATTCCCTTCTTCGGGCATGAAGTGCCTATCCCAGTCAGCATATGCCAACTGCCCTTCCTTCATCATTGTTGTTGAGTGGTCTTTGGTCGGGCCCTGCTCTGTGGATGGCTCCAAGCTAGACCCTTCATCTGACTGCAGTGGGAATCTGGGCCGTTCCACCAGCCAGGACCAAGCTTTTTCTTTCGTCTGAAAGAAGAGGGCCCTATCTTGATGCAGGACTTTCAGTTTAGCAGGAAACAGTAACACGTACTTGATTTGGAGTGCATTTTGCCTTGTAGCGATTGCTTGGCATCCTTGACCTTCGCCATTGCCCTGGGTGCTTCCAGTCAACCACGGTACAAGGGGCAGTTACACTGTGCCCTCAGGGAGAGAAGTGGGGAGGGGAGCATATGGGGATCGCTGAGCAGGGACGGCCCCACGATGTCAACCCTACTCTTCAAAGTGGCCAATGAGAAAGCTCAGAGCAGGCACAGTCTCTGCCCTGCTCCCATCATCCATTCCTTCATCCACCGTTGGCATGGAAGGTGCCACAAATTGTCTCCCCACTGCAAAATGGAAGAATCCCCCCAATCAGGAGTTACATGCATTGACACCACTGCAGAGAATCGGAAACAAGGTCCCTCAAGGTCTCGCCTCATTCTTTGCAGAACTCGCCCTGGGGTTCATGGCCCCAGCAAATTAATGAGGGCTTCAGCAGCCACCCGAATGCATGTGAAGTCTGGGGAATACCACATCTTCATCAGCCATATGGTAGGCTCGACTAGGCCCACCAACACTTCTCCAGAACGCCTGCCCCAGCAGATCTAGCAGGCCCTGCGAACCGGGCATACCACGACGCCTTGATCTATATCTCTTCAGGATGAGGCTCCGGGTCACAGGTAAGGCAGGAGATTAGGCCGAGATGGAAAGCCTTCCACCATCCAGTGCGGGATCTGGCTCTGTCTGGGGCCCCCCAGGGCACAGAGATCTCTCAAGCCTCAGGGTTCTTCTTCACCAGAAGTCACCCCCAGAGGCCTGCCGCTGTATGTCTTTAGCCCCACACTCCCATAGTGCCTGGTTCTGGCTGAGTGGGCCCTGTTGATCACTCAATTGGGCCAATGCAACCAGCCTCAACCTTACAGACCATGGGTCAAGATCTTCTTGAAAGGGAGTGTGTCATCTCTCTGGCCCAAGGTGACACTGCGAAGTAGGGAGGAAGAGCAGGGGAGTAGAGAGAGCACACTTACCACCAAAGCCTGCAATTTTATTGGCACAGGGAATCTGGCTGTGTAGAGAGCTGTCACTGTCATAGGACCAGAAGATCCTTTTCTATTCTACAGCTTTCTAAAGTGCATGGATCCCCTACCAGGGCTTCCCAGCGCTGTCTGGACTAGCTGGAGTACAAGTATCTAAGGGAACTGAGGGAAAATATGTTTTTTTCATTTCTCTCTGAAAGTCAGCAATCTCAAGATGATTGGCAAAGAGTTCCGGAGTTTGGAAACAAGAAAAGAGATTCCCCCCCTTACTGTACAGCACCGACTCACGTTTCCTGGATAAGATCACCTAATAAATATAATTTACATCACACGCATTTGTGTAGTCATCCTGTACCCACAGTATAAAAAATATGTGTGTGCAAATGTATGAAATGCAAGAGTACGTAGCAAACTGCAGCCATCCACACACTTGGATCTGAGTCTGGATGAGGCCACACATAGGTAACAATATTCTAACAACTAAATACATGGATGGAAATGCACACCTGTGATCGTTAGTAAATGCTGGAGGGGGGTTTGGATCACAAAACTGCAATTACTGACAGGCACAGAGAGTCACTTGGAGGTGTATACATCAGGGTATAAAAGCTAGGTGGCCACGTTGGGAGTACATACAACTGTGTCCTCATGTATGTGAACTATCATCAGCATGCTGCTGTACTGTGGATGTGAAGAATGGTGCACAGGCAAAGGGTGGCATTACAGACTGTGGGCAATGGGCTGTAGCACTCTACACAAGCTCACCAGATTACGTGACCTCCCCCTATGGAGCTACAAGTACACAACTGATGTGATGTGTGCAACGCCTACAGAACACCTAGCCACATGTGACAATTATCTTCACCCTAACGGCCACATCACATCACACCCAAGAGACGTGGTTATTGTGTGTGTACCCGGTGGCTACTTCACTGGCTGTGATGGAAATGTTGAATAGGTGTGCCAAGGTAGTGAAATGCCACGTTACTGTAAGGAAGGCGAGGTGTGCTGCTGTGGTGCTGACAAGGTAACACTGTCAAAAATTTTGCGTAAGGAAGGTGTGTGTGTGCTGTACAAGGCACATGACCTGGTTGTACGTAGACACACTGTCATGTGTCTTTGCATAGTCTTGCCAGTATGTGTTGCACACACAGGCAGAGAAGCTGTTATGGGTGAGTTAGAGATATTGAGATACCAGGTGGATGATTGTCTGGAGTTCTCTGTGTGTAGGATGGCTGGAGCATGCTCTACTAATGGCTGGAAGGAGGGGTAATCTGTAGGCGTGTGTGATCCTGGATCTGGGTAGTGTGCGCTGCATTGTGGCTGTGTATGCAGCAGCAGGAATGAGTGAAGACATTACAGCAGAAGGGGTGCAACAACTTGCAACACAAGCACATACCACAAGGGCATTGTCAAGCCACAAACTTACGTGTATGTGAATGCAGGAGTGTCTGCTTCACTCAGTGTCACTGCAAATTAAATGACACAGTAATCAGCAAAGATCACAGTCACAGGATCAGGCCCCTTAGGGACAAGTGGGGCACAGGACACACAGCATCAGCAAGTGTAGTCTACATGTACTGTGTCTAAAGCAAAACAGCAGCTACACAGCCATCTACCTCACACACAATACAGTACTTAAGCCTCAACCAACACCATCCATGTTGTCACAGTACACGTAAACACCTATCATCAATCAATAGGCCATATATCATACATGCACATTAGAAGGACATATGCGTTGACATCAAGGAGGCACAATATTCTTTTGGAATGAAACGTCATGCACAACATGATGATTTACCTTGGGAGGCCATGGAGCATAATCAAACATACATGGTCAGTGCCATTGACCAGTAGACAAAATAAGTCATTGAATGAATATCACCTGTAATGCAGCTGAAACATACGCCACTAGACTGCCAGGGACTGCCCGTACCTTACTCCATCAGAGAGGTGTGATGCTCAAAGGGTTCCACCTCCAAATACCCCCTTGGTCTGAGTACAAATGACAGACACAAAAGGGTGATCAGTCGAGGGAAGGAGAGGATGGGAACTGCAGGGAGGGAGACCTGAAACAGAGGCAAACAAGCATTAGGAGTACTATCTCAAGTCACAGACACTACAAATACCTCATGATATTCACTGTACCAGTCACACCTGTGAAGTGTAACGACTGTAGCCAATTAGAGATCACTGATCATGCTATCACATAAGAGCAGATGCTGTAACATAGACACATAAAACCTAGGCCAGTCTGTCACCTATTTGAGTCTTGTGTAAAGGTCACAAGTCTGCTATGATGCAATGAGATCTATGTAGAAAAAAACTAATTCCCAGTGTATGATGATGTGTCCCCTTCAAACACATGTAAACATATGGAAGTGCTACTTACGCAAAGTGTAATATCTGTATATGTTCATGTGTACCCGTAAGGGTCATGAAGGCAAACTTAATATCACCCACAACAGCTGTCAGCATAACATATGATGAGGAAGATAATTACCTAATTGCAATAAAGGCACTCTGTAGCCAGTATGTTGCTGAGCATCTGTGCCTCACCATGCTAAACATGACAAGCAGGTGGAATAATAGTCAACAGCAAACAATGAGGTGCCAAGCCACATAAAGAACACGACAGTGACACAGAAATGCTGCACGGGAAAAGAGAATCATGTGAATGACCGCACTCCACTGGTGCCACAGAATATTTAACATGTGCATCAGCATACCATTGTGATGTCATCAGCCCAACATACATGGAATCATGTCAATGTAAACAGAACTTCTACTCACTGTAAAGGCTGGCGGAGCAGTATTCTCAACCTGCACTGAGGTACCGACACAACAGCAACATGACATACTGCAACAAGGGTCAATGCATCCAGGCGAACAGAATCATAGAACAGTTGTCTTAACATGTGGAACATACACTTGGCCACACCTACACAACATGGTTGCTATGAACCAAACTGGACTGGCCCACAAGGTAGAGGTGATGATCTAGATACATTGTAATGCACAGAGTGAGGCTGCAATCCCCCATAGAGTCTGTGGTTGTGACCTCCCACACAATGTCAAACCATGGTATATGCAATGTTTCAGTGTCAATGTCAACCCACATTGATGCTTCCATCAGAGTCTAATACAACTACAGATGACTGTCAGGTGGGGTGACTATCCTGTCATGGGAGTGGGCCTACATGTAATAGGAAACATGATGTTGTTACATGTATGCATAGTCAAACAACATGCGCAAGTAACATGTACCACACAATTGAAAACATACCAACGCTAAACAGCCTCATATGAGTCCTTACGAAAATTGACTTTTCCACATGTCCATGCATGCTCCGTTGATTCGGATGATGTTGCAATCATAATGAGCAATAGCAGGCTGACCAAGATGGCACCAGCGGACAACAGGCAGGGCGAGCTGGGGATGAGAGGCACACAAGGGGTCAAGTCCTGTTGAATGTCATTCTGACATAGTCATGTTGAATAACATGATGTTGTAGTACACTTGTACATTCAAAGTACACACATAGCACGTATGTGTGTTGCATTACATCTGCACCTGTGTGACACTGCACAACAAACATCAAAGTGACATTGCATACAGTCAGCTGCATACACAGCATGCTACCCATGCAACTCTATAGTTGAGGTTTGGACAAAATTCACCTATGACTCACCATCATGAAAAGAAGTTGCGGATGAGGCTACTCCGGATATCATCTTCAACCTCATCGTCACTCGCATCCTGGGCAAGGCCTTCATCCTCAACGGGCGGATGTTCCAGCTCATCAGGATCTAGGATGAGTGGCACAGCCTTCTCCACTGCTATGTTGTGTAGCATGCAGCACACCATGAAGATGTTACATACCTTGAGTGGGGTGTACTGGAGTGTTCCGCCTGTCTTGTCCAGGCACCTGAACCTGCTCTTCAGGAGACCAAATGTTCGCTCGATCACCCGCCTGGTCTTCCCATGAGCATTGTTGTACCGCTGGTCTGCAGCTGTCCTGGGATTGCGTAGGGGAGTCATCAGCCACGACATGTTTGGATATCTGCAAATTGACATCATGGAAATGAGTGTGTAATATGATGCAGTTCATGAAGTAATGACATACTGACATACATGGCTAACAGAGTATACCCACCAACTAGACATGCCGGATGGTTGTGCAGCTGTGGTACCCTGCTAAGCCTCATGATGAATGCATCGTGGCACGATCCTGCTAAACGAGCACAAACATGTGAGATAAGCATGTTGGCAAGACACACCACCAGGGCATTTATTCAGTGGGAATGAATCCTGTTGCGGTACGCTTGCTCCTGAGCCTGTGGTGGCACCAGAGTAACATGTGTACCATCAATTGCACCAATTACATGTGGCATGCGTCCCAGGGCCTAGAATTCCCCCTTGACATGTGTCAACTGTTCTGGAGTAGGGAATGTGATGAATTCATCAATGTGCAGCAACATTGCATCCAATACATCACTTAATACCCAGCTAAACATTGTTTGTGACATCCCTCCCACATCAGCTATGGTAAATTGGAACGTACCTGTGGCGAAGAAATGTAGTGCCGCCATCACCTTTACCTTGGGTGTGAGCGCAGTTGGATATCTGTGTCGTGGTTGCAGATGTGGTTCCAGTCTGTCTGTAAGGTCCTGAATCAACTGTCCCGGGAAGCGGTAACGCCATATGCAATCACGTTCCCTCATGGCATCCAAGTCTGGCAATGACCTTTCAAGAGGGGGTGCCCTGCAAAACATATTCAGGAGAAAAATTGTGTGCAACTGTCAGACAAAGAAAATTACAATGTACACGGCACAAGCAACACTGCTCAACACATCAATACATTTTTGAGTGTGGCATGGGCTACACACACAGGGAACATGTGCCAGCTGGCAGCCACTCCTCCATGAAAAGTACAAGACCTGTGGTTTGTGGAATGGATATGACATGCATACAAATGATCAGATAGGAAGGTCTGAGTGAGCAGGACAATGTATCACGTCAGTCACACACGTCATGTGAATTGCATTAGGATGTTGTCTGCACATCCAGACAGCTGACAGCAATGCACACACCCACATCACATGTGCCATCATTTGCACTGATCAGACATATTCTCATTGCGGTGTTACATTTCCAAAAGTAAAACATGGACATCATCAGACAGCAGAAATGTTTGATTTGTGACAAATTGTCTATGATGCCATCACACATATGAGCGGATCATTAGCACAAGTTGCATGGTGTGCGTACATGTGAAACCCTCTCATCACAGCAAGGACACATCATCTTTGCTCCTACAGCAGATATACCTAACAGTATGAACAAGTTACTTACCTTTTGTAACAAAATATCTGTAAGAAACAGTAGTCAGTATCAGATTCCTACCTAGGAATACATACCCCAGCAAGACCAATGCCTGTGGTGGGTCTCGAAACCAATAATCACACAAGAAAATCCAGGAGGACGGAACGGCCAAAGAAGACATCCCTCCGGACTTGGCTGTCCAGGCAGGAGTGTTTTCCAAACGGGTGCATCGAGGCCCACGTAGCTGCCGAACAAATGTCCTGCAAGGGGACTCCCCTACCCAGGGCAGTTGTAGCCACCGTGGCCCGAGTGGAATGGGCCCTCAGCCCAACAGGAGGCTACGTCTTTGGCAAGGGGTACCAAGCCTTCATACACCAGACAACCCACAGAGAGATGGTCTGCTTGTGTACCGCCCTTCACTTTTCAGCACCCACGTGACAGTCTAAAACTTGTTCATCCACCAGGAACTGGTGTGTGCGATCTAGATAGTATGAGAGCACACATTTTGGGTCCAGACGGTGTAGCTGCTCTATCTCCTTTGGGTGATGCGTAGGTGGAAATAAGGTGGACATGGTGAAAGAGTGCCTGATGTGGAAGTCCGTGTCAAACTAGTGCCAGAAATAGGGTGTTATCCGCAACGCAAACTTGTCCGGATGGACTGAAAGGTTAGGAGGTTATGTAGAAAGAGCCTGGAGCTCACTCACTCTCCTGGCAGAGGTGATGGCAAAGAGAAAAGCAGTCTTCTGAGTAAGAAGGCGGAGAGGAAAATTGTGAAGTTGCTCAAAGGGAGCACACATCAGATATGTAAGAACCAGGTTGAAGTCCCGCTGAGTCATCACATACGGAACATGATGAAACGTGTGTCTGATGCCTTTCAGAAAACAAGTCACAATAGGGGACTAGTACAAAGAAGGTTGATCAGGCAGCCTCAGTAAGGGTGAAAGGGCAGGAACGTAGCCCTTGATAGTGCCCAGAGCAAAGCCCTGCTGGACATCAGGAAGAAGGAAGAGATGAAATACATGAAGAGGTGCAGAAAGAGGGTCCACTGCCTTTGGTGTGCACCATGCCACAAATCAGGTCTACCTGCAGGCGTATACCTGCTTTGTGGAGGGACGCCTGGCAGCATGGATGATATTGCAGACTTGAGGATTAAAGGCAAATGGCCTCTACTGTCGCCGCTCGATCTCCAAGCATGGAGATGGAGACTGTACAGGTACGGATGGCAGACCGTCCTCTGCTGCTGCGACATAAGGTCCTCCAGAAGAGGCAGACGAACCAGGTGATCAACTGACATAATGAGGAACTCGGGATACCAGTACCTACATGTACATCCGTGGTGCGCTGGTAAGGCCAAAGTGGAGCTGGGAAACTGTAAGTGCTTGTGGCCTAACGTGAACCGCAGGTAGTGCCGGTGGGCCGGTGGGCCGGCAGGACGGGGATGCGGAAATAAATATCCTGCAAGTCCAACACTACCATCCAGCCTCCTTGGTCCAGGGCAGGTAGGACCTGAACCACTGTCAGCATTTTGAGCTTCTCCTTCCGGAGGAAGCCATTGAAGTTCCATGTGTCCAAGATAGGGGGTAGGCCCCCATTGGCATTCTTGGGTAGCAGTAAGTAGTCAGAGTAGCAATCACACCCAACTTTGGTCCCAGGAACGGCCATGATAACCCCCTTGGCCAAGAGGGCTGTAACTTCTGCATGCTGCATTTGCAAATGATCCCCCGATACGCGTTTGTATTGCGGTGGCATGGCTTCAGTGTTTGCATCAAGGGTGAGGGGATAGCAGCTTGGGATGATTTTCAGCACCCACCTGTCAAATGTGTCAGTGGTGGAGGTGTTGGCGAACCATGTCCCCCACTGGTGTCACATGGCCCTGAAAGTACAGAGTAGGAGGGTTTGTAGGCAGATGTTGCAGGGGAAGGTGTGGACTGACCTTCCCGTTGTCCCCGACCGCCGCCACAGCGGTTACCACCGCGGGCACCGCGTTGGATGTTAGTCAGTGTTGCGTGGCTGCCAGCACATGTATGTGTGCCACTTCCTTGGCCACAAAATGAGCAAAAGGTACCATTTTACTGCTGCAGGGGCAACAGGCCCATGGACCTGCCCGTGGCCCTGGAGTCCTTAATGTGCTCCAGCGCATGGTCTGCCTTGTTGCCAAAAAGGCACCAAACATCAAACGGCATGTCCATGATTGTACTCTGGACATCGGGTACAAATTGGGCGGACTTTAACCAGGCTTTGCAACAAATTGCCTCCGTGGTTGCATCGCTCTGCCCAGTGAGTCGATGCGATCCAGTCCACACTGGATCAAATACCATGCCACAGCTTGGCCTTCCACAAGGGCTTAGGCAAGTTTTGCCCTCACCTACAATGGGCAGCAGCCCGCAAAGAGTGTGTGTAGCGGACACAGAGGCATGTGATGTTGGAAGACTGCAGTTTCAGACTCAGGGAGGATGATACCATCTTGCCGTACTGCTCATACCTCTTGGATACTCTGTCCGGCGGAGCCTACAGGAATGCGGTCTGTGATTTGGAGGCCTGGATGCCCAGGCTCTCTGGGGTGGGGTGGGAGGACAGGACACATGGGTCGTCCGGGGACAAGTGTTGGCGTCTGCCAATTGCCTATCTACAGCCAAACCTGCAGCGGGCCTGGACCTAGTGCACAAAATAGCGTCAGTCAATGCCTCATGAAACGGCTGCAGAGGCTCAGCCGAGCGTGACTGGACTCTAAGGACCTCAGTGAGGATGTTGGTCCTCACGGCCGCGACAGGGAGATGGAGGGGCAAGGCTTTGGTCGCCCGCGTCAACACCACACTGTAGGTTGCCCCCTCCTCCAAAGCCACGGTTGGATTTGGGACAATACCAGTGTCTGACGAGGTGTGCAGACCACTCGCATCCCCCATTCCACCTGTCCATTTGTCTTGGGACTGACACTCACGTGTCAGTGGGTCTGCAGACCAATCCCAATACTCCTTATCACCCATTCCATGATTATCAGGGTTGTCAAAAGATGTGCCCGGCTCGTCAAATTTGTATAGGCATTTATATAGCGCACTACTTACCCGTAGGGTCCCAAGGCGCTTCGACCGCTGCGAAACCCTTCCTGGCTTCCCTGAGAGATGGTCCCTTAATGGGTATCTCCAGGGTGAGACCAGGCATCCCCGGCGGTCTGGTGGGGCCGTTAGTGAAGATGAGGCAAGCTAATGCCCAGAGTTGCCGAGTGTGATCGCTGATCAGAGTGGGCACCGAGGCGAGAGAATTATCGAGTCCGCTGACCCTGGTCCAGAAACCTGCCGCGCTGGGAATCGAACCCTGGTCCCGGGCCGTCCTCTGCTCTCGGGTCTGCCGCCTCTAACCAGTGAGCCACACTACTTCACTATTTATACTCCCCGTGCGGCATCAAAAGCGCTGTATAGAGTGTGGTATTGGGGACGGCACCAGCCGAGGACGGCGCCGAGTGTGAAACCTGGGGGACTGTAGACGGTGAGGGCATGAGGTCAACCAGCGAGGACCAGGATCAAGATTTTGATCCAGTGTGGCCCAGCGGCATAGGGCCGAATGCGCAGGCGCAGTCGGAGCCAAAGAACCAGACAGGGTCGGGGCAGAAGCACCAGACCCGCTAGGGCCCCAGATGTGTCTGCTGGGCCCATAGCGGCGGCATTGCCCGTTGGAGGAGTGAGGGACATCATGGCCATGAGGAAGTGCTCAAACTCATCTTGCATTGCATGCTGCCCAGGGACCGGAGTTTGTGGGGCAAGCTACGGCGCCCGCGACTCTGACGGAGCTGCATGGGTGGTGTCACACAAATCCCCTGCCGCATTGCACGTGCATCGTGGGGACTTTGAACAACGATGACGTCTCTTTGACTTCTTGTGGTTTGCTGACGACTTTGCCCCGGAGGAATGATGTCGACTCCCGGTCCTCTGAAAGCTCAAACCCCACGCCCGGTCCCTCGACCTCCGTCCAGACCATGACCTCTTGCAGTGCAGGCCAACTGCTGGAGTCAGAGCTGCTTGCGGGACCACTCCCACCTAGCTTCAAAAGTCAGGGCCCGGCAGTTGGAGCAGCTCTTGTTGTTGTGGTTGACGTTGAGACAGTGGAGACACCGACGGTGAGGGTCAGTCATCGACATCAGTCGGTCGTAATTCTCACAGGCTTGACACCGGACATCCCTATTGGCACTGTCCAGAGTTGAAAACTCAAGTAAAATCAGCAAAAGTGATTGTACAAAGTTTTGAATTTAAATAACTAAGGTGACACTTATACCGGAACTGCGCTGCTGGCGTGAAAAAATCGGACATGACGTCAGCACGCGTAGGCAGCGTCTGAGTACTTGTACAACGTCATAACGGCGCACACAACGCCGATGACACACGCGGAGCCACAGACGTCACCTACCGACGCACAAGGGTACAGCTAAGCACAAATTTGCAGATCCAGTCTGACGCTTGGGGATATTGTGAGGGGAGGAATATAATACTGACAGTTTCTTTCACGTGAAAACAGCATGCAAAATTTTGCACATGGCACACACATGACGTGGTCACACAGGGTCATGCTGTGTGTCTATTTCACATCTGTGACAGTGGGCATGTTACTGTCATCATATGACAGTTCCATGTACTGAATGGTGTGTCATTTCAGTGTTGATGTGCATCACAATATGTTGAAGACGTTACTCAGGTGATAAGTGTTGAATGTATGTGAAACACATGTGCACCATGATAATTGACATGTCTCAACAGCTCTTGACACATCAACTGAGCCACAAGATGACATTTACTGTGCTTCATCACTGTCTGCCACACCTAGGGCCTGCTGATGGAAAGATGCCATGCTGATTTATACATCCACATAGTCAACATGAGTGTACACTACATCCCTGCCATGTAATTTACTGGGATCACTCTCCCAATGGTGACATGAATGAGGTCATGGACGCAGACTATATACCATTCACTTGAGCATGTCTGACCCCAATGGTATGTGCGTGTGTACGCCTTGTTTCCCCAATGCATTGTAGACATTCACGAGCAGAGCGTACCCCAATGGTACGTGCGTGTGTACGCCTCGTTTTAACAATTGATTGTAGACATACGTGAGCAGAGCGTAACCCAATGGTACGTGCGTGTGTACGCCTCATTTCCACAATGCATTGTAGACATACCCGAGCAGAGCATACCCCAATGGTACGAGCGTGTGTACGCCTTGTTTCCCCAATGCATTGTAGACATACGAGAGCAGAGCGTACCCCAATGGTACGTGCATGTGTATGCCTTGTTTCCACAATGCATTGTAGACATACGCGAGCAGAGCGTACCCCAATGGTACGTGCGTGTGTACGCCTCGTTTCCACAATGCATTGTAGACATACGCGAGCAGAGCGTACCCCAATGGTACATGCGTGTGTACTCCTCGTTTTCACAATGCATTGCAGACATACACAAGCAGAGCGTACCCCAATGGTACGTGCGTGTGTACGTCTCGTTTCCCCGATGCATTGTAGACATACGCGGGCAGAGCGTACCCCAATGGTACGTGCGTGTGTACCCCTCGTTTCCACAATGCATTGGAGACATACGCGACCAGAGCGTACCCCAATGGTTTATGCGTGTGTACGCCTCGTTTACCCAATGCATTGTAGACATACGTGAGCAGAGCGTACCCCAATGGTACGTGTGTGTGTACGTCTCGTTTCCCCGATGCATTGTAGACATACGCGGGCAGAGCGTACCCCAATGGTACGTGCGTGTGTACGCCTCGTTTTCCCAATGCATTGTAGACATATGCGAGCCGAGCGTACCCCAATGATACGTGCGTGTGTATGGTTTGTTACCCCAATGCATTGTAGACATATGCGAGCCGAGCGTACCCCAATGGTACGTGCATGTGTACGGTTCGTTTCACCATTGAATGAGTTGCATTTGCGATGGCAATTGCACCGTACTTGTGTGTTGATTCAAAAAAATACATACAGAACATCTAGAGGAACAGTGGTAGGATTAGAATGCAGCCAGGTTGTCATGGTTACAGAGATTTGAGAGTGTCCTACAGGTGTTCTGGAAAATTCAGTTGGGCAAAAGTATACAATGTCGCAAAAGTTGTTGTTCAGCTCTGGCTCACTTTTCAAACCATGCATATGTGTGTCATGGCCTTATGTGTCATCGGATTGGATGGAACATAGGCTGCAAACTAGTGTGGCCTATCACACACTACTCCTTGCACTCACAGACCCTCAGCAGCACAGATATAAGGCAGCATGTGGCTGAGGGAGGGCACTTGCCTGCACACAATTGGAGTAGTAAACACAGCTGCTGTCTCTGTATCCTCTGGACCCTGATTAGCTGAGCATGGAGAGGGCACCTGCATTCAGTGATGGTGAGAACAAGGCCCTGCTGGATGCCCTCCTGCCTAACTACAGCAAGCTGTATGGGAGACCAGAGGATCAGGTGAGTGATGTGTGCATTACCTTGGAGTGTGCACCTGTTGTGTGTGTGACACTACAGCCATTGTGTATGTATATTTGAGAGATGCAATGTTGTTTGGAGTGAGTGCCGGTGTGCACAGTATTGTCTGAAGAGAGTTATTTGATGTAGTGGGGTGTGTGACAGCATGTCACGTGCTGCAGAGCAGCCTGAAGTGGCATATATTGTTCAGTGAATGCCATGCTGAATGAGTGGTTTGCACCCCTTATGTCATCTGTAGCCTTTCAATGGCATGTAGTGCATTTCTGTTTGCTCACAGGCCACATCCTCCTGGACAATGATGCAAGTGTGTTCATCATCCTATGCCCTGTTGTCCTCAAGTATTTGGTGAATATGTGTGTCTTTGGGACATGGACCAGGTGTACTGATGTTCTTTATCTTTACATTCGTGACAGGTATCTGCCTATGAGAAGAGTGACATCTGGCTGGTCATCGCCAGGGCTGTCAGGAGAGAGGGGGGGGGGCTTGCAGGAGGCTCAGAAACATCAAGAAGAGGTGGCAGGACATCCGGTGCTGGACCCGCCGCATCGCCAGAGTACAGCTGAAGCTGGAAGCTCCACGCCGGCATGGCGGCACCCGCCACCTCACCCCCACACATGCTCCAGGTCCTGGAAGTGGTGTTCCCAGACCTCCATAAGCAGTTGCAGGGGAGACAGCAGCAAGAAGAGGGTAGGTACATGTCTGTTTGTTGTCATGTGTGTCACATGCTACCTGCAGTGCTCCCAGGCATGCTAACACTCCCACAGTTGGAGTGGTGTTGTCAGACAGGCACTTAATGCATTGGAATGTGAATGGCCAAGTTTCAGCTGATGCTTGTTTACATGCCTTGCCCTACTCAACAATTGCCCTGTGCTTTGAAAAAACATTTTCTATCACAGGTACTCCTGAGGTGCAATGTGTTATTAAGCATATTCCTTAGCACATCATCATGTTGGAGGGAGGTCTGTGACACCTGTTGTTACCTTACATGTAGCACCACATGTGCAGTGTCTGCCCTTCTTCATATTTTCGCACTGATCTGGAGTCTCAACATGTATTTTCTGCACGAGTCATCCTCAGTGGCCTTTGTCCATGGTGTACTTTCTAATTGTCGTGTGTTAGCTACAGGAGCACACTGTACATGTATAATAATTTTGGCTTGTGCATACTCACACTGAGCAGTGTGTGTGTGCATATACTCAAAATATGTTGGATGTTGTTAGAAAATCTTATGGATGGTCAACCAGACAATGTGACTTTTGGTGTAGACAGCTGTAATGCCAGTGTGAGGTGACAGTACACTAGGCTCCAGGTCCCAGGATGGCATCACATGGCAGTTCATGAAGGACTTTTATCATGTGGCACAGGGTCACAGCAATACGACCATGACCAGGTCTGTTTTTGTGTGTCAGGGTGGGAAAATGAACAGTGAATGATCCTCAGCTATTCGGTTGTCAGGCAGTCGGTCATCAATGTGTCTCTCTCATACAAGTTACTGCCTTGCCTGTTACTTCTGTCCTACTTTACATTGAACGTAGTTTCTCTTTAGAGTGCCAAAGACTAGGCTTAGCGTTGTGCATAGTTCAGTGGTTTGGGACTCATAATGCATGCCATGTTTTGAAATGTTGGCAATTTTTTAGTAGCTGATTTGTCAGATGTGTACAGGTGACTGATATGTTTTTCTTATTCTCCTTGCCAACAGCATCATCACCACAATCTGGAGGAGACACAGATACGGACCACACAGAGGGACCCAGTGACAGTGCCACCTGCTTTGAGGAGTCGGAGGGAGCCAGTGGCACGGAGGGTGAGGAGAGTCTGCGGGCTGGACCCCATGTGACCGACACCTCCTACCATGCGGACAGCTCGGAATGAGACTCTCAGGAGGAGGGAGAATATGCTGAAATGGCCTCTTCTTCATCTTTGGCTGGCCTCTCCTCCTCCAATACCATCCCCATCTTCCCAGTTGTTAGGGTCCCTAGGGTCCGTGCTAGCCCCCATGTCTCCTTTGGTCCCGGCACTGCAGCACCTGCCCCAGTGTTCCCTGCTGCCCTCAGTGCTGAGTCTGTGGACCTACTCCGGCATATTGTAGTAGGTCAGACATCCATGTTGACTGTCCTCCATGGACATACACAATTCATTACACAGTTGTTGTCGTTCATGGAAGGCATGTAATCTGGCATGTCTGATCTACGTTGGAGTGTGGCTGCCATTGAGTCAACACTGACGGCAGCTCTGTACACCCAGCAGCATCTGCCCCCCCATCCTTCTGACCCATCCACCTCAGCCTCTCCCATACCTTCCTAAAGTACACGCAGACGCCACCGGTCAGACACCCAAACAGACACACCCAGCACACCCACACACCAGGCAAAGCGCAAATCACCACGCACCCAATCTCAAGGGGATGTAGGCACACCCACAGGGAGAGGGGACAGACATCACACACACATCCACAGACCCGCAACAACAGACTCACAACCCTCTACCTCCACCCCAAATATGTCCCCGGGTTCAGGTGGTACTTTTTCGGAACTGGCTGAAGTGTGCAGCCAAGTTTATCTTTCAACTTTCTGTGATGCACCTGCCAGTGTGGATGACTCCACACCACCCTCACCCACTACACCTGTCCTCCCTCTCCTGTCCCTGCGGTGCCGGAGGATTCCACAGATGATGCCCCCACTGTTTCCACTGCGGATTAAACTCCATGTGCAGGCAAGTTTGGGTGTGTCAACATCCATGAAAGCACAAACTGTTTTTGTCAGTAGTTTGGACTGGCCATTGGCCTTCTGTGAGCAAGGGCACTCATTTGCATTTTAATTTTGGATCCAGCTGAATAAAGCTATTGTACTAAATTGGCCTTCAGGTACTACAAGTAACTGCATAATACCCAGACCGTTGACATATTTCTATCCCATGTCTGTGGTATTTCCCTCTCAGCAACAACCACCCTCGCATATAACATCTCAAACTCTTCCCTGTTCCTATCCATCATGTATGCAGAGGGCTGGCAATTCACATCAAATACTGCAACCACTTATTAGACACAATCCTATGGAGCCCTATTACCCACAAAACCCTGTACCTGTACCTGATGCATTTGGTTGGAACTGTGTTCCATATAGGCACTTCAAATCTAACAACAGAAGAATGGACCATCTAAAGCCTTTCACCCCTCTGGAAACCACTAATAGATTTGACATATTCAGTGGTCTAGATGATTGTGACTGATGCCAATGTCTAAGGGGGTTGAGGGAAATGATTTAGAAAATGGCAACTTGTTGGGGGGGGGCGTAGTAGGAAGTGAACTATGCTTACCGAGAGCTGGTGATACTACTAATGAAACTAAATCTTTGGGGAATGTAAGCCTTTTTTCTGTGGTGGTACCAATAACTGGGGATAGCTCAATACCTAACGAAAGCGTTATAATCCATAATGATTTGATGCCTCCAGAACTTGATGCAATTAGACCAGAATGCTATATCGTAGAGTCTGGGGAGGTGGGAAATGTATTGATGCAAAAAACCCCGGAAACAAGTCAACCCATAAAATTGGTTTCCTGGAATATAGCCGGGGTATCAAAAAACTTAAGGGATCCAGAATTGGCAAGTTTCATTGACACCTTTGACTTTTGTATGTTGCAAGAGACCTGGTCAGTCGAAATTATACATAGACTAGGGTACAAATCCTATGGCATTAGTGCGACTCCCTCTAGAAGTGGAAGACCCTCGGGAGGGTTGTTAATCTGGGTAAAAGTCAACTTAAGAGTGAATATCAAAGTGGTGGATACCAACTCCCCTGATATACTGATTTTGAAAATCACTGTTTGTGAAGGGAAATAACTTTATTTAGTAAATGTTTACAACAGGCCAACACCCTTCGCAAGAGAATCTTCTTTATTAACTCACCTAGATCTCCTATTGGGTAACCTAGACACTAGGGAGAACTTTGTTATCATGGCAGGTGATTTTAATTGTAACTTTGAGCCTATTGTGGGACTCAGTGACATCTTCCTAGAAGAAGATGAGGCAAATAGGATCCCTGCTTTAGATAATATCAAACCAGTTAAATGTTCGCCCTTGGCTCTACAAATGACGAAACTATGTGCAGAATACTGCATTAGGGCATGCAATGGACGGCTACCATCAGATAGCTTGAAGAAGCCTACTTTCTATAGGGGGAATTACAAAAGTAATATAGATTTTATTATTGCCTCAGTGTCATCATGGGAATATCTCCTTGACATGGAGGTAATAGAAAGATTAGAAAGTGATCATTTCCCTCTAGACTTTAAAATTGAGGCTTCCCTATTCGGAGATACAGTCTCCTTCTTGACCGGAGAAGTAACTAATGGTGACCATAACGAGATCCATATTAGCAACAATAGACGTTCTCTCAAATGGCCACTAATACTGGGTAACGGTGAAATTGTAGCAGAAATTTACAAGCTCTTCGCAAGTACCTTTGGCCCATATCTAAATGATACTTCAAAGGAGGGAAATAATAGCCACTTCAAGATGTTACACCAAAAAAATGTTGATGCTTTAAAGCTGCTAGTCACTAAGATGCCAAGGAAAGGGCAGCAGAAGACACATAATTTTCCCCATAGCAAACCCTGGTACAATAAAGACTGCATGGAGTCCAAGAGGGCACTCTTAACCGTGATTAAATCTAAGGCACATTCGGACATTAAGTTAGCCAGGAATAATTATAAATTGGTCCAAAAGGCATCCAAAATAGCATGGGAGGAAGCAAAATGGGCGGAACTGCTGCATGCAGCAAAAACACGAGATAACATAGCCTTTTGGAGGTTAATAGCAAATGGGAACCACCAAGGGAGAGTGGTCAAGGACGTCTATTTAGACGAACAGACCTGGGTAAACCATTTCACTAGCCTCTATAAGGAATATGAGGAACCCCTCACAGACAGGATTCCAAGTTATGCCACTCCAACGGATACCTTGGACTTTACCTTAGGAGAGACAGAATTGGCAATAACCCAGATTAAGTCTGGCAAAGTCCCTGGGTTAGACAAGATTCCGGGTGACTTGTATAAACACGAGTTAAAAATATGGGCTCCTTACATTAACCATCTGTGTAATGAGCTATCCCGAAATCTAGACTTCCCAGAGAGTTGGAAGGGGGCTGAAATTGTCTTAATTTACAAGAAAGGTGACAGGATGGACCCCTCAAATTACCGTCCAATAAGCCTAATGGATATACTACAAAAAATTTACATGCGACATATCCTATTTCGTGTTAACGATTGGCTGGACGAAAAGGCAATTTTGTCTAGATACCAAGCGGGATTTAGACCCAAAGTTAGTACAATTGACCAAATCTTCCGTTTTTGCTGCCTCTATTGGAAATACATTAAGATTAAAAAGGACCAACTATATGTTGCGTTCGTTGATTTAAGGGCGGCATTCGACCTAGTCCCACGCAACTTATTGTGGGAAGCATTGAGTTTAGCAGGGATGCCACCCACCTTGACAGTGCAAATAAAAGAGCTCCACAGAGGCAACTTTGCGAGAGTTCGATGGGGCCCAAAAGGTGAACTAACCCCCAAAATTCCTATCGAACGTGGTGTGCGCCAGGGGTGTGTACTGGCCCCTACACTTTTTTCACTCTTTGTGAATGACATTCCTTTACATCTAGAGAGATGCAAAAATGATTCTCCCAAGCTGAACGGGGAAAAAGTTACTTCCCTATTATTCGCGGACGACACCATTCTGATTTCCCAGACAAAAAAAGGTCTCCAAGCTCTCTTAAATTCTTTTAATGATTACTGCAATAAGAAAGGATTGGAGATAAATGGAAAAAAGACAAAGTGTATGGCCCTAAATCCAATCAAATCTGATAAAGGCTGCTTAACTCTAAACGGATTAAAATTGGAATCGGTTCCCTATTTTGCATATCTAGGGGTGACACTGGATTCCAATTTCACATGGAAAGCCCAATTGGAAAAAAGTAAGATGACTTTTAGCCAGAATACAAAACCCATTCTCAGGGAGCAAGGTCAGAGCACCAGTAAGGCCGTGTCTCCTGCAGTTGAACTTTTTAAGTTTAAGGTTCAACCTGCAGTGCTATACGGCTCAGAAATCTGGGGCCCAGGGTCTAAAGACACTTTTAGTGTCTTGGACAATAACTTCTTGAGAAGTTTGGTCAGAGTCCCCAGAAGTACTCCTCTGGTCCCACTACAGCTGGATTTAAATTTTCGTAGAATGGACCACCATATTATTCTACGTCCTTTACTGCTATGGATCAGGCTGTGGCGGGTACCCGAGTTGCAAGTTTATAGAGATGGGCTTATAGAAATCATGGAGCTTGATAGCTTCAAAGTAATATCCTGGTTTAAACATGTTAAATTCTGGCTTACCATACTAGGTCTGACACACTATTGGGAACATCCAGATCTACTACCACCTAATTCAAAAACCATGGTAAAAAAGTCCTTTTGGTCGTATATCACGGACATGACTAAAAGCGCTCCATCCAGTGGGACACTAGTAACAAGGTTCCTTACCTTCAAAGATGATCCATTCTTTTAGACCTTTTTGGACGAAATAGAACCACCTCTAGCAAAGACCCTATTTCTGAAATTTAGATATGGTAATCTCCAAACAGGCTCCACATTGGCACGCTGGACTGGCGGTGCAAATACGTCAAACCATGTGGAAGATGAACCATGTCCCATGTGTGGATGTAACCAAAAGGAAAACGAGTCACATATCCTCTTTTTCTGTCCAGCATATGCTCAAGCCAGGAAAAGATGGATCAAACCAATATGCCTAGCATTAGGTGTAAGATCTTGTTCTCAGGCTTTGAGGATCCTCTCGACCAATACAAGCCAACCTATTGTATTTAGTGTTAGCAGATTCTTGTATTGTATCTTTTTCCAAAGAAGAAAACTGGGTTATAAATTGTAAGTAAGTTGATATGTCAAAATTGCTGCTCAACCCATAATAGGGGGATAATTGATGAAATTCCATTTCCTGTTGTCCATAACTGTCTCAATTAAGAAAGAATAGTTTATTATGAATGGTTTTATATTCCTTGTTTTTTTTTATATCATATGATTGTTTTGAAAATTGAATGAACTTATGTAGCAAGTTGTTTTTAAAAGAAATGTTTTATTGTATCTATGCAATTGTTCTTTTATGGCATTCATGCCGAAATAAAGATTGAAATGAAATGAATAAAGCTATTTATTTTTGTTTCTGTACTTTAGTTTGTCTGATAATGGCTTTGACTGCTGTGTGCCTGGGAGCTGGTGTGATGTTCTAATTTGGGTATAGTAACATGTGTCTATTTCCTGATGGTACTGAGGTTAACAATGGTATGTTTCTGCTTTTACTGCTGGGGGTCTTAGCCACACACACTGTTATGCTGGGCACTGCTTAAGGTCTTAGCCAAACACACACTCTGATGCTGGGCACTGATGGGGGTCTTGGCCACACACACACTATGCTGCTGGGCAATACTGGGAACTGGTGGGGGTCTTGGACACACACACCCTATGCTGCTGGGCACTGCTGGGGGTCTTAGCCAAACACACACACTGATGATGGGCACTGGTGGGGGTCTTAGCCACACACACTGTTATGCTGGGCACGGCTGGGAACTGCTTGGGGTCTTAGCCACACACACACTCTGATGTTGGGCACTGCTGGGGGTCTTAACCACCCACACACTCTGATGCTGGGCACTGCTGGGTGTCTTAGCCACAAACACACTCTGATGCTGGGCACTGGTGGGGGTCTTAGCCACACACACTGTTATGCTGGGCACTGCTGGGCACTGCTGTGGGTCTTAGCCACACATACACTCTGATGCTGGGCACTTGGCCACACACACACTATGCTGCTGGGCACTGCTAGGCACTGGTGGGGGTCTTAGCCACACACTATTATGCTGGGCACTGCTGGGCACTGCTGGGGGTCTTAGCCACACACACACTCTGATGCTGGGCACTGGTGGGGGCCTTAGCCACACACACTGTTATGCTGGGCACTGCTGGGCACTGCTGGGGGTCTTAGCCACACACACACTCTGATGCTGGGCACTGGTGGGGGTCTTAGCCACACACATTGTTATGCTGGGTACTGCTGGGCACTGGTGGGGGTCTTAGCCACACACACTGTTATGCTGGGCACTGCTGGGGGTCTTAGCCTCACACACACTCTGATGCTGGGCACTGCTGGGGGTCTTAGCCACACACACACTCTGATGCTGGGCACTGGTGGAGGTCTTAGCCACACACACTGTTATGCTGGGCACTGCTGGGCACTGCTGGGGGTCTTAGCCACACACACACTCTGATGCTGGGCACTGGTGGGGATCTTAGCCACACACACTGTTATGCTGGGCACTGCTGGGCACTGCTGGGGGTCTTAGCGACACACACACTCTGATGCTGGGAACTCGTGGGGGTCTTGGCCACACACACCCTATGCTGCTGGGCACTGCTGGGCACTGCTGGGGGTCTTAGCCGCACACACTGTTAGGCAGGGCACTGCTGGGCACTGTTGGGGGTCTTAGCCACACACACTCTATTGCTGGGCACTGCTGGGTATGTTTTCTACACATCACTTACACTTGCACTGACACTGCAGACTTATGTCCCACACGTCTTACTATTACACTGGTGATATGCGGTAGCGTACCATACCCCAAGATCGAGGATGTTGGTGCGGCACGTCTGACTATTACACTGGTGATATGCGGTAGCGTACCGCACCCCGAAATCGATGACGTAGGTGCGGCACGTCTGACTGTTACACTGGTGATATCCGGTAGCGTACCGTACCCCGAGATCGATGACGTAGGTGCGGCAACTCTGACTATTACACTGGTGATATTCGGTAGCGTACCGTACCCCGAGATCGATGACATAGGTGCGGCACGTCTGACTATTACACTGGTGATATGCGGTAGTGTACCGTACCCCGAGATCGATGACGTACATGCGGCACGTCTGACTATTACACCGGTGATATGCGGTAGCGTACCGCACCCCGAAATCGATGACGTAGGTGCGGCACGTCTGACTGTTACACTGGTGATATGTGGTAGCATACCGTACCCCGAGATCGATGACGTAGGTGCGGCACGTCTGACTGTTACACTGGTGATATGCGGTAGCGTACCGTACCCCGAGATTGATGACGTAGGTGCGGCACGTCTGACTATTACACTGGTGATATGCGGTAGCGTACCGTACCCCGAGATCGATGACGTAGGTGCGGCACGTCTGCCTATTACACCGGTGATATGCGGTTGTGTGTGTCGCTACGTACCCCGACATTTCAGGCGTTTGATGGGGATGTGCGCGTGTGCCACCACGTACAGGTATGTTTGACTTCGTTGTACTCACCGTCTGCGCCTTCGTCGGTTTCTATTTATGAGGTGGTGGGCGTACAGGACTGGTATGACACGGACGATGGGGTTCATGTCTTGTTTGTCGCGTACCGGGGTGCTGGTCAGACTCTGTATTTACGGCAGTTTTTGATTCTCGTAGCAAAAGAGCCGTATGGAGTGTCTTCAACACGGATCGTACTTCCTGGTACGGATGACGCTGTGTATTTACGTTCGGAGGTAGCATGAAGCGTCAGCCGAATGCCATTCGTATGGACTTTCAATTTGTTTGGAGTTTTTTACGAGTCGTACGGAGTGATGCTTTGGATTGGGATCGTACTTGCAGATTCGTACGGAGACGTGTACGGGTACGATTTGTACGGGGAAAAATGCTTTGTATGGAAATTCGAAGCGCTTATTTCCGGATCGGAATCGAGACCATGATATTGACATTGTACCCTCTTCTTTGAGACTACTAGATCTCTTTATTGCTCTTGCTTTTAAAGTGATTTTATCCTTGTGGAAAGATAACTCCAAACTGTCTGTACTTACTTGGTGGAATTTCATTTGTGATGAACAAAGGATTGCTACTGCTTCATCTTCTTCTGTCTCTCAGAAACTTAAATCTGACCTCCTATGGCTCCCTTTTACTACCTATCTTTCTTCCAAACCTTGCCACTGTTGATTGCGTTTTCTCCCTTCATGCAAATATTCTTCTTCTTCATTATTTGGAATACCTTTTCTTTCTTTTTCCTCTCTTTCCTTTCTCCCCTTATCTTCCTTTCTGTCTATATTCTTTCTTTCTTTTCAATCTTCCTCTCTATTCTTCTTCATCTTTCTTCTTCTTTCTTTTATGATATATATTTCATATGTTTTATGCCTAATGTTTTCCTTTATCACATTACTTGCTTAATTTTCATGTGGCTTGTGTATTTTATTTGCAAAAATCCTAATAAAAATCTTTTAAACAAAAAAAAACCCATTTATTAGACATGTAATTTTGCATTCCTTTTTAAATGGACACTTTGCAAAGCGACGTATTAGTCCAAAAGAAAAGCAGACTGCAAAACGTCTGTGTGCAATTTGTGCCCAGTGTTTACAAAGTGTCTGTCTGTAGATCAGGTCCTATTTCTTTGGCATTTGATCTTTATGCTACTTTATTGTTTACAAATCTATTCCTTGTTCAAAAGGCAATTTCTGAACAGAAACTCGATTGGATGCAGGTTGTTTCAAAAAGTTGAATATATAGTATCTTGTATTGCTGATGTTAGAAGTGCCTGACACTCTCTTGCTCGCTCACTGCGAACACCTTATTAAAGAAATGCAAGGATTCTTCCGGTGATAGCTGCACTTCACCTTTCCACATAGCTCGAAAAACTGAATGGAGAGAGATAGGAAGTGACAATCCTTTGCACAAAGGTAATCGATGTTGGAAGGTGAAATGCTTCTGTCCACAGTCTCAGGCTCGAATGATGATAGATTACTTCTGAAATCTCTTCAGGTAAAGAGCAGTTGTCTTTCCCTTTTTCATCAGTAGAACAGTGCTTCGAGGGCACTAGATGTCTTGGCATTCTGTGGTGATAGACTGCTCCGCTGCCTCCCTTCTCTGTCCACTGAATACAAATAAAACGAGCTGCCTTGGAGATTATCCACTGGGAGAAAGAAGCTGCAAAAAATAATAAGGCTCCAGTAAACAAGAAATAACAGAGCAAAAAAATGCAGCTTGGTCATCACTAGCAGTATAATCTCTTTCTACTGCAAAGACTCAGTATTGATCCATTCCTATGTTTTCCATACTGCACACTACAAGAAAACAGAACATAGAAACACCTCCTGTCTCTGCACCGGTCATGACTAATGGTACTGTTGGGTCTGCTCTAATTGCAAACCGTACGTCCTTGTATCGAGCTGTAAATAGAAAATACAAGATTTAACTCTGTACAATGTGCAGCATTCTCGATCGACCTTCTGTAGCACCTTCTGTGCGCTTATGCCTCCCTACTTGGTGGGTTTCAATGACACAAAAATAGTTATCAGCATACAGAGTGTAAGAGGTAGGCAGTTGTTCTCCCCTACAGATCAGCGACATACCCTAATAGGGAGTCACATATGAAAGAAGAATGTCTCCACGATAAGCAACCAGACATTGCATTGAGTAGGTCAGCAGATTCCTAATCTATATTCACACCTTCGACAATCATGTATATTACTTGGCAGATATCACAGCCAATTTTGCCCCTGTCAATATTTTGGGACTTATTCAGATTAGATCAGTAATAAGACATCTGTCAAAAAGAGGCAGATGTCACGCCCGCCCTACTGTGAGTTTTTGCTCTCTATTTTCAGGACAACAGAAGCCAGTCCTCCCAAAGTTTGGGTAAACCATTTGACCATTGGATGCCAAAGAAAATGGAGTGAGTGTGGGAGAAACAGGGGCGTGTCATAGGGAGGGGTAAGAGGAAACTTCATCAGCAGGGGAATCCATTACAGAGTTTTTTTTACCAAACACATAGGTTGAAATCAACGGGAAGATTTATCAAGCAGTTGTGTAAACCTCGCGCCATGCAATAGGGCGCAAGTGCGACACAACTACTAAGTAATATTTATCACGTCATGTAAATCACTGCATTGCGTTACTCTTCCCCAAGGAGGCACTTGATCGGTGGAGCGTGGATGCTCCATTGCATCCACCCATGAATTTTGGCACATTCACAGATTTACCATTACTGGTAGACCTTGGAATGCGTCATAATGCTACGCCTCCCCAGGTGAGGCGTTTTGAGGAGAAATATCTATATTTCTCCTTGTTTTTTCCTCTTTCCATGTGTGCTGTATTCTGTAGCACACATGAAAAGAGAAAAAGGCCTCAGAGGATATTTTTAGGGCAGCAAGTTGCACCTTTCTACAGAAAAAGCCCCCTGAATCCTTCTACCACGGCACAAGTGTGCCTGCATTGGCGCTAGGCAGCAATTTTGTGCACCAGTGCAAGGAAATGAAAGGAATGTGCTGTATAATGTTAAATACAGTGCAGTCCTGCCCTTTTTCTCAAACGCAGTGCAAGAAGGGGGTTTGCTGATCTGTGTGAAAGTTTGATAAATGAGGTCCCACATAACTTGGTGGCCGCTTTAAGACCAGTGAGCTAGCAGAAGGGTCTCTGCTGCCCCAGCGATTTAGGGGTTCGGCTGCCATACATTGAGGATCAGATTTATTAAGCAGTTGCAACACCATTGGGACATAAGGGGAACATAACTACTAAGGGTCTCATTATGAATTTTGCAGTCCATAGGACCACCAAATCCGTGGTGGTAGTGTGACTACCACCACGCTATGGGCCCGCCTGCAGTATTGCATGTGTGGCAGTCGGACCACCACAGGACTGTGGTGAGCATGGATGCTCCATTGCATCCACCCATGGATTTAGGCACATTCACAGATTTACCATTACTGCCTGGGATAGGCACCATGTGACACTGCTGCAGAACTGCCTGCCAACCAAGGATTACTACTGCAGTCCGGCAGGAGGTCACTCTATGGGCTTATAATACAGTCTTTAGTAAGAATCATGAAACTATGCAAGGCCACCTTGCATAATCTTGCATAGTCTCATTTGGATTGATAAATCTAGTGTAATGAAACACAGTGCAAATCACGACATTGCATTACTCTGTCCCAGGGAGGCGTTCCATGGTGGGAGCATGGGTGTTCCTATGCATTCAGCCATGGATTTTGGCACATCGCAGATTTACTATTAGTGGTAGGCCTGGGAATATGTCAAAATGTTACCCCTCTCCAGGTGAGGCATAACGAGGAGAAATATTTGTATTTCTCCTGATTTTTCCTGTTTCCATCTGTGCTGCATTCTGTAGCACACATAGAAAGATAAAAATGCCTCAGAGGATTGTTTTTGTGCAGGAAGGTATACCTTCCTGCACAAAATCAACACGGTTTGCAATGCAGGCACCCTTGCACCTCAGCGAAAAAGCGCCTGCATTGGCACTAGGCAGCAATTTGTGTGCCAGCGCAAGAAAAGGCAAGAATGCACTGAAGATTGTTAAATATGGTGCATTCGTGCTCTTTCACGTAGCACAGCAAGGTGGCTTGTTGTGCTGAGTGAAAGTTTGATAAAGGAGGCCCTGAATATTCTCTTTGCTTTGCTATATTGTTAAGCAGCCTGAAAATACTAATGATTTGCCTGGAACTACTAACTTTTTTGCTTAACCTATTTGTATACTTTAAGATATTGTTTGGTGCATATGCACATACCATTCCTCGACATCTCCAATATACATAAATGTCAGTAGCGTTTCAGCACGCACATACATTTATCTTTTCCCATTAAAGCTGATGGAACCTTTGCATTAGAAGTTCATACAATATTCAGTTTCGTATATCGTGTATTTCCATAAGAAATAAGAAAATACAAATGAATTAAACACTTTTCACAAGTACTACAGGCAGATATAATCAACAGCTTATTTAAAGGAATTGTTCTGTAAACTAACAAAGACTCCAAAAAACACTGCCTAATAATTTCATAGAGACTTGTTCTCAAAACTGAGGAGTGCTTCACATATTGGGTCCCACCACAAAACCACAATCTATGACGTTGGATCATACTTTATCAAACGACGGATCAGAAGCGAGGGCTCGTTTTGCCGTTATATAAATCTCATGAACTAAGATAATAGATGAGCAGCTCTGTGTTGCAGGTCAAAGCTATTAATCTGCGTGATCTTTTCATGAATGTTAACAGATGATATCATCCGCCTGAATATAGAAGATATGCATTACCGTAGCTGAGTCGATTGCTTGCATCGCAAACCGAAGAAAGGCCATGAATAATTGACTTTGTGAGGACAGCTATTTTTACATGACCTGCAAAGGAACATGAGGACTTGCAGGGTAAGGGAAGAACAGGTGAATGTGTGCCATTCGCCTACATTGTGGATTGTCTTCCAAACACAGCAGTTGCATAACCCACTTTTAGTAGTCCTCATTGTATCAAACATAGCACTAAACGGTGTTACCAGCCCAAGTGGAATTACTAATAAAGGAGCTCACATCTCTTATTCAAAGAAATTATTTGATTACTAGTGTGTCATGGGTTGAGAGCATTCCACATGCTGTGCTTACGGTAATATTGTTCACGTTATGTCCTGATACTAAAATATCATTGTCTGAAGTATTACATAGCAGTTGACCAGAACTTGTTACTTTTTCCAGGTACGTCTCTTTCGGATAAACACAGTTGGCACTTAGTGCTTCAGGGCACTATTTTCACTTAAATCTTTAAAATTGCTTATCTCCGGTTCTACTGATTTGATGTGTGTCATTTTGGTCTCACATTATTTATTACGTTTTACTCAGTTTTTCTAATACTCTACTAGAGGGTTGAGCACAGGTTATTTTTGGGTTGCTTGTGGCTTTCCCCTGACAAGGATTGCGGTTGTGCTTGATTAGGGATTCACCCACCTCAACCAGTAATCCAGTTTCCCAGTTTATTACAGTGGGTTGAAAAAAATTTGTGTCTATGTCACGGCAGCATCCTGACTGTTATTATTATTATTATTAAAATTTTTTATAGAGCGCGTAGTCACCCGTAGGTATCCCAGCGCTAAAAAAACCCTAACCAGTGAGAGGGGGGGGGAGGAGAGGGGGGTACAGCAATTTTAGACAGAAGCACTTTTAACAGAGCAGAAAAAAGAAGTGGTTAAAAGCTGTTTTAAGGAAACAAGTGGGTTTTGAGTCGTTTCCTGAATCGTAAATAGTTTGATTCTTTCCTCAGGCAGATGCCATTATGGAGAGTGTGCCCTCTGCCCCTATCCTTTAAATTTGACTTCCTGCTCTGGCATGGCCACTCATTCCATTTGTGTCCTTGAGTATGCATATTTTATTCCATCTAACCAGTTTCCCTTGCGGTCTCTTTTAAGTGTAAATAAAGGCCACTGGAGACCACTGGAATACACATTGTGTTTTAATCTGACTTCCGGAAATTCGTCCTTTCTTCCTTTTCTGCAGAGTTTCAAACTTTTTTGGGTTAATTTCCCGTTCATGTGGTGTCTGGGAACTGTGACATCACTATTCATTTTCACAGAGCATGAACTCTCGCTTTAACACAGTATAAAATTGCCAATGCCCAGTTGGCATAAATTGTAAGGAAGTCCACAACCATTTGGCACAGGATATGTACTTTTTCCATAGAGGTTAAAAGTCACTCGTGGCCTGAAATATACATTTACACCTTTCATATGTATGAATGCAAATGGCGGCATGCATGTCTACCGTTTTGGCCTTAGCAACTACATTCTAAAACACTGCAGTAACACGTCTCAAAAAGAAACTGTTCTGGCATGTAGAAAAGCTTACTTTTACCCATTAGCCAAGTGACCCATCAATATACCTTATAGTTCACCTGGGTAGGTTCTTAATGTATGAAAGTGGGACATCATAAGAATGATACATCTGTACAATTACTGGCTACAAAGTGTTACTTTCACTATGGAGTCTGATGCATCTTTTTCCTATGGAGAAGCTTGCTTGCAATTAAAAGTTATGTTTCCAAAATTCGGGTCTCACTAATGCTAGAGCATTATTTTAAAGTGTATTTTTAGTATTCATTGGTGAATGTGGGCTTTGCTAAATAGAAAAAATATATATATTCCAAAGAAGCATCAGATGCTTTCCCCTGTTACCGGAGCTTCTGGCCCTTCAGGGTGGCCTCACAAACATGGGTACAGGGCAGCCCATCATCACCTTCCCGTCAAAAAAACAGGTGAGGCACAATACAGTAGAAACTGGTTTTATTTCAAAGTCACTAAAGTGCCTGCTTCCATGCGTCTAACGTTTCAGCGTAATGCCCTGCTTACAGACGAGATCACAAGCGCCCAGGTGCGCTCAAGCCTATTCTAACATGGTGCACCACATGACTGTAATGCAATGTGCATTGTGCGGGCTATATCAATACTAGGCAACAGTTACATCCTTACGCACAAGCATGATTTCAAAGTGGAATTACATCTCAGACAGTCAGGTGAGTACATTATTGCTGATGCTTGTTTTTTGATGTCTTTGACTCTGAAGAGGCTGTTTTCACACTGCACAATCATGACAGGATGTCCCCCTGTCTGAACCCCTTACCGGAGCTTCTGGTCCTTCAGGGTGGCCTCAGAAACATGGGTACAGGGCAGCCCACCATCACCTTTCTGTCAAAGCAATATGTGTATATATATATATATATATATATATATATATATATATATATATATATATATATATATATATATATTCACTGAAAAAACCATTGGTTATAGACCATATATAGTTAGGGATTAGCCTTTTCAAAACCTTATTTTACTCACACAAAACCATTGAAATTTCATATATAGTTAGTTCCACTAACTATATATCGCGCACCCGCGATCCACTGCTGATGATGTCACATAATACATCATTCATGACATGGTTAGTGACATCACTGATGACATCACTGATGACATCTCAAATGACATCACTGATGAAATCACTGATGACAACATCCAGTGACTGTATGTTTCTGTAAAGTTAAAATATGTCTTACATATTGAAGAATGAGTGGATGTATAAGTGTCTGGATGAAGGATTTAGTAGGTGCATGACTGACTGTATGAGTGAGTGATTAAATGTGTCTCACTGAGTGCATGGGTTAGTGACTAAACTGTTTTAATTTGTGCATCATTATATCTGTTGTTCTACAAACTGCTGCATATGTTGATCAGTAGCTATATGAGTAACTGTATGGGTTATTCATTGGTTGTCCAAGTATTTGTATGGGAAACTGAGTGTGTGTGTATGGGTGGCTGGGAGGTGTGTGACTCTGTACATAGATGTGTGAGTAGTTGATTCACTATATGTATGGGTTCAAAAGTGCATGTGGAAACAGCTGTATGGGCGGTTGACTGTGCATGAGTGTATTAGTGAGTGAATGGATATCTCAGTGCTACATGTCAAAGTAAGTACATATGTAAAACACAGTACATGTGAGAGTTGACATATATAAATAACTGTGCATAAGAGCCAGTGAATGTGTGAGTGGCTGTATGGATCATTGTGAACATGTATCAGGGATTGTATAAGAGAGTAAAGTAAATATGTGTTAGTATATGTTTGAATAAGTAAGGTGTGTATAACTGTATAGTTGAGAAAATGGAGGTGTGATTGATTTTTTGCATAACTGACTAGGTGTGTGAGTAACTCCATGGATGAGTGACAGTCTGTGACTGTCTGTTTACACTGATTGTATCTAAGGTTATATTAGAGTCTGAAGAGGTTCATGGTATTATCACATGAATGATATCATCAGTGATGTGATCAGTCATGTCAAATGAGATGTTATCAGTGATTTTATCAGTGATGTCATTTGAGATGTCATCAGTGATGTCATTTGAGATGTCATCAGTGATGTCATTTGAAATGTCATCAGTGATGTCATCAGTGATGTCACTAACCATGTCATGAATGATGTAATATGTGACATCATCAGCAGTGGATTGCGGGTGCGCGATATATAGTTAGTTGAACTAACTATATATGAAATTTCAATGGTTTTGTGTGAGTAAAATAAGGTTTTGAAAAGGCTAATCCCTAACTATATATGGTCTATAACCAATGGTTTTTTCAGTGAATTTTCAAGGTTTTGTAAATGCAAATTCCTAACTATATATGGCCTATAACCTATGGTTTTTTCAGTGAATTTCATTGGTTTTTTAATAGCAAATATCAAAAGCTGTAAAATGTCAAGTACGTGATAGGTAAAAACTTTTTCGTGGTTATGCACGCTGATGTGCTTTGAACTCTGCCCCCCTCCCCTCTTTTCTCTTAGTAGTACTCTCTCTTTGCAGATAGTGAAGAGTAGTTAACGCAGGCCTTTACCCCCGTTGTAATCCGTCGTGCCTGCTTGTCTCTCCATTTGATTGATTGTTATCCAAGCATTTACTGTTTTGCAATTGATTCTCTTTGGTTCATTCTCTATTTACAAACAAGCACAAAGTCGCAATACTCTGTTTAGTCTTTGCAGATAGTGAAAAATCGTGAAAAATCGTGTAAAAAAATAAAAGTAATCGAGCAAAATCAGTAGGCCACTAATTGGATCTCTTTTTGACCTCGCTAAAATAGAAACATTAGGAACAACCCTTCATGAGAAATACGAAAATAGTGAGATGAACTGAGCTCCACACCATGAGGGCTGCAAGACAGCTCGGCTCCGTCACCCACCCGCCCAAAATAACGTCAAACCCTATGCAAATATTAAAAATATAGACAACATACCAGCAAAGTAACAGGGTAAAACATTTTATTAAATAACTATTTCCATTACGTTGGTTTATGAGATGATGTCAGTAGTGGACCGATGTGTGAATAGGTCGGAAGCAGCACAAGGCGCCAAGATCCGGATGGCAAGTCCTGGATGTTGGGTGCCATAGTTCAGAGTTCTGAGTTTGAGCCTTTTTCAATGCCTGTTTTTTGTTGTTTCCCCTCCATCAAAAACAACAAAAAAATATAAAACTGTGCAAAAATACAAAAAAATCAAAAAATGTTTAGAAAAGCAGTGCTTGTAAGACGGTCTGAAGCTTATTTCCACCTACTGCAGCTTCACTATTCTCAAAGTAAGTGAGGGTCGTTTGTGGACCTGACTGCATTTGAAAACAATGTTATATGGTACCTCCCTAAACCGCTTGACGGAGGCCCCCGAGGGGCGGTGTGATGGCACAGACTCGGAGAAGACGCTTGGCTCCGACCCCCTCCCCAAGTCTTATAGCACTGGTGTAGCCTGAGATCGCCCCCGACATAGGCGGCCGGCTCCCGGGGTCCGGCGGAACTTTTTGCCTTTTGATGACTCTTCTATTCTGGACTTTGTCCCACAATCCGTTTGACCTGAAGACACGCTGTAGTGGGGCGCCCCTTTACCGTTTTAGTTGCCATTCCGCCCGCTTTTGCTACACTGTGCCTCTTCCGCCATTCAGCTGTTTACCGCCCGCTCTTGCGACTACAGCGCCTCGCTCACCATGTAGTTGAGTTGCTCCCGCTCTTGCGGTGCAGCGATAGGCGACTGCCACAGGACTCTCAAAATGGCGGCCGGCTCTTCAGTTTTGGGCCTGGTCCACTAAAATGGCCCTGGGACACCTTGGAACTTGGACGCTTCCCTGATAGGGCTTGGGTCCCATTCTCAAAAGCGTCCCCTCAGCCGTGAAGATTCTACAAAAGTCTTGGGGGCCCCCGAATCCCGCAGGCTTCTGGTGGGGAGCGGCTGCCATGTCTGCTTGTGGAATGGCCACGACGGAGCTACGAGATGGTAGTGCTCTCATGCTGACGCCAGCTTTAGTCTGAAACATCCAGAAACACTGTAGACTACCAATTCGATCAGTTCCGGTAGCGCCCCAACATGACCCGGTAGAGAAGAACTTGCCCTCCCCTCTTTGACTGATGGTTCTTGTTGCCTGTCCCCTCTGTTGTCATTTAACAGAACTTTTTGGACTGCTGAAAGGGGTTGTGTTCCGAACGCTGGTTGGTGGAGACATTTTGACTATATTCTTGACCTACGTTGTCGCGTAATGCGTTATATGACACGCCGCGTTAGCGCACCCGGAAGTGATCCGGGGCGCTGCGCGCAGCGCGTAACGTAAGCATAACAGGTCATGAGACTTGCTAATAAAACTATTCATTGGTTCATTTTACTTTTGTTATTTTAATGATGAAAAGCTTGGTCATATGACCTAAAAATTACGCTTTTTATTGGTTTCGAACATTATTTTTTTTTAAACATATATGTTATAATATTCCAGGCTAATGTACTTTCCCGGAAAATTTACAACTGTCCTGCAAGTAAAATATATTCCTTTTTCGAGAAAAAGGGCGTTTCTTCGTTCCATGACGGAGCCGTTGAGTAAAAGAGACTCGGCCTGCTGTCTTAGTCGCCGATACGCCTGATTATCAGATTCTTATCGATCACTTTATGTTGCAGGAGTGGAAAACACAACTGCCCTTGACCATTTATCTTTACTGCGTTCCTACATATTATACCTTTTATCCGTCATGTAATTGGACTGCTTTATTTCACTTGCCTTTTACTGATTCGAAAACAGTGACTAAAAGTAAAAACTTTACCAATGTAAATACTACTACCATGTTTTGTTTTAAAAACCTTTATTGTGAAAATGTCAGTATACAAATACGGGCCTATAACCACGTGGGCCGGCCACGGAGCAAACTGAAATCGTATATGATGAGGAGACATTTACATTATAGAGGAACGTAACGAGCGAGCCATTAGGTTGCAAGAACTAAGATGTCTAACAGTTGCGGAATCGGTGGACGTACATTTTGTAATTAAAATACGACAGGGCCACTTACAAAAAAGTTATCTAGATATACATTTGCGTGTAAGTACCATGGGTGACGTTAATTCGAACTTTCAATAGTACAGTAATAAATAACACATCAGAACTTAATATCAATAGGGATGTAGAAATATTCAATCAATTCTCGTCCCCGCCCGCCATGAGCATCAAAACTGCATTCATATCTCGTGATATCAAGGTTGTACAACCAGTACACAACAAGGAGTTACGAGTCCCATTTATACCGGCGCCATTTTGGGCGAGGCCGGGCAGGTCCAAGATATAGTCAAAATGTCTCCACCAACAATCGGCCAGACCAGAACCCCTTTCGGCCCTTTATGCTACAAGATGGTGTCTTCCATTCAGAAAATATTATTGGCAGCATTTTGAAAGGAAAGATAAACAGCCGTTCTCCTAGTGAGTCTCACATTGTTACATTTAGGAAGAATGTTGAAGAGTAATATGTGGAAAATCTGAAGCCATTTTTCTACAAACTCTCAATCAGCCTTGGATGGAAAAAAAAATCCTGAAGAATGTACAAACTGAAAACCAATTTTTGTCTGTATAGCATCAACAGCAACGCTTGAGTCAGCTTTGTGTCAAGCCGCCATTTTCATTCAATCAATAGCGTCCCCCTGCACACATTCAGGAACCTGGTCGTGTCTTCAGGTGAAACGGATTGTGGGACAAGAAGCAGAAAGGAAAAGGAAAAAAGTTCCGCCGGACCTCGGGAGCCGGCCGCCTATGTCATGGGCGATCTTTGGCCACACCAGGGCAATAGTGAAGCTGCAGCAGGTGCAAATAAGCTTCAGACAGTCTTACAAGCACTGCTTTTCTAAACATTTTTTGATTTTTTTGTATTTTTGCACAGTTTTATATATTTTTTTTGTTTTTGACGGAGGGGAAACAACAAAAAACAGGCATTGAAAAGGGCTCAACAGTGCAGGGCGCCTTGTGCTGGTTCCGACCTATTCACACATCGGTCCACTACTGACATCACCTCATAAGCCAACGGGGCACCCCACGCCGACTTTCGGCGCAGCATTGTAGGATGGCCACACCAGTGCGGCAACTTGCTGGACACCACCTCGGTGCCATCCGGATCTCGGCGCGTTCGAGTCACTGTACCGCAAGAGTGACCGGAACTCAGCTGGACATGCCGTCTTTCGGCACAGCATTGTAGGATAGCCACACCAGTGCAGCAACTTGCTGGACACTAACTCGGTGCCATCCGGATCTCGGCGCGTTGTGCTGCCTTCGGCCTATTCGCACACCGGTCCGCTACTGACGCCGCCTCACGTGCCAACGGATTTTCTACGCTTTTTGTAGCCCTATGCCGCATAACAGGTCATGTGACTTGTTTATAAAACTTTTCATTGGTTCATTTTACTTTTGGTTTCCTAAAGATGGAAGGCTTGGTCATATGACCTAAAAATAACACTTTTCATTGGTTTAGAACACTTTTTTTTCCCAAACGATGAAAGCCCCACCTTGTTTCTGGATGATTCAGACTGAAGCTGGCGTCACCATGAGAGCACCACCATCTCGTGGCTCCGTCGTGGTCATTCCGCGAGCAATCATGGCAGCCGCTCCCCACCGGAAGCCTGCAGGAGTCGAGGGCCCCCAAGACTTTTGTAGAATCTTCACGGCTGAGGGGACGCTTTCGAGAATGGAGCCCAAGCCCTAGCAGGCAAGCGTCTGAGTTCCAAGGTGTCCCAGGGCCATTTTAGTGGACCAGGCCCAAAACAGAAGAGCCGGCCGCCATTTTAAGAGTCCTGTGGCAGCCGCCTATCGCTGCACTGCAAGAGTGGGAGCAACTCAACTACATGGTGAGCGAGACGCTGTAGCCGCAAGAGCGGGCGCAACTCAGCTGGATGGCCGCCACCTGGGGAGGCCCGTTCACGCCGCCTCCCCCACGCCCCCCCCCGGGCCGCCCCACGCCAATTTTCGGAGCAGCATTGTAGGATACCAAAACCAGTGCGGCAGTTTACTGGACATCACCTGGGTGCCACCCACATCTCAGTGCGTTCTGCTGCCTTGGGACTATTCGCACAACAGACCGCTACTGACGAGGCCTCCCCCTGCACCACCCGGGACGCCCCACGCTGTTTTTCTGAGCTGCATTGTAGGATCCCAAAAACCAGTGCGGCACCCAGGTGACATCACCTGGGTGCCGTCCAGAACTCAGCACGTTGTGCTGCCTTGGGACTATTCGCACAAAAGACAGCTTCTGACCATTGTTGCTTTTTTTGTCAAAAATGTTTAAATGTTTGTTACAGTTTTTGTTCCGTTCGTTATATTTAAAAGTTAATAACGTTTTATAATCCTACTTGTTGGAGTGCTATATATTTTTAAAAAATCGGGTGAATGGGGCCTTGAATCGGGTTATTGTCATGTGTGGGCTTTGCAAGTGTACTGCTACAGGATCGGACATTTCAAACTCAAATGCACGTTCTTTTTCTTACCTTTCCGAAGCATGGAGCGCAATAGCAGGCAGAGAAAGGGTGATGCAAGTGTTGAACGCTGCCTGGCCTGGCAAGTTGCTGGCAGTGCCCCCCCCCCCCGCCCGCTCCTGAAAGAGGACACACACACACCGCCGCCCCGAGTACTTCACAGATCTTTAAAAGACCATGCGCTTGTTCATGAGGCTTAAATGGTTTATCACCCCTTCTAGAACCCCTGCATCGACCCTCTGAAGTTTCCTGGAAGAATTACCACGTAACACAATACCAAGCCTTGTCAGCTGAAACCCCCGAGGAATCGTGGGGCATATTATCAAGGGGGTTTATCTCCGCTTTTTTGGCTTTAAAAGCCAAGAAAGCGGAGATAAAATTATCTCCCTATTACCAAGCTGTCGCTAACACCAGTTAGTGACAGCTAAAAGGAGATAGCGACCATCTTGGGCCCCGCTTTGCATGTCAGTGATATTTATCACTAATGACATGCAAAGTGGGCGTGCCAAGATGTTAGCGACTGGAAACAGTCCCTAACATCGCTATCTCCTATTACCAACTTTTGGAGATATTCGCGCTAGGCGCGAATATCTCAAAAAGCTAACACCTGCCCTGAGCAGTTCTTAGCCATGTTATCCAATGGGAGGTGTATAACATGGCTAAGAGCATTTGCTCGATAATGCATGAATATCGCGGACTTTTCAGCGATATTCATGCATTGCAGCCGTTTTTTATTGGATTTGCGATAAACCTTGCTAATAGCAAGGTTTATCTGCGATAAAAATCGCCGATGTGCGGCGATAATTTTTGTCTCTAAACAAGTTAGAGACAAAAATTATCGCTAGTTGTTGATAATATGCCCCCGGGATTTTGCTTGCAGAAATCGGGAGGCGGGAGACTAGCACTGAAATCAGTAGTCTCACGCCTGAATCGGGAGGGTTGGCATGTCTGGATTCTCTACAGCTGGGGCCATAAACTACATCCGCAGGGCTAGGTGATAGCCTGGGACCGGCCTGGCATCTAAAATGGCTGCCGTGCACGACAAAATTGTGACATTGGAAAAAAGGCAAGATGGCGCAGACAATGTTTATCAATAAGGATTCATTTATAACAAAATATTTTATCGCATTGACAAATTGGCGGTCAACGCTTCCTGATTTCCATCGAATCGAACGTTAACAGACGTCACGCAGCAAAAAAAAAAAAAGCTCACGCACAGCCGCTGGAAGACATGTATCAACATATATGAGCCTCCTCAGCCACCCTCAGAAAACATAAGGGATTAGGATACGTCTCCCGCACCCCCTTATACCTAGTAATTTAATTAAAACGAAGCACAAAATGGCAAATTCCCGTTTCGCTACCAGTTTGCGGCCCAGTTCGCGGCCCGTGAAGCGCTTCTACCGTGAAAAATAATTTTTTTTTTATTTTCCCCACGGGACCCTTTAATAACCCCAACAACATTCCTAGGGGGTCAAGAGGGGTATACCTTGCCCCCTTTCATTAAATTCCCCCTTCGTTTTTCACCTCTTCTTCTCTCTCGATCCTACCGAGAGATAAGATGGTGGCCGCTCCGGACTGTTTAGAATGTTGACAGACACCGGGGAGCCAATCAGCTTCGCATCGCAAAGTTCCGTTTCGCGAAAAGTAAGCGGACCAGAGCGCAGCCCGGAGCGCTGTTACAGATATATATCTTGTTTTGAACGTTAATTTCTCAAAATCCACTGGAGCACATATATTGAGACCTAGCAAAGGCACATCGGGCTAACAGTCCCTACAATTTTGCCAAGTTTCGTGCAAATTCATTCAGCCGTTCGAGCTAAAAGTGAGGCCAAAGGCCCTATGGAAATTAACATGGGAAAAACGCGTTTTGGGACCCCCCTTTTTTCTCGGCCCCCCCTTGACGAAACCCCCCAAATTTTCAGGGGCTGCTCAGAAAGAAAATGTGCCATTTTCCTGAAAATTTCAGCCAATTCCGTCCACAAATGCCAAAGTTCTTAGACATAGAATTTTCAAAAGTCCCATAGACAAAAAATCCTAACTATATATACCTACTGGCGAGACGCCAGTAGGTAATATATATATATATATATATATATATATATATATATATATATATATATATATATATATATATATATATATATATATATTATTGTCCACCAAGCACAGCAACCGCTGTGCGAATGCACTCCAAGCCAGTTAGTTCAAGGAAACCATGAAAACGTGCGTGTGCTCAAAAGATTTAATTCTCCATTCGCAGTTCCAGCATACAATACACGGCAAGTATGGAACAAAAACCCAACGCGTTTCGGCGATGACTCTCGCCTTGCTCACGGGTAACTCGTGTATGAAAACAAACAATTAAATAAAGTTTACCCAAAGTGCACATGTGGTCAATGACTCGATCATGAACATAGACGAAGGACATAGTTGATGATCACTGTGGTGGCCATCTTAGCATGGTAAAATAACAGTGTGCCAAAGTAAATAATGTCATTATACACAGTTATCAATCACTGTTACTCAAAGAATTATGGCACATTCTAAAGTTCATATGCTGTATGTATACATCCACATTTAAGCCCAGTGGCTTAATTACGACGGCCCTACGTAATGTATCAGTGACCTTCAATATAGTAACATTGTCGACTGCCACTGTAAAGTGGATACATATACTGACATGCTCTGATTGGTTTTGCTGTAATTACATAATAATTGTCCAAGTGGATATTCGTGATATATAAAATGTCAACAATTGATCATCATGGGTTAAGTCACCCTTTCCATAAGCTGTTGTGTTTTTCTCCTCTTGATTGTCCAAGTGGACTGAATAAACAAAGGTACATAGATCCTGTCTGGTTAATTATTGATAAAAAACCATCAGATAGGGTTAGAAATGCTTGATTCTGTGCCAAGTGGCTAATTTACAAATTGTCCAAATATTCAAAATCAGAATAATCATATAGAAAATATATTCCAGGGTGAGTGGCTCAGAACCTTACTACACTCATCACAGATTTCTCATCCTTTCTTCCCCAGTGGGAATTTCAACCTCTATTCACTTCAGGTGACAAATCTTCTCAGTCCTGTACAACAGCGAAAGAAAACAAAAAATACAGCCAGTCAGCATCATCACATATTAAGTCAACAATGATACTACTCAAGCTATGTTCAGACAAACTTGGTACACAAATTGTGCTCCGGTGATATCAGTGATTAAAAACAGTTAAAATGATGTTATATATGCAGGACATTTGGAACAAACATTGTTAGTCTTCATGGTTGTTTAGTCAAATCAATGCTCAGAAATTTTTGAGAACCAAGAATAGTCGAGCTCCCCAGAATTATACCATACTGATTAAGATTCCTTCACTCTCCTAGGTGCCAGACCATTTCTTTCTCCGAATTCAGGCCCCCCGGAATCAAACAGTCTAAATCAATAATGTACCTGTTCTCCAGTTGTCTTAATTTTCGAATCTTGTCCCCCCCTCTTTTCATTTGTGGTAATTTGTCTATCACAAAGAATTTTAGGAGGTTACGGTTTCCTCCATGTAATTCCTCGAAGTGTCGAGCAACGGGGGAATTCTGTTCTTTATTTTGAATTGCCCTCATGTGTTGCAGGATCCGAGTCTTCGCAGGAAACATGGTGCTACCTACATACTTTTTGTTGCAGGGGCATGTGAGAACGTAAACACAGTATTCTGACAGGCATGTAAGGTGCTTTTCAATGGCTCTTTCTTTTCCCTCTACAGGAAAATATACCTTTTTGACGTTCGAACTATACTTGCATGCTTTGCATTTCATGCAGGTATAGAAACCTTGGATCTTGGAGGTATTCGGTTTGACCATACTTATCTCATTACGGCTTACCTTACTCCTGAGAGTGTCTGATCTCCGATAGGTGCTACTGGGCCTTTCTTTGAGGATATCATTGAGGGTAGGTTCAGTCATAAGGACTTTCCAATGTTTGTTAAGACTTTTATGTACCCTCCATGATTTAGAATGAAATGTGGAAATGAATCTGATCGTTTCCCTTTCCCCATTAGTCTTTTTCTGTTCTGGGGTCAAAAGGGACAGATGAGTGATCTTGCTAGCTTTTTCAAAGGCACAATCTATGATTTCTTGCTTATAGCCTCTTTCTATGAATCGTTTTTTCATACATTCGCCTTCTTTGATAAAATCACAATCCCTGCTACAATTCCTCCGAGCCCGGAGAAATTCTCCATACGGGATGCTTTCAATCAAGGCCTTGGGATGACTACTTTCTGCGTGCAGTAAGGTGTTACCTGCGGTCTTTTTACGAAATAGCTTCATCGCAAGTTTGCCTGCAGATACCTCCACTGATAGGTCTAAAAACACTGCCCCAGATTTGCTTATGTTCCCCTCTAGGATCAGGTTGAGGTCATTTTTGTTCAAATCCTTGATAAATGACTCTGCGATGTTTTTCGGACCATCCCAGATGATAAATAGGTCATCTATGTACCGCAGCCATATTTTCACATGGCTGCGGTACAGATGGTTGGTCCTGGCCACCTGCTGCTCCCAGCTCGCCATGAAAAGGTTGGCGAAACTGGGAGCAAAACAAGTTCCCATCGCTGTCCCCTGGCATTGGCGATAGTACGTGTCATTGAACACAAAATAGTTGTGTTCAAGACAAAACTGCATCATAGTGATGATCATGTTTGTGTGTTCCAAAAATGAGATGGATCTTCTTTTAAGGAACATGCGGCATGCCTCAATACCATTGTTGTGTCTTATAGACGTGTATAAGCTACACACGTCTAATGTTATAAACAAGTAATTGTCATTCCATGCAAAATCCTTCAATTTGGTAATGAAGTCCCTACTGTCTTTGAGGTAAGATGGGGTCTCTTCCACAAAGGGGCGTAGAAAGTGGTCGATATATCTGGATGTATTCTCCAGCAAGGACCCAATTGAAGAAACAATTGGTCTTCCTGGAGGATGTTTAGAGTCTTTGTGCAGTTTGGGTAACAGGTATAAGACTGCTATCATAGGGTTACGGTTTAGAAGGAACGAGTACTCATTCCATTCAATGAGCCCTTGATCCTTCCAACCTTTTAACATATCAAAATATGTGGCATTCGTTTCCTCAATCTTTTCTATAGATGAGATCTCGTAACAGTCAGCACATCTCAGTTGTCGTATACCTTCAGCAATATAATCCTTCGTATCCATGACCACCACATTCCCCCCTTTATCAGACTGTCTGATTACAATAGATGAATCATCACGCAAAGCTTTTATGGCAATCCGTTCACATTTGGTCAGATTGTCTCCCGACCAATGTTCATGTTTTGCCAAATTTTTAAAGTCAGCAATCATCAAAGATTCATATATATATATATATATATATATATATATATATATATATATATATATATATATATATATATATATATATATATATATATATAATATATAATGATTGTTATTGCCAGAAAGCCTAGCTGTAATAAAATCGTTCAACTGTTTTTAATATTCTCCTAGTGTTATAAATTTCAGCCACCTTGATGCAACATGAACATATCTTCCTGCCAGAGGACAATATAGTCAGCCCTCCAAGCAGAAAGACTGTGAGGTGTATTTATTGGTCACACATGTACAGTTTTATCAAGGGCTTGCAATAACCAACTTGATGCAAGGGCAGAGCATGTGTCAAAAATGGGGTGTCATGGTGAGGAAAAGGATGAGGGATTAAACCCAGATCTCTTCGCCAGGGGTAAGTGTTTGGAAAATTTCAGCACTCCATCCATCATCTTGTTCTGCTTTCTATGTTCATCCTAAGTGACCAAGAGTATGCCCAGATGTAGGTCCCTTGCTTGCTGTGCAACTGTATTGAAGCACGGCCTAGACACTGATATCCAGGTCAAGAAGCCTTTGTACCTTGGAAAGGAAAGGAGATATCATTGTAAATTTATGTCAAGATGCATAGGAACCGAAAACAGTTGTTGGGCGAATCCCAAATATGGGAGGTGAAATTCAAATACCGAGAATATGAACAAGCTGAACAGGCAGAGCAGGGAGCCAAGTCATCAGATTCCAGAGTCAAACGTGTGCTGCTACTAATACATTTTTCTAATTTAGAGGGATTTTGTTTCCAAATAGTTCTGAACATCCAACCAACTACCTTCATCAGAACCCTGAATGGCCTATATTTGCCATCAGCCTAGCTTTATTTAACATTGACCACTAGTTGTCCATCTTCTGCATTTGTATAAGTGCTTATATGAAAATCTCTCATTAACACCACTAAATGTGTAAGGTAAAGGTTGAAAAGAATACGTGTAAGGAACACCTCTGAAGTAATCCCACTTCAAATGTTTTGGTTTCATGCTAACACGTCCTTTGTGAGCATAGGTGAACATGATTGGTGGCTTAAAGCTAAACCACTTACTTTGATCACTGATTACCCGAAAACCATGATTTTATGGTCCACAGTAACAAAAGCAGCTGACACTTGTATAATAGGAGTATGACCCTTGAACCATTTTCTTCTAGCATTATCCTTAAACTGTCTGTTAATAAGGCTACCACTGGTTCTAGACTGTATCTGAGGTGGAAGCCAACCTGAGCTCATTTACAATGTTATAGCATTCTGTACGCTTGCAGTTAAGTTATGCCAACTTTCTCTAACAGTACTCCTAAAAAGGGTAAAAGAGAAAATGCCTTACAAACAGTGTTCATCTGACCTTAGTCATTCTGTCTTTAATAATCAGATGCCAAGAACTCTCTTTGAAACTTTAGGGATAACTTTGGTGTTAGAGAATTGTTAAGAATGTTAAAACGTACTGTATTAACCTGCCTGATTTCCTTTATCAAATAAGTGGGCAGACTTCAAATAAGCACCAGCTGGATGAGGGAGATACGGCAGGTGTCGTCCTGCTGGACTTCAGCGCTGCATTTGATATGGTGTCGCATGTTGTTCTGCTGAAATCCTTGAAGTCCTTGGGCCTTGAGGGCTGTGCCTTGCAATGGCTCAGCTCGTTTCTAACTGACCCTACCTTTCAGGTCTTTTCTACAGTGGTCACCTCCAATTCCTTTGTGTCACCCTATGGCATTCCTCAGGGCTCAGTGCTGAGCCCTTGCTGTTTAATGTTTATGTCTGTCAGCTGGCAGATGTTGCAGAGGAGGCTGGGTGGTCGCTTTTATCCTACGCCGATGACACTCAGATACTTTTTTCCCTCTCTTCATATAAGGGATCGGAACCCTCTGCCCTCTAGTCAGGTCTGAGTGAAATGATGACTTAGATGCAAAATAACTTACTCAAAGTCAATGGAGACTAGACTGAAGTTATGATCCTAGGAAAAAAACACGACCTTCGGGGACCACATCACTGTCCCTCTGAAATGGGTACTTTGCCCCTGCTAATACATCAAGTTCGTAATTTGGGCTTCATCATTAGTTATTTATTTATAAGGTTTCATAAAGCACAAACGTGACCCACGAGGGTATAAGAGCGCTTTACAGTAGATAGTTACAAAGACATAAGAAATGAGGTAGTATACACACATTTGATATTCATTACTTACAAAAGAGGTAAATAGTATAAATTAACATAAGTGACCAGTGGACAACACATGATGATCCCAGAGGGCAACAGAACACTACAGTTATTGAGCATTAGGTCAGTATTGTGGAAATAAACAAACATGTAATGTTCTCTTTCAATTCACAAGAGGTAGCCAGTGATATGAGGATCGCATCAGTGACTCGATGTCACCATAGAATCAAGTCTTAGGATGTTAATTTGTTCATTAGTATTGTTACTTCTTTTTTGAAGGCTGTAAAGGAAGAGATTCCCTGTACCACTGGAGGTAAGGAGTTCCAAATCTTTGGAGCGATCCCTGAAAAAGCTCTGCAACCAGTTCTCTTTTATTGAAAGGATTGTGTTTTCAGAAGTAAAGAACTCGCGCTTCGTAGTTGTCTGCATCCTCCGGATCGTTTTAGCTTAAGAGCTAGGTAACTGGGTGTGTTGTTATGTAGTACTTTATGGGTCATGCAGGCAACCTTTAGGGTATCCAGTTCAGCGCTTTCAAGGTCAGAGAAATGTGGCTATTTGTTTTAGATCCTGGTACCAATCTTGCTGCAGCGTTAAGTGAAGCCCTCAGCGGAGCCAGATTGTATTTGGGGAGACCGCAATGAGTGGTGCTTCCATAGTCTAATCTTGGTAGCACTAAGGCTTGCACTACCATTTTTAGGTCGGTCTGAGGGCGGAAGAGTTTAAATTTCCTTAGTAAACTCATCAGGTGATTGGCTCCCTTGGTGGCATTGGAGATGTGAGACTGCATATTGAGGTGTTTTGTCTGTGGTGACTCCCAGGGATTTCGCAGAGTCAATGAAGAGGGGAGCACAGTCAATGGAGGTTAGGTGTTTCAACCATTGCTCTATCTTTGGTGTTTGATTGGATGGAGAGATGAGAATGAATTCTGTTATATTTGTATTAAGCATGAGGTGGTTGTTAGTGAGCCAACTTTGCGTGTTCTGTAGAATAGCATTGAGGGAAATGAAGTCTTCTGAAGTGGAGATTTTCAAATACAGTTGGGTGTCGACAGCATACAGGTGATATAGGATATTCGCTGATTTCAATGCGTTTACCAGGGGTTCCATTAGTAGGTTGAAAAGAATAGGTGATAGAGCTGAGCCCTGGGGTACACCTATGTTGACCACGGAGGACTGAGTGAGTGAATTCTTCATCTTGATACTTTGTGTTCTGTAATTAAGGAGGGAGGAGAACCATTGTAACACTGTGCCCGAGAGGCCCATCCTTCCTTCCAATAGGGATAGTAGGTTATCATATTTAACCACGTCGAAGGCGGAGGATAGGTCAAGAATTATCATTAGGCATGATTTGTTGCGGTCAAGCATTTTTAGTATATCATCCAATATGTGGGTGAGTGCAGATTCTGTGCTATGACCTTGACGGAAACCAGATTGGTGATTGTCTAGGAGGTTGTAATTCTCAAGTGGAGAAGTGTGGCTCACTGGTTAGAGCAGGCAGACCCTGAAGCAGAGGTCAGACCCGGGACCAGGGTTCGATTCCCGACGCGGCAGGGTGTTGAGCTCAAATGTCCACGGACTTGATAATTCTCGCTTCGGTGCCTGACCTAATCATGGGTTCACACTCTGCAACTCTGGGCATTAAGTTTGCTTAATCTCCACAACGGCCCCCTGTGGCGGGATGCCTGGCTTTCACCTTGGGGATGCCCTGTAGGGGCTATCTCACAGGGAAAAACCAGGACGGGTTCCCAAGGCAAGCGCGGAGATACCCCTTCGGGGGTCGATTCTGGCGCTATATAAGAAATGCAATAATAATAATAATAATATGATTGCATAAATGTATTTGTACACATTTCTCCAGCAGTTTCGCCAAAGTGTAAATGTTGGATATAGGGTGGTAATTGTTGAGATCTGATGGGATGGCGTTGGAATTCTTTAGTATAGGTGTAACCTTCCCTATTTTAAGACAGTCTGGTATGGAGCCTTGTCTCAGAGAGGCGTTTACAATTTTTTTCCCATAATGATAGGATAGATGTTTTTATCATTTTGAATAGGGCAGGAGGAAGGGGGTCAGAGAAGTGATTGGAGGGATTGGTTGCTAGAAGAGTGTTATCGATTTTTCGTTTAGAGATTGGTGCAAAGGTGTTCCAGGAGGCCTTCTTTTTTGTGATTTCCCAAGGAGAACTGAAAAGAACATTGAGTTGTGAGTAACCATTACCATCCTGGGCCACAGGTTGTGGGAGGGCCTTCTTAGTTTGGATGTCGAGCTCGATGGCCCTTGTTGTTTCACGGAAGAAGTTGGCAAGCTCATCGCAGAAAGGTGTAGCCAGGTCATTTAGATCTGTAGAGTTAGCAGTGTTGCGAGCTTGTTCCTTGACGATTTTGAAAAGTTTTTTGAGACGGTTGATTGCTTGGTTCAGCTGGGTTCTGAAAAAGTCTGCCTTGGCCTTCAGAGTCTTCATGTTGTATGAGTTCCTTAACATTCTAAAGTGATGTAGGTGAATGTGGGTGGGTGTTGATTTCCATAATTGTTCAGCAGCTCTTAGCTTGCATCGCTCCAAGTTCAGGGAGTCATTGAACCAAGGTTTGGACATTTTGGAGGAAGCATTTTTTTCTTGGAGGGGTGCTGTAGAGTCCAAGATTTCAGGCATCGTGGCATTGTTAAAGGCTGTGAGGTCATGGATATCCTTCATGTCAGTTGTGGGGGTCAGGGTGGAGTTGCATCGGTTTACCAAGGTGATGGGATTGATATTCTGTAAGTTGACTCTTTTTTGGAATTACCTGGATATTGATGGAGAAGAAGATGCTGTGACGTCAGTCCAGGTGCAGGGAGTGATGGATTCTAATGAGATGGTGCTAATTTTTGCTATGATGAGGTCCAGTGTCTCTCCCTTGTTGTGAGTTGGACTGTCACAGAATTGGGATAAATCCTGGTCTGCCAAAATGCTTTAAGACATCCTACACCATGATTGTTTGCATTGTTCCAGTGGAGATTAAAGTCATCCAGGAAAATTTGTGGTACTTATGAGTTGACGTTGGATACAATTACTTCCATTAACTCATCAATGAAAGTCAGATTATCCCTCGGGGGTGGTAGAATAAGTGAAGCTTGCTGGTGAGGCTCTTATCATCAGAGATATTGAAACAGGGATATTCGCAGGAAGACAGAGCGATGGATTCTGCTTGCTTGACTGAGATTGTGTTATGTAAATGCAGGCTAACCCACCTCCAGGCTTCATGTTTCTTTCTAGGTGGATTAGGTCGTGACTAGGAGAAACCAATCGATCAAGGATGGGAGAGGAGAGGAGGAGCTATTTAACCATGTTTCATTGAAGACAATAATGTCTAAATCATTCTCTAGGATGAGGTCGAATATGTCAGGTGCATGTTTGCTGGCTGATCTCCAATTATGAGTGCACACTTCATCTTGTTCATAGAATGGGTTAGGGAAGTGTGTTCTATGTTGATATTTGTGAGATTATCGCTATTTACGGATCTATTGTTGTGGGTAGGTTCTCTGAAGGGGTTGGTTTGAATGCATTGGATAGTGCCACATTGTGACATACTGTTATCTGTTGCTAAGGCATAAGATATAAGGAGGTCATCTATGTCACTGCCAGATAGTTCATCGTTTGCCCTTCTCGGCCAAGAGGGGGAAGGTAAGTTAGTCTGAATATTATTGTTAGGGTGTAAGATATTGAAGATGTATCTGCTAATTTGCAGACTGATTTGGTTATTCTGACTAGTTTTCTCATGGTGTGAATTCTTGGGGAAGTATCTACTAGTTTGGAGACTGATTTGGTTCACGGTGGCGTTGGTGGCTCTGTGCACATTTAGAAGTTCATTGGTGATGGTTGATAGGTTATGCATCTCAGCCTTGAGATGGGCTAGGCCTGTGGCTAACTCATTGAATCGTGCAAAATAAACAGAGTTAGGAAGGTTAGTAATATGTGTAGGTGTATGTTCTTTTATGGAGGGCAATCTGCAGGTAGGGTCTGTATGCGTGAACACGTTCTCCGGTTGCATGGGGATATCCTTATTAGGGATCGGAGTGGTAAGTTGAAGGAGGTTTGTTGTGGGGTCCAAGTCGGTGTGTGGACTGGTTGTTCAGATGGGTGGAATGAGTATTGAGAGTGTTATTGTCCGATCAGATCTTGTGGTGGACAGTAGGTCAGGGGATCTTTGCAATCCAACTTAGATGAGAGTGGGGATAGAAGCAAGATGTGGGTGGAGTCCAGATTAGTTGCTTCATTCATGAGCGACGGGGATAACAGTGATGAATCTGCAATGTTTCGATCAATAGCTAAGAATAACCCTGTCCCTTCTGGGCCGGGGGATCCAGGTGTGAAGTGACCGATGTGACTGGGGGTAGGAAGCAATGGGTGTGTCTGCGTTGATGTGATTGGTAGCTGCGTGCAACCCAGTCCCTCCTGGGCCAGGGTACCCGAGTGTGTTGTGACTGCAGTGGCTGGGAGGTAGAGCTCATTGGGGTGTGTGAGGAGATGTTGGTTCGAAGAAATTTGTCAGGGCATTTTGTCAAGGAGTTGGGGTGACATCTAAATACTGAAGATGATAAGATACGGGGAGTGTGCTATTCTTATTGTTTACTGCTTTCTTGAGAGTAGGGAGAATCCTTTCTATGGTATCTAGATTAGCATCGGAGGCTTGTATAAGGATATTACCGTTGTTGTAGATGGTGATGGTGGCACTCGCAGGGCAAAAGACTGAATCTGTTTCCGACAATTTGAGGGCATGCAGTTTTTTTTTTACATTGGAGATTCGGAGCAAAGAGTAAAAGATATTTCTCCACTTGGCACGTCTCTTTGTGTGGAAGATAAAGTCATTGGATAATATGCCTTTGCTAATGCAGATGTATGGGTCAAAAATAAGAGCCTCAGGGTGGGTTATCATTAGCCTGTGCTTGAACTTCTTTGCTGCATTTTTGGAGAGATTGGGCTGTTAGAGAATGGTGAAGGCATGATGGCATGAAGGTTCAATGTTGTTATCCATTTTATCATTTCCTTTCTCCTTCTTAGTTTCTATATTTCCTACCTTGTCGTTTTTTATTTTTTTATTTTATTTTCTTTGATTTCTACATTCACCCGTAAGTTGTAGGTAAAGACAAGTTTGGATTAGTTTATTGTTGTCTAACAGTTATTTATTTGATAACCCCTCTTGGCAGAATACACCAGTGTGACCAGTGTGATTGTTGAAAGAGGAGATAGGGGTGTCAACCCCTTTGAGTGTGCATTATTAGCATTCAGTATTCAGTATTCAATATCAATTCAAGTTGGACGCTCTGTATCCTTCATCGACCTGTTCCTGCGATGTGGTTCTTTTTTGCTTTCCATTAAGTGTTTTCTTCCTAGACCTGTCTCTGATAAGTAGTCCACTTTCGCTATCTGTTAAGTGTGCCTCCATGGTGTAGTCCTGATTCTCTGTTTATAGCAGCTTTGATGGGAATTCCTTTCTTGGTTATCAGTGTGGTTCTTACCTTTTATTGACTTCAAATTAATAATCTACGAGAGGCATCCTAACAGTTTTCAACCAAGCATGATCCGTGGCCTAGCTTGTACAACGAACAGTCAGCAATTTGTAAAATGGCTGCCAACCTCCTGAGTGAGGAGCACTTCCAGCACACCAAGACACAACAACATGTGTTAAGCATCTGTACCGGCATTGTAGCAATGTAGCATAGACTCCGAAGATTATCTTAGCACACTGCTTATGTCTGTCATGTGCATTCAAGCGTATCTGTATAGATGTAACATCCACATTGAAACTCCGTAGTTTAACTGATCTGGCTGTTTACAGTACCACTGGCATCATCATCATCCTCGGTGAGGCACCGCGGTCGGAGCAGCTCGGATGCAGGGCCCGGCTGCAGCCATGAGCGAAGCGAGAGCTAGAATACAATCGGAGCCCAGACGCTCCTGTAAGGAGCACTCCCAGGGCCAACAGAGGGCTACTGCACCAACTTCCCGCAGTAGCAACTTGTGTCAGGAGAAGCTCGGTCACCTTCTGAGTGCAGACGCAACACTCCACCCTGGTTCCATGGGCGAAGGGCAGCACGGACCACGATGTCGAGAATTGCTGGGGAGCGGCGCGGTGCAGCGGCACTCACCACCAGGGTCGTCCAGCGATGGATTCCGTGTGGTTGCCGCTCAGGATCAAGACACTACAGGCAAAAGGCGAAGAGCACGTTGAGAGGCCCACCGAAGTCCCGCAACTCATCTCAGTCAGCACGGTACCTCATCACAGCATCGCAGCCATCGTTGGAGGGGGGTTGCCGGACAGAGTCCATGAATCCCGTGCAACTGCAAAATCCCCAGGTGTGGACAGGTCAAGAGGCTCAACGGGGGCCCGCAACCCGTCTCTGCAGGCACAAAACTGTAACACGGCACTGCAACCATCACAGGCAGATTGTCTACAGGACGTTGAGTCAAGGCCTTGCAGCACTCGATCAGATGGGGAGCAGGAAATCCTTAGTGCCAGTAAGTCACAATTGGTCTGTGCCATCCAGGAGTGCGTGGCATATGAAGCAGAGAAGAGAGGAGGGCAGATGGCGGGATTAACCAGGGATATACACTGAAACGGTGATCCCCACCCAGGAGCTCCTTAAGGGGGCTCCTAATCGGTGGTCATCTTGCGCCTTGCAATGACGACCATCTCTCAATTAAACAACAAGCCACCAGGGTGACCTATACATGTTTTTGTGTTCTAAAGTGGCTGAGGAAAATCTTATGGATGATACCTCTCTCAGCTCAGAAAGCAGTGTTTCATGCCCTGGTCACATTGAGGCGGGACTATGATAACGTTCTGTACCTGGGATCCAGCAAAGCCACCATCCAAAGGTGGTGCAGAATGCTGCGGCTAGACTACTGTGTAACATACCTAAGACTACCTCAGTCGCTGGTTACTTTTGCGACCTGCATTGGCTAAAGATATGTTTAAAATCAAAATAGGAGTGGCCCTGAAACATTTGAAATCACTGGCACAACTCTACTTTCCCTCAAGACCTTTGCACCCTGCCAGCTAATTAGGTTTACTATCCCTAAATTCAAACTCTCTCGTATGCGTGGTCAGTCTTTTTCTCAACTAGACCCCACCCTATGGAATTGTATGCCTCTTTCTCTATGCGAGGAAACCATGTATGGTAGATTATGCAGAAATCTGAAGTCTTGTTTAATCTCTGATTCCCTGTTCGTTTTTTTTCTTCCTACCGGTTGGCATTGGGAAACCTCTTGAGGTAGCTGTGCACCTTACAAATTCAGTTTATTAATAATAATATTAATAATAATAGTGAACCAGGAAGGATTGCATTGGTCCATCAAAGCTTTACATGCTTTAATTGTGATAATAGTGAACTCATAGAGAATTCAGTCCAACGAATTGAGGAGGTTTGTCCCTCATGATTCTCCTATCCTCCTGTCTTTATATTACCTGGAAGCTCATCTTTGAACTTTAACACCTTCCCTTATAAAATGGCCAAATTTTGTCACGTGGAAGGCTTTTTATTATGTAATAAATTATGTAAAACATCTCCTTGAAGGCTTTCTTGCATTTGCAATTCTTTAAGAAATGTAGGCTCTTCTATTGGCTCTAATAATTTCTAATATTTCTGTACTAACCCATGGCTTAAGTATAGTTTGTTTTGTCTTCCTCACTGCAGTATCTTTGGCAGATTGCCTTCAGCCTTTTTTGAGCTGGGCTTTCTGAAGGTTACATTCAGGAGTAAATGGGTGACAATTATCAAATTTAAGATCATGAGAAACTGTAGCTATTTCACCTAAAGCAGAGGGGATTGTGCTATTTGAGGGTTTCCGTTTTTTTCTGTTTTCCATTTTCATATAATCTGTTTGCTAACATAATGGTTCATGACATGTTATGCTAAGTTATAGTGAGGTGACTAGTCTCTGTTTTTGTTTGATGGTTTCTCTCTTCCAAAACCATTGACTTTTAGGGGAGAGAACCTGTCCATGAGGATATTAAAGTGAATGCAAAAATGGTCTGATCATTTCAGTTTTGTAGCTTGGTAATTCATTATGCTTGATTGCCTTGAATATTAAATCTTAGGTATAACCTGCCTCATGAGTAGGATTTCTCTATCTAGGAGATCTAAACATTCGAACACATGAGTGGCCTGAACATCTTTTTATGTCTCTGCCCCTATATTAAATTCTCTCAGATTAAAGAGATCTTTAAAGCCGTCTAGACTGTCTAGACAGTCAGTAAAAAAAAACGAAAGTAATATAAACAGTAGTCACTAATTTTAACAGGCTTGTATTGCAGGATGCAGGCTGTTCACTTTACTTTGATATCTAATGCTAACAACAGTGTGGTCTCTGTGTATTAGTTATCAATTTTGCTTGCAATCTTTAAAGGGTTGTGGAAAGGTGCTGCTACTTCTACATACGTTGTCACATCCTAATGTCTTATAACCTGGAGAAATCAACTCCATCATAAGTTTGTTTCAATACTCTCAAAACCAACTTCTGTTAGAAAGGGGAACTGAAAATTGTCATTAGTAGTTAAGGCCTTTATTAAACCATTGTTTTTAACAGCCTATATTTCATTCGTCATTTGAGGGTGACCTAACTTTAGTGAGTGAGTGGAATAAGTTTGCTTCTTAAAGGTTATCTAATGCTTCTGAATGGTGGACACTATCAGAAGAAATAAGTAACAGCAGTTTACCAGAAGAAATCAACAGGAGTAGTCTTTGCTGGTTAAGATATAAGTAAGAGGCAGCACAGCTGGTCCCATGGAATTCTGGAGTGCCGATGGTGCTGCTGCACTTGTCTTTAGCATACCAGGAGTATGGACTGATCACTGCCCTAGTACTGTGATCAAGAAGGGAGGAAAATGGTGCCAAGTCCAGTGCTACTTACCCCCTACTTATGTGTAGATCAGAACATCAATTAGCAGATCCAGAGCTGTCCCCATGCACTAGCCAGTGTGCAACATAAAATTGCATACCAACACTAGATCACCAGAGCCCACAGAATTTGTAAGGAACCAGAAGCAAAGAAAAAAGAAGACTGTTTGATGGCTGCTGTCTGCCTGCAGAAGAAAAGAGGCAAATCTGATGTTTGTTCAAATCATGCTTTTGAATTGCTGTTAAGAGTCAGTTTGGAGGGTCTCTCAAATCAATGCCTAGTGTACAAAAAGGTCTGAAAAGGGAGACTTCTTTTAGGAAGAATGAGCTGACCAGTTGGCAGTGTAACAGACTTGATTTTGATGGTAGAAGAGAGACTGAATTTGTCTCCCATTCTTAATTGTGATCTGCACCTTAGAAGCCTTCCCCAGTGTTTCATGGTTCCTAATAATTCCGTACTACTGTTCATTTGGGCAACATAAGTGTCAAAACCATGGGGACTGTGTCCACTCATACCATCACCACCTTGTTCCTGTCAAGCTCACAATAGTCTACCGGTCCCCTAATCCTTATAGGGTACCTGATTTATTTATTTATTTATTTGGAGTTTTATATAGCCCTGGCTAGACCAAGAGGTATCAAAAGGCTTTATACAGATAGTTGCAGAGGTTACATATACGTAGATTCAAATTGCAATGAGCAACAAAAACATAAGAAAAGCCGCAAAGCAAGGAAAAAGCACTGGTACAAGAAACAAAAGAGTAGAGAGGGTAGGGAATAGGGCAGAAACGGTTGTTAGATAAAATTAATTTCAAGTTTCTGCAGACCAGCACCAACTAGAGGAGGCATCCAGGGCCAGTCCATCCCACTGGGCCGGTATCAAAGGCAGACCTGACTCAAGTCCAGTGTAAAACCTGCAGATGAGATAGAGGTCACGGCACCGCAGCGCAGCAGAATGGCTTCAATTCCAGAGCCGAGACTGGCAGATCACCAAGAAAGCCAGCAGATGGGGGAAACATCGCTGCATCTCACCCACCAATTCCACCGAAAATACGCAGCTGAGAAGTGATGGGGGAGCAAGATGGAGTCCTTCTCTAGGAACAGACCAGGTCACTGATGCCCAAATTCAAATAGACAAGACTCGCTACAAATGGTGTTTTCGTCAAAGACCTCCCCCCATATAGGAAGGAAGACTCAACCATGTTTGCCAGACTCAAAGACCTCAATCATTCCAATTCAGATTGGAGAGCTCACAGGCACCCAACTAACTCACCAGTGAAGGATGGTGGCTCTGGCTCCCAGACCCCAAGAGGGGCTGCCAAGGGGAAACGAGGAGGCCACAAACAGGAAACCTCATGCACTCTCCCCGCTTGGAGCAAACCGTTTCTATGTACTCTATCTCATACAGACTTGCAAGAAAATATGTGCTAAAAGTCATTGTCTGAAAAGATGTCAACTTTAAATGTGAACATGTAAAAAATTGGAGAGTTTGTGCCTGTAGTGTATTGCGTTGTAATGGTATCCGTTGTAAAATGACCTGCGTTGTAAAAAATCTGTGGTAATGGTATGCGTGCTAAAAGTACGCGTTGTAACATCTTACATCCGGTTAATATAGGGATGTATGATGTTACAACGCGTACTTTTAGCACGCATACCATTACCACGGATTTTTTACAACGCAGGTCATTTTACAACGGATACCATTACAACGCAATACACTACAACGCAGATACTATTACAACGCAGACCATTACAACGTAAGTATAATTATAGGTAAGTATATAATATTAATATATAATGTAAATAATTATTTTTGAATTTTTAATTTAAAATATTTATTATTTAATTAATAAAAAAAAATTAAATCAAATAATTGTAATTTTTAAATTTGTAAATATATATTAAAAATACCCCTGTACCCCAAAACCCAAACCCAGCCCTTAAACCTAAAAATACCCCTGTACCCCAAAACCCAAACCCAGCCCTAAAACCTAAAAATACCCCTGTACCCCAGAACCCAAACCCAGCCCTTAAACCTAAAAATACCCCTGTACCCCAAAAACCAAACCCAGCCCTAAAACCTAAAAATACCCCTGTATCCCAAAACCCAAACCCAGCCCTAAAACCTAAAAATACCCCTGTACCCCAAAACCCAAACCCAGCCCTAAAACCTAAAAATACCCCTGTACCTCAAAACCCAAACCCAGCCCTAAAACCTAAAAATACCCCTGTACCCCAAAACCCAAACCCAGCCCTTAAACCTAAAAATACCCCTGTACCCCAAAACCCAAACCCAGCCCTAAAACCTAAAAATACCCCTGTACCCCAAAACCCAAACCCAGCCCTAAAACCTAAAAATACCCCTGTACCCCAAAACCCAAACCCAGCCCTAAAACCTAAAAATACCCCTGTACCCCAAAACCCAAACCCAGCCCTTAAACCTAAAAATACCCCTGTACCCCAAAACCCAAACCTAGCCCTAAAACCTAAAAATAATAATAATAAATAATAATAACAATAAATAATAATAATAATAAATAATAAATAATAATAATAATAAATAATAATAATAAATAATAATAATAATAAATAATAATAAATAATAATAATAATAAATAATAATAAATAATAATAATAATAATAATAAAAAATAATAATAATAATAAATAAGATAAACGTACCTATAATTATACTTACGATGTAATGGTATGCGTTGTACTAGTATCTGCGTTGTAGTGTATTGCGTTGTAATAGTATCCGTGGTAAAATGACCTGCGTTGTAAAAAATCTGTGGTAATGGAATCCGTTGTAAAAAATCTGTGGTAACAGTTACATACCATATTAACCTCACCACTCCCACTTCTTATCTGTAAGGTCGCTAAAAAGCTTCAAACTAAATCTAAGGACAAATCCTAAACCCAATCTTCAAAATATATATAAAGAAACCTAATAGTCTTTAAAAAATCACTTTAATAACAATCAAGCATACAAAGCCAAAATTGCTAAAAGCCAATTGAAAAATACTCAATTAAAATGTGCTTGAAAAGAAATAAGATTTTGTGGTTAAAAGATGTCAAATTAAAGGGTTCTCAAAACTGCCAGAATATTTCAACCGATCCGAGAGTCGGAAACCCTGGTGTTTCTAGCTTCCACAGATGATGTTTCCATTGGCGCCGAAATCACAAGTCCAAAAGAACAAACATGATCTTATCCAACCCAATCAGTAGCCACTGACGGTGTGACAACCAGTAGTGCTTCCATAGTGGATGAGCTAGGATCAAAAAACCCAGGAGCCGAGACATCCGGAAACGGCTCATATTATGAATTTTGCAGGAATGGCAATTGTATAGGACATCTTTGCAAATGGACTCTTAACAGGAGTACCAGCACATTCACATCCCTAGATTGTACTGGATGCAATACAAGACATATATCCAGAGCACACTTGAAAGTGCACTGCAAACAGTGGAACACAGTCTGCATGCAATGTAACAATACAGGTTGAAAGGAAAAGGACCGGTTGTCATTTAGTCAACAAAAAGAAAGTCAAAATACTGCATCATGCATTCACAATACATTAGCACATGTGGTAGTGCAGTTCCCATTTGGCCGAGTGACAGAAAACTCATTGTGGAGCAGCAAAAATAGGAACAGGATCCCGACAATCAGAAATAGAATATGGGGAATGCCTCCAAAGACAGTGGAAACCAATGAGTGTATGAATGATGGAATCACTCTGAAGACACTAACAAACCCAGACCCAATTGTTTTGAAAAATGTACTACTTTACAGTATTAGGTACATAAAAAATGCGGTGTACATGTTTTCAGAAAAGTTGTGGCAGGTTAATGCCTAGTAGTGATTGTATTTTAGAAGGTGACCATGAAACTTGAAGATCAAAAGTTTTTTTTGTAGAATTTAAAGAAACTTCCTTCTGAAACAATAAGCGGGACAAATCGTTCCTCCTCTGACCATACAAGCCAGTGTAAAAACTTCATTTGGACACCAGGTCATGACTCTGGGAACCATTACCACATAGGGAACTCACGGTTTTGTCTCACAGCATCCTGGGTCATTCAACATTAGGTAACTTCCATTGGAAAGTAACATGATTGCCGAACGAATTACAGCAGCTGGGGAAGCCGTCAGCTAACAAGCTACGGTTGCCTTGGATGCATTACAGGTTCCTTGAAGCGTAATCTCCCTACAAATTAATAAAAAGGCCAAAAGTATTCTCACTCTATACAGCTAGGGAAAATCTCAGTGTCTCCATTCCTACACCTGTTCTCGAAGGGTAGGATCCATGTCTTGTGTACAAATCTCTCTCATAACAGTTTATATCTGCTGAACTGAAAGTGTTTTAAACAAGAAGGGAAATGGAATGTTGACATTGGTAGAGAAATAAATCCATGAATTAACCAAGCTGTCAATGGCATTCCTGCAATAGTAAATGGTAACTTCTCTAAGTGTGCTATGTTTATTATTGTGCATGTTGCGTCTTTCTTTGCCATTATTTTTTGTTCACATGTTAAATTGTAGGGTTAAAATAAATTAGTAGTGCTTAAATACTTCCAGGGTACTCAACCATTCTTCAGAGTCTGTAATAATCAGCTTAAAAGCATGATGGATCTAAGCTGACTTTGTCCATGCTGTAAGTGAGACACATCAGATATCAGATTGTAAGATGTCAATAGCTGAATAGGCATTGTTACTTACAGAATACGTTCTAGTGGATAAAGTAGCAATTACATTGACAACTACCCCTAACGCCTTTTCTAAATTCACTCTGTCAATTTCACATTTCATTTCAGCAGCACCCTGCTTTGAAACTTTCCAAAGCTCTTTCTATACAGCATACAGAAAGTGTTTATGATGTGGCCGCCTAGAGAAAGAAGAGACAACTGCTTTTTCACCTCTTCCAATGTGGAATGTTATAACTGCTGAATGCATTACTTTCCCACGCTGTATGTTGTGACAATCCCCAAGTGTTGTGTCTGCACATAGCGTGGGCCTGGTTTGTTTATTCTAAAACTCTTTGTGCTGTTCAAAAAAAATGCATGACAATTATAAATATCTAATGGTCGCACTAGCCATCACTCTGGATTGGACTGTGAAGAATTGTATGTACCATTCTGTACCATAATATTGAACTGTTCCTCTGTGTTGTTTGTAAATTGTTGCCAATTTTCAAAATGTGTAAATGTGTGAATATTTGGTATGTTTAAATCCTTTATTTAGGACAAGCCTAAGCAGGATGTTTGCTGTACAGTCTTGTTCAGAAGCACCGTTTGTCTTGATATGAGATATGCTCTAAACAAAGATTCATTAACTTGTACTTGCCAATCTTTCATTCCCCAAATAGATTTTAAAATCAACATTATCTTTTCAAAAGTCACACCCTTTTATGGACAACTGTGAAATAAAGCAAGACAAATAATTCAATTTTGTTTTGGTTAGCATATTGTTCTTTGCCAAAGAAGGGAGAAGTTTAAAATAAAAAGAGACTGGGTCTATGCGTTGTAATATTCAAACATTTGCTGGGGTTTCTAGGTCCTGCCCAAAGGTTGTGCCCAACTGTTGTGTTAAATACTGCACGCGGAGTACTTGCTATGTGTATGCAATGGTGTGCATAGATGTGATAAAAAAACATTTCATCGTTATTATTATTATAATAGTTTTATAGAGCGCATAGCTACCTGTCATGGGCTTCCCAGAGCTACATCCCTCACAGTACCTCCTCTGAGTAGTATTGAGATTCGTTTTAAAAAAACAGACAGGTTTTTAGCTGATTTTGAAAAAAAGAAAGAGACTGACAAGAACTGAGCGACAGTGGACTGAGTTCCACAGCTTGGACCTAGGTAGGAGATTGCGCAGCCTCCTTGACTTCTTACTCTAGGAACTGTGGAAAGGTTGGCACTGCTAGAGCGCAGGGAGTGACCGGTTTTATAAGGTGATACCAAGCATCTGAGATACTGAGAACACATATTTGGCATACGTTTATGTTGAGGACATACGGCCATAAAATGAATGTGTTTCTCGACAGGTAGCCATTGGAGCTTAGGTAAAGGCTTGGATTTGGAAATAAGTCTTTAGAAGAAGCCTGGATGCAGCATTTTGGACTATTTGCAGTGCTTAAGTGCACCCTTAGAAAAACCCAGATATAGAGACACCCAAATAGAGAATGTAGCATTTATACAATCTTAAGATGACCAAGGCCTGAATCACTGTTCTTTGCGCTGAAGTTGTAAGGCAACTAAGAATCTTTGGTCAACATTTCAGCATCCCAAAGCAGGTATGAAACTACCGCATTGAACGGAGTGTTCATTGAAAGCATGTTATCTAGCCAGACGTCCAGATTCTTAAAAGCCAGCACTGGTGTAGGACATGTTCCAAGAATTTAGGCCACAAATGATGCCCCCCATAGATGGTGCTGGTTACCCACAAACAAAATCTGTTTAATGTTCATCCAGGCCAACACTTTTGATAGTTAGATGTTAAAGTCACCAGCATTCTGGTTTCCCTGTGCTGACAAAGGGACCATGATCTAGGTATTGCAGCGTTTGAGAAAATTGGAAGACCGCAGCACTCAACAGTATCAGCCAGAATAGGTACATAGATATTAAAAAAAATTGGGCTGAGCTTGGAATCCAGCGGTACCCCTCAAGATAGTGAACAGATCTGTGAACAATGTTGTGTTGTATGTACTTGAAAGGAGCGATCTTGAAGAAAATACTTAAACTATCACAAATCTATGCCACCCACTCCTATGTTTTCTAGTCTTTGCAACAGGAGGTTGTGATTAACTGCATCAAGATCCAATAAAATCAGAGCAACAGTGCTGCCTTTGTCTAAATGAGACTTCATTTTTTTCTGTGACGCCAGCTAAGGCTGCATCTGTACTGTGGCCAGCTTTAAAGCCTGATTGGGACAGGTGGAGAAGGTCATTTAGGTCACCATAGGTTGTAAGATTCTCATTTACATGTTTTTCCAGGATCTTAGTCAATATTGGGAGAAGAGAAATAGGTCAGTAATTCAATCAGTTGTAGGTGTCTAAATTTGACTTTTGTTTAGCAACAGCATGACCATAGCATGTTTTCATACATTCATTTCATTTCAAAACTTTATTCGATTCAATGCAAGAATCATAAAAGTAGAAGTACATTTACAACACACAGTAAAAAATTCACTATAAAAGACAGTTTTACAGTTTATGGCACTATAAAAGTTCATTGGCAGGTAAAGTCACATAACCATATTATTACTATAAATTAATCATCTCTGGATAGTACATAATTTATCAAGCAAGGGTGTTTTTTGGGAACAAGTAAAATAAATAGTAAAAAGAATCACGGTACAGGATTATAAAGTGCACATATCAAGTGGTCTAGTTCTTGGGGCAAAATTTTAGCCATACCGTTTCCTAATCTGGAGTGACACGCGTATAAAGTTCAACATTGCACAACAGACTGTAGGGGATGACAGAGATATTAAGAAATCATAACCCTCTTTGTAATGGCGTATTTGTTCTTCCTTGAGAATCGGTTTAATAAACCTGGTTCTCGGGTCTTTATATAAGGAACAAAAAAGAACAAGATGCATTGTGTTTTGGCTATCTTTGTTATTACAGTTGCAAGGGGGGAGTTCCTTACACCAGCCCCTCTGTATAGGGAATGCAAAAAGAAAATGCAAAGTATGTAGCCTGAATCTTGTCAAGTAAAAACGCCATTGTACATGATTTGTAAAGGTCAGATAGAACTGGTGCTGTAAGACAGCCTTGGGGGCATAGGGGCTGTCCATGCAATTTACAATCGATGATTTCCAGTAATTCGATTTAATTACATTTTTAATATCTCCCTGTATGTTTTCAGGGTTGTCAAAGGTGTCACCCAAACCTATTTTATGAAACATTTCATTTACGTAGGATAGCCAGGGGATTTGATTCATATTTGACAATTTCAAACAGTCCTGGATAATATCCTTAGTGAGCTGTAAATCCTCCGATAACCATATTTTGCCCCATAACAACAGAGGAGAAAGACGAATAATGTCACTTACATAATTTAAACCTAGTTCATTATGGGCAAATTTATTTGAGGAGCCTGATGGGATGGCCAAGACACGTTTTAAAAATTTGTTTTCCATAATCTGTATCGTGTCGGGGCTATCTGTCCCCCAGACCCCCGCCCCATAGGTAGCAATCGACAGACATTTTGCTTTATACAGAGTTTTTAAATGTGAAATGGGTTTTTGGCCTAATTTGCCACAAAAGCGGAACAATCCCTCTATTGAGCGACTAGCACTCTGGACTCGTGTTTTCATTAACGGTGCCCAACTTAATTTGTGATTAAAAAGGTTTCCCAAATAATTAAAATTTTCAACCTTGTCAATGACGGAGGTACTCACTGCAAACTTTCTGCTCTTGGTGCCCTTCGGGCCACAGACCATGATAAAAGACTTAGCAAAATTCACTTTAAGATCTAGGTCCAACATAAATTTGTGAAAGGCATCAAGGCAGTGCTGCATGCTATTTGCAGTGAGTGTCATGAGTACCGTATCATCGGCATAGGAAAGCATTGGAGTGCTTCTACCATTTACTTTTGGGAAATCATGGCACTGGTCCAACAAGTATTTTTCCAGGCCATTAGTATATACAAGGAATAAAAAAGGAGCTAATATGCATCCTTGTCGGACACCCTCGGTCGAGGGAATGGACTTGGTTTTCTCCCCCCCTGGTCCAAACCTTATGGCCACCGTGGTAGATTCATGGAGTCTACGAAGAAGAGTGACCAGGGGTTCCTCGAAACCCATTTCCTCCATCATTTGCCACAACTTACTACGACACACAGTGTCAAATGCACTTGATAGGTCCATAAAAGCAAGATGGATTGAAGATTTTCTTGCCTTTGTGTATTTCCCAATAATTAGGGCCAAATTAAGGCACTGTTCAACAGTGCCTTTACCTTTTCTAAATCCATATTGGGAATTTACAATGAGGCCCACCGAATCCGCCCATGATTCTAATCGTGCTAAAATGACCCTGCCCAAAATTTTGCATGATGCGTCAATTAGAGAGATTGGGCGATAGCATCGGGGATCAGATCTATCGCCCTTCTTAAAAATTGGCACCACCACTGCCTCCTTCCAGGATGCAGGAATATGGCTAGTGACAACTGCTTTAAAAACATTCAACAATACAGGTGCCCAGACTTTGACATTGTGCTTAAAAAAGTCCAAAGGTACTCGGTCGGGGCCAGGTGCTTTTAGTGATGTACCTTTTGATAACGCGTCCTCCACTTCTTGCAGAGTCAACGATAAACTCAGGGAAAGGGAAGATTGGGGAACCACAGATACCCTTTCATCTCCTGTCGATATCACATTTGGTTGGATTTTATGAGGATTAAAAATATTCCCAAAGTGGGTTTCCCACGAATCACAATCAATCTCCATCACGATATTATCCATATCATTATTTACAAAAAGGGGGCGATTGATGACTTCCCAGAAAAGTCTGCTATCCTTTAATTCTGTTGACTTTACTAAGTCTTCCCAGGCTTGATTTTTTAAACCCAACTTCCTTGATTTAATAGCTTCTTTATAAGCTAATCTAGCTGCTCTAACTGATTTTATATCCCTAGGTTTTTGTTTTAATGCTGCTTTCAGCGATCTCTGTGTTGCTGAACATGCAGCATCAAACCATCTGGGGCCTGACTTTTTGTTTTTACCAATTGGTTTTGTTAGGCGCTCAGCTACATGCTCACATAGGGATTCAAAATTACCTATAACCTCTTCTGGACCGGTTGTAGGTATGAGGCAGGCCTCATATTCAGCACTATATCCATTTAGGATCTCTGCCTCAAGACCCACCGCGTCTATTTTTCCCCATTTAAGGGTGATACCTTGATTTTTACTATACTTTACCGGTTGCTCCCAAATAGAATGTTTGGGTTTAACCGGACAAAACAGGGTTAAAATTAAAGGATTGTGGTCACTGGCAGCATTAGGTATTACTTCCAACTTATCGACATAGGAAAGGTGCCCACTAGAGACAATTACAAAGTCAATGAAACTCATAGTGCCCCTAGTTCCCTGAAACGTCGGTATAGGCACAGAGTTTGGGCCAGCCCAGGGCTCCAATATACATAAATCATTTAAAATAATGATATTATTTAACGCATCCCCCTGAGGTGTGTGTTTAAAATGTGACAGCGGTTGATCATGTGAATCTGTCAAGCCACACACCTTGGAATCACCATGGGCACATAATGAACAGTTGAAATCTCCCAACCAGATAACAAATAGTTGGGGTTGTTCTTGACGTACCCCAGCTATGGCCCTTTCTAATTCCAGGATTACAGTTGTCTCATTGTTGTCAAAAATATTGTAATACCAATTGATCAACAACAATGGTTCAGGGAACAAATTAATCAACATCAACACTTGGAACCAAGGTGAATCAACTATTATAGAGGCCACAAGTTTACATAATTTTAACGAGGTTGCTGACATTAGACCACCTTTTGCCCTGCCCATTTGAGAGGGTATTGCTAAGGTGTTAAAAGCTTGGAAACCCTCCATACTCTGGGCAGTTCTACTCCATGTTTCCTGCAGGCACAGGATGTCACAGTCCCCCACAAAGTCCAAACATGCCTCGTCCTCAAGTCTTGATGCAAGTCCAGCAATATTCCACGAGATTAGGCCCATCTTTTGATCATTTTTTTGTCTCATGTCTAGTTCTATTACTGCTTCTTCTAGATTCTTCCCAGAAAGGGTTAGGCTTAAATCACATTCTCTGTCAGAAGATACCTCAAGTGCTTGAGCATCGGGAATTTGGTCATCATCGGTGGGAGCAATCTCCAGTGAGTTATTATTGCCACTTTCCCCCTTCTCCCACAGGCTGGGTTCTCCTAATACTGGATTATCCATAATCCTGAGAGGATCTTGTGATGGTCAATCGATCTCTTCCATGCCTACAAGTGGGTTAAAGCGGTTTCTCAGGGGGACATTATTTGGGGGCCATCCTACATAATCCTCTCCCTGAAACCTTGGTCTTAAGTTGTTATGCCAAGCTTGCAGGGGGTAGTTGTTATTACTATGGATCAGGTCCCAGGAAAAGGCATCACTCTGTTGGGAGGGTCCCCAGTTGTTCTGGCTTGGCCATATAGCCCTATTTCTGTGGGTCCACATAGGATACATTTCGTTGTTAAATACCTGCCTAGCATTCTTATAGGGGAGAGATTGGGGTACAAAATTCAGGCTTGGGTAGAAATACTCCAGACCTATGCACTGGATATCCCCAACTCTAGCAAATCTCGGTTTACTACAGATGATATCTTTTACCCAGGTGTTACTGAAGTTAATCAAGATACAATCCCCCTCGAGATCCTTCTCACTCGGGCCTACCCAGGGGACTCTACGTACACTAAGTATGTTTGTTTTAGAGTCAGAGGGGAGTGGTCTATTAATATTAAGCCAATATGTTATTTTATTTCTTAGTTCCTGGGTAGATTCTGTTTTGTTGGGAGGGAGTGGGGGTACTCCGGTAAGTATTACCATAAAAGGGGCTGAATCTGGCGGCAAGTTCAAGGGTGGTGGTTTCTTTCGATGTACTACCTCACTATCAGTACTTTTTGTATTTTTTACGGAACCCTGTAAACCTGTTTGTTTTATTTGTTTTTGCCCTTGGGTACTTCCCTGTTTGGGGGTCGCGGCTTCCGTCGTTGATGCCACATTGCCCATTTTTTGACCAGATGTCCCTACAACATCCGCCAAAACAGGTTTAGAACGGGGTTGTGGTATCGGTTTTGTTCGAACTAGCGGGACCGGTGCCACCTTAGGATTAGTAGTTATAGGCATTTTAGCGTTTGTGTTTATATTTTTATTCTCACTCCCCTTTTTTGGGTCACTATTGCTAACATTACAATTTTTGTTCTTGTTTCTTATACCCCCCTCTTCAGGCAATTTGTTCTTACTTGCTGAAGTTTCAGGAGGATTAGCATTGGAAGAAATAATATATTCCAGTTGATCTAACTTCAGGTTAACAATCTGAATTTTCTCTAAAACAGGTAACAGGAGTATTTGAACTAGTTTCTCAATTTCCCCCAGAAGGCGGTCATTGTTGTTGGTACTAAAAGAGAAGGTTTTCTGTCCCATGTCAGCTAATTGGGGACCCTTTTGTTTAGTAGGGATTGTTAGGGTTTTAGATGGTGCTGGCTTCGCTAACTTTGGTTTTGCCCCTTTCCTATGAGTGCCACCTCTCTTACGTTTATTTGGGTTATGAGGTTCCCGCTGAGATGCCACTATCTGATCTTGTGTAAGGGTAGGGACATTATTACTTAAATTACTCGGGTTGCTATCTATTACATTTACTCCCATAATATCTGGTGAAATGGGTATGGGAGTAAGTGTAGATGCTTCAATTTGGGAATCCCCTGGGTCCGCTATCAGGACTGTCTGTGATTCAGGGATTATCTGTGATTCAGGGATTATCTCTAGATTTGGACTAGCCTCCAAATTACTATCCGAACAAAGTAAACTTTGCTCAGGAGTAGGTAATTTAGTAGGGGTAATTTTTAATGCAATATTCCCCAGGGACGAGCGTTTTCCTGTAATCAGGTCAAGTGATAGACGCTTTTCTGTGAGGGCAATTTCCTTTTCTAAAATCCCGGTTGCCCGGCTTATAAAATCGTCCAAAGTTCCAGTGGCTTTACCATTATTTGTTTTAACGGTAATCTGTCTGCCCTTCCCTGAGCGTGTGGACATCATGAGAGTTAAGAAAAAGCACAATTTATAGTGCCAGATTTATAAAAGAATGATTAGTAAAATGATAGTGGAAACAATTTGGGATCGATAGTAAAAGAGAAGGGAGGTAGCCCCGACCCGACCTTGTACGTCCTTGGACGGCCTTAGACGGCCCCGCCCTTGTCCCGGGCTTCTCCCGCTCGCTCCCGCTCGCTCCCGCGAAGCAGGGATACTAGGCTCCTTAAGACTCTACAACCACGTGATAGGCGGGGGGGCGTGGCCAGCGGGGAGAGCAGCCCAGGTGATGGTGATTGGGCGCGCAGGGGCTCCTGGACACTGGAGTCCCCTGCCTATGCTCGCAGCCCCGCTGGTTACTCGCCTGTCCCCGCGCTCCTCCTGATGACTTAGATACTGCCTCCTGGCAGGCGACGTGCTGCGGGACCCGCGAAGCGGGTCCGGCGAGTCGTGGAGGCGGTCGGAATCCACAAGGGGTCAGCTACAAAGGGGTCAGCTACACTGAAGGTCCGCCGTGCTCCTCTGGCGTCCTGGCGCTGCAAGTTCGTTTCCAAACAGGTCCCACAGGCAAAAGGTGAGGTTTGCTTTTACCTCCGTTGGCGGGGGGGCGTGGCCAGCGGGGAGAGCAGCCCAGGTGATGGTGATTGGGCGCGCAGGGGCTCCTGGACACTGGAGTCCCCTGCCTATGCTCGCAGCCCCGCTGGTTACTCGCCTGTCCCCGCGCTCCTCCTGATGACTTAGATACTGCCTCCTGGCAGGCGACGCACTGCGGGACCCGCGAAGCGGGTCCGGCGAGTCGTGGAGGCGGTCGGAATCCACAAGGGGTCAGCTACAAAGGGGTCAGCTACACTGAAGGTCCGCCGTGCTCCTCTGGCGTCCTGGCGCTGCAAGTTCGTTTCCAAACAGGTCCCACAGGCAAAAGGTGAGGTTTGCTTTTACCTCCATTGGCGGGGGGGCGTGGCCAGCAGGGAGAGCAGCCCAGGTGATGGTGATTGGGCGCGCAGGGGCTCCTGGACACTGGAGTCCCCTGCCTATGCTTGCAGCCCCGCTGGTTACTCGCCTGTCCCCGCGCTCCTCCTGATGACTTAGATACTGCCTCCTGGCAGGCGACGCGCTGCGGGACCCGCGAAGCGGGTCCGGCGAGTCGTGGAGGCGGTCGGAATCCACAAGGGGTCAGCTACAAAGGGGTCAGCTACACTGAAGGTCCGCCGTGCTCCTCTGGCGTCCTGGCGCTGCAAGTTAGTTTCCAAACAGGTCCCACAGGCAAAAGGTGAGGTTTGCTTTTACCTCCGCTGGCGGGGGGACGTGGCCAGCGGGGAGAGCAGCCCAGGTGATGGTGATTGGGCGCGCAGGGGCTCCTGGACACTGGAGTCCCCTGCCTATGCTCGCAGCCCCGCTGGTTACTCGCCTGTCCCCGCGCTCCTCCTGATGACTTAGATACTGCCTCCTGGCAGGCGACGCGCTGCGGGACCCGCGAAGCGGGTCCGGCGAGTCGTGGAGGCGGTCGGAATCCACAAGGGGTCAGCTACAAAGGGGTCAGCTACACTGAAGGTCCGCCGTGCTCCTCTGGCGTCCTGGCACTGCAAGTTCGTTTCCAAACAGGTCCCTTGGGAACATATCATTTCAATGGAGAAACATTAAGATGCTGTGCTAGACACTCTAAAAGGTGTGGGTACAGTATAACCAGAAATGAGAGAAGAAGCAGGTTTAAAGGAGAGCTGATTTAATATCATTGATGAACCCTGTGAAAGTCAAGAGGTCTTAGGATATAAAGTTATTCAGAGAACAGGGGAGTGCATATAGGGGGGGGGGTTCTCCTCTAGCCTGCATCTAAGGGTATCCTGATATCTTACAGACAGTAGTTGATCTTGTAGCATCCAGAGAACTGTCTAGTATGGCTGTGGAAGTAAATGAGACCTGAGTATCGGTGACTCTTTCCACATTCAGAGATCTGTCTTGAATGGTTACAGAAGTGAAGGGGCCTGAATGTCAGCCACTTTCTCCACAAAAAAACAGCCTAATTCTTTGCATGTTGATTGAGACAGAAAGGCTGAGGAAGGAATATTAGTGGGATCTGATGAGCTTTTAACCACTTGAAAAAGTGCTTTGGGGCAGTTTTGAGCCTTTGTGATTTTTCGGAGACGAAGTAAGTTCTGGAGATACGACCATTTTTCTGATAGACCTTTAAAGCTTGTTTATATGTTACTTCATCAGTTTCAGAATAGGATTTGCCCCAGATTCTTTCCAGATGTTTACACTTCCTTTTGTTTTCGTGCAACGCCTCACTGAACCATGTCACTGGAGATGTGTTCTCTGATACGTAACTAGGGTCAAAGGTAACGCAGTGGCAATTGATGATCAGCGCCAGTTATCAATAATTGTAGAGTCAGCCTCCATTGCGTCACTCAGAACTGGGCAGCTAGTCTCGAGTATGTAGTTTAAGGCAGAAATGTCAAGTTCATACCAAATCCTGGATAGTGAGGATGAGCCATTATCCTGGTTACCAGGTGTAGATGAAATATAAATACAGAAAGGGACTGCAAAGTGGTCCAACCATAAAAGGGTAGTCAGTGAATACGTTTGCATGCCCTTCAAATATGTAAATAAGGGGTCAAGCAGATGTCGAGCTTAGATCTTAAAGTCTTAATATCCCAATTATCAGAAATGCTGACAGGGGTGATCACTTCATTAACCCCTTCCATGCTCATGACGTCCTCAGCTCATCATGAGTCACAGTGGAGCTGTGCTCATTGGCCGCGGATCGCCCACGCACAGCTATTTTCCCACCTGTGCAGGAGAATTAATGAGTGGGTGGGTCTGAGACTAGCGCATTCTGGTAGATAGTGCCCATTTAGAGGCAAGAGGAATTCCATCACAAATCCAATCCAGATGAGAAGGAAAATCAACCAAATGGAAGTCCAAAAGGAAATCCAAGGTTGAACAAAGTATGTATTTTAGAGCCAAATTGAAAATGCACGTGTACCATGCAAAGATTGGTCTGATGAATCCAAGGAAGTCATCAGTGTCGGCCAAATAACCAGAGACAGTCTGTGCATAAACATGGATATCACATGGTGATGAAGAACTGGCAGTAAAAACTCCCATGGTGGATCATAATTAACTACTTAGTTGTTGACATGTGTTGATGAAGAGTATGAATTTGCATATTGTGTGTGTATGGTGTTGGTAAATGCAACTGGAAGTAGTGAAACTACAGTGTCAGATATCCTCAGCCCAGGAACAGAAATCTCTGTTGGTTAGAGCTTGGAAAGGTATTTCCTGTATGGTAGTGAAGGAGGCAGGTAGCCTACTGTTTAATACCGGCCTCATGGTGTGGTTTGACCCGGTCAATTGAGACAAATAGTTTGTGTATGCAACCAGCAAGAGGTTATAAAAGTTCTGTTCTCATACCTTGAACTGCCAAGACAGGCACCTGCACTCTGTATGATAGGCTGAACTCCTTTTTATTGACAATCTTTTCTCGAACCGTATGCACAGTCTTAGAAATACAGCTATGAGTTAATGGTTGCACCTTGGATTCTCCAGTGGCAGAATGTTTCTTAAGCTCATTTGATTGCTCATCCCAGAAGACTTTTAGTTCCTGTGAGGTAGCCAAACTTTCATTTATATCAAAGGGCATTCACATTACCATTGCACCATTGCGCTAATATTGTCAAGGTCTAGAACCCACATCTGGACCCCAAACATTTCTTCAAAGGAAGTTCAAGTGCCCAACTGCCCATTGTGTAAAGCTTGCTGGACCCCGTACAAGTGATAGGTCCAACTAAGGCCTGAACCTAATACTCTAGCTGTTACAGACTACTTTAAGTCATGGTTTTTCCCCTCCACTATCAAATTTCCATTAGGATGAACAGAGGAAGAATAGTGAACAGCCACATCCAAAGTTTCCATGGTATCCCAGTAAGTCCTAGAGGTAGAGGCTGGTCCTCGGTAGGGGTGGGCGGAATGTGCGGAGTTGCCCTATGCAAAATTCTGCGAAACGGCAAGAAATCTCTGGGAGCACGCAGACTTTTGCGTGCTCGCAGAGATCTCTTGTTGCGCCCGTTATGCAGGGTCTCTCTCAACAAGACAACAGTCGCATTCTCACATGGACACAAACATGCATACACACAAATACACACACACACAGACATACATCTGCACAGACATGTACGCAATCATGCACAGGAACACAAACATACACAGACTGAGAGAGACACACCCGTACATAAACACAAAGAAATGCGGCTTACACACATATGCTGACATAGACATAGACACACACTTAAAAGAAATTGAAAGCATAGACATACACAACCCTTTACAGGTACACATACATGCTTGAACACAAGTTTTCACAATATGTACATATGCTTACCTAAGCACATCTACACACAGATCTACACACACAAAGATACACGAACATGCATAGTGCATGAACTGATAAATTAAACACACACGCACTGATACAAAGTGCATCAATCTACACACGCACACAGACAGGCACACGCACAAACACACACACTGACCAAGAATAATGCAATGTTGGTCAGGAGTGACAATAGTGGGCTGCTTGAAACCACCCTGGTCGATGCATGCTTTCCCCATTGGCTGCATCTTGCAGATCGTATCTGCATCCTCGAATCTCATACGGCTGGAGCCTCAGCATTCTGACTTTCTAGCCGGCACACCAAGACGGGGCTCAGCTGAGTCCTGCCCCACAATAGGGGAGTCCTTCACTGCCTTGCTGGGTTTCAGCAAGGCAGAGCAGAGCAATCTTTTCACCATCCTTCCATTATTAGGGCAGGAGCCTCAGGGTTAGCCGGTGCAGTGATCAAGAAAATGCCTCTTTCTCCCCGCATCCTACAATCAGAGTCCTGGATTAGATCAAAGGGTGGCCCAGGACCATTGACTGGTGATTAATGCGGTACAGAATTTGAGCTTCAACTCAGGTTCCTCCTCTATTTAGATCTGTAAGTGCTTCCTGGTGAGGTTTAATTTAACCTCATGCCCCCGAATTCCGTTCTGCCGCGGATCGTGGAAGTTTCTACATTCCCGCGTTCAGTGTGGAAATGCTGAAAGTTTTGCAAGCGGAACAGAATTTGTCGGCCACCCTTAGTCCTGGGTCTGATTGGAATGCCCCTACTGTATATGTCCAGATGAAGACTTGAAAATCTTTCATGACAGTTTGAGCAACAGCCAATCACTGTGGCTATACTCTTAGGAATCTAGAACATGAGTCCTATGCTAACAAGATGTATCTCAAGGAATAGTCACTATTTAAAGGTTTACAATGGTCCAGATATGCTCAGGCCAGAGGCTAGTTAGAAATCAAGATGGGTGTCTGAGGTGGGCATGCTGCAGTGGAAACTTTAATTTGTTGGCAAATGTTACAACTGAGGACATATTGTTTAGCCTGTTTATAAATAGCTAGCCACCAATAACGTTGCTGTAGTAATATAACTGTAGCCGCCACACCAGCATGGGCAGATGCTAGCCCCTTATGTGATGCTATGATTGATTCTGGTCTGTGATCTTAATTTGGAATTAATCTATTCCCCACTCCAGAAATATGAGCAAATTAAATGTTGTGCACACTCAATAAGTAGGACTATTTCACTGAATATGACTTTGATGATGGAGTGCTAGAGCATGAATCTGTGACAACCACCATTTGCTCATCTAACCTCATATGGGCATGTTTTATTTCAGCTACAACATCAGTTTGCATAGCTCCCATTGCTGCTTAATCAGACAGTGATTTCCCTGCACATTGAACTCCTACACATTGGTAGCTCAATGTGTGGACAACATGAGCCTGTAGTACCCTTGATTTTAGATTTGCCACTTTTCCCCAAACCACCTTGTGCTTAATAGTGTAAACATTTGAGTCTCAGAATCAATTTTGGCGCCAACAACGTAAGTACTTGTTGTAAGACTGGAAACAATTAAACAAATCTTACCCTATGAGAGTCAGGAATTCGGGATCCGTATTCTGTAGTGCCAAAATTAGATCTTTCAGTTCAGCGAACTGTGCAGTAGAATGATCTAGTGACTGTGTGAATGGTTTTAGAGGCTGGAATTCTCCATCCTTCATGTTACTCCTCACTGTGGCACAGGCTGGGGACTATGGATGTTTTGCTCCAACTGTGGGCTAGGCAGAACCATCAGAATAGACAATGAGGTCATCCTGATCTAAACTTCAATGGACACAGGGTAGTCTTGCTCAAATCATAAGTAAAGTTGTGTTTGTAATGTTGAGTCGAAGACATAGTTGACGTCAGTAGCTGCTAGTGAAGTAGCCCATGGTGTCCATTTTAGGTGTAAGCCTTTTACGTTTGGAATTCTGAACTTTGTGACAGCCTGTAAGGCTGGGATGGGAGTCGCTACAATTAAGCTCTTCGCCTGAGCCAATGATCTTTCCTTCACAACAGCTGTCTACACTGCAGTCAGTTTTTTTCTGTATGTGCAAGATGCATCTCTGCATTGGAATTTAAATGTAATTTATATGCAATTGGTATATTGTCACCCACCCTCATTAAAAGTGACATATGTGTAGCCTGTGGTTCCCGTGAATACGTGTATCACCAAGTTTGTGATGTTAACAGGGGTATATAAGTGTGTTGATGCTAACATGTCAGTCCATACTGAACGCAAGATCTTAGTATGTTCTGGTGTCCAGTGTTTACTTGAGAAGTTTGAATGTATTAATTCATAACATGGTTTTCCCCATTGTGCTTTATCTGAAATGCATGTTCTGCCAAAATTTAGGAAGCATATAAGTGATTGTAACTTTTTATTGTGTTTGATAGTTGTAAGAGTGCACTTTTTTTAGGAAATGTGGTGCTAAGCTTTTGCCTCCGTTCAGTTGTTCGTATCCTAAGAATAAGACACTGAGAAAGGCATTTTTTGACTTCTGGAAATTGAATTTGTAGCAAATTCCACAACAATGCAGTCTACTCTGGCTAAGTTTCTTTCTTAGTCATAAATCATAAGATATATTTCATGGAAATATGACAATGCTTTATGATCAAAATGTTGTTGCAATCCTGTTACAGAGGCAGGCGACAAACCTGGGTTGTTCTTATACCTATGTGGCAAATGGCAAAATACTTTTTGTGACCCGAGGCTTTAATGTGCTATATTTAGGCAGCAAATGCCATTTTATATGTCTAATGTTGTTTTGTATCTTTTGAGCACTATGTTGTTCACTAGTACTGTGCTCTGTGCATTTTGTGCTGCAAATGTGTGAGCGTGAATATTTCATTGTCTATTGTCCATAGTCTAAGTTTATTTATGGTCTGGTTCTACTATCGGGAACGAAGAATTGTTCATTGGTGAGGTGCAAGACTTAAGTACACCTCATTTTTTCGAGTTGTGTAAGAATTTCTCTAACTGCACATTTTGCTTTATGTTTTATGGGGTATTGTGGTTGCACTTGTGGGCTGGACCTAATGGGTACTATATATGAAAAGGTGAGTCTTCATCCCAGCCCACATGGTTGCAATATAACGCTGGGGCCTGCGCAAGTGCTTCTGGAACAAGGTCAGAGAAGAATGATACTAACACATTTTCCCCTGGAGGGAGTTTGTAAAAAATCTCATGCAGACAATCTTTCTCACCCTAGAGGATATCATAACCAAATGTTTGGTTCTCCCAAAAGAGAACTTAATGGTACAAGGTATATCACTATCAATCTGGAGTTGCCTTACACATGCGGATAGGCATATGTGTGTTAAATGTCATCATCTAAAAAGATGTACATTTTAAACATAAACATGTAAACACTTGGAGATTTGATGCACTTGCCCATTTAACCTCATGAGACCAGCTATTTTAGAAGCTTTGTGGTGACCTAGAAGAAGCTACTTAACATTTTCAAGAAATTGGGATTCTTGATTCTGGCAAAGACATAGAAATCTTTTAAACTTGAAGCTGTGACTGGTGCTTCCCAGGGATTCATCAAGAAGATTGCAATAATTTAAGTGTACCAGACTGAATGGTAACTGTCACTAAGACTTTGTAAAATGTGTGAGATTATCTAATTGTTCTGAAAGCTCTAATTCTGGATCTTCTTGTTAGTTGCAGTGGCTCAGTTGAAGACACTGAAGGCTTGCCAAGAATATGCCGTGTTTGGTGTGCCTAATTGTTTTTGTTTTGCTTCAAGAGAAAATCTCTCAAAAGAAACATTTGTTTAATGAAAACAAAAGTATAATCTGATACTGATAGATATGTCTCCATGTGCATGAGAGTGTGGAAGTACTTCCACGATATGAAGAATAGATTTGAATTAACATTATTTATTATTGATTTATGTGTATTAATATGACTTTATTGCAATTAAAACAAAATCAGTATGATGTGTTTTAGTGTGTTTGTCAGATTTAGGATAATCCAGGCCTCAATTAGCTCAGGCATCCATATTTTAAAAAAAGGCAGCTATACCATGATGTTAATTGGGTGTTTATAGATTTTGATGGCACCACCACAAAACAAGATGTGCTCTATCTATGTATTTTAGATTACATATTGTCTTCAAAGTACTCACTGGAAGACTCTTTTTGTGACTTTCCTAGGCTCCTCCTGCTAGAATACTGTATTGCGTTAATTAATTATTGTTATCTGTTGTTTAAGTAAATAGTTTGCTTTGACACCTTGGGATGAAATTAGTTCAAACGGAACAAATCAATTCTCATGTAGGGGGTAGTGTGCCAAGATGGTAGGGTGATGTTTTAGAAGGAGAACAGTCACAATATCGAGAAAAATATATTGAATTGACAGAACATCGAGTTTTTTATGTAGAATGGACAGAATATTGATTTGTCAAAATAGAGTGGTGCAGAATATCGAAATTCATGTAAGAAATATCAATTTCCATAATATTGAAGTTAGTAATATCGACAGTCATAATATAGTTGTTAAAAATATCGATTTTTTATAGTGTTTTAAGTGTTAGTATATGTCCTAAAAGTATGTATTATATTTGTAATGTAATTTTGAATTTTTTTTAAAGTAATGAATTTTATGTTTTTTTATTTGTGCGTAATATAATTCCGTAGCGAGTTGTGGGTTTATTGAGGAAACGGGTGGCAAGTAATTTAATTTAGTAAATTAAACATAGAATTTTAGGAATTATTAATTATTTTTAATTTAATTTTGCGTTTTAGTTCTGTAGCGGGTTGTGGGTTTATAGGGGAGTAGGGTGGGAAGTAATTCAATTGTTAATAAATAATTATTTATTTTTATTTATTGGTATTAGAATTAATTTGTTGTTAATTAATTATTAATCCATAATTCATTTTTATTATTAGTAATAATTCTGCATTAATTGGTAATTCATGTGTATTAATTGATTAATTGATAATTATATTAATTGTATTAGTTTATTATTCATAGTGGGTTGTGAGTTTATAGGGGAATAGGGTGGGAAGTAATTTAATTGTAATTAAGTAAATATTAAAATTATTTTTGTTTATTGATAATTAATGTCCTGTTAATTAATTTTAATTAACAATTTTCTTTATTACTTATTAATTTTTGGTATTGAAAATTCATTGGGTGTGAATTCATTATTAATAGGTAATTAATTTGTAATACAGTATTATAATTAATTAACTCTCAAATATTAAATAGTGTGTACTTGGTAATTAATTGTAATTAATTTTTCATTTGTATTGGTAATTAATTTCTTTTTATTGAAATATTAAATCATTACTTTCCCTACTGTTGCACTATCTAGAGTGGGAATAGTAATGTTTACCCCTACGCTATCCAACGCTTTCCCTTCAGTTGCACTCACTGAAGTGGGAATAGTAATTTCTACCCCAGCGCTATCCAAAACTTTCCCTACTGTTGCACTCTCTGGACTGGGAATAGTAATTTCACCCCTATGCTATCCAACGCTTTCCCTACTGTTGCACTCTCTTGAGTGGGAATAGTATTTTTTACCCTCCCGCTATCCAACGCTTTCCCTACTGTTGCACTCTCTTGAGTGGGAATAGTATTTTTTACCCTCCCGCTATCCAATGCTTTCCCTACTGTTGCACTCACTGGAGTGGGCATAGTAAATTTTACCCTCCCGCTATCCTACGCTAAGAATATTGAATATTTTTTAATTAATATATATATATGTATTAAAAATAAAAATGCAAGTTTTTTCAACTTACATTACTTATTTAGTAATTTTAAGGTTATTTAAGTATTTTAAGTATGTTTTAATTATTTATATTTAATATTTCATTAGTTTTACATTACTTTTAAGACATTTAAAAAATGCGATATTTTGACTAACTATATTTTTTACAACAACATTTTAGATTAAATATTTTTGTACTTACCTGTTTGTTGCTAGGATTTCGATATTTTGGCATTCAAATTTTTTTTTATTTTTTTTATTTACGTTTTGTATAGCGCTAGCTGGACCCGAGGGTATCAGAGCGCTTCACAGCAAATACAAATAAGCATCAAAAGACAAGGACACAGGGTAGGGAGCACAGGGGGAAGTAAAAGTCTGAACAATAGCAACATGAGCGCACAACAAGGCGGAGATCAAGGGTGAGTCATCCGGCTCTCTCTGGGAGCATAGATATAGAGATCTGTCAAAGTCAAACGAGGGTTCTTGTTATGATCCAGCCCACCCAAGAAAGAGGACTTTGAGTAGCATCTTGAATTTCGGGAAGGAGGTGGTCATTCTGATGTGGAGGGGGATGGAGTTCCATATCTTGGGAGCATTACCCGCAAAGGACTTACTTTTTTTTTTCTTTTTTTTTTTGTCCTCATATATGCCACCAGATGGAATGACTCTAGATGGAAACTCTCAATTCTGCCAACATAATGCCTATCTGTCCGCCCTGGAATATTTTATTTTATGTTTAGCTTTCGAGAAGTCTCCCAGAGGTAGGTTTTCTACTAGTCCAACTCCCCTGATCGATGTCCCTGTACCTTGTCTTGGGGAGGACCAGACCACAAACCCCTGGCATAATCATTGGACTTTTGTTGTCTAACTATCCGACCATTTTATCAACGGAGCCCAGATCTTTGCTGCATCCTCTCCGCCACACATCAGATCTGTTTTACTAATAGCCATGATGTTTTTTAGGCAGTCTGCGAACCTTGGGGGGGTTGGAGATTTCCATTCTCTACAGATCTCCCTCCTGGCGATGACAATCACATAGAATATAAACTGAGTGATGCTGTCTCTAGTATCATATTCCTCTAACAAACCCATAAGAATCAGTCTAGGGCTACACGTGACTGATCTAGACAGTACCTCCTCCAAAAAAGTGCAGACCAGTGACCAGTAGTTTTTAATTTCTGTACAGTCTGCAAAAATGTGTAAGTCATCTGCCTCTGTATATTTACATCTGGGACAAAAGTGTGGTATTCCCGATATTTTTGAGAGCTTAGAGGGAGTCCAATAGACCCTATATGCTGTGTAAAGATGATTTCTTCTGAGAATAACAGGTTTCACTGTTTTTTGAGATATTACAAATGAGTCTATCCAAACCTCCAATTGTTTTTCCGAATCATCTCCTATTATATCCCCCCAAAGTTTCGAGATCTCTTCCTCCTGCATATCCTTTGCCCCAATTAGTATATTATACCATGCTGAAACCTCGCCCTTCCACCCTTCTTGTCTATTAGCTAATTCTAAGAATCCACAGCCCGCTGTTTCTGACGCCCAATTTTGACTTCCCCACCATGATGATAATTGGTAGTATTTGAGCCTCGTGAGGGACCTTCCTGTCATGTTAGATATAAATGTCCAGTCTAATAGTTCTTGATTGACCTGCAGATCTCCCCATCGTTTTAAACCAGCCTCTCTCAAGGGAGAGGAGAGTCGATCTAATAGACATTCCGGTGTTCCGGGGGAGTCCCAAATTGGTGCCAAAGAGTTATAGTAGGGAATTTTTCAAATTTTACAGGGTGTTTGCCATAGTTTTAAGGCTGTTAGTAGAATTTTTAGGCGGACTTTTTTATAAAATTTGTATTTATTTATTTATTTATTTAATGATTTTGTAAAGCGCGTAGTAACTCAGAAGAGCATCCCAGCGCTGATCTGCTTCTCCAGGGGTTTCAGCCAACTAGTGAAATTATATTTGCGGGAAAAGGAGGATCTTTCTGAACTTGAGATAGTTCGATTCTGTCCTGAGTTTTCGGGGTAAATGGTTCTATCGTTTGGCCGTGTGGACCGAGAAGCGACGGCCACCGGTCTTAGCTTTTCTGACTCTGGGGACTGCAATAAGATTTTCTGCATTAGACCGGAGATCTCTCTCTGCTTTGTATGGGGTTAAGAGTTCTTTCAGAAGTGGGGGACCGTTGTTGTTGAGGGTTTTATGGGCCAGACAGAGGGCCTTGAAAACGACCCTTTCTCTGACTGGGAGCCAGTGGAGAGAGTTGAGGGCCGGCCTGGCGGAGGATCTTCCTGGTGTGCCCGTGAGTAGGCGGGCGGCGGCGTTTTGGACTTTCTGCAGTGAGTTCAGGGTGGCTTCAGGGGCGCCCAGGTATATGGCGTTACAGTAGTCTAATCTTGCCAGGATTAGACCCTGAATGAGGAGCCTCCTTGCGGTATCGGGAAGCAGGGGAAAGATCTTCCTGCAGGCTCTGAGTAGCCCAAAGCAGGACCCTGCGGTTCTTTTAGCCTGGGTTTTAAAACTCATGTCCTTCTCAATCCACACACCAAGGCTCTTGACCTCTTCCTTGGGTGCGGGAGGGTCCCCTAGGCACCTAGGCCAAAGGTGAGATGGTAGAGAGGGCCCTTTGTGGCCCATCAGGAGGATCTCTGTCTTGGACCCGTTCAATTTTAATGAGGAGAGATTCATCCATCGGTGGACTTCGGAGAGGCAGCTGTGGAGATCGGATGGGGCGTGGTGAGGGTGAGAGAGGGTAACGACCAGCTGAGTGTCGTCGGCGTAGTTGATAACTGACACGCCGTACGAGCTGACCCTCTTCTCCAGTGGGGCCAAATTTAAACAAAAAAAAATTCAAGACCCTTAGGAAGGTCGGATAGCAAAGCTTGAAACAGGCGACCGTGTGACGACGAATCTAGCTTATTGGCCAGGAGTCTAAAGTTTTTTAGCTGAAATGCGTAACATTAGAAAAGCAGATCTGGGAGAGCTAGTCCACCTATTTTTAACCCCCTCCTCAACTTTTTCCAAGCAATTCTTGGTGACTTGGTAGCCCAAATAAATGAGCTAATCTTTCCCTGAAGGCTTAAAATGTCTTTATTTTGAAATGTCAATGGAATGCTATTAAATAGGAAAGTCACTTTAGGTAATACTACCATTTTGATTAAATTGACTCTACCATAAATACTGAGAGGTAGACTGGACCATCTTTGAAGGACTTTAGTTATCTCTTTTACCACGATCTGCCAAGATACTTTTGGTATGTATTGCAGTTTTTGAGTGATGTGAATACCTAGGTACCTGATCTTTGTTTTTGTATCTGGTATAGGGACAGGACTATTCCAACTCTTTATGTCTGTTTTGTTTTTGTTAATACCATAACCTGAGACTGCTCCATATTCATCTGCTAGATTAAATAACTTCGGAATAGCCTCTAATGGGTCAATAGTGTATAACAACAGATCGTCAGCATACAATGCGGTCTTTAACTCGAGCCCACCCATATTAAAGGGGGAGATTGTTGGGTCAGATCGTATCACTGTCACAAAGGGCTCAATATATAAATCAAAAAGGAGAGGAGACAGGGGGCAACCCTGCCTCGTCCCTCTTGATATCTCAAACCAGTCTGACAAGGACCCGTTAATTAAAACCTTTGCTCGTGGGTTCCCATATAAGTTTTTAACAGCCTGAATGAAGGGTGGTGGAAAGCCGAACCTTGTTAGGGTGTCCCACATAAACACTCAGTTAACTTGATCGAAAGCCTTCGCGGCATCTATTGCCACGATGGTAAGTGGCAATCCCTTTACTTCGGCATAATCAATTGCTCCAATGACCTGAAAGGTCAACTCATTCAGTTGTCATCCTGGGATAAAACCCCTTTGGTCAGGGTGAATGACAGTTTTAATAAATTTGGATAGTCTCTCAGCCAGAATCCCCGAAAATATTTTAAGGTCAGAGTTTAAAAGAGAGATAGGTCTATATGACTCTATTTTCATTGGGTCCTTTTTGGTTTTGCTATTAAAGTGATGGTGGCCTCAAACCAGGAGGGTGGAATACCCTCTCTTTGCTGATAGATATTGTTAAAAAGGGACAATAAGTATGGAATAATCACATCCTCATTATCTTTGTAGATCTCCGCTGGTAGGCCATCTGGGCCTGGGGCTTTATTCCTGCTCATCTTTTTTAACTGAGCTCTAATTTCCCCCTTAGTAATGTCCCTCGACAAGGTCTTTTTATCTTCTTCATTCAATTGGGGTAGTGCCCTTTGGTTCCACCACTTCTCCAAATCTTCTGTTCCAACCTTATTATTTTTCCGATATAACTCTTCCATGAAACCTTTGGCTTCATCCCTGATCTCTTCTTCTTTAGTCAACTGATCTCCGGAAGTTCTTTGGGTCAAAGTGTCAATGTTGTTTCTGGTCCTGTCTGCTCTGGCCTTCCACGTCAAAAGTGCCCCGCACTTCTCTCCGTATTCAAAGTTTTTTAATTTACTAGTTTCCCATCTGTCATGAATCTGTTTATCAGCTCTAGCTTTGAAACACAGCTGCAGCTCTAGAAGCTCCTTTTCTAATTCTGGAATCTTCTCTCTTTCCTCCAAGGCTGCACGCTGAAGCTCCTGCTCTTTCTTTTTAATAGAGTCCAATTCTTTAATTTCTTTATCTTTTATCCCTTTTCTTTTTTGTCTCATATGGTGTCCTAGTAGACCTCTAAGAAAGGCCTTGAATGATTCCCAAACCGTCTGTTCTAGCGCTGAGCCCACGTTAAGTAGGAAATATTCTCTTATACTGCTCCTAATTTTGACTCCAATATTGTCATCTAGAAGAATAGTTCTATCTACAGTCCATCTTCGTTCGGTGGCTATATTTGCAAAATTGATGTTAAGTTGTACTACTGAGTGATCCGAAAGGCCCACTGGAACATGAGTGACTGAAGCTAAAACTGGCTCCAAAGAATGATCTACCAGGAATAAGTAAATTCTCGAGAATTGTTTGTATTTTTTACTATAAAAGGAATATTCTCTAAGGTTGCCGTTCTTGGTTCTCCAAGCATCTAACAGGTTGTGGTCTTTCATTATATTTTTACGAACAGAGAGGGATTTTTTAGGCAGAATGTATTTTGCTCTTGAGGTGCGATCTAGCTGAGTATCTAAAATGAGATTAAAGTCCCCCCCAAGAATAAGAGGTGCCCTACTAGGAATTAAGACCCTCTCAAGTTTACAAAGGAAGATTTCATTATCCTCATTTGGGCCATAAAACACTGCAAAAGTATATGGTAACCTAGCAATTAAGAGCTCAGCTACCAGCCACCTCCCTGTCTGGTCGGTATCCCAAATCTGTACTTTAATGCCCTTGTTTGCTCTAATAATTATTGCGACTCCTCTAGATATTCCCTTTTGCCTCGAGCATAAAATGTCCTGTACCCAATGCCTTTTCTCGAAAACCTTCTTGCACTTTTTTTCCTCAAGATGGGTCTCCTGTAGTAAATATATACTAGCCTTGAGATTCTTTAGAAAGTCACATGTCCTCTGTTGTTTCCTAAAGCTTCCTATTCCATTGAGATTCCAGGAGAGAATCTTACTACTTGTGAGGGGATTTACTGCCATAGCCAAATTTTACCCTCACAGTTAATCTCTAGGGTATTGTCTAAATGTCTATGTATGTATTTATGTATTTGTATTTGTCTGTGTATATGAATGTTAGTTTTAGAGTTTCTGTACACAATTGAGGACTTTTTTCTTTTTTCCCGCTTCCCTCCCCCAAGAAACCCTCCCTTCATCTTGGGCATTTGTCCTGCCCCTGTGGAGCTCTCCGCCTTACCGCACCCTATCTATATTATCCCTTGCCCCTATTAACTACTATCGATGTGAATTAGTGTAAATTAGTGTAGTTTAGTGTCAATTACTCCCCATTCCCTTTCCTTTCCTTCCTTCTCCCCCCTTTTTTTTTTATCAAGTGTAGTGTGCAAACCCCCTTATTGTATGTGTTTTTTTTTTACTTAGTATGGTTTTATACATGTCCTGGATTGCTAAATTAATTTCTTGCCATACAGGCATAATCTGTGTATACAAATGTATACAAATGGAAGTTAGGTATTAAGTGTGCTCAATATTTGGGGCTGGATATCTCCAACATAACCTACTCCCTCATATTCCGTAACAATTCATCTACCTCCTCCGGCTGGTTGCAGGTATACGTTTTATTATTCCACATAACCTTAAGCAAGGCTGGAAACTTCATCTGCACTTGTGCTCCCAAGGATCTAAGTTCCGGCATTCTTGAACTGAATTCCCATTGTCTCTGGGCCGTTCTTCCTTCTATGTCTGATCTGATTTGGTACGGGTTTGGCCGATAATGGAGAGAGGCGCTTGCTAAAGCTCTACTCAATATCAGCTCTTTAACAGTGTATGTCTGGAAATAGATCAATATTTTTCTGGGCCCCTTACGATCTTGGTGTATTCTGAAAGGGTCTCTAAGTACTCTCTGAATCTCCGCTTCTAGGTCTATATCTAAACGATCTTTCTAAACCCCCTCTCTTAGGAGTCTACAGACAAAGGCTTTTATATCCCCTACCTCCTCTCCTTCCGGTATCTTTAAAATGCGGAGGTTGTTCCGTCTCGAGTGAGTCTCCAGTCTTTCCATATCCATCATTAAAGCCTTATTCTGTTTCTTAAGAGCACTGAGGTCCTCACTGTTCTCTGCTGTGGTAACTGAGAGAGTAGTGAAGGACTGGGTTCTTTAAGACCCAGCGGTGCCAGGGGACAACACCTGAAACCTTCGTGGGTAACCTGCTCCGGCGTACGAGTGACAGAGACACGGGACACCTCCTTTGGCGTCAAAGATTCAAGGTTTATTTACTGCAGGGAACACAGAAGTCACGACAAGTACAACACGTGCAACTTGGGGAGACTGCTTCAAATTGGTTCTGTGGATCGCTCCTTTTATACAGAATTTACCCATAGGACAACATGATACACAAAGGTTTACAACCCGGTTCCCACAATTATCCCCCAGAGGGGTCGCTTTGGTCACTTTGATACACACAAGGTCCGGAACATAAGTGCGGAAACATTTGGCGGTTCCCAACTGTAAAAACCCATCTTCCCAACATTAGTGCATTCCAATCGGCAGTAAAACAGATCGAAATAGGAACAAAGACAGGTGCAGAGGAAGATGGAGACAGTGGGGAGATCGGAAAGGGTGTAAAAGGGGAGGTATCGGGAAACACGAGATACAGGCATCAAAGGGACGTGCCTAATGAATTGCACGGCTGAGACAATAAACCGGCACGGCAAGATGAGCCTCGAGCGGGGCCATCTGCCTTACAGTATCATCCCCCTCGTCATAAAGACACTTACAAAGAACATGTGTCTTCCGCAAATATCGTGGGAGTCCCAGGGTCGCGAAGCGGACAGCGTCCGTTCGCTGGCTACTTGAGGGCAAGAGACAAAATGGATGCCGTATCTAAGATGGAACCCGTGGGTACAGATGAAAAACCCACGTAACAAATGAACGGCTTAAGTTAGCACAGCGAAACTGCGCACACTTACTAAACTCGTCATTTGCGGTTCATAGATACCAGACTCGACCATATTCGTGCAAGTCGAAAACACCACTTTCAATTGTCACGGAACCTCAGACGCTCCTTTTGCCCTCATGTAGGCAAGCACTAGTCGGAATCATATTCGATATTCATCAGACCATCTAGATGTTGCTGTAGCATAGCTCTGTCCAACCGAGTCCCCTTGGTAACAGGTGGCTGTCTCATACACGTTGTAGCACAGAGGCCACATAAGGCAGGACCGCACTGCACACAAAAGCAACACGTGAACAGGAACGCAACAACGACTCCGATGATCATCAGAATCTTCCAACCCCAAGTCGACATTAGGCCCCAAAACCATCCAAGTAGCGTCCAATCCCCTACATCCACGTGTATGGATTCGGAGATCTTATGCAACTTCGAGATGGCTTGATAGACAGTCGGAGCGTTATCAGGAATGAAAATACAGCAGCTCGAATGGATCACCTTACATACCCCACCTCGATCTGCTAAGATCACGTCTAAAACCATACGGTTTTGTAACGTCATAAGTCTATCCGCCTGAAGTTCAGTGGTGATATTACCAAGGGCACTGGCCGTAATATTAGCTGTCGATTCTACCACTCGAGTCAACTGTCTCAGGTTCCTACTTTTAACCATAGGTCCCCAAAACGGGAGGAAACCCTTGAAAAAGTCTCCTGCCTCTTGACCGGCAGTATCCTCTTCGCTAATTACGCCTCTCACAACTCTAGTCTTGTGATAATCTGCATCTACAGTAAACGTCGGAGGCAACAAGTTTGCGATAAAACATGAGTCCATGAAGTCAGAGGGCAACCATGCATACGCACGATCATGACAGATAAAGTATGTACCCTTGGCAGCCAGGAACACAGGGGACGAGACCATCGGCAGAATGTAATTTTCAGTGCAAGCACTCTCTCCAAGTCGGGCTTTCGATCTTCGGCCACGACCTAATAGACAAAAATTACCAATGTGGGGTACGACCCATATCGGAGGCGAGCTTTTAAGCTGTTTTTCACTGGTGAACACACTATATTCGCCTCTACTTAGGACCCTATAGGCTTGTACCTCTTCTTCAGGAATAAGCGAGGGATCATAGATATCGCTATCTAAGTCTTCAATTGCTATAGACAAAGGTTTCTGATACGAGGTAGGACCAGAGTAGGGGGAACGTGGTTCTCGAATGGGGTGGAAACCCAGTGCGCTTCGAAACATTGTTTGAAATGCTCGAGCAGACCCTTGGGAACTATACGGTAACACCAGATATGGAATTCCCTTATCCGTGGTGTGTGGCATCAACCCACACACCCAACAATTGGTAGTATTAACCACTAACTGATGCTGGTGAAGGAGCTGGATAAAGGAATTGTTGCGGAATTCTGCACGTCTAGCCTGCTCGTGTTCAGGTAAGATATGAAAAGAATGAGAAGAAACAGTGGAGATGAGTTTCGGGTCGGGGTAGGAGTAGGTATGGCAGAAGGTAAGAAGTAAGACATCGTGTAATACACCCCACCCGCCAATAATGCAGAAACAGTCAAAAACAATACGAATATTTGGAACATAAAACATTTGGTACGACTGAGTTGCTGCAGCTTGAACCTTTGCGCTTGAGCTCCTTCCAAGTCCGTCAGCTTCGAAAATGCCATCCCCTATGACCGTCCGCAACGTTTCTTGACGCACTTCGTTCTGTGTAGCAGTAGTCAATCCCTAGGAGTTCCCAGGAACCGACGGTCTTTAACCTAGTGTCAAGACCTACTAACCAGAAGGAAGTACGCGCGCGGCCCTACGATCTTTATTTCACAAATATATATATGCGAAAACAATGCTTCTCAGCTGTGGAAGCAAAAAGTGTAAGGAATGGAACTCAATGAATATATACAAAAATAATTACAGTGATATGAGTGTTCAAACTGATCGTGGAAAACGGGATAATGCAATTGTCATGGGACAGAACAGGATCTTTTATTAGTCTCTGGTGCTGGATCGCAAAAAGTATCGGGTTTTCCCAGGACGTGTCTGTTCGTCAAACAAAGGATCCGTTGAAGAGACAGCGTTCTGTTGATCAGTTGAATGTTCTGGTCTTGAGTCTTTTGATGACAAATGTTCTACAGTGTCTTTTTGCTGCACTGAGGATTCTCCGACAGGTTGTGCGTCACTGAAAGGTACAAACACCGGCAATCCTTCGGTTTCAGTTGATGCAATGCCTCTCCTCACCCACGAGTCTGCCGGTAACGGAATAGGGACCTTTTTGGTGTGGGTGGCGTGCACCCAATTCTTCCGTCCCTCAAGACGAACTGCAGTTCTCGTGGCAAGGAGGACCTGGTAGGGTCCAGTGAACCTGGGATCCAAATTGTTCTTGCGCGAAAAGTTTCGCGTTACCACCCAATCTCCGGGCTGGAGCTGGTGGCCTGGACCCTCCGTCTGCGTCGGCAATGCTTCGTGAACCTGTTGGTGAATTAACCTCAGTTCTGCAGTCAAGTCATGAAGATAATCGATCAACATTGGATACTCAAGATCACAGAACACACCTGGCCTAGGAACCCCCCAAACATTCGCAGGACGACCGAACACTATTTCGTAGGGGCTAAGCCCTACTCGGGAGTGTACAGTCGCCCTAGTTGACAGTAATGCTAAGGGTAAAGCGTCAGGCCACGAGAGACCAGTCGTAGCCTGAATCTTTGCTAGCTTTAGTTTAAGGGTGCCGTTATACCCTTCAACCAAACCAGCTGACTGGGGATGATTAGCGCTATGGAATTTCTGATTAATTCCAAGGCCCTTACACACACTCTTCATCACACTCCCCACAAACTCACTTCCGTTATCCGACCACACAATTCTAGGCATTCCATACCGAGGAAAGTATTCCTTCAGTAGGATTTTCGCAGTGGACAAAGCAGTATTGTCTTTGAGAGGATAGGCCTCGATCCATCGGGAGAATGCGCAAACCACAACTAAAACGTATTTCAGGTTATTGCATCGCTCCATATGGATGAAGTCCAATTGGATCACCTCAAAGGGACATGAAGGGGGAGCAAAACTACCAGGAGGAGTTGGGGTTCCCTTACCAGGATTGTACAACATACACACCATACAATTCCTAACCAAGCGTTCAGCACATTTTGTAATACCATCATTCTTCCACACAGGGGACAGCAATTTACAAATACCTTTCGCACTAATATGTGCTAACCCATGCGCCATAGTCACAACAGCTAGCACATACGCATCAGGCAACATCCATCTTTTCTGATCCGATAAGTCAATCCAACAACCATTCGCATCCAACTTTCCCGTACTTTCTTTCCACTTCGTCTTTTCAGTCTCGGTGGCCTCATTCTGAATTGCTTTCACACTCTCGATAGTGTCCTCACACATACTCGATTCTGTAGGCCACCTAACCGAACTCGTCACATACATTCGAGTGCTAAGGTTCCGGGCAGTCTCCTTAGCAGTCTCATCCGCAAACGCATTACCACGACCAACATCATCCGTCACCTTACGATGCGCACTACATTTAACAATCGCCACTTGCTTAGGCAACGTGAGTGCATCCAAAAGATCATTCACAAGCTGGCCATGCTGAATCTTCGTACCATGCGATGTTAGAAAACCTCTCTCTCTCCACAACCGTCCAAAACTATGTGCGACGCCAAAGGCATATTGGCTGTCGGTAAACACATTCACACGTTTCCCTTTCGCTAACACACACGCTCTAGTGAGAGCAATCAGCTCTGCAGCTTGGGCAGAATTCTGATTTAATCTCGCAGTCTCAACAACAGTATTCAATGTTACAACAGCATATGCAGTAGTCACATCGCCATTCGGCAACTTGAAACATGAACCATCCACATACAGTGTTCCATCTGGGTCTTCCAATGGGGTGTTTTTAAGGTCCACTCGACCTTTTGTTTCCTCCTCTGTCCTCAAATAACAATCGTGTTCTGTTATTTCATCTGACTCTGAGCTAATTGGTAACAAAGTTGCCGGGTTCAGAACATTACAACGTTTTATTTGAATGTGGCTTGCCAACAGCGTCAATTCGTACCCAGACAACCTCGCACTCGTCAAGTGCTGAGTTTTCGTACGATTCAAAAGAGTGCCGACTGCATGCGGAACCATCACCGTAAGCATATTATCCATGACCAGTCCTGCTGATTGTCGGATGGAGACCGCGGCTGCCGCCGTTGCTCGTAAACAACTCGGCAATGCTCTAGCTACCGGGTCCAAGGTCGAGGAAAAATATGCACATGGACGTTGCTTACCACCAAAAGGTTGCGTTAAGACACTCAACGCACAACCTTCCCTTTTGTGAACATGTAATGTAAACGGTTTGCTATAGTCAGGAGTACCTAACACAGGAGCCGAACACAATGAGTCACGCAATTCAGAAAAACTTTTCTGACATTCTTCCGTCCATGGTAAAGGAGTCGAAACATCCTTGCACGTAAGAGCTACCAATGGTTTCGCTAGCAATGAAAAATTAGGAATCCATTGCCTGCAATACGACGTGATACCTAGAAAGGCACGCACATCTCTTTGGGTTGTTGGCACAGCCATTCGCGCAATTGCTGCAATTCTCTCTGGGGTCAACCGTCTTCCCTCCTTTGACAATAAGTGACCTAGATAGGTTACTTCTTGACAACAATATTGGAGCTTAGAAGGTGACACCTTGTGATTTAACTCGCAGAGATGTTGCAGCAACGACACTGTAGCAATTTTGCAAATGTCCTGAGTATCAGCAGCCACCAATAGGTCATCGACGTATTGGATTAAGGCCGCACCAGCCGGCAACTTAAACGCATCCAGTTGACCCTTCAAGGCTTGACTGTAAATCGATGGACTTTCACAGTAGCCCTGAGGAGCGCGTTTGAACCGGAAGCCGCGTCCACCAAGAGAGAAACCGAAAAGGTCTCTACTCTCTTCTGCAATGGGAATGCTGAAGAACGCATTCTTCAAGTCAATCACCGAAAACCACGATGCAGAAGCTGGAATCAGAGTCAGTAATGCCGTGATGTCAGGCACAACGGGAAACTGAGGAATCACAATTTTATTCACCTCTGTAAATCGATAACAAAACGATAGACAGGTGGTTTCGAAGGATCAGTACGTTTTAGAATGGGCAGTACAGGGCTGTTGCACACGTTTCCCCGTGTTTCCTCAATAACATCTTTCTCGATCAAATCATAGATGATCGCTAACAATGCTCGTTCACCATCAAGAGAGATACGATATTGGGGAATACGTGGCAATCGCACATTAGATTTCAACTGAACAACATAAGGGGAGATGTCAAGCAGGCCCACATCATTGGGACCTGTTGCCCACAAAGATGCAGGAAGAGAACTCAATTCCGGTGGAAGCTTATCGAGAGACAAGTACATGGGAGAGACAACCCTCTCTCCCAGCGTAAGCTTTACACCCGCAGGAGAACAATACAAAGTTGCATACAAACGTTTAAGCAAATCCAGACCCAAAAGATTTTCACCACAACCCGTGGTTAAAATCAACGGAGCTTCTAGCTCACGAGGCCCAATTGTAAGGGGCAAAGGGCGCGAAACTGGATTGCTAACGGGGGCGCCAGAGAATCCAACGGAAACATTTGTTAAGCCAGACAAAGGTGCGCCAGGGAGTTTCGAATGCTTTATGGAACTTTTCGCTGCACCAGTGTCCAGCAAAAAAGGCTCAACGACGCCCGATGTAGCAACTGCGACGTAAGGCCCTCTCTGATCAACCGGAACTGATACTACTCCCTCTCCTTGTCTTCGGCTGTCCTAGTAATTATTGTCGTCAGTTCCCTGATCGACGTAATAATCGTCTACATTGTACTGCGCAGATCGTCCTTGCGATGATCCACGTTGATCAAAACAATTATCGGAATTTGATGAGTTATCTGAACGATCATTCTGAGCACCACGACCTCTACCACGTGGTGCCTGCTGTGAACCACCACGACCTCCTCTAGATGAATTACCACTATTACGTTCGTTTAGAACAGGACAATTGAATTTGATATGACCCTCCTGTCGACAATAGGCACATTGATTGTATCCTAATGACGATCTTTGGACAGAGGAATCATTACGAGTTTGTGATCGGTTCGATTTAGGCTGCGATCTATTTTGTTGTGGAGCATTCTGATTCGAGCGAGGAGGATAGGCCTGCTGCAACAACACTTTAGTTTTGAGTTCTTTCGTCTTTTTATCAGCAAGGTCACTCTCTTCTTTCTCTCTATTCTCATAATACTGTGCCGTAGCCAATATTTGAGCTGAAGTAGAAACGGCCCATGCACTTTCTGAATTCTTTAATTTATTGCTCAAATCGGGCAATAAGTTCGAAACAAATTTATCTACGAACAACCTTTGACCACCCTCAGTGCTCATATCCTGACCACTATGATCAATGAATGCCTCCTCGAACCTCGTAAAGAAGTCGGAGACACTCTCGTCCTTTTTCTGTTTACAAGCTGACAATTTATCCCAATTCACTCTCATAGCTGGCATAAGAGTTTTCATTAACGTGATTATTCTTTGAGGGAGAGCAGTAATGAGTTGTTCAGGCTTAGCCCCACCAACTTGTCGCGTATCGGCCGCAATAAGGGCAGCCCAATCGCCACCTAATTCATTTGGATGATTCTCCTGACGAATCTTAGCCCATACCGGTTGCGGTACAACATTGCCAAACAGCATGTCAATATCAGCAAGATTCATTACCGTAGCGTCTACGAGCTGCGATAATTCCTTATAGTACCCTGCAGGATTTTTGCGAGGGTCAGGTAAAGATTGCTTTACCTGTAACACTTCTGATCGTTTCCATGGGAGATGTATCCATACTCTCTGGAAATGTGGCAGAATAATAGGAATAGCATTAGCATCACCTGGCATCCACACTGGTGGAACTTCTCGCATGGGAAACTGACCAGACTCATCTGGCTGTCTTTCAACATCTTCAACAAACAAGGCTTGAGGTATAGGAGTGGGACGAAAAGATAACAACCGTTCAACAGCACGTCGAACATTGGTATCCACTATCAGTCCAGTCGAGAACTGAAGCTGTAGATCAGACAAAGCGGTCAGCACCTCGTCAGGTGCGTCGGCCGATATCTGATCGCGAAGAACCTTACACATTTCCTCGAACACGAATCTTTGGGTTGGTATATTAAATTGACAAAACGTATCGAGTACAGCACGTGGAGGATTTCTAAGAGGGTGCGTCATCCAACCCATCGCCATATTGTATAGCGAAGCGCGTTCCCGGTTACCGGGAAGCTGACTACGTCTCTGAGGACCGTCCGAACCAGCGGACCCAAGAACAGGTCCGAGCGAATGAAAGAAACTAGCCGCAAGAGGAGAATTACGACTACGAGTAGAGGGAGAAGTATAGGACACAGGACTTACAAGTGAAGGAGTAGAAACAGAAGCAACAGCAGGAGTTAATAAAGCAGGAGCAGTAGCGGGAGCAGGAGTATGTGGAAGCGGAGGAGCAGTAGGGATAGCAACAGGCAAAGGAGCAGGAACAGTTGGAAGAACGGGTGCAGGTTGAGGAACAGGCAAAGGAAGAATAGGTGCAGGAACAGGTACAGGGGGAATCACAGGGGCTGTGGTACCCTGTACATACGGAGGTGGCGACTTCATAAGGTAGGACATTAAGGGATCCTCAACTGCCTCTTCCTTCTTTTCCAACTCCGTAGGCAAAGTAGGATAACATTTATCTATGGTCATACGCTGCAATCTATCAAACACTTCCTTTTCCTTGACCTCCTTATCATGCTGAAACTGCTCTGCTTTCTTTACAATGGTAGAAACATTATCTCTCTGATTTCGTTTAGTCTGTCTGATTTCTTTCTGTCGGGCTTCTTTACGCCACAACCGAAAGGCATCAAACATGGCCGGCCTTGACTTTTTCTCAAACAATTTAGCCTCTAAGTTATCTAGGATCGGGGTCTCAAAGCTACCATGAGGTGGCCAACTAAGGACACCATCCTTCTTAGTATAATTAATCCAGTAATCGTTAAAGGTAATCGGGCCTAGCCCATGTTTACTGTACAGTTCATAAGTCGGAGTTCCAACCGGAGGTATCGGACACGAGTCCTCCAGTCGGGAATCCGCACCACAAGGTCTGAAACAGCTAAACAAAGTACTACGACCAGGCATCTTGCACACTAGCCGAGTTTCACAAACTTCAAGGGTTACGGGATTTACCAAGTCCCAGCAAAGAGCAAAAACCCTCGGTTTTTGGCGGCTGCAGTCGTCAAATAACACAACAAAGTACGCTAGCAAAGTGTCACCGACAAAAACACTCACACAGCGTCAACAACAAAAACACTCGCTAAAGTGTCAACAACCAAGGACTCTGGGAGCGACCCACAAATACTTAACTCAAAGATCGATGGCGTCACCAGGAAGGCCCGTCAATCGTCTCGCTATACCAAGGTCTACGCCAGGCGCCAAAACAGGTCTACAGTCAGGGCAGCAGTCCGTCGCAGCCGTCAGGAGGCGGGAATCTTCGCGGGAAAAGTCTTCGGGCCACTTATTTCGACAGCAGTATCGATGAAGCGGAGTGCACCTTCCCTCGGAGATTTCACACGAAGTTCCTCACGATCGTCGGGCTTGGACCGGTACCACTGATGCAGCCCAACGTTGGGCGCCAACTGAAGGACTGGGTTCTTTAAGACCCAGCGGTGCCAGGGGACAACACCTGAAACCTTCGTGGGTAACCTGCTCCGGCGTACGAGTGACAGAGACACGGGACACTTCCTTTGGCGTCAAAGATTCAAGGTTTATTTACTGCAGGGAACACAGAAGTCACGACAAGTACAACACGTGCAACTTGGGGAGACTGCTTCAAAATGGTTCTGTGGATCGCTCCTTTTATACAGAATTTACCCATAGGACAACATGATACACAAAGGTTTACAACCCGGTTCCCACAATTATCCCCCAGAGGGGTCGCTTTGGTCACTTTGATACACACAAGGTCCGGAACATAAGTGCGGAAACATTTGGCGGTTCCCAACTGTAAAAACCCATCTTCCCAACATTAGTGCATTCCAATCGGCAGTAAAACAGATCGAAATAGGAACAAAGACAGGTGCAGAGGAAGATGGAGACAGTGGGGAGATCGGAAAGGGTGTAAAAGGGGAGGTATCGGGAAACACGAGATACAGGCATCAAAGGGACGTGCCTAATGAAATGCACGGCTGAGACAATAAACCGGCACGGCAAGATGAGCCTCGAGCGGGGCCATCTGCCTTACAGTATCATCCCCCTCGTCATAAAGACACTTACAAAGAACATGTGTCTTCCGCAAATATCGTGGGAGTCCCAGGGTCGCGAAGCGGACAGCGTCCGTTCGCTGGCTACTTGAGGGCAAGAGACAAAATGGATGCCGTATCTAAGATGGAACCCGTGGGTACAGATGAAAAACCCACGTAACAAACGAACGGCTTAAGTTATCACAGCGAAACTGCGCACACTTACTAAACTCGTCATTTGCGGTTCATAGATACCAGACTCGACCATATTCGTGCGAGTCGAAAACACCACTTTCAATTGTCACGGAACCTCAGAAGAGACCTTTTTCTCCAGAGTAACTGTCCGAGCTTCTATCTCTTCCAATCTGGTTTCTAAAAGATCAAACCTGTCATGTAATCTTTTTTGGTTTGTCTCGGAAATTTCAAACTTCTCCAACAAGTCACTTCTCAAAGAATAAAGTAGGAGTCCGATCTTATCAAGCTCCTGGGGACGCAAAGGACTTACTAGATGTTTTATTTTTCTGTGATTTCAGCGGAATGAGTAGGAGCGTGTTGGAGCTTCTGAGGTTCCTAGACTGACCGGCTCTTTTGAGTTTGTTAGCCAGATATTCTGATTTGCCTGTATGTAGGGCTTTGTGTGTGAGGCAAGCTGTGCGGAAGCTGGCTCGTTGGTCAATAGAGAGCCACCTCAGATCCTTAAGAGCCTTGGTGATGTGCTCATAGTTCTTTGTTCCTGTGACAATTCTTGCTGCGATGTTGAGGGTAGTGGTCAGAGGTCCCAGGTGTGATTTGGCTGTTCCAGTCAGAGTAGCAATGCCATAGTCAATTCTGAAGACAAGTGCCTGAGTGGCCTTTTTAAGGTCTTTCGTGGGGAGGAAGGGTTTCAGTTTGTAGAGAAGTTTCAGGTTAAGGAAAGCACTATTGGCAGTTTTAGAGATGTTTTCTTTCATGTCCAGTTTGGGGTCAAGAGTGATCCCCAGTGTTTTGACGGAGGTTGTAGGTACAAGAGGAACATTAAGGGCTATTAAGGCTTTGAGCCAATCAAGTATTTTGGGGGTTTTCATCTTTATTTGAGATGAGGAGCACTTCTGTCTTTTTTTCATTAAGTTTCAGGTGGTTGGATGAGAGCCAATGTTGGACCTCTGTGAGCGTGCCGTTCAGTCTGTGGATGTCTGCGATCAAAGTGGTTTCCAGGTAGAGTTGTGTGTCGTCCACGTAGAGGTGGAAGGGGATGTTGGAGTTCTTTAGAATTGTAGTGAGGGGCTCCATGTAGATGTTGAAAAGTTGTGGCGAGAGTACTGACCCCTGTGGGACTCCTCTAGTAATGGGGAGGAGGTCCGATTCGAAGCTTTTAATTTTGATTATTTGAGTGCGGTTGTTGAGAAAGGAGGCAAACCATTTGAGAACTGTCTTTTCCAAACCCGCTCTCTTCTGAAGTACATTGAGTAGCAGGGTATGATCCACTGTGTCAAACGCCGCCGAGAGGTCTGAGAGGATGAGAAGGCTACTTTGGTTGGAGTCGAGCGACATGTGTAGATCATCTAGCACATTGAGGATTGCGGTTTCTGTGTTGCAGCCCTTTCTGAAGCCTGATTGGTGTGGGTCGAGAGATTTGTGTTCTCTAGGTGATGGGTTAGCTGAGACAGCACACATTTTTCTAGAATTTTCGATAAGAGCGAAAGGTTTGAAACGGGTCTGAAGTTGTTCATGACCTTGGGATCAAGGCCTGGTTTTTTTAGGCGTGGTATGACTTGACCTAGTTTAAGGCAGTCAGGAATGGAGCCCTCGCTCAGAGAGCTGTTGATGATCTTGGCCAAGATAGGGGCTAGAGTGGTCTTCTGGTCTTTGGTCAGTCTCTGGGGTAGCTGATCCAGGGAGTGTGACGAGGGATTAGCGGTGGCTATGAGATTGTTTATCGCTTCAATTTGGCTAGGTCGGAAGGAAGACAAGTGAGTGGCTGCGGTTGCTGGCCTTAAGTGGGTAGTAGCAGTGGGGAGCGACTCTGTGAGGGCGGTCGGCATGTTGCTGAAAGATCGGCCAATTGAGGCAATTTTTTCGTTGAAGAAGCTAACAAAGTCATCACATTGGGATTTGGACGCTGCCACGCTGTCTATCATTGGGATGGAGGTTTGGTTCCTGATGATATTGAAGAGTTCTTTGGGGGGGTTTTTAGCCTTGTCTAGAGCAGAGCAGAAGAAGGATGACTTTTTGCTCTTGATATGATTAAAGTAGGTTTTGCGAGCTGCCTTGAGTTGGTCCCAGTTAAGGGCGGTGGGGTTGTTCCTCCAAGTTCTTTCCATGGATCTTAGGAGTCTTCGCTCTTCGTTGATGTCAGTGGAGAACCAGGACCTGGAGGGGATGCTTCTGTTTTCTTTTAGTTTTCTGGGTGCCAGCTTATCCACGATGCTCTCCAGGTTGGAATCATAGAGCGAGGTAATTTCCGTGGTTGAGAGGATCTCCGTCGAGTTCAGGAGGAGTGAGCTAAGAGCATCTTCTAGCTTGTCACGGGGGACTCTCGATATGTTTCTGACCCACTTGGTGAAGGTTTGAGTGGGATTAGAGGGATAGAGCCGAATGGTTGATATGAAAGAGGATGGCGTGATGGACTGACCCGTCCACCGGGATGATGTGGTCAATCGAGATTGTCTTTTTGTCCGCAATGATTGTGTCTAGATTCGCTCCTCTATGGTGGGTTTCCTCTGAACAGTGTTTGATCAAATCGTGGTCTTGTAGAAGGGAGGTGAGAGATTGGATGAGCAGGATTTTGGTTTCATTCCATCTTAGTTTGAGGTCGCCCAGAATTATTCTGAAGTCGTTGTTGAGAGCGGTTTGAGTGATCGGATCTGTCAGCTGATCGCCAAATTCAATAGCGTTGCCTGGAAGATGGTAAAGGAGAAGGCATTGAAGTGGGCTGTGGAAGGGTGAATTGAGGTTGACCGAAAGGCATTCAAAGGAGTTATAAAGGAAGGAGGGGGATTCAGGGATGGAGAGGTCGCTTTTGTGGATAATTGCTATTCCACCTCCTTTGCGTATGGGCCTGTCTTTGTGGATAAGTGAGAAGTCGGGCGGCACCAGCGTGTCCAAGATGGGAGGGGATAAGGTGTTCAGCCAAGTTTCAGTGATGAAGGCTACATCTAGGTCATGGGAGAGGATGGTTTCGGCTAATTCCGTTGCATGTTTGACAGCGGATCTGCAGTAGATAAGCATGCAGTTAATGGGGGGTGCCTGCGTTCGTGTTCGGGTTGACAGAATTCGCTCTGGGTAAGGAGGAGAGATAGGCTGGGGGTCTGGTGGCTTTTCGGTGGGGCGGGTCTCTCCTCATTCCAGTGCTGACTTGAATTGAGGAAAGGGGTGAGGGGTGCGTGGGTAGTGCTTGGGTTTGCTGGTTAGGAGGGGTTTGTAGGATGCGTCGAGTGAGCTCACTTCCTGGGGGGAGAGGGAGGGAGAAGATCTACTGGGACTGTCAACTTGTGATTCAGTCCGTGGTTTAGTGAGAGGAGGCTGGGAGCCTGGGGGGGACAGGGACCTGAGAGGGGAGGAAGTCATTCCTGATGGGAGGTTTCTGGAGGTGGAGAGGTGCGCCATGAGATGGGGTAACTGGAGTTTCTCTAGGGAGGAAAGGGTTTCCTTCAGTCCGAGGATCAGCGTGGCGATCTGGGCTTCTAGAAAGTCCAGGCGTTGTGTTGTCATGAGAGCTGGGGGAGGGGTGGGGAGGGAGGGTGGAACTGGGCCTTGAGTGAGAGGGGCAATGGGGCAAGACCTTAATAGTGGGAAGAGTAGAAGGTGGAGGGACAGGTTCCGGTTTAGAGAGGACTAGAGAGGGAGAGGGGCATTGAGGCAGAAGTGCATGGAGGAAATGATGATGATGTTCCCCAGGACTGGGTGATATCTATGCTTTTATGACAAATGTTGCCAAAATTGTGAGGAGATCTGAACAGCTGCTACACAGAGGGTAACCCCTTTAGCAAAAAGGATGACCCAGTTATGTCCTCCCCACTACCTCTGCAATGCAGTGATGTCAACAGGTTGATCTGTGAGATCCAAGAGAAAGCTCTGGTGCTCCCACCAGAGTCTTACCAACATAGCAGCTTATGTAGGGGTTGATGGTGAATTACTTTAATGTCACCGCCTGCCCCTGTCCTTGAGAAGCAAGTAAGGCATGTGCCTGTTTATGATGGGATTTTTCCCACCAGCCTGCCCATTAGTTTTGATGGCGGAATTGTTCAAAAGGGGTGATTCTCCCTCTTTCAAGGATGCCTTTTTTGAACTGATATATACTAATGGATCGCATTAGCGCGCACTTCAACTGAAGAATTCAAGGAGTAGGACGTTCCTGTAGTTTCTGTGCGAAGGTTAGTCAGGGAAAATTATCATCGCTTAGATTTTCGAAGCTTACCTCATCGCGTCTTAGTTTGCAGCCGGAGGGAGCAATTTCATCTGTGGCGCAAGCCAGTAGGCTTGTATTTGTTGTTGGGAGTCTTGCACTTGCATGCTGTGAGGCAGAGGAGATTTATCGTTTCCTCAGCAGTGCATGGGCATTGTGGTAATTTGAGCATACCATGCCTTTCATGAGATAGTGTTCCAAAAATAGAGGGAGAGTCAGCACAAGTCGTATAGCTCGTGAATTTATGGTAGTTTTCCTGATTCTGGAAATTCACAGAGCATTTCAGTTTTTGGTGCTGCAGTTTGGCAGACAAATAACTTACTTGTATATACATTTTTGGTATAGGTTTTCAATAGTTGAAGAAGGTAGAGAATAAGGTTAGTTCTAAGCATGGGCGTAAAATCCGTTCCGCTCGCGGAATTTGTGGATTTTCGGCAAATTTGCAATCCCGGAACTCTCACGAATTTGCCAAAAATTCGCAAATTCGCACGCAGCAGATTTTTTTTATGCTTGGTGATACAATATTGCGGCGCGCGGCGTTCACTTACCGTCATTCAGCGTTTGCAGAGTTGTTTTTCTCCATATTTTGCGTGTGCTGCGCCATTTTGGATCTTGCTGCGGGATCTCGCGGGAGTTTGACAACCGTGATTACGTCATCGCGGCTTGCCACCTTGCACAGCACGCATCGCGAGAGTTCGCAATTGCGATCACGTTTATGTGGCGGGAAGCAACAATCTCGCACTCGCGAAATTGAAAAATGTGCAATTCTGCACAAGAAATCCACCAGCAAGCAGCATAAACCTTCTGAAAATGATGATTTTTATCAGAATAACTCCTCAGGTTGACATTTGCCTGCACTTTTTTTGGCAAGGAGTCCATTTTGGGGGGGGGGGTGGGAGGAAGGATGTGCCCCACAGTCTCCAACTTCCTGTTCCTGTCCAGCAGGCTCCTCCAAGTGCTTTCTTCATGTGCTGGTCACTTTGATTTGGATCTTGACCTGGAAGGATTACTTGTTGTGGATGCTGCTGGATATTTGGATTAGAGGCCTTTTTGACTTTCTTTGGATCACTTTTGGATTAGAAATTTCACAAGTTAGACTGTTTGGGGCATTACAGTTGCTGCAACTACAATTTTGGAATTTTCAATTTTTGGGCTGTTATTGGGGCCTTTTGCCCAGGGGTACTCAGTGGTGCATGGACTGAGTCTTTCTGTGGGGTCTCTTTAATGTAAACATCATGGAGGGCATGGATGGCATTGGATTGTGGTGATTTTTGTGTGTTTTACGATTTTTGGGCTGTTGTTGGGGCCTTTTGCCCAGGGGTACTCAGTGATGCATGGACTGAGTCTTTCTGTGGGGTCTATTTAATGTAAAAATTATGAAGGAATGGATGGCATCGGATTGTGGTGATTTCTGTGTGTTTTTAGATTTTTGGGCTGTTGTTGGGATATTTTGCCCAGGGGTACTGAGTGGTGCATGGACTGAGTCTTTCTGTGGGGTCTCTTTAATGTAAACATCATGGATGGCATGGGATTGTGGTGATTTTTGTGTGTTTTCTGACTTTTTGGGGTGGTGATGGGGACTGTCCATGTGGGTGGGGGCCATTTTGAGGACTGGTACAGGCAGGGCCTGGTCATGTGGTGGGGGTCTAGTGGCCATTTTGAAGCCAGGCAGTGTGCTGTGTTGTGCCATAGGCCTGCACCCAGTCTGCCATGCGTTCATCCATTATGCCCAGGGGTACTCAGTGGTGCATGGGCCTAGTCTTTCTGTGGGGTGTCTTGAATTTGAACATGATTGAGGGCATGGATGGCATTGGATTGTGGTGATTTTTGTGTGTTTTTCGATTTTTGGGCTGTTGGTAGGGCCTTTTGCCCAGGGGTACTTAATGGTGCATGGACTGAGTCTTTCTGTGTGGTCTCTTTGATGTAAACATCATGGAGGGTATGGATGGAATTGGATTGTGGTGATTTTTGTGTGTTTTTCGACTTTTTGGGGTGATGATGTGGCCTATCCATGTGGGTGGGGCCATTTTGAGGACTGGTATAGGCAGGGCCTGGCCATGTGTGGGGGTCAAGGGGCCATTTTGAAGTCAGGCAGTGTGCTTTGTTGTGCCATAGGCCTGCACCCAGTCTACTATGCTTTCATCCATTATGCCCAGAGGTACTCAGTGGTTCATGAGCCTGTTCTTGCTGTGGGGTGTCTTGAATTTGAACATGATTGGGGGCATGGATAGCATTGGATTGTGGTGATTTTTGTGTGTTTTTCGATTTTTGGGCTGTTGATGGGGCATTTTGCCCAGGGGTACTCAGTGGTGCATGGACTGAGTCTTTCTGTGGGGTCTCTTTAATGTAAACATCATAGAGGGCGTGGATGGCATGGGATTGTGGTGAATTTTGTGTGTTTTTCGACATTTTGAGGTGGTGATGGGGCCTGTCCATGTGGGTGGGGGCCATTTTGAGGAATGGTACAGGCAGGGCCTGGCCATGTGTTGGGGGTCTAGGGGCCATTTTGAAGCCAGGCAGTGTGCTTTGTTGTGCCATAGGCCTGCACCCAGTCTGCCATGCTTTCATCCATTATGCCCAGGGGTACTCAGTGGTGCATGGGCCTAGTCTTTCTGTGGGGTGTCTTGAATTTGAACATGATTGAGGGCATGGATGGCATTGGATTGTGGTGATTTTTGTGTGTTTTTCAAATTTTGGGCTGTTGTTGGGGCCTTTTGCCCAGGAGTACTCAGTGGTGCATGGACTGAGTATTTCTGTTGGGGTCTCTTTATTGTAAATCACATTGGAGGGCATGGATGGCATAGGATTGTGGTGATTTTTGTGTGTTTTACGACTTTTTGGGGTGGTGATGGGCCCTGTCCATGTGGGTGGGGGCCATTTTGAGGACTGGTACAGGCAGGGCCTGGCCATGTGGTGGGGGTCTGGGGCCATTTTGAAGCCAGGCAGTGTGCTTTGTTGTGCCATAGACCTGCACCCAGTCTGCCATGCTTTCATCCATCATGCCCAGGGGTACTCAGTGGTGCATGGGCCTAGTCTTTCTGTGGGGTCTCTTTAATGTAAACATCATGGAGGGCATGGATGGCATTGGATTGTGGTGATTGGTGTGTGTTTTCTGACTTTTTGGGGTGGTGATGGGGCTTGTCCATGTGGGTGGGGGCCATTTTGAGGACTGGTACAGGCAGGGCCTGGCCATGTGGAGGGGGTCTAGGGGTAATTTTGAAGCCGGGCAGTGTACTTTGTTGTGCCATAGGCCTGCACCCAGTCTGCCATGCTTTCATCCATTATGCGCAGGGTTACTCAGTGGTGCATGGGCCTAGTCTTTCTGTGGGGTGTCTTGAATTTGAACATGATTGAGGGCATGGATGGCATTGGATTGTGTCGATTTTTGTGTGTTTTTCGATTTTTGGGCTGTTTGTGGGGCCTTTTACCCAGGGGTACCCAGTGGTGCATAGACTGAGTCTTTCTGTGGGGCCTCTTTAATGTAAACATCATGGAGGGCATGGATGGCATGGGATTGTGGTGATTTGTGTGTGTTTTTTGACTTTTTGGGGTGGTGATGGGGCCTGTCCATGTGGGTGGGGGCCATTTTGAGAACTGGTACAGGCAGGGCCTGGCCATTTGGTGGGGCTCTAGGGGCCATTTTGAAGCCAGGCAGTGTGCTTTGTTGTGCCATAGGCCTGCACCCAGTCTGCCATGCTTTCATCCAATATGCCCAGGGGTACTCTGTCAGTGGTGCATTTTATTGGTCTTTCCATTTTGCGGGGTGGGTATAATAAAAATGCTTACTTGCAAACTATTGATTGAAGCGCTACATATGCAACATTTATTTAACTGATGTTCCTCTGGCTTCGTTTGCTTTTAGGTGCAGAAAAACAAATCATCAGCCTCATCGTTCCTCATCATCAGTGCCAGGAACAAGTCCTGCTGCGGTGTGTGCAACACAACGTCACGTGTGGCCACAGACAACTCTGCAACTTGTGCAACTGCGGCCTGCTGTTCTGACATCTGCAGAAGATGGCCCAATAAAAAGTTCCCCGTAGCTCCTCTAGCAAGAAAGTTGCCAGTAAGGAGCAGAAGAAGCAAGTGGCGCCACTTACCAAGGAGACTGGTGTGCCGACCGCCACATTTTTTGGGGAAAAAAAAGTACGCCTGCAGCAGCAGCGGGGTCTGCTGGGGACCAAGCTGGGAGCAGCACCCCCGCTCCATTGGGCTCAGTGCCACCACCACCACCACCACGCCAACTTAAGTCCAAGCAGTTGAGTGCTTTAGAGGCAGCCAGTATAGTTGTTCAATCACCATCGACCAGTGATGTTGGCTCATCGCAAGAAAGTAGCAGCATCCCTCAATCAACACAGGTTGTTGTAACTCATCTGACGAGTGTTCAACAACCACAGCTGCAACAACAACCATATGTGCAAGTACAAGCCCAAGTACATGTGGAAGGAGAAGCAGCGCAAGGAGATGCGCAAGCAGAGGTGCATGGAGCGGCACAAGTGCCCACAATAGTTGTTCCTCCAGAAGTAGGGGCACATCAGGAAATCGACATTCAAGCCGAGGTATCATTTGAGGAAGCCGCTCCTCCTGATCATTCATTGTCTTCCAGATCCCTACAAAGGAAAAGATCAAGGATGGTGCCTACATCTTCTTCAAGCCCCCTTCTTTCTGATGATATGGATGACAATTGAGAACCATCACAGCCGTCTGAGGAAAAAGGAAGGTCCCCGTAAGTCTCATAGTTATGGAGTGTGATGATGACGCTGAACAAGAAGTCAACAAACACAAAAGGGCCTTGACTCTTAACTCAGCAGGCTGAGTCCAACTAAACTATGTAACAAAATAAACACCAATGCTGAGAGTTTCAATTTACCAACAAGTGATTTAAGGAAGTAGCTGTTTTGAATAGAGCAAAAACAACCTGCTTGAAATATAGCAACATGCGAGATTTATTCTCTTCTTATTTTTAGAATTTTTCACTTATTATGACAATATTTTAGTACATAGAAATACAAACAGATTTATATACATTATGTACATGAAGAAAAACATTAACACACTTCATACATACTTGGCCATTCAGTCATATAAAACACATTCAGAAAAAATAACCTAAATCAAACAAAACAAACACAGTGAGTCCTCGTATCGGTTATAAGTCAATGGAAGCAATCCTTTCGTACTTTCCACTTTTTAGAAACTTCCACGGATCAAAGTTCAAAAGAGAGTGTCCACATCTCTTGTGTTAGTTAGAGAGTCAAAGTGAACCACCAATTGTAACCCAGATACGGGACTGGATCGGTCGACGCGTTTCGAGCCCCTATTTATTGGTGGGGTTCTCCTCAGGACCGAAGGGTTCTTAAGCCAACTGACTATTCCACAAAGCGTGATAAAGTAAAGCAGATACGAAGTCAGCAAGTATTTCCAAAAGAAATGGAGTGCTCGCGAGGGCCGCTGGACTGTCAGCTTCTGGTTCGCTGATATATTAAATTCCTCCTTATTGTTGAAATCGGGAGTGTTCGGCTGCGGCACAGGGAAGGCATCCGTCCTTCTCTCGGGTGTGTAGAATCATTCTACAAACTGTAATGTTCACCTTGTGAATATAGGGGGTAGATTCAGCATTGCAATCCACCCCCCCATGCAAAGTATGGGTAAGACCCAAAAATAGCAGGTGTTGGGAGACCTGCGATAAACGAGTTTATTGCAGGTTTTAGTCTCCCATCGCCTGTCGCGGGCCGCCTTGAAAATAATGCGTTTCCACCTCCTACTACATTTTACATGTAGTTGGACATGGGAACGCCCACGTTGCATGTCATTAGCGATGTTTACCGCTGACATGCAAAGTGGGGCGATATGAGGCTTGAGGCAGGCATTAGCATGCCCTTGTTGACAGGGCGCTATAAGTATCACCACTTTTGCAGCACTATTCACCGAAAAAGCGGCAATACTTCACCTTGATGATATGTCCCCAGGTCACAAAGAAAATGCTCTACTCACTGATATACTATAGTGACAGGAGAACAGTCTGCAATGGCTTTTAAATTATTCAGCCAAAGCGAGCACCAATGATGAGTACGATTAGGTAGTGCTGAGCACATGCCTAGCGGAAACTAGAAACTGGATCACACAATAATACTCCAGCGTAAACTAAACAAAAATTACCTCTGGTGTGAGATGCATGCTTTTCGTATACAACAAATAAATTATAAATACTCACTGAGCCCTGAATCTCAATGCCTAGCAGGTCGAGCAGGTCCTGCTTCTGGTCCCGGATATCCACCCAGTGGTGTGTCAGCTGCTAGGCGATGCACTGAACCTGGCTGGTGTGCTGCGATCTCTGGTGCACCAGCACCACCGACACTTCTGCAGGGCGTTCCTGCTACTAGCCTGCCTCCTGCCAGTGCCTGCATGAAGTGGAGCTGGCAATGCACTATAAAAAAGAGTTATGCCACCTCCTCCCTCTCACCAAAGATCACGCGGGGCTTCGCATCTGGGCGGCAGCGCTGCCTACAAAGTAGCCTCCCTTGTAGTGTAGTTCCTATATTCCCAATAGGTTCTGCGCATTGGAATAATATATTCAGCAGTGTAGACGTAGGACTGAGGTCGACTAGGTCTCTACTGACTATATTAGACTTAAGGTTTGCCAGCTAGCTCAGAGGTCACTAGAAACTTTCTCGAATAAACGAGGAGGAGTTTAACCTCCCTGGATATACAAGAAAGGATTAGCTACTGACAACCATATAACATGACAACTTTGCTCGCTCAAAATAAGAGTGTATCTCTAGAAACATGTGAAAACAATAGACAGCTATTTCACTCAGTCAATCGTGCATACTTAGTTTCACCAGAGTGCAGAGAATAGAGAGACGGGCGTTTTCAATAAAAGGTGTCATTTATTGAGCAGTCTTCTTTCTCATGCAAGGGAAATGAATAGCCATAATTGCAATACTTAATGTAAAGTAAAGTGCGTAAATAGGAGTATTATGAAAAAATACTGTAAAAGCATTGATATGGTTCCTTAGCCATAAGATACTTTAAAATGGATAAAATATATATATACATATATACATTGACTAACGTACTCAACTGGTGCTTCTAAATACGCCTACCCCGGTGTACCTGACCTAAGCCTAATACGTGGGAAGGAGTAAGTAAGTAGCAGTTTAAGTTAAGTTAGTTTTGCCAAGAATCTGACTCTTTAATAGTTTAGTTCGCTCCGTACCTGGGTAATAGAATGCAAGAGGTCTGGTATCTCTCATTCAGGACTTGATATCCCAGGAGCCCGCGAAGGCGGCTGAGAACACCAGAGCTGGATTTCTCGGCAGGAGAAAAGACAGCGTCTCTCTTAGCGCATCAAAAGGGAGGGGTAGCGTCCGTGGGCTCTCGCATCAGCTGGGCTCTCGGCCAAGTAGATAGCTGCTCGGCTCCAAAGCCACCACTGTGTGTTTGCTTAAGGCAGCATTGGTATTTTTATACCTGAAAGGTGCCGGGTTTGACGTAATGTTGAACATAAGACGTCAATAAAGATGTCACTAAGAACTGGCCGTTCTTACAGTGCTTCACAGGAGTTCTAGGACGAAATCAAACAAAAGCAAATGGGGATTTCCCAGGTTGCTGGAGGTTTGGTTTGTTTAGAGAACTTGTTTTGCTTTCTAGGAGTCCAGGGAAGTAGCCTTGCTTAATGTGACTGCATGGGCTACAACTTAATATGGATATGATTCCTATGCCATTATAGGGATATTATTGATTATAATCGTACAAGGGCATAAAATAGAAATATCGATTTAGGTTCCTAGATAAAAACACAATACCCACTCCACGATCTAATGTCCATCATTACTAAAACTAAGCAATAGTAAACATTTAAAGGTGCATGTGTATTCCAACCCACCCCAAAATAAATGTTTTGCATTCGAAATGGTGTATGCGAAATACACGAAAATGATTATTGGTACTGTACGCTTTTCAAGCAGTGTAATCATTCAGTTAAACATGCTTATATATATTAGCTGAACGATTTGCGAAAATTACACATGAAATGGCTCCTAATACAGAAAAGAAGGTCAAGACCATTCCATCACATATGAATACAGTTGCTGTAAATGTGCTAGAGGCTGAGGTAATATATTGTCTCTAGAGATCCTAAAAATAGAAGCTCTGTTCTTTAAGAATAGTTCTAATTTAATCAGAGTACATGTGCCAGAAAAAGGTAAATATTAAGTTTGAAAAAAAAATAATTTCGCTTTCAGGGGAGAAAATAGTTCCAAATGTTTTCATTAGCTTTTGTTTATCAAAGCTGAAGGCCGAATTCAGAGTTCAGGGGAACGCTGTGTGCTCGTTGCTTAAAAAGTTATTCTTGGGGGCGTGGCTACCGGCCGATCAAGATGGCCGCCTAGCCTGTCAGCTCCGGGAACCCAGCCGCCCTTTTCGATAAATCCGTACACTTATCCTGATAAATATGCTGCTCTGACGACGGCCCTTAAGATCGGAGTGCCGGCAGTTTCGCCTGGCGTGACTTTTTGTGAAAATCGGAGGTTTAGATCGACCCGAGTGAGCTGCTGACGAACTGCGGCCTACCTGGCAAACTGAATCCGGGGACTAAAGTGAAGACCCGGCTGACGCCAGCGCACCGGAAGTTCGCAGATGACACTCCCTACCCGCCGCCTCGAGTGGGCAGAAGCTCCGTCAGCAAGGATAAGTGCTGCCGGCCACGACAGACTTTCAACTGTAGGCTGTGGGGAGTGCTACCAACGTGACGGACTCCAACATGGCCTGGCGCACACTTGGATAAACGGCTGCATTGTGGGCTTGGTCCCACGCTCATCGACACTCAGGAGTGGCACAGCGCTTGAAACTGAAGGGTGGTGTGCCATACATCACTGCCGCTTTCATCGCGGATTGACAATTTATTGGCACCCCGACTACCCCATTCTTTCGTAATACTGTGCACAACGGACATAAGTCGCCATGGCCGGCAGGGGACCGTGGCACACCGCCACACAGGCGAAGCTGGATAAATTCGCATCCGAGAAAGGATCATCTCCCGGCCACTCCCAAACTAAACATACAGACAACGAAGGGACAAAAAAAGGTCACTCTTGAAGACATAATGAAGGCTTTTGCTTGCTAATGTTCAAGCAACGGTAGGAACTATCTCTACGGATGTATCTTTGCTGCGTGCTGCTCGCCACAAAATGGCGGACAGGGTCAAAGAAGTGGAGATAGTTGCCAAGTCTCTCGTGATGGGCACCTCTGAACTGCAGACCTCGGTCGCCCAGCTTGAAAAGGAGAATAAGGCGCTGGCTGAAAAGCTCGACGAGCAGGAAGGGCGGGCGAGGGGAAATAATGTTCGGATTATTGGTGTTCCGGAATCGGAAGGCACAAGAGCTAAGGACCTGTATGTTGAGGAGCTCATTACCACCAAATTACAACCTAAGGGACTATTGAGCTTTTTCTTAGTGGAGCGTGCACACAGGGTGCCCTGTGGTAAACCTAAACCGGGTGCGCCCCGAGACCGGTCCTTGCTAGGTTGTTTAACTTTCGTGACCGAGACGCCATTTTACAAGCAGCAAGAAATGCCTCTCCTAACCGGGTCTTGAACTCTAAGGTCTTGTTCTTCCCGGACTACACAGAGACTGTTTCCAGGAAATTGTGAAGTTTTTTGGAGGTCAAGAAATTACTTAGGGCGCAGGAACTGCCCTATTCAATGCTCTTTCCAGCAAGACTTCGGGTGGTGGCGGATGAGAAGACTTGTTTTTTTTACGCCTTGAAGGACCGGGTTTTAGAACCCAGCGGCGTCAGGGAAAAACACCCGATGCCTTCGAGTTCCCCTGCCTTGGCGAATGGAGACACGGGACACTTCTTGATGACGTCAAAGACCAAAGTTTATCGGCTGCAACCAGGAACAGAGGTCTACGAAGCACACTGGTGGTTCTCTAGAGACTGCACAATTTCAATGAGCGGAGCATGGTCGTTTATGCCAAAAAATAAAGCCTCAGGCAAAATTCCAAATTTACATTGAGTTCCTACAAACTAACCAAGACAGTGTGATAATTCAAAAGTAGCGTATGACGAAAATCCCACTTTCCGTTGTCCAGCCCAGCAGAAATGACCAAGCACATTCTAGTATTCTTGTTCAGTCAGGCCGGACAAACCCATCATAAAAACCTCAACCCAAATCAGTGATTATGTCGTAAAGGAAAGAACAGAAACAGATTGGAAGCAAGATAGAAAGGTGGGTGCAGTGTACTGTAAACGCTGGCAAGTTCTGCTCTTTGACCTTTATCTGACCAGCTGCTTAACAATGAACTGGCTCAGCGAGGTCAGCCTCGGGCAAGGGAGTCAGTTCGGCCAGGTCATTCAGAAGTCAGCTAAGGTATACGTGTCCCAAAAACTCGTTCGGCCGCAGTCTTCGGCCTATGTGAGGGCAACCATACAAAATGGCTGCTGCACACAAAATGGAACCCGAAGGTTCAAACGAAATCCTCAAATACATAGTGTTCTCCTCGATCAATTCATGCAAAAACACTCGTACACACTATACTCGTGATTTGCGGTCTGCTGATACCAAAATCGTCTATTTCCGACGACCTTTATTGAACGGGTTCGGAACCACCGAACCAGACCTACAAACTCACGGAACTACACCCTGAGGCTGCACATGACTGGTTGGAAGGATGGCGCACTGTGGACAGATCAGAGCGTAGACCGAAACCACACCGACACCGGGACACTGAAGGTGCAACCAGGGGATCTAGCTCCGGAGAACCTGATATGCACCAAACTTCACACCTTGAAGAGGAATGAGCCCTGTTTTCGTAGTGCTGCTCCTTTGTTACGGCAGTGATCCGGTGCAAACTCGGGCCTCTGCTGCCAGACACTCTGAACTGGGTCGAGACTGGGGGCATTAAGGGGCTGGTACCTGGCTGAACTCTTCCCCCGACAAGCAAGTATTGGGGTTTTGGGGGGGATAGAGCGCTCTGCTGAGTTGGGGTGGCGGGCAGTTGAAAGATTGTCTAGCAGGGAAGCAGGGAGGGTGGGTGGGACACAGGGTGGGAGGGTGTTTGGGTTGTTTTTCATTGTTTCTTTTTCTTTTGGTATGATGATGAAGACAACATGTTTCTTGAAAGTAGATGCATTACAGGACTTATCCCACATTGATAACGCGATATCACACACAATGACAGATGGCTGCACCAGTAGCGGATACACCTGAGAATCATATAACCTGCCAGTCGGCCTTGACAGTCCTCACGTGGAATGTACGGGGATTGGGGGACAGGGTGAAGCGTGAACTAGTGCTGCAATACCTAAAGCGCTGTAACCCGGCCATAATTTTACTGCAAGAAACTCATCTAGTGGGCTCGGCCTCAAAGGCAATGGATAGATGGGGGTACAAGTTTATTGCGCATGCAGATTTTTCATCAGGTTCGAGAGGGACAGGGATACTGATCAGGAAGAACTTCCAGATGGTGGTACAACAGACACGTATAGATAATCAGGGTTGTTTTGCGGATGCGACGGTACAGTCGGAGGGCCAGCTCTTTAATTTTGTGTCCGTATATGTCCCGCCAGGCCTACATGCTACAACACACACTGCCCTCATGTCCTTCCTTCTGACTCTGCCGACCGCAACGTTGGTGATAGGGGGCGAATTCAATTACATTGCTGATCAGGAAGTTGATAGACACCCACATGCGACGGAGGGGCGGGGGGCCGGGCAGCTCTTGGGGCTACTCGACGGCTTGGGACTCACGGACTGTTGGAGATACAAACACCCATATGACAGACAATACACTTATTATTCAGCTCCCCACAACTGTCTCTCCCGGATAGATTACATCTTGGTGTCTGGCGATGGGCTGCAGAGCGTTGAGGAAGTTGAGATCCGTCCCAGGGGAATATCAGATCACTCTCCACTGCGACTTACTTACACGCACCACCGCACACATCGCAAATTCATTTTCCCCATCCACGCGAGCTACCTGCAGGTCACCCCTATCATGAAAAAATTGAATAGTACCACTAACAATATTTTCAGGAGAATGCTGGATCGGTAGAGTCACACACCATCTTGTGGGAGGCTTACAAAACGGTCTTACGTGGACAGGCAATATCCTCTGTTGCTGACCACAAGCGAACGCAGCGGCAGGAACTAAACACTTTAGAGGAGGCACTTCAAACTGCAATTCGGGAGCAGGAGACCCACCCGTCCCTTGGAGCTGCCCAGGCCGTCCGGCTACGGCGCACCGAGTGGATGGCATATCAGAAAGAAATGGTGCAAAATACGATTCAGGCCACTCGACATAGGGTTTATGAGCTGGGGGATAAGGCTGGAAAGATGCTGGCATTGCTGGACAAGAAAGAGAAAGCGGGTAGAGTCATAGCACAGCTGTTGTCGCCATCCGGACATGTGACCTCTGATCCTGGAGCTATAGTAGACCTACTTGCATACCACTTTGAAACACTATATATCCCCCAGGTGTAGTACTCGATTGAGGAGGCATTTGATTATATCAAAGACCTGACCATTCCCGGCCTCTCACCGGAAGCAGCGCTTCTGCTTGAGGCAGATATCACAGTAGAAGAAATACAAGAGGCAACCTATGCCTTAGCATCGGGCAAGGCACTGGGCCCCAACGGGTTTCCAGTGGAGCTGTACAAGAACACAGTCCAAATTACAGCTCCCCATCTCATTAAAATATTTACCGATAGTCTGGAGACGGGAGAACTCCCTAGAGATCAGCGCCTAGCCACGATCATTCCAATTTATAAACCCGGGAAGGCAGCGGAGGCTTGCGCCTCTTACCGCCCTATCTCTTTAATAAACGCGGAACCGAAGATTCTTGCCAAATTACTTGCACAACGACTAGCCCCGCATCTTACTACCTTGGTGCACCCAGATCAATCTGGCTTTATGCCATCCTGCAATACCTCACACAACCTGCGACGTTTACAAGCAGTTTTGGCCCGCCAAGACTACATAAAAGAACCTGCGGTTCTCCTCTCCCTTGATGCCACTATGGCATTTGACACAGTGGAATGGCCCTACCTGTTTGCTGTACTTCAACATATGGGCTTCGGCTCCAAGTTCTGCGCCTGGGTTCGTCTACTATATACCAGACCCCTGGCCCAGGTAGTGGCAAATGGCCACATATCTAGGGACTTCCCGCTCGGTCGAGGTACCAGGCAGGGTTGCCCGCTTTCCCCCCTCCTGTTTACTTTCGTCCTTGAGCCGTTAGCGATCTGGATCCGATGGGAACCATATATCAAAGGTATCCGGTGGTCACCGACTTGGGAAGATCGTATATCTCTCTACGCGGATGACATCCTGCTTTATCTCACGTCCCCCAAGAAATCGATTCTTGAACTCCTTAATGTTTGTGAAAAATTTGGGAGAGTGTCGGGATATAGAATTAATTGGACTAAATCGGTACTCTTTGTTCTTGCGGGCCACCCGCCGTTGCTCCCGGCGAGCTGCCCCTCAAGCTATACGGACGCGGCGTTTAAATACTTGGGCATTTATGCTTCCTCAGACCCGGACAAATTCTACGCTCTAAATTTGAAACCCCCTTAGACCGGTTTAAACAGGATGTAAAGGTATGGCGCTCCCTCTCTCTCACTCTCCTGGGCAAGGCTGCGTTGTTCAAAATGATGACGCTTCCCCGCTTCCTCTACATTCTCGAAAACACACCGTTCCCGGTCCTGCCCTCCTACTTCACAGTGATCTCATCTGCGATCTCGGCCTTGCTGTGGGATGGTAAACCGGCACGGATCGCACAATGAAAACTGGTGAAAGATTGGTATGATGGAGGCATAGCGCTTCCTAATATTGAACTGGACTACTGGGCGGCCCACCTCAAACAAATCAACTATTGGTTGCATGCCCGAAAGACTGAACCTGCGTATTCAGCTGATAGGCAATGCTTAGAGCCCAGAGGTTTGTTGAGACCTAGTGGGACCAACGCGACACACGATCCAACTTTTTTACAAGGCACACAGACACCTTCAATGCGCTAACACGATCACGCAAATGACGCCATTGTGGGATTCATACAGGCTAGGTTTCCTTCACAACAGCAAGGGGTTCCAGGCTTGGGACAACATAGGAATATCGGTTGTGGGAGACCTTTGGAAAAAGCGCAAGGTAGTGGACTTTGCACTTCTACAAACCAAATATGAGATGGCACAGTCCGAACACTACAGGTACATACAAACTCTGTCATGCACTGCAGACAGCCATCCCTGCAGGGTCAGTCTTGCCAGAATCCACTCCTCTTGAGGACAGGTTACTAACAGAATACATGGCCCGTAGAGCAACATCTTTCACGTTTCGAAAACTGGTCAACAATCTCCAGGACAGGTTGGTTCAGTTGCGGTTGAACTGGTTGAGGGACGTGGGCGACTTTGATGACTCAGAATGGCAGGAGGCAATCTCCTCGCCGCTGGAAACAGCGATCCCCTCCAGGCTTAAACTGGTGCAGTTGAAAATATTGCAATGTACGTATTACACCAGAACAGTCCTGCATACGATAGGAAGGGCCTCACATGAGTAATGTCTTCGTGGGTCCGGAGAGAGAGGAACATTCTATCACACCATTTGGGATTTTGGTTGGGTGGCTATGTTCTGGGCTGCTGTGATGCGCACCATCTCCCAAACCATGAATGTTTCCCTGCTGCCTAATCCCCGGCGTTGCCTGTTAAATGTGTGGGATGCAACGGACTTGACTCTTCGACAGCAGGATTGGGCCATGCTGGGGATGATGGTTGCAAAGCGAAACATTGCTAGACTATGGGGCGCTGAGGCATCGCCTACGCTGAGGGAGTGGTGTAAAGACATGGATGTAACGATGGTTGCCGAGAAGGCAGTTTTTGTTCATAGGGGATGCCCCAGGAAATGGGGGCATATATGGGGAGCATGGAATAGGTTCAGAGGAGATATTTGTGAACCGCCTCAGATTGACTCGGATGAGGACCTCTCAGACTAAGAGTCTCAGTCCCATGATCGTGTACTACATGGTGGGTTATTAAGCCACTACTATATAAATGATATACCGATAGGGACTCCACTGTACTTGCACTACGACTATTCTGAATACTACATATATTGTTGTTTTGGTCGTCTTCTGTGTCTGATGCAACGTTAATAAGTTCATTTAAAAAAAAAAAGACCCATGCAAAGTTCGGATCCTATTATGAAATGTGTACCTGCGTTGATATAAACCGCCGCCGAGCCCCCGGGATGTCGGCTCCTAGGCTGTGTAATCCTGATATTACGGAGTACAGATGAATACGTTGCGGCCGGCCCGAGGGGTTGTAGGACAGATGATATGTACAAGGTTAAAGGTACAATAAAGGTCTTTGAAAAAAAAAAGTTATTCTTTCGGTTCAGGGGAGAACATCATTTCAGACAGACTCACAAAAAATTGGTCTACGACATCAGGTGAAAGTTCGACCAAGTTTGAAAATGCCGCAACAGTGCAGTCGTGAGAATGATTGCTATCATCGATGTCAGGATCAGCAATGCTCACAGAAGGTCCTACCTGGGTGATGCTGCTCTCATCTCGTACTTCACTGCCACCTAATCGTAGTGGTGAAGTCTCAACGAATGCCGTCATCAGAATGGGTAGCCGCTGGGGACAACACGATGCATGAGCCGTTACAGGACTTAGCAAAGTATCTGTATCCAATGGTACTGCTGATGGTAGTGTAAGACAGACGTCCAACACGCATTCTTCTCCGCATAGCATACATCGAAGCACAGGTAGGATGCAATTTTGCCAGATTGGTCTGAATGAAAGAAACCAGGTCATTTTCAGATCTCTTAGCCAGGCTAATCCAAGGACTTTAGTTATGCGGTCCCGATAGCGTATAGCTAGGATCGTTTCTTCCATTGTTGCTGGAGTCTTGTCTGCGACTTGGCTTGCCATATCGGAGCAGAAGGATCAAAAATAAAATTCCTGCTACGAGTCCCAAAAGTAGTGGTAGGCCGCCAAAGACAGAATGGACAAAATTGGGAAAAATGCCAAGAACTGTTTTGAAAGGTGTTAACAGTCCCAAAAAATTGTCTTAAATATATGTGGGATACCACTGGTATCAGACATATTTAGGATTTAGCTTATCATTTCTACGAAATGCACGGGGCAATTTGTTGATAAAAGGGTATGTATCTCTGCCGCTGTCCTTGCGACCAGAAGATCATACGTTTTTTTTGATGACGTTAAAGGCACGGTTGTCTGTAAAAGAACAGACTTAATTCTGCTTAAAGTATCAATTTGAATAGAAGAGATATTCAAAGAAGGCCAAATCGTCGCCTCGGTATCTGGAGTGCTGTTTGGATACAATACTTGCATACAGCAAGTGACCATGGAACTAACGCTTACGAGATAGGCTTTTCTTGGCACCATGCCACAACAGCTGTGGTCCACTATTAGAATATAGCTCCCGTTAGAAAGCCGTCTAAACAATGGCTCTATTTGTGTTGCAGGTGTGCCGTGCTGGTGACATGAAAGGTTATTTGAAGTCCCCTCACAGGCCCCATGCAAATCAATTCCTTGGCACAGAAGTATACCGCTTAGTGACTGTTTACAATTGTTACCACTAAGAAATACATTCTGTTTCTTTTCACTATAACATGTGTGTGTCTAAGGCAATTTCCATGATGACTTAATGTACCCTTTACCCAACCTTTCATACTGGCCCGCTGGTATAGACTCTTGGCAGTATTTAAATTGGAAAGTTGTTATCGGAATTGTAATTATTCAGTGTATTATCCATTCAATGACAGGTCTTTCTGACATTGTCAATGGTAATCTCTCAAGTTTTTCAATGCTCAGAATCGTATAGTCTGCTACTTTTTGTGCCAAACTGATTTGTTTATCAGTAAGGTTAAAGATAGAGAATAATGACGTGTTTATCAAACGCCATGGCACGCAGCCTGAACGCAGATTTTGCAACGTCCAGCCGAGCTGTACAATAGAACGTAATTGGGCCTGACCGTGTTGTAACATTAGTAAGTCCTGATTTATTATATCGATAGCAGATGATACAATACTGTCCAGTGAATATATTCTGGAGTACAGAGTAATTAATCCATTGTCCACAACAGAAAGTGATTTTTCCAAATTAATACGATCAATTTCTCGTATTTTTTCTGCTGTCTCAATTTGAGTTACTTTCCAAGCTTCGTTGTATGCAGCGTATATACCGGCCGCTATGAAACGTTTTTGATGCTGTTTGCGTGGTCCCATTATGAAATCACGCAAGTCAGCACCGTCTTTAAGTAAAGTCAAGTGTTGCTTAATTTCAGCCAGTGTGGATTTTTGTAGCCACTCAAGGCATAGTTTCCCTACACTGTATGTTGTTACTATCCCTGGATGTTGTCTCTGGGAGTATCTAGGGTCTGGTCTGGTTATTTTGAACCCCTGTATTTTGCTCAGGAATCTATCTTGACAGTTTTTTGTGTCTGTTGACCAGATCAACCACTTTTTCCAATCAGGAGGTGTTCTGTTTTGGTGTAAAATATGGGATATGTCTATCTCAACATCTGTAGTGGTATTACTATCAGGTATTGGCTTTGGAATAGACGGTTTGTTTAAGTCTTTAATCTTAGCTAGGCCAAGACAAGTAGTCCGTTGAATGGTGTCATTCAAGAATATTATTTGTTCTGGGATCATGCAGGCTCTAAATAATGCTTCTAAACCTTGGACCTGCCAATTTTTTGTACCCCAGATGGTTTTCGTTTCAATGTTGTGTTTCCAGAATTCAAAACCAAATGTAATCATTTTTTCATAAAATGTTTCAGAATAAATCAATTTAGTATTTGACAACATTGTTTTTATCCCTGTCTTATTTAACAGTTTAAAATAAAACGTTTCTGCATCACTTGTGTTAAACCCTGAGAAGTATGGGAATTTCTCATAAAATGTTTTCGAACTGCTTTTAGGTGGAGTTGCATAATGTTCCCATTGATTATACTTAAAAACATTTCTAGGTTGAGCAGATTTATGTAAATAGTGATGTGCAAAGTGATTGTAACAGTACATTTGTTCATAATTCGACGAACCCTGTAAGTAATCATGTTCTGTAAATTTTGCTGACATTACTAAATCTGACATCATATTATTTATGCTTTCAAAGTCCCAATCATCAGAGAATGTACTTGGTTTTACAAAGTCACTTAATGAAACCTTGAACTGATGTGTGGATATTTCAAGAGGTCAACCGGGCCATAGATTTCGTAATCCGTTTTGTCCCAAGCTACCCCACCGGGTATTGGAATGGCTGGGACATTCACTGATGAAAGTTCTCTTTTCTCGATGTGAGATGACTTGTGTGGCTTTAGGACCAAGTTGATGTTTTGACTTGCTGTGTCCATTGTACTGTATTTTCTCTCAATGAATTTTCCCAAACAAAGTACCATGATGAGACAAAGCAGGAGGAAAAGTACACCTAACACAATCCAAAATTCAATCCATGGAGAAATCAGATAGGTTTCTTTGAGTTGATGAAAGAGTTTAGTTACTTTGTCTTTGAAAGTTTTTGTTTTTGGCGTTTCTTCAGGTTCGCTTGGATCTTCAGAAAAGTTATCGAAATTGATGAAGTAGCCAGATGCAGTTCTGTCAATTGTTGAAATTGATTCCGAATTTTCCTTTGCTTTTTCATTTTTTCTTTCGTTAGCATAGTCTGAGGCTACATCGTTGTAGACAGGTGTTTCTTGACGAACTGTTGCAATTTGGGTTTCAAGAGGCACAAGTTCCATGGCATTGTTGCATAGTCCTTTTTTATTCACTGCAGGTTTATCAAATGTGATTAGTCTCCCAGTTTGAACCTCTTGGATTGTAGCAAATTTTGGTATTCTGCTATTTCTTGGGAGTCCACTGGGCCTACTACTTATTATTGGCCACATGATTGTGGTTTTACCAGGTCGATGGATACAACTCGGTTCTCCTTTTTACCAGCACTCGGTTCTCCTTTTTACCAGCAAGGGGCGGTAGTACAACTGATCTTGTTCCGCTGATAGCTAAGACAGGTACTGTTTTTCTGTAAGAAGGCCTAAATTCCTTCTTCACTGCGAGCTTCTCTCTGACCAGATCCCCAATCTTTGGAATCCAGACAGGCCTTGCTGGGACAGGTGGTTTATCTTCAGTGGCTGTTGGCTGCTGTTTTAACTTTATGTTGCTCAGGGCTTTTCTTGTTTCATTTAAGTCCTGTAAAACAGCCAAACGATCTTTGATATCAAAGCATTTTTTTTCTACCACTGAAGTCTGACTATCTAAGTCCTGAATATGCATTCTAGTACCGAACAATAGTTCGTACGGACTGAAACCTTTTAGAGAATTTCTTGGCAGATTATTAAGACTACGTTGGACACTTGTTAAATGTTGGACCCACCCATCACCCGAACCTAATACCCTCGCCATTATAGATTGCTTTATGTCCTGGTTTTTTCTTTCCACAATCCCATTTCCCTTAGGATGGAAGGGACAAGAGTACCGCAATGCAATGCCCAAGCTGGTCATGGCCTCCTTATAAGCTCGAGAGCTAAAAGCAGGACCCTGGTTAGAATATAGCATGCTAATTGGGTATGTGCCGATAAAGACTCGCAAATCTTTTATAACAGTTCTGGCGTCAGCCGAGCGCTGGGGCTACATCCAAATGAATCTCGTGCAGGAATCCACTGCGACCATGATATAGTTATAGTTCAAAAGTTTATTATGATTTGGCTCTCATTGAGGGCCACATAAATAACATACATAATAACAATGCAATAATAAACACAAGCTACATACAGCAACAGGAATAACCACTAGTTATCTGCAAATAATGCAATCATCTGCATCTCCCGGAAACATATTAATATATATCTAAAAATTCTTTAAAATATTTAAAAATTCTAGAACAGAACATTTCGTTAGGGGGGCAATAAAGTGCTTGGAAGAACATTTTTACATTCACAATTTCCAATTGTAAACAAATTGGTTTTATCCATTTTTTGCGCATAAGGTGCAATACCGGACAAATAAACAGTACATGGTTAAGATCTTGAACAGCATTATTACATAGATTGCATAAAGGAGAAACTCCATACCATTTTGCTAGGAGTGTATTAAGTGGAAGCAAATTATGACGTAAAAGGTACCATACCCTTCGGACACCATGAGGAATGTTCCAAATTAAGTATTGTTGGGCTAGTTTTGGTGTATAGGTTAGGACCAGGGCTTCCCTTGCTTTATACTTCTGTTGGGTGAGTATATCCAGCTTATAACAAAGTTCCCAGGACATACTTTTTAACTTTAACTTTAACTCTAGTGGAGAGAGCAAAAATAACGTGCTTTCATCCAGTTCAAGCAGCGAAACCGCTTTTCCAAAATTTTTTACTAGCTGCGAGAACTCATTAAAGTTGCCCAATAATTCCTTTTTTAAGATTTCTCGTAAGGTGCCTGGTTTACCTCTGGCCAAGCAGGCTACCCATCTTACGAGGGCAGCCAACCCCTGAGCCCAGCAACTTCGCAGTCCGAATTCCAGCCTGCATGAAGATGTAGAGCAGGCTGAATTAAATGAGGAAATTTTCCTTAATACCTTTCCCTCCATTTTTTGCATAAAATCCCATTGTTTCAGATCCACTAATTCCATTCCATAAAGGAGGGTAGCAGGAATTTTTGCTCGGAATACCTCCAAGCATAAGGAGAAATGCCTCTTCCCTGTCGCTTTATACAAAGAACATAAGCCCCTACCATGGGCCATTGCTTTTCGAGAACTATGTTCGATGTGGGGCTTCTCACTAAGGTTAGCAGATATTATTTTGCCTAGAAACATGTAGGAATTAACTACCTCAAGTTTTTCTCCGCTTATTGTCCAGTTGAAGCTACTAGATCTGCACTTCTTCTTACCAAAGATGCACATGATTTTGCTTTTAGAGCTATTAATTTTCATATAATGTGCATCAGCAAATTCATTCAATGCATGGAGACGATTAGCGAGACCTTTCGGGGTCAGATCTAAAACAAGTATGTCGTCCGCATACATTAGAATTGATATAGCTGTCCCTCCAATTTTCGGGGCTAGTCCCTCACAATCTGCAACAGCGGTTGGCAAATCGGCCATATACAGGGAAAACAGTGTAGGTGCCAATATACACCCTTGTTTTAGTCCGTTCCGGGAGGGGATAGATTGAGAGAGACCCCTTTCACCGCCTTGTAACACCTTACACCATGTATTCCAGTGTAAGGACTTAACTAAATCCAATAAGTATCCCGGCATACCCAATGCCGACAACTTTCTCCACAGCGTCGGACGGTCCACCCTGTCGAACGCTGCGGAGAAATCTATAAATGCTACGTATACGCCACCACCACGTACACGAGCATATTTATCCATAATTACCTGTAGCAATGTTAGGTTATCTAAAGTTCCGTGCTCTTTTCGAAATCCTGTCTGTTCCTTAGGTATAATATTATTTAAATTTGCCCACTCTGTTATTGACACTAATAAAAGTTTAGCAAAAATTTTCCCTATTGCGTCTAATAGGGCAATTAGACAATAATTGGAGGGATTATCCCGATTTCCTTTTTTAAAAATTGGGATCAGAATACTTCCCCGCCAAGAGTCGGGGACTGTTCGAGTTTTAAAACACGCCAGAAATACTGGAAGAAGAATCCTGCTCCAAGTGGTTACGTCTTGCTTGATTATAGACATGGGCAATTCGTCGGGTCCCATAGCCCCGGAGGAGCGCATGCTCATTATTGTGGTAGCTATGGATTGCTCAGTGGGGAGTTCCATTTTAAAATCGGTATTAAGACCTGGAGCCCATGAATCGCCCCCTGCATCATTAGGCGCATATAAGGTGGTCACAAATTGGGTCCAGACATCTTCAGTAATAACAATAGGAGTGGACGTTTTTACAGATCCACATCCTTGCCTTATTATGGACCAAAAATCTCTAGAGTTTTTACAAGTTGATGCCTCTCTTAGCTTGATCCATAAAATATCTTCTTTGTCTCTTTTTAACTTGGATCTCAATCTTACCCTCCTTCTTTTTAATAGAGCCAACTGTAACTCATTCTCCCCTGATCTATTAAGGTATTGCTTCCTAACAAGTTTTTTGATCTCTTTATTTAACCTTAATAGAGGACTAGGAGAAAAATATTTCTTTTTGTGATTTCCTGTATTCCTAGCCATTGCGGTGACTTTTTTAATGAGGTTTTCAAGGAACATGAATTCCCTACCTTGCCAGTAGTCGAGCTCAGTTAGTAATTGGGTGAGGATGTTTTGTACATCCTTGCTATTAATAGATCCCCAATAACATCTATCTGTGTGACAATTAATAGTAAAACCTCTGTTCTTTAAGGACCAGCGGTCAGTTTCAGGGGGTATTAATGAGACAGTTAATTTGATAATTTTAAGGTCACTCAAGGGGGTATGAGTGATTACCAAATCTTTAAGAAAAGAGAACGTGTCAAAGTCTGTTAATACATAGTCCAAAATAGATTCTCCCCTAATTGAACCATGTGTATAATTAGCCGGGGTATCTGAAGGCATTCTGCCATTTATAATAATTCCCTCCACGGAACTGAGTTCCCCGAGAAGAATCTTGCCTCTTTTATTAGATTTTATTTTATTGGGCAGGAGGGCTTGAGGAATATTATATACTTCTTCCTTTACTTTATTTCTAAACATGTCTAAAGAAATATTAGACACTTTACAATTTAAGTCCCCCACCAGTAGTAAGTATGGGGGGTCATCCACCTCTATTAATTGTTTTATATAGGAAAACATACGTTTTAAAACTATCGTAAAATTATCTTCAGGAGGAATGTAGGCATTTAATATTATAAACGAGGACCGTTGCACAACGGAGTCCAGGTTAGAAATGGTTATGGATTGGAATAGATTACTCTCGTCCTTGTAATGTGAGAATTGCCATTGTAATGCATTAGATAACAAACAGGCAATTCCGCCTTTAGCATGGCCTTTTTTAGATGGAGTTGCAGCGGCCTCTAGGACGAAGTAGTCATTCCCTCCATATGGAAGAGTTTCACACCATGTTTCTTGGATACATAGCACATCCGCATTCAGGGAGAGGAGATAATCAAATTTCTCTGGGCAATTAGACAAGCCAGCAGCATTCCAAGAGACAATTTTTAAACAAGGGTTAAAGATGTGAAGATGGTCGTGGGTTTCTCGAGGTGGTATTTGAGAGTTATAGTTACCATCCCTTTTTAAGGGACCACAGTGGTCCAGGTAAACACAAGCTAAAGGTCTATCTGAAATTAGAAGGGGCGTCTGTGCTGGTCGTTTCACTGTTGATACTTTCATTCTTTGGCATATTTCGCATTCTAGAACATATTTCTTAGTTTGTATTCTCATGCGCGGCCACCAATATCTCTGTTTTAATAATGATATTGAGGCGGAAACACCAGCATGTGCAGAAGCGCTCCCTTCGTGTGCCGCTGTAATTAGTAATAGTAAGTCCTAACCTGTGTTCCATGTTTGGAATTGCCCTATCCCCCACTCCAGAGATTTGAGCAAAAGGAACATTATTCGCATCAGTTATGTATGAGTACTTTACTGGAAAGCCTTTTGAGAGTGTTTTTCTGTCCTGTTTTACTGACGCACTGACAGCTTGCATTATATCACTGTCTATATTTGTTTTTGACTGGGTGATAGCAGCTACGGAAGCCGTTTGCACAGCTGCCTTCGCGGCTTCATTAGCCAATGAATCCCCCGCAACGTGAACGCCATCACGTTGATGACTCAGTGTGTGTATCACGTGAGTCTTTTGTAGTTCTTTCTGTAAAATAACTACTTGTTCCCAAAGCGTTTTATGCTTGATTGTGCCACCTTTTGCATCTTTGAAACCGTTTTGAACCCAGTTTTGCAAGTATTCATTATAAGACTGAAAGCAGTAATATGAATCGCACACTATTAGTGTGGGGAATTCGCGATTGGTATTTTCAAGCGCCATCTTAAATGCTAGTAGTTCAGCTCGCTGAGCTGTACAATCTCCTAGAGATTGCGTTTTAGTGACCAGTGGTCTGAATTTTCCTTTGTGCCAACGACCTTAAACAATAGCGTACGCAGCACTGTAAGCTTGTTTATCCCCAACTCCGGGTTGTGCTGATCCGTCTGTATATATTATACAACCGTAGTGTTCTACAGGCAGGATTTCGGTTGGCAGAGGACATTCATATTCATATTGTAGAAATTCTTGTGTTTTTAAATTAGGATCAAATTCGTATACTACGTCTGTTGCAGCAAGAGAATTAACACATTGGATCCATCTCGGATGTAGTGCTTTAGCATTTGGAATGCTTGCTTTTGTTACCGCTTCTAGGGCTGGTACCGGTGTAGCGAATATTATTCGTTTACCTTGTGCTAGGGCTCTTTCTTTTGCTACAGCAGTCTGAACCGCAGTTAGAATTTTTTCAGTTGAACTGAATTTCATTTCAGCTTCTGTGTACAAATGTGATTTGTAAGCTATTGGTACAGTTTCTCCCTCATTAGAGGTCAGGTACGTGAATCCGCATCTTCCTGGGATGACTCAGATTACAAGGTTGTGTGTGTTGTCGCGAGTTTGTAATTTTGTTTTAGCTAACATGTCTGTTTGCAATGATCTCAAAATGTCTGTGTGTTTCTGAGTCCAATTGATTGGTTTAAAATCAGGTTTTATTAATTCATAGAGAGGTTTAACCCTCTCTGCATAATTTAGAATGTAAGTTCTTCCGAAATTCAGGAAACCTAGTATTGATTGTAAGTTCTTCAGCGTTTTTGGTGCTTGGAGTACAGCGCACTTCTCTAAGAAGTTGTCTGCTAGGCTTTTGCCTTCACTTGATAATTCATATCCTAAAAACAGGACAGTTAGGTGGGCAATTCGTGACTTTTTAAAGTTGAATTTGTAACGCTCTGCTGCGAACCCAAGTATTATGGTGTTCACTCTTTTCAAGTGAGTATCCAGGTCATCATCTGTGAGATAGATGTCATTGACATAAGATGATGCCCCATCATCATATATTTGTATTAACTCTGTTACCCTTGCTGAGAATAATCCTGGGCTATTCTTGAATCCCTGTGGGAGTCGACAGAAATTTTCTGTGACCTCATTATTGAGAAAGCGGTTAAATACCTGCTTTCAGGTGCAATGTTTTGACAAAAGAATCCATTAGAGATGTCTTATGTTGTTTTGTATGTTTTGCGAACAATGTTATTCATTAGTGCTGCACTGTGTGAGTTTTGTACTTCAAATGTCTTGCAACATGAGTTAAGGTGTCTGTAGTCCAAGACTAGACGATATGAATCGTCTGGCTTGGAGACAGGAAACAAAAGGATTGTTCATTTGAGAGGTGCATGTTTCGATCACCCCTTGGTATTCAAGTTGATCTAAGATCTCCCTGACTTTTTTTTAGCTTCTTGCTTAATTGGGTACTGCCTTTGTGCAGTGGGTTGACATTTTAAATTGGATTTTGTGAGGAGGGGAGTCCTCATCCCATCCTACATGATTTTTATATAATGCAGGAGCTTGGGCTACTGCCCATTTTCTTGCATATGTGTATTTTCTATGAATTGGAATATGATTTGAGAAGGCAGGCATAATCATTTCTTCGCCATGAGGGCACTCCCTGACAAACTCTGGTGGCCAGTCTTTCTCAGCTAATAGGATGTCATAGCCTTTTGAAAGGTTATCCCAAAACAGACCCCTTACTTTCCTAGTCTTTTCTCCCTCTATACGCAATGGTATTTTGTATATTTTATGAGGTTTGCTAACTCTGGTATCTGCAGTTTCCACCTGAATGTATTCATTCGTTTCCACTGTCTCCAGATGATTCATCAGGATCTTGCGAGCTATTGTCACTTCTGCTGCGCTGTCTAGCATTGTCTGGGCCCACTTTCCATTTTTCAGCTGTGTCCTCAGTATCCTCGGCATGTTTGATTATTTTAATACTGACTACCTTCTTTCTTGGAAATTGTAATTTTTTTACTTTGAGCAGGTTCCTTGTCTTTGGACTTGATGTGCTCTTCCCTGTGTTCTGACCGTCCTCTTCTTTCCGATTTCTGCGAGGAAGTCTGAAAAGATCAAGAGGGACATGTATCAATATCTTGATATCTATCAGGCTTTTTCAAATTATCCCTATTTCTAAGGTTGTATCTTTTCTCAGAGGGCTCCCTCTGGGGAGACTTATGTCGTTGGTCTGGAGATCTTTCTCTCCGCCGAGAGACCTTCCTCTGGACTGGAATCTTTTTTCTTTGGGAGTGGATTGTCTATTTCCATCCCAGCTCTTTTTTTAGAGTGTTTAGATTATTTTTAATAAATATCTTTTCAGGATTTTCAGTTAGTTGGGGTTTTACCGGTTCCCCACCCAAACTACCTCTACCTAGTTCTTCATAGGATTTTTCTATGATTCTGGCAAGTTCAATTGGTTGGTCTGCTATATCTGTTTCTTTCAATTTCTGGCGGAACGCCACAGATGCTGCTTCTCCTTTTATGTTGGTTAATAATATAGCCGAGACCTGCTTGAAGTCTTTCAGAAATGTCATACCCAAAGTTAAAGCAGGTTCTGGACCGTATTCATTTTGAATCTGTCTTAGTACATCTGGTATTACCGCCATGGAAGGAACACCATGTGTTTTTGTGTAAATGGAAGCAAAGACTGTGCCCCAAGTGTCACAATCCTCCACATGTGGTGCGATCCCCATTGGAAGGCAGATAGTCAGAATTCTGTGTTTCTCACTAGGGGTAGTATCCGGAAATACTGCCTTTATTTGAGTTATCTTTTGTGCTAGCCAGAATGGAATTTGTTCCCGTTTTGCGGGTGTTTTACCAAGACATGATTGTATGTTCTGTGGTCTAATTTTGTTTGTGTTTCCCTGATGAGGGGTCAGCTGTGGAATGTTAATAGCTGGTTGGACTGTTGAAGTCCGCATTACATATTGGACAAATTGTCTATGTATTTTAATAAGTACTTTTAGCTGGACTAAAAGTTCCCGGTCTGACATTTTTTCGATGTCTGGATGTGGTGTGTAGCTGGCTAGAACCGGCCACGTTGCTCCTGGTCTACCGAGCCTGGTGATGCTATCATTATGTTCTAGGGCGCCTTTAAACCAGAGCAGGTGCTCTTGGTATTTTAATGGGATTTCAACCTCCTCGAAAGGAGTGTATTCATCCGGAGGTTCCTCTATTTTGTAATAGTGGAATTCGTGTGTTACAGCGTTTGCTGCTGGAAAGTTTATCCATGAATAGAATACCTCTGTCTGCCGATATTCATGGGCCTCTACCACAAATATGACTGTACCACTTCGTGATGTCAGTCCGTTTTCTATAAGTTTAAGAGTTATAGTTTTTCTTATGTTGACCGGAATGAGTACAGCATTCGGGTCATTCTGTAGGAGACTCGTGTCCTCCTCTAGGAGTCGAGCTGCTATTCTAGCTGCCTCCCTCTCGTCTTCACTTTCCCACCTTTTTACTGGCAGAAAGGTTTTTGTTGCAGATCAAGTTTCAAGGAAACAAAGATTAGGTGCACAATATTTTGGAACACTGTATCCTTCAACGTTGACTAAACCAAAAACTATACATAGGAATCTCTTCCTACTAAGTTGCGGCGGATTTTAACCTCTTACCCACTCCAGACGTCTTTTGGAGTATTTACGGGAAAAAGGGTCTGTGTGAAAAAGCACGACTGAGTTACTCTAACGTCTTGCGTTAGATTTATCGCCTTACCAAACGTTGGGCGCCATGTAGTATAGTTCCTATATTCCCAATAGGCTCTGCACATTGGAATAATATATTCAGCAGTGTAGACATAGGACTGAGGTCGACTAGGTCTCTACTGACTATATTAGACTTAAGGTTTGCCAGCTAGCTCAGAGGTCACTAGAAACTTTCTCAAATAAACGAGGAGGAGTTTAACCTCCCTGGATAGACAAGAAGGGATTAGCTTCTGACAACCATATAACATGACAACTTTGCTCCCTCAAAATAAGAGTGTATCTCTAGAGTCGTGTGAAAACAATAGACAGCTATTTCACTCAGTCAATCCTGCCTACTTAGTTTCACCAGAGTGCAGAGAAAAGAGAGACGGGCGTTTTCAATAAAAGGTGTCATTTATTGAGCAGTCTTCTTTCCCATGCAAGAGAAATGAATTGCCATAATTGCAATACTTAATGTAAAGTAAAGTGCGTACAGTAAAAGGAGTATTATGAAATAATTCTGTAAAAGCATTGATATGGTTTCTTAGCCATAAGATACTTTAAAATGGATAAAATATATACATACATATATACATTGACTAACGTACTGAACTGGTGCGTCTAAATATGCCTACCCCGGTGTACCTGACCTAAGCCTAATACGTGGGAAGGAGTAAATAAGTAGCAGTTTAAGTTAAGTTGGTTTTGCCAAGAATCTGACTCAAGAATTCTCTTTAGGGGTTTAGTTAGCTCTGTACCTGGGTAATAGAATGCAAGAGGTCTGGTATCTCTCTTTCAGGACTTGATATCCCAGCAGCCCGCGAAGGCGGCTGAGAACACGGGAGCTGGATTTCTCGGCAGGAGAAAAGACAGCGTCTCTCTCAGTGTTTCAAAAGGGAGGGGCAGCGTCCGTGGGCTCTCGCATCAGCTGGGCTCTCGGGCAAGTAGATAGCTGCTCGGCTCCAAAACCACCACCGTGTGTTTGCTTAAGGCAACTTTGGTATATTTATACCTGAAAGGTGCCGGGTTTGACGTAAGGTTGGACATAAGATGTCAATAAAGATGTCACTAAGAACTGGCCGTTCTTACAGTGCTTCACAGGAGTTCTAGGACGAAATCAAACAAAAGCAAAAGGGGATTTCCCAGGTTGCTGGAGGTTTGGTTTGTTTAGAGAACTTGTTGTGCTTTCTAGGAGTCCGGGGAAGTAGCCTTGTTTAATGTGACTGCATGGACTACAACTTAATATGGATATGATTCCTCTGCCATTATAGGGATATTATTGATTATAACCGTACAAGGGCATAAAATAGAAATATCGATTTAGGTTCCTAGATAAAAACACAATACCCTGCCGTCTCCATGGTGCTGAGTGGATTTGGAAAAAAAAGGAGAAGGAAGGGAAAGGAAAGGAAAAAATAAAGATAGAAATAAGGAAGTTCAGTTAAGGGTAAATGAATAAAAAGTCACGAAAAACACAAAACAAATTCCCAGAGATGTAAAATACATAAACACAAAAATATTCACTAATGTAAAAAAACTAAATGAGAAATATATAAGTTTAAATGGGGGAGGATTACACCGATTAAAGAGAAAATATTTTAGGGCCATTTCCATAACAGAGAGAATGAAAACAAGATGGCCACGCCCATGCAGACCACGCAGTGCAATACGCGTGTGATTTGGAATACGAGAATGCACATGAAAACCATGTGGTGCCAATCGCATGCAATTTGGAACATGAGAACACACATCGCATTCCCAATGCAAATGAGATCGCTGGCAACCTTCCCCCAGCAGCGGAGCTCCGCATAACACAGTGGAGTTTTTTGCGACTTTGCAGAATTACGCATAGAGCAACTTTGCTCAGGCCTAAGTATGTTGAAGCGACTGACTCACACAATTGACGGGCTCAAGGAGCTAGTCGGATTGTGTTCCCTACAATAGAGGTAGGGCCTTCTCAGACACCACAGTAGGGATTATGATGTTCCTTTTCAACAGCCTTTCCTTGGCTTTTTGACTGCCATAGAAAGGCTGTTAGAATGGGACTTTTAAGGCCTCTATCAGGGTCCTTGACCCCCCCTCCAGGCCTTCACTAATAGGTCGATGGGCACTCTAGTGCCCCTCCAAACATCTATGCCTGGGACACGGGGCATGGATGTTTCAAAACATCCTCTTTTCTGGCCTGCAGTACAAGCTGCAATGAAAAAGGGGATGTTTCTGACTGCCTACACAGTGGTTGCATCTTAACTGGGCGGGTGTAACCACCAACTACATGTTGGATGGTTTCCAACTCGCTGTAATGGTGTCTGACTGCCATCGTAATTAGGTCCAATATTTTCGTCCTCAATATATTGGTCATGATTTTGTGGCCACTCAATATTCCTTCCTCAATATCCTAGATCTACATCGCGTTGACCACTAAAATATACATTAAGACCACTGGGAAGGACTAGAATGATGGACTATATTTTAACTAATGCCAAATTATGAGTATTCTTGTAAGGTAATGTTTGGCATGAGATTTTTGAGTGTCTATATATCATATAGGATAACCTGCAAATCTGTGAGGAAGGATATATGTCTCCATACTGCAAAAAAAAACAGTTGGCACATTGATATAATTAAAGCACAATGAAGGGACTTGGGGTCCTATTATCAAGAACGGGGATAACATTATCACCACTTTAGTGGCAAGAAAATGCTGCTAAAGCAGCAATAAGGGGCTTGATAATATGCCCTTGTGAATTCCCATAGCAGCCCCGGTTCACACCAGAACCGGCGCTTCTATGGGAATTCACAAGGGCATATTATCAAGCCTCTAATCGCCGCTTTAGTGGCAGTTTCCTGCCGCTAAAGCGGCAATAATGTTATCTCCGTTCTTGATAATATGGCCCGCGGTCTTTTATTACATTTTATTGTGTCTGTAAAGAACTTATAATTTCCCCATTTTAAATATTTTATGATGCTGGCAAACACCAATTCTCATGACTTACATTGTTATTAGCCTAATGATAAACCTGAAATAATATGATCACAAAGAATTCTATCCTAACAGAATATAGAATAGAAAATAATATTGTTCGTTCTCTATAAAGTTGCCTTAGTCAATTTTAACAAAGTTGGCAACTGTTTCACCTGCACCACTATAAGATAATCAAGGTGAAAAGGGGGAGAACCCATATTTCTGCTTACCTGAGCTTTTGCTATATCTAATGACTGCCTCATTGGTCTGTTTTTTCGTTTTGCATCTCTGTACTTGTATTATTTATAAAATGATGCATGCGTACAACTGGCTTTTCATTAACTATTATATTTTATTCAAATTGATTACTGACAAGTTTTACATTATTGATACATAGTTAAAATAACTGGTACCTGTCCGGATATTTTCTTCTTTATTTTTAACATGATGAATGCTTGCAGTCTTGCCTAGGTGGGGGGCAAATCAAATAAAACTATATGAACCAGCATAGCCTTCTAGTACTGGAAAACCTGACAACACTTGTTTGGCAAAAAAGGGGGAAACCATGGTGGAATGAGAAGAGAGTCAGTAAGCGCTTGGGAATCTCTTTAACATGATTGGTATAATGTGATGGCTATCTTCAAGTGGTTTTGTTGAATTGTGTACAACTGCCCATCGTTATTCACATTGTTGTGGAGTAATATATATTTTGCACCTTATATCATGGGTGTATTTCGGCTTTCACTTGTTCAATTACTATACTTAAATCTCTATGTCGTCCGGTACCAACAGTGTGTTTTTGATCTACTTGCCGTTATCCATGATCATTTTCCTTTTTTCCTAATTTTCTACATATACTAAAAATAGCTTCTAGTTAATGTTCATTCATCCATTGTTGTATTTGTTTTCATATTATAATGTAGCTGTTGCGAACAACTATTAACATTTTAACCATGTTATTAATTCAGAATCTGATTTTACTCTATCTGGTTGATACAGTGTCTGTGAAATAAAACATGTTGCCCTTACAATGATACATATTGAGGACTATGGCCTGCAATACTGTTTCCAGTTGGACATTGGAGAACATGTGCCACTTTCTAGGTGTCCAGTAGTGTATATTGTGTTTTGTTTTAACTGTGTTTAGTTAATTTATTTATTCCAGGTTTTAAACTGGACATCTGAAGTAAGTAAAGTTGCTGTGTGTGTCACATGGCCCATGGGGACTTTGTCGTCTTCTCTAAGTTGGCATGAACATGCTGCAGATTGCCCACTGGGTTGCGCACATTACTATAAGACTTTATTTTAACAACTGTCTCTATTGCTGTTTTCATATGAGAACCCATCACTGTGTTCACACTCTGCAGGTTCCTGGAATTTTGTCTGAACATTGTGAGCAAGGTCAAACAACAATGCCCCTTGTTATTTTGTTCTGACCAGGTCTTAGCACCTAGAAAAAACATACTGATGCAACTCCCATTTAAGACAACATACTTTGTTCTTATTGGAATACATGAATAGGTGGCATACACTTAAAGAGGGACCTTCTCGGGGAGAAGAGCGACACATCACCTATGATGTAGATCTACCCTCTATAGGCTAAGGTATGGGGTCTACATACAAAGTCCAAAGATCTTCTAATATTTAATAATACTACTTCTATGCAAGGTGAGAGAGGTTAGGCTATATTGGCTTTTCATAATGACATCTCCTTTCATGATTTGTGGACTAACTTCTATGCTGACAGTATTTTTATTATGTACTTTTCTGCTTGTTATGGCACGTATACTGCATATTAAAGGACTTTAGTTAAAATAAACATATTAAACTTTTTTGTGTTTCTTGTCAAATCTTATTGTGGACAAGTAGAAGACTGCGAGCAAAAGGGTGTGTCTTACCTCCGCAATTCCTGAGAGATTTGGGAGTGTTGTGTTCTGGGGTGTCTAATCACTTGTTTCTCTGTGAGTGAGTAGGAAAGAAAGTGAGACACTATAGCTAGTCAGTCCTGGGCTCATGGGTACTAAGGTCCCTATACCCTAAAGTCTTATAATTCTATGCATAGTTCTATTTTTGGGCACAATCCCTGCAACATGTGTTTCTGTTTGTAGTCGTAGTTGCCCCTTTTCCATCTCTTTATAGTCCCACTAGTAAAAATATATTTCTGATGTTCTCTGGGCTGGTAGGATTTCTGTAGATTATCAAACATTTGGTACTTATTGGTTTGATCATCATGGGCTCTGGTATTGTAATATAGCAAAGTTACTGTGGTGATCTCCCTAAAGGTTTAATGGCACCTTTTATTGTGTTATGAATAATTGACATTATTTCATACCTTAAAACACTGTGTACTCAACTGAGACATTTTTATTAGAAAGTTTCGTATTCTAGCCTGTCCTTTTGAGTCCCTTTTTTAGAATCTTCTTTTGGGGACACTAATTTTTTGAGTCCTGCTTTTGCCAGAAATTCAATCCAATTCAAAGCTCTTTCCTCAAAGCAGTTTCTTATCAGAGTGGAAAACTATCCTATAAGTATGACTTAATGAATGACCGCAATGAGCATATAAACAGAGTAGCATCTGTTTGCTTTTCTCAATAAATTAGATTGCAGGCTATTGCGCTTCATATGTCTCTTTTCCATTAAAAGAATCACAAAATGTAGTTATTTTTCTCCTACTTGCAGTAACTTGCTGTTTTATTGTCCATTTTAGCACATTTTGGGTAGGCGATCACTGCCATAAAGACATTGATGCTGCTTTGAAAAAGCTTGTTAAGACAGACTTTCGAGTGAACTACTTCACACTTGTCTGGTTGCTGAAATTTGAATCCAAGTGTATTTTGCTGTTGAGGCTAGTGCAAATTCTAAAATAAACACTCCAAAAAGATCCAGAGGAAATGGTAAAATGTTCAACTTGCTTTTTTTTAACAAAGTAAAGAGTTTCAAATCATATCTAGGATACAAACTCCTTTACATTTATTTGGGATAGCCAGAGTGCATTTACCAGCTCATACTGGGTGTCCCTTATGTCCTCTGTTTGTCTTAGAACGTCAATCTTATGGCCTTATTTAGAGTTTGGCAGACACAAACGTGGTGGATGTCCCATCCACCACATTACATATAGAATTTTAGATGGGTAACATTGAACTACTGGGATTTTTTCCACTGAGAGGTCTGTGTGACATTAAATAAACATCGAGAATGGAGCTTGCGTTGCCTTCGAAGGTGTAAAATATCCCCGCATTTCATTTTTTATCCATATATAATTTTGTGTTATGTGTGGCTTCCGAACTCATCTGCCCCTGTTATGCAGAGGCAGTGGAGTAGGGGAGCTATACATAATATTGCCTCTCCTCCCTGCTTCCCCTTAACAAAAACACATGGCCTTCTGCCACCCACTCCTACCACTCTCTGTACCTTACCTCTGCTGTAGAAGCTGTGCATCCTGCTTTTCAGTGCTGCTCTGACATGGTCTCAGAGAGCCCAGCCAGAGCAGACTAGAATTCCTTTATGAACTTGCATCAGAGGGAAACAGCTTTTGTTAACTGTTTCTACATCTTAGCAGTCAGTTACTGGATCTGAATCCAGTTATTCAAGTAAGTGGCTGTCTACTAGAGCCATACATAACAAGTGCATAATAGATTCTGGCACCTGTAATATGGTGGATATGATACCTGTCATATTTTAAGGGAAAATCCCACCTGTCAATCAATAAATCAAGCCCTTTGTGATGTCTATCAGAACATGGACCTGCGGGCTATTTTTCAAATGTACATTGCCATGTGTTCAGGTGCATTTTTGATATTCCTTCGGAATGAATGATATTACATACAAAACGTGTGAGGTACAAATCGTCGAAACGGTTGAATGACAAGGCTATTACAAGAGATACTACAACATACACGTTAATTTTATTAGTAATATATTATAATCTTGTTTTAACATACATAGACTACCTTCACTTAGCATAAGTAACAACCAATTAAATATATTACAATTAATGAATGCTACTTTTCAGTCTCAAAATGTGCCCTTGCATGGTTAGAATAAACGACCTGCATGAGTCAAAATATTTTCAGGTGACTTCCCTGTGTTATAAGAGAAGCGTTAAAGTATTCTCTACCCTCTATAATGTGTTTTTTCAGCTGGCATGCTTGACCTGATATTCTGCTTTTTCTATGGCAAAGAAGACAATTCGTATCCTTTGATATTTAGATCAGAGACAACTGGCCTTTGCAAATGCCAATTAAAAAAACTACATGTTAAATGCAACCTTTATCAAGAGCAATGTGCTTCTTATGACTATTATTTGAAAGTGCTCTTTCAATTTGCCATCATACCTGGTAATCTATTTTTAGAAAGTTTAACACAGATACGACTGCACAACTAGATTAATTACACTTTCCCTTAGTTGTTACATCTAGAATCCAATAGAGCAAAATATAACCTATTTGTATTAGTCTTCAAGTGAAATTTATGTTTTCTTCCTTTTCAAATAATCTATTTTCCCTTAACATCAGGCAAAGCCAGCGTGCGGTAGGTTATGCCGTAAGTTCAAAGGTCACTGTTTTATGGCCCATGCTCCCATTTATCAAGAGAAGACGATACGCTACATTTTCAGTGGAAAGGGCAGCTTCTAAGAGAAACTCTGAGACAATGCATTCCCCAAGTCTCTTGTGACTGGTATGTTTGGCACATTTTGTATAACCTGTCTGATATAGTTCCTGTCTGTGACAAAAATCGCACCACAGGTCCATTTTCATTACTCTAATTAGGAGTAAAAGCCATCCTTTGAGAGTAGCTGTCTCCTTGGCACTCTGCAGTTCAGTGTGTGCACAAGGTGTGCTGCAATGAACGGATTTCTTTCCGATAGCGAATTTCACATGTTTTACATATTGTATGAGTGCTGCGAGCCTAACGCCTGGACTAGTGATACTACCAAATCTTTATCTAGGTAACATAAAAGTTAAGAATGTAACAAAAAATGCTAAAATGGTAACCCTACAGTAGTTATGAATACATTTCATTTTCAATTTCGTATCATGGGGGTGGCCTTTCTTGATGTCTTCTGCAATATTAAAATCCTCACTATAAAAAAGTCCTTGCAAAATGCAAATACCTATTACAAGGCCCTTGAAGTTTTGCTCCGTGGAGCTGCTACTGCCCCACTCTCCCCTTCCGGTGTTAATACTAGAGCATTAGAAGTAACTCTTTGGAGGGGCGTGGCTTGGACGGCAATGGTGAAACCCACCTAAGATCTCAGCTCCGTCATACCCCGGGAGCAAAATCAGAATTTATGCCACTAATACCTAACCAATCTAAGAAATAAACGCAAGAAGGGCGTCGGAATAGGTCAGCTGCGAGATAAGCTACATACGGAGACCTGACGGTGAAGCAGAAGGGAGAAAACCATTGATGAGTAGCTCGAGCGGGGAAAAACAAGGAGATCCCCAAGATGGCGACCAGCGGCTAAAAGTAAAGTCAGCCAAACGCTAGCTCCAAGAAAGCCAAGAGCAGGAGCAGGACGTGAGAAGCTTTCAGAGGTAGTAGGAAAAGCCACCCACTCTCACCCGGTAAGCGCACAGCGAGCAAAAGGGAAAAAAGGGAAGAAGAGGAGCACACAGCGAGCTCAGAACTGGGCATGGCTAAAACAAAACGAAACCGCAACGGAACAGGAGGCCGCCATTTTACCTCTGAAAAAAAAGAGAAAGAGAGAAGCTGCAGTGAACCAGTGCACAGGCAAAGATATACCGGAGAGGTTCAGGGAAAGATGAGGGCTGCGATAATATCACCCACTCTCCACCGGTAAGAGCGCAGCGAGCGAAGGGGGTGAAGAGGAGCCTACAGCCCGGCGCGGCAAAACGAAGCCACTACAGAACAGTAGGCCGCCATTTTCCCCTCAAGGAGATCAGAGAGAGGCTGCAGGGAACAACCGCTGTTGCAAGAAATACCAGAGAGGTTCATAGCGAGGCGTGAGCTGTGGTGCGGAGTGGGTGCAGCGAGGTCAATGAGGGCCGAGAGTCCAGGAGGGTGCCTCGAGGAATAAAAAAATTCAAACTGAAAACGAAACTAAAGCGACAAAAGGAGGCCGCCATTTTAAAGGCAGTCAAGGGTCAAACCGAGGAAAAGAAGTGGTAAGCACTTCAAAAGGGAGAGGAGAGGAGACTACGAGGCATACAGACCAGGGGGCATTAAAACAAAACCGCAACAGAGCGCAGCAGGGAAGGGCCTACCGCGAGAAGGGGGGCCATAAGGCACCAGTAAGGCACCAGTGAGGCGATTTCAGGAAGGAAGAGAGCAACGGGCACCGGACAATTTGTCACAGGGAGTGAGTAACTTAAAAAGCGGAGTACAGAAAGACGTTCTCACTAACAAAGAAAGGAGAAACCAAAAAAAAAAACAGAGCCAAGAAGCTGCAACACGGGAGGTCAATTTCACACCAAGTAACTGGGTGAATGAGTGGAGCCAACTAAGTAGGAGCACGACCCCACAACCAGGTGAGGCTAGCAAGAGAAACACGCAACTAAAAACTGAGGAAGTGGCTACCACAAGAGCGGCAAGGAGGTTCCAAGAACAAAAGGAAGAGCCACAGCCCAAAGCACTGGCTCAGGAAGACCCTGAAGAAGCCGCAAATGCCACGCAGCGGCCACTGCACCCGCCAGGATCAAACCTGCCACTGCTTAGACAAACAAGCAGAGTAAAACAGGAGGACAAGAGATACAAGATACACCTGACCAAAAGAGGGCTAACAAACATGGCAGGAACGGAGGGGCAGTTTCAGCAGCAAGAAAAGAAGAAAGTAGAATCCAAACAGACTCCCCCATCAAGCAAAGACAAGATATAAACGCCACATTAGACATGATCCTAAGGAAACTGGCGGAACTCCACGACCTAGCCAAGACAACGAAGCAGACCACAGATGCAATCCAGCTGGAACTGGCTGCAGTGAGAGCAGATATCCATGCCGCAAACAACAGGCAGTCGGTAGTGGAGCAGCGAGTGACTGATATTGAGGATGAAGACCAAAAAACAAACAAGACGTTAGCCGCACTATCGAAGGCAACACTAATGCTACAAAAGCAGACTGCTGAACTAGAAGACAAGCACCGGAAAGGCAATATAAGAATCCTAGGAGTCCCGGAGGGGGATGAGGACAAAGCAGGGTCGTGTATGGCCCTAGTGGAGGAGCTACTCCCAAAGATAACGGGAATCAATTTCAGCCCCCACTTGAGCTGGAAAAAGCATATAGAGTTCCAGCTTTTAAATCGTCAAACCGGGATGGGCCCTGCCCAATAATTTGCAAACCCGTATGCTCTATGCACACTGAAACTATATTCGGAGCGGCGAGGAAAGCACAGAGCATGCATTGGACCGGAAATAATCCTTACAAGACAAGACAACAGTAGACACAAGAAAGGGATTCTTAGCCTTGAGAGACAAACTGAGGAAGGAGAATATAATGTTCTCCTTTGCTGGTCCCGCAAAGTTAAAAATCATGGACAAAGGAAAGACTATACTCTTTGAGGACCAGGCGGAACTAAACAGGTAGCGTATACTGTTTGTCTAGTCTAAATGCCTATTCGATATCCACTGTCCCCTTCTCTAACACTTTACTATCCACTTATCCTATACTTACAAGAGTGAGGCATGAAAGCCGAACCAGAGGGGGGAGGGAGCAAGCCCTACACAATAAAGCCCAAAGAAACAGCGGCAGGCACGAAACATAAATGACACAAACTAGCAGTTACTCAGTTGCTACGAACCAAAAGATTGTGGGCCAGATGTAGGTCAGTCGGTAACAGCCGAAAATCGGTACTTTCGGCCGTTACCGACCGGTATACATGATTTTGCATGGAGGGGCACAATTTTACAGAATCAGTAACTTTACCGATTCAGTAAAGTTACCGATTCTGTAAAATACCGAATCGTTATTTTTACCAATTCGGTAAATCTCTGATGTAGGTGGGACTCTTCTGAGTCCCAAAGGCCCTACAAAATCGGTATTTTACCACACAATCCTATTGTGTGGTAAAATACCGATTTCAGGTGTGCATGCACATATGTGCATGCACACCTAGCCATGTGACAGACAGACATGCCCTTAGGGCATGTCTGTGTGCCACATGGCGCACATGCCTAATTGTGGGGTGCCAGAGGGTGTCAAAGTGACACACCCTGCACCCTTGCAAAATTCGGTATTTACCGATTCTGTAATTTGAAGCCCATAGGAATCAATGGTAAATACCGATTCTGTATTTACAGAATCGGTAAATACCGAATGTGACAGATTCGGTATTTACACATCTGGAAATACCTACATGTCCACCACATTGATTTACCGATTTTCAATTACCGAATCGGTAAAATTCTGTAATTGAAAATCGGTAAATAAATTTTACCTACATCGGGCCCTGTGTCCCTAAATGTCAAAGGCCTCAACCATCCGGTAAAAAGGAAAGACAATCCCTAGACTACCTAGCAAAGACAAAAGGAGATGTACTGCTTCTACAGGAAAACAGACTCTCATTAGAAGACTCACAAACACTAAGTGCGAGGTGGATTGGGCAGATGGCCTGCTCTCCAGCAACCCGAGAAAAAATAGGGGGTGATCACGCTGTTGGCTAAGAACTCTAACATCACCATAGTTGACCAACAAAGCGATGAGAAAGGGAGGATACTTATCACACAGTTGAAAAGAGGGGAAGAGATCTTCCATATCGCAAACATTTACGGGCCGAACAAAGTTGACCCTGAATTTTGGGGGGGAGTCTCGAGGAGATTGGAGACAGTCTCCCAAACCGAATTACTAGTCCTGGCAGGGGACTTCAACATAACATTAGACCACATTCTAGATAAGCAGTCACACTGCCATTCCCTACCACCCAGAGCCCAAACAAACTTAAAGAACATCTGCAACAAATACAACCTGAAAGACCCCTGGCGGCTTCAGCACCCAACAACTAGAGACTACACATTCCACTCCTATCCTCACAACTCCTACAGTAGAATAGATTACATTTTAATATCAGGCACCCACACACACCTAGTAGAACAATCAGATATAGCGGCTAGGACTATCTCAGATCACTCATGTATCAGTCTTCTGCTGAACGGACGCCACAACGAAGACATGCCGTGTAGATGGAGGTTTAAGTCTGATCTTCTGAAAGAGGAGAGTTACAAAAGTAAAATAGAAGAAGACATTAAGGAATACATACGACTCAACGACACACCGGACATGGACTCCAGGTCTGTATGGTATGCACTTAAGGCTACAATCAGGGGAACAATATTAGAGATTAAGGGAAAAATTAACAAGAAGGCAAAATCACAAATAGACCAACTAGGAGAAGAGATAAAAAGACTAGAAGCAGCCCACAGCATAGACCTAAAGGACAGATCCAGCATAACACTGCTCACGAAGACGAAATATGAATTCAACAAAACTCTGAGTGAAAGAGCCAGACTGTGGGTAAACAAGTATAAAGCAATCAACCTATGTGAAGCAAACAAAGCAGGTAGGATCTTAGCCTCTCACTTAAAGCACAAACAAAAACAGCACAACATAGCATTGATCACTGATGCGAAAAACATTAAACACAAGAGACAAAAAGAGATACTAAAAAACATTCCGAGAATTTTATCAGGACCTATATAATAAAGACCAGTCATTAGACGAGGAAGTAAGCACAAGGTACCTGGAAAGTCTAAGCCTACCAAAGATCACAGATGAGGAAGCACACACCCTAGGGCAAGAGATAAGCTATGCAGAGATTGAAGGGGTAGTCAGGTCTCTCAACGACAGCAAGGCCCCTAGCCCAGACGGCTACACAGCCACATTTCATAAAACATTCCTAAGCATACTGATGCCCACATTGAAGGAAACATTTAACCACCTAGACAAGGCAGGAGCAGTCTCTCCGACTATGTCAGAAGCAAACATAGTAGTAATACCAAAGGAAGGCAAGAACACACAGTTACTTCCAAACTATAGGCCTATTTCACTAATCAACGTCGATTGTAAAATCTATGCGAAAATATTGGCCTCAAGACTGTACAGGGTTTTATTGAAGGTAATAAGCAATGCGCAAGTAGGATTCCTGAAGACCTGAATGTCACACGACAACACAAGGTTCCTGGGTCACATACTAAAGCAGGCAGCATCAACTCAAGAGCCCGCGGTGGCCATAACACTAGACGCTGAGAAAGCGTTTGATAGAGTATACTGGCACTTCCTGAGGCAATGCATGCAGACTTTCAACCTGAGGGAGGCATTCATAAACAGAGTAAAGGCCCTATACAAAAGGCCTAGCGCGAGGATAGTAATCAATGGAGCGGTCTCAGAACCGTTTAACTTACAGCGAGGGACAAGACAGGGTTGTCCCCTGTCGCCTTCACTGTTCCTGTTGGCCATAGAGCCTCTGATCAGAGACATCGGGGCCAATGAAGAGATGAAGGGCTTTATCATAAATGACGCCACAGTCAAGATAGCCGCATACGTAAGCATGAGCGAATTTTGCGGATCTCGCGTTCGCGAATTTTGCGGATTTGCGGATTCGCAATCCGCAAAATCCGCGAATTCCCGCGAATTTGCGGATTTTTTTTTTTTTGTGTTCGCCCGTGTTTCTGCCAGTTCGCGAGGGTTTTGTACACTTTCGCAAATTGCGAACTTACCTGTCGGGTCGCAAGTTTCGCGAACTTGTTGTTTCTACGTGTCCAGCCTGTTTGGGACACTCTTCTTCATCACTGCCACTCTCTGTCACCACTGCCACTCTCTGACTACTCATGCCACCCTCTGGCCCACCCATGCCACCCTCTGTTTCATCACCACACCCTCTGGTTGTCCAGTGTACATTATTTTCGGCAAAGCAAAGCACACCTTCCCTGCCTCAAGTGACCTGAATTAATTTGGGGCTGATTAATGTGTCACAGAATATTTTTTTAGCTGGCACCTGCTTCCTTAGTGCGCCCTGATTAGTGATCTTTTGCACTTGCTAAGTGCTTTCATTGTTGCAAAATTAGTTACAACACCTGCCCTGCCCCAACTGACAATAATGAATTAGGGGCTGATTAATGGATTTTAACTTCCAGCCTGGCTCCTGCTTGTCTCCCTTAGCTGTAATTCAGGACCTTTGTGGCATATGTGTAACTATTCTGAGGTTCAGAGCAGGGTCACATAATAGTTTCAACTGGCAACTGAACTCTGGAGGGGCCCCTCAGGAAGCACTACAGGAAATGGCTACTAATGATGAGCCTGAACTTTTGAACCTGGTAAGTAGTTACTTTCAGTTTTGCTAAAATCGTATTTCTGCAATTTTGCACTTATTCGCGGGGCGCGAACTCACGCGAACTCACGCGAACAGTGCGAGCAGTGCGAGCAAAATCCGCTGCTCGCGGATTTGCGGATTTTGCGGGAGATTCGCAAATCTCGCGGATTGCGGATTTCCCGAAAATCCGCAAAATCCGCGAGCGGAACGGATTTTCCGCCCATGCCTACGCATACGCAGATGACATCCTCATACTCACGGAGAGCCCCCAACTATCTATTAACGCCCTAATGAGGTCTATAGGTAGATATTCTGCCCACTCTGGATACAAGCTAAATGTAGACAAATCGGAATGTAAACCCCTTAATATCCACACCACCAAAGAAATGCTAGGGGACTCGGGTCTGGCGTGGCAGACTGGTTTCATTAAATACCTGGGGATACAATTTGGTAGGGGCCTCAAGAGCACACTGGACCAGAATGAAAGTTAACTGGTTAAAAAAGTAAAAGGGATCCTTGAAGGGTGGTCCCCGAGATACATAACATGGTGGGGGAGGATAGAGACAATAAAAATTATGATTGCACCAATGGTCAATTACTTAGCCAATATGCTTTACCTTTCACTAACAGACCATTTCCACAAAAAGTTAGACAAACTGATCAACAAATTCCTGTGGAGAGATAAGAGAGCGAGGATAAGCCTGAAGAAGCTTAGGCTACATAAGAAGCTAGGGGACTGAACCTCATGGACTTCAGAGAGTTCCAGTCTGCCTTCCTGGCAAGACAAGGGGCCTATTGGGTTCTCCCTGAACAGGAATATACGCCAGCATGGCTAAAGACTGAGAGGACCTTACTAAACAACCAGGAGCCCATAACCCTCCTCACAGCCAACAAACGCACACAACCCTCAAATCCGATACTTGGAAACACTCGCAATGCCCTACTCAAGGTAGACCAGAAAATGGAGACATCAGAATAAAAAACACAAGATGGGAATCACTGTGGGGAAACGGGAAGATAAAATATAGAGGGAAACCACCATCCATGGAGACATGGATGGAAAAGGCTATCTCCTACCCCAAACAGCTTGACGTGAAGGATAGCCCAGCCTCCTTTAGTGTGCTAAAAACAAAGCTGAACCTCCCCGAGCTGGAATTCTACAACTTCCTTAAGATTAGATCCTTCCTGTCGAAAGCGAAACTCAACAACCACAAGCCCTCCATCATCCAGTACATGACCAACTTCAACAGAACAGGAAACCAGGTGTCACACCTATACCGCCTACTAAGACCCAACACCACAAAACTTAACAAAAAGGCAACCACATACTGGGAGAAAGAGCTAGGGACTAAGGTCAGTGAGAGAGAACAACAACTGCTATGGTCTTCCCCCACTCAAAACAAAATACCGCCAACATTAGCACAAACAACATTTTGGCTGCTGCACAAGATCTATTTGACACCAGCACGTCTTGCCACCTTAGGACTCAGGGAAAACGACCATTGTAGGAACTGTTACTAAGAGAAGGGCGACCTTGCACACCTACTATACAACTGCGGCAAAGTAAAAAAATTCTGGACTAAAGTCTTAGCCATTATAAATAAAACACTAGGATGTACAATCAAACCAGAATTTGCCTCACTCACAGCTGCATTCCTAACCACCGACCTAGATTCAAGTCAAGATAGGGACCTAGTATATCTACTAATCACAGCAGCTGTAAAAACAGTCCTCACCAAATGGAAAGACACTGCCAAGGCAACTTTCAAGGGCTGGCTCAACTGGGCACATACTTAAGGGGGGCAGACACAATCACCCTCCAACACTCACCGTGGAAGCAACAACACAGAGGCATGTGGGAGACCCTGGACAAATATCTGGACTCTTATGACACGCCATAAAGAATACCAATGCTAATCCACCAACCTGAGTGCTGCATGCCCCATTGTAGGGAACAGACACAGAAGTAAGAGTAGGGAACTTCCTGTATTTTCTTTTCTTCTCACTCTCTACTTTCCCCTTTCTTTCCTTCTTCACACTACCTCCCCGCATTAAAAGGAGACAGTTGGATAAGTGGACCAGCCAAGCGCAAATATACCTGTAAAGTAGGACTACACAACTCAAAAAGCCTGGGCTGTAACTCTGGAACAAGTTACCCACGATAACGGTATGTTATATGTTTATACGTGTATGTTTGTATGTTTATATGTGTGCAAAAAACAATAAAAAACTTATGGAAATTAAAAAAGAAGTAACTCTTTGAAGGTATGTGGACAAAGGACGAACTGCTAAGGGAACTGGAAAACGTTTATATCTTAGCAGTATTTCACCAGGAGTCTTCAGATATTTTGAGCAGCCAAAGTGAAATGTAGTTGATATGAGGCATTTTCACAGATCTCATAATTTTGATGGGACAGGATGTCCCCTTTATGCGCCTCATCAGATTAATATGGGACACTGCAATGAGGACATACAAGTGACCTATTCTTCTTCTCTGGTGAGTACAAAGTGGCATTTATGGGGCCACAAAAGTAAAAAAAATTGCGCGATGCAACATAGTGCGATTGCAAAGAAACTGATTAATGTAATGTGGTAGAGAGACTACCTAATTCCACACGACCTACATCCCTCATTCAATGCCACATGTTACATATTATACAAATCAATAACATACTTACATAACATGGAAACAGCTAGTGAACATAGATTGTGATATTATAAACAGTGCAAATGTGGTTTGCCTTGGATTTAAAAAGGAGCACAGCAGTATGCATATGTTCTGCAAACAGAAGATCAAAGAAACAAATTATATGTTTTCACCCACCAACAAATTGTCATTCAGCTCGCAGTTCACTTGCCACCTCAGGTTTTCACAGCTAATTTTACCCAGTCTAGAAGATACACATTAGCTTATATCAAAGCAAAGAAGAATTACTTTGAAACTTGGATAAATGAACCGTCAAACTTCACCAATTAAATGTTCCTCATCCATTAGAAGGTGATTATGTCTCCCCTCTCATTATACAACAATTGAACATTGTGATAGTATTCTGTCATTATTCCTCAATACACCTGACACTCTTTGGCATGCATAGTTTATGGCCTCCCCTCTGGCCATGGATCTATGCCCTCGTCCAATCTCCTTTTCAAAATCTGCAAAGTTATCAACAGTTCCTGAAACTGAATTTAGTCATATCATAACTTCCTAAAAAATCCTGTCCTTCAGGGATGTTCTTTAATGCATCACAACACAATTGCAATGGCAATAGAATCGTCCCTCAGATCCTCAAACATGCAATCATCAACCCTCTCTAAAGAAGTTCACTTCCCACTGACAATCTTTCCAACTATAGTCCTGGGTCCAGCCTTTATTGTATGGTAATGTTGCTTAACACTATATTCACCTATTAACTGGCCACCATCTACAGGCATATGGGTGACTTCTGTTCAGGCTTTATACTACTATTATACTACATTGTGACATAGAGACTACTCTTCTGAATATCAGAATAACTCAAATCCAATCTTTCCATTGATCTTATTGGACCTCTCAGCAGTTTGAACACCATCGACCATCAGATGCTTATGGGAAGACTCTTGACACATCAGAGGACCTCTTCTGTCATGACTAGTGTCAAAGTTCTCAAGGTCACCTCTGTGTCACTAACGCTATTCAATATTTATATGGCCCACCTCACTGTCATCTTAGACTCCTATAAAATAGGTTACTACATTATGTTTTTAATATACAGTTCTCTGATAAAATGGATGATGTACCATCTGTCTCTTTACAGTTCAATCAATAGGTGCAGTATAATTGGCTTTGACTCATCAGTGATGAAACCAAAATCCTGCTATTAGGTCCTCTTAACTTTGCCCCTTTCTCCTTATCCTTTCCTGAGCAATTAATCTCTTCGGCAATCCCCTTGGAAAAAAACAACTTGCAAACTGATGTTTCTTAACTACTTAACAAACTAGATACAAAAGATTGAGTGATTAAACATTTCATATCCTGGCTCATTCGTCTAAAACACCTGTTTACTGCAAGTAAGACATTAGGGTGAATGTGTCTAGGTTATAAAACCTGGACACATTCACCCTAACGTCTTACTATAAAATATAACGACTCCTCAAATTTCTCAAGCATTCAAAAAACAATTCCATCCCCTTCAATGCCCCTAGTATTAATTCCGAGAGGGGAGAGTGGGGCAGTAGCAGATCCACTGGGTAAAACCTCAAGTGCATAGTTATATATATTTGCATTTAGCATGGAGATTTTTTTATAATGAGGAATTTATTAATCCTCACTTGGTTATTTACAGCCCTGATTGGTCAGATGCCTGTTACAAATATGTCTTCTCTGCCATTGGTTTCCAGGATTTAGTTTCTTTTAAGACGTTGTCCTCTAATGGGCCACACATGCGTGCTAATGTCCCTGTACACAGGTTCATTATCTATGTGTTAAACTTCAAATCTTTTGGCGTGTTTCCACTGTCTTTTTGCTTTCTGACCTCCTGGTTTTGACTCTGTTTTGCTGGTTTAATGTCTCTGCACACTTTCTCAATGTTAAAATGCAAGTGCTCCTGTTGTTAATTATGATATGGATTGGTATTTCCATGATTGGCATATTAGATTTACTGGTAAGTTCTTAGTTAAGTGCACTGAGAGTGCCAGAGCCTGTAAATCTAATGCTACTCGTGGGCTCGCAGCACGGGTTATGCCGCCCACAGAAGTAGCCAGTAAAATGGTCACTCGGAAATGCCACCCGAGAGTCTGCATGCAGTTTGCAACTGCTGTGTCGACCTGGCAATTGCACCCACTTGCTAGGCCCTAAACCTTACCTTTTCTACATGTTAGTCACCCCTAAGGTAGTTCCAAGGTACCCCTGTGGGCAGGCTACATTGTATGTGAAAGGTAGGACATGCCCTGATGTGTGTGGCATGTCCTAATAGTGAATTACTACCAATTTCATTTTTCAATATTGCAAGGCTACCTGATCACATAGGAAAGAGTGAGGAGATTTTTTATAACATCTTATAAACATAAATTGCCCTGGGAACTATGTAGAAAAATAAAGTTTAGTATGCCTGAACTCAGAATCTAAAGATGCATATTTTAGTGAAGGTGACTTTTACATCCTGTGTTTGAAAATACCAGTTTTAGAAAGTAGGGATTTTCTTACTAAGGCTTCCAGTAGGCCTTTGCTGGGGTTGTGGATTGACTGTCTGGGTCTTGGGTGACAGGGTCCAGGGAGGAGCCATGGCTTCAGATATTCTAGGTGGGTCAGGAATGGGCTGAATACACCTGGGTTGTATTTAGAGTAGGGGGAGGAGATGTGCTTTCACCTAAATGGACCTGGTCTCCCCCTGACAATGCTGTCCCCACCTCTTGCCAAGAAGCCACACCAGAGAGGGCAAAACTGGTTCTGGATGGGCACAGACACTCTCTGCCTGAGAGGACAAAGGATTTTGGGCTATAAAAAGTGGGGCACATCCACAATCGGAGCAACAGGGGGGATTAAGAAGTCAGACTGACCCCCACTCCATCAATTATAAATACTACTGGGTCTGACCTCTATGAGCAGTCAGTCTCATATTTTTGAAACTCCAGGGAATTATTACAATTGTGTAACTTCCCAAATCAGTCCCGTCTAAATGTAATTGAACTGATTAGTCCTTGCTGCTCAATTTAAAAATAATTTTCAATAACCACATCCAATACACATCCCACTGTGGTTTAAAACCATCACATCCATGTGCATGCCAAAGATCAAAACAAGAAACAATGAAAAGAGTTTGAAGCTAACACACAAGTGCGGTAAGGGGATCCCATGAGAAGGGCTCTTGTTAAATGGAAATATTTAGCACTGTTTGTTGTGGGCAGTATTCTGAGGGCAGTGAGACCACTACTCGAGATTGACTCATAAGTACAATGCACATTAATGTGTACTCTCTTGACTAGTGATACTATGCACATAAGATTGTGTTTTGTAGAACGTGACTGAGCAGTGGGCATGGCGGTATGAGTATTAAAACAGTGGGAGTCTTGCTGTGTTACGGGATACTTAGCGAGACTGGGGCCGTTATGCAAGCGCACTAAGAGACACCAGAGAAAGCAGGTGACCTTAGACTGGAGATTTTTTGGGGAGCCTGATATTAAGAATGTTTAACAACAAGGGGTGGTGATGGACAGAGTTTCTGAATTAAGCAGAATACTCTCACCCAGTCAAGTGATCAGGGCTAGATCCAACACCGTTTTTTAGCTCACTGCACCATCCCAGTTCAGAACCTGGCTATATGCAAATTAGTATGTTCCTGTCCCAGTGCATGATGGGAACAGGGCAAACCAAACTACCAAGCCAATTCTTACACTGGGAAGGAAACAAGCTTCCGGGGACCGGTTTCTGGCATTTCAGCCGTCGTCGGCCTGGCTTGCTTGAATCCTGATGGTGCAATGAGCAAGGGACTCACATCTGAGTATACCCTTCCACGCTTAGGGTGGACAAAATATTTAACAACAAGGGGTGGTGATGGACAGAGTTTCTGAAATAAGCAGAATACTTTCACCCAGTCAAGAGATCAGGGCTAGATCCAACACCGTTTTTTAGCTCACTGCACCATCCCAGCTCAGAACCTGGCTATTTGCAAATTAGTCTGTTCCTGTCCCAGTGCATGATGGGAACAGGGCAAACCAAACTACCAAGCCAATTCTTACACTGGGTAGGAAACAAGCTTCCGGGGACCGGTTTCTGGCATTTCAGCCGTCATCGGCCCGGCTTGCTTGAATCCTAATGGTGCAATGAGCAAGGGACTCACATCTGAGTATACCCTTCCACGCTTAGGGTGGACAAAATATTTAACAACAAGGGGTGGTGATGGACAGAGTTTCTGAATTAAGCAGAATACTCTCACCCAGTCAAGAGATCAGGGCTAGATCCAACACCGTTTTTTAGCTCACTGCACCATCCCAGCTCAGAACCTGGCTATATGCAAATTAGTCTGTTCCTGTCCTAGTGCATGATGGGAACAGGGCAAACCAAACTACCAAGCCAATTCTTACACTGGGAAGGAAACAAGCTTCCGGGGACCGGTTTCTGGCATTTCAGCCGTCGTCGGCCCGGCTTGCTTGAATCCTGATGGTGCAATGAGCAAGGGACTCACATCTGAGTATACCCTTCCACGCTTAGGGTGGACAAAATATTTAACAACAAGGGGTGGTGATGGACAGAGTTTCTGAATTAAGCAGAATACTCTCACCCAGTCAAGAGATCAGGGCTAGATCCAACACCGTTTTTTAGCTCACTGCACCGTCCCAGCTCAGAACCTGGCTATATGCAAATTAGTCTGTTCCTGTCCCAGTGCATGAAGGGAACAGGGCAAACCAAACTACCAAGCCAATTCTTACACTGGAAAGGAAAAAAGCTTCCGGGGACCGGTTTCTGGCATTTCAGCCGTCGTCGGCCTGGCTTGCTTGAATCCTGATGGTGCAATGAGCAAGGGACTCACATCTGAGTATACCCTTCCACGCTTAGGGTGGACAAAATATTTAACAACAAGGGGTGATGATGGACAGAGTTTCTGAAATAAGCAGAATACTCTCACCCAGTCAAGAGATCAGGGCTAGATCCAACACCGTTTTTTAGCTCACTGCACCATCCCAGCTCAGAACCTGGCTATATGCAAATTATTCTGTTCCTGTCCCAGTGCATGATGGGAACAGGGCAAACCAAACTACCAAGCCAATTCTTACACTGGGAAGAAAACAAGCTTCCGGGGACCGGTTTCTGGCATTTCAGCCGTGTCGGCCCGGCTTGCTTGAATCCTGATGGTGCAATGAGCAAGGGACTCACATCTGAGTATACCCTTCCACGCTTAGGGTGGACAAAATATTTAACAACAAGGGGTGGTGATGGACAGAGTTTCTGAATTAAGCAGAATACTCTCACCCAGTCAAGAGATCAGGGCTAGATCCAACACCGTATTTTAGCTCACTGCACCATCCCAGCTCAGAACCTGGCTATATGCAAATTAGTCTGTTCCTGTCCCAGTGCATGATGGGAACAGGGCAAACCAAACTACCAAGCCAATTCTTACACTGGGAAGGAAACAAGCTTCCGGGACCGGTTTCTGGCATTTCAGCCGTCGTCGGCCCGGCTTGCTTGAATCCTAATGGTGCAATGAGCAAGGGACTCACATTTGAGTATACCCTTCCACGCTTAGGGTGGACAAAATATTTAACAACAAGGGGTGGTAATGGACAGAGTTTCTGAATTAAGCAGAATACTCTCACCCAGTCAAGAGATCAGGGCTAGATCCAACACCGTTTTTTAACTCACTGCACCATCCCAGTTCAGAACCTGGTTATATGCAAATTAGTCTGTTCCTGTCCTAGTGCATGATGGGAACAGGGCAAACCAAACTACCAAGCCAATTCTTACACTGGGAAGTAAACAAGCTTCCAGGGACCGGTTTCTGGCATTTCAGCCGTCGTCGGCATGGCTTGCATGAATCCTGATGGTGCAATGAGCAAGGGACTCACATCTGAGTATACCCTTCCACGCTTAGGGTGGACAAAATATTTAACAACAAGGGGTGGTGATGGACAGAGTTTCTGAATTAAGCAGAATACTCTCACCCAGTCAAGAGATCAGGGCTAGATCCAACACCGTTTTTTAGCTCACTACACCATCCCAGCTCAGAACCTGGCTATATGCAAATTAGTCTGTTCCTGTCCCAGTGCATGATGGGAACAGGGCAAACCAAACTACCAAGCCAATTCTTACACTCGGAAGGAAACAAGCTTCCCGGAAAGGTTTCTGACATTTCAGCCGTCGTCGGCCCGGCTTGCTTGAATCCTGATGGTGCAATGAGCAAGGGACTCACATCTGAGTATACCCTTCCACGCTTAGGGTGGACAAAATATTTAACAACAAGGGGTGGTGATGGACAGAGTTTCTGAAATAAGCAGAATACTCTCACCCAGTCAAGAGATCAGGGCTAGATCCAACACCGTTTTTTAGCTCACTGCACCATCCCAGCTCAGAACCTGGCTATATGCAAATTAGTCTGTTCCTGTCCCCGTGCATGATGGCAACAGGGCAAACCAAACTACCAAGCCAATTCTTACACTGGGAAGGAAACAAGCTTCCGGGGACCGGTTTCTGGCATTTCAGCCGTCGTCGGCCCGGCTTGCTTGAATCCTGATGGTGCAATGAGCAAGGGACTCACATCTGAGTATACCCTTACACGCTTAGGGTGGACAAAATATTTAACAACAAGAGGTGGTGATGGACAGAGTTTCTGAATTAAGCAGAATACTCTCACCCAGTCAAGAGATCAGGGCTAGATCCAACACAGTTTTTTATCTCACTACACCATCCCAGCTCAGAACCTGGCTATATGCAAATTAGTCTGTTCCTGTCCCAGTGCATGATGGGAACAGGGCAAACCAAACTACCAAGCAAATTCTTACACTGGGAAGGAAACAAGCTTCCGGGACCGGTTTCTGGCATTTCAGCCGTCGTCGGCCTGGCTTGCTTGAATCCTGATGGTGCAATGAGCAAGGGACTCACATCTAAGTATACCCTTCCACGCTTAGGGTGGACAAAATATTTAACAACAAGGGGTGGTGATGGACAGAGTTTCTGAATTAAGCAGAATACTCTCACCCAGTCAAGAGATCAGGGCTAGATCGAACACCGTTTTTTAGCTCACTGCACCATCCCAGCTCAGAACCTGGCTATATCCAAATTAGTCTGTTCCTGTCCCAGTGCATGATGGGAACAGGGCAAACCAAACTACCAAGCCAATTCTTACACTGGGAAGGAAACAAGCTTCCGGAGACCGGTTTCTGGCATTTCAGCCGTCGTCGGCCCGGCTTGCTTGAATCCTGATGGTCTAATGAACAAGGGGACTCACATCTGAGTATACCCTTCCACGCTTAGGGTGGATAAAATATTTAACAACAAGGGGTGGTGATGGACAGAGTTTCTGAATTAAGCAGAATACTCTCACCCAGTCAAGAGATCAGGGCTAGATCCAACACCGTTTTTTAGCTCACTGCACCATCCCAGCTCAGAACCTGGCTATATGCAAATTAGTATGTTCCTGTCCCAGTGCATGATGGGAACAGGGCAAACCAAACTACCAAGCCAATTCCTACACTGGGAAGGAAACAAGCTTCCGGGGACCGGTTTCTGGCATTTCAGCCGTCGTCGGCCCGGCTTGCTTGAATCCTGATGGTGCAATGAGCAAGGGTCTCACATCTGAGTATACCCTTCCACGCTTAGGGTGGACAAAATATTTAACAACAAGGGGTGGTGATGGACAGAGTTTCTGAATTAAGCAGAATACTCTCACCCAGTCAAGAGATCAGGGCTAGATCCAACACCGTTTTTTAGCTCACTGCACCATCCCAACTCAGAACCTGGCTATATGCAAATTAGTCTGTTCCTGTCCCAGTGCATGATGGGACCAGGGCAAACTGAATTACCAAGCCAATTCTTACACTGGGAAGGAAACAAGCTTCCGGGGACCGGTTTCTGGCATTTCAGCCGTCGTCGGCCCGGCTTGCTTGAATCCTGATGGTGCAATGAGCAAGGGACTCACATCTGAGTATACCCTTACACGCTTAGGGTGGACAAAATATTTAACAACAAGGGGTGGTGATGGACAGAGTTTCTGAATTAAGCAGAATACTCTCACCCAGTCAAGAGATCAGGGCTAGATCCAACACAGTTTTTTATCTCACTACACCATCCCAGCTCAGAACCTGGCTATATGCAAATTAGTCTGTTCCTGTCCCAGTGCATGATGGGAACAGGGCAACCAAACTACCAAGCAAATTCTTACACTGGGAAGGAAACAAGCTTCCGGGACCGGTTTCTGGCATTTCAGCCGTCGTCGGCCCGGCTTGCTTGAATCCTGATGGTGCAATGAGCAAGGGACTCACATCTGAGTATACCCTTCCACGCTTAGGGTGGACAAAATATTTAACAACAAGGGGTGGTGATGGACAGAGTTTCTGAATTAAGCAGAATACTCTCACCCAGTCAAGAGATCAGGGCTAGATCCAACACAGTTTTTTATCTCACTACACCATCCCAGCTCAGAACCTGGCTATATGCAAATTAGTCTGTTCCTGTCCCAGTGCATGATGGGAACAGGGCAAACCAAACTACCAAGCAAATTCTTACACTGGGAAGGAAACAAGCTTCCGGAGACCGGTTTCTGGCATTTCAGCCGTCGTCGGCCCGGCTTGCTTGAATCCTGATGGTCTAATGAACAAGGGGACTCACATCTGAGTATACCCTTCCACGCTTAGGGTGGATAAAATATTTAACAACAAGGGGTGGTGATGGACAGAGTTTCTGAATTAAGCAGAATACTCTCACCCAGTCAAGAGATCAGGGCTAGATCCAACACCGTTTTTTATCTCACTACACCATCCCAGCTCAGAACCTGGCTATATGCAAATTAGTCTGTTCCTGTCCCAGTGCATGATGGGAACAGGGCAAACCAAACTACCAAGCAAATTCTTACAATGGGAAGGAAACAAGCTTCCGGGACCGGTTTCTGGTATTTCAGCCGTCGTCGGCCCGGCTTGCTTGAATCCTGATGGTGCAATGAGCAAGGGACTCACATCTAAGTATACCCTTCCACGCTTAGGGTGGACAAAATATTTAACAACAAGGGGTGGTGATGGACAGAGTTTCTGAATTAAGCAGAATACTCTCACCCAGTCAAGAGATCAGGGCTAGATCCAACACCGTTTTTTAGCTCACTGCACCATCCCAGCTCAGAACCTGCCTATATCCAAATTAGTCTGTCCTGTCCCAGTGCATGATGGGAACAGGGCAAACCAAACTACCGTGCCAATTCTTACACTGGGAAGGAAACAAGCTTCCGGAGACCGGTTTCTGGCATTTCAGCCGTCGTCGGCCCGGCTTGCTTGAATCCTGATGGTCTAATGAACAAGGGGACTCACATCTGAGTATACCCTTCCACGCTTAGGGTGGATAAAATATTTAACAACAAGGGGTGGTGATGGACAGAGTTTCTGAATTAAGCAGAATACTCTCACCCAGTCAAGAGATCAGGGCTAGATCCAACACCGTTTTTTAGCTCACTGCACCATCCCAGCTCAGAACCTGGCTGTATGCAAATTAGTCTGTTCCTGTCCCAGTGCATGATGGGAACAGGGCAAACCAAACTACCAAGCAAATTCTTACACTGGGAAGGAAACAAGCTTCCGGGACCGGTTTCTGGCATTTCAGCCGTCGTCGGCCCGGCTTGCTTGAATCCTGATGGTGCAATGAGCAAGGGACTCACATCTAAGTATACCCTTCCACGCTTAGGGTGGACAAAATATTTAACAACAAGGGGTGGTGATGGACAGAGTTTCTGAATTAAGCAGAATACTCTCACCCAGTCAAGAGATCAGGGCTAGATCCAACACCGTTTTTTAGCTCACTGCACCATCCCAGCTCAGAACCTGCCTATATCCAAATTAGTCTGTCCTGTCCCAGTGCATGATGGGAACAGGGCAAACCAAACTACCAAGCCAATTCCTACACTGGGAAGGAAACAAGCTTCCGGGGACCGGTTTCTGGCATTTCAGCCGTCGTCTGCCCGGCTTGCTTGAATCCTGATGGTGCAATGAGCAAGGGTCTCACATCTGAGTATACCCTTCCACGCTTAGGGTGGACAAAATATTTAACAACAAGGGGTGGTGATGGACAGAGTTTCTGAAATAAGCAGAATACTCTCACCCAGTCAAGAGATCAGGGCTAGATCCAACACTGTTTTTTAGCTCACTGCACCATCCCAGCTCAGAACTTGGCTATATGCAAAATAGTCCGTTCCTGTCCCAGTGCATGATGGGAACAGGGCAAACCAAACTACCAAGCCAATTCTTACACTGGGGAGGAAACAAGCTTCCGGGGACCGGTTTCTGGCATTTCAGCCGTCGTCGGCCCGGCTTGCTTGAATCCTGATGGTTCAATGAGCAAGGGACTCACATCTGAGTATACCCTTCCACTCTTAGGGTGGACAAAATATTTAACAACAAGGGGTGGTGATGGACAGAGTTTCTGAATTAAGCAGAATACTCTCACCCAGTCAAGAGATCAGGGCTAGATCCAACACCGTTTTTTAGCTCACTGCACCATCCCAACTCAGAACCTGGCTATATGCAAATTAGTCTGTTCCTGTCCCAGTGCATGATGGGACCAGGGCAAACCGAATTACCAAGCCAATTCTTACACTGGGAAGGAAACAAGCTTCCGGGGACCGGTTTCTGACATTTCAGCCATCGTCGGCCCGGCTTGCTTGAATCCTGATGGTGCAATGAGCAAGGGACTCACATCTGAGTATACCCTTCCACGCTTAGGGTGGACAAAATATTTAACAACAAGGGGTGGTGATGGACAGAGTTTCTGAATTAAGCAGAATACTCTCACCCAGTCAAGAGATCAGGGCTAGATCCAACACCGTTTTTTAGCTCATTGCACCAACCCAGCTCAGAACCTGGCTATATGCAAATTAGTCTGTTCCTGTCCCAGTGCATGATGGGAACAGGGCAAACCAAACTACCAAGCCAATTCTTACATTGGGAAGGAAACAAGTTTCCGGGGACCGGTTTCTGGCATTTCAGCCGTCGTTAGCCCGGCTTGCTTGAATCCTGATGGTGCATTGAGCAAGGGACTCACATCTGAGTATACCCTTCCACGCTTAAGGTGGACAAAATATTTAACAACAAGGGGTGGTGATGGACAGAGTTTATGAATTAAGCAGAATACTCTCACCCAGTCAAGAGATCAGGGCTAGATCCAACACCGTTTTTTAGCTCACTGCACCATCCCAGCTCACAACTTGACTATATGCAAATTAGTCTGTTCCTGTCCCAGTGCATGATGGGAACAGGGCAAACCAAACTACCAAGCCAATTCTTACACTGGGAAGGAAACAAGCTTTCGGGGACCGGTTTCTGGCATTTCAGCCGTCGTCGGCCTGGCTTGCTTGAATCCTGATGGTGCAATGAGCAAGGGACTCACATCTGAGTATACCCTTCCACGCTTAGGGTGGACAAAATATTTAACAACAAGGGGTGGTGATGGACAGAGTTTCTGAATTAAGCAGAATACTCTCACCCAGTCAAGAGATCAGGGCTAGATCCAACACCGTTTTTTAGCTCACTGCACCATCCCAGCTCAGAACCTGGCTATATGCAAATTAGTCTGTTCCTGTCCCAGTGCATGATGGGAAAAGGGCAAACCAAACTACCAAGCCAATTCTTACACTGGGAAGGAAACAAGCTTCCGGGGACCGGTTTCTGGCATTTCAGCCGTCGTCGGCCTGGCTTGCTTGAATCCGGATGGTGCAATGAGCAAGGGACTCACATCTGAGTATATCCTTCCACGCTTAGGGTGGACAAAATATTTAACAACAAGGGGTGGTGATGGACAGAGTTTCTGAATTCAGCAGAATACTCTCACCCAGTCAAGAGATCAGGGCTAGATCCAACACCGTTTTTTAGCTCACTACACCATCCCAGCTCAGAACCTGGCTATATGCAAATTAGTCTGTTCCTGGCCCAGTGCATCATGGGAACAGGGCAGACTAAACTACCAAGCCAATTCTTCACCAGAAAGGAGACAAGCTTCCGGGGACCGGTTTCTGGCATTTCAGCCGTCGTCGGCCCGGCTTGCTTGAATCCTGATGGTGCAGTGAGTAAGGGACTCATGTCGGAGTATACCCTGCCACACCTATAGTGGCCAAAAACGATTCAGAAAAGGGGGTGTTGATGAACAGAGTGTCTGAATTAAGCAGAACACTCTTACCCAGTCCAAAGATCAGGGCTTGATCCATCACCACTTGCAGCCCGAAGATCTTCTTGGAAAGAAGTTAACAAGGCTTTGCAACTGCAAGTTGATGAGGTGCACATGGGTTCAGTTAATGCAACCCCACTAGGAATACTGGCCTCAAAGAGGGTAGGGCAGGCCTCAGAAACTGTGGAAAACCACCACCTGAGTTGTAGAGCCTTTGGAATCCGAAGGAGCTCAGGATCAGCGGATCAGTCAACTTACTTGCGGTGCCTGCGAATGCAGGGGAGTGACTCCTTCACAACAGAGGGAATTCCTTCAAGTGTCTTTGATGCTTCACAAGCCTTGGAAGGTTCCTGTATAATGGACAGGCACAGACGATGCAGCAGACTGGAGAGGAGATGAAGTCAGGACCAAATGTATTGGTGTTTATTCTGAATCTTATCCCACGATGAATCTAGGGACCTACACCCAGGTAAGCTCTTAAGGACCCTAGGGAAAGGGTTGGGAAGTCTGAGGGGAACCGTCCCAGGATAGGGTCTGGACAGGGGGGAGGTTACTCCCATGTCCATTCTCCTTTTTCACACCAGAGTGGGAGCCAACAGCTCTCAGGCCTGGTTTGAACTGGACTATGCACAGGGATACCAAATGTGCCCCTCTTGCAAACTGAGTGGTGCACGCATCCCACCCCAATACACTAAATCCTGTCGGGGAGGTCGTAACACCTCCCTGTGATGGGATGCCTATTGCTCTGCCTTCCCCTGCTCAAGCTTTGCTTAGCAGCAGGAGGGCAGAATGATGTCTCTCATCGGCAGCAACCATGTTTTGCTGTGCGGGTTGAAAAGGCTGATACCAGGAACACTGAGAGCCTAACTGAGGGCTCTTCCAGTGCTTGAATTCATAACTCCCACACTGCTTACGGTGTGGGGTATGATTCCAGCATGTTTGATACCAAACATGATAGGATTAGTTGAAGCCAGTTTTGAGATGGTCATCGCGGAATTGCGCGGTGCCCCTCTATTGAGTATATGGCTGCTTTACTGACAACCCGGGAGAATCGACTCTGTAGGCGGTAGGGGTTTCCTGCTCATGCAGGGGCACCCTCTCACTTAGAACCAAGCACCCTGCCTTCAGGATTGCAAAGGCCTGCTATAGGGGCGACTTATAGGTTTTAAGTGTAGTGAGCCTAGATGTAGGAAACCTATATCTTGAGTAAGCGGTGATAGTACCACCTTACACAGGATGCAATGGCAGGCCTGTAGTTGCATTTTGAATGATCTCTCATGAGCAGCATAATACATGCTTCCACCCGTGGGAGACCTCTGGGGTACCTATGCCTTGGTACATGTATACCGTATGCTAGGGGCGTATAAGAAGGGTACCCCAGTATCCAATCTAGGGTGTACCTAAGCACTGAGCAACACAATTTAGGGAAAAAGCAGATAGACTTGGATTCTCATTAGCATAATCCCAGTCAGACTAGTCAAATACAGCTTAGCACCAGGTAAAAATTGGGGTAACCATAGAAGTAGATCCTACTTTCCTACAAGGATGTTTTTTGGCTGCTCTTTCCAGTAGACACATCAACTTTGTGATTACTTACAAGGAAAATAAAGATCACTCCCCCATCTTCTCCAAGCTTCCCTTCTGATGATCTAGATATGGCTCATAACTCAACTGAGATCAGACACAAAAGACAAGAAAAGGGAAAGTTCCTGAAGGACTTGAAAGTGAGGAAGGTAATGGTGAAACAGTGATTGTAAGTGTGGATAGTGCCAGAGAGGAAGTACAGCTAAACTTCATTCAACTGGTTCTTAGTCACGTAGCTTAATCAATCAAGATTGGCAGACTCCAGAGCATGGGGAGCATTGTTCGATCCCCGGCATCGAAAGCAGATCAGCATCATGCGACTCTGGCCAGTAGATCACTTAGGGGCATATTTACAATAAAAGTGACGGAGTGCAGTGTTTGCCTTCTTGGCTTATCACTGCTCTCTGTCACTTCTGAAACGCAGGGCTGGCCCATATTTCCAACAATATGGTTCAGTCCTGTGTTTGCCCCCTGCACTGGCGCTACATGTAGCTGCCTAGTGCCAACGCAGGTATCCTTGCATCATAGTGCAAGGGTGTCTGAGTTGCAGAGGAAGATTATTTATGTGCCGGAAGGTGTCCCTTCCTGCACATAAACCATCTTTAAATTACGTTTTGCAATTTTTATGTGTGCTGCATTGAGCAGCACAAATAGAAGTTGCAAAACTTCATTTTTTTAAATGATTTTTTACCTTCCTGCACATAAACAATCACCGTTTTTTTTTCTGTTTCCATGTGTGCTGCACAATGCAGCACACATGTAAACAGCAAAAACGAGGAGAAATTAAACATTTCTCCTTGGTGTGCCAGGGGAAGACCAGAGTTTCCCTGGTCTTAATTTTGGTGCTGCCCCATATTTACCCCACCCTTGTAAATATGGGACAGCATCAAATTCAGTGGGTGTCGTGTTGGAATGCCCACCGCAACACCCACTGCCCTCCCCTAAGTATAGTGTGTAAATAAAGCGAAATCCCTATCATCACCACAACATCATAAAATGTGACGTTCTAGTGGTGATAGGGGCTTGTAAGTATGTCCCTAAATCTCCCTGACTGCCCTCCAGTTTCTGCATACACTTATAGGTGATAAGTTTGCACTTTACAAATGTAGATTTGACAAATGTGTAATTAATTAATCAATCAGGATTTATGTTGCACAGTCCTAGGGGTATCTGGGCACTGAGGGTGCTGTGTCTCTGTCTAAAAGCCAGCTTCCTAAAGTCCACCATGGAGGGTGCTGTTCAGAGTTGGAACGGCAGGTCAATCCAGATTGTGTCGGCAAGGTAGGAGCAGGCGAGGCCCACACTGCGGCTGCAGCAGACGTGGGGGCTGTGTGTGAGAGCGAGTGAGGAGAAGCATAGGTGTCTTGCGGGCAGATGGAAGTTGAGTCGATGTAGGATAGTCCTTGATCATATAGAGCTTTGTAGGTGCCCGTGAGGATCCTGAACTGGCATCTCTTCTGGATGGGGAGTGAGTGGAGGTTTCTTAGCTCTACCAACATGTCTGCTTCCATCTATTCAAGACACCAGAAATGTGCGGCAACTACCAACTTTAATGCAGTCACAACATGACCTAGAGAAAGGCCAAGAGTGCTTAGCTCCACCTCAACAAGTTATTCAGGGTTTGGCACAATAAGGAAGCACTCCTTTCCAGATTTGGACTTCTTTCTCTCAGGCCATTTGAGCAGCACATCACATCATTCTCAATTGGGAAAAAGAAGTTTGATGTGGTATAATGGTGCTAGGGGCCAATTTGCCTAACTAAAAAAACCAACATGCAATCATATAGAAATAGCACCTAAAAATATTGCTGATGGTGGTGAGGTCTGAGTCATGTGAAGCAGCCCACAGACTGTCACATATAGATGTAGTCAGCACCATAGCAACCTCAGAATGGCACAAGGGACAGAGGAAAAAAGTCTTCCCCAAAGTGCCCAAGCAGCCTGACTGCTCCTGGTAAGCCCCTACTAACAGAGGTATCACAAAGAAAATAGTCTCAACAGCCAAATATCAAGGCTACATTCATCGAGGAGCCATCATACCACAGAGCCCACAAGAAATTCATTTTTTTCAATGGAAAGCAGGCAAAGATGTTAATACTTAACCAACCCCCTTATTCTTTCCAGAAAAGTGAGGGGTGTCTTGAATTTGTGGATACCCAAGCCCGACCTATTATTCACTGTTGCTGTGGCAGCGGTACACCATCAATTGCAGCAATTAGTTGGCAAAGTTATAAGGAACATTGCTGATATGTCTATCCACCATATACTTCCTTCAAGGGACAGAAGCATCATATAACTGCTGGTCTCACAGTTGATGATGCTTTTTGAGACCTTCTGCGAGATACAAGAGTTGAGATGTTCGCAAGGGAGACATTTATGAATGATTGCAAACCAGAGACCTGCAAATTAAATGTGAGGCCACTGACAGTGGGTGTAATACTGCCAAAGTCATGGCTGTCTTTAATGCACGCTATAAACTTAATTGTTCAGGACGCCCTAAAAAAATAAGATGTAGTCAACAATATGCTGGTCACTTGTCAAATAATTTACACTCATTTTAGTGGTTTGTTTAAAGCCTGGAAGCAGTTGAGGACCATTCAGTGAGCTAATAAAGTACCTGTAAAAATACTCAAAAAGGAGGTTCCAACATGTTGGAACTCAACCTTCTGCATACTGCAACGCTTGCTTGAGCAGTACAGGCCTATCAATGATTATGTAATTCAAAGGAAAGATTATGCAATGGTCAAAGCAGACAATGGAGGTGTAAACATGGGGGCTGCTGGAGTGCATGATTCAAATGTTACTTTTGAGATTATGACATAGTAAGTCAGCAAAAAGAAAACTACAATGAGACAAGTGATCCGTTAGTTAGACCTACTGCAGGAACATTTGTAAAAGGTGGAACACACTTTTAGCGCTATAAAAGAAGAAGTAGATGCTTTTGAGAAAAACGTAATCATTCACCTGAACACTAATCAGAAGTTGCAAAAAGAGCTTGTGTTCTTCCAAGGGTAATCTGGGCCACAGTACTGGATGCACAGTACAAAAAAGCTCTGTCCACTTTCATGCCATTATCTGAATTGGATGTCTAAATTTTTGGATCTTCAGAAGCAAGGGTGATCTAGAAGAACAATTTGAATGTTGAAACCAGGGCAACACTGATTGCTGCAATCATCCTCCAATGAGAGTAGTGCTGTTTGTTTCCTCTCAGACTCTTTAGCAGCAACCAACACCATCTCTGGCTACTAAACCCACAGCAACAAATGTTTCAATTTCACTGCCAATCTCAGCAGTGAGTTTGTTTCATGGACTTGGACTTAGGTCAACTTAACATGCACAGGTATAACCACAGAGGCACAGAAAGTGACCGCACCAATGATAACTGAGAAGATGGTTCAAGACTATGCGGGTGACCCAACATAGGTGTACCTGGTTTAAGACCCACTGACATTTTTCGCTTTAAAAAAAGAAGCGTAGCTTGAATTCAGCAGGTTAGTAATAAAGAATCTAGCCTGCCAGGTAGCCAGTGTGTATTCGGAGCATGTGGGGAGAGGATGTAGCCTTACAGCTAGAGCGGTCAACCTCCAAGCTGGGGAACCTGGTTCGAGTCTAGGCAACAATGCTCAACAGAGTCTCTGCAATGACACTCAACATCCTGGGATTCTGGGCAAATCACTTAATCTCCCCGTACCTAACAAAAAAGATGAATGTGTCCTTGTGTAACAAAACTGGTGCTTATGTAAAGCGCTCTGATACCTGATATCTTCGGGTCTAGTTTGTGCTATATAAAATAAAAAATAAAAAAAAGTGGTCTGTGCAAATAGGGCAGTTGTAACTGTCAGAAGTGCCAGACTCTATCCTCACAATGTGAAGAGATTGACGATGATTAAAATGAACAAATGCTGCATACCTAAAGTTCTAAAGTTCCTGAGGACACAACTGTTGATGAAGGAAATTAGTCTGACATGATAAGTGTGTTGACTGATCATCCTCTGGACAAACCTCCTGAGTTTGAGGACAAACTCTACTTTTGTAAATGAACTATAAATCAACTAAATTGCCCTGTGTGCATGGCATGGATTGTCAATAAATGAGGATGCAGCAACATTTTTACCAGTCACTGGGGTAGCTACTTTTCTTGATTGTCCTTTTTTAACTTAAGCCCATAATATCTAGGTTCTTCCAAGACTGCTCAGTTTACTAACACTAAACTAATGCTCAATTTTCTTTCATATTCTTGTTCAATCGGTTGTTCTCATTTCGGAGGAAATCTTAAAATATTTATTGACAACAGCCAGAAAAACGACAAATGCCAATATACTTTGATGAGAAACAACCTACCCGAACGCTGAGTCACATTCCAATCAACTTTGTTGATACATGCTACTGGATAAGTCAGAAGAACAGGCTGTATTGTTATCTAGTGTCTTCTCCTACACTGTAGTGGTACTGAGAGTTGTTTACATAAGTGTGTCAAGATGAACCCTGGTTGGGTGTTGAACTTAATGGTTGATGTTATTGTGGTAGTGTCTTTCCTAAGGGGAAACCTTTTTTATTAGCTAATTGACTTCTTCCAGGAGTTTGTGGAGGACTGCATCCGTGGTTCGAGGGGTGGAAGCTTGGGATCTTGGATGCCTTTATTGGTGGCAATGGTGTGACTGGGATCCCTCTATATGTTGACCCAAGACTAATTTGGGGGCATCTGCTACTTCCTTCTCCAGGCCAATCAGCCAGAGGTAATTTACCACAATGTCCTACATCTTCTGGAGATATAGCTGAGCAGCTATCTACCGCTGTGACTCCAGCACATTGTCTTTGGCGGAAGCAGCTGGTTGATCCAAGGTGAGATCAAAAGAGCATGAATTGTACAACTCCACATAAACATTTTATATAAGGTCCAAAAGTATCATTGCTGGTCCCCTAGGGACCGTGGAATTTGTTTTATTTGATACTTTATGACTGAGTCTTTTTTCACTATTACTATTTTACAGTACGGTATCAGCAAGTTTGGATGCCCCCTCATTCTTCCTCGTCCAGGTTAGTTCAGACGGGGGTCCCACAGGGCTCAACATTGAGCCCACTTCTTTTTAACATCTATATGACCCCTCTGATTTACCTGGCTGAGAAGCTGGGTGCAAAAATTATGGCTTACGCCGATGGCACCCAGCTCTTGTTCACTTGGGATAAAACACAATATGAAACGGCCGCAGCACTAAGGTGTCTGACGGGCGTATTCACTTGGTTGGCACAGGCTAGGCTTAAATGCAACGAGGGAAAATCGGAAATTATACTATATGGTCACTTTCCAAACCAATTTATTGAATTGGTTTGGCCTCCCGATTTCCCCCGCCCTCTTACTGAGGGGGCCCTGCCAAGAATCTGGGCATTTGGTTTAATGAAGATCTGCGATTTGCAGAGCAGATTAAAAGACTGACGGGTGCCTGTTTTGGGACCCTTAAATCCCTAGACAGATTTTTCCCTCTCTTGCCCCAGCCGGCCAAAGAAACAGTTGCCAGAGCCCTGATACTGTCCCGACTAGACTACGCCAATGCTCTCTACCTGGGCTCCCCCTCCTTTCTGTTAAACAAACTGCAGCTTATCCAAAATGCGGCGGCAAGACTTCTGCTGGGCATCCAGAGACACATCAGTATAAGATCACAACTGGCCACACTCCATTGGCTGCCGGTGGCCCAAAGAGTGCAATTCAAGGCTCTGGTGCTCACTCACCGAGTCCTACATGATACTGGCCCGGCGTATCTGAAGAAAAGAGTGACCTTTCACGTGCCCAGCCGACATCTCAGGTCGGCTTCTCAACGCACGCTGGTAATACCGCGCTTCAAGCGCTCTAGACTGGACGGCCTATCATTTTCGGTTAAAACAGCTACCCTCTGGAATGCCCTCCCGTTCACTCTCAGGGACACCAGAGACCTTAACTGCTTCAAAAAGCTGCTCAAAACTCACCTTTTCAATCAAGCTTACTAATATAATGCTGTGCTCTCGCTAGGATTTCTCTGTGTTTATGATCCGCGCCAGGATACTCAAGAGTAGTCGTGCGCGTAATAAATACCCATATAACATAACATAACATACTGTAGTACATGGTATGAACTAATCTATGGCCACTGCCATATTCAAAAATAGTTTGCTTTTTTAAATCGATTAAAACAGCTAAATAAATTCAAGGGATGACAGTCACTCTGACCACATGCTGAAGGCCTGATTTAAAAGTCGAAATATTACAATCTCATTCTATCCAATGGGAATTGTAAAATGGCAGACAGGATATTTGTCATGTTTGTGACAGAGCATTCCCTCCGATGACTTCTAAATCAGGCCCTTAATGTGCTATTAAATAATGACTGAGATGCAGGATATAAATATAAAGTGCAATTGAAAAATATAGAAAAAAAAGTATGCTACACAATTTATGTCACTAAATATACATATTGTGCAGCATTATTGTAGCCAACTTGGCAGGACAGAATTTATTTTGGATCAATTAATGGCATTTCATTAATTCCAATGGTCCTTTAGTTTTCCTACTTCCTCCTGACTCCTGCTCTGAGTCTAGAAAATTTCCACAATACACCCTCCACCCCAAATTCATTCAATTTGCAACAGGTATTTTATTCCTTGGTTAAAAAGCAAGTACGTGCTGGATAAGAGAAGTTTAGGTTTGGCTACGGACAGTTTGGTTCATCAATCATGTATTAGATTTAGTCACATGGTTAATGGGAGGTAGAAGATGGAACAGTAATGTAAGCCATCAAAAGTAGATTAATACATTTAGAATATCAATAACAACTACAGTGTTTTCCACAAGTTAAAAAAATAATACCCAACTAAACTAATGGGAGGTAATAGCTATCTAACGTATTACTTTATAAGGTTTAAAAATCCAGTAGTCAACAGTTCAACTCTATCAAAAAACAATAGTGAATGAACATGAAAAGGAAAGGATCAGAAAAACAATGATGAAAAAAGTAGAGACGCATGAAAATGTCATATGATATTGGTTTCATGCCACACTGTTCTTTTTTGACATCATGGAACCTTGTATGATGGAGGGTTCCACAGGGTTAGCAATATAAGAGTTAGACCATGGGTGAGCTGCTACAAAATTCTCTTGGGGTGCATGACCATCTATTTTCTTGTCATATGTCCTATGCAAATCAGTCTTGACCCTGTGCCTCATGGGAACAGTCCAGACCGAACTGCCAAGCCATGCTTTCCCTGGACCGGAATCAAGCTTCCTAGGACCGGTTTCTGGCTATCAGCCTTCATCAGCCAGGATAGCTTGACTCCAGTGGCATAGTGCGCACGGGACCCACGTCTGGGCATACCCTTCCCACATAGGGTGAACAGCAAAACACACAAGATGATGGACGGAATGTTGCACAATGGCAAAACATTCACCCCCCTAGTCACAGATCTGGGTTTAATCCATCGTTATTTTGCTCACCAAGCCACCCCAGTTCAGACATGGCCATATGCAAATCAGTCTCGACCCTGTGCCTCATGAGAACAGTCCAGACCGAACTGCCAAGCCATGTCTTCCCTGGACCGGAATCAAGCATCCTAGGACCAGTTTCTGGCTATCATCCTTCATCAGCCAGGATAGCTTAACTGGAATGGCGTAGTGAGCACGGGACCCACGTCTGGGCATACCCTTCCCACATAGGGTGAACAGAAAAACACACAAGATGATGGACGGAAAGTTGCACAATGGCAAAACATTTCCCCCAGTCACTGATCTGGGTTTAATTCATCGTTATTTTGCTCACCAAGCCACCCCAGTTCAGACATGGCCATATGCAAATAAGTCTTGAGCATGTGCCTCATGGGAACAGTCCAGACCGAACTGCCAAGCCATGTCTTCTCTGGACCAGAATCAAGCATCCTAGGACCGGTTTCTGGCTATCAGCCTTCATCAGCCAGGATAGCTTGACTCCAGTGGTGTAGTGAGCATGGGACCCACGTCTGGGCATACCCTTCCCGCATAGGGTGAACAGCAAAACACACAAGATGATGAACGGAATGTTGCACAATGGCAAAACATTCACCCCCAGTAACAGATCTAGGTTTAATCCATCATTATTTTGCTCACCATTCCACCCCAGTTCAGACATGGCCATATGCAAATCAGTCTTGACCCTGTGCCTCATGGGAACAGTCCAGACCGAACTGCTAAGCCATGTCTTCCCTGGACCGGAATCAATCATCCTAGGACCGGTTTCTGGCTATCAGCCTTCATCAGCCAGGACAGCAAAACACACAAGATGATGGACGGAATGGTGCACAATGGATGCTCAAAAACAATCCTAAGAGGCATATTACTTTTTCGATGTATGCTGAAGAATGCAGCACACATATAAAAAGGAAGTAACCGGAAGAAATAAAGATATTTTTTCTTGTTGATGCCTCTCATGGGAAGGCATATATTTTTGAAGCATTCCGAGGTTTGCCTGTTCTGGTAAATCTGGGAATGCATCAAAAACCATAGGAGTTGCATGGGAACACCCATGCAACACCCACTGAATGCCTTACCAGAGCAGAGTAAAGCAACCCAGTGATTTGAGCTGCTTTGCATTACTCCAGATTTATGGAGCCACTCAGGGCCATGAACAGTGGCCTTGTGTGGCTTCATAAATCTAATTTAGGACTTGCATTCATCTTGCACCACCTTGAGTGGTGCAAGAGCAATGCAACTCCCCTCATAAAGAGGCCCCATAGTCTTTAGAGCTTTCTGAAAAGCTGTATGGTTAGGAATTAGGCACAGACTGAGCAGCAAGGAATTCCTATGCTTTAGTGCAAAATATGAGAGGGACAGTCGAATTGTGTTAGGCATCAGATCCGAAGAATTAACATTAAACAAGATAAGATCTGAGATTCCTAAGGGGCTGGTAAGGAACCAATTTGTTGTGTAGGTGGTTCGATCAAGTGTTGTAGATAGCAATATGGGCCATATGTAGAGTCTTAAAGATGATTCCTTTGCAGAGAGTGAAGAGAATTTCTGAAAAGAGAGGTGGGGAGAATGAAAATGAGATGGATACTAAGGCTTTGTATTTTGAGTGATAGAATTCAGATTGTGGTTTTTCAAAGATTCCACTGTGCTCAAGAAAGGAAGAAAGTGTACATGCATTTACTTCCTTTATAGGACCTTAATATGAAAGGGAAGTTAGAAACTACGCCCTTTAATCACTGAAGATGGAAACATCAGCAGATTTTCTTTGTGGTTTTTTTGTGCAGATCCAGAGCCTGTTTTTAGGCGGCTGGAACCTTTTCTTCATCACGTGATTAATTGCAAAATGTATCTAAAGAAGGAATAATAATATGGATGCCTGATGGGAGTTGCAGGTTGGACAAGGATCAAGTGGTGATCTCGATTTAAAAAATAGGTCAAGGTATTTAAACTGATCCACTTCCAAAGGTTGAAAGTTAGAAATAACAGATTGTAGATTGAGTGAGCAGTGAAGGAATGGAAAAATATGTGTTTGATGTCACGGCACGTTTGGTGAGGGGCTCGGATACAGAATTGTTTTTGTTATATGTATGCTGCGGACCCATGTATTAAAATCATCCTTTTTGAGCACCTTCAAAAACAGCAGGTCCTTCAATTGCACTTATGAATTAGGATAACAGCTTAAGCATTAGTATATGACAAACTTTAATGAAGTAGCACTGACGAATGCGCTGGTATAGATTAGTTACATTACTGAAAATGTTCAGATTGAACGTCTTTACTCTGTCCACTATCATAGCATGTGATCTATAATAACAGATTTTACTAAAAATGCGAATGCAGTTCTTCAAGAATACAAATAATTATATTATTGTATAAATGAAAAGAGCGTTTATCACAGTTCGCTGGGTTACTTGTGCATGATTTCTCTTTCCTTCGCTGGATGCTGAAATCTATTAAAAATATCATTACATCATTTCTACCAAATAAGAGATAAATGTCTCGACAAAGTGTTCATGCAGATGATGAAAATGTGTGCGGTTTAAATCTCTACTGGAATGTGTAAATGATTAGGGTTTTTAATATTAAAAGCCTCCAATGCAGTCTCGGGTGTGCTCCTGCATTTAAATGCCACATTTGACAGATTACGGGTATGTTAAATAAAGGAGGGTGGCTTGAATGCCTCAGCCTCCTCTTTTTGTTCTTTTCACTGCTTCTGTTGGTTTTTAATATCATGTTATTAAATGAGTATTTGAGGCACTGGTAGCAATATATCATCTGATGGATTCACTTTAAAATATAGGCCCTTCCATGCATCTGACTTCAAGTTTTAAGCTAAGAGTTGCTGTAGTCATCATTCAAATGCTGCAAATTTACATGGTAATAAGCTCCAACACATCATATGCAAGCATGCTAACCATAAATTACCGTAGCCAATCTTCTTCATTTTTTACAGTTTATGACTCAAATTGTTCAGTTATGATTGCACTGTTTTCATCTTCTATTCAATGTGGAACAGTACAAGCGAGTGAGTTTCCAGAAATGGCAGTGCAAGCGCACCCAAATTGAGGAACCAAAAAATGATCAAAGAATGCAAACATAAAAAATGCTTGTTTATGTTGTAACAAGCATTAGCAAAGCCAGTGGACAGGGCTTTAATGTATAAGCAAATACACAGGCATGCAAACCTGTACACAGTCTATATATAGTGTGTGCCTATGTGCTATGCCTGTGCCCTATTTGTTTTACATGCAGTAAATGGCTGTGATGACGAATGAGGCAAATACTTGACCCTCTCATGTGAATTTTGCCTAGAGAGTTTTTGTTTTGTTGCAGATTGAATGGACCTGGAAGTGGGCTATCAAAAGAAGTCTTTATTAAGGGCCATGGTAGCTACCAAGAGAGCAGTTGGTTTAGTCCTTTCATTTCGGTCTGTGTCTATGAAGGAGTTTTTTTTGTTCGAACTACCTTTCAATATGCTGGCATTATGCCGTCTGGTTTTCTCTCAAAGGGTGAATAGCTGATACTGGAGATGAGAGAGGTAGAAGAGGGTGAGTTAGTGGTGTTGTAGGCAGTAGAGGTGGTAGGCATGAAATGGGAATTAACATCACTAGCCACAGTAGAAACGATTACAGTCTTTAGGATATCTAACTATACGGTCAAGATATGGAGGATGATATACAATGATTGACAACGATTGACAACGATTGACTCATGGCATTCCCCTTCTCAAAAAGGATAATGGGTAGCCCATATTTCTAGTAATAGTAACCTGAGAAAGTATTCCCCTATCTACTTAGCAATGGGTGAACAACTGGGTTCTAAAGGTGGACCCAATGCTGGCACCAACAACTGTAAACACTGACCCAGATGTCCATCTGGCACAAGACTGCTAGGTTTTAGATGCAGTCACCCTTCCCACTCATTTTCCTTGCCAGTGCTCACCATTAATTTGTCCGTCAGGACCCCGTATGCAGTGAGTAAAGTCCCTGCACATTGGGCCATTTGTTTTTTATGTTCAAAGACTAGAAACCCCTGCTTTGGAGTTCACTCCATAAACCTTAAATGCAAACGGTGGTTTCTGTGCAAATCAGATTTATGTGAAAAAATCGCTCTTGGTGTAAAGTAAGAATGTTTACACTATTACATTTTTGGAGCAAAATCACATTTAGGTGTTAGGTTAGGTGCAAAATCAATTTTAGGCAGAAACGACCCAAAGGTGTAAAGTATGATCTCATTTAGGAGCAAAATCACCCTGGGTGCAAAACATGGAGGATTATAACAACATATTGATAAGCAAAATAACATTTAGGTGGAAACTCTCATTAACATACAAAATTACATTTGGTACAATACTAGCTGTAGTAATGGTAAAGCACTTCTAGGAACACCTCTACAAGCATGAATCACACTTAGGGTGATGAGATCGTTTAAGTTCAAAGTCCTATTCAGGTGCAGAATAACCCTTGGTGCGACATCAACAGCATCAGAAATATCTGCAGATGCAAAGTCACTCAGTACACAGAAGACAGGCATGATGTAGATGTCAATTACTGCACATCATAAGACTTTAATGGACAGCATGTTGAGGTGCAAAATCTCCATTAGAACAACATCGGCATGACAGAGAAAAACATTTAGAAACACAAATCACTTTTAGATGCAAAATCACCATTTGTGCTGCTTCAACGTGAGTGCCAGTGCTTTTTAAAACAAATAGGCGGATTGATCGGGTCTATGTGTGAGTCTTTAAAGAAAAGGGCTCTAAACATACATTCGCCTAATCCCAGAGAAAATGATATAAGAAATTCCACACAGGAAAAGCCACACAAGACAAGGTTCAAAGTACAAACCATGAAAGTTTTTTTAAAGTTAAGACTCAAAACAGAGGGAAAAAAGATAATAGACAGTTCAAAATGCTCAAAACTCAAGTTAATGTAAAGTATAATTGGCAGAGGAAACTGAACCCAAATCAAATTTATAGCCAGCACCAGAAACGATCAAACATGTGGCAACTAAAAATCAAAGAGCATTTGCCATTAAGGCTGCTCAGTTAGCAGGAGAGAAGGAACACAAAAAGTCTTCAAACTTCCGATCCAGGAAAGGCTTAGTGCAAAGTCTGTCTTTGAGGAGTGCAGGAGGAGCGTTGATTCGTCTCCCAAAAGGAGCGTTATGCATGTTTAATCAGAAAAAGCGTAAAGTCACTGTAGTTCAACATAGACGATACATGTTACCACCCAATAGTAAAACAGAAAACACATCACAAGGCAGTATGATTTTTACTGTACATCTGTTGAAAAATCTTGCATTATATCTTACAACAGAAACGAAGGCTCATTAAAAAATATAAACAGACTCTATTTGTGGTAGAAAGAAGTTGCTTTCAATTGTACATAGTTCTAAATCAGTCATCTCCAGGAATATCAGGAACAGCATGAACAGAAATGAATACATTTGAAAAGTGTTCTAGTGCTACCAAGACCATATAATGTACTGAATTCCGTACAATTGAAGCTCCTCGGTACACAGGCATGGAAAGAGAAAACACAATTACATGCTTTTCTGCTCACACACATTTCACATGTTCAATTCAAAAACATGCCTAGGCCTAGTTTAGTCAACTTAAAACTTTTGTTATCTTAAACACAATTTAAGCATCATATTTGAATTTCTCTAAAGTTAATTTAAATACAAAATGAGTAATTGTGGGATCTGAATCCAAGCAAGCACAAATATACTTCCATTACAATGGATCTGTGCATCCGTTTCCCTGCACTGCAAGGTGAGGCACTCTTTGCCCAGGTAGACTAACATACAATGAGGCTGTAACACTACACTTACCTGATCCAAAATGTGAATGACATTTTCTTCAAGTAATGCTTCGAGGGGCTGACCCAAACAGACCAATCAATACCTATCTCTGTTTATGTTTTTGATGTTAATTAAATGAGCTTCGCAAGAAAACAAACCTTTCTATAGTGAGAATTAGTTATTCCAGTTAGCTAAATACTAAGCTGTTACTCAAATCAACACTTCAGACACAATTTCCCTTAACTGTTACGTTAATGAAGACAGAAAACAAAATTGATTATAAGATGCCATTTTCTCTTGCTTAATTTATCAATATTTAATGCGCCGCCTGAAATTCCTGCATGTCACCTGATGTATTAAACATTCATTGTCTCATAAGAATTCCATTCACAGTTTAAAATGGTTTACTACTAACACAGAATTGTGCTCAGTGCTTCACTTAATGTGAAAAAACATTGGAAACAAAACATGCATAAAAGCGATAATATTTATCAAACGTTGCTATGCCACTACCTAAGAGAATAGTGTTGTGTGTGAAACTTGTTACAAACTCCGAGTTTCATTCCCAAGCATTTCCACATTACCTACTCTGACCTTTCATTGGTTATACACATAGAAACGCACACACACAAAAAGTGGTGGGAGGAATACCTGTAATAGGTATAACCACTAGCAATCACTATATATAGCATTCCGATCCATTGTTCTTTTGCTCACCATGCCACCTCAGAGTAGACCCAGCCATATGCAAATTAGCCTTGGTCCTACTCAAATAAGAAGAGTCCAGCCAGACCTGCCAGTACAAATCTCAGAATGACCTACCCCAGATAAGTGTAGAAATACTATATATCTTGAGTGATAGGGGCTACCAATGTTGATGTGAGTAAGACTATGGTCAAAATGTATCATGGTTTGGTTGCTGTGGTGTAATAAATTAATTTTGACTGCCTAAAGATTCTGAAGTGTCTTCTACATAGACCTAAGTAACAAAAAAAGAGAGGTTGCCCCAAGAGGCTCAGCCTTAACAGCTGAGCATCACAGTAAAACAACATTAATTTGAAAACATGTGTCTGTATATATGTGCATGTTAATTCGCCAGTAGGTAGTTGTAGTTAGGATTTTTTTCAATGTTAAATCTCAAAATTCTATTTAGAATAACTTTGGCGCCAGTTGACGAATCTGCCTGAAAATTTCCTCAAGATGGCCTCGTGGCATTCCATTCCTTCCTGTAAAGTTTGGGGGGGATTCGTCAAGCGGGGGCCGAGATAGAAGGGGGGTCCCAAAACGCGTTCTCCCCATGTTAATTTCCATAGGGCGGTCGATTTCACTTTTAGCCCGAACGGCTGAATGGATTTCCACCAAACATGGCAAAATTGTAGGGACTGGTAGCCCGATGTGCTTTTGCTATGTCTCAAGATATGTGCTCCAGTGGATTTTGAGTAATTTAGGTTAATAAAATATATATATCTATGGCAGCGCCCCGGTACGCGCTCCGGGCACGCTATGCGACTTGCGCACGGAAGGCTGCTTGGCTCTCGGGTGTCTGTAAACATTCCAAACGGTCCGGAGCGGCCGCCATCTTACGTCTCGGTATGATCGAGATACAAGAGGTGGCCAAAACAAAGGGGGAAAAGACCATTAGGGGGCAGAGTGGACCCCCCTGGCCCCCTAGGTTTCATGTGGGGGCTATAAAAGGGCCCAGCGGGGCAAACATTTTTTTTTTCGATTTGCGCGGGGGGAGCGCCCGGTAGGCGCACCGGGGAGCGCACCGGGGAGCGCACCGGGGAGAAAAGAGAATGGCAGAGTTTAAAAATGTAAGTCATTTTATATAAATGGGAGGTAGTTCTGAAAAGAACTGGGTTTTTTTCTTTTTGTTGTTTTTTTTTTTTTTTTAACATTTTTTACGTTTTATGGCTTTTCTGAACAGTTTTATATTTTTTTTGTATTTTCTTGGGGGAGCAACAAAAAACAGGGAATTGTAAATGGCTCAACTGGAACAAAAAAATTTGTGCAAAAAATTTGGGTTTTTTCGGGCACTTATGGTTCTCCCCAGCACAGATGATAAGTTTAACACTTTGCTCACCATAGCAAATTAACTTTCCACAATATTTGCACATGATTTTAAAATCGTTAAATTTGGGTTGTATGATAGGCATTGTCTCTGTCGCCTCTGAACCCGATGGAGTTGGTTCTTTCGATGTTGAGGGTCTTGATGATGATGGGGGTAGCTTACTGCAGAGGTCCCTTACCTCTGCAGCAGAATAGTTGATTGGGTGCCAACGGATCATGTGCCGAATCATGGTATGATTCCCGAAGGAATATTTTTTGTTAGGGTTCCCCCTCGACAGCTCTGCATCACAAATCAAACAAGTCACCTTCGCAGCGTTGACTTTTTTGAAACCCCTTGGGATTTTGTAGAACTGCCATATGAAGTGCTCTTTTGGTTTGTAGGGTTGATGAACTTCTTGCAGGAACTGCCTTGGGCGTTCCTCCTCTTCCTCCTCCTCCTCCTCCTCTTCTTCTTGACCACCAATGTGATCTTCTGGTGGTCTTTTTGATGGTGGTGGTGGTGGTGGTGGGGCAGATGTTCCAGCTGCTGCAGCTACTGTAGCCATAATTAAGTAGAATATATTAGAGACAGATCTCCAAACAGGTCTTCCTCAGTCAAAGGACAAAGGCAGAATAAAGAAAAAAGGAGGGGGGTTTCATCATTTGGAAAAAAAAACTGTTCTGGACCAATGAGAAGTGTTATTTGCAAGTCACATGACCAGGGCTTTCATCATTTGGAAACCAAAAAGTGTTGTGAACCAATGAAAAGTGTTATTTTCAAGTCACATGAGCAGGGCTTTCATCATATTGAAACCAAAAGTGTTGTGAACCAATGAAAAGTGTTATTTTCAAGTCACATGAGCAGGGCTTCCATCATATTGAAACCAAGAGTGTTGTGAACCAATGAAAAGTGTTATTTTCAGGTCACATGACCCGACGCGCTTACGCTACGCGACCCGGGGCGCGCCCCGGGGCGCATAGCGTAAGCCCATCAGAACGTTTTGCGATCGTATGCGCATGCGTGCTTCCGGGTGCGCTTACGCTGTGCAAAATATGACGCATCACGCGGCTACGCGATACGTCACGATCATGTTTTCGTTCGCGATATTGGCGCTTATGGGATGCTCCACGGGGCGCGCCCCGGGGCGCTTCAAGCGAGTAGGCTCTCCTGGGCGCTTACCGGGGCGGACTCCGAGAGCGCTCCTAGGAAAAAAGAAATTAAATTATTATTTTTTTTTTTTAAATGGGAAAAATTGAAGGGACAAGTAACCCGATGTGCCTTTGCTATACTCAACTGTTTTTTACGAAAAAAAAACTTTAAAAAAAATATATATTGTGCTACATTGGGCTATATATATGTTACAGCCCAAATGTAGCCCAAGTGTAGCCCAAATGTAGCCAAAATGTAGCCCAAAGATGGCCACCAGAGACAAAAAAATACTAATGTAACCCAAATATCAGCCATATGTAGCCCAACTATAGCCCAAAGATAGAATGTACCAGAGTGTTCTCAAGAACAACTAGAGCGTTAACAGTCTTACTTATAAAGTGAGACTTATAGTTAGGAATTAGCATTTAAAAAACCTATGAAATTCACAGAAAAAACCATAGGTTTCACACCAGTTATAGTTAGGAATTAGCATTTAAAAAACCTATTAAATTCACTGAAAAAAACACAGGTTTCATACCAGTTATAGTTACCTGGAAATTTTACTGACATAAAACCATTGAAATTCCATGTTATAGTTAGTTGGACTCACTATAACTTGCGCGTGTAATGCACTGCTGATGACGTCATATATTACATCACTCATGACATGGTCAGTGACATCACTCATGACATCACTGATGACTCCATCCTTGTGACAGAGTGACAGACCACATTTCAGTGTAATGTAACCCTTGAAACACATATTCAAAAATAGAAACTTACATTTACAAAAAAGTGGATACCTATACTTGTTACAACACCAATTCAGTAATTCCACCATTTATATGAACATCCACTTATTCACCAACAGTTCTATATAGTCACTCATACATAGACTCACTCATCATATGTAGTGATTCACCTATACATCCTGTTACACACCGACAGTCATCCACTTACACGTACTTACTCTCTTAAACAATCACTTATAGAAACACATACTTATTTAAACAGGAACTCTTTCAATCTCTCACTCTCTTATATACTCACTTATATACATCAAAACTCACATATACTAGATTAAAACATATGTAGTTACTCATAAAGACACTAGTGAGACAATCATTCACTCAGTAACACACACATATACACACTCTTCCACTCATACAGTCCTGCACATATGCTGTCTTAAAAACACATACATACAGTGAGTTAGTCATTGATGCATCTATGTGCTAAGTAACACTCCCACCAAACCATACAGACACTTATACGGATACTAAAAAAAACATCTAATAACACATATACACACACATGTAGCTACTCACCAACTCATGCAGCCACTTATACACAAAGAGAAACACTGATACAAACATTTAAATATTTAAACAATACTCGCTAATATATGTATTCACTAAGATACACTTAATAAGCCAGTTAACCAAACATTCTTTCTTTTCTTTTTTAAACATCCATTAAAACACTTACTTAAACATTTATTCTTCCATCGACCTTCACATATACTTATATAAAACATATTTATTTTTAGAAAGACACACATTCACTGGATGGTGTCATCAGTGATGTCATGAGTGATGTCACTGACCATGTCCTGAGTGATGTAATATATGACGTCATCAGCAGTGCATTACACGCGCAAGTTATAGTGAGTCCAACTAACTATAACGTGGAATTTCAATGGTTTTATATCAGTAAAATTTCCAGGTAACTATAACTGGTATGAAATCTATGGTTTTTTCAGTGAATATATATATATATATTAACAAATGAGGGAGAGAGGAGGGAACAAAGGGGCTTGTTACTCTCCCCTAACAATGAATCAACAAAGACAACAAGCTCAAAACGCTGGTTGGATTATAAAAGAACCTTCATCCACCAACTTAGTTGGTGGTATGCTTCTTCATAGGGTCCCCACCCAGGGAGCTGAAGGCCTCCTGGGTGTGCTTCGACAAGTGATTACAGCCTAGCTTATTTTTGTTGTGTTTTTGAGTAAGAAGTGGATACCGTAAAAGTGAGAAATTTAAAACTACCTCCAGGGTACCAAATGCATTATTATACCGTCCCTGGGGTATGAGTAAAAGCAAATAGTTTGCATGTGAATGAGAGAGTATGGTCGTGCATGTTGCCAAAAGATTATGAAAATAATCCATCTGATATGGTCTACATGTTTCAGCCAATATGTTCCCACTTGATTGGCTTTCTTCAGGACCTGAGGTTCAGGGTTGAATTGCCCTGAAATCACGTGAACTATGGTGTGCAATACATAATTTACAAGTTTCACCATAAGAATAAATACCTTTTGCAAGAGAAAAGGAGACATAACATGATTAGGAACATTAAAAGGTCCCTAGTGATGGCGCCCTATCATCAATGTGCCCCAAGCCAGTGTGAAATCCTTTACTGACTAATCCGACCTTAGTGTAATGGTCGCATTGTCTAGCATGCAACATTGAATGCAAGACAAGTCACAAATTAACTTCTTGCCTGTTTTATAGGAGCTTACAGTTTGTTTAGAAAGAGCCTCTAGATCTAAAATTTAAATTACAATTAATGTGCATTCGGGCATAAAATTGGCCCATTGTTGCTGTAATCAAGTAAACACCACATAGTGCCGGCGCGTCAGGTAGCCAGGCAGGCCAAATACAAGGAAGGTGCATAATATTATTATCATAGTAAATTGTCAGTATATACTTTGCGAAGTGTGAGCAAATAATAATACCACCTTCTTAAAGTACAAACATACTCATAGATCCCAGTGAGAGGCGGTGCCTGTTGACACACTCAGCTCATGTTAATCAGGCTTAAGAAAGGGGAAACTGGTATCAGCACAGGTAATAACTGTCAATCGGCTCCTAGAGTGAGCTGTATTTTGCTCTTGCTACTTATTGCGTCAAGGTCAGCTACCTGCTGAGTTACCTACTCTTTGTCTCTTCTGGGATCTCAGCAAAGCTGTGTCTCCGGAAGTTGCGCAGTGACGTGAGGAGTAATGCTTTTGATTGGTTGGGATGGGCGAACCCCTCTTGTAAATTAAACCTCACATTCCCAAAAGAAATGGTCAAACATGGGCAGTTAGACAGTATGTTGTGATACATTAAGTTGTTAGAACCGATGCAGTTCAGGGGAAATTTTCAAAAAGTAGTAAACTTTGTCTTGTTCAATCTGGTTTCTACAAAAAGGAACTCCAAGTATTTTATATATGTATCTATTTTAATTCAGAGGAAATTCAGAAATAAAAAAATAAAAAATAGATTGATGCCAGGTTTTTTTTCTGAATTACTGGAAGTTGGGCCGCTATGCAGACCACTGGTTCACAATGTCTTATTCCCGCCATTAATTCATTAAAAAGAGTTACCCCAAATAAATGCTGATCTCTAATAATGTGGGTGGGAGTGTCTGAATTTGAATATTGCATGATTAAAGCTGCATTATTTCAGAAGTTCTAGTTTTTTTCAAGTCCAGCCCTCTGTATGTGAGAGATGAAGCTCTACTGTGAGATGAAATTATGAACCCCTGGGCCAGCGTATGGGTAGACCTTGGTTTAGGAAAATATCTTGCGGTCCTTCTGAAACTTCTTTTTCTTAGACTGGGTGAGATATTCCTTGTATTCACCCATTTCTTTGTGTATCTCCTCTAACTTCTTTTTAAAGGAAGTGAGAGTTACCTCCTGGAATACTGCTGCTTGGGGGATGAAGTCCACTCTAGTCCTGAGGCCTCAGGAGGCAAGGCAACCTCATCCCCCAGGAGCAGTACCCCAAGAGGCACGTTCACAGAGTAATGGAAAGAGGGCGTGGTCTCCGATCATCTCTCAGCAATCCCACTGTGTGGGGCTTACTAAAGGCAACAGGAGGTTGGGTTAGCCCTAAGGTCCCTCAGCAGCCAAGGCGCCTTTGATGGAGCAAGGATTTCCACGTAAAGCGCCTTGCTCACATACAAGAACCTTGCCTAAATGTATAATCATATTAATCCAGTTGTTCGTCATTTATTAAGCGTTTTTCCAAACACGCGGGTGTCCCCAGGATGCTTGCTTGTATGTCTTTCCCATACTAACGAAGCTTGCACTAAAGAAACGGCTGCTTCGCTGAAATTCAGTCTGCGCATGCGTCGGTCATACCCATGTGATGTGACGCACTCGCATTCTGGAGGGAGTCTATTGCACATGCGCACTGCTGCAAACATGGCCGCTTGTCTTTCACCACGCTCTGTGCTTGCTACAGCTGCTTCAGCCTATCTGTCTTTTCGCACTAAACAGTAATGCTATAGTTATTATAAAATAAGGGATGTTTAGAATTTCATCATGGTATACAGTGTGATCAATTTATATGTGATTTTAATTTGTTCTCGCTTACCTTTCATGTACCGCGTCTCTGGGGCTGGGAAAATCGGGAGCGGAGCCATACTTGAGGCTCTGCTGGGCTCCGACATGTGACCAGGGAAAGACTCTACTGCGCAGAAGCTGAGACAAGCCAGCTGGCTCCTGAAGCAAAATGCGCCTGAGAAACTCTCTGGGAAGACCAAATCTCACCTTGGAAGAAGCAATTCTGTTGCTACCTATTGTGAACTTTACTGTACTGCTGTATGCTTATGCATGGGAACGTGAACCCAAGGGGCGGGTAGGAAAATTTTAATATTTAGGATGGGAAAGTCGAATTCTAGGAGGTGGTAATGACCGCACCACCTCTCCTGACCAATCATAATGTGGGAAACTGTCACTTGCAACATTAGTGGGTGGTCTGAGGGACCCCAAAACAGTATAACTGCCCTAGTTTAGCTTAGGAAAATTGTCCGACTTGTCCGAGTAGCAGACCTGTCACTGACCCTACGAACTCTATAGGTGCTCAATCTAGAGTGCTGCGGAGCACTCTGTCCATACTTTCCACAAACTCCTAAGGGGTGGAAATAATCCTAAGTGCTGGCGAAGCACTTTGCTGGGAAATTCGAAAACCCAATCGGGGTTGCTGGCGGATTACTTGCAGGAGAGGGGTAACGCAGGCGTTGCTGTCCGAAGCTGTGGGTGTTGGTCGTACCCTGGGAGGCCCAGTCTTGACCCAAAACCTGAGGGGTGTCCTGTCCTGACTGTCCTTGGGCTGTGTCCACTCGCATTCTGGGAGTCCAAATCCTTGAGGGTCCTTGTCCCCGTCTTTCCAAACTGACCCGTGGCCAGGGTTAGTTCTCACTCCTATTTAGGTAAATATAAACTGTGGGTTTGCGTTTTCTCATAGTCTTCTCTCGCTTAGACTCATATCTTTTTCTCTTTCTTAAGGGAATATTCTTGACTTTGATATTGATTTCTGAAATGCCAAATTATATATGTTTTGCTTATTAGATTTGTTCCACATCTCTCCCTTTCTTTAGAACCTTGCTGAACTGTCGAAATTATTAGTATGTTCCAATTTTTCCCTTTCCTTTAGTATGATTGCGGTGAACTTAGCAAGAATAGTCTAAAGCACTTAGGTTAAGTACATGTTTTAGGTCCCATCCATATCCTATGTCCTAGTATAAAGTTGCAGTGACTAGTTCTGTTCTAAATTCCTATCTTTAGTCTTCCCATATACTCAAATGGTCTTAGCTTTAATTAATAGTTACCTAATGGTTTTGATCCTAATGATTGACGTATTATTCTGCATATCACTTATTGCCTTGTCATATTTTCTTTGATCTTCTATATAAAACTTTTAACATCATCAGGTGTCTGTGGTCATTTTACAGAAATTGTGGATAAGTATGTACTGATTTATAAAGAGTATTTTTCCTAGGCCCCTGTCTACTATTTCCCTGATAGCTCCAGATCTGTCATAAGTAATGTGCCTGTGGTAAGTCGGGTACATGGTAAGCAGAGGTGAAACCAAACTTTAATTGCTCATAGCAGCGTGCAGGAGGAGAAGAAACAAAGGTAATCTTCACCCGGTTCACCCAAATGTCATTGTTGTATCTGAATTTGCACGCCAGGGCCCAGTGCGTGTAAGAAATTGGTAATCTCGGTGACCCGGGTGGACTGCGCGCTCTATCAGTAATTTTCTGGTAACCAGAGGATGGTTTGGACTAGTTAGATTAGGTAGACAGGATAACTGATGAATAAACCGTGAAAATAAAATGTGCTGCTGAAATTTCTATGCTGCTGATATTTTTTTTTTATTACATTGATTTAAAGATTTTGAAAAGTTTTTAGGATATATATGTCTATGTATATGAATGTTGCATTGCTGCTATTAGTGTGTATGTTATATTAACAGAAAAATTGTTTAGTGTAGTCCGAATCCCCGGGGAACTATTTAGCTAACGGTGAGCAGAATCCGGTTAGCTGTTGAAGTCACTGGTTTTGAGTCATTAGTGCAGGGTTAGGAATAACTGGAAGCACTAATTAGGACCTTTTTTTTGCATCTGAAGTAAATGATAGCTACGAGTCCTTTATAAAACTTTCATTGCGATATCACCTAGTAAGGGTCGCATACGGAAGAAGTAGTAGGGTCTCCGAGGCTTGATTGGTAAGTAAATTAGTCCGCTGGTGAAAGCCTGACTTAGTATATATCCCAGAAAGAAGTGGTTAAGTCAGGGGAATAACAGGTTCTATTTTACGTATGTGAAAGGTTAGGCAAAGAAGTCTATCCGGAGTGAATGAAAAGTAGACAGAAGTGGTTTACTAGCAGTGAAAGAAAATTCTTTTATCTCTTTAGAACACTCAGACATAGTGGCAAACGTTGCGTGTTGTTGACTAAGATTTGCATTCGCACTTTAGGGAGAGTTAAAAGTTTCCGTTACCTTGTGAAGGAGGGAGTCGGGCGGAAAGCTGCTCTGACATCACTCCGTGCCGCGCTGGTATTGGTCAAAACAGCGGGTGTGTAGCGAAGCTGAATTTGTGAAGGAGGGGTGAGTGCCGAAGCGTGAGACTCTGTCTTGCGGAAAGGCCGCGTACCCATTGGTTAAGGATTTTTTGTATTCTCTGAGTTGATTGGGTATTACGAAATAAAAGTCGCGTTAGCATTGGAAGCACAAAGGTAAACAAAATTAATCAGGCCGAGTTAGAAGCGAGTCTGGAAAGTTGCATGTGGTATCCAGATTTCATACCGAATCCAAAGTACCTAGGATTTCATAAGGATCAGCTTATATGAGGTAGACCGCACATGATGTATGGAATAAAAAGGAAAATGTCATTTACTGATAAAATAAAGAATTTTTTCAAAACTGACAAGCCCATTAGAACGAGGGAAGGCGTGCTCATTCCCCCGCCAAATACTCCTGCCTCTTTCATGATGTTTGATAAAGGGTACCATACCTGTGTCTGGTTAGAAAACTGGGCAAAGTATACTGCAGATGACGGAGTCCTAGCATTCCCTGTTGAAGGTACATTTAATGGTCGGATTCTGTTTAACTTAAGGACCCGCATGAATGAATTACATCCTAGACCTAGGTTGACCCAGTACGAAGCCCTGGAGGAATGGGAGATTGAGGCTCTAGAGCGAGATAGACCCCGGATGGACAAGGGAGTAAGTAAATGGTATCCGAGGGTTCAAGCACAGACCAAAGAGCAGAAAATGAAACAGTGGAGGCAAACCATGATGACTGAAGGACTGTTCCCAATGATGGGGGTGGTAGAAGAGGGGAAAGGAAAAAGTAAAGAAAAGACCCATCATTTAATGCCCGTGGGGGACTCAGAGGATGAGCACCTAGAAGATCTGTTAATGAAAAATCCACCTCCATATGTTGCAGAATCAGAACCTGTGCATTCTCCAAACCCATTTTCGAAATATCCCCGATGTCGGAGGGATAGTGATACAGATGGAACGGGCACAGACAGTAAAACCAGTAATGGGGATGGGTTTTGCAGACCTAAATCCACGGTCCCGAATTATCAGCCGTTTGGAGAAGGACCACCCCAATTGGTCACTCCGACTGCTCCAAGTATTTATCCTCCCTTAATACCACAGGTATTGCATGACAACTCTACAGAAAAGGCTTTACGAGAGAAGTAGAAAGAAGCCCTGGCTAGACAGCGAGAGGATTTAGTTCGAACCATTGCCCAGATACATCCCCATCCTGATTCCCTGACTATTCCAGTAACTATAGGTCCAGCTATTCCACTGTATAGGGATGACCTGGCTAGTCCTCGTCCTCCTGTTATCTCCCCAATACTGCCTACTCCTAGCATCCCTCCCCCGAGAAAGGAAGTATTCATAGATGACGACCAAGAAAGTGAATGTGAGTCAGTGGTTCTGATGGATTTGCCCATTAAAGAGCCTAGGCCTAGTGTGTCGGGGGCGAAAAGTCAGACTAGACCAAAAGAGGTGTTGATTGAAGGTGCATCTGGGGTTAGGAGTGCCACAGTAGTATCCCCCGAAGAATTAGACAGATGGACCAAGGAGCTGGAGAAGGAGGCCACTCCCCAACCCAAAGCATTAGAGATATATACATTGAGAATAGAAATAGAAGAGATGATGGCTGGAAATGTGGGAGTGGAACGCCTGAACTCTTTCAGTGAAGAAGAGTTACTGTTTATCAGTAAAAATCTTACCAGAAATGCTAGGTTGCTACATGAAAGGATAATGGACACAGCCTCAGAAATGGGAATCGATGTCAGTCGCTCCAAAATCCTTCAGAAACCTTACAGAGTAGACTTTTCAGACAAGGATTTAGAAAGCTTGAATGTGGTGGGAAAACAGATCCAGATAAAGGAATTGTTGAAGCTCTTGCAGAAGTGGGGAGAGGTGGGAAAATGGAGAACCCGGTGGGCAAAGAAAAAGGAAGACAGCTGGGCTAAGTCTCAGGCTTCAGAATTCGTGTTGAAAGAAGTGAACCCGACAGAAAAATTGTGTCCCATGAGAGAGGTCCCGGGAGGAAAATATGTCCATGTCCCTTGGTCCCGACAGGATATTGTGTCATTTACAAATGACTTCCCGAAATTACGGGAGAAGCCTGTTGATTGGTACATGCAGGCAGAACGCTTCATAAAAGTTCAGAAATGCCTCTTGAAAGACCTGGATGGGTTTTTCGACATTGTGGTCCCTGTAGATCTATGGACCGAATGTAAAATAGAAATTGATTGGCCCAATGATGAATATCCCAGAGATGAGAAAACCGGAGCTCCCTCACCTGATGTAATGAGGAAATATGACCAGGTCATACAGTACCTTAAGAAAAAGGTGCCCGCAAAGGAGACAGATTGGACCAGAATAGATAGAACTACCCAAGAACGTGATGAAACTGTACATTCCTTTTATGAAAGGTTACTGCAAGTATTCAAAACTTACAGTGGTATCGATAATGTAGACATGAAAGACATGACCCATTTCAGTTACAGATTTGTGCTAGGATTAAGACCTGAAATATCACAATGGATTCGAGATAATAAAATCAGTTGGCAGGGGAAACCTATAGATGATGTCTTGAAATATGCAAAATACTGCGAAGATGAAATCGAAAATAAAAAGAAGGCCCTCAAAGAAAAGGTAATGTGGGCACAAGTGAAATTAGCTGAACAGCAAGAAAAACAGTTAAGTAAATTAAATTCTAATACTAATGCTCAGAATGCCACTGCTGGGGGAGGAGGAAAGCCCCGAGCTCAAATGAGTCGGGAAGAGGCCATGAAGAAGTTTCCGTGCCATGGGTGCGGCCAGATAGGGCATTGGAGAGACGAGTGTCCACACCTGCAGGCCGGTAATGCCCCTGTAAATGGTTTAAATCCACAGGTGCCGAAAGAAGGGACAAGAAAGAACCAGCAACAGGTAAAATTACCTCCAGTACCTCGCGCTCCTAGACAGAATTTTAAGAATCAGGGTCAGCAGAATGAGAGGGCGGAAGTATGGGAAATCGAGAATGAAAGAGATGCAATCATTCCACAGTATTTGTTAAATGATACCTTCCTCTGTGAAAATCAAGATTGACGGGGCCTGAGAGGGGAGGATGAGGAGTGCGTACTTGGCGCCTCCTTACCGGTAGACCAGACTGGACCATACATTGAAGGAAAGGTTGAAGGAAAAGACGTCACCTTTCTGTTGGACACTGGTGCTACCAGATCTACTGTAAGAACAGTGGATGTTCCTAACCTACCCCTCTCGGGAGAAGCGATCCAAGTAGTGGGTGTCTCCAATCAAATAATAAGTACTCCAGTAACTGAACCAATGGAAGTTTCTATAGGAAATTTCAAAGAGATGCACAGATTTGTGGTCTGTGATTCCAGTCCTGTGAATCTGCTAGGACGTGATTTGTTGTGCAAGATGCATTGTACCATCTATTGCACACCAAAAGGCGTCGAAATTCAGACCCCCGATGAAGATGGTCTGTACAAACTGATGTTGGTCAGACAAGATGCTGATATCAAACCTTTAACAGTTGAGGATTTACCTGAAGAGCTCCAGTTAAGAGTAGTTCCAGAAGTGTGGGATTTCACAGGAAAAGATGTAGGTTTAATGGCAAATGTGGACCCAGTTAATATAGCAATAAAAACAAATGCTGTATACCCCAAGACCAGACAGTACAAAATGAGTGCAGAAGTAAAAGCAGGAGTAGCGGCTGAGATTACCAGGCTGCTCGAAGCAGAAATAATAGAGGAAGTGATGAGCAGTCCCTGTAATTCACCTATCATTGGGATCAAAAAGCCTAGTGGAAAATACCGGGTGGTGCAAGATTTGCGCAAGGTAAACCAAATTGTTGTGCCTTGCTGTCCTGTTGTGCCTAACCCTGCAGTGATACTATATCAGATTCCCTGGAATGCAGAATGGTTCACTGTCATCGACCTGTGCCATGCATTCTTTTCCATCCCATTGCATCCAGAAAGCAAGTTCCTTTTTAGTTTTGAATTTGACAGTCATATCTATGTCTGGAATCGTGTTCCCCAGGGGTACACCGAAAGTCCATCGATTTTCAACCAGATACTAAAAAAGGGCCTTGAAACCCTAGTGCTGCCAAGAGAGTCTGTTTTGGTGCAGTACATAGATGACCTGTTAGTGGCATCTAAAACCCAGACGGACTGTGTCACTGACACAATTGCCTTGCTGAATCACCTAGGAAAAGGAGGACATAAAGTGTCACCTGACAAGTTACAATTTTGTAAGAACTCAGTGAAGTATCTGGGGCACCAGATAGAAAAAGGAATCAGGAAAGATACTACAGAAAGAATCAAAATAATTAAAGCGATGGAACTGCCCAGAACTCAGAAAGAGGTGAGAATGTTCCTAGGGGTTGTGGGTTACTGCAGACAATGGATTGTAGGATTTGCAGCTCTAGCAAAACCCCTGATAAAAATGACCAAGAAAGGAGTAGAAGACCCCGTCATTTGGGACAGTGAAAGCATGAACGCTTGGGTAACTTTGAGAAACTGTCTATGTACTGCTCCTGCATTGGGTATGCCTGATTACTCTAAGCCCTTTGAGCTATTCTGTGACACGAGAGAGAATTGTGCTCTTTCAGTCCTGACCCAGGAGCACGGATTAGTTAGACTACCGGTGGCCTATTTTTCGGTCACCCAAGATCCGGTGGCTGCTGGATTGCCTGGATGTCTGAAAGCAGTGGCCGCTACTTGCGTCAGTCTGGAACAGAGTGAGAACATTGTCATGGGACATCACGTCACTGTATATGTTCCTCATTCTGTTGTAATCCTACTGACAAGAACTAAGACCCAGTACCTCACACCTAGTCGGCTGACTAAGTATGAGAGAATTTTGATTGGTGCTGAAAATGTAACCATTTCCCGGTGCAATGTCCTAAACCCTGCGACACTGTTACCTGTTCCTCTGGATGTAGAAATTGAAGAGGGAGGGGAACATAATTGCATTGATTTGACTGAGTTCAGTACTAAGCCCCGTCCGGACATCCGTGAAATAGCATTACTTGATGGGGATAAGACAATGTTCGTGGACGGCTCATGTTTGAGACATGAGAGTGGGAGTCTGAGTGCTGCCTATGCTGTGGTCACATTGACGGAAACCATAGAAGCATCTTACTTATGCGAGGTGAAATCTGCTCAAGTGGCAGAGCTCATCGCGTTAACCAGAGCATGTAAGAGGGGTAAGAACAAGAGAATAACTGTTTACACCGACAGCCAGTACTGTTACGGGGTTGTTCATGACTTCGGCCAATTGTGGTTGCAAAGAGAATTCATGACTTCCTCAGGCACCCCTATTAGAAATGGAAAGGTGGTGCATAACTTACTGGAAGCTATCCAATTGCCCAAAGAATTGGCTGTGGTCAAGTGCGCGGCTCACAAATCTGGGAATGATGATGTGACCGCCGGTAATAGGTACGCTGACCAAATTGCACAATTTTGTACCCGATACCAAATGTCCCTCCAAATTGCGTTGTGGGGTGGAACCAGCTGCCAACTTATGTTGTTTGAGAATGTGTCAACGTGGGAAGAATTAAAGGATTTGCAACAGGCAACAGACAGGCAAGAAAAAGGCAGGTGGGCAGCAGATGGATGCAAATTGAGAGATGATGGTGTGGTGGTAAACTCGACTGGGGTGCCTGTACTGCCTGATAGCTTGATAGACCCCATGATCAGAATGATACATGAACCAACACATATGGGAAGGGACGCAATGTGTCGGGTGTTTGACAAGGTGTTCTGTAATTCAAAATTCAGGAACCAGGCGGAAAGGCTTTGCCAGAGGTGCCTAGTGTGTCAGCAATTCAATGCAGGTAAAAGGACGGTGGTAGAACAGAGTACTATTGGAAAGGCAGTAGGTCCCTTTGTCAGAATGCAGGCAGACTTTATAACAATGCCTAGGTGTCAAGGGTATAGATACATCTTAGTCATAGTTTGCCTATTCTCCCGGTGGGTGGAAGCATATCCCGCAAAGAAAAATGATGCCCTAACTACAGCCAAATTATTGCTCAGGGAGTTGATACCTAGGTACGGAATTCCCGAGACAATCAAAACGGACCAAGGTGAGCATTTTGCCAACGATGTCCTAGAAGCACTCTGTAAAGCATTCAAAATGAAGCAAAGACTGCATTGTGCCTACCGTTCAGAGGCTTCTGGGGTAGTGGAGCAAATAAATGGCACCCTGAAATCCAGATTGGCCAAAATGTGTGATTCCACAAAGATGAACTGGATAGAGGCTTTACCCCTTGTGCTGATGAGTTTGAGAAGTATCCCGAACCGAAAAACTGGCCTAAGCCCCCATGAAGTGTTAATGGGAAGAGTGATGCGACAGGCATGGGTACCCGGACACAAACTGCTAAGCATTTCTGATGATATGGTATTAGAATACTGCAAGCAGCTGGGTGACCAAGTGCGTTCTCTCTCTCAGCAGATTGGAGAGACAGCTGACGAGTGGCCAAAGACTCCAGCACATAAACTGCAACCAGGAGATTGGGTGGCGTTAAAGAAACACACCCGGAGCAGTTGCCTGAAACCAAGGTGGGGAAAGCCACGACAAGTGATCCTCGTCACTACAACTGCTGTAAAGTGTGCTGGTGTACCGAAGTGGATCCACGCCAGCCACACGAAGCGGGTAACTGGAGAAAACGCGACTGGAGCTGAAGGCAGCGCAGCTGAAGAGGCTTCCGAGGAGGAGAGTCCGGAGCTAGCTGACATCGAACTGCCGAGCACAAGTCGAGACGTTGAATGGTTCCGCGCCGACGACCAGGTTCATGACCCAATACGAACCAGGAAATATTCCTACTTAGACAGTGAGTGGGATAGTCCAGGTGAGCTAGAAATAGAGGAAGAAGGTCAGGTCAACGAGAACCACATCACACCTGATCAGGAAATAGGCCAAGTAGGGTCAGATCAAGACATCGAAACTCCTCCTGAAACTCCGGAGACTGGAGAGGGACAGATAATAATTAGAGCTGACGTTCATGCAGAAGAAAACGAAGAAATCGAAGAGCATGAACAGGAGCAGGTAGAAATAGACCAACAGGCTCAGACAACCGAAATAAAAGCAACCAAAAATAAAAAGCAAGTACGATTTGAATCTGAGCAGGGTCAGATTAGGGACCAGGCAGAAGAAATAGATGAAAGACCTGGAACTAGTCAGACAGGTAGGGAAACAGGAGTGCCACAACAAAAAGTAAAGAGAGTGCACGAAGAAGGCCAAGTTTCCTCAACTACTGGGAGGCACGGAGGCAGAAGTGCACCCCGATACGTCAAGAGACTGAGGCTCAGACTAAAGACAGTCGAAGAAAAACTGAAAGACCGAAAAAGGGCTGAAAGTGAAAGAAAGGCAGCCCAAGGCAAGTCGCTAAGAAAGAGCGACAGAGTAAAGAAACAGAACCGACTGTATCGGAGCCCTGAATGGACTTACTTTGTGTTGGAGGAAATTGACGAGCCCCACCACAGTGGCAACAGTGACGAAGAGTCCATCGCTGATCGGAGTTCTGACGAAGACCCTCCTTGAGAAAGCCCCGAAGTGAGCCTCTGGTACAAAGAAACGAAGAGGGGTAGCAAAAGCCACCTGTAAGCTAAAAATGTCTGATCCGAATGTCTCTGGAAGATCCAGATGTGGGTGTCTTAAAACTTGCTGTAAGATATGCTTGTGTAGTATAGCAATGCTAATAGTAATGTGGATAGGACTAACAGTTTTTCTACCTTTTATGATAAGTAAAAATCCTAACTTGTCCCCTACTGAACCAGAAGCAGTAGACGTAGGGGCTGTACAGACTGCAGAGACACCACGAAGCTTAGAAAGACGCGACAAACAAGTAAGTCTGACACACACACGAACTAATTTAGAAGCATCAGATGAGGATGGACTACACTTTCACAAAATGAGAAACAGGACACATTTAAATGTTTTTGCTAACTTGTTAGTGCATTACGTAGAAGCTATGGAAATAGAGGACTGTTATGTCTGCATGAAGCTACCAACTTCAGTGGCTGAAGGCGTGACATATCATCACCTACCTTTAACCTATGGAATTTCCTGTAGTATATTAGCTAGCTTGTTCTATAGGAGCACTTTGCAGTACTATTATTCAAATGCTGACGTAGTATTTTCTGAACTTCCCATTAGAGGACACCTGAACCTTGTGCATGTTAGAAGTGAAGTGACCCGTTGTTAGACCTGACATCTTTTGGCGTGATTACCCCTATCTTTTTGCCTCTGCCTCCTGTATTTTTTGATGCTGTGCTGGATTCGTTTTTGCTGGTTTAGATGCTTTGGACACTCTGCCACTGCTGATCAGTGCCAGAGTGTAAGTGCTCCCTATGTAAATTGTTATTCTGATTGGATATACATGTTTGGCATATTTGTATCACCATGAAGTCCCTAGTAAAGTGCACTGGGTGTGCCAGGGCTGGTGATGGCAGATGCTACTAGTGGGCCTGCAGCACTGATTGTGCCACCCACAGGAGTAGCCCTAAAATGGTGTCTCGGGCCTGCCACTGCAGCGCCTACGGGCAGTTTAGAACTGCCATGTCCTCCTGGTCCGCGTCCCCGCTGACCAGGCCTAACCCTTCCCTTTTCGTGCACATCAGTCATCCCTATGGAAGGCCCAAGGTACCCCCCTGGGCAGGGTGCAGTGTATGTGGAAGGTAGAGCATGTACTAGTGCAGGTACCATGTTCTGGTAGTGAATTACAGCCATTTTCGTTGTTCACTATTGTAAGGCTATCTTGCTCCATAGGTTAACATGGGGGATGCTGGCTACAGTGGTTAACGGCATTTCTTCCCATAGGAACAAGATAGGACATAAGTATCTAGTATCCCTGAACTCAGAATTTAATAACGCATCTTTTAGGAAAGATGGTTTTTGGATCCTGTGTTTGAGGACAGCACTTTTAGAAAGTTGCCGTTCTCTTGTCTGACCCTTCTGTGTGCCTGAGACTGTTTGTGTATTGACTGTCTGGTTTGTGAGTGACAGGGGCTGGGGAATTCCCCCAGAGGCTGGATGAGTCAGCACTAGGCTGAATGGAGCAATTGCTACCTGAGTGGTGGGAGGAGTTAGCACCTGGGCTGAATAGGGCTGTGCCTGCCTGCCACAATGCTGGCTCCACCTCCTGCTGGGCGGCTGAGGACTCTGCCCCTCACTCTGAAAGGAAAGATGCAGCCAGCAAAACAAAGTACTCAGGATCCACCCAGAACTGGTTCAGACCGGGCTCAGGGCCCACATGCACAGAGAGAACAAAGACTTTAGGGGTATAAGTACAGGACCCCTGACAACAGAAAATTAGATCATCCTGGAATCAAGAAGGAACCTCTGCCAAGGAGAAAGCTGACTCTGAAGAAGGAAGACTGTCCTGCTGTTGCTCTGCTGGACTGACCTGCTGTTGCTTTGCTGCCAAGGAGAGGGGAAGGACTTTGCTGTGAGCTGTGTCCCCTGTCTTGAAGGAATCTCCAAGGGCCTGAGAAGAGCTGGCTCCCTGTTTCCGAAGTCCCAGGAACAAAAGGACTTCACCCCCAGTCTCCCTGAACTCTGCTGAGAGAGTTCTGTCCTTACTAGAGCGCTTGATCCAGTTGTGGGGCCTCTGGAAGTTGAACCTGAGCTGGGAAGCTTGAGACTAAGCTGAGAAACTTGTGAAGCTGAAAAGTGTCGCATCGCTCGCTTGCGGACCGCATCACGTTGCTGCGAGCATCGTCGCAGAAACATCTCATCGAGGAGCTGCGAGAGAGAGGATCACCGCTGGACCGCGCATCGTCGCCCCGGAGATCGTCGCAGCCCCTACGAGATCATCGCATCGTGCCTTTGCGAGAACAGACTTCCTACGGAACCTACGCACCGGAATCTACGCAAGCTGCCTTCCTCCCCATACAGACCGGATTCGTCGCAACACGCCCGCTGCTGCAGCGGGGCTGTCGCATCGCCTCCCCAGGGTCTCAGGAGTAACGCATCGCTTGTTTCCACCGCACCAGCTTCCTGCTTGTGGAACTTTGTTGCATCTAAAAGGTACTGTGAGTAAACGTGACGCAACTGTGAACTTTTCACGCATCTGTGGATTATTTTAACGCAACTTAAAGAACTTTGATTACAACCTGAAGAACTCATTTTTGAAACCATACCCTTGAACTGCGTATGTTGGATTTCTGCCGTTTTGGTCTTGTGTAGTTTAGAATAAATATCTTTATTTTCCTAAACTGTTGTGGAATCAGTTTGTGGTGTTTTCACTGTGTTACTGTGAGTGTTGGTACAAATACTTTACGCATTGCCTCTGGTTAGCCTAGACTGCTCAGGCCAAGCTACCTTGAGGGCGAGCAGGGGTTATCCGAGAGGGTTATCTCCTTGTCCTGACTAGAAGCAAGGGTCCCTATTTGGACAGTGGTACCTACCTCTGCCAACTAGAGACCCCCAGTTCTAACATTGGTGGTCAGGCGGTGGGATTTGAACTTGTATTTGTACTTGACCCACAGTAATTGGTGTACATCACTAGTGAGTGCAGACCATTACGCCACCGCATACTACTGGTTTTTGAGTTTTTTTTTAATTCTGTTGTTGAGTAACTCTTCGAAAAGCCTCATGTCTCAGAATGGGAAGGCACCCAGTGAGAGGGCAGAAGCAGAATCAGAGTTTTGCATTGAAGATTTGTGTTCATACAGAGTTGAGCAACTGAAGAAATTCTGCCTTGAGTTTGAGTGCCCCATAAAAAGCACCTACAGAAAGGAGGAGCTACAGAGAATCTTGAGAGCCCATTGGGAGGCACGAGAGGAAGATGATGTGGATGTAGAAAATGCTTTTCAAAGCACAGATCTGCCAGTGGGCAGAGTAGGCTCAGGAGCTGGTAGCAACCACTCCGGTAGGGGCCTCACCCCAGAAGAGTTACAGGAAAATCAAAGAATAAGAGAATATGACTTGGAAGTCATGAAAATGAAACTGAGGCAATTGGAGTTGGAGAAAGAAAGGGCAGCGGAAGACAAGAGAGAGGCCCGCGCCTTAGAGGAAAAGAAACTGCTTTTGGATCATGAATTGAGAATAAAAGAGCTGGATCTGAAAAACAAGGAGGTGGATGCCAGTTCTAATGGTGGCAGCGCGCAGCCAGTGCATGGGGGTAAAGTATATATTCCCAAGGACCTGGTACAGAATTACCATAGGAGTGAGGATATTTATGCCTGGTTCACTTCGTATGAAATTGCATTGAAGATGAATGATGTGCCTGACAAGTATTGGGGGGCGGGCCTGTGGAAACATTTTGAGGCGTCTGGGAGGAGTGCTCTGGAGCCTTTAGAGTTGACAGGTGCCATGACCTACCCCAATATGAAGGAGGCCTTATGTCTCAGGTATGGCCTTACTCCAGAGCAGTACAGACTGCAGTTTAGAAACTCCAAGAAGAAAGAGTCGGAGACTTGGATGGAGTGTGTGAATGGGTACTCGCGTGCACTGGAAGGTTGGATGAAGGGCAGTAAAGTAACTGATTTGAAGGGGTTGTTGCATTTAATCAGTTGGGAGCACTTGAGTAGTCTTTGTGTTCCAGAGCTGCGCCAGCATCTTTTAGACAGCAAGCTGACAGACCCCATTGAGCTTGCTAAGGAGGCGGACCGCTGGTCCAGTACCAGGGTCCACAAAGGAATTGTGGGTACCACAGCCAAAGGTGGGCAGGGTCCCCAGCAGAAGAGTGGGGGGGACAAGGGTAACCAAAAGGAGTTCTCGCAAGGGCCCCAAAGTAGTTCCCAGGAGAAGGATTCCCAACCCCCCAAGCCTAAACAGCCATGGCCCTCTAAGGGTAGGCGGGACAAGAGAAATAACCAGGGTCCCCCTACCTGCTATCACTGCAACGAGGTGGGCCATATTGCTCCGAAATGTCTCAAGAAGAAGCCCGCACCCACTGGTGCTCCCGCCCCAGCGTTAGCTAGTGTAGCTTTGGGTGGGGATTTGGTTTCTAGTGATTGGGGAGAGCTAGCAGTTATGACCCTTGTCTCGCTAGGAGACCGAGAGATGGTCCAGGAAACCTTACTGCCCTCTAACACTAAGAAATATGGGCAGAAGGTGACCATCAATGGGAGGGAGGTTGAAGCGCTGAGAGACACCGGAGCCAGTGTGACATCCGTGAGGTGTCAGTGGGTGTCTGACGAGCAAATCATCCCTGGTGTACTCCGCCCCGTAGTGGCCGCTGACAGCTCAGTGCGCCTCTGCAAGCTAGCGAAGGTTTCCTTTGAATGGGGAGGAGTCTCTGGTCTTTTGGAGGTAGTTGTCAGCGATGCCTTGCCTGTGGACTGTCTGTTAGGCAACGACCTGGAGAGTTCTCCATGGAAAGACATAGAACACCGAACTCACTTGGAGATGTTGGGTCTGCCTGCGTGGATCTGCGTGACCACGCGTGCTATGGCAGCCAGTAAGGGTGAATCAGCAGAACTGGAGCCTGAAACAGTGGCCCAGAGACCTGCCAGGAGAGGAAGAGGCAGAGGGCGCGGGAAACCAGCCCCAGCCGTTCCTACGGTCCAGGAGGAAGCAGAACCTGAGGGGGATGCCCTGGAACCTACAGGGGAACAGGTGGCCGAACTGGGAGACCTACCTGAGCTGACCCATTGGCAGCAAGAAGGTGGTCCCTCCAGGGAGGAGTTCTGCAGGGAGCAGAAGGAATGCCCTTCCCTCATTGGTCTGCGGCAACAGGCTGTAGATCAGGCAGCAGGTGGAGCAGTCAAAGATCACTATGTTTACTGGGAAGGTGACCTACTTTATAGCGAGCCTAAGTTTGCTGAGCCCGGTGCAGCCCGTGTGCTGGTGGTACCCGAGCGCTTCAGAAACTTCCTAATGGGTCTGGCTCATGACGTGCCTCTCGCAGGACATCTGGGGCAAGACAAGACCCTGAACCGGCTTGTCACCCACTTCCACTGGCCCCAGATGAGGAAGCACGTCGGTTCCTTCTGCAGATCTTGCCAAACCTGTCAAGCTAGTGGCAAGACTGGAATGAAGTTGAAGGCTCCCCTTCAACCCTTCCCAGTGGTGAGCACCCCTTTCGAGCGGGTGGGCATAGATATCGTAGGGCCCCTGGACCCCAAGACAGCCTTAGGCAACAGGTTCATCCTGGTCTTGGTGGACCATGCCACCCGGTACCCGGAAGCAGTCCCTCTCAGGACAATCACAGCACCCGTGGTGGGCCGTGCATTGATGGGGATCTTTTCCCGTGTGGGGTTCCCCAGAGAGGTGGTCTCCGACCGGGATACCAACTTCATCTCTAGGTACATGAAGTCTCTGTGGGAGGAGTGTGGAGTAACTGATAAGTTCACCACTCCTTACCACCCTCAAGGAAATGGGTTGGTTGAAAGGTTCAACCGGACCCTGAAAGGTATGATTATGGGCCTAGCGGAGCCCATGAGACGTAAGTGGGACGTCTTGTTGCCATGCCTTTTGTTTGCCTACAGGGAGGTGCCTCAGAAGTCCTTAGGGTTCAGTCCCTTCGAACTCCTGTATGGCCACCCTGTCAGAGGACCTCTCTCGCTGGTGAAGGAGGGTTGGGAAAAGTCCCGTGGGAAAACCCCCCAGGATGTGTTCAGCTATGTGCTGGCCATCCGCAACCAGACACAACGCTTCAGGAAACTCGCTCAGGCGAACCTGGAAGCAAGCCAGGAAGAGATGAAAAGATGGTACGACCAGAATACCACTCTGGTCGAATTTCAACCTGGGCAGAAAGTGTGGGTGATGGCGCCAGTGGAGCCTTGCGCGCTCCAAGACAAGTGGTCTGGGCCATACGAGGTGGTGGAAAGGAAGAGTGAGGTAACCTACCTGGTTAACCTGAAGACTCCCAGGCAGCCCCTGAGAGTTTTGCACGTGAACCGCCTCAAACCACACTTTGAGAGGTCTGAAGTAACCATGCTCATGGCTACAGATGCAGGAATGGAAGAGGATAGTGATCCTCTCCCTGACCTCCTGGCAGTTAAGGAGCACGATGGGTCAGTGGATGGTGTGGTCCTCTCGCCCACCCTGACCCCAGAACAGCAGAATGACTGTCGCCAAGTGCTGGGTCAGTTCTCCTCTCTGTTCTCCCTGACCCCAGGAGTCACCAACTGGTGCGTCCATGATGTGGACACTGGAGACAGTCTGCCGGTAAAACAAAAGTTTTACAGGGTAGCCGACAAGGTCAGGGCCAGCATCAAGGAAGAAGTTTCCAAGATGTTGGCGCTAGGGGTGATTGAGCCCTCCAGCAGCCCCTGGGCTAGCCCAGTGGTCTTGGTCCCCAAGAAAGCTGCTACCCCCGGTGGCCCGCCAGAACTCCGGTTTTGCGTGGACTACCGTGGGCTCAATGCGGTCACGAAGACTGACGCACACCCTATCCCCAGAGCTGATGAGCTCGTGGATCGGTTGGGAGCTGCCAAGTACCTCAGTACGTTCGATTTGACTTCGGGGTACTGGCAGATTGCCTTAACTGATGGGGCCAAAGAGAGGTCAGCATTTTCAACACCAGAGGGGCACTTCCAGTTCCGTGTCATGCCCTTTGGGTTGAAGAATGCCCCTGCCATGTTCCAGAGACTGGTTAACCAGGTACTGTCCGGGCTGGAGGAATTCAGCGCCGCATACCTGGATGACATTGCTGTGTTCAGCTCCACGTGGGAAGAACACTTGCAACACCTCTGCGAAGTGTTGAAGGCTCTGCAGAAGGCAGGCCTCACTATCAAGGCCAGTAAGTGCCAGATAGGGCAGGGATCTGTGGTGTATTTGGGACACCAGGTGGGGAGCGGCCAGGTGGCGCCCCTACAGGCTAAGATTGATACCATTCTGGCTTGGGAGCCCCCCAAGACCCAGACAGAGGTGAGAGCCTTTTTAGGACTCACCGGGTATTACAGACGGTTTGTCAAGGGATATGGCACCATTGTCGCCCCCTTGACAGAACTCACTTCCAAGAAGTTGCCCAAAAGAGTTGACTGGACTGACGCCTGCCAAACTGCTTTTGAGGCCCTGAAGACTGCGATGTGCACAGCACCGGTGCTCAAGGCACCTGACTTTTCCAGTGAGTTCATAGTTCAGACGGACGCTTCAGAGCATGATGTGGGAGCAGTACTCTCACAAGCCACTGAGGAGAATGGAGACCAGCCAGTAGCTTTAATTAGTCGGAGGCTACTCCCCAGGGAACAGAAGTGGAGTGCGATTGAAAGGGAGGCTTTTGCTGTGGTCTGGGCTCTGAAAAAGTTGAGGCCCTACCTGTTTGGGACTCACTTTCGTGTTCAGACCGACCACAGGCCCCTCAGGTGGTTAATGCACATGAGGGGTGAAAATCCAAAACTGTTGAGGTGGTCCATCTCCCTACAGGGAATGGACTTTACGGTGGAACACCGCCCCGGTACAGAACACGCCAACGCTGATGGTCTGTCCAGGTTTTTCCGCCTTAGTGAAGAGAACTCCCAAGAGGGTGGGTAGTTCTCCCCACTTTCAGCTGGAGGGGACACGTGTTAGACCTGACATCTTTTGGCGTGATTACCCCTATCTTTTTGCCTCTGCCTCCTGTATTTTTTGATGCTGTGCTGGATTCGTTTTTTGCTGGTTTAGATGCTTTGGACACTCTGCCACTGCTGATCAGTGCCAGAGTGTAAGTGCTCCCTATGTAAATTGTTATTCTGATTGGATATACATGTTTGGCATATTTGTATCACCATGAAGTCCCTAGTAAAGTGCACTGGGTGTGCCAGGGCTGGTGATGGCAGATGCTACTAGTGGGCCTGCAGCACTGATTGTGCCACCCACAGGAGTAGCCCTAAAATGGTGTCTCGGGCCTGCCACTGCAGCGCCTACGGGCAGTTTAGAACTGCCATGTCCTCCTGGTCCGCGTCCCCGCTGACCAGGCCTAACCCTTCCCTTTTCGTGCACATCAGTCATCCCTATGGAAGGCCCAAGGTACCCCCCTGGGCAGGGTGCAGTGTATGTGGAAGGTAGAGCATGTACTAGTGCAGGTACCATGTTCTGGTAGTGAATTACAGCCATTTTCGTTGTTCACTATTGTAAGGCTATCTTGCTCCATAGGTTAACATGGGGGATGCTGGCTACAGTGGTTAACGGCATTTCTTCCCATAGGAACAAGATAGGACATAAGTATCTAGTATCCCTGAACTCAGAATTTAATAACGCATCTTTTAGGAAAGATGGTTTTTGGATCCTGTGTTTGAGGACAGCACTTTTAGAAAGTTGCCGTTCTCTTGTCTGACCCTTCTGTGTGCCTGAGACTGTTTGTGTATTGACTGTCTGGTTTGTGAGTGACAGGGGCTGGGGAATTCCCCCAGAGGCTGGATGAGTCAGCACTAGGCTGAATGGAGCAATTGCTACCTGAGTGGTGGGAGGAGTTAGCACCTGGGCTGAATAGGGCTGTGCCTGCCTGCCACAATGCTGGCTCCACCTCCTGCTGGGCGGCTGAGGACTCTGCCCCTCACTCTGAAAGGAAAGATGCAGCCAGCAAAACAAAGTACTCAGGATCCACCCAGAACTGGTTCAGACCGGGCTCAGGGCCCACATGCACAGAGAGAACAAAGACTTTAGGGGTATAAGTACAGGACCCCTGACAACAGAAAATTAGATCATCCTGGAATCAAGAAGGAACCTCTGCCAAGGAGAAAGCTGACTCTGAAGAAGGAAGACTGTCCTGCTGTTGCTCTGCTGGACTGACCTGCTGTTGCTTTGCTGCCAAGGAGAGGGGAAGGACTTTGCTGTGAGCTGTGTCCCCTGTCTTGAAGGAATCTCCAAGGGCCTGAGAAGAGCTGGCTCCCTGTTTCCGAAGTCCCAGGAACAAAAGGACTTCACCCCCAGTCTCCCTGAACTCTGCTGAGAGAGTTCTGTCCTTCCTAGAGCGCTTGATCCAGTTGTGGGGCCTCTGGAAGTTGAACCTGAGCTGGGAAGCTTGAGACTAAGCTGAGAAACTTGTGAAGCTGAAAAGTGTCGCATCGCTCGCTTGCGGACCGCATCACGTCGCTGCGAGCATCGTCGCAGAAACATCTCATCGAGGAGCTGCGAGAGAGAGGATCACCGCTGGACCGCGCATCGTCGCCCCGGAGATCGTCGCAGCCCCTACGAGATCATCGCATCGTGCCTTTGCGAGAACAGACTTCCTACGGAACCTACGCACCGGAATCTACGCAAGCTGCCTTCCTCCCCATACAGACCGGATTCGTCGCAACACGCCCGCTGCTGCAGCGGGGCTGTCGCATCGCCTCCCCAGGGTCTCAGGAGTAACGCATCGCTTGTTTCCACCGCACCAGCTTCCTGCTTGTGGAACTTTGTTGCATCTAAAAGGTACTGTGAGTAAACGTGACGCAACTGTGAACTTTTCACGCATCTGTGGATTATTTTAACGCAACTTAAAGAACTTTGATTACAACCTGAAGAACTCATTTTTGAAACCATACCCTTGAACTGCGTATGTTGGATTTCTGCCGTTTTGGTCTTGTGTAGTTTAGAATAAATATCTTTATTTTCCTAAACTGTTGTGGAATCAGTTTGTGGTGTTTTCACTGTGTTACTGTGAGTGTTGGTACAAATACTTTACGCATTGCCTCTGGTTAGCCTAGACTGCTCAAGCCAAGCTACCTTGAGGGCGAGCAGGGGTTATCCGAGAGGGTTATCTCCTTGTCCTGACTAGAAGCAAGGGTCCCTATTTGGACAGTGGTACCTACCTCTGCCAACTAGAGACCCCCAGTTCTAACACCCGTTATATGGGAGAATATTTTCTGACTATAGGCAACATAGACTTAGACGAAGCAAGACAAGCTAATCTGACCTGTTCTCTACAAGAGCAGGAAAAGATGTTCATAAAAATGGCAGACAGAAGGAGAGAAAAGTTTCAGAAGAAAGCAAATGACAAAAGGATAGAGTCCCTAGGTGGGATGAGCACATGGATAACACCTCGCAAGGCGAAGCTAATCCTGCCTTGTTGTTGGATTTTGAACGAAAGGGGAAACTTTGTATCCATAGGGAAAAGACAGAGTACTATAACAATGTATTCATCGGTTCCAGCGAGTGTGAACATAATTACAAGGTAATTGGAGGTTGGGGTTTCAAAAATGGGTCAGAACCTGTGTTTCCCGGAATATATTATATATGTGGGAACAAGGCTTATTTCAAATTGCCGGACCACTGGTATGGAAGCTGCTATTTTGGCATTGTTTTCCCGAAAATATACCATGTGAATAATGCAGCTGGAAGCGATGAAGAAACTAATGGCTTAGTGCGTAGTAAACGTGAAAGTGTAGGTGAAATTATAGGTGATATTTTTAGTGCACTGATACCTGGAATGGGGGTAGTTCTGAACACTCATAGAATCTGCAAATTGTCTACAGTAGTGGACCGGCTATCAACGGACACTGCTGCTGGATTCCTGATGGTCAATACTGAAATGGTTGCGATCAGATCAATGGTTTTGCAAAACCGCCTTGCTCTTGACACCCTATTAGCAAAAGAGGGCGGAGTCTGTAGAATGCTGAAAGCGCAACATTGTTGCACTTACATTCCTGATAAAAGTATCGAATTAAAACACTATGTGAAAAACATAACTAATTTGGAAAAAGAACTCAAACCATTGGAGGTTGACAGTGCCTGGACGAGACTGACTGGAGGTCTCTCCTCTATAGGTAGTTGGTTTACTAACCTAGGTAGAAATATTTTGTGGAAAATACTGATGCCAATAGTTGTAATAGGCGTAGTTGTATTGATCATTTTCATTTGCTGCAAATGCCAGAAATGCAAAAAGAAATATACAGTAAATAAGAGGGGGGTGAAGAGAAATATTGATGAACTAGAATTAGAAGAATCAAGGAATGAAGTCTACAAAAAGGTGAAAAATCACCACTCTCATAGAGAAGCTGAAAGAAAACTCAACAATAAGTTTGTTGAAATCCAAATGAGTGATGTGGATGAATGAGAAAAAGTTGGCATCTGTTTCCTTTATGTGGTGATGATAGTAAATATCATCAAAGAGGGGATTGATGGAGCAAGGATTTGCACGTAAAGCGCCTTGCTCACATACAAGAACCTTGCCTAAATGTATAATCATATTAATCCAGTTGTTCGTCATTTATTAAGCGTTTTTCCAAACACGCGGGTGTCCCCAGGATGCTTGCTTGTATGTCTTTCCCATACTAACGAAGCTTGCACTAAAGAAACGGCTGCTTCGCTGAAATTCAGTCTGCGCATGCGTCGGTCATACCCATGTGATGTGACGCACTCGCATTCTGGAGGGAGTCTATTGCACATGCGCACTGCTGCAAACATGGCCGCTTGTCTTTCACCACGCTCTGTGCTTGCTACAGCTGCTTCAGCCTATCTGTCTTTTCGCACTAAACAGTAATGCTATAGTTATTATAAAATAAGGGATGTTTAGAATTTCATCATGGTATACAGTGTGATCAATTTATATGTGATTTTAATTTGTTCTCGCTTATCTTTCATGTACCGCGTCTCTGGGACTGGGAAAATCGGGAGCGGAGCCATACTTGAGGCTCTGCTGGGCTCCAACATGTGACCAGGGAAAGACTCTACTGCGCAGAAGCTGAGACAAGCCAGCTGGCTCCTGAAGCAAAATGCGCCTGAGAAACTCTCTGGGAAGACCAAATCTCACCTTGGAAGAAGCAATTCTGTTGCTTCCTATTGTGAACTTTACTGTACTGCTGTATGCTTATGCATGGGAACGTGAACCCAAGGGGCGGGTAGGAAAATTTTAATATTTAGGATGGGAAAGTCGAATTCTAGGAGGTGGTAATGACCGCACCACCTCTCCTGACCAATCATAATGTGGGAAACTGTCACTTGCAACATTAGTGGGTGGTCTGAGGGACCCCAAAACAGTATAACTGCCCTAGTTTAGCTTAGGAAAATTGTCCGACTTGTCCGAGTAGCAGACCTGTCACTGACCCTACGAACTCTATAGGTGCTCAATCTAGAGTGCTGCGGAGCACTCTGTCCATACTTTCCACAAACTCCTAAGGGGTGGAAATAATCCTAAGTGCTGGCGAAGCACTTTGCTGGGAAATTCGAAAACCCAATCGGGGTTGCTGGCGGATTACTTGCAGGAGAGGGGTAATGCAGGCGTTGCTGTCCGAAGCTGTGGGTGTTGGTCGTACCCTGGGAGGCCCAGTCTTGACCCAAAACCTGAGGGGTGTCCTGTCCTGACTGTCCTTGGGCTGTGTCCACTCGCATTCTGGGAGTCCAAATCCTTGAGGGTCCTTGTCCCCGTCTTTCCAAACTGACCCGTGGCCAGGGTTAGTTCTCACTCCTATTTAGGTAAATATAAACTGTGGGTTTGCGTTTTCTCATAGTCTTTTCTCGCTTAGACTGATATCTTTTTCTCTTTCTTAAGGGAATATTCTTGACTTTGATATTGATTTCTGAAATGCCAAATTATATATGTTTTGCTTATTAGATTTGTTCCACATCTCTCCCTTCCTTTAGAACCTTGCTGAACTGTCGAATTTATTAGTATGTTCCAATTTTTCCCTTTCCTTTAGTATGATTGCGGTGAACTTAGCAAGAATAGTCTAAAGCACTTAGGTTAAGTACATGTTTTAGGTCCCATCCATATCCTATGTCCTAGTATAAAGTTGCAGTGACTAGTTCTGTTCTAAATTCCTATCTTTAGTCTTCCCATATACTCAAATGGTCTTAGCTTTAATTCATAGTTACCTAATGGTTTTGATCCTAATGATTGACGTATTATTCTGCATATCACTTATTGCCTTGTCATATTTTCTTTGAACTTCTATATAAAACTTTTAACATCATCAGGTGTCTGTGGTCATTTTACAGAAATTGTGGATAAGTATGTACTGATTTATAAAGAGTATTTTTCCTAGGCCCCTGTCTACTATTTCCCTGATAGCTCCAGATCTGTCATAAGTAATGTGCCTGTGGTAAGTCGGGTACATGGTAAGCAGAGGTGAAACCAAACTTTAATTGCTCATAGCAGCGTGCAGGAGGAGAAGAAACAAAGGTAATCTTCACCCGGTTCACCCAAATGTCATTGTTGTATCTGAATTTGCACGCCAGGGCCCAGTGCGTGTAAGAAATTGGTAATCTCGGTGACCCGGGTGGACTGCGCGCTCTATCACCTTCTTCCCCCCTTGAGCAGTGTGCTGAGAGGTGCGTTTACAGAGTGGTGGAGAAAGGGTGTGTGGCTTCTGAACTCTTCTCAGCAATTCCACTGTGTGTTATGTTATGTTAGTATGAATTTGTAGAGCGCACGTTCACCCCGGGGTTTCTTGGCGCTGTGTACCGCTGGGGAACCCGTCCTGGCGTTCCCTGTGAGATGGTCCCTATTGGGCATCCCCAAGGTGAAGCCAGGCATCCCCGGCAGCGAGGGGGCCGTTGTTGAGATTAAGCAAGCTATTGCCCAGAGTTGCAGCATGGGACCCATGGTTTAGAGAGGCACCGAGGCGAGATTTATCGAGCCCGCTGACATTGGTTCCGTACCTTGCCGCGTCGGGAATTGAACCCTGGTCCTGGGCCAACCTTTGCTTCTGGGTCTGCCGCCTCTAACCGGTGTAAGGTTGGTCTGTTTAACTCAGACACTCTGTTCATCACCACCCCCTTTTTGTAAATCGTTTTTGGCCACTATAGGTGTGGCAGGGTATACTCAGACATGAGTCCCTTTCTCACTGCTCCATCAGGATTCAAGCAAGCCGGGCCGAAGAAGGCTGAAATGCCAGAAACCGGTCCCCGGTAGCTTGTCTCCTTTCTGGTGAAGAATTGGCTTGGTAGTTTAGTCTGCCCTGTTCCCATGATGCACTGGGCCAGGGACAGACTGATTTGCATATAGCCAGGTTCTGAGCTGGGATGGGGCAGTGAGATAAATAACGGTGATGGATCAAGCCCTGATCTTTGGACTGGGTAAGAGTGGTCTGTTTAACTCAGACACTCTGTTCATCACCACCCCCTTTTTGTAAATCGTTTTTGGCCACTATAGGTGTGGCAGGGTATACTCAGACATGAGTCCCTTTCTCACTGCTCCATCAGCATTCAAGCAAGCCGGGCCGAAGAAGGCTGAAATGCCAGAAACCGGTCCCCGGTAGCTTGTCTCCTTTCTGGTGAAGAATTGGCTTGGTAGTTTAGTCTGCCCTGTTCCCATGATGCACTGGGCCAGGGACAGACTGATTTGCATATAGCCAGGTTCTGAGCTGGGATGGGGCAGTGAGATAAATGACGGTGATGGATCAAGCCCTGATCTTTGGACTGGGTAAGAGTGGTCTGTTTAACTCAGACACTCTGTTCATCACCACCCCCTTTTTGTAAATCGTTTTTGGCCACTATAGGTGTGGCAGGGTATACTCAGACATGAGTCCCTTTCTCACTGCTCCATCAGGATTCAAGCAAGCCGGGCCGAAGAAGGCTGAAATGCCAGAAACCGGTCCCCGGTAGCTTGTCTCCTTTCTGGTGAAGAATTGGCTTGGTAGTTTAGTCTGCCCTGTTCCCATGATGCACTGGGCCAGGGACAGACTGATTTGCATATAGCCAGGTTCTGAGCTGGGATGGGGCAGTGAGATAAATAACGGTGATGGATCAAGCCCTGATCTTCGGACTGGGTAAGAGTGGTCTGTTTAACTCAGACACTCTGTTCATCACCACCCCCTTTTTGTAAATCGCCTCTAACCGGTGAGCCACTCTTCTCCACTGGAGGTAACAGGAGGTCTTATTAGCCCCTAAGGATCCTCAGCAGCCAAGAGAACTTCATCCCCCAACCAGCAGATCACTAGAAGGCGTGTTTGCATAGTGATAGTGAAAGGGGCTATGACCCATGACCACATTTTTCCTGATTGGTCCTCACCAGTAGGGTATAGCTTGGTTTATAAAGAAGGAACCTGACTTGGAAGTTGGGACTGACACATAGTTCATCAAAAAGTCAATGTAAAATACCTGTAAGTATGTATAACTAAGACATTCAGTGTTTGAGGAAGCTATGATGTCATTTTACTGAACATTTTGATTGTACCCTAATTTAGACAGACTAACACACTTTGAGCTGAGTTTAGATTCACATTAGCTGTCGGTACACAAGATGGCATATTTTTCCACAAGAAAAACACATGAAAACGATGTCAACAATAGACCGTGCTCTCTCACTTGAGGATACTATTTAGGTAGTTGAGTCTTTCCCTGACCCAAAGCATGGCACCAAACCTCTATAATTTAAAATATCCAAATAACAAACAAATATGATTGGTGTAGGAACAGAGGCTTGCCTTGAGGATGAGGTCTTGTTGCAGGTGGGTAAACACCTTATCTGACCATAGGCCGACAAGTACCCCAGTGAAAGTTTAGTAGGGAAGCAGTGCATGGTGTGCACCCCCACATTTGTTTATTTAACAGAAGCTCTTCCCTCACGGTTCTACTGTCGCCTATCTGCTGAATTCTATTGATCCTTGTTTGATAAAATGACATGTTAGGTATAAAATATGAAACTGCAAAGAACCAGAATCTACATGTTTGATGGGTCCACTGAGTTCACTTACCAATTATAGAATAGAAGAACATCCAATAATATATTTTGTTGCCCATCTCTGTATTCTGACTCTCAAGACACGTTATAGAAAGAATACGTCCACGAATTCTCAACTAAAGTACACATGTAGCACAGCCATTCGGCCAAATGTTATGATAAGTGGTCAGGGGAGCAGTTATAGCACAGAGCGGGTTAAAAAATAACCCGCGCCCACTTCTTAAAACAATTGCTTTCCAGCTGTCAACTTCTAAAGGAATACAAGCAATTATTAGGATATTTCGAACTAAAAAGAATTTCAGATAAGATCATAACATTTTGCTGTTCAGATTTGGGTTGTTGTTAAGGCGGTAAAACAACGCTAACAACAACCCATTATGTAGAAATAAGTTAATTATCGCTGTCTTTTTATGTCCATTCAACGCCGCACACATACATTAAAATCGTGTTACTAAGCAAAATGCAAAAACACAAGAAGGAAATAGCAGACGACAGATTCTCGTTTAAGTCACGAAGCCCGCAGCCAGAGAAACTCGTCATTAGCATTCAGATTGCATGTCATTTTGATTCACACACTTCATGTTAGCTAATTTGGGATGCAGCCAAATCTCTTGGAGTATGATGACAAGACACCAGGCTTCGCCGCCTGCCTTTCAGTGCTAATGATTCCTTGAGTGACAGTGATGGTCTCGGAGCTCAGCACGGCACCGCGCCCTGCAGTGACCTGCGATGTCAGATCTGTCTCGGTCCTCTGCTACAAGCTGTGCAGTCTGCAGTAAGGAGAGACTACGGCCTCGGCCAAAGAGTGGTTCGGTTGGAGAGGGCACCAAGAGCAAAGCATATTTCCTGAGCAATATGTGCGCAGCATGATGGCACCATTCGATAATTGGATGCCTTCTCTTTGCTTTTGCCCTTTCGCTTCAAGGATTGGCAATCGTCACTTCAGTAGCAGTTGCATCTATGTTTTTCAAAGCGGCCTATGATTTAATCACTTATAGATAATGTCCAAGATCTAGATTTTGTTCTCATATCCGTCATTATTCTATAGACTATGTCAGGATTGTTTTTCAAAACAGAAATCTTTGACCCTACACAAACACATTAGGTGATAATTTCTAGGGATAAAATGAGAGGCGCAATTTGGAATAAAGGCTAAACAAGCATTGATCCAATTTCTAGTGCTTCTATAAGAAGAAAAGCCATAGTTTCGTTTACAAAAAAATAACAATCCTGTATCCGGTATTCATTCGGGGTTATATGAGGTAGGTTCTTGTTTTGGACATTGCATAAATAGGACAGTAAAGGGAACTGGAGCAATGCAAAGATTTTCCAGCACTAAGCATACTGCTATTTTGCGGAAATCTCTCAGGCAATAGGACATTCTTGATGCTTTCTGGGTCAATAAACATTGACTGGTACTTAAAGTCAAAAGAGTTGTTTTAAGAATTAAAACCTAGCTTTCGCATAAACTACTGGAAGAAGAGAGGAATAATACATTATAAGGCATATTCTCAAGGACCTATCAGCACATTAGAGCAGCAAAAGTGGCAAAAGAATTATTGCCCCATTCACAAGCTGGTGCAAACTGCCAATATCGCCAGTTTTCCAGCGATAGCTTCCGCAAAAAGCAACGCCACAGATGAGAGCGACAACTAACGCTCATGATATGTAGAGTAGGCGTTCCCATGCAAAAAGCACACGGAAATACCTCTTCGCGATATTCAAAATGACCAGCCCGATCTGCGATGCAATCCAAAAACAGGAGATAAGGCGCGTTAGCAGCAAAGATTTAACACCTGCCATTTACTGGTGTAAAGCAGGACAACTAACCGCAGTATGAAAGAGAGCCCAGCCCAGAGCCACATCTGAAGACCAAGACATGACCAGAAGACACTGATCATGCATCTCGGAGAACGAAGAGGGCCTAAACGCCCACCGCCACCACCATGTCCCCTCTGGACCACACCCACCCCCCTGGACTACCACTGAGGCAACGCAGAACAGGACAGTGAACGTTCTGAAAATAGCATGGCCGCTCAGCCACACAATAGCATATTGTGGGGAGAGGTGGGAACCAAGCATGTGTAAAGGAGGCAAGTCACCCATGAATAAGAATGCACACAATGCTAAGTGTGGCAGTGATGTGCTGAACAGACCTCAGTATGCAGAGCAGAGACCTGTTTATGTGGACAGATACTGCTGGTGTTTGTAGTGCTGTGGACATTGGACACAATCATGTTGCCTCAGGCAGTGGTGAAGACCTCAGTCTTGTAGTTGTGTTGTCATCCCCTGTAAGCGGAGTGGACTGGTCTGGCGTACGCCAGTCCGGTGTAGGAATGTGAATAAATAGGCCGGGGCCCTGGGCATGGTTCACTTCCAGGATGGCCAACGCGCTGCGAGGGCACCAGCCCTCACATTGCCAGGAGGCCACCGATGTGACCGCCGGCCTCCTCAACATAGGCCCCCAGCAAACCCAGCAGCACTGCAGAGTTATGTCTTTGCTGACTACTGCCTTCGACCTGCACTGCGGTCAGCAGGGCTCACAATTGAGATTGTGATTGTATATGATGCCGTCAAGTAGACAAAACACATTGCTCCCAGTGCGGCCTGCCCGGATGACGCATCATCGCTGGTTGCGCACCCCCTGAGCGCCTCAGGTGCCACTAACTCAGTGCACCTCAAGTCAACCCCATGTGGCTGGGTGCCCCTGCTGACCTCTGACTCTGGCCTACACTGTGGTCAGCAGGGCTCACACAAATCTAATCAATTCCTGACCTTCACGGATGATGCATCATCGCTGGCTGCGCTACCCCTGAGCACTTAAGGTGCCACTAATCTATGCACCACAACACATGGACCCTTTATGATTGAGTTACATACTGCGGTTGCAACAATGTCACCTCAAGCAGTGTGGAAGACCTGGGATGATGGTGATGAAGATGAGGCAGGTGTAACACACCCCACTACAGCTGCAGCAGGAATATCCCAAAAAATAGTGATATATTGAGACAAGCAGGGTTATTGTCTGCTTCTGCTCTTAGTGCCTGTGCAGGCACAGTATCTCCAGGTGCAGGTGGCGTGGAAGAGTTGACTAGCTCCGCAGCATGAGTTAATATTGCCTGAGCAAGCCATTGTGTATTCATCGATCTTAGGGGCCTCCACATGCATGTGGTACTCATACTATACTGTGTTTTTGTTCTCCCTGTGTGAACTCCTTATTGCAAAGTTCACAGTATATATTGAGAACAGAGTATGATTCTTTGGAGTAAAGCATTTAATTGTCTTTGGTAACCTACTGCATCCTTCCCACATGTTAGGACAGCCTGTTATCAAGAAACTTCTCCATAATGAAACAAAAAACTCTTTGGGAAGTATTGGCAATGTAAATATTTTGTTAAACTTAAAATACTAGGAATAAGTGAAGAATATGCGTCAAGCATCTGATGTGGAATATGGAGATATCCTGAAGGACATTAGAGGAAGAGGTCTGACAAAGGAGGGAAAACGTGCTTTGGAGAGTAACCTTACCAAGAAACTCCTTTCATCTGACAACACAGTAGCACAACTAATGTACAGTTGCAATGAAAAATGCAAATTCATAGTCTGTTTAATGCCTACACTTCAAAAATACTCTAACGCCAACAAACAATTGCTGAAGCTGGAGAAATAATATATTTTGGAAGTTACAGGCCTCAATAAAATTGAACACAAGTGAGTAACAATACTACTAACAGGAGAATCTACAAGCAAAATTGGATTCTTTGGAGAAGTCTGTGTCAAGGACTGCCGGATTAGAAAAGCTGTTTACACATGTGCTAAAAGTGTTTAGAATTTTGCAGAGTAATTTAAATGTGAAGAAGGGTTAGTAAATTGTGATATGGACAAAGTTATTGATTTCATTCTGGTTCCAAATAGGGTTGTGGTTGAGGACCTGGCCATAAAATGTGATCAGATTGATGGTGTGAAACAGAATGGTTGATATATTGTGCTCACCTAGTCTCAGAGAGATACACAGAATAAACTTTAGGAATGTTTTCACTAAGCAGTTATTGAACTAGGATAATTCTAGTATAAAACATGTTTGCTGCAACAATCATTAGACAGAAACAAATGTAAAAGATTACAAGCACTAACAGAGTAAATAGAAGGTAGAATTCTACCATGGTGCAAAACCAGTGAAAATATGGAGGCATAATAACATGACAATAATCAAGCATATTTCTACTTTGTGGAACCTACCTAAGTGTACCTAGAATGTATGTGGGTGTGAAGCAAAGAATCCCCTAAGAAATAGGTAACCCTATTACCTGATAGTAGATAATGAAGGAACCTGTCTTGGTCATAAGTTGGACACCCCACAAGGGATGTCAGACAGCTGTGTGTTGAAGCTTCACCGTGCAGGGACCTCAGCGTCTTGTGTTAGTGTGGCAATATCTCCTCTGGCTACCTAGTGAAGGTGCAGTTCTTTTATACCAAAGATGTAGCGTCTGGGTTTCTACCACAATTGATATTTTGTGAGTACAACTATGTAAATGAGCCTAAATCAAGTATTGAAACTATGCAAAGTAGCCCTGTCACCTTAGGATGAAGATAGTGATTACTTTAGTATATTATTCCTGCTAAGTACCTCATGTCCAAAATCTCAGGCCAATATCTCTATTGCCTCAATGCGCCAAAATAATAGAAAAATAGTTAACACCCAACTAATGGCGTTTCTAGAGGAAGAAAACATTCTTCACCCCACTCAATCCGGTTTCAGACCAAATTACTCCACGGAGACAGCTGTTTTGTATTCCACGGAATATATCCGCAAGTTGGTGGACGAGGGTGAAACAGCAGCGTTGGTCATGCTTGACTTAAGCGTCGCTTTCGATACTGTGCTACATGCCACGCTGCTGTCCCGTCTTTCAGATATCGGAGTAAAAGACTGTGCTTTGGCGTGGATTGAATCTTTCCTCACCAATAGAACTTTCCAGCTTCATTGCCCGCCCTTTAAATCATCTTCTCGGGCCGTGAGCTATGGGGTTCCACAGGGCTCTAGCTTGAGCCCTACATTGTTCAACATCTATATGGAACCCCTGGCTCAGATCATAGAGAACTTTGGGGTTGGTATCGTCAGCTACGCCGATGACACTCAGCTTATGTTTAAGCTTACTCCTGATACCGAGAAGCATGCCTCCAACTTCTCGGAGTGCATGGCTGCTGTTGCCGTGTGGATGGACAGTAATTGCCTCCGGCTTAACGGAGACAAAACAGAGGTGTTAGTGATAGGGAACAAAACCTCTCTATGGTCCCAAGCGTGGTGGCCCACATCTCTTGGCCAATGCCCTCGACCTGTCGGGAAAGTCAAGAACCTTGGGATCATGATCGACTCGGATCTTTCAGGAAAATGCCAAGTTAACAAGATCATTGGTAAATGCATCGGCACTTTAAGAATTCTTAGAAAAATCATTGACCTGATTCCTATCAAAGCCAGGAAAACCATCGTGCATGCACTTATTACACCTCACCTGGACTATGGGAATGCCCTCCTTCTAGGCATCAACCAAAAACATCTTCACCAGCTGCAATGTGTACAAAATGCGGCAGCCCGTTTGGTATTAGGCCTTCCTAAAAGAACTTCTGCCAAGACAGCATTGTCCAAATTGCACTGGCTCCCCGTAAGGGAGAGAATAAAATTCAAGAGCCTCTGCTATGCCCACAGGATAGCCCACAACAAGGGTCCCACCTACTTAAGAAGCCTCATGACCATTCACCGACCTACCCGAGACCTTAGGTCCTCAGGTATGTCCCTTTTCAAGCTCCCCCGCGTCCACAGAGCAAAAATTGGTTGCCGCTCCTTTCGTTATCTAGGAGTGAAACACTGGAATGCTCTCCCGATTCATTTAAGAATGGAACCCTCTGAAACCCTTTTCAGAGCTAATTTGAAAACCCATCTCTTCCCTCAATAAATCTGCCACTCTTTTCCTTTGACTTGTGTCTCTGTGAGTTTTTTCAGCAATCAGCGCGGGGATACACAGCTGTGCAGCCATGCGCTTAATAAATGTTTTATTATTATTATCATTATTATGTGCAGGGGATTTTACCAAGAATACTCATAGATAATAAATTAGGCTAGTTAAAAAAAAATCTACAATTATTCAGCACATAACTGGGTAAAAGGTCAGTGCTAGAACTGTTATGCAGAGCAAGGTAGGACAAATGTAGGTAAAAGGTTGCTTTGCTACTTAGGCCTAGATTGGGTAACATAACAAAATTGGATCATGTCCATTCCAGATGTTAAACACTCAGTTCCACGTGTGGTCAAATCAATTTTTTCAATCTTCTGTTTCACTTTATACCAGGCAGATTTAAACTTTTTTGGCGAGCATGGTGGCTCACAACAACCTCTCTCCGCTTGGGCTCGGGAAAAGCTGGGTGGAGAATCCAGTGGGGAGAGGTTGTCAAGTGCCACCATGCCTGTTTTAAAATTGTGGCAGGTGCTGAATACAGCACCGCCCACCACAATGTTAAATATACAGCATGCGACCACCATGGTGGCGGTCGCATCCTGATAGGCCAGTGGGACCGATGCACCTCTTGTAATCAGTCCTGTTGACCATTACAGTGGCAGGTGGATCGTAATAGACCCCATAATAGTCTTAGGTGACCTGCTACAACTAACTCCAGTCAAAAGACAATCTGTCTTCAAGATACTACTGCATAACAAAACTAGAAATTCATTAGGAAGTATTGCAAATGTAAACATTTGGGAAAACTTTGAATACAAAGAGTTAATCAGAAATATGTGCCAGGCATCAGATATGTAATCCCGGGATATACTAAAGGACATAAGAGTGAGAGTTCTCAGAAAAGATGGAATGAGAGCATTACAAACCAGTCTCATCCAAAATCTGTTTTCAACTAATGTTTCAGCTGCAGAAGTAGCGTATAGTTTTGTTAAGAAAGAGAAGTCAATTTATTTGATGTCAACTCTTTTAGGAGTGTAGTGTACTAAATGAACTATTACTGCCACTAGAAAGAGAAGAGATCATGGAAATTAGAGCAAATAATAAAATGGAACATCAAGGAGTTACAGTGCTACTAACAGAAAAACTGCAATCAAAAATGGATAGTTTAGAAAAGTCTGTTTAAAAAATTGTAGGATTAGAAAACCAGTTACGTATCTATAAATATTGTTGTGTAATCTTAAGTCACATTTTAAATTTTGAATACGTGCTAGAGAATGGCACAATGGGTAAAGTTCTGAAATGCATTAATTATCTAAACAGAAATGGCTTAGAATAGTTAGCCATGAAATTTGATGATGGTGATGGAGTAAAGCAAATTGGTAGATATGTTATATGTCTCCTACTCATGAAAGACTTGTATGTCTAGCAAAAGCAGTTCCCAGTGTCTTTAGTGTATGCAGTAACTATCCACAAATGACATGGTTTAAGGGAAGATACAGCTCTTGTTAACATTGGTAGTAGTTTATTTAAAGAAGGAATGTCATATGTAGCTTTGCTGCAAATTAGAACATTGCCTTGTTTATTTCTACTTGATTTTGATTAACCCCTTCGCTGCTCATGACAAGCTCAGCTCGTCATGCAGTACACTAGTCGTGTGCTCATGACGAGCTGAGCAAGGACGCAAAACTGAACAATTTACTCACAACTCGTGAGCTGTAAAGCCATGACAAGGCACCAATCTCTTTACAGGCCATTCATACACCTTTCATACGCGTGACACATACAAAACCGTTCACACCGCTAGCCGCAGGCCCAGCTTATTAAAACACTCACACCAGCAGACAGTGCCATTTAAGGGCCCATAACTTTCACACACTCACATTCCTGACATAGCAACCATACCAGCTCACAGATTGCATTGAGTGGCATTTGGCGAGCAGTGTGTGTAGTAACCAGCAGCAAGTCAATACACTGCCAGCTGCATGACAGTCCATACACACCGCCAGCCACCCACCAGTCCAGGTACACCGCCAGAAAAGCACCAGTCCAGGCACACTGCCAGCCAAGCACCAGTCCACGCACCCTGCCAGCCAAGCGCCAGTCCAGGCACACTGCCAACCAAGCTCCTGTCCACTCATACCACCAGCCAAGCACCAGTCCATGCACACTGCCAGCCAAACGCACCCTGCCAGCCAAGCCCAGTCCATGCACACTGCCTTTCAAGTTCCAGTCCAGGCACACTGCCAGCCAAGCTCCTGTCCACTCATACCACCAGCCAAGCGCCAGTCCACGCACACTGCCAGCCACGCCCAGTCCATGCACACTGCCAGCCAAGTGCCATTCCACGCACACCGCCAGCCAAGCGCCACTCCAGGCAAACCGCCAGCCAAACAGCAGTCCACACACACCGCCAGCCAAGCACCAGTCCAGGCACACCATCAGCCAAGCACCAGTTATCACACTACCAACCAATCGCAAGCACACACACCACCATCACATTTAGGACTTTTTTATACAAAAAAGAAAACACAAACAAATTGAGAATAGATACAAATCTACTAACACAAAATCTGAAACTAAATACATTGCACAAATGCAAACCTAGAAACTGAACAAAAAATAGAAAAATATAGGCCAGGCAGTTCACTTTACAACTCATGGATGCTTCTAAAAATTATTTTGCTTGTGGTACATTCTAAAACAAGCAGGCACACACAGCTCAGGGTTAAAAGGACACCCGGGGCAGTGCATACAAGTCTCCTTCCACGTACCTCTTCCCCAACAGACTCTACATCTCCTAATGGGACAGTCTTTTGAGGGTTGGGAGGAATATGATCGGGAAAGTGGCGATCTTTTAATCTAGCCACATCCTCCACCACTCAAACTCTAGGAACACTTGCCTGTTCCACTACAACAAGGTTGACATTTACAGACTACCGAAACTTACCAAAAGTCATCTTTGAATCAGGACAAGAATCCCTGAATACAACAAAAGCATTAAAGGTTACCAAGTGGAAAATGTGGATAGCCAAATTCTGATACCAAATGTAAGCCTTACGAAGAGCACTGTAAAGTTCCAACCTCTGATCAACTTTTCAAACACTACCCATGTGCCTATTATAGTCTAAAATGTACACTGGTTTGCGTGCCCAGCAACCTGACCCCAAACAGTCACAGTTGAAGTGCTTTCATCATGGATGGTAGTCAGCTTGTAGACATCTTTCTTGTCTGAAAACTTCACAGCTAGAAGTTCCCCACAACCCAACACACTGCACTATTCCCACACAAGCTTTAGACAAATCCGTTCTTTTGGGAAACCTTTACGGTTAGAGCAGATTGTGCCACAAGCAACAGTGTCCACTTTGGCCAACTCCCTGAATAATCACACACCAGTGTAGAAGTTATCTACATATAAATGGTGACATTTGTTAAAAAGTCCTCTACCAAGTTCCCACACAATTTTCTCAGTCATTCCAAAAGTGGACATACAACCAGGAGCGTTAATCCTGGATTCCTTACCAGTATACACCCTGGAATTAGAAACATATCCAATCCTATTGTCACACAGCATATACAGCTTAATTCCATAGAGTGCCCTCTTACTAGGTATGTATTGCCTAAAAACCAAGTGGCCCTTTAACAAGACCAAAGACTCATCCACATCTATTTCTTTCCCTGGAGAAAAGATCTCAGAAAATCGATCTACAAAGTGATCAATGACAGGCCAAATCCTAAAAAGACGGTCACATTCAGGGTGATCTTGTGGCAACCCTAAACCATTATCGACAAAATGCAGCATCCGAAGCAGAAGCAAATACCTATCACGACTCATGACTGCCAGAAATATAGCTGCTGCCATCAAGGGACTAGTAGACCAATATGAAGACATTGATGCTTCCTTAGCAAGCCTATCAAAAAAGTTAAACCCAAGAACTTCTTCATCTCTTACAAACTTGTGGGAGTCCACTGGGTAGCTCTAGAGTGGGGCTGGCACTGTTGTCCCTCAAAAACTGTTGGGCATACAAATTAGTCTGCTCAACAATCTCTGCCAAAATACATTGTCCATAACCAACTGAAAAAAATGTATCAGCAAAAATGTTTCTGTATTCACTTTACACCCTGGAACACCAGTAAAGTCTGGCAGTGCACCTTGACTGGGGCAATCCAGAGGTCATCTCTTCCAACTGGAAGACTTGCAGCCCCAGGATGCAACTCAGATGCCTCTTGCTGCACTATCGGCACATCACTGTCCTCCTCTAAAACAGGCACTTAATCCGCACTAAGAGTAGCTTCATCTGCACTGAGAGTAGCTTCATCATCTAAGGATTCCATGTGGAGAGAAAACTCACTGCCTGAATCTTCCCCTCCCTCCTCTGACTCAGATGCAGGGTCAGTGTCTGAACCATGGTCAGAGGAAGACTCAAAAAGCATGCCAACAACTTGCTGAACAGTAATCCTGCGGCCAGCCATTATCCTTACTAAGAAAAGAGACTGCACAAACAAGTCAACAACAACCAACACTGTGCAAAAAAGTAAGCAAAAAAAGTGTACCTTTATCACAAAGATCTATATACTCAAAAACTATACGATTCACTTGCCAGAGTCAGCTACACTCACCAGCACCTACTCTGCAGAGAGACAGCAAAAATTACCGATATCCAACTAGAAAGAAAAAAACAAAACCTATTACTCACAAGACAACAAAATACACATCGAGCACAAGTGAAAAATGTTTTTGACACTCAAAAAACAGAAGACAAACATACTGCTAATATTACACCATTTTCAAAAAACACTTTCATGGAGAGAAATTAAACTCATTTACACTGTACAAAAAAATGTCTCTTACCAAACACATGCAACTACACAGACAGCAGAACCACCAGTAACGAAACCGGAACCTGGAACAGCCTAAAGAGCAAAAGCCTTGAACTCGAACAAAAAGGGAGAAATAAAGCTTACAATTGCAATTCACAAAAAATAAAACAATAAACATTATAACACGCTATGTCACTACCCAAATAGTCAATATCCAGATGGGCCTTCAAATAGGGCTGAGAAAAATGGGGGATATGGACCAAGGAATCGGGTGATATTGTCTGCCAAGCCAATCGGTCCCCCAGATGGGGCAGAAAACAGTACACAAAAATGCCCCCCCCTTGCAAAATAAATAAATCTCTGGTGCCTAGTAGGGTTTTCTTCTGCCCCCCTTCTGCCTAGGGCAGAAAGGCAAATAAAAGGGGCAGATCTGTCTCCAGGAGGAGCAGAAAAAACATTGAGAAAATGTTACCCCCTTGGAAGCAACCATGTTGCTTCCATGGAGAAGTGTGGCTCAATGATTAGAGCGGCAGACCCTGATGCAGAGGTCTAGCCCGGGACCAGGGTTCAATTCCCCGCCTCGGCAGGTCTGGGCTCAAAAAATTCCACGGAACTGATAATTCTCGCCTTGGTGCCTATTCCAATCATGGAGTCCCACTCTGCAACTCTGGGCAATAGCTTGCTTAATCTCCACAATGGCCCCCACAAGGCTAAGGAGGCCTTGCCTCCACCTTGGGGGTGCCCAGGAGTGGACGCCTCACAGGGAAAGCCAGGATGGGTTCCACAGCGGTATTCGTACGAGCGCCTTGAGACCCTTGCGCGTGACTAGTGCGCTATACAAGTATCAATTTACAATTTACATTACACACAAACCAAAATCCTTGTTGCCTAGTGGGGTTTTGTGCCCCCCGTGGGGGCAGAAAGGCCAAACAAATGGGCAGGTCTCCCCCCAGGGGGGCAGAATACACATATAAAAAAAGATGCCCCTTGGAAGCGATCCTTGCCCAAGGGGTCACTTTCATTTTAATTTTAAAATTAGTCCCTGGTGTCTAGTGGGGTTTTCTGCCCCTGGGGGTAGCAAGGATAAAAAAAATGGGCTGATCTGCCCCCAGGGGGACGGAATACACATATAAAAAACTAAATGCCCCCCGGAAGTGACCCTTGCCCAAAGGGTCACTTCTATTTACATTTTACAGAACTCCCTGGTGTCTAGTGGGGTATTCTGCCCAGAAAGGCTAAATAAATAGGCTGATCTGCCCCCAGGGGGGCAGAATACACATTAAGTAAGAATATGCCCCCTGGAAGCAACCCTTGCCAAAGGGGTCACTTCCATTTTATTTTTTTAAATATCCCTGGCTATTGTTGGCTTTTCTGCCCCCCCTCACCCCGTGCCCCGGGGCCAGAAACACAAAAAAACACAGGCGATCTGTCCCCAGGGGGGGCAAAAAAGTCTTACAAATAATTTGCCCCCTAAGGAAGTGACCCTTGCCCAAGGGGTGGCTTCCTTTAAAGAAAAAAAGAATTCCCTGGTGTCTAGTGGGGTATTCAGCAGAAAGGCCAAATAAACCAGCCGATCTGCTTGCTGGCGGAGAAGAATACACATTAAAAAAATATGCCCCCTGGAAGCGACCCTTGCCCAAGAGTTCACTTCTATTTTTTTTTTTAATATCCCTGGCTCTAGTGGACTTTTCTGACCACCCTGGGGCAGAAACGCCAAAAAATGAGGGCGATCTGTCCCCGGGGGGTGGGGGCAAAAAAGTCTTAAAATAATATAGCCGCCTAAGGAAGTGATCCTTACGCATATGGGTTGCTTCCTTCACACAAGAAAACATCCCTGGTGTCTAGTGGGACCATGCCTGCTGCACGATCGCGACGCTGTACGCGATCGTGCAGCAGAAATGCTCTGCATTGAGACATCAAGGGAGAGGAAACACTGTTTCAATGCACGAAGATCTTGCGCCCCCGCTCCACTGAAGCACAAAAACTCACCCCTTGCTCACCTGTCCAGCGCTCCTGATGACGTCGGCGCCCGCTATGCGTGCTGATGTCATGGGATCGCAGAGAGTGTTCAGGTGTGGTAGCAGAAACTCTTCTGATGCCATCCCTGCTTGGGGGTGCAGATGGGCTGCCCATGGGGGGAGCGCCAGCACTTCACCCATGGGTGGGTGCCATGACAGAGCGGTTCCGTCATGAGCACATGTCCACCGTGGCTCATGACGGAACCGCTCCGTCATCAGCACGAAAGGGGATAAGGTATGGGGTGTGCTGTCAAAGCCCAGAGGTCGTCCTTTTTATAAAATAATCTTCTTCTAGTCAAGGAGAGGTTGGTTAGGCTTAAAAGCCCTTATTTCCACAGTCTTCATAAAATTACTTCTAATCTTGTATTTTATGGACTTTTAACCATGCTAACAGTGCTTGGTTTATGCATTTTGCTGCTAGTAGTGGCATGTATACTGTATTGTAGAGCACAAAAGTTATAATAAACATTTTGAACTATTTCAGTAACTCTGTCCCCTCTCATTGTGGACCAGTACGAGTGATTGATCAAAAGTGTAAGTATGGGCCGAAATTGTGTTCCGCTCGCGGAATTTGTAGATTTTCTGCAATTTTGCGATCCTCAAATCTCGCCAAATTACAGCAAAATATGCGAATCGGCGAGCTGGACGAATTTTGTTCAGGAAGCACTTACAGGGTTACAGCAGGTGCCCAAGTTGAAGGTAATTTCTTTGTAACAATTTACAAAAGGGTTACAAAGAAATTAACTATAACTTGGGCACCTGCTGTAACCCTGTAAGTGCTTCCTGAGCAGCGCCTTGTTGCCTACTTGCAACTATTCTCTGACCCTGCTCTGACCCTCGAAGCAGGGTCAGAGAATAGTTACAATTAGGCAACGAAGCTCCTGTCACAAAAATTAAACCTCAGCAGGAAGCACTTACAGATATAAAGCTGGTGCCCAAGTTGAAGCTCAAATTTAGTAACGTATTATTAATCAGCCCAAGAATCTAGTGAGCACGGTCGATACTAGGCAGGTGTGCTTTCTCCCCAAATCTACCGACTACAAATAGCTGTAATCCGTGATGGAGGTCTAGGCATCCACGACTTTCTCGAGCGCAATCCCTCTGTACTTCCATTGACCAGGAGGCTGCTTGCTCCTCATCTGCTGCGCTGATCAGTCTCTGACCTTTATAAACAAGAGGCATGTGAACCCGCACAGAAGCCCGGCCCCACACTCACTAAGCTAGACAATCTCTTCCCGCCCTTTCCCCCACTGTGATGGACAGCTCACTCAAGGGACCTCGGCGCCTATGGGCGCGGTGGCAAAGTCACAGACACACGGGGTCACTGGAGACAACTCTTCTGGGCCTTTACGCTGCTGTAGTGTAGGAAAAGTACGATACATTTACCCAACGAGGTAGCACTTACTGCTTTCTCCTACACTGCTGCTCTGATCGGACTCTGACCCTTATTAAACAAGAGGCAAGTGAACTCGTACAGAAGCCTGGCCCCACACACACTAGGCTATGCAACCTCTTCCCGCCCTTTCCCCCACTGTGATGGACAGCTAACTCGAGGGACCTCCGCGCCTATGGGCGCGGTGGCAAAGTTACAGACACACGGGGTCACTGGAGACAACTCTTCTGGGCCTTTACGCAGCTGTGGTGTAGGAAAAGCATGATACATTTACCCAACGAGGTAGCACTTACTGATTAGCCAGTAGAAAGTGCTACAGTTGAGTATAGTGCAATTGCCAAAAAATCTGCGATTTCGCAGGGAAATCCGCAAATTCGCAGATTTTGTTGCGAATTCGCAAACCGCGTATACAAAACATTCGCCCATACTTACAAAAAAGTACATCTTGCTCCTGCAATTCCTGAGAGACTCGGAATGTTGTGTTCTGGGTTGTCTACTCATTTGTAGCTCCATGATCTTTGGAGGAGAACAAATGAGACACTATAGCTAGTCGGTTTGGGTAGGTTGATACTCCCCTATTCACTAAGGTCCTGTTTTCCTGCGCATAGTTCTGTGTATGTGCAGAATCCCTGCAACATTGTGCTATGGGACCATGGAGGGAGCCTCAAGGCCCTGCGGTCTGAGCCAGCTTCCTGCCTCTTACATATATACACAAATTATGATCCTCTTCATTATTAACATGTCTTAATATGCTTAGTCATTTGTCAAATATTAGCACTGTTTCACTTCAAAGTTCTTTTCAGAGAAAATGATTAGTATGTCTCTCTGGAAGAAAGAACTAATAATAGCATGTTTTCCTCTCTTTTGCCACTGTTACTCATATGCTAAGCAAATTTTCATTCTTACCTATTATCATGCTAGTTTATACATATACAGACACACGCTGATAAGTGACAATCTAATGTACTTGGTTTCAAATATTAGTTATATAATATACAATATACATCTAAATGATTTTAAATGTTTCTTTATAGATGAAGTTAAGTGGAAGTGGAACTAGTCAACTATTTCACAAGTAATTGATATATTGAATTGAAGAATATCATAGATAGAATTTTGCATAATAGAACAGTAAACAGTAATAAGACTTATGTTTTCAAATTGTCATTTCAAATTAGTGTGCACCAGTTATTAAGCTATGTAAATGTGCTTGTTCTGCTTCAGAAGATGGACTATTTGAAACGTTTTCACCACAAGAGGGGATGCCGATGCTGCAGCTCTTGACCTCTCTAACAACTTGGCGGAGGCCGTTGAATCCCTTGCAAAAGCCTTGCAACACTACTCTGCCAGGAAGCAGCCTTCAGCCCACTGGTTCTCTGACTCCCTTAGGACCCTCAGACAAGGATGCAGGAAGCAAGAAAGACTATGGAGGTCACACTTGGACCCCACAGAGAATGATAAACACAAAATCCTTCTCAATGGCTATAAAGCGGCAGTGCTGGCAGAAAAGAAGGCGCACTATTCCAAACTAACTGCCTCACTAAATTCCCCTAGGGACATGTTCAAAATAGTCGACACCCTATCCCTCCTCCAGTCACCTGACCCTATAGTAGCTTCCCAAGATCTGTGTGATCAGATTTCCACATTTTTCCATACTAAGATCTTGGATATTTACACAGACTTGGAAGCTCTTAATCTCAACCCTGCAACCCCTGCCCTTCCTGCTGTGACTCTGGAAAATCAGGTGCCCGATCCTCACTATCGCCTCACCCATTTTCCTCCCCTCACTACCGACCATCTTAGCTTGCATCTGGACAAGCTTAAGTCCGGATCACCGCTTGACCCCTGCCCCTGAAAATTCTTAAAGAATGTAGGCAGGTAATTCTGCCCCCCTTGTGGAGGTCATGAATCTGGCCATTTCAGAAGGGATTTATCCCCTTACTTGGAAAATGGTCATCGTCAAGCCCCTACTGAAAAAACCTACTCTGGACCCCGGGATATTAAAAAACATCCATCCCATTTCCATCCTCCCTGCCCCTGCTAAGATCTTGGAGGCACACCTTAACCACCATCTGAGTGCCTTTCTCGACAGCTCCAGCTCCCTGGATCCCTCAAAGCACCGTTTTCGTAGGGCACACAGTACTGAGTCGGCACTTACAGTGGTTGTTGACAGCATCCGGGCCAAGGTTGACAGCGACCAGACCACTTTACTGGTGCTGTTAGACTTCACAGCGGATTTCGACACCCTGTCTCCTACTATTCTGGCTAGCCGACTCAGTGAGCTGGGAGTTGATGGCCCCGCACTCAGCCTTCTTACATCCTTCCTTGACCAACGGAATCAAAGGGTTAGGCTGGGCGATTTCATCTCGCCAATCAAGCCTTTGAAGTGTGGGGTCCCCCAGGGCTCCTCTTTGAGCCCGGTGCTTTTTAACGTCTACGTGGCCCCACTCGCCAGGCTTTTAAGATCTTTTGGGCTAGAAGTTCTTTCCTACGCCGATGACACACAGATTATGGTCTCCTTATCAAAATCTGTGAACATAACAGCTCTTAACTTTAAAAACTATATGGAGGCAGTCGCCGGCTGGATTGTTAAGAACTTCCTCAAGCTGAATGGGGAGAAAACTGAGGTCCTTATTTTTGGAGGCAAAAATGAGACCTGGTCAATGGACGGGTGGCCCTCTGCCCTTGGCGCTTGCCCCACACCATCCTCCTCTGCCCGCAACCTGGGTGTTATCCTGGACACCACTTGTTCTCTTGATAGACAAATCAGCAGGACAGTATCCACCTGCTGTGGTGCCCTAATGATTTTAAGAAAAATCACTCATTATCTCTCCCCAGAAGCACGCAAACAGGTCGCAGTGGCCCTTATAGCCTCCAGGTTAGACTACTGCAATGCACTATCTAGGCATTAACAACGGTTTGGTCCAAAGCCTTCAGATTGTGCAAAATGCAGCTGCCCAGTTTGTTGTGGATGCCCCGAAACACTCATCAGGCTCGGCTATCAGGAAAAACCTGCATTGGCTCCCCATGCAGGCGGGGATAAACTTTAAGGCTCTCTGCCTTACACACTGTGCCCTGAACGGGACTGGGCCCGAAGACATTCGCTCACTTGTGTCCCACTATATCCCCGATAGGGCACTTCGCTCCTCCAACAAAAATCTGTTGGTTGTTCCCCGAATATCCAAGGCCAGATGGGGCGGAAGGGCCTTCCGCTCCCTCGCACCCAGACTTTGGAACACACTCCCTGATGACCTAAAGGGTATTGCGTCCCATGCCCTCTTCCACAAAGCACTCAAGACCTGGCTATTTCAAGAAGCATACCTGTAACTTACCCCTTGCCTGCCTGTGATCAAACAGTTGCACCATCTCTCAGCTCCTTTATGCCTATGGGTTTAGTTGCGCTCTATAAATCCAACTTCCTTCATTCATTCACAATATGAAGACTTAAGGTAGTGTAATCTTTAGCACCTTCAGCTGCTGCTTATTTAAAGTGAATAGTGTCTTTTTTTGCCGAGTGGCGCGGAGCGTGAACACTGTCCTTAGTAGATACTTTTTAATACTTTATAGTGTATTTCTCAGGAGAGTTTCAGTGTCTGCAAGCAGTGTGGTATGGGGTAAACTCTCTCCATAGAGTAATTACTGTTTACAGTAGCAACTTATCCACTCATATCAATGTAGTATCTAAACGTACGTTCAGTGACTGTCATGGGTTTGATACAGATAAAAACTGTCCATAGTAGGGCCTCCATTTTGGAACAGAAGTTCAGTATTTTTCAGAAACTTGGCTTTCTCTGAACAGTTGCATACAAACAGAAGACAGTATGTGATGAGGTTTTCACATATATATATATATATATATATATATATATATATATATATATATATATATATATATATATATATATATATATATATATATATATATATATATATATATATATATATATATATATATATATATATATATATATATATATATATATGGTTGATTGTTAATGTGAACTACGCTACCCGTACAGTGTATAGTACATGGCCAATGTGGGACATAACACATGCTTCTACACCTAAGGGAGTGTGATGGCAATAATGATGCATCAGACTCTTTGGGACATTTTGCACTTACTTTCAGAGTTCTAATGCTATATCCTCAATGTGTAAAAAAAAAGTATGGGTGATGTCATCATCTTTGCTGTTATTTGAGATGTCATAAATTATATCATAGAACATGTCATGAGTGATTTAATATGTGAGATCATAGGCAGTGCATAGCGGGGACAGTGTTGATTGAAGTTGTAGTTAGCTCTGATATCTCTGACTGGGAAATTCCTGTGTTTATTTTTGTTCAAAATGTGAATATTGTCACTGACAAATTCACCTAAGTTTAACGTTCCTTTAACCTTTGCTTTTTTCAGTGAAGCTACTTTGCCGAACCGTCTATTGTTGTAGGAAGTGGTGCAGGGGTATTGGTTTACTTTAATACTTTTCAGCTGCATCTGTTATACCTGTGCTTCAAATCTGTTGTACATTGTTGATTGTGGACTTCCATTAATAGCAGTGCAAACACAAGCCTGACCTACCTCATATATTTGAGGGGTTATTAATATATTTGTGTTACACAATACAAAGCTTAACCTATGCCACTGCTGCAAGAGAGCAGTAAGTGTTGAAAAAGCTCCTGGTGGCATAGAAGTATATAATTGCCATTTAAATCTCTAGCATCTTAAGCAAAGTCATCATCATTTTGCACAATATATTTCAAAATTTATCCCTAGGATAATCCTCTCACATTACCTTTGAAGCAGTCACAATTATTCTCTCAATCTAAGTCAGGAACAATTTTATGCCTCACCACTTTCAGCATTCAGGGGCCGACATTTCTTCATTCAATGCTTTAAGTTTCACGTAGTCCTATCTAGCAATCTGCTTTAGTTCCTTGTGTATTTCCCATTTCACTGCCAGTTTACTATGTTTCCACTCGCCTGGTACACCAGCTGTTTAGAAATGGCTACTGGAAGCTTTTATTAACTAGATTTTGTAGATATGTTTTCCACTACGCAGTACAATGCTCTCCTGATTCCTTTGCCAGCTCTACCAAGTCTACTGCTGGTCCCATTAAGTCAACCCTATTGCTGATTACTATTTTATTACACAACTATCTGATGTGGTGGGACCAAAGAGGCAATCTTTTGAAAACATAAATTGATTTGCCATCATCTTGAGGCTTGATTAAACGAAAAAGCACTCCCAATCTTGAGTAAGGGTGCTCCTCGTTTACCCACTCAGGCCTGTCAGCACCCCACACACACAGAATATGTGCCCAATAACTACATGTAGTTCTTGACATATTGTAATCACTCTTGACAGAATGGATTTCAGGCATTCTTCAAATCATGATGCTCAGTCCCTCTCTATGTGTGGCCCTTGCATGGTCATGTTAGTAATTCTTTGGATTTTTTATAACATTATAACAACCGTTGTCAGATGTCCAAATTGGCAACATGACTGTAACCTTTGTACATATATTCATTAAGTCTCTTAAATCTCATGAATATGCTTGACATTATTAATCTCTGTCAAGTACAAGATTCTTCTTATTCCATTGTGGAATAAGAAGAATCTACTACTTCACAGCTAAGCTAGGAGGGTTTATAAAAAAATGATTGATTATGCCTTGGTTTCCAGAGCTCTAATGGGATGGGTGTCAAGGGGTGGAATCTCCATTTAGTAACCATAACCTCCTATGGTTAGGATTAAGCATCCTCAAGGTGGGAAGCGATTCTAAAGCTGTCCCTATATCTTCAATAGCAGGCAAGTCACAAGGGCTGCTTTTAGCATGGAGGAACGCCAATATGGAGTTACTTATGTTAATTATGTTTGTCAATCATTTGGATATGTTGCATAATTGTATTTTTTCCTGGGTGATAAGAAGGCTGTGGCAAATCAATTTGTGCATTTGGGGGTCATTGCTTGTGGTTGACACATTTAGTTCCTTAGATCTGATAACTGTGAAGTAAAAATATTTAATTCATCATGCAGAAATGCATCAGCAGAGCTTCATAAGGCACTGAGGGAGACACCAAGGGATAATTCCAAGGCACAGCAGCACAGAGTGTACAACTGTACCTGAGAGACAGGTGTAAGAAGATTCGAATGTTCTCATGGGGAGGCTGGTTGTAGCCTTTGGACAGAAAGACTCTAGGACCTTTTGGAATGTGGTTAACAATATTGGCACTATGGGGGCTAATGATAACTTTGCCACTACTGCCATTAGCCCAGAGTTATGGATAAATTACTTTAGCACTTTACATGGCTCTGTGATGCCACCAGGGAGTACTGAGAGAGGGGTGTTTTTTCCTTTTGCCATGGGGTTTACCTTAGAAGAGATCTGGGAGACATTTGGGAAATCCCCAGTTTTCAAAGCTCCAGGACCGGACATGGTCCCTATGGATTTTTTACAAATCTTTACTGTAATTCTGGGTCCAACTTCTATGCAATTGTTTTTATGCTTTCACCAAAACAGTTTTTCCAGATTCATGGCATATTCCTACAATTGTCCCTATTTTAAATAAAGGGAGACCCTCAGCCCACATCCTGCTATCAGCCAATCTCTCGGCTGGACTCTGCAGTCAAGATTGCAGAGGGAGTTGTGCGGGAACTCCTTCTGATATGGGTCTGGGAGTCTAACACACTGTTGGAGGTGTAGTACAAATTTAGGGAGGGGATTGGCACAGTTGAGCAATGCTTGAACCTATACTTGCTTGTCAGCAACAACACCATCGCCTGGCCTTCATGGTCCTGTTTTGCTACTTGAACAGCATGGTAAGATCTATATTGTGGGCTTTAGTGACTGATTTGAGGGTGGTTTTGGGGCTGGTTGATTTTTTTTGGGCCTAGCATTATTATCTCCCATCACCTGTTAGGTTTGTCCCAGCTGGTGGGTGCACTTCTGGCTTTAAATCCGGAAAGGGGGTGCGTCAGGGTTCTATCTTGGCCCTAATTATTTTCTAAACATATAATAATGGCCTTGGCACAGCCTTTCTGCTATCTCTGCGGATGTCCCTCAGAATTGTAGGAAAGGGTCCTGGCATTACTATGGGCAGATGATGACTTGGGAGAACATTTAATGGCTTAATATCCCGTTTCAGGAATTTGTTTTAAGGGGTCCTTGGATCTTGAGACCTATTGTTGAAAAACTTTTACCATGATTTATTATCCGAAGTCTCACAAGATTTAAAGTGTGTATCTCGAGAGCCATTCCATTGCTCCTACTCAGGATTTCTTGAATTTAGACATTGTTCTTGATGCAAGGGGGAACTGGGGATTATGAGTGGGCAGAATCTGCGTAATAGCATCACGCAGCTTTTCACAAAAACGCCAAAAATCTCCGCAAACACACGGAAATATCGCAAAGATGCGGAAGTGCTTGTCCCGCCTGTTCGCGATATTTTCTGCGTGATCGCGTTGGAACTGTCTCGCCAACTAAACCATGCAGTCCCCTATGGGCATGGCCATCTTGTTTTCACTTGTCCCACCCTCTCGCAATGCTTATTTCCTGTTCCGGGTCGCGCAATGCATGCTCACGCCCGTTCGCGATAAGTATTTCCTTTTCAGTAACGCAATTACGTCTTTGCGACACTTTCTGCGTGCTCAAGGGGAAAATATCACACGAACTTGCCCACGTGGTCACATTGGGCGTGGCCATCTGCTTTTTCACTTTATTGCTATTGTTCTGGGGCTTGCTTTTCAATCCTCTCTGTATCTTTTCAATCCTTTGTTTGTGGAAACTTTTTTGGGATCTTTTTTATTTATTATCTCTAAGACTATTTTCCTGATTCTATATTTTTAGTTTTTGTCTACTTTTTGTCGTGCCTTGTAGGAGGATGTCTCGGAAACACCACGACGTTGAAGCTCTTTCCTGACCTCCCCCACACCGGTTCACTCTACACCAATGAAGTATATATACTTGGTGAGAAGAGTAGATGCCAGTGCAAGGGACACAGGGAAACAAAACAAGGAAAGATGAGGAAGACACAGGAATCCGAAATCCAGGATGCAAAGAGAACTTGTCAACAATCACTGTCTCTTCTGAACCCCTCCTGTGAATAAAGAGAAAGTGATTAAGAAAGGGATGTACTATATCTGTGAGTGTGTATGTTACAAACGGAGATATATGGTACCTGGCGATTACTTGCAGTGCTTCTACCTGTACTTGACTTTCCTTCTGTTGAGTTCACAGAAAGGTAGGTAGTGTGATACATATAAAAGAATATTCCTATAAGATAGGGGTCATTGGTTATCAATAAGGGAGAGTCCTCAGATTAGCTATATGTATAGGAATACGTAAATAAACGTACCTAATGTTTCCAGTGCCTTATGAAAAATGACTCCCTGTTCTCCACAAAAGTAACTCCAACATCAAGTTAATAATTCCCTATAAACATGAAGGATATTATCAGTAACCCTGTATACATTCTAATGCATTTATAGACCTTTAAGGTATCGCCAGTACCTGTTTCGTGTCATCAAAAGAAGATATATAAATCACTTCAGGAGCTCCAATTCCTATATTCTGATGCTCCGATAAGCCAAATGAATAAACATCTATAAGGTAAATAAAGCTCTAACACTAAGCTCTGCAAAGAGTGTCAGCTAACAAAAAAGCCCCCATGATACTTCTACACGGGTTAGAAAACACTTACGAGTGTTAGCTCTAGAAACAAAAACTAGCCCTCGTACTTATCTCGGCAGTAGGAGAGCGCTATGAACCGAAGACTGTCATTGAGCCAAAGGGAAGATCCGACGGAGCCCGAACACCACCACCGTGACCCGGAAGCGATGTAGGAAACCCTGAGGGAACGCAAAGCGTCATTGCAACGGAAAGGGGGAACTATATAGCGCTATCGCGCATGCGTGAGACTTGCGCATGCTCTCTCCTGACACACTCTCTTCCGCCAACCAAGCTTTTGCCAACCACGTCTCCCGTGGATCGGCAGGCATGACACTTTTTGTGTGTTTTTAAACTACTTTTTCACTCTTTTTTCTATTACCTCCTTTTTTCATTTCTTTTACTTACTTTTTTAATGTTTACCTTTTCTTTTCCACCCCCGCCTACCCCAGAAACATGTCAAAAGGCAACAGGGCTCAACAACGTAGCCAGAGCCGCGACCACCTTCCTTACGGAAGGCCGCAACCACAAGGGTTGCAGGCATGGGCCTTATTTGGAGAGGTGGAGTTGGCTGCACTGCTTTTCTTTGTGCAGCACCACCTCCCCGTTACCCTGGCAGCAGGTGGGAGGCCTGGGTCTGGGTACGGGCTCCGAGAGCATCGGCAGTGTTGAAGAAAGGTGCGCCGGGCAGTGTTTCACTGCTTTGGTGTCCGGCGTACACAGAACCAGCTGACGCAACGGTGGTCCGATATCCTGGACCGGCAGCAGGACCTGCTGGACCTGCTAGGAGTGGAGGTCCAGGGTCTTGGTGAGTAACTATTTAAATATGACTACTTTGTGTCTGTTCTTCTGCTCTGTGTTATGTATTGCGAATATCTATTTTTTCCAACCAGCTATAATGTTGCTGCTTACATCACAGGTAAATCACGTTTAAAAGTCTTCTGTGATTGTTATGACACAGGTGCGCTGCGCTACTAATCTTACTTGTTTGCAACTTTGCATTTGTGCTCGGTTAGCGTGATTATGTAAGAGTTTATTTTAAAGAACTTAAGTTACGTAATGCTATAGTGACTCTAGTCCTTCCTTTGTCCTGTCACTAAGAGATAGGGTGGATTGATACTTAGGTTTACTTACGTATTAGTGTGAGTTTGTAATTTCTTTGTGGTATGCGTGACGCCCCCTCTGTTACATCATGGGCTGCTAGTGCTTACCCTAGTCCTTAGTAGAACCCTTTGTAGTTTTTTCAATGAGTGGTAATAGGCCTAGCATTAGCAGAACATCAGCATCAACCAACCACCAACTTGGTGTATGCAAAAATGTAGTCATGTGTCCTCCATTTATGCATTTTTGAGGACTAAAAAAACTGGAAATGCATACTTAATGTACGGTTGGCATGCCTGTAATAGGTGGGCTTGGTCAGGAGGTATGTACTAATTAGGCTTCGTTAGTATTCTGGAATCAGAATGGAACACTGGATTAGTGTTGATAAATAATAAGTAGTTGATCTGCGAATCCCCCGATATCACTTGTCGACTAGATGAGATAGGTCAATTTTATTGCAATTATTGTTTACACAAATGTTTTTTTGACTGTCCTTTAAAAATATTTTATTTGTTTCACACCAATCATCAATGTTTGTCTCTTTCTAATATCTTTCATGATCAGCAACCAGGGGCAAGAAGACGGGGTCTGAGTCGGCGGGAGCACTTCAACAACACCAGGGACAGGAGGACCAGGACGAGGGACCTTCTGCTGGCCCTAGTAAGTCTTCCTGTTTTTAATAATAATAATTCTTATTCCCTAACTTTTACTGCACCATATCCTTTCCGAACTATTGTTTTCATTTCCTAATGCTATTTTTCACCAACAATTATCATTCGATCTAGACTATCGGTTTCTCAATTCTTATTATCCCTGCCTCTAACTGCCTATTCTATGATGACTCTCTGTACTACTACTATTAGTCTGTCTGTAGCTAAGCTTGCCCAGTTGGCCACTCTTTATTTAAAAGGTTTTAAATAAAACTCAGATTCACCAGTAGCTCTAGCCATTGAGTCCAGTCCATTGGGTTGTCCTCTTGTACTACTTCTAGTCTTTTTGATCTTGAGTCTTTGTTAATCTTGAGGCTTTTTGACAATTCCCACAAACAAAATGCCCAACCAGATTTTAATATTTTGATAGGATAGGAAATACTACTATTGTAGGGATTTTGCTCATACAGAACTTTGCACAATAAAATAGGATGTTGGTGATGGGAGGTTGGGCCCCCCTCACACCTCAATCAGAACCCACCACAATCCCCTGCCCGACTAGTTATTGTAGTGTCTCATAACTATTAGCTCTCCGAACCCCCCCAAGATACCCAACAAGTAGACAACCCAGAACATAACACTCCCGACCTCTCCGTTGTGGAAGCAATGCACATGCAAAACCTTCCTTTCGCTCGCTCACTCGTGTAAGTCCACACCAAATACCACCAAGTCTATGTAAGTTCAAAGGTTTTATTTTGAATTGACAAGCTGTACGTTGTTCTATAATGCTGCACCAACAGCAAAATGCATAACATTAAAACAATAAACATTTTTGCACTTAGTTATACTTACAACAACTACAAGTCCACAGAATGAAGATAAAAAAATGGGAAATCATGATAAGTGAAGAGTGGTGGAAACACCACCAACCCCTTGGTAGGAATACAGTTTATAGAAAATTATAAAGGAAGAGCTCTGAGTGAATTCTGGGGACCCCTCACCTTAGAAGAACCTAGTACTGGTAGTGGTTACATCATAAGCTCTGCAAAGCTCTGGTTCGTAGAAGGGAATCTTTCGTCTGTTATGAGAAAAATAGTGCATGTTAGTATATGGATAAACAACAAGAACTAGCTATTGGGGTAATGTTTGCGTACTATGTGTTTAGTATGGGAAAACATTTGGTTTGTTAGGAAGGCCCTCACCCACCAGCCTAGTTTGTGGCATGCTTCATTATCGGGCCCTAACTGAGGCACCGAGTGTGCCTCAGGTGTGCTGCGACACCAGGCTACTGCGGAGTGGGTTTTTGGAACGTGAGTCTGCTGTGCTGATGTGCTGCGTAGGGTTTAAAATGCTGTCCTTGGGGTCCCAAAACAGTAAGGGGCATATTACCAAGCAATAGCGATAATTATCGCTATTGCTTGGTTAGAGACAAAAATGTACCGCTGAGCTGCGGCGATTTTTATCGCAAATAAACCTTGGTATTAGCAAGGTTTATCGCAAATGCAATAAAAATCGGCCACAATGCATGAATATCGCTGAAAAGTCCGCGATATTCATGCATTACCGAGCGAATGCTCTTAGCCATCTTATCCACCTCCCATTGGATAACATGGCTAAAAACTGCTCAGGGCAGGTGTTAGGTTTTGGAGATATTCGCGCTTAGCGCGAATAACTCCAAAAGTTGGTAATAGGAGATAGCGATGTTAGCGACTGTTTCCAGTCGCTAACATCTTGGCACGCCCACTTTGCATGTCATTAGTGATAAATATCACTGACATGCAAAGTGGGGCCCAAGATGGTCGCTATCTCCTACTAGCTGTCACTAACTGGTGTTAGCGACAGCTAGGTAATAGGGAGATAATTTAATCTCCGCTTTCTTGGCTTTTAAAGCCAAAAAAACTGAGATAAACCCCCTTGATAATATGCCCCTAAGTTTATTAGTGGGCCCCAGGCATAAATTAAAAACAAAGGCTAGGAACAGTTAGGGGTAGACTTATGGTCTCCCACATCCAGTGTGGTCGATTAGTTTCAGCCTGGCCTTCTATTTAAACTGGCTTTCATCAGGACCTATTATGTGTGAGTGTATTTACAAGGATATATATGATTCAGTACCCTGAATGTGTGGCACACGCTAATGTGCCCTATGTGTGAGAGGTGTTTCCTCTCAGTTTGTACTCCTATCTACAGGGGACAAACTCCAAGGGATCCCTCGGCCGCACAGCAGGTGTTTCAGCGGGTCAGGAGACCCTGGCAAAGTGCATAGAGTCCCGACCTACCGGTAGGAGATCCTTGGAGAGAAGGAATCGAGGGGGCGGACATGCCATCCTTCTTGCACGCTTGGTTGAAGAAGATGTTCCCACAGGCGCAATTTTCAAACTGTTTTGTCATAGAGAGAGCACATCGTGCGCTGTTGGCGAAACCACCGGAGGGAGCGAGACCGAGACTGGTGATTGCGCGATTCCTGAACTTTGCGGACAGTGACCTAATACTTAGAGAGGCCAGACAGCTGGTGGAGATACAGCCAGAAAACACAAACATAATGATCTTCCCAGACTACAGCCAGGAGTTCCAGAAACAGCGACGTTCCTTCGACACGGTTAAAGCAAAACTGAGAGACTTACACATGTCATACATGTTGCTGTTCCCGGCAAAATTGAAGGTAATGTTCGAGGGCAAGTCGCATTTCTTCAACCGACTGGAAGAGGCCTGGCAGTGGCTTGAGGAACGTCCTATACACCGAGGGGCTGCAGAGGAAGGTCGCCAGATAAGGGACGAAATGGCAGCTGCGAACATCAGAGGCAGCCCCCCCAGGACTCAAAGAATCAAAAAGCAGACAAGGCGGTGTATGCAGTCCACACCATACCCAGGAACCGGTATCTCAGGATGAAGGAAACAGAAATCGACATCTTCAGTGGAAAACAGCGTCTGGAAAAGGATTCGCCGGCCGGGGCAACCACAAGACTTCGGAGGAGGATGAAGAATCGGAGGGGAGTACGTCAGGAGCAGAGTAGGAGGCAGACGGACACTCAATACATCCTCTAGAAACTGCAATCCAGGAGCTAGAGAAAATAACGCCTGGCCAGATGGAAGACCTGCTACTTTACAGTACAAGGGAAACCCAAATTAGCGATAGGTGAGGGACCTTGGGTGCATATATTGTTTCAAGGAACATTGGTCCCTAACAAGTGGTTGATAACTTGGAATAAATATAGATCAGAAATTAAGGTCTATATGAACTGTCCAGCCTGACAGGGTTTAATAACACAATTGTAGAATTTGTCAATCAATTAATTACAGTATCGAAAGTGGGACACAGGACATTCAGAATTCATGCCTTATCATACGTAGCGCTACCGAGCCTTACAGTCCACACGAGCATTGACTCCTTGCAGCACCCGGAACCCCATTGAGGATCTGCACCGACTATCATTTCTGGGACCATTGTGTTTCCCCTCCCCCAGCAGACTTGCGGTTGCGGTCTTGCTTAAATTATTTCTAAACTGGCAATAACGCCAATTCTAAATAACGCTACGTATGATAAGGCATGAATTCTGAATGTCCTGATGATGATCCCGTAATGCCCTAAGGGGATCGAAACGTCGTCGACACCTTACACTAGATAATTTGATTTGATTACTATTGAAATCACAATAGTGTACTCTGTGCAAATAATTGTCTGCAAAAATTTGGAATGTATGCAGACTGCCTGCTTTTGCCTCATTCATGTTCATTTGTGTCACAATTGTCTCTTATACAGTAGTAGGACACAGGCTGTGTCCCACTTTCGATACTGTAATTAATTGATTGACAAATTCTACAATTGTGTTATTAAACCATGTCCAAGTGGACAGTTCATATAGACCTTAATTTCTGATCTATATTTATTCCAAGTTATCAACTACTTGTTAGGGACAGATGGAAGACCTGGGCAACGGGACACAGGACTCACGATCCTGATGGGAGCTGGGACTGGCACCAGAGAAAGCAGCTCATCGTTATGGGAGAACGCAACTTACATAACCCCCCTTTATTTTTCTATTTTTGTTATTGTCCACCTTACACACCTCCTAATTGTTAATTTCTTAACTGGAAGTTGGTTATTTTAATACCTTCTCTTTTCTGACTGCCAACTGCCACATACAATTGTTGGTACAGTGGGATATTATCCCTGCTAGTTTCGTTTTGTTTGACTAGTTGGGGTAGGTCAGGAGAAGGGAAGGACACCGGGGGAGGGTGAAAGACCTTTTCCTTCCAATAAGTCCTGCCGCAGAAGGGGGCGGATGGTGGGACTGAAGGGGGAGGAAGGTAGGGAGGGGGAGCGGGGGAAAGTTGGAGATGTTTACTATGGTTTATAGGACTAATAGTAACGTTTTTTCATATGTCATGTCAAGCACACGCACGCACAACACGGCAAATCCCACCTCGAGATGCGAGATCCCACCAGTTAATATTCCAAGACTATCTCTATTGGTAGCCCAGAACGAGAACCCATACACAGAGGGTGTTTTAAGGTCCTGGCCTGGAACGTCAACGGTCTAGGCTGTAAGATAAAGCGAGACCTGGTCAACAACTACGTGAAGAGGTCAGGGGCTGACGTGGTGCTCCTCCAGGAGACACACTTGCAGGGCACAAAATGTGCCTTCCTGGTGAAGGGACAGTATAGAGTCCTAATACACATAGGGTTTACTACAGGCTCGCGAGGAGTGGCAATCCTGATTAAAAATCAACCACCTATGAAAGGCGCAGGTATGGACTGATCAACAGGGCACATACGTAGGGGTACGCGGCATGTGAGGGAGGCAGGAATACACGTTTGCGTCAGCCCACGCCACCCAAATTGCAGGCCGGAACGCTAATAGGGGTCTCGGACATCATCATTAATATGTCAGACACAATCCAAATTCTTGGGGGCGACTTCAACGACATAATGAACCCCACGGTAGATAGGAGATCGTGACAGACCGCAGACTGTGACACCACTGGCCAAAGCCATACATTCACTCGGTCTCCTTGATGTCTGGCGATGGCTCCATCTGGAAGCCACAACATTTTCTTTCTTCTCTGGTGCACCCAAGGTGTACTCCCGCCTGGACTATGTCTTTATGGCAAGGCAGGCATTACAGGTCTCAGATTCAGCAGAGTACTGTGCCCGAGGGGTTTCTGACCACTCGCCATTGGTCCTAGCAGTGGGTAGAAAGACTAGAGAGGGGCCCAAAATACTTTGATTGTCAGCCTGGGACTTACAAAACCCAGACATCCTGAAGGGATTACGTGCGGACATGAAAGTATACCTGGCGGAAAACATAAACTCGGTGGACTCCAGAGTAGTTCTATGGGAGGCACTTAAAGTGGTACTAAGAGACAGGGCGCAGTGTAGACTGGCGGAAGAAAGAAAAAAGGTCCAGGCTGAGATACAGGTTCTGGAAGCACAAATACTGACGCTGGAGAATGAACACCTACTTACTAGGGACTCAGGGAAACTTAGACGTCTCGCAAACCTACAATCTCAATATAGGCACCTAGTAACAGGGGAGGCAAAGTCACAGGGACTGGCGTCCCTGCATCGCGTCTACGATATAGAAGATAAATCTGGCAGGTTGTTGTCATGGCTAAGTAGGAGAGAGAGAGAGACGAGAGATGGGTAGAGAAGTCACGAGACGGTCAGGGTGGGTGGGCGCACACGGACATCACGATAGCAAATGCATTTGCCTTGAGCTATAACACCTTCTATCAAGATCGCGACCTGGGGTCAAAGGAAGTGGCACTGCAATGTATGGCGCCTCTTGATCTCCCTACACTAGAAGAGGCAGATCGAACAGACCTAGAGGCATATATAACAGAGAAGGAAGTTACAGTCGCATTGACCAAACTTCGGGGAGGGATGGCTCCGGGCCCGAATGACTTCCCCGCGGAGTTCTTTAAGAAGATGGCGGATCTCCTGACGCGACATTGCTGGGCATCTTCTGGGGCACAGAGGAAGAGGGTGTATTTCCGCCGGACATTAGACAAGCCACTATTGTCCCAATTCATAAATCTGGGAAGCCAGCAGAGGACTGCTCGTCTTACCGCCCTATTTCTCTCCTGAATATGGAGGTAAAGCTTTACGCAACAATCCGGGCTCTCCGCATGAGAAGGGTCATATCAGGACTGGTCAATCTTGATCAAACAGGATTCATCCCGGAAAGGGCAACTAGGTTTAATTTGCGGAGGACCCACAACTGGCTTCAGGAGGTAAGAAGCAGGGAGGAACCCCACTGGTTCCTGTCCCTGGATGCTGAAAAGGCATTTGATGCTGTCCACTGGCCTTTCCTGGAGGTAGTATTGGAACGTATGGGATTTGGCCCCAAATACAGACACAAAATCAGTCTCCTATACACGTGCCCAAGTGCTAGAGTCAGGGTCAACGGGACAATGTCGAAGGCCTTCCCTATACAGTGGGGAACAAGACAGGGATGCCCCCTCTCCCCCCTGTTATTCGCTCTATCTATTGAGGTGATGGCGTGCACAGTCAGACAGAACGTAGGGATTACGGGGTTCCAGATAGGGGCAGCGGAGATGCAGGAGGAAGAATTGTCCCAATACGCGGACGATGTTCTAGTATATATTACACGACCGGAGACCACGATTCCGACACTGTTTGATGAATTGAACCGATATGGCACTAAGTCTGGGTACCAGATCAACTGGTACAAATCGACTCTATATGACCCTTGGGGTAGAGACAGATGGCCCAGCCTGCCTGAGAGACTGCAGACAACCGGGGAGGGATTTACGTACCAGGGGATATTTATTACGGCGGACCAAGACCTTTCCCACGACCGTAACATTGCCCATGTCCGACGTAACTTAAAAGCAGATGCTAACAGGTGGCAGTCACTACCCTTGACAATCCTTGGACGGGCAGCCATGTTTAAGATGGTTTCACTGCCGAAATTTTTATACTCCTTCCAGAACTAATATTTCCCCATGAAAAATTCTGTATTCCGGGACATGCACGCGGAACTGCGGTCATACCTCTGGCTGGGTTGGGACCCTAGGGTAGCGCTGGCGACCCTGCAGAGACACCAGAACGATGGGGGAATTTTGCTCCCAGATCTAGATGCCTATTATTGGGCGGAACACCTGGCCCCCATAAATGAGTGGATACATGCACCGGCCACAGACCCCACGTATGTGCTAGAACGACACATCATGATCACTCATACATGTCTCCATTACATCTACGGAGGGAAGGGACAGGCCAGACTACTACCGGCTACTAAAATCACGCTAGGGGTGTGGAAAAGGGTGACGAAAGCCATTGCCTGGGAACATAGACCAACAAAACAGACACCTCTATGGGACAGCGCCTGGCTGAAAGAACTCAGCAAGTTAAAAGTGTTTCAGGGCTGGGACGCCATAGGCATCTCTACTCTAGGAAACGTAAGAGAGAAGGGGGCACTGCAATCATTCCCGTCATTACAATCAGACTATGGGCTCCACCGGTCCCAACTTTTTTAAATACATACAACTTAGACTCTCATTGAGAGCGGAGGGGACATTGTTAGAGGCACTCCCCGAATACGCGCCTTTGGCGGGTAGCCTCCTCCTGGAAAAGATCCTCGAAAAGGCTGTATCCCTCACGTATAAAACCATTATGAACACTAGGCCTAACAAACTGGAGGGTCTCCGGGCCACATGGGAACAGGAGGTAGGGGGGTGCCCGAGGGGTTTCTGACCACTCGCCATTGCTCCTAGCAGTGGGTAGAAAGACTAGAGAGGGGCCCAAAATACTTTGACTGTCGGCCTGGGACTTACAAAACCCAGACATCCTGAAGGGATTACGTGCGGACGTGAAAGTATACCTGGCGGAAAACATAAACTCAGTGGACTCCAGAGTAGTTCTATGGGAGGCACTTAAAGTGGTACTAAGAGACAGGGCGCAGTGTAGACTAGCGGAAGAAAGAAAAAAGGTCCAGGCTGAGATACAGGATCTGGAAGCGCAAATACTGACGCTGGAGAACGAACACCTACTTACTAGGGACTCAGGGAAACTTAGACGCCTCACGAACTACAACCTCAATATAGGCACCTAGTAACAGGAGAGGCAAAGTCACAGGGACTGGCGTCCCTGCATCGTGTCTACGATATAGGGGATAAATCTGGCAGGTTGTTGGCATGGCTAAGTAGGAGAGAGAGAGACGAAAGATGGGTAGAGAAGGCACGAGACGGTCAGGGTGGGTGGGCGCACACGGACATCACAATAGCAAATGCATTTGCCTTGAGCTATAACACCTTCTATCAAGAGCACGACCTGGGGTCAAAGGAAGTGGCACTGCACTATATGGCGCCTCTTGATCTCCGTACACTAGAAGAGGCAGATGGAACAGACCTAGAGGCAGATATAACAGAGGAGGAAGTTAGAGTCGCATTGACCAAACTTCGGGCAGGGATGGCCCCGGGCCCAAATGACTTCCCCGCGGAGTTCTTTAAGAAGATGGCAGATCTCCTGACGCTACATTGCTGGGCATCTTCTGGGGCACAGAAGAAGAGGGTCTATTTCCGCTCGACATTAGACAAGCCACTATTGTCCCAATTCATAAATCTGGGAAGCCAGCAGAGGACTGCTCGTCTAACCGCCCTATTTCTCTCCTGAATGAGGAGGTAAAGCTTTACGCAACAATCCTGGCTCTCCGCATGAGAAGGGTCATATTAGGACTGGTCAATCTTGATCAAATGGGATTTATCCCGGAAAGGGCAACTAGGTTTAATTTGCGGAGGACCCACAACTGGCTTCAGGAGGTAAGAAGCAGGGAGGAACCCCACTGGTTCCTGTCCCTGGATGCCGAAAAGGCATTTGATGCTGTCAACTGGCCTTTCCTGGAGGGAGTATGGGAACGTATGGGATTTGGCCCCAAACACAGACACAAAATCAGTCTCCTATACACGTGCCCAAGTGCTAGAGTCAGGGTCAACGGGACAATGTCGAAGGCCTTCCCTATACAGCGGGGAACAAGACAGGGATGCCCCCTCTCCCCCCTGTTATTCGCTCTATCTATTGAGGTGATGGAGTGCACAGTCAGACAGAACGTAGGGATTACGGGGTTCCAGATAGGGGTCACGGAGATGCAGGAGGAAAAATTGTCCCAATACACGGACGATGTTCTAGTATATATTACACAACCGGAGACCACGATCCCCACACTGTTTGATGAATTGAACCGATATGGCACTAAGTCTGGGTACCAGATCAAGTGTACAAATCGACTCTATATGACCCTCGGGGTAGATAATATGGCCCAGCCTGCCTGAGTGACTGCAGATAACCTGGGAGGGATTTACTTACCAGGGGATATTTATTACGGCGGACCGAGACCTTTCCTACGACCGTAACATTGCCCATGTCCGAAGTAACTTAAAAGCAGATGCTAACAGGTGGCAGTCACTCCCCTTGACGATCCTTGGACGGGCAGCCATGTTTAAGATGGTTTCACTGCCGAAATTTTTATACTCCTTCCAGAACTAATATTTCCCCATGAAAAATTCTGTATTCCGGGACATGCACGCGGAACTTCGGTCATACCTCTGGCTGGGTAGGGACCCTAGGGTAGCGCTGGCGACCCTGCAGAGACACCAGAACATTACAGGATCTAGAAGCGTAAATACTGACGCAAATACTGATGCTGGAGAATGAACACCTACTTACTAGGGACTCAGAGAAACTTAGACGCCTCGCGAACCCACAACCTCAATATAGGCACCTAGTAACAGGAGAGGCAAAGTCACAGGGACTGGCGTCCCTGCATCGTGTCTACGATATAGGGGATAAATCTGGCAGGTTGTTGGCATGGCTAAGTAGGAGAGAGAGAGACGAGAGATGGGTAGAGAAGGAACGAGACGGTCAGGGTGGGTGGGCGCACACGGACATCACAATAGCAAATGCATTTGCCTTGAGCTATAACACCTTCTATCAAGAGCGCGACCTGGGGTCAAAGGAAGTGGCACTGCAATATATGGCGCCTCTTGATCTCCGTACACTAGAAGAAGCAGATCGAACAGACCTAGAGGCAGATATAACAGAGGAGGAAGTTAGAGTCGCATTGACCAAACTTGGGGAAGGGATGGCCCCGGGCCCGAATGACTTCCACGCGGAGTTCTTTAAGAAGATGGCGGATCTCCTGACGCTACATTGCTGGGCATCTTCTGGGGCACAGAAGAAGAGGGTCTATTTCCGCTGGACATTAGACAAGCCACTATTGTCCCAATTCATAAATCTGGGAAGCCAGCAAAGGACTGCTCGTCTTACCGGCCTATTTCTCTCCTGAATGTGGAGGTAAAGCTTTACGCAACAATCCTTTCTCTCCGCATGAGAAGGGTCATATCAGGACTGGTCAATCTTGATCAAACGGGATTTATCCCGGAAAGGGCAACTAGGTTTAATTTGCGGAGGACCCACAACTGGCTTCAGGAGGTAAGAAGCAGGGAGGAACCCCACTGGTTCCTGTCCCTGGATGCCGAAAAGGCATTTCATGCTGTCCACTGGCCTTTCAGGGGGGAGTATGGGAACGTATGGGATTTGGCCCCAAGTACAGACACAAAATCAGTCTCCTATACACGTCCCCAAGTGCTAGAGTCAGGGTCAACGGGACAATGTCGAAGGCCTTCCCTATACAGCGGGGAACAAGAGAGGGATGCCCCCTCTCTCCCTTGTTATTCGCCCTATCTATTGAGGTGATGGCGTGCACAGTCAGACAGAAGGTAGGGATTACGGGGTTCCAGATAGGGGTCGCGGAGATGCAGGAGGAAAAATTGTCCCAATACACGGACAATGTTCTAGTATATATTACACAACCAGAGACCACGATCCCCACACTGTTTGATGAATTGAACCGATATGGCACTAAGTCTGGGTACCAGATCAACTGGTACAAATCGACTCCATATGACGCTCAGGGTAGAGACAGATGGCCCAGCCTGCCTGAGAGACTGCATACAACTAGGGAGGGATTTACGTACCTGGGGATATATATTACGGCGGACAGAGACCTTTCCTACGACCGTAACATTGCCCATGTCCGACGTAAATTAAAAGCAGATGCTAACAGGTGGCAGTCACTCCCCTTGACGATCCTTGGATGGGAAGCCATGTTTAAGATGGTTTCACTGCCGAAATTTTTATACTCCTTCCAGAACTAATATTTCCTCATGAAAAATTCTGTATTCTGGGACATGCACGCGGAACTGCGGTCATACCTCTGGCTGGGTAGGGACCCTAGGGTAGCGCTGGCGACCCTGCAGGGACACGAGTACGATGGGGGAATTATGCTCCCAGATCTAGAAGCCTTTTATTGGGCGGAACACCTGGCCCCCATAAATGAGTGGATACATGCACCGGCCACACACCCCATGTATGCGCTAGAACGATACATCATGGGCACTCATACATGTCTCCATTACATCTACGGAGGGAAGGGACAGGCCAGACTACTACCGGCTACTAAAATCACGCTAGGGGTGTGGAAAAGGGTGACGAAAGCCATTGCCTGGGAACATAGACCAACAAAACAGACACCTCTATGGGACTGCGCCTGGCTGAAAGAACTCAGCAAGTTAAAAGTGTTTCAGGGCTGGGACGCCATAGGCATCTCTACTCTAGGAAACGTAATTAAGAAGGGTGCACTGCAATCATTCCCGTCATTACAATCAGACTATGGGCTCCACCGGTCCCAACTCTTTTAAATGCATACAACTAAGGCACTCATTGAGAGCAGAGGGAACATGGTTAGAGGCACTCCCCAAATACACGCCTTTGGAGGGTAGCCTCCTCCAGGAAAAGATCCTCGAAAAGGCCGAATCCCTCATGTATAAAACCATTATGAACAATAGGCCTAACAAACTGGAGGGATTCCGGGCCACATGGGAACAGGAGGTAGGGTGGTGCCCGAGGGGTTTCTGACCACTCGCCATTGCTCCTAACAGTGGGTAGAAAGACTAGAGAGGGGCCCAAAATACTTTGACTGTCGGCCTGGGACTTACAAAACCCAGACAACCTGAAGGGATTACGTGTGGACGTGGAAGTATACCTGGCGGAAAACATAAACTCGGTGGACTCCAGAGTAGTTCTATGGGAGGCACTTAAAGTGGTACTAAGAGACAGGGCGCAGTGTAGACTAGCGGAAGAAAGAAAAAAGGTCCAAGCTGAGATATAGGATCTGGAAGCGCAAATACTGACGCTGGAGAACGAACACCTACTTACTAGGGACTCAGGGAAACTTAGACGCCTCGCGAACCTACAACCTCAATATAGGCACCCAGTAACAGGCGAGGCAACGTCACATGGACTGGCGTCCCTGCATCGTGTCTACGATATAGGCGATAAATCTGGCAGGTTGTTGGCATGGCTAAGTAGGAGAGAGAGAGACGAGAGATGGGTAGAGAAGGCACGAGACGGTCAGGGTGGGTGGGCGCACACGGACATCATGATAGCAAATGCATTTGCCTTGAGCTATAACACCTTCTATCAAGAGCGCGACCTGGGGTCAAAGGAAGTGGCACTGCAATATATGGCGCCTCTGGATCTCCGTACACTAGAAGAGGCAGATCGAACAGACCTAGAGGCAGATATAACAGAGGAGGAAGTTTGAGTTACATTGACCAAACTTCGGGCAAGGATGGCCCCGGGCCCGAATGACTTCCCCGCGGAGTTCTTTAAGAAGATGGCCGATCTCCTGACGCTACATTGCTGGGCTTCATCTGGGGCACAGAGGAAGAGGGTCTATTTCCGCTGGACATTAGACAAGCCACTATTGTCCCAAATCATAAATCTGGGAAGCCAGCAGAGGACTGCTCGTCTTACCGCCCTATTTCTCTCCTGAATGTGGAGGTAAAGCTTTACGCAAGAATCCTGGCTCTCCGCATGAGAAGGGTCATATCAGGACTGGTCAATCTTGATCAAACGGGATTTATCCCGGAAAGGACAACTAGGTTTAATTTGCGGAGGACCCATAACTGGCTTTAGGAGGTAAGAAGCAGGGAGGAACCCCACTGGTTCCTGTCCCTGGATGCAAAAAAGGCATTTCATGCTGTCCACTGGCCTTTCCTGGAGGGAGTATGGGAACGTATGGGATTTGGCCCCAAATACAGACACAAAATCAGTCTCCCATACACGTGCCCAAGTGCTAGAGTCAGGGTCAACGGGACAATGTCGAAGGCCTTCCCAATACAGCGGGGAACAAGACAGGGATGCCCCCTCTCCCCTCTGTTATTCGCTCTATCTATTGAGGTGATGGCGTGCACAGTCAGACAGAACGTAGGGATTACGGGGTTCCAGATAGGGGTCGCGGAGATGCAGGAGGAAAAATTGTCCCAATACACGGACGATGTTCTAGTATATATTACACAACTGGAGACCACGATCCCCACACTGTTTGATGAATTGAACCGATATGGCACTAAGTCTGGGTACCAGATCAACTGGTACAAATCGACTCTATATGACCCCCGGGGTAGAGACAGATGGCCCAGCCTGCCTGAGAGACTGCAGACAACCGGGGAGGGATTTACGTACCTGGGGATATTTATTAAGGCGGACGGAGACCTTTCCTATGACCGTAACATTGCCCATGTCCGACGTAACTTAAAAGCAGATGCTAACAGCTGGCAGTCACTCCCCTTGACGATCCTTGGATGGGAAGCCATGTTTAAGAGTGTTTCACTGCCGAAATTTTTATACTCCTTCCAGAACTAATATTTCCCCATGAAAAATTCTGTATTCCGGGACATGCACGCGGAACTGCGGTCATACCTCTGGCTGGGTAGGGACCCTAGGGTAGCGCTGGCGACCCTGCAGAGACACCAGTACGATGGGGGAATTATGCTCCCAGATCTAGAAGCCTATTATTGGGCGGAACACCTGGCCCCCATAAATGAGTGGGTACATGCACCGGCCACACACCCCACGTATGCGCTAGAACAACGAAAGCCATTGCCTGGGAACATAGCCCAACAAAACAGACGCCGCTATGGGACTGCGCCTGGCTGAAAGAACTCAGCAAGTTAAAAGTGTTTCAGGGCTGGGACGCCATAGGCATCTCTACTCTAGGAAACGTAATTAAGAAGGGGGTACTGCAATCATTCCCATCATTACAATCAGACTATGGGCTCCACCGGTCCAAATTTTTTAAATACATACAACTAAGACCCTCATGGAGAGCGGAGGGGACATTGTTAGAGGCACTCCCCGAAAACGCGCCTTAAAGGGTAGCCTCCTCCAGGAAAAGATCCTCGAAAAGGCAGTATCCCTCATGTAGAAAACCATTATGAACAATAGGCCTAACAAACTGGAGGGACTCCAGGCCAAATGGAAACAGGAGGTAGGGGACATGAACGACGTAGACTGGGGGGTGGTATTGATGCACCCAAGGGAGGTGGTAATAAAGTCACGTCTCCGTATGATCCAGTTCAAGATCTTGCACTGGGTCTACTTTGATAGAGTGCGACTATATAAAATGGGGAGAATACCTGACTCCTGCTGCCTGCGCTGTGGACATGAAAGGGGAGATTTTTTGCACACTGTTTGTACCTGTCCACGCATTCAAATATACTAGGGAGAGATTCTTGCTGAGTTGGGAAAAGTGCTCGGGACAGACATTTCACCAGACCCACAGCTCATTCTCTTGGGGATGACTAATGATGTAGATGTACCCAGGCCAAAGCTGATCTTCCTAGTTCTAGCCCTGGTGGTGGCCAAGAGGGACACAGCCAGGAAATGGGGGGCGCCAGATATACCACAACTGGGGGAATGGAGGAGAGGAATGGACCTATACATGGCGGCCGAAAGGGTTACATACAAAGCACGAGGGTGCCCTAAGAAAATCCGTAGAATATGGGGCAAATGGCAACACTATCATGGGCTGGACGGAGGACTTTAAAGGGACACGAACACTTGGCTCCATGGTTGGCATAGCAGGGGTGAGCATTGATGGTCGGATGCCTCTGCTGCAAGAGACTTTGGAAACCACATGGACTGAATATTTGATTGATGGCTACGGGGTCTTGGAACAAGAGGGAGGTGGGAGGGATAAGGGGTTGGGGTCGTGGTGAGGTTGCTTGATGCTGACATACTTGTTATATATGGCTTTTTTGTGCTGCAAAACAATAAAAATGTTTTTTTTTTAAAAATGTGGATTTGCATCTTGGCATTCCTCTTGGTCCTCTCGTCCTTCAATTGTGGGTGTCGCCACTGCCTGCCTGGCCATTGTATATTCATTGGTAAGGTAAGTGTGCATTGTTTTCCCAAGTATAGCAGACGGTAAGGCCCGGCCTGTAATTGTAGATGGAAAAATAAAAGGGATATTAAGAACCAAAGTTTAAAAAAATGCACAAGTTATGGTGTAGTGCAACAAGAACACTTTCCAAGGTGGCATGTATGCATCATCTCTACTCTAGTCTGTTTCCAGCATTGACCTACAACAACAACAGGACAGAGCAGGCCCACAGTGGCGGCATACTTAGCACATCCTCCATTTAGTGAACATTTTTTGAAAGTTTTGGATAAAGCACATATCCAGGAACATAGCGTTTTACAAATTAAGTGACTCAATCAATGCACCTCAGTCATACCACCGCTACACTCGACTCCACTTCTATACAGACATTTAGGTCTGCTGTGGTTGTGGTTGACTTGTTTTCCTTTTATGCCACTCATGAAATAACCTGACTTATTATTCCATCAATCATCTCTGATACAGTATTGAGTGACTGTGAAGATCGGCCTGCAGTATAAGTACAATTTTGTTATTAAACGACAAGAGTGGAAATATTATTGACTTGAGTCAATCTTAGTGTGTAGAGTAATACTAGTACACTTTGATGTCACTTCATGCACAACAAACAACAACAACACAAACACCAATCACTCAGAGTCGGTGTCCAATGCATGCCATTCATTTTCATTACCTGTTCTCTCTCATCTTAAGTTAAGGGGCCGTCTTTCTCGCCATCATCATCATGGTGCTGTTGTCCTACTCAGTGTGCAGTGTACAGATTGAGTCCCCTTCCTGTATTCAAAAGCAATGTATCAGGCTGCAGTAGAAGTAAAAAGTTCTTATTAAAAATAGTTTCAAGAAGGGAAAAATTGCCTTGAGTTACTTTTAGTGTTTTGAATGGTTATTACATATAGTACATAATGAAATACCTTCATGCTCAAGAAACAACGACAAAACCACTCAGTCTGCGTCCAATGCATGGCATAATTCATTACCTGTTCCATCTTATCTTCAGTTAATGGGCAGGCTCTCTCGAATCAGAAAGGAGGAAAGCTATAGTAGTCATCATCATGTTCCACTTCTTTTGGAAGCACTAGGAAAGATTTTAATTTTCTTCTATTTTGCATCATCCAAACATCATCTGACTTGAGGGCAATGGATTTAGGGAGATTCAGGAGGATGGAGGAGCAGGATTCATAGGACTGTACTCTGAAATGCAGACAGCTGAAACTCGTATATTGAAATAAAAAGAGTAGAATACGGTGGTGATGGATTTGTTGTGATTCAAAATTAGTAACCGGGAAGACAGACAGACAAAGAAAGGAAAATAAGGGAGGAAGACAGAAAGTACAAGCCTAATTGTCAGGGAAGTATAGCTCGTCCTCAAACTCTGGGGGTTCAATCAGACGTAGGTAATCATCATGTAACACACTACTTTTGTCACCTGTCCTCATCTTCCTCCCTTGATTCATGTATTGTATAATTCGGTGGCATGAAGTGCTGATTCATTTTGAACATTGTTAACCTGTCCTCGATTTTGGGCGAGAGACTGGTCCTTTCCACTATTACAATGGAATCAGCAGCACTGAATACACTTGCGACAGGGCAAGCCAGATAGCTTATCGCCAGCCTGCTGAACAGTGGCCATTGGACCCTTTTCCCATGCTAATACCGCAATGGGGTTTGATCAATGTACCTCTCTGTTGGGGCGTCCAGATAGGCCTGGACCATCCGCTCAATGTTCAAGGGTGCCAAACTTTTTTCGTGCTCTTTTCTCTTTGCATCAGCACTGGTTTTACCAATGCCTAAATGTAAATACCAATTGTTTAACGATGTTACTGGGCCTAGTGATCCCGCTATTGCTGTTGTCGATAGTGATGGCGAGTGTTCTGAGGCAAACGCACTGCCCTCAGCCTCCAAAGATAAACTTGATGTGGATGCCCTGCTGTAGTTCTTGTTGTGGGTTGATCTAGTGGGCTTTTAATTAGCAGCCGTTCATTTTCCAACTTACTCGCTGACTCAGCTATCCAGGTTTTGTAGCGGGCAACTTCCATCTTTGAAAAAGGAATGAATGTCTTCAGTGCCAATTTTGCCAGTGGATCCAGAATTGTGGCACAAATGTATTGTTCTTGTGAAAAAAATCTTATTTTGCACCCTTGTAATGTCAGCTAAGCGACGGGCTAACCTCTCCACCAACTCTTATGCTTATTTTTTTTCCTCTACACCTTTGTATGATTCAGACACCGCCTTCTGCTGACGCTCTAGCATTTGCAATAATGGGATAGCTCGACCCATAGAACATGGCTACAGTTTCATGTTTCTGAGTAGCTTTAAAAATCTCAGCAGTGTCAACAGCCCCTACTTCAGATAGCTTATCTCTAACCCCCACAAAAGAGACCCAGTATGCAATGATGCAACTGGTCCACATGTCTGTTGTCAGGTGGATATTGTGAATAGCACCCTGCTGCAAAGCTTGTCCAACAAATTCCAACACATCATGATGTAGTGCCGGAACAGCAAATCTTGCAAAATAGGACCTACTGGGAACCTTCCATTTAGGGCAGATGGCTGACACAAATTCAAGGAAACCCACCCCTTCCACAAATGAAAAAGGGAGAAGGTCCAGCGCTAACATTTTAGCCAGCTTTGCATTGTACCACTGTGCCGTTGGGTGGTTGCATTCATACTGCCCCTCCAACCTAAGCATGCTCTCTATGGTAGGCTGGATTACTTTCCCTGGTGGGGCTGTTGCTTTCTTTAACCCACTAAGGCTCAATTACGCACTTTGTTTCATTGCAGTACTCGGTCGCCTTGGTGTCTCCGCCTGACTCTGAGTATCTCTATTACTGCGGTGCCACTGACATGTTGCTGAGGAGTATGTGGGCGGTACCACTACACTACTGGGGACAGGGCAAGAAATGCCTCCATCTTGTTCACCTTTCACTGCGATAATATCGTCCCCTGAGTTTTATTTTGTTCTAAGTCAAGTAGGTGAGCCTTCCACACAATAGTGTGGTGTATTTTGAGATGACTTGTTTGGCCTCCGGTACCATAGTTTGTGCCAAGCTTACCCAGCCAAACAGCATGTCGAAAAATTGAGCATATAGCAACGTTCTCCTCCTTACTGCTAACCGAAAAGAAGTCCCAAACTGGGGAGGATTACTTTTTGGCGCTGCTGGATGTGCCACTTTCAATACTAGATGAACTGGAGGGTGTGCTTGGATGTGATTCTATGCAGATACACTGTGACTTCTACCACTACCTACTGAGATGGTGGTTGAGCTGGATGTAGGTCCGCAAATGAGTTAGAACTTAAGATATAATGGGGCGGAATAACCGATATACAAATGCGAGTCATAGTTTTATGGAAGGGGAGCCCGTTTTGTATTTCATGGAGCACATATAGATAACTCGGGCCCACCTGGATATCATAGAGTTTATAATAAGATTAGTCAGTACACAATAGTATCGCCATAAGATTAAAAGAATATTGGGCCCTTGATGTATAAAGTTAAACGCTGGAGGACAGAAAAAGAATTATGGTCATTTGGGTATTCCAAACATATGCATTTTATAAGAGTTACAAATGGGGGTGGGGTCGCACACTACTCACACACCTAAGGACTCTGGTCAATGTAGTAAAGTGTTTGCGATGCATCATCTTTTGATCTTCTGCTATCTGCGCTGTCTTCGCCATCCCTGGACACGTGTTTCGGGGTTTCACCCCTCGTCAGCAGGGATAGGCAGTGTTCTGGGGTTGCCGATGGCTGCCAATATCTTCCAGGTATAGTACCACTCCGGTGCGTAGGTGTGGGATCCCAGGCTTGTCAGCCCGCTGCTCAAGGGAGCTTTAAAGTTATAAATGGGGGTGGGGTCGCACACTACTCACACACCGGCGGTGTCGCCCCTAAGGACTCTGGTCAATGTAGTAAAGCGTTCGCGATGCATCATCTTTCGATCTTCTGCTATCTTCGCTGTCTTCGCCATCCCTGGACACGTGTTTCGGGGTTTCACCCCTCATCAGCAGGGATAGGCAGTGTTCTGGGGTTGCCGATGGCTGCCAATATCTGCCAGGTATAGTACCACTCCGGCGCGTAGGTGCGGGATCCCAGGCTCGTCAGCCCGCTGCTCAAGGGAGCTTTAAAGTTACAAATGGGGGTGGGGTCGCACACTACTCACACACCGGCGGTGTCGCCCCTAAGGACTCTGGTCAATGTAGTAAAGTGTTCGCGATGCAACATCTTTCGATCTTATGCTATCTTCGCTGTCTTCGCCATCCCTGGACACATGTTTCAGGGTTTCACCCCTCATCAGCAGGGATAGGCAGTGTTCTGGGGTTGCAGATGGCTGCCAATATCTGCCAGGTATAGTACCACTCCGGCGCGTAGGTGCGGGATCCCAGGCTCGTCAGCCCGCTGCTCAAAGGAGCTTTAAAGTTAAAAACGGGGGTGGGGTCGCACACTACTCACACACCGGCGGTGTCTCTCCTAATGACTCTGGTCAATGTAGTAAAGTGTTCGAGATGCATCATCTTTCGATCTTCTGCTATCTTCGCTGTCTTCACCATCCCTGGACACGTGTTTCGGGGTTTTACCCCTCGTCAGCAGGGATAGGCAGTGTTCTGGGGTTGCCGATGTCTGCCAATATCTGCCAGGTATAGTACCACTCCGGTGCATAGGTGCGGGATCCCAGGCTTGTCAGCCCACTGCTCAAGGGAGCTTTAAAGTTACAAATGGCGACTCCACCCCCATTTGCAACATTTAAGCGCCCTTGAGCAGTTGGCTGACGAGCCTGGGATCCCACACCTACGTGCCTGAGTGGTACTAAACCTGGCAGATATTTGGCAGCCATTGGCAACCCCAGAACACGGCCTATCCCTGCTGACGAGGGGTGATACACCGAAACACATGTCCAGGGATGGCGAAGACAGCGAAGATAGCAGAAGATCGAAAGATGATGCATCGCGAACACGTTACTTCATTAACCAGAGTCCTTAGGGGCTACACCACCGGTGTTTGAGTAGTGTGCGACCCCACCCCCATTTGTAGCATTTTATAAGAGCATGAGGTAGAATGATAGCTAAGTAGAACAAACGAGTGTGCACTAGATTTTGTTATATTTTGTCCTGTTTGTCTGCGAAATCGCCACGCTTAAGGCTAATATTTAAGTCTGCGAGTGATGTTAAAATAAAGCGGTTTAAGGAAGAATACAGAATTAAGTAGTTGTACGATGATAATATGCATCATGGCAGTAAGAACTGCATCAGGATCATTTCGGAGACATTTCATTCTTTCTCTTTGAATGAAAAAAGAGGCATGCTCATTTACTTAATAAGAAGGCACGACGTCGGAATTTAGCGCATGAATTAATATAACGATAACGATGGTTAACACGTACCAAAATCCACAATTTTGTTTTATGCAACTCTCTCAATAGCCCTGAAAATCGGAGGATAACTGAACAAAAGTGAACCCAAGAATAATACCACATTGAATACATTGGAAAACGTTTTATTTAGCACAACAAATATTGCAAGGTAAGCACTTTGCAATAAGAGTATGTTCAAACTTAAAGATAAATGACACTGTTTTTATAAATAAAATTACATAAGCATATGTATTTCTCTAGATAGATTGCATTTTGGGAAATACTGTTTCCTTTAACCTGAAGGCCCCTCATGTCTTTAAGAACAAAACACAGTCAAAGGACAAGAGTGAAACTAGCAGCAGATCAATAATGCCACGGAGAATTTTAATATAAGGTGAGACTATTTTATAGTCGTATTCTTGACTATAGGCAATAATATGACAAGCAACCCTTCGTGGTATAGATCAAAAGTTAAGAAAATGATGGAGAGGGCTGTTTTCTTCTTCATTATTGTAGAGACTGTATATCAAACAGGTGGATGATTTGACAATGCAGTGCTGAACCTATAGAGTAGCAGCCCTAAGAAATTAAGGTAAAAGATTCACCAAATTTAGCGAGATTTCCCTACAAGATGTGATATTGGGTGTAATATCACAAAAGGGCCCACATAACTGTCCTAAAGAAAGATGAATATGTAAATGAATAAGTTTTAACCATTAAAGAATGTGAGTGAGGATGTTGGATGAGAAATATATAGTGAGTCTGGAACCCATTTTTAATACAAGAATGACCATTAAAGGTGTTTAATGATCACACTGTCTAAGATTTTTTCAATAATATTGTGTAGTTATATGATTTTGTCCATATATGTTTATAGTAGGTACAATAATTGTGGACAGCGGTAATGTCGCGCTTTTAATGTTTTAAAATACAGAATCTGCATAACAATGTACTGATTGTATTATGTTTTTTGTTAGATGACAATGCAAGAAGTGAAAGAGGAAGGATCTCTATTGTAAATAGTCCTGATGAAGGTGGAAGAAAATAATATAATCCCACCGAAACGTGTCAACACTTGTACTCATGTTAGATCTGAAGCTGGACATAGAGTAGAGTAACTAAAGTTCGGTTTCAGACTGTGTCCATAGTCTCACACAGATTAACACTGCAAAGGCCAAATTTTATGGCCTTTTTTCTTGTTTTCCTTCCATATGATGTTTTCATTATTATGATAGTGTTTTTTATGTTTTTGATGTCTTTGTGCCTATATTTATAGGAAATATGAATTTTAACATGTGCTGATATGATGTTTTGTCTAATGAAATTTTGATATAATGTGATATTAAGTTTTATTAACTGTATGGTACTGAATAAATTTGACTAGACGGACAGTGTATACCTCTTGAGTGGTTCCGAACTTATGAGAGTGGTGTGTTTGATTTAGATTGATACTAGCAAAGTCCATTGGGAGAATGTTTCCTAACACAATTGTTATTGCTGCTCTGTCCCTATTGGACTCTTAGAGGCCCTCTCCTTTGTTTCAAAGGTCCCTATTTTTAACTGCAGGGCTGGTCTCTGGGGCTATTTGAACACCACTTTCCCGGGGGGGGGAAGAGAACAGGGCTTTGTACTGCCTATTGGGAGTTCCTCAATCCTGCTTGATTGTTATAGTCCACCAAGAGTTTGGGGTTGAACATGTGTATAACAGTATCAAATTGGCCACCCTCACTCTGTGAATCCCACTGCTACGTCTAAATGTGACCTTGTTTGAGTCAAGTATTCATTCAAAACTATAAAAAATCGACATAGAGAAGAAACAGGTATTCTAAAGACCACTGTTAGGGATTATTTGAAGCTCCGGACTTCCATTGTAATGGAGCTGTATGTAGCATGGGTTAACATTACCTGGGGACAGAGTCCTTTCAACTACATTCAGATTCAGTTTTGTGAGATGGCATTGTGCTTTTCTTTGGGCAAATTTGATCCAAACAAAGTGCAAAGTGTTCCCATATGATGAGTCCTCCCCCAGAGCATGCTTCATTTTACTCTCTTTTGTCATTAAAATGTTTATACTAAGAGGTTCCTAATTAACGTATTAAGAAAGTGAGGAGTGAAAAGATGTGGTGATGCTTTGACTTATTTTCAGCAGCAAAACTCATCCATTCTCTATATTAGCATGTGGCACTGCAAAAAAAAGTATGCTATTTTAAATGCTGGCACTTTTTAGTTGCACAGGTCACTTCATTAGATACCCACTTCTGACTAGACTACCAGGTAGGCTTTTTTCATAAATGTTAATCTTATAGGACGTTCACCCTGGTCATCTTATTCAAATTAGTTTTAACTAATATAATATTTATTTTAAGATGTGTGGTACTTAATTCTGTTTTATGCTTTTTGCAAGTATGTAAGAATGAGAAAATTTTCGAGTTATCTTTGTGCTATACTTACATGGCTGATTTTTATTCCAAAATTAAGGGGCTGATTAGGATGGCGGAAGGCCCACCACCGCTGGGACCAGCGGTGGCGGTACTTCCACCATCAATTTTGGAAAAGGTGATGGACAGAGTTTCTGAATGATGCAGAATACTCCTACCCAGTCAAGAGATCAGGGCTTGATCCATCACCGTTTTTTAGCTCACTGCACCATCCCAGCTTCAGAACCTGGCTATATGCAAATTAGTCTGTTCCTGTCCCAGTGCATGATGGGAACAGGGCAAACCAAACTACCAAGCCAATTCTTATACTGGGAAGGAGACAAGCTACCGGGGACCGGTTTCTGGCATTTCAGCCTCGTCGGCCCGGCTTGCTTGAATCCTGATGGTGCAATGAGCTAGGGACTCACGTCTGAGTATACCCTCCCACACATAGTGTGGATAAAAATCAATTTTGGAAAAGGTGATGGACAGAGTTTCTGAATGATGCAGAATACTCCTACCCAGTCAAGAGATCAGGGCTTGATCCATCACCGTTTTTTAGCTCACTGCACCATCCCAGCTTCAGAACCTGGCTATATGCAAATTAGTCTGTTCCTGTCCCAGTGCATGATGGGAACAGGGCAAACCAAACTACCAAGCCAATTCTTATACTGGGAAGGAGACAAGCTACCGGGGACCGGTTTCTGGCATTTCAGCCTCGTCGGCCCGGCTTGCTTGAATCCTGATGGTGCAATGAGCTAGGGACTCACGTCTGAGTATACCCTCCCACACATAGTGTGGATAAAAATCAATTTTGGAAAAGGTGATGGACAGAGTTTCTGAATGATGCAGAATACTCCTACCCAGTCAAGAGATCAGGGCTTGATCCATCACCGTTTTTTAGCTCACTGCACCATCCCAGCTTCAGAACCTGGCTATATGCAAATTAGTCTGTTCCTGTCCCAGTGCATGATGGGAACAGGGCAAACCAAACTACCAAGCCAATTCTTATACTGGGAAGGAGACAAGCTACCGGGGACCGGTTTCTGGCATTTCAGCCTCGTCGGCCCGGCTTGCTTGAATCCTGATGGTGCAATGAGCTAGGGACTCACGTCTGAGTATACCCTCCCACACATAGTGTGGATAAAAATCAATTTTGGAAAAGGTGATGGACAGAGTTTCTGAATGATGCAGAATACTCCTACCCAGTCAAGAGATCAGGGCTTGATCCATCACCGTTTTTTAGCTCACTGCACCATCCCAGCTTCAGAACCTGGCTATATGCAAATTAGTCTGTTCCTGTCCCAGTGCATGATGGGAACAGGGCAAACCAAACTTCCACCATCACAAAGTGATTTACCCACCACCCAAATAGGATGGTGGTGGGTACTGCGGTGGATGCAAAGTCGTCCGCCACTACACCGCCACTACACTACCAAAGGCAATCATACCGATTGCCTGGTGGATGGTGCAGGGTGCCTAAAATGGTGGCGATGCCTAGCAGGGACTGTCCACCAAATTAGGATTTTGTTAAGAAAAGGCCTTTCCATGGCAGCGATGCTGCCATGGACAGGCTGCGGGGGATGGGGTTTCGGGGCCCATTGTGGGCCCCCCTTGTTCTGACGGGAGGTGTTGCTGCAATGGGCAGGGAACCATGATACCTCCCTGCATTTCCCTGCACTGCATGGTGCCTGCCACGCAGTGCAGGGAAATGCAGTGCATGCCACATTAACATTGCAAATGGTGCTGCAGCCAGCAGCACCGTCTGTAATGTTACAGGCCTGGGATGCACCCACTATACTGGCGGGTGCATCGTAATATGTGTGGTGGGACCACCGCTTTACCGGCAGGTGGTCCCAACCACCGCAACGGTGGCGGGAGGCCTCATGTCCGCCCACCATCGTAATGAGCCCCTAAGTCTTTTGATGATGATGATAGTCATGAACAGACTCACTCTTTCATACATTCATTGAAATAATCATCCATGCCCTCACCCAATAATGCAGCAATCCATGCACTCACTCAACCAATAATTATTCAAGCACCTGATCACTTACTAATCCATCCAACCCAACCTTTTTTGCTTTCTTACTATCAACCAGTGACCCACCTATACAACCACAAACACAAACTCACCAGTCAATGAAGCAACCCTTTAATTTATAAAATAGGCAGACTTATTGGCATTTTCAATGTCGCTTTTTTAGGTTCCACAAGTTCGAGGAATTATAAGAATAAAATCAGATATGTATAAAACTGGAACGAGCTGTCTATCTCAAGACCAGAATCACTCTGAATTAAACCTTTAAGTACCCTGCCTATTCCATTAGATACCTCTCGTGTAATTGTTTTGCTTTGCCATTAATATTTAAGATCCTGTGAGACCTTGCTTTTTACCTGTTTAATTTTCAATATGTAGTTTGATGTAGCCAATGAGAGAAAGAGAAGGTTGCATTATTTATGCACAAGTGCACAGGGCTTTTAAGTAGAGCGATGTACCAGACTGCGTTTTATTTTTGTTACCTAAGCTACGATCCGATAAACACATAAACTAACTCAGAATACTGTGTTGTAAACATTTGCATTTAATGGAAATCAATGCAATGTTTCTTACATGGTGTTACAAACGCCAGTATCGGACATAGCACCAAGGAAAGGCAATAAGCTCTTCAGTTGAGTTAAACATGATTTATGCCTGAATCAATCTTATTTTACTACTAAGCATGCTTGTACAGAACAAATATTGTGTGCTCTCTCCTGCTGGACATCAGGGTTAAAGAAGGACAAGGAAATAAGATTGCCATCTATACACAGTTGGGGAGAATAAGAAATTAACATGAATTAAAGCAACATCCTAGCATGCAATATATTCAAAACAGCAACATTATACTATTCCATTGTTATTGTAGAGAACTTTGTTTTAATAGGTATATTTTGAAATGAATCCATCTCCTTTGTTTCAGAGATACCTGATCATGCACATGTGGGAAATATTTGAAAAACACATATGCCTTCCCTTGGGAACTTGCCAAAGGTGGAAAACATCTTACCTTTTTGGCATGTTTAATAATTGTATTTGTATGCTATATGTAATGAGAAGTGTCTGGAATATTTAATCATATCTCGCCCTTTGGGGTTACGAGCCCGCTTTCACTGACCAACGGGACTCCCACTGCCAGCACTGTTATATGGCAGTCAGAAAGTAAACTGGGAGGGCAATTGCAATGCAGCCAGGAAGGCTCCAACTATCGGACACAGCATTTCCGGGCCTCATCGAAATTGGCCCCAAAATATTTTGATTAGTGGCACTTTTTTAACCTGCAATGGCCATTTCTTGCCACATCTATTACTATTATAACTATTTGTTCCTTTAGTCTAATAATAACTATTATTGTAATGTGTCAGGTCTAGCTTCAGTTACGATTACAGGTCTGTAACAACTGTTGTATATTTATTACACATGCACATGGAAGGGAGATATATACATGATGCTGTATTGATGCTTCTGTCAAGTGCACTGGAGGAGTTCTCTTTCTTTGCAAGTTGGCATCTGGTCAGTCTTCTTGTGTTGGATGGAGTGAAATCCTAGGAAAGCTGAGCATATTTTGATAGCATGGAAGGTTAAGAGCCGCACTCATTTGGGCTGAAAAATATTCTCTGCTGCAAGTAAAGACATGCAATACCCAAGATTTCAGAGGGGGGCCTTGAGCTTTACAGGCCTCAGTGCACCTTGTGATTAGTAGTTCTTGAGCCACTGGTCTCCTGAGATTCCTGAGGTGGCCCATGTTAGACCTGTCTGGCTTTTTGACGTAGTCCCTCCTATTTATTATTTATTTTGTCCCCTTTTTGCCCCTCATACCCTTGATAATTTTTGTCCACTGACTTTTTGTAGGTGTTGGCCAGGGGGATAGGTGTTCTTTCTCCCCCTCATAATTTTTCACCTCAGGCCCAGAGGCCTGTTCTGACAGGAAAGTTGGAACCACACAAAATGGTGGCCACCAACTGCCCTAACTGTCACACCCAGAACTTGGCCATAGCCTAGCATAGGACATTCTAGAACCTTCTGGCCCATTCTGGACCACTGAGGGTCAGCCTATATAAGGTGGAATGCGGGGCAGCCATTTTGTCTTGCCAGAGTGAGTCAGCTGGAGGACAGGCTGTAGCCAAGAGCGGGAAGAGGCTAGTCAAAGGGTTGACCTCCTGGATTGGGAAGCTCCTTATTGATCCAACTCCCCTATCCCCCTCTGGGTTATCTGTCCTGCCCCCGTTGTGGAGGGTTACTGGAGACCCTGGGCGCCTGTCTAAACCCCCTGACTGGAGAAGTAGGGAAGTGACCGGGAGAAGGAGACTGCAGCACCGAAGAGCGTAGTCCTCTGCCCAGCATAAGGATCCCAAAGAGACTGTGCCAGCATAAGGATCCCAAAGAGACTGTGTCAGCTTAAGGATTCCAGTGAAGTTGTTACAGCAAGGGTCCCAAGCGAAGTGAGGCTAATCCTAGTGCCCCCTCTTTGCTCCGTTGGTAATTGATTGCTGATTGACTTCTGGGAACCCCCCTTGCGCGACACCCCCACCGAGCCCCTCTTCCTACCTGTGGCAGCAGCGGTAGTGGGACGAGGAGTCACACTGTTTGGGAGCCGGTGTGCGCGTATTGAGGGAGCAGAGGCGGCGAGTTGCCAGGCTGTTCCGCCATTACCGGCGTGAGGTGAGCGGCGCCGTGACTGATTGAAGCCTGAGGTGAGGAGCCGATCGGTGAAGTATCCGGACTGTTTCTGGGTGGGCGGAGACAAGGAGAGGCGACCCCAACGCAGCGCGATCTCCGGCGGGAGACACTCTCCCTTCGCGCATGCCTGGTGGAGCCGCCGGGCGTGGTGAGGCGGAGCCAGCGGAGGAGGCGTGAGGGAATTCCGCACTTGCCTGCGCAGACCAGCCTCGTCGGAAGGAGCCCCGGAGGTGAGGGAATCCAGCGCTTGCCCGCGCGGTCCAGCCTCGTTGAAAGGAACCCCTGGGGGGGGGTGTGAATGGGGGCTGAGCGCCGACATTGGAGACGTCCCTGGACCGGGAACGGAGAAGAGCAATAACATTTCTCCACACCAGCGCCGAGTCGGCAGCGCGCTGGGTGTGGAGTTGTGAAACCGGCAAATCGGACTGAGAGGAGCCCCAGAACAGCAGCAACGCGTGGAGACTGGGAACACCGCCTCCACGCTACAGTAAGGAGAACATGGGGGTAGTGTTGACTCTGCCCATTGACCACAATTGTGTAGAGTGTGGGAGTAATTTTGACGCTGATCATTGCCCTCAGTTGGGTATAGGAGGTGGGGCTTGCTGAGTAGAAGAAGGCTAGCAGTTCCTTTTAGGGTCTGCTAATCCCTATGTGGAATTCCTGTAGGTTTGAATCCTCACAGTATCTGCTTAGTTGCTAGGAGGGTGAGAGGAACTGTGGGAGGAAGACTAAGAGTACCTTATGGAAACTAGAGTTAATTAATATTAAAGTCTAAATTGCACATTCCAGGAGTATTCACAGATTGAGTGTGGAATAATATCTCTGGTGTCTGATCCAATGTTTTACTGATATATAATTATTGAAACAGGTTGACATCTAAATATAAAAGGCTGATATTGCCTCTTTGAAAGTCATAGGAAGGCATAGTAGAGAAATTTAAATAATTATAGAGCTTGATGAGATGTACTGCTAATACTGTTTAGTGTAGTAATTTGATACTTTGAAAGTGCCTTTATTGATTTCCTGACAAATGTAATGTATTGAAGAAGCTAATTGATAATTTGCTAGTAATTTAAAAGGTATAACTGCTGATTCTAAAGTAACCTGAAATGTTCTAAGCTATATATTTTGAGAACAAAGAGTATATTATTTTTATAAAGCAGTGCTTATTTTTCCACATTTTTGGTGTAGCGTTTTCTTTTTGAGTGTTATTGCGTGGCTTTACTGTTGGGTGGTCTGCAACCTTTACACTGTGCCTCTGAATGTATGCCTTGCCCTAGGCCAGGCTACCCCAGTTCCAACAGCCCAGCACAGGGATCACTGTCATATTATTGACTACAAAAATATCCACATACAAAAATATCAACACACATATATCGACATTCACAATATCGATGTCCTATCTTCAAAATGTAAAATACAAACATTTTGAAAAAAATATAGCTGTAAAAAATCAATGTTTAAAATATTGATTTGTTATGTATAAAAATGCTAATTAAATTAAATAATAAAATGTATGTTAACACCTTGGCTGCTAGACGTTTTCCCCTCCTGTGCTGGAAAATCCCTGGTGCCATTTGTTCATGACGAGATCAGCTCGTCATAAGCACACGACCAGTGTACTGCATGACGAGCTGAGCTCATCATGAGCAGGGAAGGGGTTAAAAAAAGTTTTAAACTAATATATTAAATACATTTAATTTAAATGATTGAAATGCACATATATAAAAGTAAAATATAAATGAATATTTACTTTAAAACATTTAATCAAATAATAACTTTAATTTATTTTAAAATGTTATAAATATATAAATATTAACAAATGAATTTACATAAATACACATATACCTATAACACAAAATCTAATTTAAAAAATTTGAAATTAAAATATTAATATATTTAAAACATATTCAACTTAAATTCTGAACTCCATTGAGTGCAACAGTAGTGAAAGTGTTGAGCAGAGGTGAAAAAATTACTATGCCTACTCCAGTGAATGCAACAGTAGGGAAAGTGTTTGGATAGCGCATGAATAAAAATCACTATTTCCACTCTAGTGAGTATAACAGTAGGGAAAGTGTTGGATAACAGAGGGGTAAAACTTACTATTCTCACTCCAGTGAGTGCAACAGAAGGGAAAGTGTTGGATAGCGGAAGGGTAAAAATGTATATTCCTACTCCAGTGAGTGCAACAGGAGGGATAGTGTTGGATAGCAGAGGGTTAAAATTAATATTCTCAATAAAGTCAATTAAAAATTAAAACAAACAAAAGATCAAGTACAATATACAAAGAATTTTAAAAACACAAAAATAAAAAAGATACAAAAATATATAAAATATCAAAAAATAGAAACATGCTAAAATGTTTTAAAAAATGAATAATTACAACAAGCATTATTGTATAAACATCTTAAAAACAATTACAAGCCAATAACTATTTAATTATAAATTCATTACAATCAAAAACAATAAGGGGCCGATTCTGATTCAGTAAAACCCCCTACGAATATCCGTACGGAGCATATTTCCCTTACGAATAGTACCCTTAAACGTCCCCGTATGTATGATGAAGTACGATCCGAACCCAAAGCAGATCTCCGTACTAATCGTACGAAAGAACATACGACTTAAAAATCCATACAAATCGCAGTACGCGATGTCAGTACGAATTGAAGCAGCATTTTCCGACCCAGCATGTACGATTCGTCACGTCAACACTCCGTGTGACACTTTTTCTACGGGAGCTCAAAACGTCCGTAAAAGCAGATTTCGACTCGAACCGCGTACGAAAAGGACTCCCCCGGGTAGGCGAGTACACCCCAAGATTGCAGGGGTACGGTGTGTAGTGGTATGGTGCATAGGGGTACGGTGCATAGGGGTACGGTGCATAGGTGTACGGTGCATAGGGGTACGGTACAAGTGGTATGGTGCATAGGGGTACAGTGTGTACACCCCATGATTGCAGGGGTATGGTGTGTTTGTGATTGTGTGGCTCTCCGTACGCATTGCTCATCCAACGTTTTCCGTATGAATCGCGTTCATGTTCCCTGGTCAGGATCTTACCAGCATGTTTACGATTCGTATGGTTCACAGTGAGGGTCCGTATCGTACTAATTTTCCCGTGCTTTTTGTACGGTCCGCAAAGATTCAGACGTATTCTTTTCCTACGGATCGTACTACGCGATTCAGACGGATTTGTACAATTCGTACGGAAAGGGCTACGAATTCAAATCAGCGTACGGATTTATTTCCTACCATACATTTGACAAAACATCTAAATTTAAAAAAATTCTTACCTCCATAAATAGCATAGTTAATGATCAAAAAATAAATATTATTATTAAAAACCTAATTAAAACATATACAAATGAAATTAAATTACTGACCAAACAAAAATCCACACACAAAAGAAAAGTAAACAATAATCATAAAAATGTATCAATTAAGGAATTAATTCGGCTGCCCCCCTGATCCTGGATGGAAGACCTGGTGGCCTGCAGGAATGTTCCCCCTGCTACTGACTCCAAGGTAGCTAAGAACCTGGGAATCAAGATGGACAACTGCCTTTCATTGAAATCTCAGATTCTTGGCCTGGTGGGGCAGTGTTTTGGAATACTCAAAATGCTGAGGAAATTCCTCCCCCTTCTCTCTATTACCCATAGGAAATTAACGGTGCAAGCCCTGATTGGATCAAGGTTGGACTACGTGAACGTACTCTAATTCCGGCCTGCCTGAATATCTTTTGACACGGTTACAGGTAGTGCAGAACGCGGCGGCTCGGGCCATTTATGGCCTTGGTCGCCGTTCTCATGCCACTGGCCTCCTGAAGTCCCTTCACTGGCTTCCAATTAGGAAACGCATTAGGTTCAAGGCCCTTACCATGGCGTTTAAAGCCCTCCATGGCATTGGGGCTCTCTATCTGCGGAAGAGAGTTGTCTTCCACCATCCAACTAGAGCCTTACGATGGGCTTCCATGTCACTGGTGAAGATCCCTGTAATCAGGCGTGCACGGACTGGGGGCCGATCCTTTCAACATCTAGCGTCATGGGCCTGGAATGATCTGCCTCTAGCTCTGAGAAAGAGCGAGAATTTGGCATCTTTCAGGAAAGATCTTAAAACGTGGCTGTTCTGCCTCTAACTTCCCCCTCGATGGACGAGTTATGCTGTGTCTGGTCTGTTAGCGCCGGGACACTCTGCTAGAGTACCTGAGCGCTTAATAAAACCTACGATAGCATAACATAACAATAATGAGCAAATAATTCACTTAATAAAATATAAAATACTTTCCATCCTCTACCCCAATAAACACCACAAAACACACATAAAAGTCATTACACAATTTCCAAAACTATTTTGTTATGTTTTTGATTAACAAAAACGTATTAATTATTTCAAAATAATTTACTTCACACCCTTTACCACTATAAACCCTGCAATTCATATCTCAAATTAATTACACAATTGCCATGATTCATTTTTAACTGCAATTAATGATCAATTATTTATTTATTTATTTTACATAAATTACATCACATCCTATTCACCTATAAATCCCACATCCCATTCCTAAAAAATGACAAAATGTACATATTACAAAATATTTAATTAATTAATAATAATTAACAAACAATTGATAAATGATTATTAATTCATTAATTCACCAAATTAACACTATAAATAAAAAAAACAATATTAATAAATAAAAATACCTTTCACATTTATTAAAATTAAATTACTTTCCACCCTATTCCATTCCCCTATAAACCCAAACCTGCTCCTACAAAAATAACACAACTAAAATGATTACCAAATAATAAATATATTAATTAACAATAAATTAGCAATTAATTAATAATAATTAAATGTCCACAAATAACACTATAAAATCTAAATTATATAAACTTTAATTATGAATCCATTTATTCTAATTATATTTCTTTCCCAACCCACTTCTAATATAAAATAACACAATTAAGTCAAACTAAGGCAGTGCTGTCGTCATTGTTGTGAGTTTGCAAAACAGTAGGTAGTATAAATAAATAAATAAAGCACTTGACACAATGCAGAGTGACACTGTATTTATTTTATTTAATTTTAGAATATTTTGAAAATAATATACACTGAGGTACAAAATATTGTTGGTTTAATTGTAAGATATTTCATATAAATCACCACATATGCTGATATTACAGTGAAGATAAAATTAAGTGTTTATGTTTTTGTACAAGTACCTAAAACATAAAAAATTCAGTATGGAAAATCAACAAAATTTGAAAGATGGTTTCGACATTAGTAACAGTGTCATAGAAGAGCTAAACATAATTTTTATAAGTAGGGAGAATGAAGAGGAAGATATAAATGCTGTAGATATCAGGTGTGATTTCTAAACTAAACTTTAGATGCTGATTTTGTGGAAGCATTAGATGACATCGAGTATGATCATTTGAATTTGTGTAATCAAGAAATTGAAGTAAATCATCCCAAGCATAGTCAGCAAAGCTTAGCATAAGGAACAATGTAGGAGTTTCTAAGTTCCTTAGCATACTTTTTAGTTCTCTATGACAACGGTACAAGTACTCATTACTACAACACTGACATGCCATGAGATTAATGAGGTGAGATTCCAAAATATTATCTTTCTGCTGTACTTTATGCATACATTTGTTTGCTGAAACATTTTGCAGATGTACACGTGTTTTCAATATATTGTTTTTTGCATAAGAAGTCCAGACAAATCACTCTCAAACAAAAGATGGAACAAATATGGAATACATTGTTGAAATCTTGGATTTTCTGCATGTAATATTGATGCACAGGTCTGTCATCATATTGTCCTCTTTTTCGTGTGGGAAGGAACTGAGGATAAGAACGATTTTCCAAGCTTTTTCACATACAGTAATGGGACTTCCCTGTGCTTCTTTCATTTGGAATAACTCTATAGTATTCCCCATCTATTCTTCAGAATGAGGTGGATGACTACTGTAATGTTCGTAGATTTCTTCAGTATGGAAACATCCAGTTTTTCAATTTGTCCAGATGGGAAGTCAGTATCTTCTACAGTTATTTATTCTTTTCCCACATACACATTTTTGTAATATTAATTATTTTAGCAGAGAACAGAACGTTTCTTTTTTCACTTTCCTAATATCTATACATTTTTGCCAAATTTTCTTACTTTTAGTAGGAATGCCATTGACAAGAATACCTAAATGTTCATACTGTACATTTTCTACACCAATTGTCTGTGTTTTAAGTAAATCAAGATTGTATTGAATGTTTTCTGTAGTACTAGCACTCTTGGTATCTAGCTGTGAACTGTACTCAGCAGAGAATTGATTTAAGGTACTTCTAAGCACACATAGTGAAGAGAAATTTACATTGAAAGCTGAATTAAAGTTGTGAACCCCGCTGTCTGTAATGTAGATCGAAGGCACTAATTGATACAAATATTGATGAATGCTATTTTGTACAGTTAACAGAATCTGAAGACAGAGTACAATTGTCTCTACGTTAAGGAAAGCAAGAGTAGGTCCAATGGTGTCCTTACTGTACGAGGAAAGCTGAATTGAAGTTGTGAATCCGGCTGTCTGCAGTGTACATTTAATAGTGGACTGTATCATCTGTAATCACGATTGAAATGAAAGATAGAACATGTTTGGAATGCATTGTCAAAATATGTATGTTTTTTGGGACATAATAGTTCAAATTGTGACCTGTGTTGTCTGTAGTGTAGACTGTCATTCAGTGTTCTTTTAGACATGCCAGACGAATGTTGTTATTGTACTAAACCTATAACTGATATAAAAGAATTTAATGAAATTCAAGAATAATTGATAACCCTAGACAAGTAAGGTAGCAAATGTGCAAATTCTTTTACTGCGTTTGGGTGCGCTAGTAGCTATATCAAAAAGGCTTGATAAAGGGCCTTGAGTGAGCAGAGATTTGATTGAAAGCACTTCTCAGGACACATAGTGAAGAGAAATTTACATTGCAAGCTGAATTGAAGTTGTGTACCCCGCTGTCTGTAATGTAGATCGAAGGTACCAATTGATACAAATATTGATGAATGCTATATTGTACAGTTAACAGAATGTGAGGACAGAGTACAATTGTCTCTACGTTAAGGAAAACAAGGGTAGATCCAATGGTGTCTGTAATGTAGAAGGAAAGGTGAATTGAAGTTATGAATCCGGCTGTCCACAGTGTACATTTAATGGTGGAGTGTATCATCTGTAATTACGATTGAAATGAAAGATAGAACATAATAGTTCAAATTGTGACCTGTGTTGTCTGTAGTGTAGACTGTCATTCAGTGTTCTTTTGGACTTGTAAGACAAATGTTGTTATTGTACTAAACCTATAACTGATATAAAACAGGTTCATGAAATTCAAGAATAATTGATGACCTTAGCCAAGTAAGGTAGCAAGAGTGCACATTTTTAACTGTGTTTGGGTGGGGTAGTATCTACATCAAAAGGCTCAATAAAGGGCCTCGAGTTTGGATAAGAATATGAAATTGAAGAATAGTTGATAACCACAGTGAAGAAAGGCAGCAAGTAGGTTTGTGTATGTGTGGATGATATGTTGATTGAGTAGAAGATGAATAAGGTAAAAAATAAGAAATGCTGCAGATGTGCAAGCTACCCATTTCCTTGTAAGGGTGTTTGGTTTTCCAGTCCATTACAGAGACGGGGTGTCGAATTCTGCAGTGGGAGCCTGAGAAATGGGTACCTCATATAAGGAGGCAAGCTAGTGCAGAAAGTAAACACACTGTGCGGTAGAAAGGATGCAAGAAAGGACGCAAGTGTGCAAACTATCCACTGCTATTCATGGGTAGTAGTTAACAAGAAGGGCCAATGAAGGGCCTGTAGTTTGAATTTCAATTTCAAGAAGAATAATTGATAACGCTAGTGAGAAAGGCTGCAAATGTGGAAACTTCTACAACAAAAAAGCTTAATAAAGCGTCTTGACTTTGAATCAGAATATGAAATTGAATAATAATTGAAAATCCCAGTCAAGAAAGACAGTAAGGGTTCACTGTTAGTACAATAAATACATTAGTAGATAGTGTTCAAAGCTTTATTACTTTTCAACAATAGATGTATTCTATTAATATTTCATAATTTAACAGACATTCCAATGCAACTTCATCAAATATGCCATTCAGATCAATTTCCTTGATAGCAGTTTCTGATTTAATTTGAACTAAAATTTCAACATAATTTAAAACTGTGTAGAATCTATATGAAAAAGGCTTCGGTAAAGGGCCTACAATTTGAATATGAATATGAAATAGAAGAATAGTTGTTAACCATAGCCAGAAAGGCAGCAAGTAGATGTGAGCACGTGTAGATGATGATGATGTGTTGATTGAGTGGTAGATGAAAAATGTAAGAAATATAAAAGTGTCCAAATTACCTACTGCCATTCACGGGTAGTAGTTAGCAAGAAGGCTTAATAAAGGGCCTGTACTTTGAATTACAATAACAAACAGAAGATTTGATAACAGTAGACTGTACTGGCTCTTTTTTAATATTGTTAGACTTTTAAGCTTTTGTTTATACATGAACGGTAGGAATTGTGCACATTACTCACTGCCATTCATGGGTAGTAGTTACCAAGAAGGCTCAATAAAGGGCCTGTACTTTGAATTTCAATAACAAACAGAAGATTTGACAACCATAGACTATACTGGCCAGAAAGGCAGCAAGTAGATGTGAGTACGTGTAGATGATGATGATGTGTTGATTGAGTGGTAGATGAATAATGTAAGAAATATAAAAGTGTCCAAATTACCTACTGCCATTCACGGGTAGTAGTTACCAAGAAGGCTCAAAAAAGGGCCTGCACTTTGAATTTGTATTACAAGAAGGATAATTGATAACCCCAGCCAAGAAAGGCAGCTCGAGTTCAAATTTCCTACTGCCTTCAGCCAGAGTAGTTCATAAAATAAAAAGGGCTTGATAAAGGGACTGCAGATTAAATAGGAATATGAAATTGAACAATAGTTCATAACCCCTGCGAAGAAATGCACCAAGTGTACAAAGTTCCCACTACCTTCTGCCAGTGCAGTATCTATATGAAAAAGGCTCAATAAAGGGCCTACACTTTGTATTTGTATTACAAGAAGGACAATTGACAACCCCAGCCAAGAAAGGCAGCAAGTGTGCAAATTTCCCACTGCTTTCGGTCTGGGTAGTAGGTACAACAAAATGGCTAGATAAAGGGTCATGAGTTTGAATCAGAATATCAAATTCAAGAATAATTGATAACCCCAGGCAAGAAAGGCACTAATTGTCCAAATTTACCACTGCCTTTGGCCGGGTTAGTAGGTACAACAAAAAGGCTCAATAAAGGGGCACGAGTTTGAATCAAAATATGAAATTCAAGAGTAATTGATAACCCCAGCCAAGAAAGGCAGCAAATGTGCACATTTTCAACTGCCTTCGGACGGGGTCGTTTTTACAACAAAAATTTACTGAAATAAAAAAAAAAGCTTGATAAATGCCTAATAAATAATGTTGAGTACAGCGCTGCTCCTGTTTCTTGTTTTTAATGAGGTTGATATAGTATTTGCATAACATAAAAGGTCATGACAATAAATGCATAGAAATTTAAGTTTATGAAACTCAAGATGAAAATGTGAGTATGGACTGTTTGGTAAAGATGGTGTTGCAGCTGTTGATGTGCTTGGTGTAGCAGCAAGTGGTTTTCCTGCAATCTCTGTGTTGCTGCTCAAGCAAAGTTGTTGGCGTGAAAGTAGTTTATGTGTTTTGTACTATATTTGATGTGCCAAATGAGTATTTTTTGGATTGATCACACCTTGAAAGAGTTGTTTGGCAAATTTTATAGGTTACCATTGGTTGGTGTGTTTCAGTTAGTATGTGTTTGGACTTTGCTTGAATGTTTAAGGGACGCATTAGGGATTCCATAATACAGAAATACTTGGTACTTAGTGACATCCAATTCTATTTTTTGAAGAACGGTTGAATTCTATATCCATCTCTAGGACTTGTGGGAGGGTAGTATTTCAAAGTGTTTGACAGGTTAAACTACATGTTTCTATGTAGCTAAAGAAAAGTTAGCTTGGTTATGTATGGGCATGCTCTCATACAAAACTCAGCATTCAGGATTGTAAAGGCTTACCATAGGAGTGACTGATGAGTTTACATATGTCAGTTTACAAAAGAGAAAACAAGTACGATTGTTTTACATTAGAGATATACAGACCTGAAAGACCATGCATGTAAATTCCTGAAATCTTTTTTGAAGGTTTGGAAGAAAGCAGTGAAAGGGTGTTTAGAAGCAATACTGTCCAGCATAAAAAGTGCATTAGTATTTGGACACTCCTGCAGTCTAGTCTTGTGTCCAAATTATCTTAAAAAGTAATGTTGAGACACACTTTTTTTCACCTTTTACGATTTGCACAATGCTTTTAAAGTTGGAGCAGACTTCATCTAACATTCCTACTTAATTTTCTTTGTGAAATTGAGTAATTATTTTGTTTTTCTGTTGAAATATAAATTTTAATCTTCCTCTTTGAAGGTGAAAAAGCAACACCGCTCCTCTACACATTTTTGTTGTCTAAAAAGTAGTGGTCATTACACTATCACCAAGGTAGATATCTGATAATAGAATGAATTATATATTCTATACCACTATTCCATAGTCCTAATCCAAAAGGTGTGTTTAGACTCAACAAAATAATACATTTTTTACATATGCAGGCAGAAAAAGGCAAGTATGATTTACATTTGCTTTTGTGAATTGAAGGTTCCGTCATCTGCTGCATTCGAAACATTGGGCCTGTTGAGAAGAAAGTGAAAAGTATGTTGTAATTAATATTGCATTGTTTAAAGGTGAATAGCTTTTTGAAATAAAAACTTTATATATATTTACATGGTAAACATAGTTCCAGAGTCAGAATGGCCTTCTGTGTCTGTGCAAAACCACTAACTTCAATATTTTATGCATTTTTAAGAACACTTCTCTAATCTTTAGTTATAGTGCAGAATGTTGGAAATTTCTTCCCGACAATGGCAGACATCAACCTTCTTCCTGAGTTGGGAAAAAAGGTGTTGGAGGAAAAGTGAATTTGTAAACATTCAGATTTTGGCATGAGCAAATCTACACATTTAAATTTGCTCATGTTAAAATGTAGTTCAGAATTTTTTTCTAGGAAAACTATTTCTTGTCCTACTTGTGTAAATTTTTGGGAATTCACAAAAGATGTATATCTGCACTTAATGCTAGGACATATTCCATGGGTGCACTTTTGAGACTTTCTTGAATAATTGGGCCCCTATTTTGGTCTGGCATTTTTCGTGACCTTTTGCTTTTATTACATCTCTCTCTCTCTCTCTCTCTCTCTGTTCCCTCCACTCTCATCTACTCTGCTCTCTCTCCTGTCTCTCTTTCTCTCTCTCTCTCTGCCTTTGTATCGGATGGCTTCACTATGAGTCACAGCACTATGCTGTTTCACAAGGAGCATATCAGCATACAAAGTAGTTTTGTGCTTTTTAATACCAAAAATATTTTTTTGCTTTTGCCAAAGTTTGTTATAATAGTGAGGGCTCAGCAGCTTACATGCCAATAACGTTTTACAAACACAATGCCAAAACGAGTCACACAATGACAAAAGTAAAATGGTGACCATCAATTTCAGACCTACTGTGTTTGCCAATGCTTGTTGAATTTTGTTTCCCATAATCTTATTGAAAGTGGTTACAGAGATTTTCCATAATGAATATTTTTGGGAAATACTAGCATCGATGAACACGTTATTAAATGATGCTGCAAAAAAATGGTAACAGAAATTTAATAGTAGTTTAGCCAAATGTTTTTTTTCCTGCTTTCTCTTTTTTATGAACATTTTATTTTGAAAGCAAAGTATTATCAAACTTTCTTTTAAGCTTCTGCAATATTTGCATCAAATCGCAGAGTATTCTGGGAGCAGTATACATAGCCTCATAGTGCTAAACTTTTGAAGTGTGTGTACACTTTTTTTACTACAGAAATTGTCAGTAGTGTAGTCTGAGTTTACAACATTTATTTGGAAGAGTCACTCTAACTAATAATATTGACTGCACCAATGTTGTAGAAGTTTGAAGGTCTTTAACATATGGACACAAATTTTAACTCGGCAGTAGACATTTCTGATAAGCATACGTGAGTGAGGCGTGTTTCAGAGCTGCGCGCTTTTGTATACTTGAGCCACTGACAGTTGCGCACTCAGAGGTTACAACATTTACTTAGAGTGCGCGCCTGAGTAATAAATGCATTCAATTAATGAACCATAAATACAGGTTTGAACAGTATTAACATATGGGCAAACATATTACGTTAACTACAGACAGTATCCTTCTCTGACACATTATGTGGTACTGCTAATTGTCAGCTATAGGGTTTGTGCTGGTGGGAGTTGGGCCTACTTGTGCCAAGGACACAATACACATGAAAACTTGTTGCCTTTGACCTCAAACAATATGTGCTGTGCATCCGGCTATAGGAATTATACATCCTTTACAGTGCATAGTCAGCCTTCAAATATAGTGCACGCAACTCAGAAAAGATTCTTACCATAAAGTTTTCTGTATAAGTTGCTGAAGCTTTTTGGTTGCAGACACCACAATACTTTTCAATAAACTGTAAATATAAAAAAGATGTATATTAGGGAATCATAATAGCAATGCTAACCATTGAAAAGGTAGTTTGCAAAATAAATGTTATTCTTGAAAACCCTCTTTGGTATTTACGAGTATTTTAAAGAAGTTGGATCAAGCAAAAAAACGGTCGCAAATGGGCAGATTCTCAGAATCTTTCCATTTGTGACCGGTATTTTTGCATTTGGGATGCATCATCCCAAATGCAAACATCGCAATTAAGGAATCTCTAAATTGAGATTCCTTATATTGCAATTGCATTTAAGCAGCCACAGCTCGTGCAGGGCGTTACGCCGGGCAGTGACATCAGGCAGAGGAGGGACAGGGTGGGGGTTGTAAAATGCGTGATACGGATGAGTCAGGTAAGTACCCCAAAAATATATATGATAATTTCGTTACCCGCGCTGCATCGCCAAATGTGATGCAGCGGGGGCAAAGAAATTTGTTTTGTTTTCTTCGGTACTTTCCTGACATCATCCATATCCTGCATTTTACAACCCACCACCCTGCCCCTCCTCTGCCTGACGTCAACGCCCAGTGTAACACCCTGCACGATCCGTGGCTGCTGATGTCACCGCCCGGCGTAATGTCCTGCACAAGCCGTGGCTGCCAATTACATTCGTTTAGACTTACAAGTATTCGAAAACGAATACAGGCTTGGGAGTGTCACGTGACGCATTAATAAATATTAAAACTAATGGGAGAATTAGAGGGAGCAAATACGATGAACCAGAAAGCAAATATTCCAGAAAAATAAAGCAAAGCAGAGCTGGAAGGGCCACGTGATGGATTACAAAAAATAATAGTATTATGAACGCACAATGTATAAGAATACAGGCTAAAGCACGTGACAGTTAAAAAATACGAAACCAAAATTTATGTACACAGAATTTATAAAAATACAGGTCTGGAGAACTTCGTGAGACAGAAAGAAACATTTGTGCAATAACTCACTGTCCACAACTTCTTGGTTAGCAAGAAAGGCCTCTTTATTAAGACAGGTGCAAATTAACTTCTAATCAAACATCTTGCAATTCATTATTTAAGAAAGCAAACATTCCTTCAACTTATCTTAGCATCCTTATGATAGATGAAACCCCCACCAAGTAAACCCAAACAAACCCAGGAGCAACTGACTCTTGTTGATACCCCCCTCCTTTCCTTTAACTGCCCTTTGAGGATGGACCAACCCGCTCCAGCACAATAAAACAACAAACAAACAGGACCTGAAAGAAAAAGAGGGAGGGTGGGTGGGGCAAAAACAACCTTTGTCAACCGTCTCCCCGGCACATTTCCATTTCCTGCCCTTTCTACCCTTATTTATCCCATTTCCCTTCCGCTCCAACTAGCTAATCACCCCCCCTTGCACCTGTGGCCAGTTCCCTTGCGCAAACCAACCCAGGGGAGAGACCGGTCGCGCATGGCTCCTCCTGGGTCCCCCTTATACTATGTACATAGAAAATCTTTGAGGGGTAGGAGGAGCACGTGATGACACACTTCAAAAATAGGATACAAAAGTTCATGAAAGCTCAATTAAAAAAAAAAGGCAAGGGAGTGCTCCGTAAGACAGAAGGAAAGATTAGGATCAACAAAGGAAGATCAATAAGAATGGAGACCTGGGACCAGGGCCAGACTGGGAACCAAAACCGGCCCTGGTAAAGTGCTCGGCCGCCCCTGGGAGGAGAGGAGTTGGGGGTGCGACCGAGCTCTTTGCCGGGGCCGGTTTTGCGCTGATTTTGCTGCAAAAACGGACCTGTAACTAAATCGGCCCCCAGGGGCCCAAACCGGCCCCCACCCTTGTGGCGCACCGGGGGATTGCCCGCAACGGCCTGGGACTCCTTCTTGACGCAGAAAAAAAAAATCATCATGGACGCACAATTAATAACGATAGAGGCCTAAGCACATGGCGTAGTACAGAAATACGACACAGAAATGTATGGGCGCATAATCTACAAAATTATAGGTGTATAGGAGCTCGTGATGCAGATAGAAACTTTTATGCTATGTGCATACAATTTTAAACCATTAAGGGGTAGGAGAGCCATATGATGGAGAAAAAAATAGCATCATGCATATGCAATTTACAGCGGAGTCTGATGTTGTGACGGTTTCGCTTACCTTTGCTTCTGTCGTCTTTTGTTGTGTCTTCAAAGGCTGCGGTTTCGCTGGGTCTGGGGTGTTTTGGGTGCGGGCGCCGCCGCCTCCTCGCCTATGGTATTGTGGCTGGGCGGCAGCATTACTGATACCACGTCGAGTGTCAGGAGTCCTCCTCCGCTCGAGCTGTGAGTTTGTAGCAAAATTGATGATGACACTCTGTCTGTCACCACAGCAAAAGCAGGCAAAAGAGAGCGTTCTCACATCAGTATTCGGATTATATGGGAACCGCAGGGGCTGAGAAAACCAAGTTCAGAAGCATCATTGGTAGCATTTTCACGGTCTTTATGAATGATGGCCTTGGGGGACATCACATTGGCTAATGTATTAGTTTCCAGGCTTAGTGAAAGCAAGCATGCTAGGTGGTGGCATGTGGGGAGTGTGTGCATGTGCAAGTGTAGTGTATGCACCAACAATTAACAACAGATAGAGATGGGGGTGTTATCATGTGCGCAGAGGCAGGCCCAGAATTGGATCTCCAATGAGTGACTTTTAATCATTCTCGTTAGCGCGCCCAGTGCTCTGATTTGCCACTGAGAGGGTGATCGACGCACCATACATGTACTGCTAATCATACTCATCGTGTACCCACGCATACAGTACGAATATGGTTTGACGTTACACGACGCATCAAAGGTTACGTGTGACGTCATGAACGTCGCCCTATACGCGAAAGGCACCAATCTTTCTACATGGTTAAAAACATATATTTATGTCTTTAATATACATACTAAGGGAAGATATTATTTGGGATAACTATGAACATTTTCTTTACAGTTTTCACCATCATATATTGCTTTTAAAAAACAATTACACAAATCACGGTAGAACATCATGCGTACTAGTATCGAAACAGCTGCGTAAGCGCATCATAAGCATACATAAAGTCATGTGACTTTAAAAGGAGAGATTTGATTGGTTCATAACTTTTCCTTTTGTAACTGTTGAAAGTTCCGTCTCATTATAATCATTCGACCTTGACTTTCTAGGAAGAATCGTTTCTTCTGAGAATTTTTTCAAATAGAAGGAAGATCATTATAAGAGCAATGGACTCATCTTCCTGCAGTTCTTCAGAGGGAGGTTTCATTCCTGAAGAACCTCCAAAGAAGAGGAAAGAAGCTCTAATTTGGCAATTTTTTACTTTTCCAGGAGGGCAAAAAAGGTTAATGCTCCAAAAATAATCTGTAAAAAATTGCCAAACATCTCTTTCAAGCGGTGATCCATCTTAAGAATACTCCTTTGGCACAGCAAAATGGTGCGACATGTGAAGAACTTGCACCCCAATAACTTTGCTCGAGCTGCAAGACGGAGGTTGCAGAAGAACCCATCTGCTTCTGCACCAAGCACATCAACTACTGCAGTGGAATTTTCAGGAAGCAATCCACATCCACAAATTGATCCTGATTTTGCTGAGGTTAAAATTGTATACATTCATTGCGATAGACTTATGTGTTATAGGAAGCAGTCTATTGATCTGATGAAACGCATGATGCAGGAGCATCGCTGTCCTCGACATTAGTTTTTTTTTCTATTCTTTTATGCCTGTTGGTTACTTTTTGGGTTCCAGTTCAATTTTTTGGGTTTAAAAAAAAACTTGTTGACAAAACACAAAAAAAATTGAAAAGTAAAAACAGAAAAAAAAAGTTCTTTGTAGAACTACCTTCACTGGTTAAAGAAATAACTATATTTCTATGTTAGTGTATAAGTTTTTCAAAATGAATGTGTAGTTTAAAAATGAATGAATGAATATATTATTAGTTTATGGAGAATGTGAAAGTGCAGAACTATAAGGAAGTGCTACAGCATAAATCTATAAGGTGTTTACCTATAGTATACTGTAGTATGTCCAAAGCACTTGAATGTAACATATGTACTATAATATGTCACAAGTCTGTGCTTCAATTTGCACTGCTGGTGAAACTGTCTGGGTGAATTTGTATGTGTGAGGGGCGGATTTATAATCCTCTTCTGCCTCTTTTACACAGCCGTTGCATCACTTTTGTGACACAGCGGTGGTGCAAAAGATGTGCCATGGTGTGTTGTATTAAGCCCACTGGGGCGAGACGTTGTTAACGCATCAAGATTTATGGAATATTTGTAATGTCAATGGCCCGATGGATGTTGTGATGTTGCCACATATAACCATGACTCGGCTATAATGGCCGAGATGTAAACAACAAACTAAGATGGCCGACACCCTTTACTGAAATCACGTGGTGTTGTATGTAGTCCCTTGTCACTTTTTGACTGTGTATTCAAATATGGAGTGGTAATTTGTAAAAACATTATTGCCGTGAACAAGGAGTAAAGCCGAAATGCGTCAGAATTGTCATTACATTGACTATTTTGAAACATCCACGAGTGTCTGGACATTCTCTCTTTTAACAAAGCGAGTGTTCCCCCCCCCAATTTTTTTTTATATATATGTCTTTACATTTGCTCCCAGGAAGACCCTGGAAAGCAGTAAGTGGCACTCCTAAGCTGAAACTGTGTCCTTTAATCATTGCAGCAGCACCCCCTTCATCTTCCCAACGCGTTTTGACAGTTCGTCTTGATCACGGGATTGACAAATACAGGAACTCCTCACTCCCACAGGTGATCTAAAATATATGCAAGGAAATTGTGCGTCATCGCTGCAATGCATCCTGGGCAGGGTAGTTTCAATTATGTCACAATCATATGGGTCAATATGCTGCAAATACATTTTCGAGGGTTCAGCTTGTTCCACCACAGTTCTAATGCATCTGCCATTGCACACCGACCACAATCGGTGCTCACGCAAGCCACAATCCAGTGGGTTTAAACATTGTCTCCTCCCGATGCTCTCACTTCCGTCACAATCTGGTGCGGATACACATTGACCACAATCATTGCTCTCACTAATGCCACTCTCTCTAGCGGCAATCTCTCACAAGCCGCAATCCAGCGGGTATACACGTTGACCACAATCAATGCTCTCACTAATGCCACTCTCTCTAGCGGCAATCTCTGTCCTATGAATGCCTTCAGTGCTCTCTCTCTCTCTTGGGAAGTTTCTCTATATGTCTAATATCTACTGAGGGTGTCTCATACACAATATTATCCCTTATGTGGCGAATAGGAGATCCAATCCTCTCACACAAGAATAGCCAAATTGTCATATGCAAAGGTTATTTCCTGATTTAGGCGCTCCTTGCTCCCTTGATCAGTTACCACTTACCTGGACGGGAAACACATCCGTCCACATAACAGCATCTGGTTAGAAGAAAGGTTAGTCTTATCATGAAGAAATAACACCTGCACAGCTGTTCACTAAGAACTGGGGTCCCTTTATTACACAATAGCAAATTATAACATCACAATAACTAGCAATCTAGGCATAGCCTGAAAGGTAAAAGGGAATAGACACATCTAAGGAATACACAGATCTGCGGGGTCTCTTTATTAGAATGGCAAACAAGATAGCTTTATTATCAGATTACTAACACATCCACAAATAGCTGAAAGAATATTGGAACTGCAGATAGCTGAAAAGGAAAGTATTGGATTATAACAAGACTGCACACCGCTAAAAGAAAAGGGATTAATCAGTGCAACAATACAGTGGGGAATATAGCCTAGGAAATAAAGGAAAGTGAATGATTAAGTGTAAAGCAAACTAGTTTAGAATACCTCACCCTTTAAGAAAGGAATGTTTCTCTCTCTCTGGTGGAATCAGGGCTCTCTCCCTCTGTCACCATGGCTTCACTCCACTGGCTCCAACTGAACCTCTAACTGCTCCAAGCTCTTCCATCTGCCTGGTAACCACTCCATATATCATCTCTCCAATTCACAGTCCCAGCTGGCTAACTGACTATGTTCATGTCAGCTTGCTTCTGTCTCCAAAGCATCTCACTCCAACTGCAAAGCAGCTTATTCTGACTGCATCTTCTCCAGACAGCATGTAATCCTGACCAGCTCCTTCTGATGACAACTCCTTCTGACAAGTAACTGCTTCTGACTGCAACTGCTTCTGACTGCTCCACCTCTCTGCACTTCGCTAATATGGAATGCTCTCCCCTAGTGGAAAGTTCCAGCCAGTAGCCTCCTCCCACCAAATCCATGTACCAGGCTCCCTGCTCCAGACGCTCTCACAGTGATCAGCTGCTTGTTTCGTCTAGAGACTTGAGCCCCAGGGACATTTCTTGATAAGATTCAGCTCCGGCCGGTTCTCTCTAGTTTGCAAAGAGCGAACAACACCTAATAACTAAAACATCACACTTGACCTACAAGCATCTCAGTCTGCAGAGGCAGAAAGCAAAATGGAGTCTCTCTGGTTCTGGGCCTTGTAGGCCCGAAAAGGATGAAATAGACACATAGCTCTATCAAATTACATACACAAACCCTACCAATAGGTAATATAAAGTCAGAACTACAGGATCCTGTATCTGTCTCTCAGTTTTTATGTAAGTGGCTGCATGTGTTGGTGAGTAGCTATATGAGTGATACATAATATCTATATAGGTTATTATTTGTTTGATTATTAGTTGGAGTGTCTGAGTGTCTAAGTGTCAATATGCTTCGCTGGAAGATCTTATGTAGTGCATAGATGCATGAATGAGTGACTTACTGTTTGTATGTGTTGTAGGCAGCATATATGCTAGACTGTATGGGTGAGTGAGTTTGTGTGGTAAAAGGCATATAGGTTATTATTAGTTTTTTTTCTGTATGAGTGTATATATGACTGTCTAAGTGAATGAATAACTGTTTTAATAGTGTATCTCTGATTAAGTACATATATTTTAAACTAGTACATATAACTTATGTGTGAATAACTCTATGGTTGAGTGTCGGTGTGTAACAGGATGATCAGGATGTATCAGTGTATAAGAACATATGATGACTGAATACATATATGAGTGACTGTATATAATATATGATTGACTGTATATATCTGTTGATGAATAAGTGGTTGTGTATATAGATCTTCGAATTACTAAATAGGTGTGTTTTAAGTGGCATTGGTATGGCTATTGTATTGAAATTGTTATTTTCTACTTTTTGAGTGTGTGTAATAAATGTTATATTAGGGTGAGTGAAGGTCTGCCACTCTTCCACAAGGATGATGTCATCAGTGATGTCATTTGAGATGTCATTAGTGATGTCATGAGTGATGTCACTGACCATGTCATGAGTGATGTAATATGTGAAGTCATCAGCAGTGCATTGCGGGCGCGCGAGTTATAGTTAGCTGAAGTAACTATAACGGGGAATTTCATTGGTTTTATATGAGTAAAATGTCCAGCTAACTATAACATGTGTCAAACCTATGGTTTTTTCAGTGAATTTCATAGGTTTTTTAAATGCTACTTCCTAACTATAACGTGTGTAAAACCTAGGGTTTTTTCAGTGAATTTCATAGGTTTTTCAAATGCTATTTCCTAACTATAACGTGTGTAAAACCTATGGTTTTTTCAGTGAATTTCATAGGTTTTTTGAATGCTAGTTCCTAAGTATGAAAGATATACCTGAAATAAATATCGACATACCAATCTTACGTGCACAACTGAGTGCACGCACCCACCTATTTATTTCATGAAAGCTTTCCAATTTAAACCTAATGAATTTCTTCATAGAGCAATGAAAGAACTTATAGTACGTTAAGACACTGAACCTAGGCTTTTTTTTTGTCATACAAACCTTTTAATTAAATGGAGCCAAATTTTTTTTAATCGTTCGTGCGTGACTGATTGTACACACCTTAATATTTTTTTTAAAAAATATAAAAGGTTTTATAATTTAATAATTGTATACTTAAATCGAGCTCTAAAAATATGTGAAATCCGTATGAATTAACTTCTTTTCACGTTTTTAAATTTCACTAAAGAACATCGCTACTTCCAAATCACGTTCGTAACTAGATAGTGTCACCGCCTACACGTCCTGAGAAGCGCATGTAAAGTCATGTGACTTGAAAACAACACTTGCAATTGGTTGTTGGTAGTTTCTATTCTGGAATTTACACGCAGCACTTCACCCACTTCCATCACTTTCTTTTCTACTCTCAATAGAGAACAACGTCGAACATCTTCCCGAAGACTTTGCTGCAATGGCTACCGTTCCGCATTCATCTTCCGAATCTGAAGGAAATGAGCGACCACCTTTGACTAGAAAAACGGAGGCCACGCTATTACCATCAGAAGTGACCAGCAAATCTTCTGCAGAATGACCTGTATCTCCATCTAGTGCTGAGATGGACTTGAAACCATATCTGGCGAACGTGCACATGAAATGCAAGAACTGTGGAAGACTTCTTGTATACGGAGAGCAAAGCTTTATTCTAATTAAACACAAAATTGAGAGTCATAAATGCTCCAAGAAAAGTTAAATTTCTTCACTTTATTTGGATAGTATGACATACTGAAAAATGTCGTAGCAACTTTAAGAAATCAAAAGCATCATAACACTTGTTTCCCAAAAAAAAAAAAAAAGTTCTTTTCAGAACTAACTCTTTGTACCAAAACGAGCTCCAAGAGCATATTAGCTGATATTTTCTCGCCGCTTTCTTTTAGTGCGCGACCGGGTGCGCGCACCCACCTATCGCGTAGAGGCAGCGACACACGCATGTGAAGTCATGTGACTTTAGAACAACACTTCCAATTGGTTCTTACTAGTTTCTATTCTGCAATTTACACGGAACACTCCACCCACTTCCCTGGAAAACCAGTTTTTCGAAAAACTTTTAAAGCCTCCTCTTATGAAACATTCGACATCGTTCACATAGCAGTGTAGTAAATAGCACTATATACACTCTGTCCCTTAATTATAAGAGACTTATTGCTATGTGAGAACAACTTTTGTTTTCACGCAATAATGTGAAATGCTGAGCCTGTTACAGAATTTTCTTTCACATATATGTTACTATTCTCCTTCGAGCACTAACACCATAGATAATACCACCAATAGCGGTGATATTTTTTACACCGAGAACGGGCGATTTGTATCGCTTAGAGCCCTTACAATTATAAAGTTTTATTTCCTAAGTCTCTGATCTCCAACGTGGCTCCCCTGTGTCGTAATGAGGTCCATAGACAAAAACTACAGGGCCAGCATTATACACATGCACAGAACCACAAAACCACAAGAGCCACCATGTTAATATATATCCTTAATATAATAAACCTCTGAGAATGGATACATATTTCCATGGCACCCCATAACAGAAATTTGGCGTCCTCTGACTCTGCTCCATTACCAAACACCCTAACCCCGCCCCCTCACTCTTCACTAAACTCCGCACTCCACCCCACCCGGACCCCCTATTACAAACCCCCAACCTACCCTCCCTGCCCAAGCCCACCATGAACCTCAAACCACCCCTGGAAAACTTATAAGACACAGGATTACTAAAACTCAAAGAATAGGCAACAGGCAGATAATCTAAATAGTACATAAAGACACATATTTTTTCCATAATACTATTGAAAAACATGTTCTATTTTTTATAAATCTATCATGCATCTGACCCTCTAGAACTGCTTTCAAAACGTGAACTATAAACCTCTACATTTCATTTTCAAACCATACACTTTCAATTACATTATTTTTTTTTTACAATTCATGTAATGTTACACACCTTTTCTAAAATACACCAGTCCCTATTATTTATAAGGATTTATTTTCAGTCTTCATCAGTGATACTTTCTTAACATATAATGAAAATCACTGTAACTTTTTAAACGACAATGCTAACGCTGTAAAAATAACCCTCCAATTGCTTTCCTTTAAGAATGCAGACTATCTACCCCACGCATGCGTTTCTTGATATTTGCATTTGGCAGCGAATACCGAGCTTGAATCGGAAGACATGAACAAGAGCTCCATTGTCACATTTAAAACTGAACGTAGCATCTGCTCACACACATATCTTTCACTTAGCTAACATTCACAGAAAACAGCATTGATGTAAAAAAAAATTGACCTTGCTTTACAACTTGCTCAAATGACTCCCTTATTTTTTAACGCATCCTCCACTTCAAGACAGGCTACTTTTTTGATAACTACTAAGCAATATTTAAGTGACTAGACTCCTAGAAAATTTATCAAGTCATTCTGCTCCTCTCCACTGCATAGCCGGCGACCTAATTCTGTGGAGTCGCTATACAACCGGCAGTGCTGCGCCGTTTCCTTTACCATCTTGGTAAATTCAAAATGGATGTCCCTCTTGCCTTCGCAAATGAGCCGGACCACTTAGAACTATTTCGACAGAGAATGCTTCTGTACTACCGCACCTTAGCACTCTCAACTTTGAATACTTCATATCGATTATCATTTCGCTATTCGTATTTCACCTGTGTGCAGCCTGTATTTCATTGCCTGAGCTGTGATTTCACGTGGGCCCTGGATTTATGTCTCTGCAATTTGGTACCTCCTGAAGCGAATTACAATCACCTCATGAATCCGTTACTTGATCATGAACAGCTTTGTTACAACGGAGGGTTTATGGCCTTTGCAGCGATACAAGGAGTTCTGGGTCATTGGAATGTATTCGCAGCGGCGCAAGATTTCCTAACAGAGAGCTACATCGAAAACCCACCGAGCTGCCCTCTGATGGTAAAAGACGCTCCAATAAAGACAGATCATGAATGCTCCTTTCCTCTTCTCAATTGGATGGCTGACATGTTTTCAGATAATAACAGTGATTTCTTGTTAGAAGCACTTGATGCCTATTTTGCCTACACAATGGACGGTTAACTCTTTCCTAACAGAGAACTACATCGAAAAACCACCGAGCTGCCCTCTGATAATAAAAGAGGCTCCGATTTTAACAGATCATGAGTACTGCTTTACTCTTTTCCATTGGATAGCTGACATACTTTCAAATGATAAAAGTGATTTCCTGTTAGAAGCAGAAGCTACCTATTTTGCCTAAGCAATGCTTCAATAACTCTTATACAAGCCATTGAAGTCCTCATTTCCTTTTGCTTCCCTATATTCTTCACGTTCTTTTCCATATTTTCTTTTGAAGAACAGACCTATTGGCTTTACTAACAGTGGACATTATGATTTTGTGCTGGTTACATTTTGGTCTTTTATGTGGACTACATTTGTTTCTTCAGCTACTCGATTTTCAACTTTATTTTTTTACAGTCTAATCTCAACAATTCTATTGCATATCTTATCTAAGGTTATTTCAAACGTACTCGATGCAAAACTCGCTAATATATGCTACATGTGCCCTAATTAATGTGTACATTTTAAACGAGTTTTTTATAACTGTAAACGCCATTTCGCATCTCAACTGCTTATTTCCGCCTCACACGCCTCTACTCCTTTAATTTCCTATAAAATTATGTTTTTAAAATACTTTACAGGAAAATATGTTCTTTCAACAATATTTCCATTATTACTTGTGCTGTATTTCAAATGCAATACTGCAACCTTCAAAAGATATCTCAATACAGTAGTTCTCCTCAATAGTGATTTGCGCAGCATCCAACAGATTACATACATGCACCTCTCACCATTTTATCGCTTTTGGCGCCTTTTTTTTCCCCTCACACACTGACATAGCACAAACTTGATAGTGCTTCACATGTAGACAGCTGATTGATAAAGTAATGATGTATAACCACTTGCATTTTCATATATCGTTCCCTAACTGAAAGGCCAGAGACCTTCTTCCATTTATTAAAATATGATATACTTCCTTATAAGAGCGTACAATGTTTTTTTCCAACTATATTCATTTTTCTTCAACTATAGCGTTTGTATTCCATGTACTACTGACAATACCAATTACTGTGTTTTTTGCAATTTCTGTACTCATATTACATAATGATTTGCCTTTAAAACAGTACATTTCTAAATAAACATTTCAAATATTCACGGTTTCTCTTTTAATCCATAATCTCAACTGAAATGATTCCATATTGAAAAACTATTAATGGGTTCCACATAACCTTAACTGTAGTCACTGAGGACCTTATTTATGAAGACCTTCCGCCGCCGGTGCCTCATTTTTTAAAATAGGAAAAAGTGACGCACCGGTGGCGCAAGGCCTTCATAAATAAAGTCATGAATGTTTTCTTTTCTCGACCTCACTTACTGATACTAGAACCTGCAAGCCAATTACGGCCCGTGAACTCTTTCTTAGTAGGTCGCGCACCGTACAGACAGTTATACCACTGTTAAAAAAATGTTTTTACTGTTACCAAGCACCGCCACAGTTCCGCTTCACTCAGAGTTAATCACTGCTCCCACGCTTCTACAGGCCAGACGCTATGTCGTATTTCTCTCCTTATCACCCTTTCATCTCCACAATAACAAACAGTTCTCCGCCTGCCACCACAGAACAGAGTCAGATGCAGAGGCACCAAAGAGTGAACCCATCACCAACTGCCATCTCCGGCTGTTTCCATGGTTACACCTCATTCTGCACCTTGCTGAAGGCACAGGTCAAAAGTTCATGTCTCAACGTTCTACAGCAAACTAACAAGACTGTTTTCCCTCCAGAAACACCTGCCAATCCACAGCTCTGTTACATGTCTTTTTTTTTCACACCCAATAGTACTTTTCGTTTAACATAAACATTAACATGCAACGTACTCTTCAATCTCCACTTATTACAATCAACCAATCATTTTTATTTTTTTAACCACACCCAGCCTCTTCCTTTTTCTTTATTTAGAATTTCAACTTCTAACTACCATTCCATTTCCAGAACCGATCGGAGGACGACTACAAATCCCTTGAAAATGAAGGTCTGGCTAATAGGACACAGTTATATTCACTGGAGTAAAAAATATGCAGTAAGCAGACGAATTTTCAACCTCGGTTTACCAAATGTACACATAACATGGATTGCCAAAAGAGGATTGAAATGTCACCAATTGATTCCATTGGTGAAAACTTTTATGCATCTCCCAGAACCAGACCTTATAATTGTGCACTGTGGTGGGAACGATCTAGGCACAATCACTGGGGTAGGTCTGGAAATGCTTCTAAAAGACACCTTTCGACGATTGATGACACTTTTTCCTCGATCTGCCTTGGTATATTCCAATATATGCCAAAGACAGAAATGGAATTGGTCCAATCAACATTGTGTACAATTTGAGAAAGCAAGGAGACATGTAAATAAATCTGTTTCTGCGTTCCTCAGAGATTATAGCATGGGTTCTATTTACCACAACAACTTGCGATACCACATGCAAGACGTCTATAGGAGAGACGGTGTTCATTTCACGAATGAGGGAAACAGAATCTTCCTCTGCAACATCAGGCTCTGCATCGGTACTTACTTATAAATGCATAAAACACTCAATTAACACAAGGGCTCTTTTCAGAGCCACCTTATATCTAAGCACTCAAACTTCTGATTTATCTCCATTTTCACACTCTTGTAAATAGGTGTGCACGACCGGGTGCGCGCACCCCGTATTTTCTTTCGGAAAAAAATTATATCTTTTCGCGTTTCAGGGCCTTACTGCACACCCCGAGAAAACCTACGCAGCAAGACAACTCTACCTTCTCCCCTTTCCATGTTTCAACGCTTTGAAATGAACAATATATTTACTCGCAGTGACAAAATGGCGGACAAAACTTCCTGATTTCCTTCGAATCGAACGTTAACAGACGTCACGCAGCAAAAAGAAAATTCTGCTCACGCGCAGCCGCTTGAGTGCGCGCACGCGTGCGCGCCTATAGATATATAATTGACTTTAACTTTAATTTTTTCAACAACTACTGAACAGATTTACACCATTCCAAAAAAGCGTAATCTGCGAACCGGACTTTACAGTTTTGCCAAATTTCTTATAAATCCATTCAGCCGTTCAACCTGTAGCCGAGTCTAAAGGTCCTATGGAAAATAACATGCAGAAAACAGGTTTTGGGACCCCCCTTATATCTCAGCCCCCACTTGACCAATCCCCCCCAAACTTTCAGGGAAGGAGCGTAGCGGACCGAGCCATCTTCTTTGAGAAAATCGCTAAGATTCTTCAACCAGGGCCAAAGTTATTCCAAATAGAATGTTGAGGATTTCCTATGGAAAACAATCCTAACTATAACTACCTACTGGCGACCGCCAGTAGGTTATATATATATATATATATATATATATATATATATATATATATATATATATATATATATATATTCACTGAAAAAACCATAGGTTATAGACCATATATAGTTAGGAATTCGCATTTACAAAACCTTATTTTACTCACACAAAACCATTGAAATTCCATATATAGTTAGTTGCACTAACTATATATCGCGCACCCGCAATCCACTGCTGATGATGTCACATATTACATCATTCATGACATGGTCAGTGACATCACTGATGACATCAGTGATGACAACATCCAGTGACTGTATGTTTCTGTAAAGTTAAAATATGTCTTACATATTGAAGAATGAGTGGATGTATAAGTGTCTGGATGAAGGATTTAGTAGGTGCATGACTGACTGTATGAGTGAGTGATTAAATGAGTCTCACTGAGTGCATGAGTTACTGACTAAACTGTCTTAATTTGTGCATCATTATATCTGTTCCGTAAACTGCTGCATGTGTTGATCAGTAGCTATATGAATAACTATATGGGTTATTGATTGGTTGCCCAAGTATTTGTATAGGAGAGTGAGTGTGTGTGTGTGGGTGTCTGGGAGGTGTGTGACTCTGTGCATAGATGTATGAACAGTTGATTCACTAGATGTATGGGTTCAAAACTGCATGTGGAAACAGCTGTATGGGTGGTTGACTGTGTGCATGAGTGTATTGGTGAGTGAATGGATATCTCAGTGCTACATGTCAAAGTAAGTACATATGTAAAACACAGTACATGTGAGAGTTGACATATATAAATTACTGTGTATAAGAGCCAGTGAATGTGTGAGTGGCTGTATGGATCATTTTAAACTTGTATAAGTGATTGTATAAAAGAGTAAATATGTGTTAGTATATTTTCGAATAAGTAAGGGGTGTATAACTGTATAGTTGAGGAAATGGAGGTGGGATTGATTCTTTGCATGACTGACTAGGTGTGTGAGTAACTCCATGGATGAGTGACAGTCTGTAAGTGTCTGTTTACACTGAGTGTATCTAAGGTTATATTAGAGTCTGAAGAGGTTCATCGTATTATCACATGAATGATGTCATCAGTGATGTGATCAGTGATGTCAAATGAGATGTCATCAGTGATGTCATCAGTGATATCATTTGAGATGTCATCAGTGATGTCATTTGAGATGTCATCAGTGATGCCATCAGTGATGTCACTGACCATGTCATGAATGATGTAATATGTGACATCATCAGCAGTGGATTGCGGGTGCGCGATATATAGTTAGTGCAACTAACTATATATGGAATTTCAATGGTTTTGTGTGAGTAAAATAAGGTTTTGTAAATGTGAATTCCTAACTATATATGGTCTATAACCTATGGTTTTTTCAGTGAATTTTCAAGGTTTTGTAAATGCTAATTCCTAACTATATATGGTCTATAACCTATGGTTTTTTAAGTGAATTTCAATGGTTTTTTTAAAAGCTAATATCTGTAGCTGTAAAATGTATTCTTCTTTAAATCTTAAAATATATTTTACATGTTTTTTATACAATTTTTTTTAAAAACATTTTTTGTTTCGCTCCCAGTCCGCGAACCGGTCAGCTTCCCGTTAGCTCAATTTAAAGCTGCGACTCAGTCCGCGAACCGGTAAACGTTCCTTTAGCGTAACTGTTACGTTAGAATGACGTTTTGCACTGTCGCGTAATACGTCATTTGACGCGCCAAGTTAGCGGACCCGGAAGCGGACCGGAAACGGAGCAAAGCGCAAAACGTAAACACAGCAGGTCATGTGACTCGGTAATAACACTTTTCATTGGTTCATTTCACTTTTGGTTTCCTAATGATGTAATACTAGGTCATGTGATCTAAAATTAACACTTTTCATTGGTTTAGAACTTATACTTTTCCCAAATGATGAAAACCCCTCCTTCTTGCCTCATTCTGACTTTCATCTTGGTGAGAGAAAGACCCTTTTTCATAGTTGAGCAATGGCTTCAGTAGTTGCTTCAGCTGGTGCACCCCCACCACCACCTTCACCTCCTCATGGGAAGAGAGGACCACCTGCTGGAGTAATCATACAACAAGAAGAGGAAGATCAGGAACAGGAGGAAGAGCAGGAAGAGCCAGAGTTTTTGCCACAGGAGCCCAGGAGGTATAATCGAAAAGAAAACTTCATTTGGCAATTTTTTAAATTTCGTGAGGGGCAAAAAAAAGTGAACGCACGCTATGTGTTTTGCCGTATTTGCGATGATAGACTGTCAAGGGGGACTGATAAGAAATACAGCTACGGCAATTACACGATGCATAGGCATATGAGTAGGTGGCACCCAAACAACTATAGTGCTGCCCAGCTACGTGATGAGCAACAAAATCCCCCTGTGATGGCAAGAAGATCGGTTGTTCAAGAAGGGTCGGGACCAGAGGCGAGGGAGATGGTCCCAAACATTCAAATGAACTTTGGGGAAGTGAAGCAAGTGTGCGTGCGCTGTAACCAAATCATTTGCTACAGAGAAAGTAGCATTACTCTAATTATGAAAGCTATTAACAATCATGTTTGCCCGAAACGCCCCAAACAATAAATTCTTCTTTTTTTCGTTGCTCCTGTTGAGCCCTTTTCAATGAATCGTTTTTGTTTCCCCCCTCCCCCCAAAAAAACAAAAAAATATCAAAATGTTCAGAAAATACAAAAAAAATAAAAAAAATGTTCAGAAAAATAATAAAAAAAATTTAAAACAACAAAAACAAAAAAAAAAGTTCTTTTCAGAACTACCTCCCCATTATAAAAAAATTGGTAGAATTTTTTAAACTCTGCCAACCTCTATTTCTTTTAGTTCGCTCCTAGGTCCGCACTCCGGTACGCGAACTGGGAGCGACCCAAAAATTTTTTTTTAAAAAAAGAACAGTAAGTATAAGGGAAGGAAACAGACAGTTATGTTAAAAGAAAGACAGCTATAGGGAGTAAACAAAAGATACTGTTATCCGCAATCCACTGCTGATCATGTCACATATTACATCATTCTTGACATGGTCAATGACATCATCAGCATTGGATTGCGAGTAACATTATCTTTTGTTTACTTCCTATAGCTGTCTTTCTTGTAACATAACTGTCTGTTTCCTTCCCTTATACTTACTGTTCTTGTTTCAAAAATTTTTTTGAGATCATTCAGAAACAGTAACATTAATAAAGACAGAATGAGTGAATAAGAATGAAGAAGTATGAGAAGAGAGGGACTGAGAAAAATACTGGAAGGAGTAGAATAATTAAGTAATAGAGAAAGGAATGAGGGAAGTAGCAAACGCAGGAAAGTAAGGATTAAAGAAATGAAGCAGTAGAACTAATAGATGTTAAATGTGATAGATTAAATGATTGATTCAGGATGACAATAAGGTGTGGCCTCTCCAAAAGTTTGTTTAAGGTGAGGCCTACTCAGGGTTGCATATCAAATTTATGCTTGTTGAAGAATACAGAGGAGATAATATATGTGAAGGCCTACCATTGAAGTAAAACATGTCCACTTCACTCTTGAACAACGGCCAGACCTCTTCTGTGTCCATAGACAGACCTAAACTTCATCTGCACAATTTCATTCGTAAACTTTGAAAACACAAGTAATGTAATTGAAAAATGTGGAGTTTCTTTTGCTCATTTCACAATCACATCACCTGTGTTGCCTTTGCTTAGGTATCTCATAGAGCAGATGTAGTCCAGCATATGAAACAGTACCCAGAAGTGCAGCAGTGTATGCATTAATACATGTGAAGGCCTACCAATGAAGTAAGTCATGTCCACTTATTACATCATTCATGACATGGTCAGTGACATCATCAGCAGTGGATTGCGGGTAGAAAGAGTAGAAAACATTTACCTTATAATTCTTGTTAACTTTTTCAATTCTTTTTTCATACTTTCAATCTGTAAAAGAGAGAACAAACATTTCAAAAATATTAAAACATGTATTTAAAAATTAGAAAAGACAAGGGAAAAGGTTCAAGAACAAACAGTTTTTCAACAACTTTGACATTTACAGAAGCCTCTGCTTCTCTACGTCCCCTACACAATCCTAAAGATATTTATTTTAAACAAACAGTATCTTGATGCTGAAAAAGTGAGGCCTATTTTGGAACATGGTGCATCTTTTGCACTGCTGATGTCTCACAATAGTGATGCAATAGCAGCGCAAAAGAGATGTAAAGCCATCATAAAATTGTGTCTAACATTTTAAATGATTGTTTCAGGATGCAAATAAGATGTGTCCTTTCAAGAGGTTTCTTTGAGGTGAGGCCTATTCAGTTTTAAAAAAAAACAGTACCCAGAAGTGCAGCACTGTAAGTATTAACTTTGACACTTACAGAAGCCTCAGTTTCTCCATATCTACCTCACATTTCTAAATGTATATCATAAGTACAAAAAGTAGAACATTAATTATACATGTTAAATGGTTTATTTTTGCTGTTCTCAGAATGTATCAAATTTCACTTAAATCAGTGACTTGAAGGTATTCATCATGGAACAGCGGGGAAAAAAAAACACAATCAAAATGATTGTGTTCAAAAAACCCATACAACCTAAGAAATCTAAATTCAAAACTCCTTAAAATTAACTTACTTTCCATAACGTCGAAGGATGTCCTATGAACAGCGTACACTCTGTTGTGCTATAAATATTTTCAGCCCGCCACTTTCTGAAAGAAAACCTCCATCGTTTTGAAAAATATGTTACATACAATAAAAGACTTCTCACATTCTACCACATGTTTCCACTTGGCCAAATCATGTTGCAGCGTTTTACAACTCTTGTAATTCTTATAATGAAATCCCGTCATTTTCTATTTTCGCAACTTTCAAAAAGAAAACATTTAAGATTACTTTCACAATCCTGGACTACTAATATCTTACCCTTCTTTCTCACTCATGTTCTACTTTTCCTATGACACTGATACTGCTTACTATGAAGCAGACTTACTTGCATCAGGTTTATATAGTTGGATTTTTAAATTGACATTATAATTAAAAGTTTTGGACCAATAATCTAGACAGCATTGAAGACTTACATTCCCTCTACTTCATGAACCTTTTGCAATTCCTCAGAGGAAATCCCGAGATTCTTTCCTTAAAATTTTGGTTTTAAAAACACCAGGTAAGAATTTTTAAGGTCAAACGGCAATTTTTCTTTTGAAAGTTACAACAGAATCGTTGCAGAATGACCAGCCGTTTCTAGACTTTAAATAAGCTGTGTAATGTCCTGATGTTGTTGAAGGACCATTGTGATAGATAATTGCTACAGTTACAAAAGTCCTTCCTGGTATTGACAGCTGAGAAGCAACAACATTTTTTATTAAAGTTGACAATTTTGATCCATCAGGCCTACATCGTTGGATCATTAAAATGACATACTGGCCATATCTTCGTATAAATAATGTTGACATCATTTCAGATTTACATTGGCTACACTCCATGTTGTGATCAGCTGCATTTACTAGCTTATTAAAGGAGACTGATTTACTGTCTGGCAAAGTTAAATATATAAATCTTTCTGAGTCTACACTAGTAGTACTTGATACCATACAGTTCTCGCAGTCATGCTGCCATTGATAAGAAAGCCCAAACAGGTGATCTACATCTACACCCTCATCTTGCAATACATCAAGCATATACATTAAAAACTCCTGACAATCCTGCTGATTATTTTCAGAGAAGTCTGTTTGACCTGAACATTCATCTAACAGATAACGAACTTCAGACACACTTTCTACTTTTGTTCGATCAGTGCTACATTTCTCTAACACAGAATTCAACAAACAGCATAAACTTTGTTCCGAATTGAATACAATCTGTTCTTTTAAAGTCTCTAGTGAAAAGAGAACATTAACCACTACATTTGCATAGCAGTTGACACCAGAACTGTTTTCAAATTGAAAACCGACAACATCTTCAACAGAATCCGTTTTCTTTCTGCTTACAATTTTCGGCTCATCGACTTTTCGGCTTTTTGCTACAACCTCCCTACTATTAGTGATATTTCTTCGTTTACGGCCTACCACACGTTTCTCAAACAAAGGATATTGAGGCAAATGTGGCGCATACTCTCTTCTTAACCTATTGTATTCCTTAACACAATCTAGATCCGCACAAATGTTTGTGACATCACAATCAATCAAGTACAATCCCGATAAAGTTCTAACTCGTGACAATGCCACATATGCCATACCCTCTTTGAACACAGAACTGCCAATATTCACCAATGCACTATCTACACTTAAACCTTGCGATTTATGGATTGTCACCGCATATGCCAAGCAAACAGGAAACTGTTTACGGCGAACATATAAGCCTTTAACAAGCAAAAACCTAGCAGAACAACGACCAATTAGCTGTACTTCCTCAATGCCATCAAATTTAATTTTTAAAAATTCAATACCATCTCTACTTCTGTATTTCTCAAAATCAACAACATTACCCATTGATCCATTTACCAGACCACTTTCAACATGTAAATTCCTTCTCAAAATGATTCGGCAATTTAAACACACATTCAAAGTCTTTTCAAAACCCGCTGTTTTAGATATACTCTTCTCTAATGAATCCAATTTTGATTTCAAATTCTCAGACAAAATAATTGTTGATCCCATATGCTCTATTCTGTCAATAGCTTCAAGTTTCACAATCTCTTGCTTTTCTAAATCCAACATTTTGTTGTTGAAGATGGCACATTCTGCAAGAGTTGGCATCAAACATATTCCGGATTTCTTCTCAGTAATTTTCTGAAAAATATTCTCAGGCACAATGTCTTGTTTTGGATATAAATTTGACAGTTATCGTGCATGTAAAGCTTCTTTCCCATGCTCGGTCACTTTTCCAATTCTAATATCTTGTAGAATATTCTTGTAATCTTCATCCTTCGCCTGACGCATATTTTCATGCAGTTCAGCATAATTGAAGTTTAACCATATATTGACATTGCCAAGGCTCCCTAGGCACTTCCTGGTATCTTCATGCGTGAGTATTTTGAACACAGGTTGTCCTTTTACTGGTGTCAGCTGCAGAAGATCTCCAAAAACACTGATGTGTTTGCCACCAAATAACACATCATACTCAGTTTTAAGAACTTCTTGCATTCTCAAATGCACAAAGGCAAGCATGACATTGGAAACCATGCTTACTTCGTCAATGATAAGAAGTTTCATTTTCCTCAAGACTTTTGAAACTTCACAACAAGCATCCCCAGATAACTTGTGGTATTGTAATTTGTTGTCATGCTCCACTGGCAGCATCAGTAGACGATGCAAAGTAATACCTTTAATGTTATGTGCTGCCAGTCCAGTAGGAGCGGTAACAACACAAGACAGCGATGACTCAGTCCTTTCCTGCAAATAACAAGAAATTACTTTAATAAGGAAACTTTTTCCAGTTCCCGCTTCTCCACTCACGTACAGTCGGACAGGCTTCAACGACGTACATGAGCACTCTTTCTTCTCATGACTTAATCCATGATCAATTTGCTTGGTAACTTCATCATATATTTTCCTCTGCTCAACGTTGAGTTGTTTTTCCAAGTCTTCTAAGTTAACCGCATCCTCCTGAGCATGTGCCATGGCTCTTTCCACTTCATTCATAGCAGTGGCAGCTTCATTTTCGATAATAGGTCCTCCTAGTGGATCCTGACTCAATGAAACAGAACTCTGACTGTCCTGAGAACTGTCTCTGTCAATCTCGGCTGCAATCGTTGCTTCCTGCTCAATTTCCAAAGTCAACATTTCTTGATATTTGGGAAAAGCAGGACATTCTATGGTCTCCTTAGCAGCAGTGAAAGAGTCTTCGTAACAGAGGAAATCTCCAAGCAGTTCCTCTTCTGCACGCCAAGGCTTGAAAAGTTGCAAAAGTGCTAAATAGAAAAACTCCTTTTTTTCTGGAGATTCGCCACTCAATTTTCGATGGTTTACTAATTGGCATTTTCTTTGCTTGACCAGACATCCCTCACTTCCAATTACAGCATACACTCCTTTCTCAATATCTTCTTTGATGTTCCTCTTGAATATATAATTTTGTAGAACCTCATATGGACAAACATTCTCAAGGTGACTGCTTCGATTTGGATAATATGTATCCAACATGTTAGTCTTCAAAATGTCGGTACTGTTTGGTTCCTTTTCCGCCAAATACTCAATTTCCCGGACAGGTTTTAGAACTCGATTTCGCGTTGCAGCAAGACCAAGACTTGCCCAAACGATACTCCTGGATTTGGCATAGAGACTTGCTGAAGACAACCGGTCAGAACATTCGTAAGCTCCGATTTCTCGATGTGACAACATCTTCAGACTGAAACTGTACAACTTCTTGCTGAGGCTCTTTTCATGGGAAATGTCCTCCCACATATCCTTCAATTCTGTCTTTTCTTTTTTGGTGATGTAAGATGTCACATACCGAGCCACAGCCATACAGTTGTCAGCCACAAACTGTATATCCATGTTAGCATTCCAGATGGACAAAATCACTGGGTTGTAGTCGTTGATGTACTTGGACTCTTCGTTCCTTTTCAAATTGTATGTATTTTTGGGTGATTTCCTCGTCACATTATGTCGCAGAGAAGACATCAAACTGTTCACTCTTCCTTTAGAAATCACCGGTCGTGGAAAGTTGAAACGACATTTGGTGTAGAACTTGTCCTTGTTTCTGAATTTACGACGACAGTACTTTCCACAACGATGGCTTTGGAAACGTAGAACTTGTTCTCTTAGGCTTTTCTTCTCTGTTGCGTTTGGAACAGCACACGTAGAATACTGTTCTATGAAATTCATCACTAAGTCATCCGGATCTGTTCCAAATTTAGGTGCATCCTTGATCCACAGCAACATATGTATATGAGGAGCACCTCTTGCTTGGTACTCCTTTCTCCAGAAGAAATCCAACACCTCTCCAAGAGGTGGATTCTTCTTATTTGTGATGAAAGACATCATAGCTTCAAATCTATGATTGAAGTACCTGCATACATTCACTGGATCCAGAGAACACAGTTCTTCAGGCGTCTTGAATTCAATGTTTTCAATATTTCCATTTTGCCTCTCGTAGAAATTCAAGTAAGTCTTCCCAGCCATACTCGGCACAGCTCAGAGTGAGGAACCATGTTGGAGTTCCTAAGTTCCTCAGCATACATTTTAAATCACCATGACGACGGTACCAGTACTCATTAGTACCACGCTGACACGCCATGAGATTAATTAGGTGAGAATCCAAAATACTGTCTTGGACATTGACTTTATGCATAAAGTCACTTGCCGAGATGTTTCGCATCTGTATACCACTTTTTAAGATGTGGTTCACTGCATATGACAGTCCAGACAGATCGCTTTCAAACAGGAGATGAAACAAATAGGGAATGCATTGACGAAACCTAGGATCTTCTGCATACAATCGTAAAGTCCGGTATTCAGACGCAGGAATTTGATGAGGTCGCTCATCATATCTTCCTCCTTGACTTGTTGGAAATAGTTGTGGGAAACACCGAGCTTCCAAACTTTCCTCCCAAACACTAATGGGACTCCCTTTGGCTTGTTTCATTTGAAACAACTCAATAGCATTCCCCATGACTTCCTTGGAATGCAAAGGATGAACACTATAATGTTCATATATTTCTTCACTTTTAGAGGCCTCTACTTTCTCAATTTGGCCAGCACACAAATCGCTATCCTCTTCATCACTTAGTTCCTCTTCTGCAACATATACATTCTTATAGTACTTATTATTTTTCTTCAAATACAATGTTGCCTTTTTGACTTTCCTAACATCCACTAAATCTTGCCATATTTTCTTATTCTTTGTCGGAACCCCATTAACCAAGATAACCAGAGGTTCCTCTTCCACTTTTTCTACTCCAATTGTGTTCATGTTTTTGTTCAAATCTAGAGGCAAATAAACAACTCTTCCCTTTAATCCTCTCTGTAAATCTGATGGAGGCAACTTCCCTGTCTTTGGCTCCATTCTTACAATAGCGTGAAAGGGATGGATACTTTGAATCAAAATAGATTCATAAGTATTTAAATCCTTCAATTCAGAAGGAATCTCAACCAATTCCAGATTATTATGAACCGCCCTAGCAGGCAACTGGTTTTGGTTTAATTTGTTACAACAATAAGTACACACACGTTGATCCGATCCCAAATCAAAACAATTTTCTACCATCAAGTATGTGGCAAAATCCTTCCATTCACTATTATTTTCCCTTTCACTTTTTGCATATAAATCCACTAACTTAATCTGATTCTTGTAATAAGTGCGTCGACAACACACACAAGTGAAATTAGGCCTCTCACTTGATTTCATCTGAAACGTGGCAATTTCCTTCTGAAATTTATCTGTACTGGAAACCTGTACATTATCTTCAACATTACCCTCTACTTCTGGGTCAATTTGAACATTCTCATCTTTACTTCCAAAGTAACAAAACTCAATTTCTTCACAAATATTCTTGACATCTATTTCAGAACCATGCAAAAGAGCAGCACATAATTGTTCAAGCATAATTGCTGGACTCTTAGCATGATACAACATTCTCACTATTTTCCTGACTTTATTATGATGCACTGCTAGCATCCTGAAATGATGAAAAACACTCTGGCATACTCTCCTGGAAAGACAAGCCAGTGAATGACCACGCAAACCTGTCATTTGTCTCACTCTGCAAGGATCTAATTCTTGCAACAACTTCATTTTCTGCTTCAAACTTTTCTTATTAAATGTCCGTACAAAATCACAAAGCAAATTGATGGAATCCTGTCGCACACTGCAAATAGAACTACACTTCCAAATGTACACAGGACCCTTAGGACGTCTTCCTAAAACCTCATTACCTAACACCTCGTCTGTCTCTGTTGTCACAAGTTTTTCTTTTTCAACTGGACAACCATCCTTCACTTCATAAGCTCGACCACTGGTGTCAACTGCAAACACCAAATCATTATCCTGAAAATAACTCTCCTCATTAAAAAATGCCTCACAACTTGAACTATGCATCCATTCTCCGGAAAAAAACTTCACAAAAGTTACTACGATTTACTACTCTCTTCCATCTATTATTTGATTTGAAATCAGAAATTACCTTGTTTAGTTTCCTAATTCTATTGATTATCAAAATAAATACCTTTCGCTTAATTTCGAAAGCATGATCAATAATTTTCTCTACATTTTTCTTCTTCTTATAAAATGCCACTTTCTGTTGACCTTTCTTAATATTTTTTATTAAATTAACTATTATCCTGTTGCGGAACATTCGTTTTCGAATGTCCCTAAACTGTTGTTTCCTTCTACTATCATGCACAGAGTTCTCTCTTGCTCTAGCAGTAACATTTTTGATTGATCTTTCCTTTCCATTTAAATTGCTTTTCTTTTTCTGGACTGAAACATTTTTTGTTGAAATACTTTTTTTACTACAAATATTTCTTATGAATGATTTCGTGCTCTTACCCGGAGCTTTCTTGGTGATTTCACAAGTTTTTTGGGGAGAGGACTGCTGCAATAATAGATGATCTTGCTGTCTTTGACGTTTTCTAGCCTTTCTAATTCGATTCTTAGTTGGCATTTTTCAAATTTTGAAATGATCTGCAGTTGAATCTGTGGAAAAATATAATAAAAAATGTTATTAACCACTATTACCAAACAGTAAATGAATAACAGTCATCAAAAACTTAACACCCTACTTATTATTTAACATAGCAAATCTTTTGCACCACCACTGCGTCAGAAAAGTGACGCACAGTGGTACAAAACAGGCATACAGCTATCATAAATCTCTCCCTAACATTTTAAATGATTGATTCAGGATGACGATAAGGTGTGGCCTATCTAGAGGTTTGTTTGGGCCCAGATCTTTGGACTGGGGTGAATGTGTGTCATTGATCCACATTCGGTCCATCACCTGTTTTGTTTGTTTGAGGTGAGGCCAACACACAGTTGCAGATGAGATTTTCGCTTGTTGAAGAAAACAAAGGAGATAATACATGTGAAGGCCTACCAATGAAGTAAGTCATGTCCACTTCACTCTTGAACAAAGGGTAGACCTCTTTTGAATCTGTGGTCACACCTAAACTTCATCTGCACAATGTCATTCATAAACTTAGGAAACACTAGTGATGTAATTGAAAAATGTGGAGTTTCTTTTCCTCATTTCAGAATTATATCACCTGTGTTTCCTCATTGACTTAAAATGTCCTTAATACACATGAAAGCGTTTTTTTGATTGCCCTTGCACCATTTTGAGTCATTTTTAACATGGCTATGTTACTCCCAAAATCAAAATCTAAATTTGCCAAGCACAGGTGGGAGCGTATTTACAAGAAACTTGCCCCATGAAGAACGCTTTCCATTTAAAAAGGGAAAAATAACATCATAGACACTCAAATGCCTTATAAATATGGCCCAAACAACCTATGAAGCTCTAGCAGTACATATCCAGAAATGTAATTGTTTTAAAAAAATCGTTTTTAAACACAGCATATAAATCAATTGTATACCTACATTCAAGAGGAAATGACTGAAAATGTCCTTGAGACACATGAAAGCGTTTTTTTGAATGCCCTTGCACCATTTTTGGGACATTTTTAACATGGCTATGTAACTCCCATAATCAAAATCTAAATTTGCCAAGCACAGGTGGGAGCGTATTTACAAGAAACTTGCCCCATGAAGAACGCTTTCCATTTTAAAAGGGAAAAATAACATCATAGACACTCAAATGCCTTATAAATATGACCCAAACAACCTATGAAGCTCTAGCAGTACATATCCAGAAATGTCATTGATTTCAAAAAATCGTTTTTAAACACAGCATATAAATCAATTCTATACCTACATTCAAGAGGAAATGACTGAAAATGTCCTTGAGACACATGAAAGCGTTTTTTTGAATGCCCTTGCACCATTTTTGGGACATTTGTAACATGGCTATGTAACTCCCATAATCAAAATCTAAATTTGCCAAGCACAGGTGGGAGCGTATTTACAAGAAACTTGCCCCATGAAGAACGCTTTCCATTTAAAAAGGGAAAAATAACATCATAGACACTCAAATGCCTTATAAATATGACCCAAACAACCTATGAAGCTCTAGCAGTACATATCCAGAAATGTAATTGTTTTCAAAAATCGTTTTTAAACACAACATATCTGTTTCAGCTTACATGAGAGACCATGGAATGGGCTCCATGTACAACAATAACTTGTGTTACTGCATGCCAGAATGCTACACCGAATATGCAATTACAATTTCTCAAAGAAACAAAATCTATTTGTATATCACTTGAGACCAAGCCACATTTTAAAAACACAGCTTTCTTCATCATTTTCTCCTTAAATCATACTATTCTCTATCTAAATTAAATAAATCTTTTCTCACCTTAGCAAATACTTTTTGAGTTTCAAAACACTCTCAGAAATTCTCCAAATTGTCTTCAGCAGAACAAAGAGGATGCACTCCAGAGGCTGCAGCTATAGAAAGCACAGAAATGCTGATATTCATTACACATATCTCTCATATTAGCCAATCATAACTCTTCCCTCACTTTTTTCAAATCAAAACCCTTCCCCCCTCTGCCCTCTCTGCCTTTTTTGCTTAGCAACCACCTCCTGAAAGACCTCTCCTGTTTGCAAGTTCACACAACAATGTTCCAATTGAACTCTGAACTCTCAGTGCACCTGCGTATCCAGTGCAATCGTTCATTAAATGTTTTTTCCTTGACCATTCAAATTACATCTTTCAAAGAACACATCCATGCACCCTAACTTTCTGATTTCAGAAATGGAAATGCACCAATCACTGCTAATGAATCATTAGCACTGGAAATCCACAGTTTTTTTTCTTTACAAACTCCTACTGTTTCAACTGCCCTTTCATTACCACACTTCATCTGACTGCAGCACAACCTTCTCCCACCATGTTTAATGTCTGGATTGTTGGACATAGTTACATCTACTGGGCTCAAAGGTATGCTGAGAACAGAAATTTACCTAACCTCAATTTACAAGATGTGGAAATTAAGTGGTTGGGCCAAAGAGGATTAAAATGTCACCAATTGATAACATTGGTGAAAACCTTTATGCATTTGCCAAAACCTGACCTCTTAATAGTGCACTGTGGTGGAAATGATTTGGGCACTATGACTGGGGTTGGTCTGGAAATGCTTTTAAAGGACACCTTTGATCAATTGATGACACTTTTTCCACAAACTGCCTTGGTATATTCCAATATATGCCAAAGACAGAAATGGAACTGGTCCAACCAATTTTGGCCACAATTTGAGAAAGCGCGGAAACATGTGAATAAATCTGTTTCTGCTTACATGAGAGACTGTGGAATGGGTTCAATATACAATAATAACTTGCGTTACAACATGCAAGACATCTACAGAGGAGATGGTGTGCACTTCTCAGATGAGGGGAATAGAATATTCCTCCTGAATTTAAGACTGTGCATTGGAACCTACTTTTAGGTACCTAAATCAGCCACAGAACCCAAAAGCTCTTTTCAGAGCTACCCTACCTCTGATCATTCAAAACGTTTATATTTTTCTAACTTTTTTCACTATTTTTCAACAAAGTACGCTCCCCGGTACGCTTACCTGTGCGCGTACCAGGCGCTCCCCTGCAAAATTTTTCATTTTTTTTTAATTTTTTTGCCTATATGAGCGTCCTAAGCCCCCCTCAGAAAACCTAGAGGGTCAGGAAGTGACTACAGTGCCCCTTCTACCCATTCCCAACGTTGTTTGTCCTCCATTTTGTGTCTTGATTCTACCGAAACACAAAATGGAGGACTCCCGTAACGCTGCCGGTGCGCATACCGGGGCGCGCACCAGTAAGCGCTCCCAAAAAAAAGGTGGGAAATTAATTTACAGAAAAACCACTAAAGACACTTTCATCAAATATAGAATAGGCCCAACTACATAGCAGTCCCTACCATTTACCCAAATTTAATGGAATTTCATTGAGACATTTATGCTGTAGGCCTGACTAAATATCCTGAGGTAAATTACATGACAAAAACACATATGAAGTGTTAGAATTGACAACCAATTAAAATGTTACTTTCATTTTCTACTATTATTTCATGACATTTGATTGGTTATGTACCTGAATATATATAAAGAAAGAGAGAGAAACACAGCCATTTGACTACTACTAGTACATTTCAAGAGCATTTTCACTGACAACTTAAACTTCTTTTTGAAAGTTAAGATGTTATTTTAAAAACTGAAGTATGTTGTGCACTTTAAGTTAATTTGGAAAACATTTTCTGATAGTTATATACTATCCCTCTGTAATAGTTATAGAATAATATAGACTTCTCTATTATAGTTATGGACGGAGTTAGGCTTGTCTTGTATAATTATGAATTTACTTAGGCTTTATCACATACACTTTTTTATATTTCTACTTCCAGTCTGATACCATACACTGCCCAAAAATAAAATCACTGTTAAAAAAACCAAAGTACCTGTCTGAACTTAAACCCAACAGTGCCTTATCTCTACTGATATATTTTTTTAAATGCAAATTACAGCACAAAAATGGAAGGAGAACAAAAAAATTCCATTGAAATTGTTCTGGAGAGCAACAATGATAAAGTTATTGAACCCAATGACTATGAACTACTTCAATGTGTACAATCAGTAGATTTCCTGATTCAAAATGAGGACATTTCCGACAATCAATTATTAGAAGTTTTGTTAAATTTGGAAAAGGAATCTAAAAAATAAATTTATATTTAATAATTCAAAAATAGTTTGAGACATTATTCATTTTTATATGCATTTCTTAAACTAGTACCAAATTGATTATGATGTAAAGTTCGGGCTAAAAGTGAGGTCGACCGCCCTATGGAAATCAACATGGGGAAAACGCGTTTTGGGACCCCCCTTTTATCTTGGCCCCCGCTTGACGCATCCCCCCAAAACTTTCAGGAAAGGACCGGAGCTCAACGAGGCCATTTCGAGGACGCCAAAGTTATTCCAAATAGAATTTTGAGATTTAACATTGAAAAAAATCCTAACTATAACTACCTACTGGCGACCGCCAGTAGGTAATATATTATATATATATATATATATATTACCTACTGGCGATAGCCAGTAGGTATATATAGTTAGGATTTTTTCTCTATGGAACTTTTGAAAATTCTATGCCTAATAACTTTGGTGTTTGTGGATGGAATTGGCTGAAATTTTCAGGAAAATGGCACAGCTCCTGGAAATTTGGGGGGGGGTTCGTCAAGGGGGGGCCGAGAAAAAAGGGGGGTCCCAAAACGCGTTTTTCCCATGTTAATTTCCATAGGGCGGTTGGCCTCATTTTTAGCCCGAACGGCTGAATGGATTTCCACGAAACTTGGCAAAATTGTAGGGACTGTTAGCCCGATGTGCCTTTGCTAGGTCTCAATATATGTGCTTCAGTGGATTTTGAGAAATTAACGTTTAAAAGAAGATATATATCTGTAACAGCGCTCCGGGCTGCGCTCCGGTTCGCGTACTTTTCGCGTATCGGAACTTTGCGAAGCGAAGCTGATTGGCTCTCCGGTGTCTGTCAACATTCTAAACAGTCCGGAGCGGCCGCCATCTTGTCTCTCGGTAGGATCGAGAGACAAGAGGAGGCCAAAACAAAGGGGGAAATGAAGGAAAGAGGGCAAGGTAGACCCCTTCTGACCCCATAGGATTGATGAGGGGGATATTATAAAGCCACGCGGGGCCAAAAAAAAAAAAATCCGATTTTTTCGCCGTAGAGACGCGTCTTGGTACGCGAACCGGGCAGCTAACCGGGCAGCTAACCGGGAAGCTAACCGGCAGTGTAACGGGAGTCTGAGGAGTAGCTGATTGGCTGTCAACATTGTAAACAGTCCGGAGCGGCCGCCATCTTGTCTCTCGGTAGGATCGAGAGACAAGAGGTGGAAAAAAAAAGGTGTAAATGAATGAAAGGGGTAAGGCAGACCCCTCCTGAACCCCTAGGATTGATGAGGGGGCTATTAAAGTTCCCTGCGGGGCATAAGAAAAAAAAATTGCGATTTTTCACGATAAAGGTGCTTCCTGGTATGTTAACCAGGCAGCTAACCGGCAGCGTAACGGGAGTCCGACATATTGTGTTTTTTGAACGTTTGTGATATGTGCACGTGTGGATTTTGTCTAATTGAGGTTAAAAAAATATATATATATCTTTAAGCGTGTTCTGGCGCGCTTACGTTTTGGGTTTGGTTTGCGCTGCAGAGACGATACGTCACGGTTATGCGATGCATCATGAGGCGTCTCACGGGCTACGTGATACGTCACTTAATAAAGAATATATTTTACAGCTATAGATATTAGCTTTTAAAAAACCAATGAAATTCACAGAAAAAACCATAGGTTATAGACCATATATAGTTAGGAATTTGCATTTACAAAACCTTGAAAATTCACTGAAAAAACCATAGGTTATAGACCATATATAGTTAGGGATTTAGGGATTAGCATTTAAAAAACCTTATTTTATTTGCACAAAACCATTGAAATTCCATATATAGTTAGTTGCACTAACTATATATCACTGATGACATCTCAAATGACATCACTGATGACATCACTGATGACATCTCAAATGACATCACTGATGACATCACTGACATCTCATTTGACATTACTGATTACATCACTGATGATATCATTTATGTGATAATACATCTTCAGACTCTAATATAACCTTAGATACACTCAGTGTAAACAGGCACTCACAGACTGTCAAACATCCATGGAGTTACTCACACACCTAGTCAGTCATGCAAAGAATCAATCACATCTCCATTTCCTCAACTATACAGTTATACACGCCTTACTTATTCAAACATATAGTAACACATATTTACTCTCTTATACAATCCTTGATACAAGTTCACAATGATTCATACAGCCACTCACACATTCACTGGCTCTTATGTTCAGTTATTTATATATGTCAACTCTCACATGGAGTGTGTTTTACATATGTACTTTGACATGTAGCACTGAGATATCCATTCACTCACCAATATACTCATGCACACAGTCAACTGTCCATACAGCTGTTTCTACATGCACTTTTGAACCCATACACCTAGGGAATCAACTGCTCACACATCTATGCACAGAGTTATACACCTCCCAGCCACCCACACACATACTCAGTCTCCCATACAAATACTTGGGCAACCATTCAATAACCCATATAGTTACTGACATAGCTACTGATTTAAACATGCAGCAGTTTACAGAACAACATAAATAATGATTGCCAAATTAAGACACTTTAATCACTAACCCATACACTCAGTGAGACACATTTAATCATTCTCTCATACAGTCAGTCATGCACCTACTAAATCCTTCATCCAGACACTTATACATCCACTCATTCTTCAATATGTAAGACATATTTTAACTTTACAGAAACATACAGTCACTGGGTGTTGTCATCAGTGATGTCATCAGTGATGTCATCAGTGATGTCATTTGAGATGTCATCAGTGATGTCATCAGTGATGTCACTGACCATGTCATCAATGATGTAATATGTGACATCATTAGCAGTGGATTGCGGGTCCGCGATATATAGTTAGTGCAACTAACTATATATGGAATTTCAATGGTTTTGTGCAAATAAAATAAGGTTTTTTAAATGCTAATCCCTAAATCCCTAACTATATATGGTCTATAACCTATGTTTTTTTCAGTGAATATATATATATATATATATATATATATATATATATATATATATATATATATATATATATATATATATATATATATATATATATATATATATATATATATATATTCACTGAAAAAACCATAGGTTTCACACCAGTTATAGTTCGGAATTAGCATTTAAAAAACCTATTAAATTCACTGACAAAACCATAGGTTTCACACCAGTTATAGTTAGCAGGAAATTTTACTGACATAAAACCATTGAAATTCCCACGTTATAGTTAGTTGGACTCACTATAACTTGCGCGCCTGCAATGCACTGCTGATGACATCACATATTACATCACTCATGACATGGTCAGTGACATCACTCATGACATCACTGATGACACCATCCAGTGAATGTGTGTCTTTCTGAAAAATAAATTTGTTTTATATATGTATTTGTAAAGGTCGATGGAAGAATAAATGTTTAAATAAGTATGTAAATGGATGATTTTTAAAAAAAAAAATGGTTGGTTAACTGGCTTATTAAGTGTATCTTAGTGAATACATATATTAGCGAGTATTGTTTAAATATTTAAATGTTTGTATCAGTGTTTCTCTTTGTGTATAAGGGGCTGCAGGGGTTGGTGACTGACTCACTGTTTGTATGTGTTTTGAAGACAGCATATGTGCAGGACTGTATGGGTGGATGAGTGTGTATATGTGTGTGTTAGTGAGTGAATGACTGTCTCACTAGTGTCTTCATTAGTAACGACATATGTTTTAATCTAGTATATGTGAGTATTGATGTATATAAGTGAGTATAGTATATATAGTGAGAGATTGTAGGAGTTCCTGTTTAAATAAGTATGTGTTTCTATAAGTGATTGTTTAAGAGAGTAAGTATGTGTAAGTTTCCTTAGAAGTAAGGTGGTAGTGTGTGTATAAATGTATATGCAAATAAATGGATGTTCAATAGTTTATTTGCATGTGTGAGTATGTGTGTGAGTAACTTTTGGATGACTGCTGATGTGTAACAGGATGTATAGGTGTATCACTACATATAATGAGTGAGTATATATATGAGTAACTATATAGAACTGTTGGTGAATGAGTGGATGTGTATATAGATGGTGGAATTACTGAATTGGTTGTTGTTACTGGTTTGGGTACCTCCATTTTTTTGAAAATGTTTGTTTCTATTTATGAATATGTGTTTCAAGCGTTACATTACACTGAAATTAGGTCTGTCACTCTGTCACAAGGATGGTGTCATCAGTGATGTCATGAGTGATGTCACTGACCATGTCATGAGTGATGTAATATGTGATGTCATCAGCAGTGCATTGCAGGCGCGCAAGTTATAGTGAGTCCAACTAACTATAACGTGGGAATTTCAATGGTTTTATGTCAGTAAAATTTCCTGCTAACTATAACTGGTGTGAAACCTATGGTTTTGTCAGTGAATTTAATAGGTTTTTTAAATGCTAATTCCGAACTATAACTGGTGTGAAACCTATGGTTTTTTCAGTGAATTTCAAAGGTTTTTTAAATGCTAATTCCTAACTATAACTGGTGTGAAACCCATGGTTTTTTCAGTGAATTTCAAAGGTTTTTTAATGCTAATTCCTAACTATATAAGACCTGAATGCCCACCAGGAATCTCCAGTATGCGCCAGGGGACTGCATTGCAGAGAGGTGTAATGAAGCCACAACCCTTTTTACACCTCTCTGCAACGCAACCCCCGTGCATGTTTAAAGAGGGGGAACTAATTCCCCTTGCATACTGGGGGCCCCTGGGGGCCAATTAGCCCACCTGGAACCTCCAGTATGCAACAGGGGCTGCATTGCAGAGGTGTAATGAGACTATGCCCCTTGTTACACCTCTCTGCAACGCAGCCCACTGGCGCATTTGCAGAGGGGGGACTAATTCCCCTTGCATACTGGGGGTCCCTGGATCATATCTGCCCAAACACCGATATTCCGAACAATTGTAAATGACTTTTCTTGAGAAACATTTGGATTTGGATTATCATGTCCTATACTTTGGAATTTTTGAAAGACTGACTTTGAGGATGCTATAAATTACTCAAGTCTGCCCGAATTGTGTGGGTAAAATTGATACCTAGTCACTTTGAATAAGAATATACTTATGTCTCGTCTAACATTTGGAAGAAATATCTAGTTATATGACAACTGGATACCGACATAACTTGAAGGAAATAAGAACGCCCTGAAGAAGTTCTGTTGTACAGAACGAAACCTTTCGGCTGGCTGTGGTACATAAACTTAAGGAAAATAAAAGCATTTGAATATACACCAAGATTCAGCGCTTCAATAAGGACTCTAAGTGATATGATTTGATTGGACTCATTGTGAAAGTGGTGCTGTGCCAAACTTTGGAATATTCTCCACTACTCTCTACTACTTACTCTCTCCGACTCCACTACTCTCAAATACTCACTGTCTACTACTCATTCTCTACTACTCTACTACTCTCTACTACTCTCTCTCTACTACTCACTCCCTACTATTCGCTACTCGCTACTCCCTACTACTCACTATCTACTACTCTCTACTACTCACTCTCTACTACTCTCTCCCTACTACTCACTCTCTACTACTCACTCTCTACTACTCTCTACTACTCACTCTACTATTCACTCTACTACTCTCTACTACTCACTCTCTGCTACTCTCTCTACTGCTCTCTACTACTCTCTACTACTCACTCTCTACTCTCTATTACTCACTCTCTACTCTCTACCTCTCTACCTCTCTCTTCTTCTCTCTCTACTAATCTCTACCTCTCTACCGCTACCTCTCTACCTCTCTACCTCTACACCTCTACCTCTCTACCTCTCTCTACACGCACACATATACACATATATGCATATATATATGCATATGCATTTATATATGTATGTGTATGTATAAAAAAACAACAAAACATTTTTTTTAAACAGCTACTTATAAAACTGTCATTCTTTTTCCCCATGGTACACTCCCCGGTACGGGCACCGGTGCGCGTACCGGGCGCTCCCCCCGCGAAAATTAATTTTTTTTTTTGCCCCGCGGGGCCCTTTTATGGCCCCCACATCAAACCTAGGGGGTCAAGGGGGGGTCTACTCTGCCCCCTTATGGTCATTTCCCTCTTTGTTTTGGCCACCTCTTGTGTCTCGATTTTACCGAGACACAAGATGGCGGCCGCTCCGGACTGTTTAGAATGTTTACAGACACCCGAGAGCCAATCAGCTTTCCTCACGCAAGTCGCGTGGCGTGCACGGTACGCGCACCGGTGCGCGTACCGGTGCGCTGCTATAGATATATATATTTTTTTGAACCTTAATTACTCAAAATCCAGTGGAGCACATATCTTGAGATATAGCAAAGGCACATCGGGCTACCAGTCCCTACAATTTTGCCAAGTTTGGTGGAAATCCATTCAGCCGTTCGGGCTAAAAGTGAAATCGACCGCCCTATGGAAATTAACATGGGGAAAACGCGTTTTGGGACCCCCCTTTTATCTTGGCCCCCGCTTGACGAATCCCCCCCAAACTTTCAGGGAAGGACCGGAGCGCCGCGAGGCCATTTTCAGGAAATTTTCAGGCAGATTCGTCAACCGGTGCCAAAGTTATTCCAAATAGAATTTTGAGATTTAACATTGAAAAAAATCCTAACTATAACTACCTACTGGCGACCGCCAGTAGGTAATATATATATGTATGTATATATATATATTCAGAGAAAAAAATATAGGTTATAGTCCATATATAGTTAGGAATTTGCATTTACAAAACCTTATTTTACTCGCATAAAACCATTGAAATTCCATATATAGTTAGATGCGCTAACTATATATCGCGCACCCGCAATCCACTGCTGATGATGTCACATATTACATCATTCATGACATGGTCAGTGACATCACTGATGACATCACTGATGACATCTCAAATGACATCACTGATGACATCACTGATGACAACACCCAGTGACTGTATGTTTCTGTAAAGTTAAAATATGTCTCACATATTGAAGAATGAGTGGATGTATAAATGTCTGGATGAAGGATTTAGTAGGTGCATGACTGATTGTATGAGGGAGTGATTAAATGTGTCTCACTGAGTGCATGGGTTAGTGATTAAACTGTATTAATTTGTGCATCATTATATCTGTTGTTCTGTAAACTGCTGCATGTGTTGATCAGTAGCTATATGAGTAACTATATGGGTTATTGATTGGTTGCCCGAGTATTTGTATGGGAGACTGAGTATGTGTGTGAGTGGCTGGGAGGTGTGTGACTCTGTGCATAGATGTGTGAACAGCTGATTCACTAGATGTATGGGTTCAAAACTGTATGTGGAAACAACTGTATGGATGGTTGACTGTGTGTATGAGTGTATTGGTGAGTGAATGGATATCTCAGTGCTACATGTCAAAGTAAGTACATATGTAAAAGACAGTACATGTGAGAGTTGACATATATTAATAACTGTGCATAAGAGCCAGTGAATGTGTGAGTGGCTGTATGGATCATTGTGAACTTGTATCAGGGATTGTATAAGAGAGAAAATATGTGTTAGTATATATTTGAATAAGTAAAGTTTGTATAACTGTATAGTTCAGGAAATGGAGGTGTGATTGATTGTTTGCATGACTGACTAGTTGTGTGAGTAACTCCATGGATGAGTGACAGTCTGTGAGTGTCTGTTTACACTGATTGTATCTAAGGTTATATTAGAGTCTGAAGAGGTTCATTGTATTATCACATGAATGATATCATGAGTGATGTCACCAGTGATGTCATTTGAGATGTCATCAGTGATGTCATCAGTGATGTCATTTGATATGTCATCAGTGATGTCATCAGTGATGTCATTTGAGATGTCATCAGTGATGTCATCAGTGATGTCACTGACCATGTCATGAATGATGTAATATGTGACATCATCAGCAGTGGATTGCGGGTGCGCGATATATAGTTAGCGCATCTAACTATATATGGAATTTCAATGGTTTTATGCGAGTAAAATAAGGTTTTGTAAATGCAAATTCCTAACTATATATGTTCTATAACCAATGGTTTTTTCATTGAATTTTCAAGGTTTTGTAAATGCAAATTCCTAACTATATATGGACTATAACCTATGGTTTTTTCTGTGAATTTCAATGGTTTTTTAATAGCAAATATCAAAAGCTGTCAAATGTGAAGTACGTGATAGGTAAAAACGTTTTCGTGTTTATGCACGCTGATGTGCTTTGAACGCTGCCCCCCCCCCTCCCTTCTTTTCTCTTAGTAGTACTCTCTCTTTGCAGATAGTGAACGGTAGTTAACGCAGACCTTTACCCCCGTTGTAATCCGTCGTACCTGCTTGTCTCTCCATTTGATTGATTGTTATCCAAGCATTTACTGTTTTAGAATTGGTTCTCTTTGGATCATTCTCTATTTACAAACAAGCACAAAGTCGCAATACTCTGTTTAGTCTTTGCAGATAGTGAAAAATCGTGTAAAAAAATAAAAGTAATCGAGCAAAATCAGTAGACCACTAATTCGATCTCTTTTTGACCTTGGTAAAATACAAACATTAGGAACAACCCTTCATGAGAAATACGAAAATAGTGAAATGAACTGAGCTCCACACCATGAGGGCTGCAAGACAGCTCGACTCCGCCACCCACCCCGCCCAAAATAACGACAAACTCTATGCAAATATTATAAATATAGACAACACACCAGCAAAGAAACAGGGTAAAACATTTTATTAAATAACTATTTACATAACTATTTTATACTTTTTATTGCCCGATCCGGCTAGCTCAATCGATCGAGCATGAAACTCATGCACTGATAGCAAGCGTTGAGAGTTTGTAGAACGATGGCTTCAGATTTTCCACATACGGTGTAGTAGCGCGAACTGGGAGGGGGCGTTTGGATCCTGCCCCTTCCCCAAATAAGATTTTCATACGTGAATGTTCGTTCATGCTTTTTGTCCCTGAGTTGCTTCAATGTCACTGCCTTACACAAATGGCATAAGTCCTGGATGTTGAGTGCCATACTTCAGAGTTCTAAGCAGCGCTTGTAACACTGTTTAAACCTTATTTGCACCTGCTGCAGCTTCACTATTCAAAGTAAGTGGGGTCCGTTTGTGGACCTGACTGCATTGGAAAACAATGTGATACGGTGCCTCCCTAAACCGCTTGACGGAGGCCCCCGAGGGGCGGTGAGATGGCGCGGACTGAGAGGGGGCGCTTGGCTCCTGCCCCCTCCCCAAGTCGTGTTGCCCTGGTGTGGCCTGAGATCGCCCCCGACATAGGCGGCCGGCTCCCGGGGTCCGGCGGAATTTTTTCCCTTTTGATGACTCTTCCATTCTGGACCTTGTCCCACAATCCGTTTGACCTGAAGACACGCTGTAGTGGGGCGCCCCTTTACCGTTTTAGTTGCCATTCCGCCCCCTTTTGGTACTCTGTGCCTCTTCCGCCATTCAGCTGTTTACCGCCCGCTCTTGCGACTACAGCGTCTCGCTCACCATGTAGTTGAGTTGCTCCCGCTCTTAAAATTTAACCGAACTTTTTGGACTGCTTAAAGCGGTTGTATTCCGACCGCTGGTTGGTGGAGACATTTTGACTATATTCTGGACCTGCGTTCTCGCGTAATGCGTCATATGACACGCCGCGTTAGCGCACCCGGAAGTGCTCCGGTGCGCAAGGCACAGCTTCCCGGAAACGATCCAGAGCGCGCCGCGCAGCGCGTAACGCAAGCATAACAGGTCATGTGACTTGTTAATAAAACTTTTCATTGGTTCATTTTACTTTTGTTTTCCTAATGATGTAAGACTAGGTCATGTGACCTAAAAATAACACTTTTCATTGGATTAAAATTTTTTTTCCCAAACGATGAAAGCCCCACCTTGTTTCTGGATGTTTCAGACTGAAGCTGGCGTCACCATGAGAGCACCACCATCTCGTAGCTCCGTCGTGGCCATTCCGCAAGCAATCATGGCAGCCGCTCCCCACCGGAAGCCTGCGGGAGTCGAGGGCCCCCAAGACTTTTGTACAATCTTCAAGGCTGAGGGGACGCTTTCGAGAATGGAACCCAAGCCCTGGCACACAAGCGTCCGAGTTCCAAGGTGTCCCAGGGCCATTTTACTGGACCAGGCCCAAATCCGAAGAGCCGGCCGCCATTTTAAGAGTCCTGTGGCAGCCGCCTATCGCTGCACCGCAAGAGTGGGAGCAACTCAACTACATGGTGAGCGAGACGCTGTAGCCGTAAAAGCGGGCGGTAAACAGCTGAATGGCGGAAAAGGCACAGTGTAGCAAAAGCGGGCGGAATGGCGACTGAAACGATAAAGGGGCGCCCCACTACAGCAGACAAGCCTCCGCCATGTGCTTCAAAACTGCATACGTATCTCGTGATATCAAGGTTGGGCAATCAGTACACAACAAGCAGTTACGAGTCCCATTTACACCGGCGCCATTTTGGGCGCGGCCGGGCAGGTCCAGGATCTAGTCAAACATAACAAATGAGGCTGACGTCTCTGAAGCAGTTGACGCACAGCAGGACATAGCAAATAAACATGAAGTCTCTAAAGCTGTTAACTCACTGCAGGACAAAACAAGTGAACCTGAAACCTCTGGAATAATTGTCGCTCAAAAGAACAACACACAAAACTCTATAGAGCCTGAAGAAAGAAAAACAAAAGGGCACTGTAGTTTCAGACACACTTAACACTAATGACTAAACAAAGATATCGTCTGTTTATGAAGCAGTTATCATGTTCACAGAATTGACAAAGAAGTGTGCAGACACCAATGCTATTAAGAAACACAAGGAAATCCCTAACGCATCAGCATTCTCGGAAGAGGTTGACACAGATAACATCTTAAGGAACAAAGAAAGACAAAATAAGGATGAGGAAGTTATCACTTTAGTTTTTTCATCAGCTAGCGACAGCAAGAAACATATTGTAATGGAGATTAGAGAGGCTACGGATGGATAAATAAATTATCAAAAGAAATGGCTACTCCCCCCTTTAGCAGATTAGCTAAATCTTTGCGTAATTTGGGCATAAAGTTATATTATTGTTGTTGTTGTTGTTATCGTTATAGTTTCCGGAGAAGTATAATTGACCAATAGTTTTGTTTGTAGATGTTTTCCCATTAACAATCCCAGTTCCATCACCCGCCCAGGATATCACCACTGTTCCCCATGTCATAAAACCTTAGGATGTTCAATAACTGAAACAGCTAATATGGGTTTACTTACAGGGGACATCTTTTGTTCTGTTTTGTAAAGTAAAACTATTGTGAACGCAAGTATTATACATAGTAAGTGTTTAATATAGCATTTGTCAGTCATTGGTTAAGCAGCTAGGACCTGTTCACTCTTGACACCCCAGGTGCTGTGTATGTTGCACTATAGTGCTGCATCGGGAATACGGACAACCCTATTGATGTTGATTTTTCATTATTGATTATTGTAAAGAAATGGCGACTCCCCCCTTTAGCAGATTAGCTAAATGTTTGCGTAATTTAGGCATAAAAGTTATATTATTGTTGTTGTTGTTGTTATCGTTATAGTTCTAGTTAATTTCCATTCAGAGTGTCCTACACAGCACCACTCTAGGTAAACACTACTTTATGTAAAACCTGGGACATAGCACTCATTGAAACTATAGTTGGTCACCATGGGGTTTAAAGAAGGGATGGTTCTTCACCTGGGTGCCTTCCACAACTCAGCACGTTGTGCTGCCTTGGGACTATTCGCACAAAAGACAGCTTCTGACCATTGTTGTTTTTTTTTTAATCAAAAAATGTTTAAATATATTTACAGTTTTTGTTGCGTTCGTTATATTTAAAAGTTAATAAAGTTTTATAATCCAACTTTCTTGGAGTACTATATTTTTTTTAAAAATCGGGTGAATGGGGCCTTGAATCGGGTTATTGTCATGTGTGGGCTTTGCAAGTGTACTGCTACAGGATCGGACATTTCAAACTCAAATGCACGTTCTTTTTCTTACCTTTCCGAAGCATGGAGCGCAATAGCAGGCAGAGAAAGGGTGATGCACGTGTTGAACACTGCCTGGCCTGGCAAGTTGCTGGCAGTGCCCCCCCGCCCGCTCCTGAAAGAGGGCACACACACACCGCCGCCCCGAGTACTTCACAAATCTTTAAAAGACCATGCGCTTGTTCATGAGGCTTAAATGGTTTATCACCCCTTCTAGAACCCCTGCATCGACCCTCTGACGTTTCCTGGAAGAATTAGCACGTAACACAATACCAAACCCTGTCAGCTGAAACCCCCGAGGAATCGTGGGGCATATTATCAAGGGGGTTTATTTCCGCTTTTTTGGCTTTAAAAGCCAAAAAAAAGGAGATAAAATTATCTCCCTATTACCAAGCTGTTGCTAACACCAGTTAGTGACAGCTAAAAGGAGATAACGACCATCTTGGGCCCCGCTTTGCATGTCAGTGATATTTATCACTAATGACATGCAAAGTGGGCGTGCCAAGATGTTAGCGACTGGAAACAGTCCCTAACCATCGCTATCTCCTATTACCAACTTTTGGAGATATTCGCGCTAAGCGCGAATATCTCCAAAAGCTAACACCTGCCCTGAGCAGTTTTTAGCCATGTTATCCAATGGAAGGTGGATAACATGCCTAAGAGCATTTGCTGGATAATGCATGAATATCGCTGACTTTTCAGCGATATTCATGCATTGCGGCCGTTTTTTATCGCATTTGCGATAAACCTTGCTAATAGCAAGGTTTATCTGCGATAAAATTCGCCGATGTGCGGCGATACTTTTTGTCTCTAAACAAGTTAGAGACAAAAATTATCGCTAGTTGTTGGTAATATGCCCCCGGATTTTTCCTTGCAGGAATCGGGAGGCGGAAGACTAGCACTGAAATCAGTAGTCTCACGCCTGAATCGGGAGGGTTGGCATGTCTGGATTCTCTACAGCTGGGGCCATAAACTACATCCGCAGGGCTAGGTGATAGCCTGGGTCCGGCCTGGACAATCGGACACAGAGGAAGAGGAGTGTCAGAGGGTGCGGTAGTGAATAGGGTGAAAGGGAGGTGTCGGGCGGGCACAGAGTGTGATTCTCAGGGAAGAGCAGCGCAGATGGGGGGAAGTATATGGCCGATGAATGAGAGAGAGCGGGGTGACCAGTGCGTGGGGGAGATGCTTGCGAGGGTGGGGAGCCGTGCTGAGAATCGACGGCGTGCAGAGAGTGGGTCTGGTCAAGGCATCTAAAATGGCTGCAGTGCACGACAAAATTGTGGCATTGGACAAAAAGGGAAGATGGCGCAGACAATGTTTATCAATAAGGATTCATTTATAACAAAATATTTACTCGCAGTGACAAAATGGTGGTCAACACTTCCTGATTTCCATCGAATCGAACGTTAACAGACGTCACGCAGCAAAAAAAAAAAAAAAAAGCTCACGCACAGAGCAGTTTTTAGCCATGTTATCCAATGGAAGGTGGATAACATGGCTAAGAGCATTTGCTGGATAATGCATGAATATCGCTGACTTTTCAGCGATATTCATGCATTGCGGCCGTTTTTTATCGCATTTGCGATAAACCTTGCTAATAGCAAGGTTTATCTGCGATAAAATTCGCCGATGTGCGGCGATAATTTTTGTCTCTAAACAAGTTAGAGACAAAAATTATCGCTAGTTGTTGGTAATATGCCCCCGGGTTTTTCCTTGCAGGAATCGGGAGGCGGAAGACTAGCACTGAAATCAGTAGTCTCACGCCTGAATCGGGAGGATTGGTATGTCTGGGTTCTCTACAGCTGGGGCCATAAACTACATCCGCAGGGCTAGGTGATAGCCTGGGTCCGGCCTGGACAATCGGACACAGAGGAAGAGGAGTGTCAGAGGGTGCGGTAGTGAATAGGGTGAAAGGGAGGTGTCGGGCGGGCACAGGGTGTGATTCTCAGGGAAGAGCAGCGCAGATGGGGGGAAGTATATGGCCCATGCATGAGAGAGAGAGCGGGGGTGACCAGTGCTTGGGGGAGATGCTTGCGAAGGTGGGGAGCCGTGCTGAGAATCGACGGCGTGCAGAGAGTGGGTCTGGTCAAGGCATCTAAAATGGCTGCCGTGCACGACAAAATTGTGGCATTGGACAAAAAGGCAAGATGGCGCAGACAATGTTTATCAATAAGGATTCATTTATAACAAAATATTTACTCGCAGTGACAAAATGGTGGTCAACACTTCCTGATTTCCATCGAATCGAACGTTAACAGACGTCACGCAGCAAAAAAAAAAAAAAGCTCACGCACAGCCGCTGGAAGACATGTATCAACATATTCAGAAAACATAAGGGGTCAGGATACGTCTCCCGCACCCCCTTATACCTAGTAATTTAATTAAAACGAAACACAAAATGGCGAATTCCCGTTTCACTACCAGTTTGCGGCCCAGTTCGCGGCTCGGGAAGCGCTTCTACCGTGAAAAATATATATTTTTTATTTTCCCCACGAGACCCTTTAATAACCCCAACATCATTCCTAGGGGGTCAAGAGAGGTATACCTTGCCCCCTTTCATTAAATTCCCCCTTCGTTTTTCACCTCTTCTTCTCTCTCGATCCTACCGAGAGATAAGATGGCGGCCGCTCCGGACTGTTTAGAATGTTGACAGACACCGGAGGGCCAATCAGCTTCGCATCGCAAAGTTCCGATACGCGAAAAGTTCGCTAACCGGATCGCTGCCCGGAGCGCTGTTACAGATATATATCTTGATTTAAACGTTAATTTCTCAAAATCCACTGAAGCACAAATATTGAGACCTAGCAAAGGCACATCGGGCTAACAGTCCCTACAATTTTGCCAAGTTTCGTGGAAATCCATTCAGCCGTTCGAGCTAAAAGTGAGGCCAACCGCCCTATGGAAATTAACATGGGAAAAACGCGTTTTGGGACCCCCCTTTTTTCTCGGCCCCCCCTTGACAAAACCCCCCCCAAATTTTCAAGGGCTGCTCAGAAACAAAATGTGCCATTTTCCTGAAAATTTCAGCCGATTCCGTCCACAAACGCCAAAGTTATTAGACATAGAATTTTCAAAAGTTCCATAGAGAATTAATCCTAACTATATATACCTACTGGCGATAGCCAGTAGGTAATATATATGTATATATATATATATATATATATTCACTGAAAAAACCATAGGTTATAGACCATATATAGTTAGGAATTAGCATTTACAAAACCTTGAAAATTCACTGAAAAAACCATGGGTTATAGACCATATATAGTTAGGAATTAGCATTTACAAAACCTTATTTTACTCACACAAAACCATTGAGATTCCATATATAGTTAGTTGCACTAACTATATATCGCGCACCCGCAATCCACTGCTGATGATGTCACATATTACATCATTCATGACATGGTCAGTGACATCACTGATGACATCACTGATGACATTATCCAATGACTATATGTTTCTGTAAAGATAAAATATGTCTTACATATTGAAGAATGAGTGGATGGATAAGTGTCTGGATGAAGAATTTAGTAGGTGCATGACTGACTGTATGAGAGAGTGATTAAATGTGTCTCACTGAGTGCATGGGTTAGTGACTAAACTGTCTTAATTTGTGCGTCATTATGTCTGTTGTTCTGTAATCTGCTGAATGTGTTAATCAGTAGCTATATGAGTAACTAAATGGGATATTCATTGGTTGCCCAACTATTTGTATGGGAGACTGAGTATGTGTATGAGTGGCTGGGAGGAGTATGACTCTGTGCATAGATGTGTGAGCAGTTGATTCACTAGATGTATGGGTTCAAAAGTGCATGTGGAAACAGCTGCATGGGTGGTTGACTGTGTGCATGAGTGTATTGGTGAGTGAATGGATATCTCAGTGCAACATGTCAAAGTAAGTACATATGTAAAACACAGTATATGTGAGAGTTGACATATATAACCGTGCATAGGAGCCAATGAATGTGTGAGTGGCTGTATGGATCATTGTGAACTTGTATCAGGGATCGTATAGGAGAGTAAATATGTGTTAGAATATGTTTCAATTAGTAAGGTGTGTATAACTGTATAGTTGAGGAAATGGAGGTGTGATTGATTCTTTACATGACTGACTAGATGTATGAGTAACTCCATGGATGAGTGACAATCTGTGAGTGTCTGTTTACACTGATTGTATCTAAGGTTATATTAGAGTCTGAAGAGGTTCATCGTATTATCACATGAATGATATTATCAGTGATGTTGTCAGTGATGTCATTTGAGTTGTCATCAATGATGTCATCAGTGATGTCACTGACCATGTCATGAATGATGTAATATGTGACATCATCAGCAGTGGATTGCGGGTGCGCGATATATAGTTAGTGCAACTAACTAGATATGGAATTTCAATGGTTTTGTGTGAGTAAAATAAGGTTTTGTAAATGCTAATTCCTAACTATATATGGCCTATACCCATGGTTTTATCAGTGAATTTTCAAGGTTTTGTAAATGCTAATTCCTAACTATATATGGTCTATAACCTATGGTTTTTTCAGTGAATATCAATGGTTTTTTAATAGCAAATATCAAAAGCTTTAAAATGTCAAGTACGTGGTAGGTAAAAACATTTACTTTGCACAACAAAAAACTGGGTCACAAATCCAGGATTGACTTCTTTCTGATCAGTAACGAAATATCAAGGAAAGTAAAAAGAGTATCCCACCTACCAGCTCACCTTTCAGATCACTCGGCAGTGCAATTAGAATTACAAATTGCTGAAAATATAACTGAAAGGAGATTCACAGTTGAAAGAGCCTTGCTGGAAGATGAACAAGTTATAAAGGAGCTAGAAATAGAAACAAACTTCTTCTTTGAATATAATGCGTCAGGTACCACAGAACAAATAACGTGGGATACTTATAAAGCAGTCATAAGGGGTAAACTCTTGAGCTTAGGGGCTCGCAAAAATAAACAAGTAAAGCGAGAGATTTCAGATCTAGAAACATTGATCAGCACCTTAGATCGCGCTATATCCTCAGAACACGATGAGGTAAAGAAACAAGATCTTCATAACAAAAAACAAATGCAAAAAGATAAAATTAATCAAATCTTGGAGGAGAGATTACAAAAGAAATGGGATGCCAGCAAACTAGCGAAACATGAGTTTGGCGAAGGCTGCGGAAAATGGCTGGCATGGAAGCTCAAAACAGACCTAGCCAAAAACAAGGTGAAAAGCATCATTCCAGACGATCAAAATGATCCTACCTCCGATGAAAACATTATTAAGCAAGAATTCTGGAAATTTTTTAAAGACCTGTATACAGAAGACTTAAATCCCTCAGATCAAAAGATCAACTCCTACCTGGAAGACGCAGCGCTCCTAAAGTTGACAGGAAACGATAGAGAAACACTGGATAAAGAAGTCCTCGAAGAAGAAGTGGCAGATGTAATCAAAGGTCTGAAGAAAGGAAAAGCAGCAGGGCCGGATGCCATTCCAAACGAACTATATATGAAACTGAAAGACTCCATACTTCCTCACATAACAAAACTAATCAACTTAATTTTAACACAACAGAAAACAATACCTGATTCATGGAATGATGCCATAATCTCAATCATTCTGAAACCTGGAAAGAGCCCTCTCAAATGTGAATCATACCGTCCAATATCGTTATTGAACGCTGATTACCAAATCTTCACCAAAATAATGGCAGCAAGGCTTGGGAAAGTATTATCAAATTTACTGCATCAAGATCAAAGAGGCTTCATTAACGGTAGACATTTACACGAAGTAACACAAGAGCTCTTAATCGCAATAGACATTGCTACAAGTGAGAAAATTCCTCTTACTATACTTGCTGTTGATGCCGCAAAGGCTTTTGACCGGGTCAATTGGACCTTTCTTGAGAAAGTTATGATCAAGAACAACTTCGGACCCCACTTTACATGTATGGTAAATCAGATTTATAAAGATCCAAGGTCAAAGGTTCTAATAAATGGCAGTTTAACAGAAAATATAAAAATAACCAGAGGAACAAGACAGGGTTGTCCACTCTCCCCCTTACTCTTCAATTTATATATTGAACCCCTGGCAAACAAGTTAAGAAACAACAACAGAATTACACCTTTCAAGTATGGCATTTAGGAGAAGAAAATCGCTCTCTATGCTGATGACCTAATGATTTTCACTGATGATTACCTAAAAGCTAAAGCAAGTATCGAGAAAACTCTAACTACATTCGGGAATATCTCAGGATATTTGGTGAATCAAACCAAGACAGGGATTATGACATGGAATACGGTTTTCCAAAACAATTTCATAAAAAACGAAATCAGATATTTAGGAATCTTAATAAATCACGACATAGAGAAGATTGCAAACAGGAATTTGAATAAAGTTGCCGGAGAAGTAAGAAAATTACTTGAGACATGGACTTCTCTACCATTAAGCCTTATTGGGAGATCGAATATAATCAAGATGACCATCTTGCCAAAGTTTACCTTTTTATTCAACACGATTCCTATGGAGTTCGGAAAAGCGGACATAGCTCGAGCCCAAAGGGACATAACAAGCTTCATCTGGGCAGCAAAAGGCACGAGGATTGCATGGAAAAAGATCAGGAGGAGCAAAAAGGACGGTGGGTTGGCCAGCCCAGACCTGGTGGAATATTGCAGAGCCTTTCAATTCAAAAACATTAAACCACTACTGAAAAACCATGAATACCACTCAGCCTATTTACAAGCAATCACAAATTCAGAGGATCACGCGCTGTTTAAGTTTGGACACCCTAAATACTTTAAAAAAATAAAGCTTAAGATATTGAGAGATGCAGCAAAGATGTGGACACAAATTAGAGGCATTCTACATATATCTTACTACAGTAAGTGGGCTCCTATTTGGGAATCCCCCGGAACGCCAGAATGCCTAAAAGACACTCTTGCTCTAGCATTGAAAAGAGCCGACATCAAATACTGGGGACAAATATTAGATGGTCCAAATTTAAAAGCTTGGGTAGAACTTCAAGAACTGTCGAATAACACCTTATCTAAATTTAAATATTATCAAATGTTAAGCTGGTCCAAAACTTTACCCAGTATACAAGGTAATGAAAAATTAGAAGATGACATGATGATAACTACGAGATTACCGAAAGAAGTGGCTAAGTGGTATTGGGCGCTGATAACCACCAACGATGTCAGTGTTAACATGGAAACTCAAATATGGAAAGACATTGTAATAACAGATTTAGATCTACTATGGGAAAAATCTGTAGCTAAATGCTGGTCAACCTTGAAATCCGCGGCCTTGAAGAGGAATCACCTGTATACAATCCATCGGGCATATGGCTGAGATACCCGCCACCCCCTCTCAACACAATCCCCAAGAATGGGATACCGGAAACGGTTCTGAACTTTTGGAAGACGGGAGGGAGTGACCCTCCCGGCCGTATTTATTAAAATATGAAACAAAATAAAACATTAAAATAACAGTTTCATATTAATGTACAATTTCATTTCCACATTGCGATGTTTGGCTAACCTTAACATATTCTCTAATACAAAGGTTCTCCTAGCCGAACTAACATCCTACAAAACGTTTAACTTGAAATTGTACATCCTAACGTTTAAGGGCCAACGGCAAGGTCGTAACCGGTGTCAAGATCCCTAAACCAGACATATCCCCCCCACTTGTGAGGGGCGACCGCACAGAGGTGTACCTCAAGTGCATTTACCAATTTCCCTTGACTTGACGGGGGCCCCAATAAACTCGACGCCATTTAAAGGTCGTCCGAGGACTCGTATGAGGTATCTAGAAGGTAGCGTAGACCCCCTCCCAAACCCCACACAACTTACCACATCTGCCGTCGCAGATGTCCAGGCCCCGGGAAATTCCCCAGGAGGGGGCTGTAGCCCCTCCTACCCAGGAAGGGGCCTTGACCGCCTTTCCTTTCCTTTCGGCGGCCCATCCTTAGAAGGAACCGCCTCCCCGTTGAGGGGCCAATGGCCACCTCCCTCGAGCGCTCCCATCCGTAATGGGTGACGCCCACCCATAGGGATCTTCAAATTACTGCTCACCGATCATGACCTTACCGCCCGACCAAAATAAATACGACAATTCTAACTAAATTACTAAATCACTAACTTACTAAAAGACAGTAATAATTACAACTTATAAAAAGGCATGATTACTGATCAACACTAGTGCATAATTACTTTATTTGCAAAACATATTACAATTTGACCATTCTTTATTGCATATTCAAAGTTATCACGATAGTCATCACAACCTGCAAAAAAAATAGTGTTACCACATCAAACTTTATTCAAAACCACTTGCTGTCCTCAGGGGCTGGTGGGTGGGTCAAAATTGGCTCTTCGTTCCGTCTCGAGCTCACGTGTAGCGAGGAGGTGCAGCTTCAGAGCACAGGAACAAGAGGATGCTTTCTTGGCTTGTTGCTCCTTTTATCCGTCTTCAGGGCGGGCGTAAACCCGCCCCTGCCTGCCCCAAAGGGCGTGGCCGGCCGCGTCAGTGTCTAGGCCAGCCCACTCCAGGGCGGGAAAAAGCGCGCCCCGGCTACGCCGCTTCGGGCATACCAGCCGAGACTCGCCTCCTGCCCAAGATGGCTTCCCGGGGGGATCGTGGCACTCCGCCATACGTTCGGGGGGACCGAATGGTCGCCCCTTTCCATATGGCTGAGATACCCGCCACCCCCTCTCAACACAATCCCCAAGAATGGGATACCGGAAACGGTTCTGAACTTTTGGAAGACGGGAGGGAGTGACCCTCCCGGCCGTATTTATTAAAATATGAAACAAAATAAAACATTAAAATAACAGTTTCATATTAATGTACAATTTCATTTCCACATTGCGATGTTTGGCTAACCTTAACATATTCTCTAATACAAAGGTTCTCCTAGCCGAACTAACATCCTACAAAACGTTTAACTTGAAATTGTACATCCTAACGTTTAAGGGCCAACGGCAAGGTCGTAACCGGTGTCAAGATCCCTAAACCAGACATATCCCCCCCACTTGTGAGGGGCGACCGCACAGAGGTGTACCTCAAGTGCATTTACCAATTTCCCTTGACTTGACGGGGGCCCCAATAAACTCGACGCCATTTAAAGGTCGTCCGAGGACTCGTGTGAGGTATCTAGAAGGTAGCGTAGACCCCCTCCCAAACCCCACACAACTTACCACATCTGCCGTCGCAGATGTCCAGGCCCCGGGAAATTCCCCAGGAGGGGGCTAAAGCCCCTCCTACCCAGGAAGGGGCCTTGACCGCCTTTCCTTTCCTTTCGGCGGCCCATCCTTAGAAGGAACCGCCTCCCCGTTGAGGGGCCAATGGCCACCTCCCTCGAGCGCTCCCATCCGTAATGGGTGACGCCCACCCATAGGGATCTTCCAATTACTGCTCACCGATCATGACCTTACCGCCACAGGCCGGATAGTTGACCGGCTATCCGGACCCCCCCACAACACTCCTGCCTAAAGGTCATGTCATAAAGTCTTTAGCCAAGCTATCAGGTCTCCTATGAGTAATTCGTTCCCCATCCGGGATAAATGAACACCATCCCCCAAATACATACTGTCCCCTTTAATACAACCATGCAAAATAGAATGCAGTGTACTTGAACGGAACAATCTACTCACTTTATTATTAATTTTCCTTACTGAATGGTTCAGAGCAGGAACCGAAATAGCCCCCCGCCACACTTTCCGTGGGATCATATGGGACCATGCAATTGTGCACCCTGGAACTCTTCTTGCCAACCAACTTACCGTGGAAAGCATTGCCTCAAGAAGAAGTCGTCTACCAGTGGTCACCAAATCATTGCCCCCAAGATGTACTATGACTACAGATGGCGGTGACCTCGTCCGCCCTAACAGACCCTCAAAAAATGATCGAAACTGGTCAATACAGAGCCCACCCTTTCCGTAGAAGGACACACTGTACCCGTATTCCCCAGCCACGTGAATCATGTCACCTGCTTTGAATACGTCCCCGGCACGCCTCACGTATGAGTGGCCCACGACCCACACCTCCTTTTTCGCAGCCGGTGATGTCTGACCGCTGGCCCCCCGGTGTCGGGTCGACTGCACAGTCCGCCCCGCCTCGTAGGCTTGCGCAACTGAAAACCAAACAAAAACAAGATGCGTGAGTACATCATTACAGCTTCACAACATGTGCAACCGCACATACCTCTTATAACAGTTTGAGGACCAACGTCCCACACGTTTTACTTGTTCAATATTCAGACCCCTGGCTGTAGCCTCCGTAGCAGCCCCTATCCGAAAGGAATGGGTCCCAAACTCGCCGGGGCTCAAGCCCGCGGCCGAAATCGACATCGCAAGCACCCGCTGAAACTGAAACCTCGTCAGTGGGGTGGCGTCAGCGTGTCTCAACAAGGTCCCCCCCCATGATGCCACCCTTTGCGTTAAATATTCCTCTACGCACATCACAGGGCACATGGAAGACCCGGGAATCCTTTGTATGATTATTCCGTCCCCAATCGCACCCTGATCGGTCTTGGACCTGACAAACGAGACAGTCATTGTCTCCCCCTTGACCTGAACGTGCTCTCGGCACAGTCCCCCCATGGTATCCTGCTTGTTCTTTGCCACTAGTTCGCTTACCCACATAGCCCCATGGAATGCTAGCATAAAAGCGGCTCGGAATAACACTGATTCGTACTGGGATGAACACGTTGCAGGAAGTACAGATAACAACAGAGCCAACCTATCCAGACCTATCGGGCGCCTTTCATCTATTCTGCGACCCTCAAGGCGTTGCCACCCACGTAGCGCTTTTTGCACAACAAAAGACGCAGTCGGGTCCTGGATCCCATGAGCCATTGCCATAAAGGAAATGGCGGCCCGATGCCTCTGGGCCGTGGCCACTGATTTGCCTGCCTGATGTAAAGACAGCAGAAATTTTACTACTAGCTCTTCCTGGCCCCAAAGCTCTCCCCTAGCAGTCCCCAAAAAGGCCCAATAGGATCGGAACGCCCCTTCATATGCCTTCCTTGTCCTTGGTGCTAAACTCTCTCCCACGAGGTTCTGTAGTTCGGGGCACCGAGAGACCAGAGAGCTTCGGGAAAGGGTGCCGCCACCGGGTCCGCTGTGGGCAGAAAACCCCAGAAGGCCTGCATACGAAAACGAGAAAGCGCATCAGCCGCTTGATTCATTACCCCCGGTACATGTCTCGCCCTAAATAGCACGTTCAATTGCATACACAATAACACAATTTCCTTGAGCAATCTCAGAATCCATTTGCAACGTGCTGCCTGGCTATTGATACACTCAACCACGGTCATGTTATCAGACCAAAACACCACAGAGTGATCTCTGAATCCCTCAGGCCAAGTTTTCAGGGCCACCAGAATGGGAAAAAGTTCAAGAAAGGCAATGTTACTTGTCAGCCCACACTCATGCCACCATAACGGCCATTTTTGAGCCGACCATTGTGTGCCGAATATGGCACCAAAACCAATGCTCCCAGCCGAATCTGTCCACAGCCCCAGCTCTTCGGAGGACACCGCCGGTTTATTCCAGACAATTCGACCATTGAACTCCGCCAGAAATGCCAACCAAATGCGCATGTCCTGGCGAACCTCTGCCGATAGCCTCGTGCGATGATGACCCTCCTTCAGTCCGACCATGGCTTGAGCGATCGAGCGGGAAAAGGGGCGGGCCATCGGCATTACTCTCAGGGCAAAATTCAGCTGGCCCACCAATTGTTGTAATTGATGCAATCTGACTTTAGACTCACTAATACACGTTTCCAGGGAAGCCCTGAATCTTAACACCTTTTCTCTTGGTAATCGAAAACAACCTTCCTCTGAATCGAGCTCGATCCCCAGGAACTCGAGGCAAGTCGAGGGACCCACAGTCTTACCTGGTGCCAGTGGCACACCAAAATGCTTCATTAAGACACAAAATTCATTCAAGGCCTGTCCACATTCCGGATCCCCGGCCGCCCCCAGAAACAAAAAGTCATCGAGATAATGCATGACATGTTGAAAACCCGTTCTCTTTGTGAAGACCCATTGCAGAAAACAACTGAACTTTTCAAAATAGGCACAAGATATAGAACATCCCATCGGCATACATCTATCCATGTAATAGTGACCCTGAAACATGAAACCAAGGAGACGCTGGTCGTCTGGGTGTACCGGGAGCAACCGGAACGCTGACTCAATATCTGATTTTGCCATCAGCGCACCGGGCCCTAGGCGATTCAACATGGCGACGGCCTCATCGAAAGATGCGTACCGCACCGAACACACTTCCGGGTCTATCGCATCATTCACGGAAAGACCACGTGGGGCTGATAGATTATGTATCAGTCGGAACTCACCCGGGTCCTTCTTAGGGACCACCCCCAAAGGGGAACAAACAAAGTTAGCACATGGTGGCTCCTCAAATGGACCGGCGACTCGACCTCGAGTAACCTCCTTCCCAATCTTCTCCTGAACCACGGTCGTATGTTGCAAGACCGACAGTTGGTTTTTGCATTTTGCTACACCCTGAAAATCCCCCACTGGGATGCGGAAACCATATGAAAACCCGTTCCGCAACACCCCAGCGGAAACATGATCCGGGTATTCGCTGAGCCAAGGAATCATTGCCATGGTATCAATCGGAGTAGGTAAAGGCGCCCCTCGGACTATTTCAGACCTGTTTGGCGCCTCCCTTACCGCCGTTATCACCCGTTTTGGCTCTGCACATGGACTCAGGATGGGATGGCTGCCCACACCCTCCACATTCATGTCTAAACTTGCATGAGCCCTGGGGCCTCGTACATTTACCCCTGTTAAAGTTCCAACAAATCCCCCTTTTACCTGTGTTGCCGTTCGGCTTCGAGTGGTAGTCATTACCTGTACTTGATCGAAAAGATGTCCCAGCATACTGGCGGGAGGATTCACCCCCGCTACTCCCTACCAATGGTAACTTCAACATACCAGTATTCTCCATTTTTGACCATGAAACAGAGTCGTAACAATCCCAAGTCAAGTTTTTGTCATGTTCCTTCGCTTTTCTAAAAATATTATCGTAACAGAACCACTGATTGCCCCCATATGATCCATAATATTCCATGATCCGTGACTGATAAATAGGCAATTCGGTCAGCAACTCGGGCCTACGTTCGCCCATGATGGAGGTAAAGATTCCCCATGCCCTGCCCCAAGTGCCAATGTTTTCGTCAACCTTAAAGGCGGCCATCTTTGCGCACCAAACACTCGGATGCATGAGCTCCTTTTGGCTCTTAACATGCTCCATCTCATAATGGTCGGTAAGCAACGAAAAAATGTTCACATACTCGTCCGCCCACATCTTTTCCTTAATTGCCAGAGGGACATGCTGACCCAACTTTTCCCTTCGTGAAGGTGCAGACTCCTCCCTCGCAATCGGCAATGGCCGCTTACCTGAACCAGAAGCTGCATTCGCCGCTGGACCTGCTCCTGTTGCTTTATCCACCGCCGGAGACAGTGGGGTAACTGGCGATGGTGCCTTCGCCGCCTCCCTAGTTTCCCGCAGTTGCTTCATCAGCACCCGTGCGTCGTCAGCCGTGGCGCCCTCGCAATCTTTCCCCAACCACGCTGCCAATTGTGCTGCTAACTCAGGCGGCCTGTCCTCACCGGACACGGGAGTGACCACCACGGGAATCGGATTCCCCTCCTTCGGCACCGGAGTTGGCTCCTCGAGTGGGGTATCGGGAACCGGGATGTCCCCCCCAGATGCCCCCCTTCTGGGCCTCTTGCCTTTTCCTCCAGGAGCTGCTCCCGCCAAAGGTCGTTTCGGTCCCCCTTCCCCGTCTTTAGCCGCCATCTGCTTCTTCAGATCAGTTACTTCTTTCATGAGCATACGGAGCATCTGATCGGTAGTAACTCGCTTTCCGACTTTCTTAGGCATTCTCAGACAGAGTATCTGTAAGACAAAAAAAAGAAAGATTACCACGCTCAAAATTGGCTCTTCGTTCCGTCTCGAGCTCACGTGTAGCGAGGAGGTGCAGCTTCAGAGCACAGGAACAAGAGGATGCTTTCTTGGCTTGTTGCTCCTTTTATCCGTCTTCAGGGCGGGCGTAAACCCGCCCCTGCCTGCCCCAAAGGGCGTGGCCGGCCGCGTCAGTGTCTAGGCCAGCCCACTCCAGGGCGGGAAAAAGCGCGCCCCGGCTACGCCGCTTCGGGCATACCTGCCGAGACTCGCCTCCCGCCCAAGATGGCTTCCCGGGGGGATCGTGGCACTCCGCCATACGTTCGGGGGGACCGAATGGTCGCCCCTTTCCATATTGGACTCCCAAAAAACTGTCCAAATTCAAAAATGCTGGAATAAGGAAATGTCCTAAATGTGGGGATGAAAAGTCAGACGATATCCATATGTTTAAAAGTTGTCCCCATTTGGAGGAATTTTGAAATCAAGTCGGTAAGACCCTGAGCACTATCCTGTCCAAACAACTTACTGTAAGTACAACTCTTATTCTTTTTGGGATTTTGGACTCAGGTAATGAAGGGGGTCTTACGAAAGAGCAGGAAAATCTCCTCTTTGTATTAATAGCTCTCGCAAGGAGAGAAATATGGCTAAACTCAGCTATAAGAATCAACAAACTTGATAAGCTAGGAAGTGCAAGGAAAAGATTTAAGTTTTGGGATATTTTTGAATCCTTCTTAAACATCAAATAAGAATAAACTTAAGTCCTATGATTAAGGCGATTTATCTTCTGGTGGACAAGTAAGGTACTTGCCGAGTAGCCAAGCCGGCTAGCTCCCCTCGATCCAAGCCAGAGACATTGATATGCGACAAGTAAAGGAAACTCCTCAAAGAACGAATGGTCAAAACTCCCCAATCAAGAGAGAACCAGGGGCAGTGTCGGAAAAATGTAATGAGGCAGACACCTAATACTCCATAAGCATAACAGTAATCGCAAGATGAGGATATAAAAAAAATAAAAAAAATAAAAAAAATTAAAAAAAATAAACATTTTCGTGTCTATGCACGCTGATGTGCTTTGAACGCTGCCCCCTCCCCCCTCTTTTCTTGTAGGAGTATTCTCTCTTTGCAGATAGTGAAGGGTAGGTAACGCAGGCCTTTGCCCCCGTTGTAATCCGTCGTGCCTGCTTCCCTCTCCATTTGATTGATTGCTATCCAAGCATTTATTGTTTTAGAATTGGTTCTCTTTGGTTCATTCTCAATTTACAAACAAGCACAGAGTCGCAATACTCTGTTTAGTCTTTGCAGATAGTGAAAAATCGTTAGAAACAACAAAAGGAATCAAGCAAAATCAGTAGGCCACTAATGGGATCTCTTTTTGACCTCGCTAAAATAGAAACATTAGGAACAACCCCTCATGAGAAATATGAAACTAGTGAGAGGAACTGAGCTCTACGCCATGATGGCTGCAAGACAGCTCGGCTCCACGCCACCCCGCCCAAAACAACGACAAACCCTATGCAAATATTATAAATATATACAACACACCAGCAAAGTAACAGGGTAAAACGTTTTATTAAATAACTATTTACATGGCAGCCTGCTGCAACATCGATCCAAATGCATGCCGCCGTTCCCGGGATTTCTCCCCGACTACTCTGCGGCCTACGAGATGGACAGGCCGGGGCGTTGGCTAGGCGGGGCCTCCTGCCGCAACCACAGCGCCAACGATCGCTGCTGACAGCCACTGATCTGAAGAACCGCTGCCTGCGGTGCCTCCCTGAGCCGCTTGACGGAGGCCCCGAGGGGCGGTGTGGTGGCGCGGACTCGGACGGGGCACTTGACTCCTGCCCCCTCCCCAAGTCTTGTTGCCCTGGTGTGGCCTGAGATCGCCCCCGACATAGGCGGTCGGCTCCCGGGGTCAGGCGGAACTTGTTGCCTTTTGGTGACTCTTCCATTCTGGACCTTGTCCCACAATCCGTTTGACCTGAAGACACGTCTTGTGGTGCCCTGGTCCAACCATCACATATACCTGCGCCAGGAGACGGCATGGGGTGCACTGGAAGGGAGAGGCGGCGCGTACGAGCCTCCCCCACCTCCCCAGGTGGAGGTTTCTCAGCTACACCCCAGCGCTTCACTCGGCCACCTGAGGTGCGCCTGCTCCTGCGGCACAGGGCCTCGCTCGGCCAGCTGAATTGCGCCTGCTCTTGTTATTACAGCGTCTCACCCGCCATCCGGATGAATTGCACCCACTCATGCAGTACAGCGACAGGCGGCTGCCACAGAGCTCAGGAAATGGCGGTCGGCTCCACAGACTTGGGCCTGGCCTGCAAGGATGGCTCTGGGCAACCCTGGAACTCGGACACTTGACGGCGTGGGGTACACTGGAAGGGAGTGGCGGCGCGAACGAGCCTCCCCCACCTCCCCAGGTGGAGGTTTCTCAGCTACACCCCAGCGCTTCACTCTGCCACCTGAGTTGCGCCCGCTCCTGCGGCACAGGGCCTCGCTCGGTCAGCTGAATTGCGCCTGCTCTTGTTATTACAGCGTCTCACCCGCCATCCGGATGAATTGCACCCACTCTTGCAGTACAGCAAGAGGCGGCTGCCACGGAGCTCAGGAAATGGCGGTCGGCTCCACAGACTTGGGCCTGGCCTGCAAGGATGGCTCTGGGCAACCCTGGAACTCGGACGCTTGACTGCTAGGGCATGGGCCCCATGCCCAAAAGTGTCCCCTCAGCTTTGAAGATTCTACAAGAGTCACCGGGGCCCCTGACTCCCGCAGACTTCCGGTGGGGAGCGACTGCCATGATTACTCGCGGAATGGCCACGACGTAGCCACGGAATGCTCTCGTGCTGACGCCAGCTTCAGTCTGAAACATCCAGAAACACTGTAGACTACCAATTCGATCAGTTCCGGTAGAGCCCCAACGTGACCCGGTAGAGAAGAACTTGCCCTCCCCTCTTTGACTGATGGTTCTTGTTGCCTGTCCCTTCTGTCATATGACGCGCCGCATTAGCGCACCCGGAAGTGCTCCGGTGCGCGAAAAGCAGCTACCCGCAAGCGATCCGGGGCGCGCCGCGCAGCACGTAACGTAAGCATAACAGGTCATGTGACTTGTTAATAAAACTTTTCATTGGTTCATTTCACTTTTGGGTTCCTAATGATGTAAGGCTAGGTCATGTGACCCAAAAATAACACTTTTCATTGGTTGAGAACTATTTTTTGACCCAAATGATGAAAACCCCTCCTCGTTTCCTCACTCTGACTTTCATCTTTGTGAGAGGAAGACCTTTTTTCATCACTTAGCATTAGCAAGTGTTGTAGCTTCAGCTGGTGCATCCCCACCACCACCACCACCTCCTAGGAAGAGAGTACCACCTCCTCATGTGGTGGTTGAGCAAGAGGTGCCCCCCCCCACACCTTCTTGTTGCCTGATTCGGCCAGCTCAATCGATCGAGCATGAGACTCTGTTGTGATCTGAAGAACCGCTGCCTGCGGTGCCTCACTGAGCCGCTTGACGAAGGCCCCCCAGGGGCGGTGTGGTGGCGCGGAATGGGAGGGGGCGCTTGGCTCCTGCTCCCTCCCCAAGTCTCGCTCGGCCAGCTGAGTTGCGACCACTCTTGCAGCCTACGACATGGAGAGGCCGGGGCGTTGACTAGGCGGGGCCTCCGGCCGCTACCACAGCGCCAACGATTGCTGCTGACGGAAGGGAGCCTTGCTGGTGAGAGCCACTGATTTGAAGAACGGCTGCATGCGGTGCCTTCCTGAACCGCTTGACGGAGGCCCCCCAGGGGCGGTGTGGTGGCGCGGACTGGGAGGGGGCGCTTAGCTCCTGCCTCCTCCCCAAGTCTCTCTCGGCCAGCTGAGTTGTGATTACTCTTGCGGCCTACGAAATGGAGAGGCCGGGACGTTGACTAGGCGGGGCCTCTGGCCGCAACCACAGCGCCAACGATTGCTGCTGACGGAGGGGAGCCTTGCCGGTGAGAGCCACTGATCTGAAGAACGGCTGCCTACGGTTCCTCCCTGAACCGCTTGACTGAGGCCCCCCAGGGACGGTGTGGTGGAGCGGACTGGGAGGGGGTGCTTAGCTCCTACCCCCTCCCCAAGTCTCTCTCGGCCAGCTGAGTTGCGCCTGCTCTTGCTATTACAGCGTCTCACCCGCCATCCGGCTAAATTTCACCCACTCTTGCGATACAGCGACTCTTCCATTCTGGACCTTGTCCCACAATCCGTTTGACCTGAAGACACGTCCTGCGGTGCCCTCGCAATGCGGCCTGGTCCCTGAATGTGTGCAGGGGGACGGTATTTCTCGCTCGGCCAGCAGAGTTGCGCCCACTCTTGCGGCCTACGACATGGAGAGGCCGGGGCGTTGACTAGGCGGGCCTCCGGCCGCAACCACAGCGCCAACGATCGCTGCTAAAGGAGGGGAGCCTTGCCGGTGAGAGCCACTGATCTGAAGAACAGCTGCCTGCGGTGCCTCCCTGAACCGCTTGACGGAGGCCCCCGAGGGGCGGTGTGGTGGCGCGGACTGGGAGGGGGCGCTTGGCTCCTGCCCCCTCCCCAAGTCTCTCTCGGCCAGCTGAGTTGCACCTGCTCTTGCTATTACAGCGTCTCACCCGTCATCCGGCTAAATTTCACCCACTCTTGCGATACAGCGACTCTTCCATTCTGGACCTTATCTCCTCAGAGGTACATCACCTTACACAGACATGCACTCTGATCTCCTTGGCCTCAGTCAAGCATCAATAGTAAGATTTTCATAGGTGAGTGTAGGTTCATGGTTTTCCATCCACAGACTAAAAGCCTGGAGTGGGAGTGAAAGAACCATAACTAGGTAAGAAGGAAGGCAGAGGCTGTAGGAAGGACTCTGGATATGGTATGTTGCTTGGTCCCTGAGATGCTTCAATGTCACTGCCTTGCACAAATGGCATAAGTCCTGGATGTTGGGTGCCATAGTTGAGGGTTCCGAGCAGTGCTTGTAACACTGTCTGAAGCTCATTTGCACCTGCTGCAGCTTCACTATTCTCAAAGTAAGTGGGGGCTGTTTGAGGACCTGACTGCATTGGAAAGCAATGTGATGCGGTGCCTCCCTGAACCGCTTGACGGAGGCCCCCGAGAGGCGGTGTGGTGGCGCGGATTGGGAGGGGGCGCTTGGCTCCTGCCCCCTCCCCAAGTCTTGTTGCCCTGGTGTGGCCTAAGATCGCCCTCGACATAGGCGGCCGGCTCCCGGGGGCCGGCTGAACTTTTTGCCTTTTGGTGACTCTTCCATTCTGCACCTTGTCCCACAATCCGTTTGACCTGAAGACACGTCCTGCGGCCTGGTCCCTGAATGTGTGCAAGGGGACGGTATTGATTGGATCAAGATGGTGGCTTCACACAAAGCTGACTCAAGTGTTGCTGCTGATGCTATGCAAACAAAAACTGGTTTTCAGTTTGTACATTCTTCAGGATTTTTCCATCCAAGGCTGGTTGAGAGTTTGTAGAACGATGGCTTCAGATTTTCAACATACTACTCTTCAACATTCTTCATAAATGTAACAATGTGAGACTCAGTAGGAGAACGGCTGTTTATCTTTCCTTTCAAAATGCTGCCAACAATATTTTCTGAATGAAAGACACCATCTTGTAGCATAAAGGGCTGCGTCAAGGGTGGTATTGCCCAGAATGTCTTGTTTTCTAGTGCTCGTAATGATGAAGCCAGAACTGCCGAAAGGGATTCTGGTCCTGCCGCTACTTATTGGAGACATTGAACTATACTCTAGACCTGCCTGGCCTCGACCAAAATGGCGCCAGTATGGGAGCGTCTTGCAACTCCTTATGACGTTCTAGTTACTTAGCCTTAACGTTATGGGGGATGTATGCGGTCTTTGTGCACATGGCGGGCGGGGAAGGGTACTGACTGGGAATACGGACAACCCTATTGATGTCGATTTTTCATTATTGTTTATTGTATTAATAAAGCTTCAAAGTAATGTTACCCATGATACTCACCCATGGTGTGCGTATGCACGATTTTATTGTAACTGATCCTGTTATACTTTCAATTAAAAAATCAACCTTCACTGATCCTGCAACCGTTTGTCACGTTTAGTTTTTTCAATTAAATGGCTCGCTTGTTACATACTCCTATACCCCTGGCTTTTGAAAGACACCATATTGTAGAATAAAGGGCTGCGTCAAGGGTGATACTGCCCAGAATGTCTTGTTTTCTAGTGCTCGTAATGACGAAGCCAGAACTGCCGAAAAGGATTCTGGTCCTGACGCTACTTATTGGAGACATTGAACTATACTCTGAAGCTGCCTGGCCTCGACCAAAATGGCGCCAGTATGGGAGCGACTTGCAACTCCTTATGACGTTCTAGTTACTTAGCCTTGATGTTATGGGGGATGTATGCGGTCTTTGTGCACATGGCGGGGGGGGAAGGGTACTGACTGGGAATACGGACAACCCTATCGATGTCGATTTTTCATTTTTGATTATTGTATTAATAAAGCTGAGAAGTAATGTTACCCATGATACTCGCCCATGGTGTGCGTATGTACGATTTTATTGTAACTGATCCTGTTATACTTTCAATTAAAAAATCAACCTTCACTGATCCTGCAACCATTTGTCACATTTAGTTTTTTCAATTAAATGGCTCGCTTGTTGCATACTCCTATACCCCTGGCTTTTGACCCTTTCCTACGCGCGGTCTGTACTACCGCCCTCGGGCGATCTATGTAATGAACAGACTGCCATTGCCGAAACACAAGGGAATGCATCTCAGAGAGATAAGTCAAGTACGTGGTAGATAAAAACATTTTTGTGTTTATGCACGCTGATGTGCTTTGAACGCTGCCCCCCCCCCCTCCTCATCATTTAGATTACCACCGCCCATTGCACAAAAGCGTACCGGGCACTCCCCACGCAAAAAAAATGATTGTATTTTTTTTTTGCCCCGCAGGGCCCTTTTAAAGCCTCCACATCAAACCTAGGGGGTCAGGGAGGATCTACTATGCCCCCTTATGGTCATTTTCCCCTTTGTTTTGGCCTCCTCTTGTCTCTCGATCCTACCGAGAAACAAGATGGCCGCCGCTCCGGACTGTTTAGAATGTTGACAGACACCGGAGAGCCAATCAGCTTCGCTTCGCAAAGTTCCGTTACGCGAAAAGTACGCAAACCGGAGCGCTACCCGGAGCGCTGTCACAGATATATATATTTTTTTGAACGTTAATTTATCAAAATCCACCGGAGCACATATATTGAGACCTAGCAAAGGCACATCGGGCTAACAGTCCCTACAATTTTGCCAAGTTTCATGCAAATCCATTCAGCCGTTCGAGCTAAAAGTGAGGCCAACCGCCCTATGGAAATTAACATGGGAAAATCCTAACTATATATACCTACTGGTAATATGTATATATAAGTATATATATATATATATATATATATATATATATATATATATATATATATATATATATATATATATATATATATATATATATATATATATTACCTACTGGCAGTCGCCAGTAGGTAGTTATAGTTAGGATAATTTTCAATGTTAAATCTCAACATTCTATTTTGAATAACTTTGGCGCCGGTTGACGAATCTGCCTGAAATTTTCAGGAAAATGGTCTCATGGCGGTCCGGTCCTTCCCTGAAAGTTTGGGGGGGATTCGTCAAGCGGGGGCCGAGATAAAAGGGGGGTCCCAAAACGCGTTTTCCCCATGTTAATTTCCATAGGGCGGTCGATTTCACTTTTAGCCCGAACGGCTGAATGGATTTCCACCAAACTTGGCAAAATTGTAGGGACTGGTAGCCCGATGTGCCTTTGCTATGTCTCAAGATATGTGCTCCAGTGGATTTTGAGTAATTTAGGTTCAAAAAAATATATATATCTATAGGCGCTCTCCCGTGCGCGCACCCGTGAGCGCTCCCGGCGCGACACGCGACTTGCGCGCAGGAAGCTGATTGGCTCTCAGTTGTCTGTAAACATTCTAAACAGTCCGGAGCGGCCGCCATCTTGTGTCTCGGTAAAATCGAGACACAAGGGGTTTGAAAAAAAAAGGGGCAAATGACCATAAGGGGGAAGAGTAGACCCCCTCTGACCCCCTAGGTTTGATGTAGGGACTAAAATAGGGTCCTGCAGGGCATTAAAATTTTTTTTTCGTTTTGCGCGGGGGAAGCGCATGGTACGCGCACCGGCGAAGCACGGGGAAAATCCAGGATTATATTTATGAAGGCCTTGCGCTGTTAGTTTTGCGCTTCCTGTGCGTCAATTTTTGTGACGCACCAGCGGTGTAAAAAAATGCGCATTGTTATGCAATATTTAAAAAGTGACGCATCTATCTAGATGCGTCACTTTTTAAATATAGTGCAACGAGGTACATTTTATTACACTGCTGGTGTTATGCGTCACTTTTCTGTGCGCACTCCTTATGACATTCCAGATGTGTCATATTTAATGTATGACGAATCATGTTGCAGATACAATATGGCGCAGAGTTTTAAAAAGTGACCCATGTACCTAGATGCGTCACTTTTTAAAAATAGCGTCAGGTATAATGCATGCAGAGGGGGTGTTCTCCCGCAAAAAGCTTTGTAATAGCGACGCAGTGAAATCTTTCAGATTTCACTGCGTCAGTTTTAGGATGCTGTTGCGTCAAAATCTTGTGCCTGCTTTACAGCAGGTGTTAGACTGAGGCAAGACCTTTCATATGCTGCTTTCCCCATTTGAAAGGACACATTACTGGAGTTGCGTCACTTTTGTGACGCACTCCAGCAATGCGTTACTTGGAATGTCATAAGGAGTGCGCACAGAAAAGTGACGCATTGCACCAGTAGTGTAAAAAAATGTGCCGCGTTGCGTTATATTTAAAAAGTGAGGTATCTAGGTAGATGGGTCACTTTTTAAAATCAAGCGCCACATTATATCTGCGTGAGGTATAATGCATGCAGAGGGGGTGTTCTCCCACTAAAAGCTTTGTAATAGCGACGCAGTGAAATGTTTGAGATTTCACTGCGTCACTTTTAGGATGCTGTTGCATCCTTTAAATATAGTGCAACGAGGCACATTTTATTACACTGCTGGTGTGATGCGTCACTTTTCTGTCCACAGTCCTTATGACATTCCAGATGTGTCATATTTAATGTATGACGAATCATGTTGCAAGGAGCTACAGATACGTCAGTATTTCTGACATATGTGTAAACATAAAAGTGATGCGAGGCCGGCGCAAAATTTTGACGCAATAGCATCCTAAAAGTGACGCAGGGAAATCTCATAGATTTCAGTACGTTGTTATTACCAAGCTTTTTGCGCGGGATTGCCCCTCTGCATACAATATACCTGATGCAGATACAATATGGCGCAGAGTTTTAAAAAGTGACCCATGTACCTAGATGCGTCACTTTTTAAAAAATAGTGTCAGGTATAATGCATGCAGAGGGGGTGTTCCTTGCAAAAAGCTTGGTAATAATGACGCAGTGCGTCACTTTTAGGATGCAGTTGCGCCAAAATCTTGCGCCTGCTTCACAGCAAACCTTTCACATGGTGCTTTTTCCATGTGAAAGGACACATTACTGGAGTTGCGTCACTTTTGTGACGCACTCCTGCAATGCGTTACTTTTGTGTTTACAGATATGTCAGAAATACTCCAGTTTATTCACTGTGTCATAACTTTCTTTTCTAACACTCACCTTCTTTCATTCCTCCTACTTCACTTCCTTTCACCTCTCATACCTTTCTGTTCTTTCTTACTCATTCTCCTTTCAATTATCAATGCACTATATTTCACTTACTCTTCATTTTTTAAGATTATAGCTCTTTGATGAGAATTGGAGGTAGTTCTGAAAAGAACTTTTGGTTTTCTTCTTTTAACTGAAGAGGAACAAAAACAGGGAATAGAAACTGCTCAACAGGAGCAAAAAGAAAAGAAAAAAATTAGGGGTGGGAAGGGCAGTGATGGTTCTCTAATGCCCGAACCATGAGCTGGACACTTTGCTCCCCATAGGTGAGGAGTTGATTGCAGTATCTGCATCTGACGAGCCCATGGTTGAATGCAGGTTGGATGTTGGCTACCTGCCCCTGAGATTGGTCTCTTCCAGAAGAAGTTGCTCCTCCTGTTGATGTAGAGGCCCCATCTCTGGGAACCTCCTGTGCCAGAGCCCTGACACTTTCCCGGGCAAAATTCTGGGGGTGCCTCCTCTCCACATGTCGGATCATCGTAAAGTTCCCAAAAGAGTATTTTTTTTGGGGGTTACCCCGTGACAGGACCTGTTTGCAGATCCTGCACTCTACTTTTGGTGCATTCACCTTCTTCTGGCCTTCTGGAAACTTAAAAAATTTCCAAATGAAATGTTCCTTCACCTTTGGGGTAGGAGGCTCTTCATCAATGAAGTCATCTTCACTGCTGGATGGTCTGGCAGCCATGATGAATCCAGGAATATGGAGCAGCAAAAAAGGCAGGTCTTTCAGTCACAAAAGTGAAAGAAGAAGTGAAGGAAATGGGTGGGGATTTCATTCATTGTAAAAAAAAACTGTTAGCAACCAATGAAAAGTGTTATTTGAGGGTCACATGACCCGACGCGTTTACGCTGCGCGCTCCGGAGCACTTCCGGGTGCGTTTACGCAGCGCGATCGTAGGCGCTTCCGGGGCGCAAACGTGGCGCGATCGTAGGCGCTTTTCCGTGCGTTTATGCGCCGCGCACGTATGCGCTTCCGAGGGCACTTACGTTGCGCGCCGAAGTGACGTCATCAATCTTTTATAGAAATGCATAATCATTTTCCATATTAAAAAAAACTAATTTTATTTGTATGGTACGAAATGTTTTGCATTATTATTAACTTTTCATTCATATTTTTTTTTCACGAACGACAGTTGCGCTCTGGGTGCGCTTTCAGATGAGCTCTCGGAGAAGCTTACAGGAGAGCTTAGCTGAAAGCTTCCCGGAGCGCGCACCCAGAGCGCAAAAGAAAAAAATTATAAGAAAAAATGAATACTTAAAAAAAAACAGCAAATTGTAAAAAAAAAAAAGGTTAGAAACTCGATATACAAAGGAATTAGCATTTAAAAAACCTATGAAATTCACTGAAAAAACCATAGGTTTCACACCAGTTATAGTTAGGAATTAGCATTTAAAAAACCTATGAAATTCACTGAAAAAACCATAGGTTTCACACCAGTTATAGTTAGGAATTAGCATTTAAAAAACCTATTAAATTCACTGAAAAAACCATAGGTTTCACACCAGTTATAGTTAGCTGGAAATTTTACTGATATAAAACCATTGAAATTCCCACGTTATAGTTAGTCGGACTCACTATAACTTGCGCGTGCAATGCACTGCTGATGACATCACATATTACATCACTCATGACATGGTCAGTGACATCACTCATGACATCACTGATGACACCATCCTTGTGACACAGTGACAGACCTCCTTTCAGTGTAATGTAACCCATGAAACACATATTCAAAAATAGAAACTAATATTTTCAAAAAAGTGGATATACCCATACCAGTTACAACAACCAATTCAGTAATATCACCATCTAATACACATCCACTCATGTGTATGTATATGGGTTATTAGATATTTTTATTAGTATCAGTATGAGTGTCTATATGGTTTGGTGGGGGTATTACTTAGCACATAGATGCATGAGTGACTGACTCTTTGTTTGTATGTGTTTTGAAGACAACATATGTACAGGACTGTATGGGTGGATGAGTGTCTATATGTGTTTGTTAGTGAGTGAATGACTGTCTCACTAGTGTCTTTATCAGTAACTACATATGTTTTAATCTAGTATATATGAATATTGATGTATATAAGTGAGTATATGTGAGAGTAAGAGATTGTAAGAGTTCCTGTTTAAATAAGTATGTGTTTCTATAAGTGATTGTTTAAGAGAATAAATATGTGTAATTTTAAATAGAAGTAAGGTGGAAGTGTGTGTATAACTCTATATTCAAATAAATGGATGTCCAATAGTTTATTTGCACGTGTGAATATGTGTGTGAGTAACTTTTGGATGAATGTCGGTGTGTAACAGGATGTATAGGTGTATCACTTCATATGATGAGTGAGTATATGTATGAGTGACTATATAGAACTATTGGTGAATGAGTGGATGTGTATATAGATAGTGGAATTACTGAATTGCTTGTTGTAACTGATATAGGTATCTCCATTTTTTAAAAAATTTCAGTTTCTATTTTTGAATATGTGTCTCAAGGGTTACATTATAGTGAAAGGAGGTCTGTCACTATGTCACAAGGATGGTGTCATGAGTGATGTCACTGACCATGTCATGAGTGATGTAATATGTGATGTCATCAGCAGTGCATTGCACGCGCAAGTTATAGTGAGTCCGACTAACTATAACGTGGGAATTTCAATGGTTTTATATCAGTAAAATTTCCAGCTAACTATAACTGGTGTGAAACCTATGGTTTTTTCAGTGAATTTAATAGGTTTTTTAAATGCTAATTCCTAACTATAACTGGTGTGAAACCTATGGTTTTTTCAGTGAATATATATATATATATCATCATACAAGTGCCTGAAGCATTAGGAAGGCACACAACAGTGTTCCGCCATCCGGCTTTGCGCTTGTATGCCTGCCCCCAAACTCCACTTTCAGTAAAATTGCCGACGCGTTTCAAGGTACGAGACCTCTTCTTCCAGGGCTGCAACAAATCACTCAAGAAACGTAAGCTCTGTTTTCAGCTCTTTTTATTTCAAGCCCCCCAATGGTCATTTGTTGGTTTCTTCGAATAAGTTCGAGTTGATTTGCTAAATTATGCTCCATTATTTTCCTTGAGTACGATGATGTTTGCATGAGGGCAGGCTTCATTTGAAGCGAACACAGTGCCAAGGGAGTCTTGTAAAAGTTCAAGACTCCAGCCTCGCCCAGCTGGAGAGAAACATTCCTTTTCCAGTAAGCGATGGTGCCTTTCCCCACGGCCAGGCTGCCGTACACATAGTTCATCATCCAAGTGCCTGAATCATTAGGAAAGTACACAACAGTGTTCCGCCATCCGGCTTTGCGCTTGTATGCCTGCTCCCAAACTCCACTTTCAGTAAAATTGCCGATACGATTCAAGGTACGAGAACTCTTCTTCCAGGGCTGAAACAAATCACTCGAGAAACGTAAGCTCTGCTTTCGGCTCTTTTTATTTCAAGCCCCCCAGTGGTCATTTGTTGGTTGTAATGCCACTGGCATGATTGCTGGGACTTGAAGTCCGTGTTATGTTTTTAAATGCTTTTTCTTTGAGTAAGTTCGAGTTGATTTGCTAGAATATGCTCCATTCTTTTCCTTGAGTAGGATCGTGTTTGCATGAGGGCAGGCTTCATTTGAAGTGAACACAGTGCCAAGGGAGTCTCGTAAAAGTTCACGACTCCAGCCTCGCCCAGCTGGAGAGAAACATTTCTTTTCAAGTAAGCAATGGTGCCATTCCACACGGCCAGGCTGCTGTGCAAGTAGTTCATCATCCAAGTGCCTGAAGCATTAGGAAAGCACACAATAGTGTTCTGCCATCCGGCTTTGCGCTTGTATGCCTGCCCCCAAACTCCACTTTCAGTAAAATTGCTGAGCATTTTAAGGTACGAGACCTCCTCTTCCAGGGCTGCAACAAATCACTCGAGAAACATAAGCTCTGTTTTCGGCTCTTTTTATTTCAAGCCCCCCAGTGGTCATTTGTTGGTTGTAATGCCACTAGCATGATTGCGCGGACTTGAAGTCCGTGTTACGTTTTTAAATGCTTTTTCTTTGAGTAAGTTCGAGTTGATTTGCTAAATTGTGCTCCATTCTTTTCTTTGAGTAGGATCGTGTTTGCATGAGGGCAGGCTTCATTTGAAGCGAACACAGTGCCAAGGGAGTCTTGTAAAAGTTCACGACTCCAGCCTAGCCCAGCTGGAGAAAAACATTCCTTTTCCAGTAAGCGATGGTGCCTTTCCCCATGGCCAGGCTGCCGTGCAAGGAGTTCATCATCCAAGTGCCTGAAGCATTAGGAAAGCACACAACAGTGTTCCTTCATCCGGCTTTGCGCTTGTATGCCTTCCCCCAAACTCCACTTTCAGTAAAATTGCTGACGCGTTTCAAAGTACGAGACCTCTTCTTTCCAGGGCTGCAACAAATCACTCGAGAAACGTAAGCTCTGTTTTCGGCTCTTTTTATTTCAAGCCCCCCAGTGGTCATTTGTTGGTTGTAATGCCACTAGCATGATTGCTGGGACTTGAAGTCCGTGTTACGTTTTTAAATGCTTTTTCTTTGAGTAAGTTCGAGTTGATTTTCTAAAAAATGCTCCATTCTTTTCCTTGAGTAGGATCGTGTTTGCATGAGGGCAGGCTTCATTTGAAGCGAACACAGTGCCAAGGGAGTCTTGTAATATATATATATAAACTAAAGGTTACGGGGCGTTATATTTAACCTGTTTGCTGCTGCTGTTGGCCAATGGCTGTTGCGAGCACTACTTCTGTAGTGCAGCGCACCTCCGTTGGCCGATGCCGCCCGCCTGCATAATAGAACGTTCCGCACTGGCGCAGAATGTTCGAAGCAGCAAATGGGTTAAGGTGTCAGAACCAGCTGCTTCTCCCGCCCATCCTTAGAAGGAACCGCCTCCCCGTTGAGGGGCCAATGGCCACCTCCCCCGAGCGCTCCCATCCGTGTTGGGTGACGCCCACTCATAGGGATCTTCCAATTAGTGCTCACCGATCATGACCTTACCGCCACAGGCCGGATAGTTGACCGGCTATCCGGACCCTCCACAAAACTCCTACCTAAAGGTCATGTTATAACGTTTTTAGCCATGCTAAGAAGTCTCCTATGAGTAACTCATTCCCCACCCTAGACAAATGCACACCATCCCCCAAATACATACTGTCATCATTAATACACCCATGCGAAATAGAATGCAGTGTCTTGGAACGAAACAACCTACTCACTTTGTTATTAAGCTTTCTAACAGAATGATTCAAAGCAGGAACAGAAATAGCCCCCCGTCACACCTTTCGTGGGATCATATGGGACCACGCAATTGTGCACCCTGGAACTCTCCTCGCTAACCAACTTACAGTGGAAAGCATCGCCTCAAGAAGAAGTCGTCTACCAGTGGTGACCAAATCATTGCCCCCAAGATGTACTATGACTACAGACGGCGGTGACCTCGTCCGCCCTAACAAACCCTCGAAAAATGATTGAAACTGGTCAATACAGAGACCGCCTCTTCCGTAGAAGGACACACTGTACCCGTATTCCCCAGCCACGTGAATCATATCACCTGCCTTGAATACGTCCGCGGCACGCATGAGTGGCCCACGACCCACACCTCCTTTTTTCACAGCCGGTGATGTCTGACCGCTGGCCCGGTGTTGGGTCGACTGCAAAGTCCGCCCCGCCTCGTAGGCTTGCGCAACTGAAAACCAAACAAAAACAAGAAGCGTGAGTACATCGTTACAGCTTCACAACATGTGCAACCGCACATACCTTTTATAACAATTGGAGGACCAACGCCCCACCCGTTTAACCTGCTCCACATTCAGACCCCTGGCTGTAGCCTCTGTAGCAGCCCCTATCCGGAAGGAATGGGTCCCAAACTCGCCCGGGTTCAAGCCCGCAGCGGCAATCGACATCGCAAGCACCCGCTGAAACTGAAACTTCGTCAGTGGGGTGGCGTCAGCATGTCTCAACAAGGTCCCCCCCCATGATGCCGCCCTTCGTGCTAAATAATCTTCTAAACACTTCACCGGACACATGGAGGACCCGGGAATCCTGCGTATGATTACGCAGTCACCCAACCCACTTTGATCGGTCTTGGACCTGACAAATGAGACAGTCGTCTCCCCTCTGATCTGGACGTGCTCCTTGCACAAACCTCCTGTCACATCCTGCTTGTTCCTTGCCACTAATTCGCTCACCCACATAGCCCCATGGAATGCCAGCGTAAAAGCGGCTCGGAATAACACTGTCTCAAACTGAGATGAACATGTAGCAGGGAGTCTGGATAATAACTGGGCCAGCCTATCCAAACCTATCGGGCGCCTCTCGTCTACTCTGCGACCCTCCAGGCGTTGCCACCCCCGCAGCGCTTTCTGTACTACGAAAGACGCTGTCGGGTCAGGGATCCCATGAGCCCTAGCAACAAAGGAAATGGCAGCCCGATGCCTCTGAGCCGTGGCTACCGATTTCCCAACCAGATGTAAAGACATCAGAAAATTTACCACCCACTCCTCCTGGCCCCAAAGCTCCTCTCTATCAGTCCCCAAAAAGGCTAAATAGGACCGGAACGCCCCTTCATATGCCTTCCTTGTCCTGGGTGCTAAACTCTCTCCCACGAGGTTACGTAGCTCGGGGCACCGAGAGACCAGAGAGCTTCAGGAAAGGGTGCCGGCTCCGGGTCCGCTGTGGGAAGAAAACCCCAGAAAGCCTGCATACGAAAACGAGACAGTGCATCAGCCGCCTGGTTCATTACCCCTGGGACATGTCTTGCTTTGAATAGCACATTCAATTGCATACACAGTAAAAAATTTCCTTGAGCAGTCTCAAAATCCATTTGCATCGTGCTGCCTGGCTATTGATACACTCGACCACGGTCATATTGTCGGACCAGAATACCACCGAGTGATCTTTGAACCCTTCGGGCCAAGTTCTCAGGGCCACTAAAATGGGGAAAAGTTCCAGGAAAGCAATGTTACTTGTCAGTCCACTGTCATGCCACCATGTCGGCCACTTTTGTGCAGACCATCTTGTGCCGAAGATGGTGCCAAAACCTATGCTCCCTGCCGAATCAGTCCAGAGCCCCAGCTCCTCAGAGGACACGGCCGGTTTGTTCCAGACGACTCGACCATTGAAATCCGCCAGAAATGCCAACCAAATGCGCATGTCCTGGCGGACCTCAGCCGAGAGCCTTGTGCGATGATGGCCCTCCTTCAGGCCGACCATGGCTTGAGCAATCGAACGGGAAAAGGGGCGGGCCATTGGTATAACCCTCAGGGCAAAATTCAACTGGCCCACTAACTGCTGTAATTGATGCAGCTTAACCTTAGATCCATTTATACACATTTGCAGGGATGTCCTGAACTTTGACACTTTTTCCACTGGTAAACGAAAACAACCTTCTTCGGAGTCTAACTCGATCCCCAGAAACTCGAGGCAAGTGGAAGGCCCCACAGTCTTACCTGGTGCCAATGGCACGCCAAACTGATTCATTAAGACACAAAATTGAGCCAAAGCCTGCCCACATTCTGGATCCCCAGCTGCCCCCAGGAACAAAAAATCATCAAGGTAATGCATCACATGTTGGAAACCCGTCTTCCTTGTGAAGACCCATTGTAGAAAACTACTGAATTTCTCGAAATAGGCACAAGATATAGAGCACCCCATCGGCATACACCTATCCATGTAATAATGACCCTGAAACCTGAAACCTAGGAGACGCTGATCGTCTGGATGTACCGGGAGCAACCGGAACGCTGACTCGATATCAGATTTGGCCATCAGCGCCCCGGGCCCCAGGCGATTCAAAATGGCTACGGCCTCATCGAAAGATGCGTACCGCACCGAACACACTTCCGGGTCTATCGCTTCGTTTACGGAAAGACCACGTGGGGCTGACAAATTATGTATCAACCGAAACTCACCCGGGTCCTTCTTTGGGACCACACCTAAAGGGGAACAAACAAAGTTAAGAACCGGGGGTACACTAAACGGGCCGGCGACTCGACCTCGAGTAACTTCCTTCCGGATCTTATCCTGTACCACGGTCGTATGCTGCAAGGCCGATAGCTGATTTTTACATTCCCCTACACCTTGAAAGTCCCCCACTGGGATGCGGAAACCATAAGAAAACCCGTTCCGCAACACCCCAGCGGAAGTACGATCCGGGTATTCACTGAGCCAGGGAATCATTGCCAAGGTATCAATCGGGGTAGGTAAAGGCGCCCCTCGGACTATGTTAGACCTGTTTGGCGCCTCCTCTACCCCCGTTATCACCCGTTTTGGCTCTGCACGTGGACTCAGGATGGGATGATTGCCCACACCCACTACATTCGTGTCTAAACTTGCACGATCCCTGGGGCCTAGTACATTTTCCCCTGTTGAAATTCCAACAAAACCCCCTTTTTCCTGTATTGCCGGTAGGCCTCGAGTAATTGTCGGTACCCGCACCTGATCGAAAGGGCGTCCCCGCAAACTGGCGGGAGGATTCGCCAACGTTACTCCCCACTAATGGCAATTTTAACATACCAGTCTCCTCCATTTTGGACCATGACACAGAATCATAACAATCCCAAGTTAAGTTTTTATCATGTTCTTTAGCCTTTCTAAACAGATTATCGTAGCAGAACCAATGATTACCCTCGTGTGATACCGAGTACCCCATGATTCGCGACTGATAAATCGGCAATTCGGTTAGCAGATCGGGCCTTCGTTCCCCCAAGATCGATGTAAAAACCCCCCACGCTTTGCCCCAATTGCCAATGTTCTCATTTACCTTAAAGGCGGCCATTTTTGCGCGCCAAACACTCGGATGCATGAGATCCTTCTGGCCCTTAACGTGCTCCATCTCATAGTGATCAGTAAGCAACGAGAAGATGTTTACATACTCCCCTGCCCATATCTTCTCTTTAATAGCCAAAGGAACATGCTGACCCACTCTTTCCCTACGAGAGGGTGCAGACTCATCCCTCGCAATCGGCAATGGCCGCTTACCTGAACCGGACGTATCTGTTACTGCACCCGTCCCCTGTGGCTTCTCCACTGCTGCAGCCGGCGTGGACACCTTCGCTGCATCCCGTGACTCACGCAGTTGCTTCATTAGCACCTGTGCGTCAACAGCCGTGGCGCCCTCGCTACTTTTACCCAACCACGCTGCTAATTGTGCTGCCAGCTCGGGCGGCATATCTTCCCCGGACACGGGGGTGACCACAACGGGAATCGGATTCCCTTCCTCCGGCACGGGAGTGGGTGCCTCTAGCGGGGAACTGGGACCCGGGATGTCTTCCACAGCTCTTCCTCTCCTGGGCCTCTTGTTTTTCCCTCCGGGGCTGCTCCCGCCAAAGGACGTTTCGGTCCCCCTTCCTCGTTATCATCCATTCGCCTCTTCAATTCGGTCATCTCCTTCATGAGAACGCGCAGCATCTGATCAGTAGTCATGCGCTTTCCCGCTTTCTTCGGCATTCTCGAACAGAGTATCTGGAAAACAAACAAGAACGATTACAACGCTCCAAATTGGCTCTTCGTTCCGTCTCGAGCTCACGTGCAGCGAGGAGGTGCAGCTTCAGAGCACAGGAACAAGAGGATGCCTTCTGGTCTTGCTTCTCCTTTTATCCGTCTTCAGGGCGGGCGTAAACCCGCCCCTGCCTGCCCCAAGGGCGTGGCCAGCCGCGTCAGTGTCTAGGCCAACCCACTCTAGGGCGGGAAAAAGCGCGCCCCGGCTACGCCGCTTCGGGCATACCAGCCGAGACTCGCTTCCCGCCCAAGATGGCTTCCCGGGGGGATCGTGGTACTCCGCCATACGTTCGGGGGGACCGAGTGGTCGCCCCTTTCCAGAATGTTCGAAGCAGCAAATGGGTTAAGGTGTCAGAACCAGCTGCTTCTCCCGCTGGCACTCGACACAGGAGCAGAATGACGCTAGCTCCCAATTCCGCAATAGAACTCCCCAGCCACTCACTTAAGATATATATGAGTTGCTAGCAGAGCCCTCATGGGGAAAGGGGAATTGGACAGAGAAGAGAATGCACACAAATTTCTTCTTTCTTCTAATTCAGGATTCTGTGTCTGAATTCTTCTTCCTCTCTGAGAAGTATTCTGTATCTTCTCGCTGGCTGAGTATTGCTGAAAAATAAATGTTACACATGCATTGACCTGCTTACAATTCTACTCTCCCTAAATCATCAATATCTAATCTTACACATACCCAGTATTCTGTGTGCCTTTGCCTCTCTTCTTTTATTATCTTTTCTTTTAGCTCTTTCCTGACTGTAATGACAAATGCAATTTTATTCTACAGTGTTATTCCTCTCTTACTGATGTCTTGCCTTCTTTTATACTGTATTCTACTCTCACCTATGTGTAACCAAGAAGCTGCTGTAGTGGTATGTCCTTTTATTCACCTAAGCTGTAGCTTATAGCTGGAGCTTACTGCTGTTAACTTCACAGCTTCCACTCTCCAACTCGTAATTGCTTTCACTAGAGTGTTTATTGGAAATATCCTCGCTTGCACTGCTTCATAAGATTAGTCTCTTCTATCTTCTCTATTCTTTTACTCCTTTTACAGAAAATTGTTTTGTGCCTTTATTCAAGTGTCTTACTACTACACTCGCATTAAGAAGGCTTGTTCTGTCTCTGAATCTTATTCTCTTTAGTACGCCACAGTTTGAACTGCGCAGACTCAAGCAAGCGGAGCTTCTAGGGAGCGTGCGCAAACAAGACTTATTCAACTACAGTTTGAAATACACTGTACAATACTTTTGAAAACGCCTATTCGGTCTTGGTTTCCTCGTCTGGGAGTTCGCTACCAACAGGAATGCGCAGGCTCAAGTGAAGAGAAAACTTCAAAGGAGCACGTGCAAGTTAGTCAAATCACAACATGGTTATTTCGTAATAAATTCGGAACAGTCTTACTTCTCGGAGATTCTTCAAGTAATATCTGCAAACAAACTTTGGATACACGCGACGCTATAATTTCCCTAACTACGCGTCGCACATAGGATACACGTCCTGCTACTCCAAAGGCTCAGGTGAAGTGCGTAGTTCCACACGTCCTTCACCAGCTTGAGGCCAATTCAGTAAATCAGCTAGAACGCTAACCTCACAAAGCTTAAGGGATCGTTGGCATCCATGTTGCGTCTTGCCTTGATTCTTAAATAGTTTCTGCAATTATGTGATCGCTGCTAACACACCCCCTGTTCTTATTGCCCGTCTAGTGGGGGACCTGACATAGGGTGACATTTTACTTGCACAAAACCAGAGGAATTCTGATGTTATAGTTAACTGACCTAACGATAACTTGCACCCCTGCAATACACTGCTGATTAGATCACATATTACATCACTCATGACACGGTCAGTGACATCACTCATGACATCATCCACATAATGGCTGATGCACCTACTCACGCTTCAATATAATGCCACATACACCCACTCCAAATTTCAGACTACTATTTTTGCAAACATTGACACCCATACAGCCACTCATACACTGTCAATAACCTATAGAGTTACTCACACACCTACTCACTCAGCCAAGCATTCAATCACACAGCCATTAACTCACCTATACAGACACAAACACATGCTCACTACTGATACAGATTCTAACAAATGCAGTTGCTGACATAATTCTTACAGTTGCTGACACAAGCACACATTCACCCATACAGCCACTCTCACAATCACTCATTCCCACATACAGTCACTTATATACTCTAACACTCACATCTTCTCCCTTTTACATGTGAACTTACCCACTCATATCCCGCCATGACATCCATCCACTCACAGACATAGCCATACAATCATTCTCACCCATTATGTACATCACAGACACACTCATGAATAAACCTGGGTATAGTTCGCGGAGTAGCGCTACGCGCAGCTACGCGCAGCTACGCGAAGTGCACTTCGTACCACGCGAGCTATGCGTAGCTACGCAGACTGCGTAGTGCACTATGTAAAATGCTGTTTGCACTGATTGCACTGTGCCGGATGCTTGTCTGCACTGTGCAAGCAGTCCAAACTGCATCTTGCACAGTGCAAGCAGTCGTTTTCTACCACTCGAGTAGATTTTTAATCGAGCTGTAGCTTTCTCAACGCAGACTGGTAGTTTCTCATCCCGAGCGGTCACGAGTATAAGCGAGCACTTTCAATGAGAAACCTGAACTCCCCGCATTGAGTATCTCACCGGGAGGTTTATTTCCCACGCTCACGATCAGCAACTTGATGTTGCTGATCGCGAATGACGAAAAGTGTCAGCGGGATGGCATTTTGCTTGCTCATGGTCGCCAACTTGATGTTGAGGACTGCGAGCAAGCAAAAAATGACCGCTGCGCTACGCTTAGCTACGGTATGCATGTTTGCACTGTGCTACGTACAATTCGCGTAGTGCGAAGTAGTACAAACTTCACAAACTATGCGAGCATGGTGTAGTGCTTTGCCCAGGGTTATTCACTCACTCATACATCCCTGCAGGAGTCACACACCCCCTTAAACACCCAGACAGATACTCAGACACCCATACAGATACTTGGAAAACTAATCAATAACCCATATAGATACTCATGTACCTACTCGCCAAGTCATACAGCCACTTACACAGCAACTGACAGACTGATACATACATTCATACCGATTAGTCACTCACCCATGCACACATTTATTCACTCACTTATACAGTGAGTCATGCATGCACTAAATCATCCATACAAACACTCATACACCCACTCAATCTTCAATACATCTTGATGTATATGTATATATATATATATTCACAGAAAAAACCATAGGTTATAGACCATATATAGTTAGGAATTTGCATTTACAAAACCTTGAAAATTCACTGAAAAAACCATAGGTTATAAACCATATATAGTTAGGGATTAGCATTTACAAAACCTTATTTTACTCGCATAAAACCATTGAAATTCCATATATAGTTAGATGCGCTAACTATATATCGCGCACCCGCAATCCACTGCTGATGATGTCACATATTACATCATTCATGACATGGTCAGTGACATCACTGATGACATCACTGATGACAACATCCAGTGACTGTATGTTTCTGTAAAGTTAAAATATGTCTTACATATTGAAGAATGAGTGGATGTATAAGTGTCTGGATGAAGGATTTAGTAGGTGCATGACTGACTGTATGAGTGAGTGATTAAATGTGTCTCACTGAGTGCATGGGTTAGTGACTAAACTGTCTTAATTTGTGCATCATTATGTCTGTTGTTCTGTAAACTGTTGCATGTGTTGATCAGTAGCTATATGAGTAACTATATGGGTTATTGATTGGTTGCCCAAGTATTTGTATGGGAGACTGAGTGTGTGTGTGCGTGGCTGGGAGGTGTGTGACTCTGTGCATAGATGTGTGAGCAGTTGATTCACTAGATGTATGGTTTCAAAAGTGCATGTGGAAACAGCTGTATGGGCGGTTGACTGTGTGCATGAGTGTATTGGTGAGTGAATGGATATCTCAGTGCTACATGTCAAAGTAAGTACATATGTAAAACACAGTACATGTGAGAGTTGACATATATAAATAACTGTGCATAAGAGCCAGTGAATGTGTGAGTGGCTGTATGGATCATTGTGAACTTGTATCAAGGATTGTATGAGAGAGTAAATATGTGTTAGTATATGTTTGAATAAGTAAAGTTTGTATAACTGTATAGTTGAGGAAATGGAGGTGTGATTGATTCTTTGCATGACTGACTAGGTGTTTGAGTAACTCCATGGATGAGTGGCAGTCTGTGAATGTCTGTTTACACTGATTGTATCTAAGGTTATATTAGAGTCTGAAGAGGTTCATCGTATTATCACATTAATGATATCATCAGTGATGTGATCAGTCATGTCAAATGAGATGTCATCAGTGATGTCATCAGTGATGTCATTTGAGATGTCATCAGTGATGTCATTTGAGATGTCATTTGAGATGTCATCAGTGATGTCATCAGTGATGTCACTGACCATGTCATGAATGATGTAATATGTGACATCATCAGCAGTGGATTGCGGGTGCGCGATATATAGTTAGCGCATCTAACTATATATGGAATTTCAATGGTTTTATGCGAGTAAAATAAGGTTTTGTAAATGCTAATCCCTAACTATATATGGTTTATAACCTATGGTTTTTTCTGTGAATTTTCAAGGTTTTGTAAATGCAAATTCCTAACTATATATGGTCTATAACCTATGGTTTTTTCTGTGAATTTCATTGGTTTTTTAAAAGCTAACATTTGTAGCTGTAAAATGTATTCTTCTTTAAATCCAAAAATATATTTTAGATGTCTATTGATAATTTTTTTTTTATATTTTTTTTTTCTACGCTTCCGGTAAGCGAACCGGGAAGCTTTCCGTTAGCTCATCTTGATGCCGCGATCTAGTACGCGAACCGGTAAACGTTTCGTTAGCGCAACTGTGACGCGTCGCGGAAGCGCGACGTATCACGTTGTCGCGTAATGCGTCTTATGACGCGCCGCGTTAGCGCTCCCGGAAGTGCTCCGGACCGCGAACCGGAAGCGATCCGAGGCGCGGCGCGCTCCGCGTAACGTGAGCGGAACAGGTCATGTGACTTGTTTATTAAAGTTTTCATTGGTTCATTTCACTTTCGGTTTCCTAATGATGTAAAACTAGGTCATGTGACCTAAAAATAACACTTTTCATTGGTTTAGAACTATTTCTTTTCCCAAATGATGAAAGCCCCCACCTTTTTTCTCACTCTGACTTTCAACTTTGTGAAAGGAAGACCTGATTTTTTTCTGTGATGGCTTCAATAGTAGCTTCAGCTTCTGCACCCCCACCACCACCACCCCCATCTCCTAATAGGAAGAGAGGACCCCCTCCACAATTTATTGGAAACATAGAGGAGGAAGAGGAAGAAGAAGACGGAGAGGAAGAAGAGGGACCACAATTTGTCCAAGAGTTACCCCGGGTATCTCATCGGAAAGAAAGCTTTATATGGCAATTTTTTAGCATTCCTTCTGGAGAAAAAAAAGTCAATGCACGATATGCTAAGTGCCTTATCTGCAAAAAAAAATTATCCCGAGGAACAAATAAAAAATACAGCTTTGGAAATCACACAATGCACCGACATATGCAGAGGTGGCATCCAATGAACTACAGTCGTGGAGAGATGCGTGAACTGCAACAAAACCCCCCAACTTCGGTGCCTTCAACATCTTCTGATCTGTCTCTGTCAGTGGCCGAGGCGAACGAAACAGTGCCCAACATACAAAAAAATTTTGTGCATCTAAAGCTGACATGCTTGTATTGTGGAACACTAATTTCATGCGCTAACATGAGTGTGAAATTGATTAATCTGGCTTTCGAGAAACACCAATGTTCCAAACGCAAGAATTTTTAATTTTTTTTTTTGCTCCTGTTGAGCCATTTTCAATACCTCTTTCTGTTCATTCCCTTTAAAAAAAAAACAAAAAAAACAAAAAAGTGTTCAAAAAATCCAAAAAAATTAAATAATGTTCAAAAAAGTAAAAAAAAAAAAAAAAAAAAGTTCTTTTCAGAACTACCTCCCCTTTTTACAAAAATTGCTAGAAAGTGTAACACTCTGGCAAGCTGTGTTTTTTTTAGTTCGCTTTCCGGTTAGCTCTCCGGTACGCGAACCGGGAGCTAACCCCAACTTTTTTTTTTTTAAAAAAAAGGAGTAATTACAAGAGAACATGGCTAAGAACTGCTCACAAATGAGGCCTATTTTGAAACATGATGCTTCTTTTGCATTGCTTATGTCTCACAATAGTGATGCAATAACAGCGCAAAAGAGATGTAAAACCATCATAAAATTGTGTCAAACATTTTAAATGATTGTTATAGGATGCAAATAAGATGTGTGCTTTCAAGAGCTTTCTTTGAGGTGAGGCCTATTTCTTTTTTTTAAAAAAAAACAGTACCCAGAAGTACAGCACTGTAAGCATTAAAATTGACACTTACAGAAGACTCAGCTTCTCCATATCTACCTCACATTTCTAAATGTATATCATAAGTACAAAAAGCATAACATTAATTATACATGTTAAATTGTTTATTTTTGCTGTTCTCAGAATGTATCAAATTTCACTTAAATCAGTGACTTGAAGGTATTCATCATGTAACAGCGGGGAAAAAAAAACACAATCAAAATGACTGTGTTTAAAAAACCCATACAAGCTAAGAAATCTGATTTCAAAACTCCTTAAAATTAACTTACTTTCAATAAAGTCGAAGGATCTCTATGTACAGCGTCCACTCTGTTGTGCTATAAATATTTTCAGCCCGCCACTTTCTGAAAGAAAACCTCCATCGATACGAAAAATATGTTACATAGAAAAAAAGACTTCTCTCATTCTATCACATGTTTCCACTAGGCCAAATCATGTTGCCGCGATTCGCAAGTCTTGTTATTCTTCCAATCAAATCCCGACATTTTCTATTTTTGCAACTTTCAAAAAGAAAACATTTGAGATTATTTTCACAATCCTGGACTACTAATAACTTACTCTTCTTTGTCACTCATGTTCTCCTTTTCCTATGACACTGATACTGCTTACTATGAAGCAGACTTACTTGCATCAAGTTTATATAGTTGGATTTTTAATCTAGACAGCATTGCAGACTTACATTCCCTCTACTTAAAATTTTGGTTTTAAAAACACCAGGTAAGAATTTTTAAGGTCAAACGGCAATTTTTTTTTGAAAGTTACAGCGGAATCATTACAGAATGACCAGCCGTTTCCAGACTTTAAGTAAGCTGTATAATGTCCTGATGTTGTTGATGGACCATTGTGATAGATAATTGCTACAGTTACAAAAGTCCTCCCTGATATTGACAGCTGAGAAGCCACAGATTTTTTTATTAAAGTTGACAATTTTGATCCATCAGGCCTACATCGTTGGATCATTAAAATGACATACTGGCCATATCTACGTATAAATAATGTTGACATCATATCACATTTACATTGGCTACACTCCATGTTGTGATCCGATGCATTTACTAGCTTATTAAAGGACACTGATTTACTGTCTGGCAAAGTTAAATATATAAATCTTTCTGAGTCTACACTAGTAGTACTTGATACCATACAGTTCTCGCAGTCGAGCTGCCATTGATAAGAAAGCCCAAACAGGTGATCTACATCTACACCCTCATCTTGCAATACATCAAGCATATACATTAAAAACTCCTGACAATCTTGCTGATTATTTTCAGAGAAGTCTGTTTGACCTGAACATTCATCTAACAGATAACGAACTTCAGACACAACTTTCTACTTTTGTTCGATCAGTGCTACATTTCTCGAAAACAGAATTCAACAAACAGCATAAAATTTGTTCTGAATTCAACAGAATCTGTTCTCTTAAACTCTCTAGTGAAAAGAGAACATTAACCACTACATTTGCATAGCAGTTGACACCAGAACTGTTTTCAAATTGAAAACCGACAACATCTTCAACAGAATCCACTTTCTTTCTGCTAACAATTTTCGGTTCATTGACTTTTAGTCTTTTTGCAACAACCTCCCTACTATTACTGATATTTCTACGTTTCCGGCCTACCACACGTTTCTCAAACAAAGGATATTGAGGCAAATGTGGCGCATACTCTCTTCTTAACCTATTGTATTCCTTAACACAATCTAGATCCGCACAAATGTTTGTGACATCACAGTCAATCAAGTACAATCCCGATAAAGTTCTAACTCGTGACAATGCCACATATGCCATACCCTCCTTGAACACAGAACTGCCAATATTCACCAATGCACAGTCTACACTTAAACCTTGCGATTTATGGATTGTCACCGCATATGCCAAGCAAACAGGAAACTGTTTACGGCGAACATATAAGTCTTTAACAAGCAAAAACCTAGCAGAACAACGACCAATTTGCTGTACTTCCTCAATGCCATCAAATTTAATTCTTAAAAATTCTATTCCATCTCTATTTCTCAAAATCAACAACATTACCCATTGATCCATTTACCAGACCTCTTTCTACATGTAAATTCCTTCTCAAAATGATTCGGCAATTTAAACACACATTCAAAGTCTTTTCAAAACCCGCTGTTTTAGATATAGTCTTCTCTAATGAATCCAATTTTGATTTCAAATTGTCTGACAAAATAATTGTTGATCCCATATGCTCTAATTTGTCGATAGCTTCAAGTTTCACAATCTCTTGCTTTTCTAAATTCAACATTTTGTTGTTGAAAATGGCACATTCTGCAAGAGTTGGCATCAAACATATCCCGGATTTCTTCTCAGTAATTTTCTGAAAAATATTCTCAGGCACAATCTCTTGTTTGGGATATAAATTTGTCAGTAATCGTGCATTTAAAGCTTCTTTCCCATGCTCGGTCACTTTTCCAATTCTAATATCTTGTAGAATATTCTTGTAATCTTCATCCTTTGCCTGACGCATATTTTCATGCAGTTCAGCATAATTGAAGTTTAACCATATATTGACGTTGCCAATGCTCCCTAGGCACTTCCTGGTATCTTCATGCGTGAGTATTTTGAACACAGGTTGACCTTTTACTGGTGTCAGCTGTAGAAGATCTCCGAAAACAATGATGTGTTTGCCACCAAATAACACATCATATTCAGTTTTAAGTACTTCTTGCATTCTCAAATGCACAAAGGCAAGCATGACATTGGAAACCATGCTTACTTCGTCAATGATAAGTAGTTTCATTTTCCTCAAGACCCTTGAAACTTCACAGCAAGCATCCCCAGATAACTTGTTGTATTGTAATTTGTTGTCATGCTCCACCGGCAGCATCAGTAGACGATGCAAAGTAATACCTTTAATGTTATGTGCTGCCAGTCCAGTAGGAGCGGTGACAACACAAGACAACGATGACTCAGTCCTTTCCTGCAAATAACAAGAAATTGCTTTAATGAGGAAACTTTTTCCAGTTCCCGCTTCTCCACTCACGTACAGTCGGACAGGCTTCAACGATGTACATGAGCACTCGTTCTTCTCATGACTTAATCCGTGCTCAATTTCCTTGGTAACTTCATCATATATTTTCCTCTGCTCAACGTTGAGTTGTTTTTCCAAGTCTTCTAAGTTAACTGAATCCTCCTGAGCATGTGCCATGGCTCTTTCTACTTCATTCATAGCAGTGGCAGCTTCATTTTCGATAATAGGTCCTCCAAGTGGATCTTGACTCAATGAAACAGAACTCCGACTGTCCTGAGAACTGTCTCTGGCAATCTCGGCTGCAATCGTTGCTTCCTGCTCAATTTCCAAAGTAAGCATTTCTTGATATTTAGGAAAAGCAGGACATTCTATGGACTCCTTGGCTGCATTGAAAGAGTCTTCGTAACAGAGGAAATCTCCAAGCAGTTCCTCTTCTGCACGCCAAGGCTTGAAAAGTTGCAAAAGTGCTAAATAGAAAAACTCCTTTTTTTCTGGAGATTCGCCACTCAATTTTCGATGGTTTACTAATTGGCATTTTCTTTGCTTGACCAGACATCCCTCACTTCCAATTACAGCATACACTCCTTTCTCAATATCTTCTTTGATGTTCCTCTTGAATATATAAATTTGGAGAACCTCATATAGACAAACATTCTCAAGGTGACTGCTTCGATTTGGATAATATGTATCCAACATGTTGGTCTTCAAAATGTCGGTACTGTTTGGCTCCTTTTCCGCCAAATACTCAATTTCCCGGACAGGTTTTAGAACTCGATTTCGCGTTGCAGCAAGACCAAGACTTGCCCAAACGATACTCCTGGATTTGGCATAGAGACTTGCTGAAGACAAGCGGTCAGAACATTCGTAAGCTCCGATTTCTCGATGCGACAACATCTTCAGACTGAAACTGTACAACTTCTTGCTGAGGCTCTTTTCATGGGAAATGTCCTCCCACATATCCTTCAGTTCTGTCTTTTCTTTTTTGGTGATGTAAGATGTCACATACCGAGCCACAGCCATACAGTTGTCAGCCACAAACTGTATATCCATGTTAGCATTCCACATGGACAAAATCACTGGGTTGTAGTCGTTGATGTACTTGGACTCTTCGTTCCTTTTCAAATTGTATGTATTCTTGGGTGATTTCCTCGTCACATTATGTCGCAGCGAGGACATCAAACTGTTCACTCTTCCTTTAGAAATCACCGGTCGTGGAAAGTTGAAACGACATTTGGTGTAGAACTTGTCCTTGTTTCTGAATTTACGACGACAGTACTTTCCACAACGATGGCTTTGGAAACGTAGAACTTGTTCTCTTAGGCTTTTCTTCTCCGTTGCGTTTGGAACAGCACACGTAGAATACTGTTCTATGAAATTCATCACTAAGTCATCCGGATCTGTTCCAAATTTAGGTGCATCCTTGATCCACAACAACATATGTATATGAGGGGCACCTCTTGCTTGGTACTCCTTTCTCCAGAAGAAATCCAACACCTCTCCAAGAGGTGGATTCTTTTTATTTGTGATGAAAGACATCATAGCTTCAAATCTATGATTGAAGTACCTGCATACATTCACTGGATCCAAAGAACACAGTTCTCCAGGTGTCTTGAATTCAATGTTTTCAATATTTCCATTTGCCTCTCGTAGAAATTCAAGTAAGTCTTCCCAGCCATACTCGGCACAGCTCAGAGTGAGGAACCATGTCGGAGTTCCTAAGTTCCTCAACATACATTTTAAATCACCATGACGACGGTACCAGTACTCATTAGTACCACGCTGACACGCCATGAGATTAATTAAGTGAGAATCCAAAATACTGTCTTGGACATTGACTTTATGCATAAAGTCACTTGCCGAGATGTTTCGCATCTGTATACCACTTTTTAAGATGTGGTTCACTGCATATGACAGTCCAGACAGATCGCTTTCAAACAGGAGATGAAACAAATAGGGAATGCATTGACGAAACCTAGCATCTTCTGCATACAATCGTAAAGTCCGGTATTCAGACGCAGGAATTTGACGAGGTCGCTCATCATATCTTCCTCCTTGACCTGTGGGAAATAGCTGTGGGAAGCACCGAGCTTCCAAACTTTCCTCCCAAACACTAATGGGACTCCCTTTGGCTTGTTTCATTTGAAACAACTCAATAGCATTCCCCATGACTTCCTTGGAATGCAAAGGATGAACACTATAATGTTCATATATTTCTTCACTATTAGACACCTCTACTTTCTCAATTTGGCCAGCACACAAAACGCTATCCTCTTCATCACTTACTTCCTCTTCTGCAACATATACATTCTTATAGTACTTATTATTTTTCTTCAAATACAAAGTTGCATTTTTCACTTTCCTAACATCCACTAAATCTTGCCATATTTTCTTATTCTTTGTCGGAACCCCATTAACCAAGATAACCAGAGGTTCCTCTTCCACTTTCTCAACTCCAATTGTGTTAATGTTTTTGTTCAAATCTAGAGGCAAATAAACAACTCTTCCCTTTAATCCTCTCTGTAAATCTGCTGGAGGCAACTTCCCTGTCTTGGGCTCCATTCTTACAATAGCCTGAAAGGGATGGATACTTTGAATCAAAATAGATTCATAAGTATTTAAATCCTTCAATTCTGAAGGTATCTCAACCAATTCCAGATTATTATGAACTGCCCTAGCAGGCATCTGGTTTTGATTTAATTTTTTACAACAATAAGTACACACACGTTGATCCACTCCCAAATCAAAACAATTTTCTACCATCAAGTATGTGGCAAAATCCTTCCATTCACTATTATTTTCCCTTTCAGTTTTTGCATATAAATCCACTAACTTAGTCTGATTCTTATAATAAGTGCGTCGACAACATACACAAGTGAAATTAGGCCTCTCACTTGATTTCATCTGAAACGTGGCAATTTCCTTCTGAAAATTATCTGAACTAGAAACCTGTATATTATCTTCAACATAACCCTCTACTTCTGGGTCAATTTGAACATTCTCATCTCTACTACCAAAGTAACAAAAGTCAATTTCTTCACAAATATTCTTCACATCTATTTCAGAACCATGCAAAAGAGCAGCACATAATTGTTTAAGCATAATTGCTGGACTCTTAGCATAATACAACATTCTCACTAATTTTCTCACTTTATTATGATGCACTGCTAGCATCCTGAAATGATGAAAAACACTCTGGCATACTCTCCTGGAAAGACAAGCCAGTGAATGACCACGCAAACCTGTCATTTGTCTCACTCTGCAAGGATCTAAATCTTGCAACAACTTCATTTTCTGCTTCAAACTTTTCTTATTAAATGTCCGTATAAAATCACAAAGCAAATTGATGGAAACCTGTCGCACACTGCAAATAGAACTACACTTCCAAATGTACACAGGACCCTTAGGACGTCTTCCTAAAACCTCATCACTTAGCGCCTCTTCTGTCTCTGTTGTCACAAGTTGTTCTTTTTCAACTGGACAACCATCCTTCACTTCATAAGCTCGACCACTGGTGTCAACTGCAAACACCAAATCATTATCCTGAAAATAACTCTCCTCATTAAAAAATGCCTCACAAATAGAACTATGCATCCATTCTCCGGAAAAAACTTCACAAAAGTTAGTACGGTTTACTACTCTCTTCCATCTACTTTTAGTTTTGAAATCAGAAATTACCTTGCTTAGTTTCCTAATTCTATTGATTACCAAAATAAACAACTTTCGCTTAATTTCAAAAGCATGATCAATAATTTTCTCTACATTTTTCTTCTTCTTATAAAATGCCGCTTTCTGTTGGCCTTTTTTTTTAATATTTTTCAATAAATTAACTATTATCCTATTACGGAACATTCGATGTCGAATGTCCCTAAACTGTTGTTTCCTTCTACTATCATGCACAGAGTTATCTCTTCCTCTACCAGTAACATTTTTGATGGGTCTCTCCTTTCCATTTAAATTGCTTTTCTTTTTGAGGACTGAAACATTTTTTGGAGAAATACTTTTTTTATGACAAATATTTCTTAAGAATGATTTCGTGCTCTTACCCGGACCTTTCTTGGTGTTTTGACAAGTATTTGGGGAAGAGGACTGCTGCAATAAAACATCATCCTGCTGTCTTTGACGTTTTCTCGCCTTTCTAATTCTATTTTTTGTAGGCATTTTCCAAACTATGAAAGAATCTGCAGTTGAATCTGTGGAAAAATGTATTAAAAAATGTTATTAACCACTATTACCAAACAGTAAATGAATAACAGTCATCTAAAACTTAATGCCCTACTAATTATTTAACATAGCAAATCTTTTGCACCAGCACTGCATCACAAAAATGACACTCAATGGTACAAAACAGGCATAGAACAATCATAAATCTCTCCCTAATATTTTAAATGATTAATTCAGGATGACGATAAGATGTAGCTTATCTAAAGGTTTGTTTAGGCCCAGATAAACATTGCTATTAGCAAGGTTTATCACAAATGCGATAAAAAACGGCCGCAATGCATGAATATCGCTGAAAAGTCAGTGATATTCATGCATTATCCAGCAAATGCTCTTAGCCATGTTATCCACCTTCCATTGAATAACATGGCTAAGAACTGCTCGCAAATGCAAAAAAAAACGGCCACAATGCAAGAATATCGCTGAAAAGTCAGCGATATTCATGCATTTTCCAGCAAATGCTCTTAGCCATGTTATCCACCTTCCATTGGATAACATGGCTAAGAACTGCTCGCAAATGCAAAAAAAAAACGGCCGCAATGCATGAATATCGCTGAACAGTCAGCGATATTCATGCATTTTCCAGCAAATGCTCTTAGCCATGTTATCCACCTTCCATTGGATAACATGGCTAAGAACTGCTCGCAAATGCAAAAAAAAACGGCCGCAATGCATGAATATCGCTGAACAGTCAGCGATATTCATGCATTTTCCAGCAAATGCTCTTAGCCATGTTATCCACTTCCCATTAAATAACATGGCTATGAACTGCTCAGGGCCCCATGAGGAACCCTATCCATTTTAAAAGGAAAACATAACATCAAAGACACTCAAATGCCTTATAAATATGGCCCAAAACAACCTATGAAGCTCTAACAGTACATATCCAGAAATGTAATTGATTTCAAAATTCGTTTTTAAACACAGCATATAAATCAATTGTATACCTGCATTCATGAAGAAATGACTGAAAATGTCCTTGAGACACATGAAAGTGTTTTCTGGAATGCCCTAGCACCATTTTTGGGACACTATTAACATGGCAAGGTAACTCCCATAATCAAAATCTAAATTTGCCCAGCGCAAGTGGGAGCGTATTTACAAGACACTTGCCCCATGAAGAACACTTTCCATTTAAAAAGGTAAACCACAATGCAAGAATATCGCTGAAAAGTCAGCGATATTCATGCATTTTCCAGCAAATGCTCTTAGCCATGTTATCCACCTTCCATTGGATAACATGGCTAAGAACTGCTTGCAAATGCAAAAAAAAACGGCCGCAATGCATGAATATCGCTGAACAGTCAGCGATATTCAAGCATTTTCCAGCAAATGCTCTTAGCCATGTTATCCACCTTCCATTGGATAACATGGCTAAGAACTGCTCGCAAATGCAAAAAAAAACGGCCGCAATGCATGAATATCGCTGAACAGTCAGCGATATTCATGCATTTTCCAGCAAATGCTCTTAGCCATGTTATCCACTTCCCATTAAATAACATGGCTATGAACTGCTCAGGGCCCCATGAGGAACCCTATCCATTTTAAAAGGAAAACATAACATCAAAGACACTCAAATGCCTTATAAATATGGTCCAAAACAACCTATGAAGCTCTAACAGTACGTATCCAGAAATGTAATTGATTTCAAAATTCGTTTTTAAACACAGCATATAAATTAATTGTATACCTGCATTCATGAAGAAATGACTGAAAATGTCCTTGAGACACATGAAAGTGTTTTCTGGAATGCCCTAGCACCATTTTTGGGACACTATTAACATGGCTAGGTAACTCCCATAATCAAAATCTAAATTTGCCAAGCGCAAGTGGGAGCGTATTTACAAGACACTTGCCCCATGAAGAACACTTTCCATTTAAAAAGGTAAACATAACATCAAAGACACTAAAATGCATTCTAAATATGACCCCAAACAACCTATGAAGCTCTAACAGTACATATCCAGAAATGTAATTGATTTCAAAATTCGTTTTTAAACACAGCATATAAATCAATTGTATACCTGTTTTCAAGAGGAAAGGACTGAAAATGTCCTAGAGACACAGGAAAGCGTTTTCTTGAATGCCCTACCACCATTGTTTGGACATTATTAACATGGCTATGTAACTCCCATAATCAAAATCTAAATTTGCAAAGCACAAGTGGCAGCGTATTTACAAGAAATTTGCACCATGAAGAACGTAAAATAGCATAATAGACACTCAAATGCCTTATAAATATGACCCAAAACAACCTATGAAGCTCTAGCAGTACATATCCAGAAATGTAATTGATTTCTAAATTCGTTTTTAAAAACAACATATCTGTTTCAGCTTACATAACAGACCATGGAATGGGCTCCATGTACCACAATAACTTGTGTTACTGCATGCCAGAATGCTACACCGAATATGCAATTACAATTTCTCAAAGTAACAAAATCTATTTCTATATCACTACAGACAAAGCCACAGTTTAAAAACACAGCTTTCTTCATCATTTTCTCCTTAATTCATACTATTCTCTCTCTAAAATAAATAAATCTTTTCTCACCTTAGCAAATACTTTTTGAGTTTTGAAAACAGTCTCAGAAATACACCAAATTGTCTTCAGCAGAAGAAAAACGATGCACTCCAGAGGCTGCAGCTATTGAAAGCACAGAAAAACAGATATTCATTTCACATATCTCTCATATTAGCCAATCATAACTCTTCCCTCACTTTTTTCAAATCAAAACCCTTCCCCCCTCTGCCCTCTCTGCCTTTTTTCCATAGCAACCACCTCCTGGAAGACCTCTCATGTTTGCAAATTCACAGAACAATGTTTCAATTGAACTCTGAACTCTCAGTGCACCTGCGTATCCAGTGCAATCTTTCATTAAATGTTTCTTCCTTGACCATTCAAATTACATCTTTCAAAGAACACATCCATGCACCCTAACTTTCTGTTTTCAGAAATGGAAATGCACCAATCACTGCTAATGATTCATTAGCATTGGAAATCCACAGTTTTTTTTCTTTACAAACTCCTACTGTTTCAACTGCCCTTTCATTACCACACTTCATCTGACTGCAGAACAACCTTCTCCCACCATGTTTAAGGTCTGGATTGTTGGACATAGTTACATCCACTGGGCTCAAAGGTATGCTGAGAACAGAAATTTACACAACCTCAATTTACAGGATGTGGAAATTAAGTGGTTGGGCCAAAGAGGATTAAAATGTCACCAATTGATACCATTGGTGAAAACCTTTATGCATTTGCCAAAACCTGACCTGTTAATAGTGCACTGTGGAGGTAATGATTTGGGCACTTTGACAGGGGTAGGTCTGGAAATGCTTTTAAAGGACACCTTGGAGCAATTAATGGCACTTTTTCCTCAAACTGCTTTGGTATATTCCAATATATGCCAAAGACAGAAATGGAGGTGGTCCAACCAATTTTCTCCACAAATTGAGAAAGCGAGGAAGCATGTAAACAAATCTGTTTCAGCTTTCATGAGAGACCATGGAATGGGCTCTCTGTACAACAATAACTTGCGTTACTACATACAAGATATCTACAGAGGAGATGGAGTTCACTTCTCAGATGAGGGCAACAGAATTTTCATTCTGAATTTAAGACTGTGCATTGGTACCTACTTATAAGTACCTAAATGTACCATAAACCCAAAAGCTCTTCTCAGAGCTACCCTTCTTCTGATCACACACTTTTATTATTTTTTTTCTAACTTGTTTTTGTAATTTTCAACAAACTACGCTCAAAGAGCGCTATCCGGTACGCGAACTGGAAGCTAACCGCGCAAAATTTCAAAAAAAAAGTTTTTTCTTCGCACATATAGTCCTCTTTAGCCACCCTCAGAAAACGTAGGGGGGCAAACTACTTGTACCATGCCCCCTTCTACCCATTCAGAACATTATTTACCCTCCATTTTATACCTCGATTCGACCGAAACACAAAATGGTGGACTCCCGTTACGCTCCTAGTTCGCGGACCGGACCGCTTTCCGGGAAGCGGTCCAAAAAAAAGGTGGGAAAGTAATTTATAGAAAAACGACTGGAGACACTCTCACCAAATATAAATTAGCTCATACTACATAACAATCCCTTTCATTCTCACAAATTTGATTGAAATTTAATTTAGCCATTTAGCCTGTAGACCTCTCCAAGTACCGTGAGGTAAATTACTTCACAAAACACATCTGAAGTGTTGGAATTGACAACCAATGAAAATGTTACTTTCATTTTCTACTTTTATTACCTGACATTTTATTGGTTATATACTCGAATATATATAAAGGAAGAGAAGGAAACACAGCCATTTTGACTGCTACTTCTTGTTGTACATTACAATTGAATTATCACTAAACTCTTCAACTTGTTTGTAAAGGTAAGTTGTTATTTTTAAAACTGAAGTATATTGTACACTATAACCAAATATAGTAGACTTTTTCTGCTAGATATACACTATCCCTCTGTACTAGTAATGTATTTAGATAGACTTCTCTGTTATAGTTATGAATGGAGTTAGACTTGTCTTGGTTAAATCACATACGCTTTTTTATAGTCCTATTTCCACTCTGATACTATACACTGCCAAAAGATAAATTCACTGATAAAAAATGACTATCTAAAATTAATCCCAACAGTGCCCTATCTCTACTAATATATATTGTTTTAATCCAAATTTCAGGCAAAATGGAAGGCGAAAACCAAGTTTCTTTTGAAATGGACCTGCAAGAGAGCAGCCAGGAATTGATTGAACAAATTGACATGGAATTTATGGATCAAAGCATGGATAATGAACTGCTGCAATGTGTCCAAGCAGTAGATGCCCTCCTTGCAAATGAGGACATTTTACAACCTCACAGCTTGCAAACAATATTTCAAGAAAATAATGACATTTCAGACACTGAAATGTTAGAAAGTTTAATAAATTATGAAAAACAATAAAAATTTAAAAAAAAATTAAAAAAAAAGAAAACAAAACAAAAAAAAAAAACAACAAACAAAACAACAAACAACAAACAATTAACATTTAGTCTTTGAAAAGTATATCATTCTATTATCCTTATAGTACGCTGCCTAGAACGCTTTCCGGTTCGCGTACTAGGTGCTCATCGCGAAAAAAAAGAAACCCTGCTGGGCCCTTTTAAAACCTCCACATAAAACCTAGGGGGTCAGGGAGGATCTACTATGCCCCCTTATGGAAATTTCCCCCTTTGTTTTGGCCTCCTCTTATCTCTCGATCCTACCGAGAGACAAGATGGCGGCCGCACCGGACTGTTTAGAATGTTGACAGACACCGAAGAGCCAATCAGCTTTCCGTGCGCAAAGTTCCGTTACGCGAAAAGTACGCGAACCAGATCGCTGCCCGGAGCGCTGTTACAGATATATATCTTGATTTAAACGTTAATTTCTCAAAATCCACTGGAGCACATATATTGAGACCTAGCAAAGGCACATCGGCCTAACAGTCCCTACAATTTTGCCAAGTTTCGTGCAAATCCATTCAGCCGTTCGAGCTAAAAGTGAGTCCAACCGCCCTATGGAAAACTCAATGTTAAAAACGCGTTTTGGGACCCCCCTTTTTCCTCAACCCCCCCTTGACGACCCCCCCCCAAATTTCCTGGAGCTGCTCAGAAACAAAATGTGCCATTTTCCTGAAAATTTCAACCGATTCCGCCCACAAACGCCAAAGTTATTAGACATAGAATTTTCAGAAATCCCATAGGGAAAAAATCCTAACTATATATACCTACTGGCGACCGCCAGTAGGTAATATATATATATATATATATATATATATATATATATATATATATATATTCACTGAAAAAACCATAGGTTTCACACCAGTTATAGTTAGGAATTAGCATTTAAAAAACCTATTAAATTCACTACAAAAACCATAGGTTTCACATCAGTTATAGTTAGCTGGAAATTTTACTGGCATAAAACCAATGAAATTCCACGTTATAGTTAGTTGGACTCACTATAACTTGCGCGTGTAATGCACTGGTGATGACATTACATATTACATCACTCATGACATGGTCAGTGACATCACTTATGACATCACTGATGACAGACCTCCTTTAAGTGTAATGTAACCCTTAAAACACATATTGGAAAATAGAAATTAACATTTTCAAAAAAATGGACATACCCATACCAGTTACAACAACCAATTCAGTAATTCCACCATCTATATACACATTCTCTCATTCACCAACAGTTCTATATAGTCACTCATACATATACTCACTCATCATATGTAGTGATACACCTATACATCCTGTTACACACCGACAATCATCCAAAAGCTACTCACACACATACTCACACATGCAAATAAACTATTGAACATCCATTTATTTGCATATAAAACTATACACACTCAACCACCCATACAGTCCTGCACATATGGTGTCTTCTAAACACATACAAAGAGAGAGTTAGTCATTCATGCATCTATGTGATTAGTAATACCCCCATGAAACCATAGAAACACTCATACTGATACTAAAAAAACATCTAAGAACCCAAATACCTACACATGTAGGTACTCATCAACCCATGCAGCCAGTTATTCACAAAGTGAAACACTGATACATATATTTAAATATTTAAACATTACTCGCTAATATATGTATTCACTAAGGTACACTTAATAAGCCAGTTATCCAATCATTTCTTTTTGAAAAAAACATTCATTAAGACAATAATTTAAACATTTATTCTTTCCTCGACCTTTACATATGCATATATAAAACATATTTGTTTTTTAGAAAGACACACATTCACTGGATGGTGTCATAAGTGATGTCACTGACCATGTCATGAGTGATGTAATATGTAATGTCATCAGCAGTGCATTACACGCGCAAGTTATAGTGAGTCCAACTAACTATAACGTGGAATTTCATTGGTTTTATGCCAGTAAAATTTCGAGCTAACTATAACTGATGTGAAACCTATGTTTTTTTTAGTGAATTTAATAGGTTTTTTAAATGCTAATTCCTAACTATAACTGGTGTGAAACCTATGGTTTTTTCAGTGAATATAGATATAGATATAGATATAGATAGATATCTATATCTATATATATATATATATATATATATATATATATATATATATATATATATATATATATATACATATACATATATATATATATATCGACGCACCGCCGAGAATTGAACTGAGGGTCCGGAAAAGTGACAACATTCATTCTTTATCGGTGCTGCAGGCGAAATAATTCAACCATGCAGAGTCCCATCTGAGGCCCACTGGAGGGCTGAAAAATGGTCCCAAACTGAAACCGGCAGGAATCAAACCCACTGGAGGGTGAAAATATGCCATAAACAACTACGTGCCCCAGCATGCAATGTGAGACCTAATCAATTGTGAAGGCACACCGGAGGCTAATGGGAGCAATTAAAGAGCATACAGAGGGGTGGCGTGAACGGCAATGAATTGTGAATCCTGGCGGGGGCCTCTGAAGAGAAGCAAAAAGGTTTTGAAACGCGTCAGGCCGAGGGACAGAGCAACGAGAAGGGAAGCTGCATGGTTTTAATAAAGTGGTGTGCACCAGTCTGTTCAGTGGAGTGCGGCCTCGTATCTGAGCACCCTTTTACATGATATTTATATATATATATATATATATACATATATATATATATATATATATACATATATATATATAAAAAAACATAGGTTACAGGCCTTATATAGTTAGGAATTAGCATTTAAAAAACCATTGAAATTGCTCCTATATAGTTAGTTGTACTAACTATATTTCGCGCACCCACAATCCACTGCTGATGATGTCACATATTACATCATTCATGACATGGTCAGTGACATCACTGATGACATCACTGATGACATCTCAAATGACATCACTGATGACATCACAGATGACATCTCATTTGACATCACTGATGACATCATCCAGTAACTATGTGTTTCTGTAAAGTTTAAATATGTTTTACCTATTGAAGAATGAGTGGATGTATAAGTGTCTGTATGAAGGATTTAGTAGGTGCGTGACTGACTGTATGAGTGAGTGATTAAATGTGTCTTACTAAATGCATGGGTTAGTGACTAAACTGTCTTAATGTGTGCATCAGTATGTCTGTTGTTGTGTAAGCTGCTACATGTGTTGATCAGTAGCTATATGAGTGGATATATGGGTTATTGATTGGTTGCCCAAGTATTTGAATGGGAGACTGAGTGTGTGTGTGCGTGGCTGGGAGGTGTGTGACTCTGTGCATAGACGTGTGAGCAGTTGATTCACTAGGTGTATGAGTTCAAGAGGGAAACCTATATTTTTTTTCAATAAATTTCAAAGGTTTTGTAAATGCTAATTCTATTAGCGGATAACGTTTATATATGTTATTATCCTTCTGGGACCACCTGAGCAGCCATCTTGTTTCTCAGGAGAAGTGAAGCACAAGAGAGCACAAAACAAGAGTGGAAAACGCGAAAAGGGGGCAGGGTTGAGACCCCCTGACCCCCTAGCCCTTCTCAGGGGGTCTCAGAAGGACCACCAAGTGCAAAAAATTATTTTTTTTTATCGCGGGGTACGTGCACGGTACGCGTACCCTACGCATACGGTGCACGAACCCCGTGACTTTTTTTTTGTTTTTTTTTGTTTTGCCCTTGGGGGTCCTTTTGGGACCCCCTGAGAAGGGCTAGAGGGTTGGGGGTCTCTACCCTGCCCCCTTTTCGTGTTTCCCACTCTTGTTTTGGGCTCTCTTGTGCCTCAGTTCCCCTGAAAAACAAGATGGTGGCCAACACTTCCTGGTTTGGACAGTTTGGAATGTTGACAGTCGACTGCCATCCAATCAGAAACTCGCTCGCGCACGTAAGGGTACGCGCACGTACGGTACGCGTACCGTACGCGTATGGTGCACGTACGGTGAGCACATATAGATATATAATTTGATCAAATTTAATGTTCTCAACAACTACTGGAGGGATTTTCACCAAATATAGAAAAGGCACTACTGCATACCTGTCCCTACCATTTTGCAAAGTTTGGTGTAATTCCGTTCAGCCGTTCGGGCTGTAGCCGTGTCTATAGGTCCCATAGAAAATGCCATTTGAAAAATTTCAAATTCAATTTTCTCAAGAACTACTGGAGGGATTTTCACCAAACATAGCAAAGGCACATCTGCATACCAGGTCCTACCATTTTGCCAAGTTTGGTGTAATTCCATTCAGCCGTTCGGGCTGTAGCCGTGTCTAGAGGTCCCTATGGAAATGAACATGGGGAAAACACGTTTTGGGACCCCCCTTTCTGGCTCCGCTTGACGAATCCCCCCGAAACTTTCATTGACGGAGCAGAGCGGAGCTGGCCGAAATTCTGGAACATTACACACAGATTCCTCAATCGGCGCCAAAGTTATTCCCAATAGAATGTTGAGCGCATATAGATATATATTTTGCTCAAATTCATTTTCCCAACAACTACTGGAGGGATTTTCACTAAATATAGAAAAGGCACTACTGCATACCTGTACCTACCATTTTGCCAAGTTTGGTGTAATTCCGTTCAGCCGTTCGGGCTGTAGCCGTGTCTAAAGGTCCCATAGAAAATGCCATTTGAAAAATTCCAAATTCAATTTTCTCAAAAACTACTGGAGGGATTTACACCAAACATACATAAGGCACTGCTTCATACCAGTCCCTACCATTTTGCTAAATCTGGTATAATTCCGTTCAGCCGTTCGAGCTGTAGCCCTGTCAGAATGTTCCTATGAAAATTAACATGGGGAAAACATGTTTTGGGACCCCCCTTTTTTCTCGGCCCCTGCTTGACGAATCCCCCCGAAACTTTCAGGGAAGGAGCGGAGCACAGCGAGGCAAATGTAAGGAAAATTACACGCCGATCCCTCAATCGGCGCCTAAGTTATTCCCAATAGAATGTTAGGAATTTCCTATGGTAACTAGGTCCTAACTATATATACCTACTGGTGACCGCCATTAGGTATTATATATATATATATATATATATATATATATATATATATATATATATATATATATATATATATATATATATATATATATATATATATATATATATATATATATATATATATATATATATATATATATATATATTTCAACAAATTTCTCCCCCTCACAGGAAAGAATGGCGGAGTCGCAGTCCAAAACAAAGTCCAGCACCGCGCTGCAAGTAGTTTTCTTCAAGTGATTTATTAATCCATGGGGTCAAAAGCAAAAAAAACAACGCGTTTCGACAGCGTCCGCTGTGTGATTGGATGAGTGCATGGTAATGCATGCATGATTGAATGAGTACATGTGTAGTGCCTGGGTGATTAAATGAGTGCATGTGTACTGCCTGGGGGATTGGATGAGTGGGTGTGCAGACATAATATTGATTTTTTATTATCGACCTCCTCTATTATCGAGTTTTAAATATCATAGGCACAGAATATCGATGTCAAGAATATTGGTGATCAGAATATCGACCTTAAAGTAAGTAATATCAAAGTCAGTAATATCATTTGCAGAAATATCGTTGTTAATAATATCAATATTTATATTAATGTTATGTGTATGTATTTTATATGTATGTATTTAACATTTTTTGTAATGTCTTTTAATTATTTCTACATATATGTATTACATGTTTAGAAATTAGGATTTTTTTTAAAGTAAATATTGCGCTTTAGTATCAGATAGGGTTGTTGGTTTATAGGAGAATAGGGTGGGAAGTAATTTAATTATAATTAATTAATTCATATTTTTATTGATTGTTATTTATTTCTAATTTCTTATTAAATTATTATTAATTGGTAATTAATTTTTATTAATTGAGTAATTTATAATTATATTACTATAATTATTCCTTATTTTTATTTACTGTGATTGTTAATTAATTTATTGTTAATTAATTATTTATTGGTAATTAATATGTATTAATTGATTCATTGATCATTAAATTAAATGTGTTATTATTTATGTGTGGCGGGTTGTGGGTTTATAGGGGAATAGTGTGGAAAGAAATTTATTATAATTTAGTGCATTTTCATTTTTATTAATTGGTATTGATTATTACATTATTGGTAATTAATTATTAATAGGTAATTAATGTTTATTAATTTATTGAATTATAATTACATTAATTGTGTTATTTTGTGTGTGTAGTGGGTTGTGGGTATATGGGGAATAGGGTGGGAAGTAATTTATTATAATTACATAATTAATAATTCTTCTTAATTGGTATTGATTATTAATATATTGTTAGTTAATTTTTTATTCGTAATTCATTTTTATTAATTGATGAATTGATAATTACATTAATTGTGTTATTTTTCATGTGTAGTGGGTTGTGCGTTTATAGGGGAATAGGGTGGGATGTAATTTATTGTTATTTAAGTGAATATTAATGTAATTGTATTGGTATTTATTATTATTTTTTTGTTAATTAATTATTAATATGTTATTTAGTTTACCCCCCAAAAAACTATTAACAAATATGTTAATTTAACCCCACCTCCCTCTTTGAACTCACGTTTTTCAGTTGACAGGTGTTCTCATTTCCACTGTTTTAGTACGTCACGTGTTTATGTAAACGTGCCTCTTTCCATACTTTTTAACTTTCTAATAATTTCCAAAATGCTTTATTTAAACTTGTTTCTCTTGTAAAAACCATTTCTATAGGCTACTCTTTTTTAATATGAGTATTTACATTCATTCCCCTTTTTGTTTCCCGACTTATTATTCAATTAACTACCTTTTTTTTCTAACTTTTTTATAATACTCTTCACCATCCTAAAACCCTATTTTTACTGCATCCCGTGGCAGAGATACTCTCTATTATTCCTCAAGTATTCTAATTCATACCCGAGTATTCATTTATTTTATTCCATTAATCAGTGTTTTCATACATTTCTGTAACTAATATTTATAATCTTTATTTATAGTTCCTGCCTACATTTTAATACACTACCCCACCCAAGGCAGCATCTCCGCGACCAAGGTACCTGCGAGCTGCCTCTCCCTATTGCCATCCCTTGAGAAAAGGCGGGATGAGCCTGAAACGCGTTGGGAACTTTGGCGAAGATTCTGCTGTACTTACCATACTTCAGGTTGATGCTGCCTTGCTGCAATAAAGAAATAACACCTTGTGAGAGGGCCTTCAATTGTTGGGTGCTTTGCATATGGAATATATATATATATATATATATATTCACTGAAAAAACCATAGGTTTCACACCAGTTATAGTTAGCTGGAAATTTTACTGATATAAAACCATTGAAATTCCCACGTTATAGTTAGTCGGACTCACTATAACTTGCGCGTGCAATGCACTGCTGATGACATCACTCATGACATCACTGATGAGACCATCCAGTGAATGTGTGTCTTTCTGAAAAATAAATTTGTTTTATATATGTATTTGTAAAGGTCGATGGAAGAATAAATGTTTAAATAAGTGTGTAAATGGATGTTTTTTTAAAAAAAATTGGTTGGGTAACTGGCATATTATGTGTTGTGTTTTGAAGACAGCATATGTGCAGGACTGTATGGGTGGATGAGTGTATATATGTGTGTGTTAGTGAGTGAATGACTGTCTCACTAGTGTCTTCATTAGTAACGACATATGTTTTAATCTAGTATATGTGAGTATTGATGTATATAAGTGAGTATAGTATATATAGTGAGAGATTGTAGGAGTTCCTGTGTAAATAAGTATGTGTTTCTATAAGTGATTGTTTAAGAGAGTAAGTATGGGTAAGTTTCCTTAGAAGTAAGGTGGCAGTGTGTGTATAAATGTATATGCAAAGAAATGGATGTTTAATAGTTTATTTGCATGTGTGAGTATGTGTGTGAGTAACTTTTGGATGATTGCTGATGTGTAACAGGATGTGTAGGTGTATCACTACATATGATGAGTGAGTATATGTATGAGTGACTATATAGAACTGTTGGTGAATGAGTGGATGTGTATATAGATGGTGGAATTACTGAATTGGTTGTTGTTACTGGTTTGGGTATCTCCATTTTTTAGAAAATGTTTGTTTCTATTTTTGAATATGTGTTTCAAGCGTTACATTACACTGAAATTAGGTCTGTCACTCTGTCACAAGGATGGTGTCATCAGTGATGTCATGAGTGATGTCATCAGCAGTGCATTGCACGCGCAAGTTATAGTGAGTCCGACTAACTATAACGTGGGAATTTCAATGGTTTTATATCAGTAAAATTTCCAGCTAACTATAACTGGTGTGAAACCTATGGTTTTTTCAGTGAATTTCATAGGTTTTTTAAATGCTAATTCCTAACTATAACTGGTGTGAAACCTATGGTTTTTTCAGTGAATTTCATAGGTTTTTTTAATGCTAATTCCTTTGTATATCGAGTTTCTAACCTTTTTTTTTTTACAATTTGCTGTTTTTTTTAAGTATTCATTTTTTTTATAATTTTTTTCTTTTGCGCTCTGGGTGCGCGCTCCTGGAAGCTTTCAGCTAAGCTCTCCTGTAAGCTTCTCCGAGAGCTCATCTGAAAGCGCACCCAGAGCGCAACTGTCGTTTGTGAAAAAAAAATATGAATGAAAAGTTAATAATAATGCAAAACATTTCGTACCATACAAATAAAATTTGTTTTTTTTAATATTGAAAATGATTATGCATTTCTATTAAAGATTGATGACGTCACTTCAGCGCACAACGTACGTGCCCTCGGAAGCGCCTACGTGCGCGGCTCCTAAACGCACGCAAAAGCGCCTACGATCGCGCCACGTGTGCGCCCCGGAAGCGCCTACGATCGCGCCACGTGTGCGCCCCGGAAGCGCCTACGATCGCGCAGCGTAAACGCACCCGGAAGTGCACCCGAGCGCGCAGCGTAAGCGCGTCGGGTCATGTGACCCTAAAATAACACTTTTCATTGGTTGCTAACAGTTTTTTTTTACAATGAATGAAATCCCCACCCATTTCCTTCACTTCTTCTTTCACTTTTGTGACTGAAAGACCTGCTTTTTTGCTGCTCCTTTTTTCTTGGTTCATCATGGCTGCCAGATCATCCAGCAGTGAAGATGACTTCATTGATGAAGAGCCACCTACCCCAAAGGTGAAGGGACATTTCATTTGGAAATTTTTTAAGTTTCCAGAAGGCCAGAAGAAGGTGAATGCACCAAAAGTGGAGTGCAGGATCTGCAAAAAGGTCCTGTCACGGGGTAACCCCCTAAAGAAATACTCTTTTGGCAACTTCACGATGATTCGCCATGTGGAGACCAGGCACCCCCAGAATTTTGCCCGAGAAAGTGTCAGGGCTCTGGCACAGGAGGTTCCCTCTACATCAACAGGAGGAGCAACTTCTTCTGGAAGAGACCAATCTCAGGGGCAGGTAGCCAACATCCAACCTGCATTCAACCATGGGCTCGTCAGATGCAGATACTGCAATCAACTCCTCACCTATGGGGAGCAAAGTGTCCAGCTCATGGTTCGGGCATTAGAGAACCATCACTGCCCTTCCCACCCCTAATTTTTTTCTTTTCTTTTTGCTCCTGTTGAGCAGTTTCTATTCCCTGTTTTTGTTCCTCTTCAGTTAAAAGAAGAAAACCAAAAGTTCTTTTCAGAACTACCTCCAATTCTCATCAAAGAGCTATAATCTTAAAAAATGAAGAGTAAGTGAAATATAGTGCATTGATAATTGAAAGGAGAATGAGTAAGAAAGAACAGAAAGGTATGAGAGGTGAAAGGAAGTGAAGTAGGAGGACTGAAAGAAGGTGAGTGTTAGAAAAGAAATTTATGACACAGTGAATAAACTGGAGGCCTCATTTCTGAAAAGTGACGCATCGCTACGTGAAAATAGCGATGCGTCACTTATCTGGACGCACTCCTTATGACATTCCACATATGTCATATTTAATATATGACTAATCAATTCGCAAGGAGTTACAGATATGTCAGTATTTCTGACATATCTCTAAACACAAAAGTAACGCATTGCAGGAGTGCGTCACAAAAGTGACGCAACTCCAGTAATGTGTCCTTTCACATGGAAAAAGCACCATGTGAAAGGTTTGCTGAGAAGCAGGCGCAAGATTTTGGCGCAACTGCATCCTAAAAGTGACGCACTGCGTCATTATTAGCAAGCTTTTTGCAAGGAACACCCCCTCTGCATGCATTATACCTGACACTATTTTTTAAAAAGTGACGCATCTAGGTACATGGGTCACTTTTTAAAACTCTGCGCCATATTGTATCTGCATCAGGTATAATGTATGCAGAGGGGGCAATCCCTCGCAAAAAGCTTGGTAATAACAACGTACTGAAATCTATGAGATTTCCCTGCGTCATTTTTTGGATGCTATTGCGTCAAAATTTTGCGCCGGCCTCGCATCACTTTTATGTTTACACATATGTCAGAAATACTGACGTATCTGTAACTCCTTGCAACATGATTCGTCATACATTAAATATGACACATCTGGAATGTCATAAGGACTGTGTACAGAAAAGTGACGCATCACACCAACAGTGTAATAAAATGTGCCTCGTTGCACTATATTTAAAGGATGCAACAGCATCCTAAAAGTGACGCAGTGAAATCTCAAACATTTCACTGCGTCGCTATTACAAAGCTTTTTGTGGGGGAACACCCCCTCTGCATACATTATACCTGACGCTATTTTAAAAAGTGACGCATCTAGGTACATGGGTCACTTTTTAAAACTCTGCGCCATATTGTATCTGCAACATGATTCGTCATACATTAAATATGACACATCTGGAACGTCATAAGGAGTGCGCACAGAAAAGTGACGCATAACACCAGCAGTGTAATAAAATGTACCTCGTTGCACTATATTTAAAAAGTGACGCATCTAGATAGATGCGTCACTTTTTGAATATTGCATAACAATGCGCATTTTTTTACACCGCTGGTGCGTCACAAAAATTGACGCACAGGAAGCGCAAAACTAACAGCGCAAGGCCTTCATAAATATAGTCCTGGATTTAGGGGGTCAGAGGGGGTCTACTCTTCCCCCTTATGATCCAATCAGCTTCCTGCGCGCAAGTCGCTCGTCGCGCCTGGAGCGCTCTCCCGTGCGCGCACGGGAGAGCGCATATTCCCGCGCAAAACGAAAAAAAAATTTTAATGCCCTGCAGGACCCTATTTTAGTCCCTACATCAAACCTAGGGGGTCAGAGGGGGTCTACTCTTCCCCCTTATGGTCATTTGCCCCTTTTTTTTTCAAACCCCTTCTGTCTCGATTTTACCGAGACACAAGATGGCGGCCGCTCCGCACTGTTTAGAATGTTTACAGACAACTGAGATCCAATCAGCTTCCTGCGCGCAAGTCGCGTGTCGCGCCTGGAGCGCACTCCCGTGCGCGCACGGGAGCGCGGCTATAGATATATATATTTTTTTGAACCTTAATTACTTAAAATCCACTGGAGCACATATCTTGAGACATAGCAAAGGCACATCGGGCTACCAGTCCCTACAATTTTGCCAAGTTTGGTGGAAATCCATTCAGCCGTTCGGGCTAAAAGTGAAATCGACCGCCCTATGGAAATTAACATGGGGAAAACGCGTTTTGGGACCCCCCTTTTATCTCGGCCCCCGCTTGACGAATCCCCCCCAAACTTTCAGGGAAGGACCGGACCGCCATGAGACCATTTTCCTGAAAATTTCAGGCAGATTCGTCAACCGGCGCCAAAGTTATTCAAAATAGAATGTTGAGATTTAACATTGAAAATTATCCTAACTATAACTACCTACTGGCGACCGCCAGTAGGTAATATATATATATATATATATATATATATATATATATGTGTAACATTTAAGAAATACTCACTCACTGGATGATGTCATCAGTGATGTAATTTGAGACGTCATCAGTGATGTCACTGACCATGTCATGAGTGATGTGATATGTGACGTAATCAGCAGTGCATTTGGGTGGCGCAAGTTATAGTTAGGTCAGCTATCTGAAATGTCATCTTAACTATAACGTTCCTGTATCCTTTGTTTTTTTCAGTGAATTTCCAAGGTTTTTTAAATGCCAATTTCTAAATATAAGGTCCCTGAGACCTCTGTTTTTTCAGTGAATTTCCAAGGTTTTTTAAATGCCAATTTATAACTATAACGCCCCTGAAACCTCTGTTTTTTCAGTGCATTTCCAAGGATTTTAAATGCTAATTTCTAACTATACCATCCCTGAAACCTCAGGTTTTTTTTTCAGTGAATTTCTTGTTTTTTTTAATACTAAGTGCTAACTATAACGTCCCTGAATTCATTTTCTTTAGCGAATAAATATATGCATATAGAAAAATTTTGTTTGTCTTATTATAATAAATATCTTCTTCATATTTTTTTTTTAGTTTCCAAAAAGGGTCACAATCCGATCGCAAAACTACGTGGTGGGTGCTGGAATCCGTTAAACGAATGTCAGTCTAAAAAACATATTTAGAACAAATTAAGATATTTTCATCATGAAGAGTGCAATAAATTACTATTATAGAAGTTATACATTTGTTTTGAAATGTTTGAAACAGATTTATGACAACACAACGCTATCGCGCACAAGTCCTTTTCATTCAGTGCGCAAATCTTTTACACAAATGTAAGTCTGAAATACATATTTACACTGGAATAATACATATTTTAAACAAAGATGTTTATTATTTAATCCTCAAAATTTATATTACTGTAGTTGTAAAAAATTTCTAACATCTTTAAAACACATATTTGTGTATGTGGCACCATTGCGCACCATTTAAGAAGGAGTCGCAAACCATGCCGAAATGTATTTCTGGGGTCGTGTAAGGGTTGCGACTCCGGCATTCTTTGAAAAAGAATTAAATAGTATGAAATATCACTGTTGCAATTTTAAACATCTGTTGTGCTCAAAGATGTTCCACTAAAATAGTTTCAAACACAATTTGCTAATAGCAATTTATAGTTTTTAATTAAATTTAGCTAATTTTACCGGTCAATGATGGATATGCGATGGGTGAGCGGATCCCACATGACTCCATGTGACATGGAAAGAAAGCTTATGATTGGTTGAAAAGCTTTTCATTTTCTAAGAGGGAGAATTTAACACCTGTTGTATTCCTCTTATTTTGGGTGTGTCTGCATCTGTAGACTGCTTTATTGTAGGTTCTACCAAATTGTTTTTTGGGGGGGTGTTTTGACTACTTAAAAAGTTAAAATGGCAACATCACATCCTGAAGTGGAACAAAGGAGGAGATAGAAGAGATTGAAGAGCCAGTGGAGTTGAGGAAGGAGAGTATTATGTAGACCTTTTCCACCATGCCTGAAGGGGAAAAAAAGGTGAATGCTAGAAAAGTCACCTGCACCATCTACCACAAAGTCCTCTTCAGAGGTTCTGAAAAGAAGTATACTTGTGGCACATCATCAATGCAGAAACATCTGGAGTCAATACATTAAACTTGTCTTACATGTGAATTGATGACTTGGGAGAAGAGGGAGCAAGCTACAGCAGATGATCACAATCAACCTTCGACATTAGCTGGAGCTGTTCTTACGACTCCGCAACCTCAGATCTTCCCAGAACTCGCTGACTCAGGAATACACTGCAGGAAGTGTTTGACAACTCTCTGCGTTGGTGAACTTTCCATAGATGGAATCATTCATTTGTTAAAAACCAATAAGTGTAAATTCTTTATTCTTTTCGAACCTTATGTTGTTATGTTTTTATGAACACTATTGTTCTTCTTCTTTAGTTTTTTCTGTTTAAAAAAGACAAAAACACCCCAAAAATGTTTTTGGGGGGGGGGAATAAAAAAAAACGTTTTAAAAAAAAGGTTCTCACAGAGCCACCTATACTGGGTAAAAATAGAAAAATTGTATGTAGTGAAACTGATTGCTTGCATACATGTGTATGTGATGAATGTAAAAGTAGTGTCTGCATGATTGAATGAGTGCATAGGTAGTACATCAGTGAATGCATGAGTGTAAGGATACTGCCTGGGTGAATAGGAGTACAACCTGGGTGAATGAATGAGTTGATTAATAGTACCTGGGTGATTGTATGAGTGCAAGGGTAGTGACTGTGTGATTAGATGTGTGCATTAGTGCTGTATGAGTGAATGCATGACTGAATGGGTACTGCATAAGTGAATGGTTGAGTTGAAGGATATTTTCTCATTGATTGGATGAGTGCTTGGGAAGTGCCTCAGTGAATGGATAAGCGGAATCCCTGGCTCATTGGGTGACTGTTTTGCTAGTGTCTGTGTGATTGGATGAATGTATGGGTACTGCCTCAATGATTGCATGACTGCATGGAGAGGGTATGAGTAGATGCATGAGTGTATGGGTAGTTCCTGGATGAATAGGTCAGTGCAAAAGCAGTGCCTGGAATATTGCATCAGGGCATGGATAGTACCTGGGTGAATCAATAAATGTATGGGTAGTGACTGAGTTAATAGATGAGTGTATATATCGTGGCTGGGAGAGTGGATGACTGCAAGCGCAATGCCTGGATGATTGCATGAGTGCATGTGTAGTACCTGTGTGATTTGATGACTGCATTGGTACTGTTTGAGTGAATGTATGAGAGCATTGATACTGTGTAAGTGAACGGTTGAGTTGAAATATAGTATCTAAGTCATTCAATGAGTGCAAACGTAGTGCCTGAGTGAATGGATGAGTGCATGGAGAGTGCCTGGGCGATTGTATGAGTGCAAGTGCAATGCCTGGGTGAATCCAGGAGTGTATGTATAGTACATGGATGAATGAATTAATGAGAGTATGGATTGTTACTGGTTGATTAGATGAGTGACTGGATGAGGGTATGCACAGTGCCTGGGATACTGTAGAGTGCAAGAGAAATGCCTGGGTGAATCCATGTGTGCATTGATAGTACCTGGAGGAACTAATCAGAGTATATATACTGGCTGACTGATTGGATGAGTGCATGTGTACTGACTAGGTGATTGGATGAGTACATGAGTACTGCTTGAGTGAATGCATGACTGCATGAACAGTGTCTGAGTGAATGGTTCAATGCAAACATAGTGCCTGAGTGATTAATTACTCCATGGGTAGTGTGTGAGTGAATGGATTAGCGCATGGGTAGTACCTGGGTGAATGGTTGAGTGTATGGGTATCACCCGGGTGATTGGAACAGTGCAGGAGTAGTGTCTGTGTGATTGAATAGGCGCATTAGTAGTATCTGGATGATCATATGGCTGTTTGGATAGTGCCTCAATGAATGAATTAGTGCAGGGATAGTGTTTGAATAGTTGGATGAGTGCATAAGTTGTGCCATATACACTATTTTCTATCCATAAAAATATTGTCCAATTAGCGCTATAATATATCTTAAAATACTTCTTCAAATGGAAAGATACATCATACTTCAAAAGTGTCAAATTTTCAATTATAATAAAAAGCACTTTTAATACTCACCTATCCTGTATAAAATAATACAAACATCTTCTTGTACGTCAATTTTGAAAGTATGTGGTGTGAAACAGACATTTTCTACTGTGTGTAGACTTCTACATGTATTCTGACACATGTTGTCCATCTGTTGACTCTAACCTAAAAACTATAGTTTATCATACAGGTGCAAAAATCTTAACAGTTGTACTAGAGTATTGAGTCACAAAAGCATACATCTGTTATTTAAATATGTGTCTGAGAAGTCCTCGGCTAGAGATATCAATACACACCTGCCATGTATAATGAGTAGTAAATAACTTGCAATAAAAACTTTTTTATTGGTTTATGCACCTATCAAAAAAGTAAGTATGATGTCGCTCCTCAGAAATAGGATGATAGTTTTCAAATAGTCTAAAGGATTAGTAATATTTATCTTAGAAATAAATAACATACATTTAAATTTGAAAAAAAAAATCCAGGTTATTATGGATATTATATTATTTCGGGAATGGCGAACAATCCACCTAAATGTCCCAGCAACTCTCAATAAACAACTTGCGCCAAGATATCTCGCTCACCCTGACCCTCCCGTTGCAGCGACGGAGCAATGAGGGCCCCGAAACACAACTTCCAACCCTCAAGCCTCGGACAGATGGAGGGGAGGAGCCAGCTCCATCATGGCTGCTTGGAGCTTATGCAGCCTGGAAGTCTTGCACTCAACAACCTAGTGCGGTGCTTCATTCCCCACAAAACCAACTGAAAGGGCCAATTCCCATCATCGGATGATTGTGAGTATCTGCTGCTGTGGCCGCCGTCGCACCCAGCTGCTGCATTGCGTGTTGTCAGCTTTGTTATCCCCAGGTGATCACGCCTCAAGATGGCGCTTGGTGATTGAGCGAGGGAGCTCTGGAGCGGGCCCCCGGGAAGCCTCTCTGGAACGCTTGACAATCAAGACTCTACCGCTGAGACAATAATCCTACATCTGGACCACTCGACCCGAATCCTTTTAGCGCTGCGCCCGACCCTACTGCGCGATGTTCATCAAAATCCCTGACACCAAGGCTGTGCTCAGACCCCCATTTAATATGTGAACTTGCCACTGATAGTGAAGACCAAGCACTTTGGCTGATGGATCTACCTCAATTCATGCAGAGGAGATGGGCTATGGACCTCCCCCTCAACCGTCACCTATCCCCTGGACATTTGACAGTCAATTTCCTTCGGCCTCCCACCGTATCTCACTCCTCGTTCCCCTTTTACCCTTACCCTTCCTTGCGCCTTTAATCTTGTCTTATATGCCAGTTAAATGTGTTGAACAACCAATGTAACCCGTACCTGATTTAACCTAGAGACCTAGCCATCTGACTGATGCCCGATTGAGCTAACCTGTGAGCTAAAGGGGAGACTGGCTGTTATTCCCTCCTTGACCGTCACCTACCCAGTCGACCATTGATCAGATTTTCCTTCTTCTCTTCATACCGTCTACAACCTCTTCCTCTCCCTTCTCAATCCCCCTTTGCCCCTGTCCGCTCTATCTCTCTCCCCTTCTCGTTCTTCAATGTGTTGCATATATTTATCTATATCCTTTTACCCTTCTTAGATCCTTTTACTTCATCTTCTATTCTCTTGAAATGTTCTCCTAGTATTAGATGTAATCGTGTAACTGATGTAATTTTGTTATTTATGTTGAACCTTATGTATAGCACTCCTCCCCCGTGCGCTGTACAGGCCCCCCTCACAGCCCAACTGTCCCTTATCAGCCTCCATTATCGTGGCCCTTGCCAAAGAACTCCCTCTACCCTTGTTGGGGAGGGTTCCAGCATTATTGCCTCCGAGTATCAGAGTTCCCTCTGAGAGAGTCCACTGTGTTAGGGATCTCACACATAAAGGAAATAGGCCTTAATTGGCCTCCCTGAATGTGCCCCTTGCCAAAGCACTCCCTCTCCCCTTGTTGGGGAAGGATCCTAGCATTCCTGTCCTGGAATCTCAAATACCCCTCTGAGAGAGTCCACAGTGTTAAGGGATTCTTCACTTAGCGGAGGTCTGGGATAGTTCCCTTTAGCTCTGTATGGCACCCCTTGCCAAAGCACTCCCTCTCCCATTTTTGTGGAAGGATCCAATATGTAGGCCTTGGAGTCTCAGAGACCCCTCTGAGAGAGTTCACTGCGTAAAGGGAATCTCTCGCAACAGAGATGCTGAAATGATACCACTTGCCCGGGGAGCACAACTTACTAGACTTTGGACGGAGCTTTGACTCGTCTACCGGTTTGTGTCCCTGTCACCCTCCCCCTCTTTCCATGCTGTGTCTCTCACCCGCCCCCTCCTCTTTCCCTCCTTCACTCTCTGTCTACTTCGCTGCTCCTACCCCAGCCCCTGAATCTACCCCCTTGCCTGCTTCTTCCCTTACGTATATCTCAATATTGTCTATCTCGACCTTACAAGTAACTATGTTGCCATGCTCGAACAACTGTGTAACCTTCATAACGATGTACATTGCAACTATGATTTGATACTCATGTAAAGCGCTCTGATACCTCTGGGTCTAGCTAGCGCTACATAAAACCTTTTAAATAAATAAAATAATAAATAAATAAATAAGTAAGTCATTTAGATACATTTTTCAATACAAGTATTTTAGAGTAGTATTATCCTAAACAGTATTACAACTGTTTTCAAACTTCAATGGTAACTACTATAAAGAACAAAAAGAAAAACTGTTATTTACTGATATTTAATGATAATATATTAGATAAGTTACAATGTTATATTTTTGAGAATACAACATAAATTTAGGAATACATAACATTCTCACTTTCCCTTTTTTGCTGTTCTCAGATTCCACTTTAGTTCACCATAGACAGTGATTTCAATGTAGAATCATCATTGAACAGTTGGGATATTGATTGTAGGAAACAAAAATCAGCACAGAACATCATTATCGATATGTGCAGCTATGTGTTTTCCTATCTACAGTTTATCACATGCTTCAACTACATTAACTGTATTATTTTTCAGAAATATATTTCACAAACTGTATAGCCTTATTTATATCTGGTAACTTCCCCTGAAATACATACTTGACTTCTTTTAAAAGCTGTAATTGTGTATCTAATTTTCTTCAATTTGCTCCACAATGTTGTAACATTTAAATGAGGTATTTTCCATATCTTTGTATATGTAATATAGAGAGCATTTGTGATCTTGAGTGTGAAATAGTCATATTCTGATTTGCTGTTTTTATCATTTTGTTTAAAGGTACTGATTTGCAGTCTGATAGTGTTAAGTATTGGAATCATCCGCTTTTATTTGAGTGGTAGAAGTAAATGGTCATTCTTCACAGTTATGCTCCCATCTGTAACTTAATTCAACTAAGTTTTCAATGTGTATTCCTTCATTTTCCAATAATACAAGAATGAGCATCAAAAGTGCTGGTGCATCTTGTTGTCTGTTCAGAGTAAATGTCAATGAACGAGTACATGTATCTATAAGATGCTGAATGCCAGAAGCAGTATGCGTTTCACTGCTGTCACTGACCAACTTTTGAAATACATTATGTAGTGCAGAACAGAATCTTTCTTCATGATTTGCCATTATTTCATGATGAAGATCTGATAGATGAAATACAACACTATCACATTAGCATAACACTTCATAATTGAACTGTTTCCAACTGGTATCCTACAATGTTATCAACACATTCAATTTTCTTTTTTTTACACTTTCAACTTTCTCTTCAGTTGTTTTATTTTTTCGAGCCTCATTTGAATGTTTCAAATATTTCTGTTTTGGATAACCTACACGTTTCTCATGTATGGGATATTCACCTAAATGAGGAGCAAAACGTATTTTTAAACAAGTGTACTCTCTTACATAATTTGCATCAGCACTAAGCTTTTTCTCATCAGAATCTATCAAACACAAACCAGACAATGTTTTTACTCTAGACAATTCAACCTATGACATTTCCTCTTTGAACACAGTACTTCCAATATTTACAAAACTCTCTTTATATTCAAACCTTGAGATTTATGGATAGTTACTGCAAATTCTAGAGACAGAGGAAACTATTGTCTGCAAACATAATTGTCTTTTACTAGCAAAAAAATGTACAACACAATGCCCAATCCGTCTTATGTCAATAATCTGATCATATTTTAGAAGCAAAAATTGTATTCAATCTCTACTTTGAAAATTTACAAAATCAACAACTTTTCCCATTGCTCCATTTATTAAGCCTTCTTCTACATTCAAATTACACCGCAAAATTACTCGACAGTTTATGCAAACATGTGAAGTCTTTTCTAATCCCACAGTTTTAGATACAAGCTTTTCCCAAGAGTGCAATTTACCTGCAGTTTCTCAGTAAGAAGTATTGTCACTCCATGGTGTTCGATTTTGTTAATATCTTCAATTTCCACATTTTGTTGTTTTTGCAGTTTTCGAAGTTGATTAATTGTAGAAATATCTTACAGTGTAGGCATTAGACAATTTATAGACTTGTGCAAGCATATTGTGCATTACTTCAGCTGCTTTTTTTCCAGCTGTAAACAAGTTCCTTAGTTGCCAACTTTCTGAAAGGTGTTTGTCATGTTTTGGCAAGACACCAATTCTTATGTCTTTGAGAATATTTCCATAATCTTAATCACTTGCTTGTCGCATATTTTTAACAAGTTCCTTATATTCAAAATTTTTCCAAATATTTACATTTCCAATACATTTGTAGATATGTCGGGAACATTGTGCACCAAATTCTGTTGCATTAAATGAATCTTCATACCACCCAAAATCTCTAAATAATTCTGTTTCACTATACCAAGGCTTGAACAACTGCAGAAGTGCTAAATAGAGAAAAATTCTTTCTTATCTGGACTTTCGCAACTGAATTGTCTATGATTAGTAAGATTTCCTTTGGCATGTTTGACTAAACATCCATCACATCCAATTACTACATATTTTTCTTCTTTAATATTTTCTCAAACATTCTTTTTAAACCTATAATGTTGAAGCTGAGCTCAATCCATCCGAACATTCAAGAGGATCCAATCTCTCTGTGGGAAATAATTTTCAAGCTAAAGTTGTACAATTTCTTGCTGACTCTTCTCTGCTGAAATTTCTACCCACATTTCTTTCATCTCTGTCTTTTCAGATTTGGTAATATATGACATAACATAGCAAGCAACAGCAATTGAATTATCTGCATCAAATTGAATATCCATGTTTACATTCCATATTTTTAAAACAACTGGATTGCAGTCATTAATGTACTTTAAGCTTGTTCATTTTACGTTGTATATATTTTTGGGAGATTTCTGAGTTATTGTATGTCTCACTGCTGATAAACAACTATTAACTCTTCCTTTAGAAAGTATAGGATGTGAAAATCCAAAACAACATTTTGTATAAAATGTCTCTTGGAAAGGGGAGACCTCTTGGTCACCACAAACATATGGCGGGGTGCCCCGATACCCCGTTTCTCTCATCTTCGATTAATGCCAAGAATGTGCAAGCAACTGAATACTTGCCTATAGGCCTTTTTTCCTTTGTAGAAATGTAATGAACTGGTGTCCTTCCATGGGAAGGGCGGCCTATGTATTGACCGACTACAAAGTTTTGTGGAAGAATTGTTAGGGCGGCACAGGTCACCGCCATCAGTAGTCATAGTGCACGTTGGGGGCAATGACTTGGTAAGGTTGGGCAGACGAGCTTTAATCAAGCACATACTTTCAGCAGTTAGTTGGTTAGCAAAGACGCTCCCGGGGTGCACAATAGCGTGGTCACACATGATTCCAAGGAGGGTATGGAGGGGTGGATTGTCCACGACAGCGTTGAACCATTTGGTAAAGAGGGTCAACAATAAAATGGAGAAATTGTTTCGCTCTGCTCTTCTTCAAAGCATACCTCATGGGGGCATCTGGGGGGACCACTGTTATTCAGACGATGGGGTACACCTGTCAAGGGTGGGGAATGATTTATTGATAGGGGACATGATAGCTTGACTAGTGGGATTGAGGAGACATGACCTATAGGAGGTGTGGGGGGGCCAGATAGTCGGTCAACTATATGGCCTGTGGCGGTAAGATCATGATCGGTGAGCAATGATTTCAAGGCCACCAATTATGGATGGGAGCGCCCAGGGGGAGGCGGCCATTGGCCCCTCCCATGGGGTGGCACTCATTACGGATGGGTCACCCAGGGGGAGACGGCCATAGGCCCCTCCCAGGGGGAGACGGCTATATGCCCCTCCCACGAATTTCCCGGGGGCCGGATATCTGCTCCGGCGGAAGAGAGTGCGGGCAAAAGGGGGGAGTCCATGCTGTCCTTCTTACGGATACCCCGCACAGGAACTCGGACGACCTTAAGATGGCGCCGAGTTAAAGGGGGCCCCCATGACAACGGAAGTTACAGTTGGCTACGAGGGTAAAGCCCTCTGCGCATGCGACACCCACACGTGAGGGCGGAAATTTGGGGATAGGGATCTGACACCGGTTAAGACCTTGCCGTTGGCCCCTAACGATAGGATGTACAAAATTCGTATGCAATGCATTATGTCATGATGTTAGACTCGGTTAGAAAAATCTTTGTATTAGAGATTTGTTAAGGTTAGCTTGGATACCTGTCTTCATCAAGTGTAATGAAAGTTGAATTTTGTACATGATACATGAAACGTTTTTAATTTAAAGTTTTAAATTTTGTTTCATATTTTAATAAATACGTCCAGGGGGGTCGTGAGGCCCCCCTGCCTTCCAAAAGTTCAAACTGTGTCTGTCTCCTACCATTGGGATTGGTGGCGGAAGAGGTGGCGGGCATCCCGGACCATATGCGACTCAGTTGTTTTTTGTAGATAACTTGTACTTACTTTAATTAAAAACCTTTTACCTGTTCCAGCTTGTCCATTCACGTACATTCGGATCGGTTGAAATGACGTGCATGAGCACTCTTTCTTTTCATGAAGTAATCAATGGTCAATCTGTTGTCTCACTTGCTCATATATTTGTATTTGCTCAACATTTAGTTGTTCTTCCAAGTTTGCTAAGTTTGGTACATCTTCTTGAGCTTGATGCATTGCTGTTTCCACCTTATTTATGGTGGATGCTGCTTCATTTTTAACAATTGGTTGTCCTAGTGGATCTTGACACAGCGCAGCAGAACTTTGAGTGTCTTGAGAACTGTCTCTACCAATCTCAGCTGCAATTGTAGTTTCTTGATCAATTTCATTGTTCAACATTTTCACATAATTTGCAAAAGTACTGCATTGTATGCTATCTTTACAAGCATTAAAGGAATCTTCATAGCTCTGGAAATCTCCAAGTAATTCCAGTTCTGAACGCCATGGCTTGAATAGTTGTAAAAGGGCTAAATAGTGAAATTCCCTTTTATGAGCAGTGTTGCAACTCAGCTTTCTGTGATTAATCACATTTCCTTTTCTTTGTTTCACCAAACATCCTTCGGAACCTATGACTCCATATTTTCCATCATTGGTGTTCTCTGCAGTATTCTGTTTAAAAGTGTAGTTTTGCAGCACTTCATAGAGACACATGTTCTCAAGATGATGACTTCTGTTTTGGGTAATATGTGTCCAACATATTTGATTTAAAAATATCTGTACTTTCTGGATCTTTTGCTGCTAAATATTCAATTTCTTGTACAGATTTCAGTACTCGATTTTGCATTGCTGCAAGACCTGGACTCACATAAAGGATTCTTCTAGATTTGGAGTATAGACTTGCATATGATAACTGACCTGAGCATTCATATCCTCCTATTTGTAGATGCGATAACATCTTCAAACTGAAACTGTATAATTTTTTACTTAAAGTCTTCTCGTGAGAAATCTCTTCCCACATTTATTTCTATTCCGTCTTTTCTGATTTTGTAATATGGGACGTTACATATCGAGTAACAGCAATGGAAATGTCCGCAACATATTGGATATCCATGTGAGCATTCCACATGGACAAAATAAATGGGTTGTAGTCATTTATGTATTTTGACTCTTCATTTCTTCTTAAGTTGTAGGTATTTTTGGAGACTTTCTTGTGATAGTATGTTGCAAAGATGACATAAAACTGTTTGCTCTTCCTTTGGACATTACAGGTCGTGGAACTGCAAAACGACATTTGGTGTAGAACTTTCCGTTACATTTGTTCTTTCGTCAACAGTTTTTTTTCCCATTGGTGGCATTGGAATCGTAACACATGTGCTCTTAAGTTTTTTTCGGGTACATCACATGTTGCATATTCAATCAATCAATTAATCAATCAATCAATCAATGATATTATTTGTAAATCGCACTACTCACCCGTGAGGGTTTAAAGGCGCTGGGGTGGGGAATGCTGCTACTGCTCGAAATGTCAGGTCTTGAGGAGTTTTCCAAAGTTCAGCAGGTCTTGGGTCTGCCATAGGTGGATGGGGATGGTGTTCCAGGTCTTTGCGGTGAAGTGGGAGAACGTTCTGCTGCCTGAGGTCGCTCTTCGGAAGTGGGGGACTGTAGCGAGGGCAAGGTCGGCGGAGCGGAGTTGGCGGGTGGGGGTGTAGAAGCTGAGTCATCTTTTGAGGTACGTTGGTCCGGTGTTGTGGAGTGCCTTGAGTGCATGGGTGAGGAGCTTGAAGGTTATCCTCTTGTTGACTGGGAGCCAGTGCAGGTCTCTCAGGTGGGGTGTGATGTGGCTGCGGCGAGAGATGTTGAGGATCAGGCGTGCAGAGGCGTTCTGGAGGCGTTGGAGCCGTCTCATGGGTTTGGCCGCGGCTCCTGCGTAGAGGGCGTTTCCATAGCCCAACCTGATAAGGACCTGGGTGACTGTTCTTCTCGTTTCAATGGGGATCCACTTGTAGATCCTATGGAGCATGCGGAGGGTGTTGAAGCAGGAGGAGGAGATGGCGTTGACCTGTTTAGTCATGGAGAGGGTGGAGTCGAGGAGGACCCCTAGGTTGCGTGCGTGGTCGGTGGGTGTTGGAGCGGTTCCCAGTGCGGTCGCCCACCAGGAGTTGTCCAAGGCCGAAGGTTTGGATCGGAGGATGAGGACCTCCGTCCTGTTCGAGTTCAGCTTCAGTCGGCTGTTCCTCATCCATTCAGCAACGGCCTTCATTCCTTCATGAAGGTTGTTTTTGGCGGTGTGGGGATCCTTGATGAGGGAGAGTTTTATTGTTCAATAAAACTCGAAGCAGTATCATTCATATTTGTTCCAAATTTGGGAGCGTCCTTAATCCATAACAGCATATGTATATGAGGAGCACTGCTTGTTTGACACTCCTTTCTCCAAAAGAAATCCAAAGAAATCCACAACTTCTCCAAGAGAAAAACAAGATTAGATGCAGAAGATCCAAGACATCTGCAAAATGTATCTGCAGAGATGATCATCTAGAATCTCAGCTCATTAATTTGATGGCATGTCATTGTGGGACTAATGAATATTGGTGCGGTCTCATGGAGAACTGAAATGTATGCTATGGAACTTAGGAACTCCAACATGGTTCCTCACCCTAAGCTGTGCTGAGTACGCTTGAGATGATTTACTAGAATTTTTTTGAGAGGAACATTCTAATGTAAAAAATATTGAATACAATACACCTGGAGAATTGTGCTCTTTGGATCCTGTTAATGTATGCAGATATTTCAATCAGAGGTTATGATGTCTTTCATCAGCAATAAAAAAATTCCTCCTCTTGAAGAAGATATGGATTTCTTTTGGAGAAAGGAGTATCACGCTAGAAGTGCTCCTCATATACATATGCTGTTATGCGGATGCGGATGATACTGTTTTGAGTTTTATTGAACAATATTCAACATGTGCTGAGTTGCAACACTGCTGATTAAAGGGAATTGTACTATTTAGCCCTTTTACAACTATTCAAACCATGGAGTTTAGAACTGGAATTACTTGCAGATTTTCAGAGCTATGAAGATGTCTTTAATGCTTGTAAAGATAGCATACAATGCAGTGCTTTCGCAAATTATGTGAAAATGTTGATCAATGAAATTGATCAAGAAGCTACAATTGCAGCTGAGATTGCTAAAGACAGTTCTGAAGTCAGTCAAAGTTGTGCTGCGCTGAGTCAAGAACCACTAGGACAACCAATTGTTGAAAATGAAACAGCAATCGCCATGAATGAGGTGGAAACAGCAATGCATCAAGCTCAAGAAGATGTACCAAACTTAGCAAACTTGGAAGAACAACTAAATGTTGAGCAAAAACAAATATATGAGCAAGTGAGACAACAGATTGACCATGGATTACTTCATAAAAAGAAAGAGTGCTCATGCACGTCATTTCAACCTATATGCAGTCACTATTCATAAATCTCAAGGTTTAAGTGTTGACAGTGCTTTGGTGAACATTTGAAAATCTGGGTTTAAAGAGGGAATGGCATATGTTGCTTTGTCGCTAGTCAGAACATTATCTGGTTTGTTTTTGATTGATTTTGATGATACAAAGGTTACTGCAGATGCCAACTGTGTCAAAGAGTACAATAGGTTAAGAAGAACATATGCTTATAATTTAGGTCAATATCCTGTATTTGAAAAGCGTGTGGTTGGTCAAAAATGAAGGTAAGAGCATATCTGTACTGAAGGTGTAGAAAAGGGAAAAAAACAAGATAATGTCGTGATTGTAAGCAAAAAGAAAAAGGACATTGTTGAAGAGATTGTTGGTTATCAGATTGAAGATAGTTCTGGTGTCAACTGCTCTGCCAATATAGTGGTCAATGTTGTTTTTTTTCTTGAAGGTTTCCAACAGCAAATTATGGAGAATTGGGAAAAAAGATTTTGTTCCTTGTTGCATTCTGTTTATGGAAAATTGAGAACCGATAAAAGTAAAATACAAAGCATTTCTGATGTTCGTAATCTTTTGGATGTATGTTCTGGTTCTACACAATTTACACAAAATATCCAACAAGATGCTCAGGAATTTCTAATGTATATGCTTACTGTTTTGGAAAATGAAGTTGCAGACATAGAGGGTATTTTTGGCCTTTGTTATAAATGGGATAATTATTGTGAGAATTGTATGTCTACATGTAGCACTAATGTAGACACTGAAAGATTTCTATATTTGACATTACCGGACTGTAAAGCAGTGTCTTCCTATAAATTAGTTTAAACTGCAAATCAAAATATGGAGTGTAGCCAATGCAAATCAGAAATGTTATCAACATTATTTATACAAAGATATGGACAATATATAATTTTAATACAGCTGACGGAAGAAAATTGGACACTTTAATAAAACATTTTGTAGCTTCACAACTATCACTTTCAGGAAGGACTTTTGTAGCAGTAGCAATGATTTTCCATGATGGCCCTTCAACAACATCTGGATATTACAGTGCCTTTTTAAAAAGTGAGAAAGGCTGTAGCCTTTAAAATGATGCTTAGTTGGTTTTCCAACAACCTTTGCATTCTGAATTACTAAATTCCTACCTAATATTTTTAAAGCCAAATTTTAGGAAGATAATTCCGCATCTGAGGAATTCATTAATATGATTTATTAGGATTACCATTGGACAATTTACATAAAAATGACTGCAAAAATACAATTTGGCCTAAAGGAAAGGTATTTCTTTGAATTATGGACTTTTTTTTGCACATTGTCTCTGTGTATAATTTTAACTGACATTATTTATAGTGTTTATAAATTTAAGTAATAACATTTTATTAGCAGTAATCAGTCAGTCAGTCAGTCAGTCAAAGTTCTTTATTTCGATTAGTTAAAATCATAAAAGACAATACAACATACAAAACCATCTTCTGCACATTAAAATATATAAATAATTAAGAACGCATTTGGATCTTACATTTCATATGTTTCATATAAGCGCAATTACAAAATGCTTTAAAGTAGTAGACAAAATAAAATATAAGAACAAGCCCTACACAAAGATTGCAGTTATGGAAGTCTCCTTTTGTTTTGCCGGGCTGCTGCCACCAAAAAACTGGCTACGCTAAATGTAACCTGGACAGAACTAAGCATTTGTAGATGTAAAAGGGCAGGCCTTACTTGAGCAAAGCCAGATTCCCGCAAGATTGGACATAAGAATTTTTTACGTGCATCCAGGTAGTGTTCACAGAACATTACCAGGTGGAGTGTCTCCTGTACGGAGAAGCTATCACAGGTACAAGGTGCAGTGTCTTCAGGTTTCCCCCATTTGGGATATAAACCTAACGTGAGATGGATAAGATTGAACCTGAATCTAGTCAGAAGAAAGTGATGGAACGGCTTTGTGACATACATTAGATACGGTTAAATCCCTGGGGAAGTTAGTAAACCATAAGTCAATCTCACCGTTGGTTTTCTAATTTCTGCCTCCTCCCTTTCCACCTCCAACAAATTGCAAAAATTGTGCTTGATTCACCCTATATCCTCTTGTTTAATGCCCTGTGGCGATTAATACAATTCGGGTCGACCCAGCCTGTCGCATGCCGCTCTAACATAAGACAGCCATGGGACCCTGTCCGCCTTCTCAAGGGCAACACAATCGCTCAGTATCAGGTGGTTAAGGGAGATCCCCTCGTTCAGCCAGGTTTTAACCCACCGAATCAATGGGGCCATTTGTAAATAGTCTGACACATAACCCAGTCCCAGTGCGCAGTGTACAGAAAATGTTGGGGATGATTGTGGGAGGGACAAGAGGGATCTGAGGAACCTGTTTTCTACAGTTTGTATCTTAGATGGAACTACATAACCCCAGATATCCGCACCATAGGAGGCAATTGCCAAACACTTTGATTTTTAAATGTTTAGCATTGCTTCCATGGGTCTTGCTCCCAATCTCTTGGAGAAGTTCAAAAGAGCTATGGTGAATCGTGTTACAACATTTCTCTTTTGCTTCAATTGGGGGTCCCAGTTCCCCTTCTCGTCGACTCCCAAGTAGGGGAAAGACGGCACCCTCGACATTTCTATACCATTGCACGTGAAGGTTTTAACTTTCAGGTTTTTACTCCGGGCACCGGCGACCATTACATGGGATTTTGAAGTATTAACCTTCAGATCCAGGGCTTCCATGTAACTTCCAAAATGATCCAACAGCCTCTGTATGCACATGCCCTTGCGTGCGAGTAGGACATCTTCGTCCACGTACAGGAGGACCGGGATACCCGTCCCACCTATACGCAGAATATCTAATGTAGCCAAGTCCAGTGATTTTCCAAGGGCATTGATATAGATGGTAAAAAGAAGAGGGGCCAGAATACAGCCTTGTCTGACCCCCCTTCTAGAACTAAATTGTTCGGTACAACGGCCATCCCTCGTCCCCCTAACAGAGGCAGACAGGTCTTGATGAAGGACTGCTAAAAAATTAACCAAGGACTCATCCATACCCATCTCCCGCAAAATAAACCACAGTTTTGAACAATTAACGAAATCAAAAGCCGATGATAAATCCATGAAACCCAAATATAAAAGTCCCTCCTTCACGGCTGTATATTTGCTTATAAGGAGGTGTAAGTTTAGACATTGGTCCATGGTGCCCCTGTGGGCTCTAAAACCATACTGGAGGTTAGAGAGGACCCCCCTGTCTAAAAGCCAGTCCCCCATTCTCTCTAGGATGACCTTGCCCAAGATTTTAACGGCTGAGTCCAACAATGAGATTGGCCTGTAACAGGCGGGGTCCCCTCTGTTACCCTTTTTAAAAATAGGGACGATGACCGAAGAAGACCAAGAGGATGGGAAACCTGCGGTAGAAACCGCATTAAAACATTGGCGTTTGATACTGTCAGCCATGCCTTGCTCCTGGACAGATTGGCTATGTCTAGGATAAAAGACCAGGCCCTCCAATGGTTAAAATCTTTCTTGCTAGGGAGGACTCAGAGGATCCAAATAGCAGATCGTGTCTCTGAGGTAGGCGTTCAATCTATACCTGCAGCCACTGATAGACTCCCTGGTGAACATGGGCTGTAAAGTCTTTAACTACGCCGATGATACTCAGCTGTTGCTGAGTATCGACAATACAACATCGGCGCAGTCCATGGCCAAGAATATACTACGGTTCACAGTGAGCTGGATGACAACAAATCGGCTAAAAATTAATCCAGATAAAATGGAGGTCCTGGTAGTTTCAACTGCCACCTCACCTTGGAATGACTTGTTCTGGCCCCAAGAACTTGGACCGACCCCAAAACCATGCCCCAGAGTAAAGAGCCTTGGTATTAAGATCGACCAGGAGCTCTCAATGACCAGCCAAGTATCTGCCGTTGTTGGAACTTGCACTAACTTGATTAGACAGTTGCGAAAGTTAGTCCCCTTACTTTCTACAAATATGCTCCGAACCATTGTTTTGGCATCAATAGTCTCCAGTATCGACTACAGGAATGCATTATATCTAGGTCTGCCAAAAAATCTTATCAACTGCCTGCAGGTCACCTTGAATGATGCAGCACGGTTAATCTTCAGAGCATCCAGACAGACCCATGCTTCCCCATTATTGCACAGGCTACATTGGCTCCCTATAAAGCAAAGGGTAGAATTTAAAAGCCTGTGCATTGCCCATAAGGCAATTTATGGGCAGACACCTGCCTATATAAAAGAGAGGCTTGAAGTTTATAATCCCAAGCGAGCTTTAAGGTCTTCCAACTCCCAATTGCTGTCATGTCCGCACTTTAAAATGGCAACCAAAGGCGGGAGATCCTTTTTTGTCCAAGCCCCTCAAATGTGGAATAAGCTACCTGAGGCTCTTCGTAAAGAAACTATCCTCCTCCTTTTTAGAGAATCTTTGAAGACACTTTTATTGAGAGACGCCTTCGGATCTCTGTGAGTTAGGCCGATAATCTGTATCCCTGTTTACTTACCTCTTGTTGCTGTATCTGTCAGAAGCGCCTTGAGACCTGACGGTGATTTGGCGCGATATAAAACCCAGATAACAATAACAATAGCAAATGGTCAAGATTTTGGCCCAAAATTGTGGATACTGAATGTACATATCTGCAGGAACCCCATCCGGGCCTGGGGCCTTATTTCTACTTGACTCTTTAATAGCCCTTACTACCTCAGCCAAATGGAATCTGACACGTGTAGCCTGCCGGACAGAATCAACATCGGCAAATGCTGGCCTTCTCTGATCTATATCATAAATGCTTTTGAAGTGTTCAAGCCAGCTCTCGTCTGGGATTACACAGTCAGTGTCTAGGTTCTCCTGATCCGAGAAAAATGACTGATTAATAACAGCCCAGAATTTCCTTCTGCCCCTTCTCACATCCGTGGATAGCATGTTTTCCCAAGCCTCCTCCTTGATTTGACACTTGCGAGTACTAATTGCGGTTTTATAATCTTTCCGGAGGTCTGCGACTAGGGATCTATTCCTCGGTCTGACTTTGAGTACCTTTAATAGGGCACTATGAGCAATTGTGCAGTTTTTATCGAACCATTTGTAGGCTCTCCTTGTATGGCCGCTATGACCGACCTCAAGGTCTTTAGCGATCTGCTTGCACACTTCTACATAGGCATCAACAACGTCAATACCTGCAGCAGTGTCATCCAAGCAGACATCAAGATTGGCCTCACATTTGAGTGCGAGTTCCTCAAAAAAAACTTCTGGGACAACCCTATTCCATTTAATCCGTCTCCCCTGGTCTGTTGTCGACAGGTGCTTAGGCCCCCAATCTTAAGTCATTCTGATTCCTAAAAATGACAAGATCAACTTCTAGCAGAACCGGGTTATGGTCGCTGAAGGCTGAAGTCACTACACTATAGATCACGGATTTAGCCAAAACACCAGGGGATAAGAAGATATAGTCAATGATGGTGTTTGCAACTCTCCCTATAAAGGTTGGTGCTCTCGCCTCAACGTTACTGGTGCCTGGTTCAAATAAATTCATGTTTGAGAGGAGACTCTCTAAGGCCTCTCCCTCCTTACTGTGCTCAAAATGGGGGACCCCCTCAGTCGGAGACTCTCCATGAAAGTCGTTATAGCAATCCCACAAACAAGGATTTATATTAAAATCTCCCAGAAGAACCACCTCTGGGGCAGAAGAGAAATTGTGTTTATAGACTGACAAAAAATGCTCCAGGGCGCTCAAATGCTCATTAGTAAGTGAGCCCTCCCTTGAGTTATAAAAGTTAATAAGTAGCAATTTTGGTTGGTCAGAAATGGTCCATTCAATTATAAGAAAATTCCGAGAGGCAGTTTCCAGTTTCTTAAAACCCCCCGGCAAATTCAGTGAAAGTAGGATAAGCAGTCCCCCTTTGGGTCTTCCTATTAGTCCGGGAACTGCAGGGACAGAAAAACTAAGATACCTGTCTAGTGAGAAGCTGGGAGAGGTGTCCCAAGTCTCCTGAAGAGCTAGAATATCATGGTGCTTGATGAACTCCAACCAAATAGGGTCTGTGGCTTTAGATCTGATACCTGCCATGTTCCAGGTCAAAATTTTACATGTCCGCCTCTGAGGCTCAGCCTCAACCCTCTCCTCCATCGAGCTATGGGGTAGTCAATCGTTCATATCCATTGAGGCCAATGGGGAGAAATGGTTTTTGCTGTATGTAGGTCACCCTGCTGAACAGCCACCAGATCATTAGAAGATCCCCTTTCTGCCCTCCCTAACCACTCTTCTATAGACCTTTGTTGGGTGATAATGTCGGTCTGATGATGTAATGAGCTTGAGTTAGTACGAGGAGGCCCTACTTGAGGTGTTAAAGTAGATTTTCTAAACGGCCTCTATCCGGTGGGTAAAAAAAGCCAAGAGGGAGAGGTCTAATACCGTCATTTGTCAGGTCTGAGGCATCCCAGAACAGTCTGTGCCCACTGTCCTGGTTGTTAAAATTTACCACTAGGCAGTCCCCTGGAATACATTTAGGGTGACGCCCTACCCAACTAACCCTCCTTGCCATAATGACGGTGCTTGTGATATCTGTGCCACCACTACTGAACTGGGAGCAACATTCCCTGGCCAATACCATAAGGTCGCGGTTTGTCTCGGCTGTACCTGCATTTGCTGGTGGAACCCCGGTAAAGACGGCAACAAGAGGGGCAGCCTCCGGGGGCAGCTCAGCAGCTATCTCTATGGGGAGCCGACTTAAGTCCATGAGTAGTACTCAGCATCCCAGCCTTCATGTGCCTCGACCTCTCCAGAACATCCCCGTTAACCGGGCTTCTATTGTTGGAAGCTACTGGTGCCTTATTTGCAGAGTTAACCCTGGGGTGAGTAATGTTTGGGCTGTGAGAGTTGGCCTGGTTCCCCATTTGGCTAGATTGTTTTTTGAGAAAGGCATACATTTTTTCACATTTGCCCAGTAGTCCCGCTAAACAATCATTCAAAGTGTCCACAATGTCTTTAGCAATGGCCACCAAAGCAGGTTCAAGTCTTGATGTGAACAGGTCTTCTAATATTCTGATGAACAGTTTTACCCGGTATGTTTTTCCTCTTGGGAGCGGTTTTCCGAGACCTTCCCCTATTGTTGGTCTTGGGGAAGGGAGCCAAAAGGGTTGAATTAGAAGAGACCAAGGCTGGCTCCACAGTGGGGAAAATGTCAGCAATCACGATTTTGGGTTCCAAGGGTACACTTGGGGTCAAAACATGATCTGATACAGGATCAGTGTCAGCAGGACCAAAGCCCCAGCTCCTTCTCGGCATTAGCTATTTCCTTGGTCAGCGCGCCCACGGCCGAAGTTAAGTAGGAGATTATAGATTCCGATTTCCTAGGAATCTTGGAGTTTTTATCTTCATGCTCACCCCGGCACAACTGCTTTCGCTTCCCCATTGCGGATGTAACTGGGATGGCCCAGCCCCGCCTCAGTCGTCCTCGGACGGCCTCAGACGGCCCACCCTTTGCCCGGGCTTAGCCCGGCGCCGCCTGCGCGTGTCCCCCATTGAAGGGGAAGGCGGATTGTTTAAGTCCTTTCAGGTGTCAAGGGGGAAGGGCAAGAGGTCCGGCGAGCCCAGCAGCGTCCTGGGGCTTGTGGTTCTCCTGGTGTGCCCCACAGCAGCAGTGTTTCCTTGCTCACGATGCGTCTTAACAGTAATCATTGTATATGTGTGTGATTTGTATTATTTATTATTTTACTATAGATGGATTATTGTTTTTTTTAAACAATCTAATTGATTGTTTTTTTCCCCGCTGTTATGTGATGAGTACAATTGAAATCACTATTTCTAGTGAAATTCAATATATTCTGAGAACAGCAAAAAAGACAAAGAAATTACTTTGTAAAATGTTAAAATTATACTGTGCTGTTAAAAATGTAATATTACATGTTATAACAATTTTTCTTTTCTTTTACAGATCTTAATTTTAAGATTTGTATTTTAGCACAATTTAGATTATAAAAACAAGTGAATAAAATGTGTAGCATTTTTTAGGTATATTACTATTTAGGTAAGTTTTAGTAAGTCTTAAAATGCACAATGGACTGTGTTTCCACACAGTTAAAGAAAAGGAAGATGGATAGACTAGATTTGTGCCACCAAATTCCAATGCAGACAAGTTTAAAAAAGTGGACACCTTAAGAAAACCTGTCTGCAAGATACATGGTATAGTACAGAATAAACTGATATGGTTGTTTTGCAGGTGTTGGTAATTTCAGAATTAAAAGAAATGAAAGTCTTTAACTTAAACCGCTTCACTGAGTGTTTTTGCACATGTCATATTAGGCCGCATTCCTTCCCTTCAGTAATATATAAATATGTCCTATCAGTTCCCTAAAACATAAGTAGTTGTAAATGTATCTTGTTCTCTCTTATCAGTACAGAAATGTACTCCTATAATAACAATTGACTTAGCCATTAACTTTCTTTCTTATTCACAAGGTGAGGAAAAGGCATTCTGTATACCTTTTCCTTTCCATGTAAATATAATCTCAATATACACAGCACTTTGCGTTGAAAGGTGTTCTATAGGTTTTGCTGTGCATGTTTGCACAGAAGACTCATAGAACAAGACACATCTCCAGAGTTATCAGAAATCATGAATCTGGACATGTTTGTGAATGCTGCATGATCCTCCGATTGGTGTAGCAAAGCACAATGAGAAAAATTGTTTTCACTTGTCCTCAATTTTTCACTTTCAATAAATGCTACAATGCACAGCATAAATTGTAGGAGAAAAATGCCTTTATTGATTGCTTTTTGTGCAGGAACATGTCCCTTCCTGCACAAAAACAATCTCTGCATGACACGGGCATCCTTGCACCATGGTGCAAGGGTGCCTGTGTCTCCACATGGCTGCAGTTGAAGCAGATGTGCAAAGTGAAGTACAGACCTGAAACATATTTATATACATATGTTGCATCCCTGTGCTTTAGAAGTACCACTGCATGCTGTAATTAAACAGTTTACAGTGTCATGCTGCAGCCCTTCCTTATAATTTTGCACTTATACATTCACCACACATCACAAATGGAAAGGGGCGACCACTCGGTCCCCCCGAACGTATGGTTGGGGGCCCGGATCCTCCCGGGAAGCCATTTTGGGCGGGGGCGTGTCACGGCTGGTATGCCCGAAGCGGCGTAGCCGGGGCACGCCTTTTTTCCCGCCCAAGAGTGGTTGTCCTAGACACCTACACCGATGGCCACGACCAGTAGGCGTACCAGCAGAGGGTTCACGCCCTCCCGAAGAGGAATAAAGAGAGCAGGAATCCAAAGAAACATCCTCTTGTTCCTGTGCTTGGAAGCTGCACCCACTCGTTGCACGTGAGCCCTCGACGGAACAAGGAGCAATTTTGAGAACTGGTAATTCTTGTGTTTCTCTTTCAGTGACTTCGAGGCTAAGGATCCAGGACCGTGTTGATCAACTTGGATCGAATATTCGATAACAATGCCTGGCAAGAAGGCAGGAAAGAAGTCCGGGACTGACCAGATGCTTCGTATGCTGATAAGAGATATGGTGAGCATGAAGAAGCAGATGGCTGCGATGAACAATACGGGTAAACCGAAGAAGGTAATAGGCCCCGCATTGCCGGGAGTTGTCCCCGCGGGTAGGGGTAAACGGGTCAGGAATGGGGCGGCAGGGGAGGAGGTCCTGGTTCCCGAGGTACCCCCGATAAGCCCGGTCATCCCAGTCGAGGCCCCGGTACCAATCCCGGACGCGGGTCAACCGATTCCGGTTGTTGTTACGCCCGCCAACGAGGAGGACATGCCTCCAGAATTAGCCGCCCAGTTGGCCGCATGGCTCGGCAGGAAGACAGGGGGTGCTACGGCACCAGAGGACACGGCCGAAGAGGCCAGATTACTAATGCAGCAGTTGCGGCAGTCGCGAGATGCCGCAAAGGCGAATCTCCCTCTTGTCCCCCCACAGGTGACCTTGGAAGGACCGGCGGCTGGCGTTGGAAAAACAGCGGGAACGATAATTGAGCCGGGTAAGCAGGCATTGCCGATGGCGGGGGAGGGGTCTTTGCCCTCAAGGAGGGAGAGGGTGGTCCAACATATTCCGTTGGCCACGAAAGAATTGATTTGGGCTGATAAGTATGTGAATATGTTTTCTCTGCTGACTGACCATCGCGAGATGGAGTATGCTAAGATGCAGAAGGATTTGTGGCACCCGAGTGTATGGCGAGCAAAAATGGCGGGATTCAGGGTTGATGAGACAATCACAAATTGGGCCAAGGCCTTTGCGATGTTTACTGCAATTATTGGGGAACGTAAACCCGAGGTTTTGCCCGAATTATCCTGTTATCAGACACGAATAATGGATTTTTATGAAACGTATGAGGGCAATGAGTGGATGGGTTACGATATGAAGTTCCGTAAGGCCAAGGAGTGCGATTCATCTCTGACGTGGGATTGTCTCGACTCGATTTCTTGGCAGAAGCAGCTCCTGCCGGGCGCGACAAAGTCGTCCTCGCTAGGCGGAAATGGGTCGGGGCCCTCCCGCCAACAGCCCGCGGTGCCCTTTCGAGCGGGCCCCGGTGGCGACCACCAAGCATGGACTGGTGGGAATGGGGGTAAGAGAGGGGTCTGTTGGAATTTTAACAGGGGCAATTGCACCAGGCCACAAGGGACGTATAAGTTCAGACATGCGTGTGCAGGTTGCGGGAATTCCTCGCACCCCGAGAGTTCGTGCAGATCCAGGAATAGTGGGACTGGGGGTAGAGGAGGGGCCAAGCAAGACTGAGGGTGACCATTGTGTGCCGCTACCTACCCCCGTTGATATCATGGCAATGATCCCCTGGCTAAATGAATACCCTGATCATGTCTCCGCTGGGGTGTTGAGGAATGGCTTCTTATATGGTTTCCGCATCCCGGCGGGGGATTTTCGTGGGGAACCACTTTGTAGAAACCAACTGTCGGCTCAGCATAATCCAGCGGTGGTGGAGAGGAAGATTGCAAAAGAAGTTGCCCTTGGCCGGGTTGCTGGCCCATGTAGGCACACGCCAGTAACTAATTTCATCTGTTCCCCGTTAGGAGTGGTTCCCAAGAAGGACCCGGGGGAATTTAGGCTGATCCATAACTTGTCAGCTCCGAGGGGTCTCTCGGTGAACGATGCGATTGACCCGGGAGTTTGTTCGGTGCGGTACGCATCCTTTGATGATGCCGTCACCAGGCTGAATCGCCTGGGGCCTGGAGCGCTGATGGCGAAGTCAGATATCGAGTCGGCGTTCCGGTTGCTCCCGGTACACCCACGGGATCAGCGTCTGTTAGGCTTTGTGTTCCAGGGACGTTCTACATGGATAGATGTATGCCAATGGGCTACTCCATCTCTTGTGCTTATTTTGAGAAATTCAGTTGTTTTTTAGAATGGGCATTCACCGAGGCCACTGGCCATAGCCATTTTATGCATTACTTGGATGATTTTTTGTTCTTGGGGGCAGCCGGCGACACAAAATGTGCGCAGGCGTTACAGGAATTTTGCACCCTCATGAAGGGATTCGGAGTGCCATTGGCACCAGGTAAGATGGTTGGACCATCCACTTCACTCGAGTTTCTGGGGATTGAGCTCGATTCTGTGGAGGGATGTTTCCGTTTGCCAGTAGGGAAAGTAGCGAAATTCAGGGCTTCCCTGGAACTGTGCCTTAGCAAGGAGAAAGTTAGCCTCCATCAGTTACAACAAGCAGTGGATCAGCTTAACTTTGCCTTAAGAGTGATACCAATGGCCCGCCCCTTTTCCCGCTCTATCGCACAAGCTATGGTTGGTCTCAAGGAAGGACACCACCGCACGAGACTGTCTGCAGAGGTTCGCCAGGACATGCGCATATGGTTGGCATTCCTGGCGGATTTCAACGGTCGAGTGGTGTGGAACAAGCCGCCAGCGTCTTCGGACGAGCTGGGTTTGTGGACCGACTCGGCAGGGAGCGTGGGATTTGGCGCAATCTTTGGTAATCGATGGTCGGCGCAAACATGGCCGACGTGGTGGCACACCAGCGGTCTCACAGGTAACATTGGGTTCCTCGAGGTATTCCCCATTTTTGTGGTTCTGATGGCATGGCCGGATGAGTTCAGAGATGGCTCTGTGGTGTTTTGGTCCGACAATATGACTGTTGTTGGATGTATAAATAATCAGGCAGCACGCTGCAAGTGGATATTGAGATTACTGAAGGAAAGTGTACTACTTTGCATGAGACTAAACGTGCAATTCAGGGCGAAACATGTGCCGGGTGTACAGAATCAGGCTGCTGATGCGTTTCGTTCCTATTGTGCATTTTTGGGTCCGGCAGGGGAGGACAAATGGGGTCAGGAGAATTGCTTCCTAAAGTTTCTGGTAGCATTACACAGGGGAGGCCGATCAGTAGCAACGGCCAATAGGCACCGGGCCGCCATTTCGTTCATGGCGCAGGCGCATGGTATCAAGGACCCGACATCGTCCTTTTTGGTAAAGAAAGCCCTTCGTAGTTGGCAACGCCTGGAAGGTTGTACAGTAGACGAAAGGCGCCCGATTGGGTTAGAAAGGTTGTCCCTGCTTATGTCGATACTTCCCACGACATGTTCCTCCCATTTTGAAGCAGTTCTGTTCCGGGCCGCTTTCGCATTAGCGTTCCATGGGGCTAGGCGGGTGAGCGAACTGGTCGCAAAGAATAAGAAAGATGTGGAGGGAGGTCTGTGTCGGGATCACATCCTGATTAGGGGTGATTCAATGGTAGTCACAATAGACAAGTCCAAGACTGACCAGAGGGCTAAGGGAGACAGTATTGTTGTCCAGAGCATGCGAGGGTCCCCCATGTGCCCGGTAAAGTGCGTTGAGGAATATTTGGCGCGAAGGGCGGATACATGGGGGGGAAGCCTGCTGAGACACATTGATGCTACCCCACTGACGAGGTTTCAGTTTCAGAGGGTGCTGACAATGGCAATCGCAGCGGCGGGCTTGGACCCGTGTGATTTTGGGACCCATTCCTTTAGGATAGGGGCTGCTACTGAGGCTACAGCCAGGGGTCAGAGTGTTGAAGAGGTGAAACAACTGGGACGATGGTCCTCGAATTGTTTTAAAAGGTATGTGCGATTGCACATGTTGTGAAGTCAAGTTACATGCACTCACGCTTCTTGTCTTCTGTTTGATTTACAGTTTCACGAGCATGTTATGCGGGGCGGAATTTGCAGTCGACCCGGCACTAGGGGACCAGCGGTCAGAGATCACCGGCTGAGGAGAGAGTGGTGTGGGTCGTGGGCCACTCATACGTGAGGCGGGCCGGGGACGTATTCAAAGCAGGTGACGTGACTCACGCAGCAGGGGAATACGGGTACAGAGTGACCTTCCATGGAAGGGGCGGGCTCTGTATTGACCAGTTTGAATCTTTTGTCGAGGAACTCTTAGGGCGGCAGAGGTCACCGCCATCTGTAATCATAGTACACCTGGGGGGCAATGACATGGTGGCACTCGGTCGGCGAGTACTACTCGAGCGAGTTTTATCTACTGTTAGCTGGCTGGCGAGAAGGATCCCGGGGTGCACGATAGCATGGTCCCACATGATTCCCAGGAAGGTGTGGTGGGGGGGCCTCTCGGTGCCAGCACTGAACCATTCAGTGAAAAAAGTAAACAACAAACTTGGTAGGTTGTTTCGCTCGGCGCAGTTGCACAGTATTCCGCATGGATGTATTCGGGGGGATCACATGTATCTCGATGATGGGGTCCATTTGTCCCGGGAGGGGAATGTCTTACTCATAGGAGACTTCATAGCATGGCTAAGGGGTTTGAGAAAGCATGACCTTTAGGAGGAGTTTGTGGGGAGGCCGGATAGCCGGTCAACTATCCGGCCTGTGGCGGTAAGGTCTTGATCGGTGAGCAGTAATTTCAAGGTCCCTAGAGGGGGGCGACACCCACTATGGATGGGAGCGCCCGGGGGGAGGCGGCCATTGGCCCCTCCCACGGGGAGGCAGCACTCACTAAGTATGGGTCGCCTAGGGGAAGACGGCCATAGGCCCCTTCCAGGGGAGGAGGCGGCTATATGCCCCTCCTACGAATTTCCCGGGGCCCGGATATCCGCGACGGCGGATGTGATAGACAGTGTGGGGTGGGAGGGGGAGTCCACGCTGCCTTCTTACAGACACCTCACATGGGTCCTCGGACGACCTTTAAGATGGCGTCGAGTTAAAATGGGGGGCCCCCAACAAGACAAGGGAAATTGGAGTTGGCACAGAGGGTACAGTCCTCTGCGCGGCCGCCACTCACACCGTGAGGGCGAGAGTTTTGGTAGTAGGGATCTGACACCGGTTGCGACCTTGCCGTTGGCCCGTAATGCTAGGATGTACAATTTTACTTTAGAAAGTATGCATTTGCAGGATGTTAGACTCGGCTAGGAAAACCTTTGTACTAGAGATTTGTTAAGGTTAGCCAATGAACATGTCTTCATCGAAATGTAATAAATGAAAATTGTACATGATATGAAACTTTTATTTTAATGTTTAATTTTGTTTCATATTTTAATAAATACGGCCGGGAGGGTAACTCCCTCCCGCCTACCAAAAGTTCAGAACTGCGTCCGTCTTCCCATCCTTGGGGATTGTGTTGGGAGGGGGTGACAGGCATCCCGGCCATATGTATTTTTACAGTCAATTATGCACTACACATACATTCAACTACACTTTCGCATACTAGCATAAAGTTTAGCTCTTTCTTTAACCAGAGTAGTTAGTTCTGAAAATACCTTTTTTTTCATTTTGTTGTGTTGTTTTTTTTTTTATCTTTTGAACGATTATATATATTTTTATATATTTTTAAAAAACAGAGGGAAAAATGTGAACTGGGAAAAGAGAACTAAAAACTGGGAGTAGAGGAAAAAAGAAAACTAACAATGGTGGTGGTCAATGACTTAACACACCAGGTCTACCGACTGATCCCCATATGCAATTAGCCGTCGACATTTAATGCACGTCATGCAGACTTTCCCTAAGTGGGGCGGGATGTCAGGCTGTGATGAAGAGCTTTCTGGTGTTGCTCCACTGGTACTCGGGACTGCCGATGGATCATGAGGAGTCTCCCTCAATCTTCTTAACTTCTCCTTGGCAAAGTTCACTGGATGCTTGGTTTGCCAGTGCTTCCTCATACAGGCAGTACCGCAGGAATATTTTTAGGGGGATCTCCCCTTGAAAACACTGCCTTGCAAATGCGGCAAGTGACTTTAATTACATTCACCTTTTTAAAGCCTGCAGGTTTTGTAAAAAAATTCCAGACAATGCTGGTATGTCTTTCCTTAGGTGGAGTTTCAGGAACAAATTCTTGCTCTGATGAATTCTCTGAATCAGAGGAAGGTGGTAGATTTGCAGCCATGGTGTATTCAGGTGAATCTCTTCTCCAATAATGATGGAGCAGCAGATCTTCTCAGGAGGTCTTTCCCTAAGAAAAGTTCTAAGAAGAGTAATTGAAATGGGTGGGGTCCTTCAATAGTTTCAAAAGGAAGTTTAATGAACGAGTCAAATCTCTTTTTTTGAGGTCACATGGAGTGCACGTAGGATGCGAATAGGATGCGCGCACTCAGCACGCACAATCTCGCACCCAGCGCGACTTCGCGAAATTGCATTTGTGATTTCCTTTTAAAGAAAGTTCAAGAATATTATTTTTATAATAACCTCAGATAATCTCTTGTCTTATTATTTTTATTAAATATATATAAATACGTTTTTCAAAATTAAAAAAAATCGCGGGAGTCTCGCATCCACCACGTGCGATATGCATATGACGTCACGCGCTACCGCGCAATATGTACATCTCGCTTATTGGGCCAGGAGTCACTGCGTTGGAAAAGTAGTATCCATCAGACACCCTACGTGGATCTAGACAGCGACCCTAAAATGGCGCACATATTTCACGCAGTAAACGAGTAAGGTGAGCTTTGGGTGCGCAACTCCAAGAAAAAGGAAAAAAATAATAAAAATAATTTAAGTATATCATAAACAATATAAAATAATACCAATAATATCTTTTTGTGGATTTTCTTACAAAAGAATATGTAAAATGTAATTTAAAAAATAACATATCTAAAAATAAAAAGATTAAAAAATGAGAAAGGTTATCCTCTTGTTGACTGGGAGCCAGTGCAGGTCTCTCAGGTGGGGTGTGATGTGGCTGCGGCGAGAGATGTTGAGGATCAGGCGTGCAGAGGCGTTCTGGATGCGTTGGAGCTGTCTCATGGGTTTGGCCGAGGCTCCTGCGTAGATAGCGTTTCCATAGCCCCACCTGACAAGGACCTGGGTGACTGTTCTTCTCGTTTCAATGGGGATCCACTTGTAGATCCTATGGAGCATGCGGAGGGTGTTGATGCAGGAGGAGGAGACGGCGTTGACCTGTTTAGTCATGGAGAGGGTGGAGTCGAGGATGACCCCTAGGTTGCGTGCGTGGTCAGTGGGTGTTGGAGCGGTTCCCAGTGCGGCCGCCCACCAGGAGTCGTCCCAGGCCGAAGGTTTGGATCCGAGGATGAGGACCTCCGTCTTGTCCGAGTTCAGCTTCAGTCGGCTGTTCCTCATCCATTCAGCAACGGCCTTCATTCCTTCATGAAGGTTGGTTTTGGCCGTGTGGGGATCCTTGATGAGGGAGAGTTTTATTGTTCAATAAAACTCAAAGCAGTGTCATTCATATTTGTTCCAAATTTGGGAGCGTCCTTAATCCATAACAGCATATGTGTATGAGGAGCACCGCTTGTTTGATACTCCTTTCTCCAAAAGAAATCCACAACTTCTCCAAGAGAAAAACAAGATTAGATGCAGAAGATCCAAGACATCTGCAAAATGTATCTGCAAAAGATTTTATGCACAAAGTGCACCACAGAGATGATCATCTAGAATGTCAGCTCATTAATTTGATGGCATGTCATTGTGGGACTAATGAATATTGGTACGGTCTCATGGAGAACAGAAATGTATGCTATGGAAATTAGGAACTCCAACATGGTTCCTCACCCTAAGCTGTGCTGAGTACGCTTGGGATGACTTACTAGAATTTCTTTGAGAGGAACATTCTAATGTAAAAAATATTGAATACAATACACCTGGAGAATTGTGCTCTTTGGATCCTGTTAATGTATGCAGATATTTCAATCATAGATTTGAGGTTATGATGTCTTTCATCAGCAATAACAAAATTCCTCCTCTTGAAGAAGTTGTGGATTTCTTTTGGAGAAAGGAGTATCACTCAAGAAGTGCTCCTCATAAACATATGCTGATATGCGGATGCGGATGATACTGTTTCGAGTTTTATTGAACAATATTCAACATGTGCTGAGTTGCAACACTGCTGATTAAAGGGAATTGCACTATTTAGCCCTTTTACAACTATTCAAACCATGGAGTTTAGAACTGGAATTACTTGCAGATTTCCAGAGCTATGAAGATTTCTTTAATGCTTGTAAAGATAGCATACAATGCAGTGCTTTTGCAAATTATGTGAAAATGTTGAACAATGAAATTGATCAAGAAGCTACAATTGCAGCTGAGAGTGGTAAAGACAGTTCTGAAGTCAGTCAAAGTTCTGCTGCGCTGAGTAAAGAACTACTAGGACAACCAATTGTTAAAAATGAAACAGCAATCACCATGAATGAGGTGGAAACAGCAATGCATCAAGCTCAAGAAGATGTAACTAACTTAGCAAACTTGGAAGAACAACTAAATGTTGAGCAAAAACAAATATATGAGCAAGTGAGACAACAGATTGACCATGGATTACTTCATGAAAAGAAAGAGTGCTCATGCATGTCATTTCAACCTATATGCAGTCACTATTCATAAATCTCAAGGTTTAAGTGTTGACAGTGCTTTGGTGAACATTTGAAAATCTGGGTTTAAAGAGGGAATGGCATATGTTGCTTTGTCGCTAGTCAGAACATTATCTGGTTTGTTTTTGATTGATTTTGATGATACAAAGGTTACTGCAGATGCCAACTGTGTCAAAGAGTACAATAGGTTAAGAAGAACATATGCTTATAATTTAGGTCAATATCCTGTATTTGAAAAGCGTGTGGTTGGTCGAAAATGAAGGTATGAGCATATCTGTACTGAAGGTGTAGAAAAGGGAAAAAACAGGATAATGTTGTGATTGCAAGCAAAAAGAAAAAGGACACTGTTGAAGAGATTGTTGGTTATCAGATTGAAGATAGTTCTGGAGTCAACTGCTCTGCCAATATAGTGGTCAATGTTGTTTTTTTTCTTGAAGGTTTCCAACAGCAAATTATGGAGAATTTGGCAAAACATTTTTTGTTCCTTGTTGCATTCTGTTTATGGAAAATTGAGAACCGATAAAAGTAAAATACAAAGCGTTTCTGATGTTCGTAATCTTTTGGATGTATGTTCTGGTTCTACACAATTTACACAAAATATCCAACAAGATGCTCAGGAATTTCTAATGTAAGAAAATATCCAACAAGATGCTCAGGAATTTCTAATGTATATGCTTACTGTTTTGGAAAATGAAGTTGTAGACATAGAGGGTATTTTTGGTCTTTGTTATAAATGGGATAATTATTGTGAGAATTGTATGTCTACATGTAGCACTAATGTAGGCACTGAAAGATTTCTATATTTGACATTACCGGACTGTAAATCAGTGTCTTCCTATAAATTAGTTTAAACTGCAAATCAAAATATGGAGTGTAGCCAATGCAAATCAGAAATGTTATCAACATTATTTATACAAAGATATGGACAATATATAATTTTAATACAGCTGACAGAAGAAAATTGGACACTTTAATAAAACATTTTGTAGCTTCACAACTATCACTTTCAGGAAGGACTTTTGTAGCAGTAGCAATGATTTTCCATGATGGCCCTTCAACAACATCTGGACATTACAGTGCCTATTTAAAAAGTGAGAAAGGCTGGAGCCTTTGAAATGATGCTTAGTTGGTTTTCCAACAACTTTAGCATTCTGAATTACCAAATTCCTACCTAATATTTTTAAAGCCAAAATTTTAGGAAGATAATTCTGCATCTGAGGAATTCATTATTATGATTTATTAGGATTACCATTGGACAATTTACATAAAAATGACTGCAAAAATACAATTTGGCCTAAAGGAAAGGTATTTCTTTGAATTATGGCCTTTTTTTTGCACATTCTGTCTGTGTAAAATTTTAACTGACATTATTTATAGTGTTTATAAATTTAACTAATAACATTTTATTAGCAGTAATCAGTCAGTCAGTCAGTCAGTCAAAGTTCTTTATTTCGATTAGTTAAAATCATAAAAGACAATACAACATACAAAACCATCTTCTGCACATTAAAATATATAAATAATTAAGAACGCATTTGGATCTTACATTTCATATGTTTCATATAGGCGCAATTAAAAATGCTTTAAAGTAGTAGACAATATATAATATAAGAACACGCCCTACACAAAGATTGCAGTTATGGAAGTCTCCTTTTGTTTTGCCGGGCTATTTCCACCAAAAAACTGGCTACGCTAAATGTAACCTGGACAGAACTAAGCATTTGTAGATGTAAAAGGGCTGGCCTTACTTGAGCAAAGCCAGATTCCCGCAAGATTGGACTTAAGAATTTTTTACGTGCATCCAGGTAGTGCTCACAGATCATTACCAGGTGGAGTGTATCCTGTACGGAGAAGCTATCACAGGTACAAGGTGCAGTGTCTTCAGGTTTCCCTCATTTGGGATATAAACCTAACGTGAGATGGATAAGATTGAACCTGAATCTAGTCAGAAGAAAGTGATGGAACGGCTTTGTGACATACAATAGATACGGTTCAATCCCTGGGGAAGTTAGTAAACCATAAGTCAATCTCACCGTTGGTTTTCTAATTTCTGCCTCCTCCCTTTCCACCTCCAACACATTGCAAAAATTGCTTAATGCCCTGTGGCGATGAATACAATTCAGGTCAACCCAGCCTGTCGCATGCCGCTCTAACATAAGACAGCCATGGGACCCTGTCCGCCTTCTCAAGGGCAACACAATCGCTCAGTATCAGGTGGTTAAGGGAGATCTCCTCGTTCAGCCAGGTTTTAACCCACCGAATCAATGGGGCCATTTGTAAATAGTCTGACACATAACCCAGTCCCAGTCCGCAGTTTACAGAAAATGTTGGGGATGATTGTGGGAGGGACAAGAGGGAACTGAGGAACCTGATTTCTACAGTTTGTATCTTTGATGGAACTACATAACCCCAGATATCCGCACCATAGGAGGCAATTGCCAAACACTTTGATTTTTAAATGTTTAGCATTGCTTCCATGGGTCTTGCTCCCAATCTCTTGGAGAAGATCAAAAGAGCTATGGTGGATCGTGTTACAACATTTCTCTTTTGCTTTAATTGGGGGTCCCAGTTCCCCTTCTCGTCGACTCCCAAGTAGGGGAAAGACGGCACCCTCGACATTTCTATACCATTGCACGTGAAGGTTTTAACTTTCAGGTTTTTATTCCGGGCACCGGCGACCATTACATGGGATTTTGAAGTATTAACCTTCAGATCCAGGGCTTCCAAGTAACTTCCAAAATGATCTAACAGCCTCTGTAGGCCCATAACCTTGCGTGCGAGTAGGACATCGTCGTCCGCGTACAGGAGGACCGGGATACCCTTCCCACCTATACGCGGAATATCTAATGTAGTCCAGTGATTTTTCAAGGGCATTGATATAGATGGTAAAAAGAAGAGGGGCCAGAATACAGCCTTGTCTGACCCCCCTTCTAGAACTAAATTGTTCGGTACAACGGCCATCCCTCGTCACCCTAACAGAGGCAGACAGGTCTTGATGAAGGACAGCTAAAAAATTAACCAAGGACTCATCCATACCCATCTCCCGCAAAATAAACCACCGTTTTGAACAATTAACTAAATCAAAAGCCGATAATAAATCCATGAAACCCAAATATAAAAGTCCCTCCTTCACGGCTGTATATTTGCTTATAAGGAGGTATAAGTTTAGACATTGGTCCATGGTGCTCCTGTGGGCTCTAAAACCATACTGGAGGTTAGAGAGGACCCCCCTGTCTAAAAGCCAGTCCCCCATTCTCTCTAGGATGACCCTGCCCAAGATTTTAACGGCTGAGTCCAACAATGAGATTGACCTGTAAAAGGCGGGCCCCCTCTGTTACCCTTTTTAAAAATAGGGACGATGACCGAAGAAGACCAAGAGGATGGGAAACCCGCGGTAGAAACCGCATTAAAACATTGGCGTTTGATACTGTCAGCCATGCCTTGCTCCTGGACAGATTGGCCTTGTCTGGGATAAAAGACCAGGCCCTCCAATGGTTAAAATCTTTCTTGCTAGGGAGGACTCAGAGGATCCAAATAGCAGATCGTGTCTCTGAGGTAAGCGTTCTGGAGTGTGGAGTCCCGCAAGGGTCCGAACTCTCGCCACTCCTGTTCAATCTATACCTGCAGTCACTGATAGACTCCCTGGTGAACATGGGTTGTAAAGTCTTTAACTACGCCGATGATACTCAGCCTTTGCTGAGTATCGACAATACAACATCGTCTCAGTCCATGGCCAAGAATATACTACGGTTCACAGTGAGCTGGATGACGACAAATCGGCTAAAAATTAATCCAGATAAAACGGAGGTCCTGGTAGTTTCAACTGCCACCTCACCTTGGAATGACTTGTTCTGGCCCCAAGAACTTGGACCGACCCCAAAACCATGCCCCAGCGTAAAGAGCCTTGGTATTAAGATGGACCAGGAGCTCTCAATGACCAGCCAAGTATCTGCCGTTGTTGGAACTTGCACTAACTTGATTAGACAGTTGCGAAAGTTAGTCCCCTTACTTTCTACAAATATGCTCCGAACCATTGTTTCGGCAACAATAGTCTCCAGTATCGACTACGGGAATGCATTATATCTAGGTCTGCCAAAAAATCTTATCAACCGCCTGCAGGTCACCTTGAATGATGCAGCACGGTTAATCTTCAGAGCATCCAGACAGACCAATGCTTCCCCATTATTGCACAGGCTACATTGGCTCCCCATAAAGCAAAGGGTAGAATTTAAAAGCCTGTGCATTGCCCATAAGGCAATTTATGGGCAGGCACCTGCCTATATAAAAGAGAGGCTTGAAGTTTATAATCCCAAGCGAGCTTTAAGATCTTCCAACTCCCAATTGCTGTCATGTCCGGGCTTTAAAATGGCAACCAAAGGCGGGAGATCCTTTTTTGTCCAAGCCCCTCAAATGTGGAATAAGCTACCTGAGGCTCTTCATAAAGAAACTAACCTCCTCCTTTTTAGAAAATCTTTGAAGACACTTTTATTCAGAGACGCCTTCGGATCTCTGTGAGTTAGGCCGATAATCTGTATCCCTGTTTACTTACCTCTTGTTGCTGTATCTGTCAGAAGCGCCTTGAGACCTGACGGTGATTTGGCGCGATATAAAACCCAGATAACAATAACAATAGCAAATGGTCAAGATTTTGGCCCAAAATTGTGGATACTGAATGTACATATCTGCAGGAACCCCATCCGGGCCTGGGGCCTTATTTCTACTTGACTCTTTAATAGCCCTTACTACCTCAGCCAAATGGAATCTGACACGTGTAGCCTGCCGGACAGAATCAACATCGGCAAATGCTGGCCTTCTCTGATCTATATCATAAATGCTTTTGAAGTGTTCAAGCCAGCTCTCGTCTGGGATTACACAGTCAGTGTCTAGGTTCTCCTGATCCGAGAAAAACGGCTGATTAATAACAGCCCAGAATTTCCTTCTGTCCCTTCTCACATCCGTGGAGAGCATGTTTTCCCAAGCCTCCTCCTTGATTTGACACTTGCGAGTACTAATTGTGGTTTTATAATCTTTTCGGAGGTCTGCGACTAGGGATCTATTCCTCGGTCTGACTTTGAGTACCTTTAATAGGGCACTATGAGCAATTGTGCAGTTTTTATCGAACCATTTGTAGGCCCTCCTTGTATGGCCTCTGTGACCGACCTCAAGGTCTTTAGCGATCTGCTTGCACACTGCTACATAGGCATCAACAACGTCAGTACCTGCAGCAGTGTCATCCAAGCAGACAGCAAGATTGGCCTCACATTTGAGTGCGAGTTCCTCAAAAAAAACGTCTGGGACAACCCTATTCCATTTAATCCGTCTCCCCTGGTCTGTTGTCGAAAGGTGCTTAGGCCCCCTCCTCCTAAGTCATTCTGATTCCTAAAAATGACAAGATCAACTTCTAGCAGAACCGGGTTATGGTCACTGAAGGCTGAAGTCACTACACTATAGATCACGGTTTTAGCCAAAACACCAGGGGATAAGAAGATATAGTCAATGATGGTGTTTGCCACTCTCCCTATAAAGGTTGGTGCTCTCGCCTCAACGTTACTGGTGCCTGATTCAAATAAATTCATGTTTGAGAGGAGACTCTCTAAGGCCTCTCCCTCCTTACTGTGTTTAAAATGGGGGACCCCCTCAGTCGGAGACTCTCCATGAAAGTCGTTATAGCAATCCCACAAACAAGGATGTATATTAAAATCTCCCAGAAGAACCACCTCTGGGGCAGAAGAGAAATTGTGTTTATAGACTGACAAAAAATGCTCCAGGGCGCTCAAATGCTCATTAGTAAGTGAGCCCTCCCTTGAGTTATAAAAGTTAATAAGTAGCAATTTTGGTTGGTCAGAAATGGTCCATTCAATTATAAGAAAATTCCGAGAGGCAGTTTCCAGTTTCTTAAAAACCCCCGGCAAATTCAGTGAAAGTAGGATAAGCAGTCCCCCTTTGGGTCTTCCTATTAGTCCGGGAACTGCAGGGACAGAAAAACTAAGATACCTGTCTAGTGAGAAGCTGGGAGAGGTGTCCCAAGTCTCCTGAAGAGCTAGAATATCATGGTGCTTGATGAACTCCAACCAAATAGGGTCTGTGGCTATAGATCTGATACCTGCCACGTTCCAGGTCAAAATTTTACATGTCTGCCTCTGAGGCTCAGCCTCAACCATCTCCTCCATCGAGCTATGGGGTAGTCAATCGTTCATATCCATTGAGGCCAATGAGGAGACATTATTTTTTGCTGTATGTAGGTCACCCTGCTGAACAGCCACCAGATCATTCGAAGATCCCCTTTCTGCCCTCCCTAACCACTCTTGTATAGACCTTTGTTGGGTGATAATGTCGGTCTGATGATGTAATGAGCTGGAGTTAGTACGAGGAGGCCCTACTTGAGGTGTTAAAGTAGATTTTCTAAACGGCCTCTATCCGGTGGGTAAAAAAAGCCAAGAGGGAGAGGTCTAATACCGTCATTTGTCAGGTCTGAGGCATCCCAGAACAGTCTGTGCCCACTGTCTTGTTTGTTAAAATTTACCACTAGGCAGTCCCCTGGAATATATTTAGGGTGACGCCCTACCCAACTAACCCTCCTTGCCATAATGATGGTGCTTATGATATCTGTGCCACCGCTACTGAACTGGGAGCAACATTGCCTGGCCAATACCATAAGGTCGCAGTTTGTCTCGGCTGTACCTGCATTTGCTGGTGGAACCCCGGTATAGACGGCAACAAGAGGGGCAGCCTCCGGGGGCAGCTCCAGGCAGCTATCTCTATGGGGAGCCGACTTAAGTCCATGAGTAGTACTCAGCATCCCAGCCCTCATGTGCCTCGACCTCTCCAGAACATCCCCGTTAACCGGGCTTCTATTGTTGGAAGCTACTGGTGCCTTATTTGCAGGGTTAACGCTGGGGTGAGTAATGTTTGGGTTGTGAGAGTTGGCCTGGTTCCCCATTTGGCTAGATTGTTGTTTGAGAAAGGCATACATTTTTTCACATTTGCCCAGTAGTCCCGCTAAACAATCATTCAAAGTGTCCACAATGTCTTTAGCAATGGCCACCAAAGCAGGTTCAAGTCTTGATGTGAACAGGTCTTCTAGAATGTTACAAACATGTTCCTTCATGCTAATATTCTGATGAACAGTTTTACCCGGTATGTTTTTCCTCTTGGGAGCGGTTTTCCGAGACCTTCGCCTATTGTTGGTCTTGGGGAAGGGAGCTAAAAGGGTTGAATTAGAAGAGACCAAGGCTGGCTCCACAGTGGGGAAAATGTCAGCAATCATGATTTTGGGTCCCAAGGGTACACTTGGGGTCAAAACATGATCTGATACAGGATCAGTGTTAGCAGGACCAAAGCCCCAGCTCCTTCTCGGCGTTAGCTATTTCCTTGGTCAGCCCGCCCACGGCCGAAGTTAAGTAGGAGATTATAGATTCCGATTTCCTAGGAATCTTGGAGTTTTTATCTTCATGCTCACCCCGGCACAACTGCTTTCGCTTCCCCATTGCGGATGTAACTGGGATGGCCCAGCCCGGCCTCAGTCGTCCTCGGATGGCCTCAGACGGCCCACCCTTTGCCCGGGCTTAGCCCGGCGCCGCCTGCGTGTGTCCCCCGTTGCAGGGGAAGGCGGATTGTTTAAGTCCTTCCAGGTGTCAAGGGGGAGGGGCAAGAGGTCCAGAGAGCCCAGCAGCGTCCTGGGGCTTGTAGTTCTCCTGGCGTGCCCCACAGCAGCATTGTTTCCTTGATCACGATGCGTCTTAGCTGTAATCATTGTATATATGTGTGATTTGTATTATTTATTATTTTACTATAGATGGATTATTGTTTTTTTTAAACAATCTAATTTATTGTTTTTTTCCCCGCTGTTATGCGATGAGTACAATTGAAATCACTATTTCTAGTTAAATTCAACATATTCTGAGAACAGCAAAAAAAACAAAGAAATTACTTTGTAAAATGTTAAAATTATACTGTGCTGTTAAAAATGTAATATTACATGTTATAACAATTTTTCTTTTCTTTTACAGATCTTAATTTTAAGATTTGTATTTTAGCATAATTTAGATTATAAAAACAAGTGAATAAAATGTGTAGCATTTTTTAGGTATATTACTATTTAGGTAAGTTTTAGTAAGTCTTAAAATGCACAATGGACTGTGTTTCCACACAGCTAAAGAGAAGGAAGATGGATAGACTAGATTTGCGCCACCAAATTCCAATGCAGACAAGTTTAAAAAAGTGGACACCTTAAGAAAACCTGTCTGCAAGATACATGGTATAGTACAGAATAAACTGATATGGTTGTTTTGCAGGTGTTGGTAATTTCAGAATTAAAAGAAATGAAAGTCTTTAACTTAAACCGCATCACTGAGTGTTTTTGCACATGTAATATTAGGCCGCATCCCTTCCCTTCAGTAATATATAAATATGTCCTATCAGTTCCCTAAAACATAAGTAGTTGTAAATGTATCTTGTTCTCTGTTATCAGTACAGAAATGTACTCCTATAATAACAATTGACTTAGCCATTAACTTTCTTTCTTATTCACAAGTTGAGGAAAAGGCATTCTGTATACCTTTTCTTTTCCATGTAAATATAATCTCAATATACACAGCACTTTGCGTTGAAAGGTGTTCTATAGGTTTTGCTGTGCATGTTTGCACAGAAGACTCATAGAACAAGACACATCTCCAGAGTTATCAGAAATCATGAATCTGGACATGTTTGTGAATGCTGCATGATCCTCCGATTGGTGTAGCAAAGCACAATGAGGAAAATTGTTTTCACTTGTCCTCAATTTTTCACTTTCAATAAAAGCTACAATGAACAGCATAAATTGAAGGAGAAAAATGCCTTTATTGATTGTTTTTGTGCAGGAACGTGTCCCTTCCTGCACAAAAACAATCTCTGCATGACACGGGCATCCTTGCACCATGGTGCAAGGGTGCCTGTGTCTCCACATGGCTGCAGTTGAAGCAGCTGTGCAAAGTGAAGCACAGACCTGAAACATATTTATATACATATGTTGCATCCCTGTGCTTTAGAAGTACCACCGCATGCTGTAGTTAAACAGTTTACAGTGTCATGCTGCAGCCCTTCCTTATAATTTTGCACTTATACATTCACCACACATCACAAATGTATTTTTACAGTCAATTATGCACTACACATACATTCAACTACACTTTCGCATACTAGCATAAAGTTTAGCTCTTTCTTTAACCAGAGTAGTAAGTTCTGAAAATACCTTTTTTTTTCTTTTTGTTGTGTTGGTTTTGTTTGATCTTTTGAACGATTTTATATATTTTTTAAAAACAGGGGGAAAAATGTGAACTGGGAAAAGAGAACTAAAAACTGGGAGTAGAGGAAAAAAGAAAACTAACAATGGTGGTGGTCAAAGACTTAACACACCAGGTCTACCGACTGCTCCCCATATGCAATTAGCCGTCGACATTTTATGCATGTCATGCAGACTTTCCCTAAGTGGGGCGGGATGTCAGGCTGTGATGAAGAGCTTTCTGGTGTTGCTCCAGTGGTACTCGGGACTGCCGATGGATCATGAGGAGTCTCCCTCAATCTTCTTAACTTCTCGTTGGCAAAGTTCACTGGATGCTTGGTTTGCCAGTGCTTCCTCATACTTGCAGTACCGCAGTAATATTTTTTGGGGGATCTCCCCTTGAAAGCACTACCTTGCAAATGCGGCAAGTGACTTTAATTACATTCACCTTTTTAAAGCCTGCAGGTATAGTAAAAAATTTCCAGACAGTGCTGGTATGTCTTTCCTTAGGTGGAGTTTCAGGAACAAATTCTTGCTCTGATGAATTCTCTGAATCAGAGGAAGGTGGTAGATTTGCAGCCATGGTGTATTCAGGTGAATCTCTTCTCCAATAATGAGGGAGCAGCAGATCTTCTCAGGAGGTCTTTCCCTAAGAAAAGTTCTAAGAAGAGTGATTGAAATGGGTGGGGTCCTTCAATAGTTTCAAAAAGAAGTTTAATGAACCAGTCAAATCTCTTTTTTTGAGGTCACATGGGGTGCGCGTAGGATGCGCATAGCACGCACAATGCTCTCACCCACCGCGTGCGATATGCATATGACATCACGCGCTACCGCGCAATATGTACATCTCGCTTATTGGGCCAGGAGTCACTGCGTTGGAAAAGTCGTATCCGTCACACACCCTACGTGGATCTAGACAGCGACCCTTAAATGGCGCACATGTTTCACGCAGTAAACGAGTAAGGTGAGCTTTGGGTGCGCAACTCCAAGAAAAATGAAAAAAATAATAAAAATAATTTAAGTATATCATAAACAATATCAAATAATAACAATAATATCTTTTTGTGGATTTTCTTAGAAAAGAATATCTGAAATGTAATTTAAAAAATAACATATCTAAAAATAAAAAGATAAAAAAATGTAGTTAAAAAATATTTTTTAAAAACAACAATAAATATATTTAAAAATTTATATTTATAAACCTTTGAAATTTACTACAAAATCATAGGTTTTTCATGTGTCATAGTTAGGAATTAGCATCTAAAAAACATTCAAATTCACTGAAAAAACATTAGTTTCAGACATGTTATAATTAGGAATTAACATTAAAAAACCTTTGTAATTCACTGAAAAACCATAGGTTTCAGACATGTTATAATTAGGAATTAGCATTTAAAAAACCTTAGAAATTCACTGACACAATCATAGGTTTTAGGGGTGTTATAGTTAGCTAGACATTCACCATTGAAATTCCCCCGTTATGGTTAGTTGTACTAACTATAACTCGCGCGCCTGCAATCCACTGCTGATAATGTCATATATTACATCATTCATGACATGGTCAGTGACATCACTGAGGACATCTCACATGACATCACTGATGACATCACTGATGACATCATCCACGTGACAATCTCATACATCTTATCATACACTAGTATAACTTTTCAACACTCATTATAAAATATTAAGTACCATATTTGAAACCATTGACACACCAATACAAGTTTCTAAAAACCCACTCAGTGATTCCTACATCTACACACACATCTAAACACTTACCTATATATTGACTCATACATGCTATCAAAGATCAATAGAACACTATTAAATATACTTATACAACTACATCAACATTGCACACCAGCACGCATTCTATTCACTTATGCAGTCATCCTACTCACTTATGCAAACAGTTGATCATACTTACATTTACTAAGCTACACACTTATACAAACACCACTTAATGTATTCATATAGAAAGTAACTCATACTTAGTGTGTTATAAAATCACTATTACAAGTATACAGTTATCTATACAGTCACTCATACAATCACTGTGTGTCAGGTATACTTATTTATATAAAACATCTGTCACATACACTGCCTTTTATATTTCTAGTTTGTTGTACATATATCATTCAGAAATATATTTACTCATCACTACGCCCATAAAGAGATTCACTCACACAAACAACTATTTCCACATACACTCTTAACCTCATATACCTACTAAATGAACTATTTACACATCTTTGGACAGTCATACACATCCCACCCAACCACACACACATTCATTCACTATCCCACACAAATACTCACTTAATTAATTAATACTAATATAGACTTTACATAGCTACTAACCAACTTATGTAGTAGTTTACACAACAAGAGATACAGTGAAACAGATATTCACACAGTTAAGTCACTATCTCATATATAATCAGTGAGACACTTTAAATTAGTAATCCTCCATCCAGACACATATATCCAATCAGTCTTCAATACAGATTGCTATATATATAATATATTTTTAAATATTGAACTAACCCACATTCACTGGATGATGTCATCAGTGACGTCATTTGAGATGTCATAAGTGATGTCATCAGTGATGTCACTGACCATGTCATGAATAATGTAATATGTGACATCATCAGCAGTGGATTGCAGGCGCGAGTTATAGTTAGTACAACTAACTATAACGGGGGAATTTCAATGTTTTTATAGGAGTGAAATGTCTTGCTAACTATAAAACCCCTAAAACCTTTGTTTTTTTCAGTGAATATATATATATATACATACTTATCTATATATCTATATATATGCTACTTCGGTGGTTCCCCTCCTATTAGCGTTGGCGCCACCCGTGGTAACAGCAACCACCATTTATCGTAGGGTTTCTCACGCCAAACATTAGTTGGAGCTCAGAATAAGAGGCGGCACACCAGGAGACAACAAAATAATTTATTGTGCACTCAAAAAACAAGGATGTCAAGTAGCTTCCTGTTCCCCAACTTCCCATATAAATAGTTTACAAGTTTGCCAAACATAGAAGAAATACTACTATTGTTGTGCACTGTGATTTCACCGCAAAAATGACATACATAAGCACGTTTTTTTATGAATGTATAAAAACATAATAAGAGAGGCATTATATTGCATTACAATTTCCATCATTGCGTATGCTAAATCATATGTGCCTCTATTGTGTATTACGCTGTGTCATCTTTGTAGTGAGCATAGCAGTTCTTGGCCACGCCTCTATGATCAGTATCAGGCAAATGTCCTGTTTAACTCGGGCCGATTTTACACATTTATCAGATCATTATGACATTATATTACACGCCAATATCTGTCCTTGCATATGCTCAAAACGTATGTATTTCTATGGTGTACTGCACTATGCTATTTGCTAGCGATTGTAGCGTTTCCTAGGCTCACTTACAATGTGCATTATTCGGCAAATGCCCCACTGTGCTCGAGCTGCGCTAGTGTGCAATTGTAGAATCACTGGCACAATTTTCAATTTAAGAGTAAACATAGCGCTAACTCATATTGCCATTACCAAGAAAAAAAATATATACATCTATAAGCGCGTACCGTTGGCGTACCGTACGCGTACCGTACGCCTACCGTACGCGCACAATATGCGTACCTTCCCACGCACGAGCTGCATGCTGATTGGCTGTCAACTGTCTGTCAACACTCCAAACCAAAAATTGTTGGCAGCCATCCTGGGCCTCGGTAGACTGAGGCACAAGAAAGAAGAAAAACAAACATGTAGAACTCAAAAATGGAGCAGGGTAGAAGCACCCTGACCCCCTAGGCCTGCTCAGGGGGTCCCAAAAGGACCCCCAAGGGCCCCCCAAAAAATATTTTCGAAAAATCACGGGGTGCGCATAGTGTACGCGTACCATACACGTACCTTCCCGAGAAAGCTGATTGGCCTTCAACACTTCAAACCAGGAAGTGTTGGCAGCCATCTTGTACTCGGTAGTCTGAGGCACAAGAAAACAGAAAAACAAATGTGTAGAACACAAAAAGGTGGCAGGGTAGAAACACCCTGACCCCCTAGGCCTGCCCAGGTGGTCCTACAAGGACCCCCAAGGCCCAAATTTTTTTTTTAAACCCGGTCTGGTTTTTATCAAATTACCCCCCGGGGAGACCACATTGCGGGGGCATAGTGATAAAGAAGTGTGGGGGGCCCAATCCCCCCCACCCTGCCCCGGGGACCGCCGCCCCCCGGGGCAAAGCAAAGCAGCCCCCTGGTGCATACTGGAGGCTCCTGGTGGGCTAGTTGGCCCCCAGGGACCCCCAGTATGCAAGGGGAATTAGTTCCCCCTCTGCAAAGTTGCAGAGAGGTATAAAAAGGGGCATAGCCTCATTACACCTCTCTGCAATGCAGCCCCCTGGCGCATACTGGAGGTTCCAGGTTAGCTAGTTGGCCCCCAGGGACCCCCAGTATGCAAGGGGAATTAGTTCCCCCTCTGCAAACGCGCCTGGGGCTGCGTTGCAGAGAGGTGTAAAAATGTGGTGTGTCCTCATTACACCTCTCTGCAATGCAGCCTCCTAGCGCATACTGGAGGTTGTAGGTAGGCTGGTTGACCCCCAGGGACCCACAATATGCAAGGGGAATTAGTTCCCCCTCTGCAAACGCACCAGGGGATGTGTAGCAGGTAGGTGTAAAAAGGGGCATAGCCTCATTACACCTCTCTGCAATGCAGCCCCCTGGTGCACACTAGAGGTTCCAGGTGGGCTAGTTGGCCCCCAGGGACCCCTAGTATGCAAGGGGAATTAGTTCCCCCTCTGCAAACACGCCCGGGGATGCGTTGCAGAGAGGTGTAAAAAAGGGTGTGGCCTCATTACACCTCTCCGCAATCACACCCTGGCGCATACTGGAGGTTCCAGGTGGGCTAGTTGGCCCCCACGGACCCCCAGTATGCAAGGGGAATTAGTTCCCCCTCTGCAAACGCGCCAGGGGGCTGCGTTGCAAAGAGGTGTAAAAACATTTTTTTCAATTTATATTAAAAATATGTAATGTAATTAAAAAAATTAAATATCTAAAAATAAATATTTTAACCCCTTTCATGCTCATGATGGAACGGTTCCGTCATGACCATAAGGTGGCCTGTGCTTATGACGGAACCGTTCCATCATGGTTCCATAGGCCCAATGGAACGTTCAGCACCGGGTGGAAAATCCGCGCAGCACAGAAGGGGTTAAAATAATGTAGTAAATCAGTATAACAAATATAACAATTAATACATTTAAAAATTATCATATACAAAACCATTGAAATTCACTGAAAAAAACCATAGGTTTTAGCCACATTATAGTTAGGAATTACCATTTAAAAAACCTTTGAAATTCACTGAAAAAACCATAAGTTTCAGCCACGTTATAGTTAGGAATTAGCATGTAAAAAACCTTGCAAATTCACTGAAAAAACCATAGGTTTCACACACGTTATAGTTAGGAATTAACAATTTAAAAACTTTGAAATTGACTGAAAAAACCATAAGTTTCACACCAGTTATAGTTAGCTGGTCATTTTACTCCTACAAAACCTTTGAAAGTCCCCTGTTATAGTTAGTTCAGCTAACTATAACTCGCGCGCCCGCAATGCACTGCTGATGATGTCAAATATTACATCACTCATGACATGGTCAGTGACATCACTCATAACATCACTGGGACCCCGCTGGGATAAAAAAAACACCCTGGGACATTGCTGTTTGGTATGGCTTGGCTGGAGGTTTAGTGTTCCCGCCAAGACATATTAAACTGTGCTCCATATTGAGCAAGCAAGATCATTTTGCTTTCAGAAGCCAGAAACAAGGACTGTTCTGGGCGGAGGTGCTCCACAGAATACTGACTTTTAAGTGCACTATGGGCTTCTCCAGATAGTGGGATATGCCAACCCCAGTGTCCTGCTCCTCATTTGGCAGGAGGATAGGTGTGAACATTCGTTAGATAAGTGTCCACATTCCGCCAGCATCACCCCTAAGGTGTGGCAGGTGGTGTTCTGAACACCTCTTCTAAAAGTCAAGCATCTTGGGATGGAGGAAAACCAACCCATCAGACCTAGGGTAGTGCCCATTACCACAGGAAATGGTCACTTACAGGGTGTAGATACCCTAAAGGTAGATAACCCATTGGCTACCAACTCTCTCACCTTTTAATGCCTTACATTTAGTATTTAGGTGGCATCCCAAGATCTTGAATGGGCGATTTCATGGACAAGAAGAAGACAGGAACAAAAAAGTGCTGATGCCAGAGAACAAAAGCCCTGCTACAGAGAAAATTGGTGCCAACCCTGCCTGCTGCCTTGAGGACTCCAAAATCATGGTTGTGGAGTCTCCTCCTGAACCTATGAAGACTCCAAGAACCCTGGGGCTTACCCAGCTTATGGGAAATCACCCCTGGAGTTAAGGCATCACTTCCCTGCACACCACAGGCACCGATCCCACAATGTCTAGTTTGTCTACTTGCTGATGCCTGTGATTTCAAGCAGCACTCAAACCAGAAGAGGTACATGAGCTCCAGAGTGTCAGATCTGTCTTTCCATCAAGTTTAAAGACACCCGGACCTACCAAAACCACAATGCACCAATATCCGGGTTACCAGACCCCCTTCAGCAATCAGTGAGGCAAATAATCCATTCTGGACTCCAACTACACCAGAAGCAAGCACCATTCAAGAGACATTGAAGCTCACTGGACCCACATCGTGAGTGGTCCTGCTGTCCTGAAATCACCTTTCCAAGTTGCCTGCTCCTGACCATGAGAACATCTCGATGCACAAATTCTGGCTGACCTAACTGCTCTGCATCCAGCCCGGCCTGACCTGTGCCAGAACAGTGACCCAGCTGTGTTCCCATTGAGGCCCTTGCTATCTCCTCCCTCTAGTGGAACCCACAGACATACCTTTAAGGTCTACCTGCAGTGTCTTTTCAGGTTGCCCCTTTATCATAGTGCACCACCTACCATCACCCTCAGCATCCTGCTCCTGGCCAAATCTGGGATCGGCCCGATATTCGGCTGCTGAAACTTTGGACCTGGTCCTGCTATTGACATAAAACGATAAGGTGAATTTTGTGAAATAAATGCTTGATTTTATATGCATTTTTCTGCTATTCCAATTTGACTTCAATGGTGCGTAATTGGGCACAAGAGTGATATATTTTCATTTATATTTAAAAATCATAACTTTTAATGCAATATTGTAAATCAAAGTTCTTGGTCTTACAAAGTACATAAAAATTGATATTATTTTCATAAATTCATCTCAGATTTATTCTTATGTGTGTGACTCATTTATAGCCTCTGTGACTACAACAATTGTTTGGCACTACCCTCTGATAAGAATAACTGTTTTCCAACACAACCACAAATGGAGCTTTAGTATTATCTACTTTTGCCTCTGTCAACCAATAGGGGGCTCATCATCCCCTTTTGTTTCGCTGTGTTCGCCCCAAGTTGGCAGGGTATGCTCAGACGTGAGTCCCTTGCTCACTTGGCCACTGGATTCAAGATAGCCTGGCTGATAAGGATTATGAATCCAAAACCGGTCCCAGGATGCGTGTTTCCGGTCCAGGGAAGACATGGCTTGGCAGTTTGGGCTGCACTGTTCCCATGAGGCACAGGGTCAGACTGATTTGCATATAGCCATGTCTGAACTAGGGTGGCTGAGTGAACTAAAGAATGGTGATGGATTAAACCCAGATCAGTTGACTGGGGGTGAGTGTTTGATTTGTTCAAACGCTCCGTCCATCATCCCCGATTGTATCGCTTTGTTCACCCTAAGTGTGGCAGGGTATGCTCAGACGTGAGTCCCTTGTTCACTTGGCCACTGGATTCAAGATAGCCTGGCTGATGAGGATTATGAATCCGAAACCGGTCCCAGGATGCTTGTTTCCGGTCCAGGGAAGACATGGCTTGGCAGTTCGGGCTGCACTGTTCCCATGAGGCACAGGGTCAGACTGATTTGCATATAGCCATGTCTGAACTAGGGTGGCTGAGTGAACTAAAGAATGGTGATGGATTAAACCCAGATCAGTTGACTGGGGGTGAGTGTTTGATTGGTTCAAACGATCTGTCCATCATCCCCTTTTGTATCGCTTTGTTCGCCCTCAGTGTGGCAGGGTATGCTCAGACGTGAGTCCCTTGTTCACTTGGCCACTGGATTCAAGATAGCCTAGCTGATGAGGATTATGAATCCGAAACCGGTCCCAGGATGCTTGTTTCCGGTCCAGGGAAGACATGGCTTGGCAGTTCGGGCTGCACTGTTCCCATGAGGCACAGGGTCAGACTGATTTGCATATAGCCATGTCTGAACTGGGGTGGCTGAGTGAACTAAAGAATGGTGATGGATTAAACCCAGATCAGTTGACTGGGGGTGAGTGTTTGATTTGTTCAAACGCTCCGTCCATCATCCCCTTTTGTATCGCTTTGTTCGCCCTAAGTGTGGCATGGTATGCTCAGACGTGAGTTCCTTGTTCACTTGGCCACTGGATTCAAGATAGTCTGGCTGATGAGGATTATGAATCCGAAACCGGTCCCAGGATGCTTGTTTTCGGTCCAGGGAAGACATGGCTTGGCAGTTCGGGCTGCACTGTTCCCATGAGGCACAGGGTCAGACTGATTTGCATATAGCCATGTCTGAACTGGGGTGGCTGAGTGAACTAAATAATGGTGATGGATTAAACCCAGATCAGTTGACTGGGGGTGAGTGTTTCATTTGTTCAAACGCTCCGTCCATCATCCCCTTTTGTATCGCTTTGTTTGCCCTAAGTGTGGCAGGGTATGCTCAGACGTGAGTCCCTTGTTCACTTGGCCACTGGATTCAAGATAGCCTGGCTGATGAGGATTTTGAATCCGAAACCGGTCCCAGGATGCTTGTTTCCGGTCCAATGAAGACATGGCTTGGCAGTTCGGGCTGCACTGTTCCCATGAGGCACAGGGTCAGACTGATTTGCATATAGCCATGTCTGAACTGGGGTGGCTGAGTGAACTAAAGAATAGTGATGGATTAAGCCCAGATCAGTTGACTGGGGGTGAGTGTTTGATTTGTTCAAACGCTCCGTCCATCATCCCCTTTTGTATCGCATAGGAGTTCATCAGCAAAACTAATGGTGGCCACTGCAGCCACCATCAAACTTTCTTCTCCCTGACTATAACGAAGCTGCTAGTTAACAATTCAAGATGGAGATTGCTTCGCACTGTGGAAAAGTGTGGACACCCTGCCTCTGATCAGTGATGTCCTGGACTTGAACCAATGAGTTTGGCATACAATTGCTGTGTGTCATATTATTTCCAACCATGAATCATCTGGATTGCTTGTCAGTCCATGCCTGCTGCCACCAGACCCTGGGTGAGAGAGTGCCTAACTGGGCTTGGTGAGTGGCACAACATGCATGAGGTCCTGGGAGCCCACTACTCTGGTAGAAAAGCTCAGCAAGAGGAACACTGTCCTTGAGCTTACCCAGAGAGTGGTTGAACAGAGATGTTGAGCACTTGGATGAGGAGGGATGGCTGACGATTGATGCCTCTCCGGGCTGGTGACTTTCACAGGATTGACTCCAGACCATGCACAGCAGGAGGGCAGTGGGGGGCTACAGACCTGGATCCAGTTACAATGACCTAGACCTGGGAGAGGAGAGAGAGCCCAGCTGCTGTCTATGCCTCAGAAGAACAGGGAGAGCCTGGGGGCCATTGGGGAGGCCCTAGGGGCTTCCGGCTGCTGCATGGTTTGTTGTGCTGAGTCGCCCCATCAGCCATTAGCTCATCCTTTAATGCTGCTCCCCTAGACAGGGTTATTCTGTGAATAGATATAGGACCTTGCTCCCCATGCCCCCCTTTGTGAACGGGGGGACGGAAGAACTGACTCCTGACCCTAAGTGGCCTCATGTTCTTGCCTTGTCTGAAGGTCTTATAATGCCCTGCACCATTCCTTGCAACCAGTAAAGACAGTGCCTGCAATCACACAATGGCCCTCCTGGGGGCCATCTTGCACTGATCAGCAGACATAGTCTCCCTATTGCCTCTCTTAAGAATTGGTGGCCGTTCACTCCTTGGCCTGCACATTGACCAGTTGCTGTACTAGACCTGAGGGTTCATGCCACATTGATGCTCTGGCCTGCAGATAGATATTAGTGGGGACAGCAAGAAGGGTATCTGCTGCTGAGTATTAAAGGCACACCTCTGGATGACCAGAGTGAAAGCCCAGATGAGGCCTACCCAAATTTAGGACTGGTCGAGACGTGGTTGGGGGGCTGAACTGCCAAGGTGCTTGCTGGCCCTGCTGTTGTGGTCCTTAAGCCCCTTGGACTGCCTGGAGCTGTCTCCCACCCCACTGAAAATAAGAGCTGTGCATACAGCTCTGGAGATGGAATACTGACAGAGGGACCAGCTGGCTCTCATCTGCCTAGTGTGATCAGCAGCAAGATCACCTGCAAGAGAGACCAGGACATGGGAGGAACCTTTTCTTGGAGGCATTACTGAACCCTTGAGCAATGGCATAAGCACAGCACGGATGGAGGGTGGCTTCACATTCCACAATATCCTTCATGCCATAACGGCATCCCAGTAGGTGTTAGAGACTAAAATAAATACCTTGAGTGCCGATTTGGGCCTCCTATGTGATGATCACTGGTGTCTGGCAGAGAGGGACACCACAACTCAATGAGAATTGACAGATATACTGCCTGCACTTACCTCTGCAACTGAAAGACTTACCACCATAGAATCCAAGATTTGCACGCTTGAACTTAGAGCTGTGGAAGCCAAAAACTGGTCGAGCCATAATAATATATGTGTGGTGGGCCTGCCAGAGAATCTTGGAGATTCCAACATGGAAGATTACCTCGAGACATGGCTTTAGGAGGAGTTAGCGCTGCAGGGCCTTTCTATATTCTTTGCTCTGGAGCGGGCCCACGGAGTGCCGATCAGACTGCCGCTCCTGAGGCCCCCCAGTGGCTGTTCATAGCCCACCTACTCTACAATAAAGACCACAACCTATCACAGTCTCACTGCAAAGGAGAATTCCAAGTTGAAAACACTATTGTAAGGATCTTACCAGACTTTTCACGTGAAGTGCAGTGGCAGAGAGCTTCGTTCCAGGAGGCTAAGAAAAGACTGAAAAGATGGGCCATTTCCTAGGGGATGCTGTTTCCAGCCCTGTGGCAACAACTGATGGCACAAGGTTATTTCAACCCCCGCAGGACATCTGGAACTGGATCGGCCAACATCCGCAGCAAGGGCACGATCAGGAACCCTGTGAAAAACATGCATGTAGGACTTGCTCAAGGTGTAGGCCTAGGATGCACAGCTCCATGGCCCACTCACAAACTGAAGCACAAAGGTGAAGACAGAAGAACAATGGAAGTGGCGGTGTCAGTGAGTGGGGAAGATACTGGCCCCCCACAGTAAGGGGATGGAGCTGCGTGAGACTCAGACTCTGATCGGTGCTCCAGTATCTCTGAAGACTCAAGCCTGATGCTTCCCAAAGGGACCCTGATGAAATACTTTGAAGCCTTGAACATGTTGTAAAATTTTCAGGGACTTATGTTATGGAATAGAGATACTTAATGAGAAGGAGTGTGACTCCAGTTTGAGTTCCTTCCCTGGGCTGAGGGTAGAACTCCTATGTCCAACAATAGATAGATGGACTGCTGCCCGAGTGGATCTTTCGGCTTCCCCCATCCTCTTGGAGAAACATGTGGGTACTCCCATATCTTGCTGATATTTGTTTATTTGTTTAGATGGGGGGTCTTACCCAGTTTGACATTGTGAGTGGGCATTGGGATAATGGTTTATGGTTACATTTATGGAGACTCATGAGTCGCACATTCTTGTGCAGAATGTCTGCACTGCATACCGGTATCCTGAAAGGCATGAGAGGGGTATCAGGTTACAGGTATAGAGCACAAAAACTGCCAGTCTTGACATGTATGTTAGATAGCAATCCCCTTGACCTATAAATACCTTTCCTGGAACATCTAGGGTATGCACACAAAGTCTAAGTGCTATAAAGTGTTTTCTTATTTAAGCAGGAGGGGCATTCAAATAGCACTTTTGCAGGAAACAATCCTGATGGCCATGGGTGGGTTGGTGCTATAGTGCCTCTAGAGAGGACAGGCAGTCTGGGAAGTCGCAATACTAAATGTAAATGTGCCAATGACAGATCAGAGCACCTTTGTGATGAGTTTATCAAGACCCCTTGCCCCACACCAAAATGGGGGGGGGTTAATTGTGTGGCAGACCTCCAGGGTCTTGATGGATAGATTGCATCCTCCGTGGAGGACACATCCACAAGGGAGGGTTTACTTCCTATTCTCTAGCCTACATGAAAGTCACATTCATCTTGACACATTCCTCTGTACTCCGAATGTCCATAATTTAGTGTACTCGTCTCAATACTTAGCTCATACAATCTCAGACCACAATCACTTTTGCATTTGAAATGGTGAAAACCATGACCTTGTATTGCCATCTGTTGGTTGAAATCTGAGTTCCTGGAGGACCAAATGTATCAGGAGATGATCAGGGACAGAAATTACCCAGTACTTTTATTACAATACTGACATGCCCCAAGTGGAGTGGGATGCCTTTAAGTAGTACTGTGTGGAAAATGCAAAGCAGTATTGAAAGGGATCAGGAGCACCTTTAGGAGGAAGTAATGCCTTTGGAACCAGGCCTGAGAGACATGAAAACCCATAGGCCTGGGCACCCAGAAGTGCAACCTGTCCTTTTAGAAGCTAGGGAAAATGTAGAGACGCAGACTGAATGACTCAGGTGCTTTAAGTATCAACAGTACATGGACCACTAATTAATGGTCCTGGGTAACCTCGTGGACTTAGTGGTTAACCCGACTAAACATGGCTCGCCCATAGTTGAGCTCAAAGCTGAATGGGGGGACAGAGTGTACAGCCAGGTGAGAATGAATGCCCTCTTCTCTCAGTACTACTCGACTATGTATAAAAGTGTCACAGTACTCAACAAGCCCATAATGCGGGCCTACGTCAAGACACTGCACCTCCTGCGCCTTGCAGAGGAGGATGTGAATGGGCTGGGTGGAGATATCACCCGGCAAGAGATACTGATGGCCATCAAAAACATGGTGTAGTGTAGTTTCTATATTACCAATAGGCTCTGGGCATTGGAATAATATATCCTATAGATGTGACATAGGACTAAGGTCAGTATGTCTCTATCGAATATACTAAACTTAATTGTGTATGCCAGCTAGCTTAGAGGTCACTAGAAACTTTCTCGAATACACAAGAAGAGATTGGTTTCTGACAACCGCATAAACATGACAATCTGTTGCCCTAGGACTGGAACAAATATCTTCAGAGTCGTGGAAACAATAGAAACTATTTTACTCAGTCAATCGTGCATGCTTCGTTTCTACAGAGTTGCAGAGAAATAGTGAGACAGGCGTTTTAAATAAAAGGATTTATTGAATAGTCTTCTTTCTCATGCAAGAGAGGTGAACTGCTACAATCGTTAGACAGAATGCAAAGTATAATGCGTACAGCGATAATAGTATTATAAAATAATCCTGTGATAATTTGTCTAGTGCCATGACATATAAAAATTAAGGGTGGGCGGACATTTCCGTTCCACCCACGGAATGGGGGTAAATTTGCACTTTCTGCCTTCCACAAAGAAGGCGGAAAAACGAGGGAAAATGTTTGCCCATTTGCGGGCGGAACGGAAGTTGACCAGCCCGCCCACCTTCCGCTTCCCGCCCGCCTGCCTCCCGCCTCCCGCCCGCCTTATTAAATGAAATGAAAAGGCTAAATATGTTCCAACATGGCTCTGGCCTTTACTAGATCCTCCCCAATATTACAGAGGAAGAACAGTAGATCATCCACATATAATGCTGTTCCCTGTTCTCACATACCTGGCCAAAGGCTCCATGGTAATCTCGAAAAGACGGGGGACAGGGGTCAACCCTGCCTCATTCTGTGACCCACTGGGTATCCCGCAGTGATGGTCCTGCCCTAGCATCTGGAAAAGTATAAAGCAATCTTTTCCAAGTCAGGAAGCTCCTGTCTTGTTCCATGTATAATATCACCCTGTGCTGGTAGTACCACTCCATTCTGTCGAAAGCCTTTTCTATTTCTATAACGAATACTGCAAAGGTGTGTGACCCTGTGCTTTGTTTTCAGAGGTGGAGGGGGCAGCGCTGCTGTTTTATGTCCAGCACCACCTCCCCTCCAACTTGGTAGCAGGCCTGGGTCTGGGTACGAACAGATGGAGCGCTGGCAGCATTGGGTGAGGGTGTGCCGGAAAGTGCAACGCCACTCAGCAGCAGCTAAAGCACTGTTGGTCCAATATCCTGGACCAAGACCAGGACCTGCTGGGCCTGCTAGAAGTGGAGGTCGTGGGGCTCGGTGAGTAATTATTAATATTATTAGTACATATGTTCTCTATGCTATTGCTCACAGGCAGGTAAGGTAAGTTTACCAATAGTATGTTATCATTATTCTAGACAGGTGATCGGCGCTACCTAACTGTACCTGTTGGTGCTCACTTGGGCTGACTATGTGAGAAGTAATGCAGAGACTTCTTTGTTCTATCACTAGGATGCTAGTGGTAGTTAGTGGTATTAGCAATTTAGTCGCACGTGCTCTCTCACTTCCGTCCTTAGAGCCTATTTTGTAGCTCGTACAGTAGAAAGCAACCAATTTGTTGTATACAAATACGTTCATCTATGCATTTGAACTTAAACAAAAATGTAGACTTAGTGAATTGGCCCATCAAAATGGGTTAAGAGATTGCAAATGAAATGTGAAGAAGCAAGCATAATTTGTTGCAATTTGGAATATGGCTATGTAGGTTTAGGAGATTTTTAATAGGATAGGGCAGAGAGATACTACTAGTCCATCTGATTTAGAAATGATCAACGTTATTGGGATTGCCTTTTCCTGCCCAAAAATATTTTCGGAGAGATTATTCATTTACCATCAATCTGTTTTTGTCTTTATATCTTACATCAGCATCCAGGGGCAAGAAGAGGGCCTCCCAGTCTACCCAAGGTTTCTCAGCCAATGGCTCTGCTGGCTCCATTAAGTCTTCCTGTCGTTAACATGAATATTTATTTCACTAACTTTTACCGCTCCTTTGGTTTTGCCCACACATTTCTTTAAAGTTATTATAAAAATGCTGGTTAGGTTAGCCTGGGCAAGTAAGCAGCCGTGAGTCCAGTGGGGAATTCGCACTGATCTTACTCCCTGGGGGGGCTAGGAACTCCAGACTTGGAGCTTTAGTACAGGGTGGCTCAGTGTTCACACGCTTATTATTGGGTGAACCAACAGCCAACTCTCCCACACATATATATAGAATGGGTAGTGGCAATGCTATTCCCACTTCCATCCTGTATGTTTCAAGCCCCGGTCAGGCAAGCTGGAATACTGGACTCAATCAATGCCACTGTACACGCGTGGCTTGACCTACTAAAAACACAGGTGAGTTTAATATTGTACTCATCACTGACACAACTGGAGTGGTACCAGTGGCTGCCGGTAAGCAGAGAAAGGGAGATGGTAACTGCATTAGAAACGCTCGACATTACTAAAATTGATGATTTGTTTTTAGCGGACCATGTGCTAGAATGGGACGAGATCGAAGCTGAGGGGCGAACAATTTCCCCTTTAGTGAGATTTCACTTTCATGGGGTGAGACATGCCCTATGCAAACAGCTAGGCAATAATATGATGGAGCCCTCTGAGGTCACCCCCTTCTCCTCTACACTGAGTTTGGATTCCCCTAATAGTATAGTTTCAAACATTTATAACATGGTGCAAGGATAGTGCAAGAACTTTACCATGAAAGCCAAACTGGAGTGTTAGAGGGATCTGGGAAGGGCCTTAGATGACAAAACATTGGTCTACTGCTGCAAAGCAACACATAATATCTCTTTAAATGGAAGACATAGATTATTACACTTTAAATTACTCAATAGAGAGTACTATATGCCAGCATGTCTACATAGTTACGTCCTCAGAGACACATCAGACTGTGATCGCCGTGGTGCCAATCCAGGGGACTTTATGCACGTTGCCTGGCTCTGCCCAATTGTGGCTGTTTATTGGAGTCTGGCATTTCAAAAGATGAGTGCAATCACAATGCTTACAATACCCCCGGATCCTATGTTGGCACTATAAGGCTATTCAGCACAAATAATAAAGGACTCCCGACAATTAACTGACATGGGGATGTTGATTGCAAAATGTAGGATAACGATACAATGGTCCCATGGTCCAGTGCTCACCATAACAGAATGGTCTAACTATATGATATATTGCAATACCCAAACTGAAACTGAATTATACAGTGAATTACTCCCTCCGCAGAATTGCCCATGAAGCTTCTGGGGCCTATACCAAACTTACTTAGCAGGAAGAGAGACAAATGTAACTGAGTAAAATGAGTGTTAAGTATTGAGATTTCATGTAATGATAAGAATGCATGAACAAATAAATGCCAGGTTGAATGACCACGATGAGTAGGGCCAGATATGTGTGAATATTTGTTAATATTGTTAGCACTAAACACAGATACGGATGAGGAGCTGATATGTTCATAGCTAACTAGTGTTATCAGATCACTTGTGTGATTAATGTTTCAATTAACAGGAGCCGTGTATATGATGTCAAGATCTGTAAGTCACGATGGACTCCTAGCTGGGTTTCTAGCTACAATGCTATGCCACCAATGCTGTACACTTTCACCTACTGCTATGTACAATAAAAAATGTTATGTATAGTTTATTTTTGATTTACTCTTTCTTTGCTGTATGTTTGTTACTGTAAGCAAGAAAACTCAATAAAAAAACTACTTTTACCGCTTTATTTCTACCCATTTTCTTTTTTTTCAAATCTTCTTTGTACTATCCATTTTTTATCCATGCATTTCCATATATATGTATTTATTTTCTATATTTCAGATATCTGCATTTTTCTTTAAACTGCCTCTGTGCTAGTCTGGTTCTTTTTTTCTTTGTCAGTCAGTCTTCACTCTCCCATTATATATTCTGTAGACTACCTAGTGGCTGTACTATAAAGTCTCAGAGAACATATGGATCACATACTACTCTGCCGTGAAGATTGCATGCCCCTATTCTGTGCATGTTTGTTGAGATTAGAAGGCTTTCTTTTACTTGCTCAGTCAGTAAAACAGAGAGAGTGGCCATTGTCACGTTGGGCACCCCAAAGATGTGTCTCTCAGCATAGGCCTAGTATTACAAGCAGCAGTTGATGAACTGATGACCATGCACAATGGCTAGAATGAAGAATCCGGAGGACAGTCTGATGAATACAGGCCTCAGCAAAGCCTGCGAATGCAAAGGGGTTCGCACTTCTGTGCACGGAGTCCTCAGACTACACATAGAAATTGGCACGGAAACTGGAAGTACAAAACATAGTTTAATAAACATTTTAAGGTGGTACTACAGCCCACACAACATTCTACAGTATTGTACAAGGTAGCACACAGAACTTAGACATGTGGTCCCCTTTTATACACAAAGAAGGGGCTCATAAGTAGGCGGTTACAGCTCAAAACATGATTTACGACCATATATGGAAATTTCTTGAACATGATCGATATATGGGTGGAGGTAACAGTTCTTGAGACCCGCCGAAATGCACATTTCAATCTACGCTAATCAGAAACAGATGGGACTCCTACTGAGCATGCGCTAGACGCACAAGGAACTATTTATAGCCTGTTGCTGGGCAAACTCCAGGGGTGACAATCAGTGAGATAGGACTCGCCTCGTGGCGAGCACATGGCAATGTATGGCACAAAAGATGGACGCCAGAAAACAAACTGGAGTCTGGCCGTATTTTAAGTATGAGCAGGAAAACTAGAACAAAGACACAATAGCATGTCTTCAGTGAATGCTTAATACTATCGCTGTTTTATTTTACAACAAGTCCCACTGCCATTGTCAACCAAGACCATATATTCAGGTATCCACTGTTTTATATATATTCAAAGACTCAGCTTCTTCAATATCTCAGCCACTCCAACAAAGTTTATCCTGAGGCTTTTCAAAAATTGCCATGAACAAAATGCCCAACCTGATATTTTTGATTGAAGATACTGTAATCGAATTGTAGTTATGTGTCTCGTTGTATTTTGCTATAAAAAAACTAATATAGGCAGAGGTCCGATATGTCATCTAAAATGGATGCATACAGGTGGGTGATAGGATGCATGGGTGGGTAAAGAATGGATGGAGGGTATATGGGGGAAAGAAAGGATGCCTGTCTGAGTGAGAGATTGAAAGGAATCCTTGGGTGGCTTTGATGGGTGAAAAAAGACTGTGTGGGTGGGTAAATGTATGTTGGTTAAAGGTTTGTTGAGACTGAGAGCAATGTTCGGATGGATGTATATATGGATGGATGGATATATGGTTTTCAATGGTGAAGAGTAGACTGATTGAGAGAATGTAAACTTAAACAGTGAGCAGCAGAGCCAAGGATGACGGTGAAGAAGAAGAATAAAACTGGAAGTACAATGCAATGATTAATTAAAAAAAATTGGGAATTGGAGTTGGCTTAACGGCTAAGGCGGTCGACCTCGAATCTGGGGAACTGGGTTCGAGTCTCGGCAATGACGCTGAATATGCTGTGATTATGGGCAAATCACTTAATCTCCCTGTGCATAACAAAAAATGAATGAGTCCCCATATAATGCAACTGGTGCTATGTAAAGCGCTCTGATACCCGATACCGTCGGGTTGAGTTTGTGCTATATAAAAATCTGTAAAAGAAAAAAAAAAAGAAGAATCAAGGGACTAGGCTGCTCCTCTGGAGTGGGGTCAAAGTGTTGAGGGGTGGTATTTCAGATTACTCCCTTGACTGACAGTAAATTTCATCCCAACATATATATTATGAATATTTCAACTTAACCGCCTATCAATCACCATGACCTTCCTCCCTCATTATCCATGGCATTTTGACAGTGACATCGGGTGACCTAACAGCTGCATGGTTACATTGGCGGCACTGCATTGCTGGTTGTGCAATGTGCATCTGCCTCAGTTAATGTGTAGGTCCATTTACAAATTTCATGGCAGTGCAAAAAATAGTTGTCCTTCTTCCCTTCACTCTTAATGCCCACTCAGTCACTTCTTATTCAAAACTCATTTCCTAAGTTCCTTATGTCCCAGCCTGCTGCAAAATTTGAAAAAAAAACCTTCCTTTGCATGTGCCACATTCCTCTGTCCAAGTGATATATTTATTATGGCATCCATAACTGATTATGTCCATTCAAATGTTACCCTTTCACAATTGCCGAACAAAGTGACTCACTACTAGCAAAAGCTTAGGCAGTAGGTATTTGATGATGATGATCGGTAAACTTTTAACAACCCAGTCTACTGCTTCTAACTTACCCAAAGTAAAGTAAGTTATTCATTGTTTTCCTTACTGCCAAGCAAATCTATTTTGTGGGAAAACATTTATGTCAAAGTGGTGGTGGAGGGTGAGCCCAGGGATTAAAGTGAGACTAAGCTTAAGCGGATTTGTATTTTGCGGATGGGATAGTCTGTGACGAAGGTGCCAAATGCTATATCCTGTTCCTTAATCCTTTCCCTGTACTGTAGTGCATTGCTTTTCCCACCGTCTACATGTTACGGCGGGCAGACAGGAGGATGTCTGTGTGCATAATTGTTGTTATAGTACCTCATGTGACGTAGATCATTCACAGTAACTATGCATCTGCCTTGTAGTCAGGATGAAATTAAAAAACATTCAACAGAGCATGGCATGAGGAATAAGATAATTGTCTAGTACTGCTGCCCCACCTGCAGACAGTAGCAAAGTAACACAACTATGCCCAGGGCCCCAGCTGAGCTGGCATTCCTCCATTAATGTAGCTCAACAAGAGAGAGAAGAATACTTGTGTACTCCATACAGTGCATGTTAGAAATGGGTTTTCTGGTTGGCTAGGGTATGCATCTAAGCCAGACTGAATCCACCACTCTAGTCAGGATAAGGAGATTACAATTCTAAAATAACCCCTGCTCATCCTGTTGGTAGCTTTGCAGGAGCAGTTAGGCTTATTCCAGAGGCAATGTGTACAGCATTTGCACATCATCAACAGTAATACAGTGAAGAAACTAAAAAAGGACACCACACCAGTTTTAGAAAAATACCCATTATGTATCTGTGTAAAACAAGACCAAAATGATAATAATCCAGCATAGAGTGACTGCTGGATCTGGGGTCTCTAGTTGACAATGGTATTCACCTTAGTCCAAATAGGGACCCTTACTTCTAAGTCAGGATAAGGGGATTACACTTCGAGGATAACCCCTGATCTCCCCCTTGGTAGCTTGGCACGAGCAGATAGGCTTATCTCAGAGGCAGTGTGGTAAGCATTTGTGAATATACACAGTAATACAGTGAAAACAATACAGAGGGACACAACACAGGTTTTATAAAAATAAGTATTCTTTATATAAACTTAACACAAGACTGCAAACGACAAAAATCCACAATACTGTACTTAACATTGACATAAAAGTTACTTAGTTCAAGTTGGTGATAAATGCGACAAAGTTCTCAACAAAGTACCTGTATGCGTCATGCAAAATGAACGAAAGGCTTACAAATGGGGAGATGCGTTGGTTCAATGATCCGGGGGAAATGATGCATCGCGCCTCAATGCTTGCGCAGAGTAGGGGATGCGTTGTGATCCTTACCGGTGCGGGGATGATGCGTAGGTTCTCGGGTTACCGTCAGGAAGCTCCTGTCTTGTTCCATGTATAATATCACCTTGTGCTGGTAGTACCACTCCATTCTGTCGAAAGCCTTTTCTATTTCTATAACGAATACTGCAAAGGTGTGTGACCCTGTGCTTTGTTTTCAGAGGTGGAGGTGGCAGCGCTGCTCTTTTATGTCCAGCACCACCTCCCCTCCAACTTGGTAGCAGGCCTGGGTCTGGGTACGAACAGATGGAGCGCTGGCAGCATTGGGTGAGGGTAAGCCGAAAAGTGCAACGCCACTCAGCAGCAGCTAAAGCACTGTTGGTCCAACATCCTGGACCAAGACCAGGACCTGCTGGGCCTGCTAGAAGTGGAGGTCGTGGGGCTCGGTGAGTAATTATTAACATTATTAGTACATATGTTCTCTATGCTATTGCTCACAGGCAGGTAAGGTAAGTTTACCAATAGTATGTTATCATTATTCTAGACAGGTGATCGGCGCTACCTAACTGTACCTGTTGGTGCTCACTTGGGCTGACTATGTGAGAAGTAATGCAGAGACTTCTTTGTTCTATCACTAGGATGCTAGTGGTAGTTAGTGGTATTAGCAATTTAGTCGCACGTGCTCTCTCACTTCCGTCCTTAGAGCCTATTTTGTAGCTCGTACAGTAGAAAGCAACCAATTTGTTGTATACAAATACGTTCATCTATGCATTTGAACTTAAACAAAAATGTAGACTTAGTGAATTGGCCCATCAAAATGGGTTAAGAGATTGCAAATGAAATGTGAAGAAGCAAGCATAATTTGTTGCAATTTGGAATATGGCTATGTAGGTTTAGGGTATTTTTAATAGGATAGGGCAGAGAGATACTACTAGTCCATCTGATTTAGAAATGATCAACGTTATTGGGATTGCCTTTTCCTGCCCAAAAATATTTTCGGAGAGATTATTCATTTACCATCAATCTGTTTTTGTCTTTATATCTTACATCAGCATCCAGGGGCAAGAAGAGGGCCTCCCAGTCTACCCAAGGTTTCTCCGCCAATGGCTCTGCTGGCTCCAGTAAGTCTTCCTGTCGTTAACATGAATATTTATTTCACTAACTTTTACCGCTCCTTTGGTTTTGCCCGCACATTTCTTTAAAGTTATTATAAAAATGCTGGTTAGGTTAGCCTGGGCCAGTAAGCAGCCGGGAGTCCAGTGGGGAATTCGCACTGATCTTACTCCGTGGGGGGGCTAGGAACTCCAGACTTGGAGCTTTAGTACAGGGTGGCTCAGTGTTCACACGCTTATTATTGGGTGAACCAACAGCCAACTCTCCCACACATATATATAGAATGGGTAGTGGCAATGCTATTCCCACTTCCATCCTGTATGTTTCAAGCCCCGGTCAGGCAAGCTGGAATACTGGACTCAATCAATGCCACTGTACACGCGTGGCTTGACCTACTAAAAACACAGGTGAGTTTAATATTGTACTCATCACTGACACAACTGGAGTGGTACCAGTGGCTGCCGGTAAGCAGAGAAAGGGAGATGGTCACTGCATTAGAAACGCTCGACATTACTAAAATTGATGATTTGTTTTTAGCGGACAATGTGCTAGAATGGGACGAGATCGAAGCTGAGGGGCGAACAATTTCCCCTTTAGTGAGATTTCACTTTCATGGGGTGAGACATGCCCTATGCAAACAGCTAGGCGATAATATGATGGAGCCCTCTGAGGTCACCCCCTTCTCCTCTACACTGAGTTTGGATTCCCCTAATAGTGTAGTTTCAAACATTTATAACATGGTGCAAGGATAGTGCAAGAACTTTACCATGAAAGCCAAACTGGAGTGTTAGAGGGATCTGGGAAGGGCCTTAGATGACAAAACATTGGTCTACTGCTGCAAAGCAACACATAATATCTCTTTAAATGGAAGACATAGATTATTACACTTTAAATTACTCAATAGAGAGTACTATATGCCAGCATGTCTACATAGTTACGTCCTCAGAGACACATCAGACTGTGATCGCCGTGGTGCCAATCCAGGGGACTTTATGCACGTTGCCTGGCTCTGCCCAATTGTGGCTGTTTATTGGAGTCTGGCATTTCAAAAGATGAGTGCAATCACAATGCTTACAATACCCCCGGATCCTATGTTGGCACTATAAGGCTATTCAGCACAATAATAAAGGACTCCCGACAATTAACTGATATGGGGATGTTGATTGCAAAATGTAGGATAACGATACAATGGTCCCATGGTCCGGTGCTCACCATAACAGAATGGTCTAACTATATGATATATTGCAATACCCAAACTGAAACTGAATTATACAGTGAATTTCTCCCTCCGCAGAATTGCCCATGAAGCTTCTGGGGCCTATACCAAACTTACTTAGCAGGAAGAGAGACAAATGTAACTGAGTAAAATGAGTGTTAAGTATTGAGATTTTATGTAATGATAAGAATGCATGAACAAATAAATGCCAGGTTGAATGACCACGATGAGTAGGGCCAGATATGTGTGAATATTTGTTAATATTGTTAGCACTAAACACAGATACGGATGAGGAGCTGATATGTTCAGGGCTCGGTGAGTTCTCGGGTTGCTGTCTGGTTGTGATACGCAAGATGGTGCCTCGATGCGATGATCCTGGTGCGATGTGAGATGATGGCAACCTTGATGCAACAACGATGCGTAGACGCCATGGCAGCCTTCTGATGACTCTGTACTTTAGAGCCGCAACAGGCCCTGTGACACACTTCTCCGGTGATGCGATGGCGTCACGCTTCTCCGTTGATGCGACAGCAGGCAGCTTTGATGAAGACACACTTCCTGGGGGATGCGGCGGAGGCACGCTTCTCCAGCGATGCTACGATTTCAGCTGTGGCTGAGTCACGCTTCTTCTCGATGCGTTGCGCTTCCAGCTCCCAGCGACACGCAGGCTTTGGCAAACAGAATTCCCAGCAAGGAAACTCTGAGGGGAGCTAGAGATTAAGTCTTTTGTCCTTGAGACTTCAGAAGGAGGCAAGCACAAATTCAAGCCCTTGGAGAATATTCTGTAAGATGATGAAAGTCATTAAAAAGTTCCTTCTCTTTTCCCTTGGCAATAAAGAAACCACTGCAGGCCAACTCGGCAAACAGCACACTGGCAGAGGGGCAGTCCAAACTCTTGCAGCTTCCTTGGTTCTTCTCCTTGGCAAAGGGTTTCTTGTTCCCAGAAGTGATCTAAAGTTCTTGGCACTGGGTCCCAATATTTATACCCCAAAATCCTTTATTCTCTGAAGGCAGAGAGGCCTCTGCCTAGTCCAAACCAGTTCCTGAGCACTTTGTTTACAGGACTCCTTACTTCCTTTCACAGTGCAGGGCAGAGACATCAGACGCCCCACAGGAGATGGAGCCAGCACAGGGGAAGGAAGGCACAGCTCTGGAGCACTTTGTTGACATGATTTATTCTCTCCTTTCACAGTGTAGAGCAGAGATATCAGACACACCACAGGAGGTGGAGTCAGCATTGTAGAGGGAAGGCCCAGCCCTATTCTGGTCCCTGGTGCAACTCCTCCCTCCCATCTAGATGAAAATCTCTCTATTCACCACTGGGCTGCCCCAGCCTGTCTCCTGGAATCACCCAGCCCTGTCACTCAAACCCCAGACAAGAAATACACAACCTAGCAGAGGCAGGCCTGGACAGTTAGGCAAGAAAATACCTACTTTCTAAAATTGGTATTTTTAATCACAGAATGTTAAAACCAACTTTACTAAAAAATGTATTTTATCATTTTGAGTTCAGGCATATTAAATTCCAATTTCTACTATGTTCCCTGAGTCAGTTAGGATTATAGGATGCAATAATCTAACTGCCCATTCTGGCCTATGGAGAACAGGTAGCCTTGCAATAGTGAAAAACAAAAATGGCTGTAATTCACCACTAGGACATGCCACACACACACCTGGGCATGACCTACTTTATACTTATAATGCACCCTGCCCTTCGGCCTACCATAGGGGTGTCTAATATGAAGCAAAGGAAATTTTTAGGGACTGGCCAGTGGGTGCACTTGCCAAATCGACATGGCAGTCACAGACTGCACACAGGCCTTGCAATGGCAGGCCTGAGACACACTTTACAAGCTGGTTCTGTGGGTGGCATAATCAGTGCTGCAAGCCCACCAGCAGCATTTGATTTACAAGCCCTGGGCACACATGGTGCACTGTACTAGGGTCTGACTAGTAAATCAATTAACCCAATTATAGAGTCATTAATCAGTACATCAATTTACCATAGGGAGCACTTGCACTGTGGCACTGAATTGCATATCAAAAACAGTGGAGGCAATCAGTAAAAATGGAAGGGAGACTCACCCCAATGATGCCAGGTATAACAGCAACCAAAATGATAATAATTAAAAAATAGACTTATATAAAGTTCCTTCAAGTTGGTAGCTCCGTCCGGGTCTATCACTGAGTTGTAAATACCCAACCCAAATCCAACGGTTAAGGCTGACCGCAGCGATGTGGGCCGCTGCGGTGCTTTGAGATCTATAAAACAGTACCTTGTTTATTCCAGCCAACTGCAGTGGTGCCAGCTGGCTGTAGCTGGCGTCAAGTAACCCTGGGCGTAGTGTGTGTAGTGGGGCTATGCGGAGTGCCAGAGATTGTGAAAAAAACTCTGCACACTCCGTACAGTCCACACACTCCACGTAGTCCCACTACATGCCACCCACCTTCCTCCCGCCCTAGTAACAATGAAACATGCACAGTTTTGAGCAAGAAGTCATGGTGAAGTAGGAAGAGGGAGCTCTGGGACGCGGCAGCTCAGGTAAGCCATTTTACTTTACTTTTAAATTGCTTTAAACCATGATTTTCATTGTTAATAGGGCGGGAGGGAGGCTGGGGGCCGTCCATTTCAGGAGTAGGCAAAACTCCACACACTCCGATGAAGGAGTGGGGCTCTCCACCCACCCTTAGCATTGAGGCCGTGGTGTGAAGCCATGAGGTGCGGTGTCTGGTGACCTCCAGTCACTTGCAGGCAATGGCTTGGTGGTGTCTGATTAATGGCATCAGTGAGACCAGTGCTGTGGTGCAAGTGGGGCAGTGCTCATCGCTGTGCTGACAGGTCATGGGGCACACTATGGTGCAAGCTGAGGATCGCGAGTCATTGGGGCTGGCGTCAGCGGGCCTAGACCCTGGTGTGGGATTGCACGGTGAGTAATGTCACTTATGAGCGGTACCCCCAAACCATAGTGCAGGCAGTGGTGGCAATGTCAAATTTCATCGGCATTATCAGTGCGACCAGGGCAGTAGAGTGAAGCAAGACAGTGCTGAGTACCGAGCCCACAGGTCATGGTGATAGCAGAGGCTGGGTGGCAGACACCGTCATCGGTGAGACTAGGGTTGCAATGCATAATGAGGAGGTGCCTTTAGGTCACAGAAATTCCAGCAGTCTCAGTGGCTTCATCGGACTGTGGTTTCCCTCTGTTGCCACTGAAACACATGGTCCCAGAGGTGGCACCCAGAAGATGTTGAAGTCTTTGATTTCCCTGAGACTTTTAACAGGAGGTAAGCTCTACTTCAAGACCTTTGAGGTACTTAGGTTGCAGAAAGAACATTCCAGTCATCTACCTTCCAAGACAGAAGCAGCCACTGCAAGTCAACCCATCAAAGCATGCAGCAAAGTGTTAGTCTCTCCTCACAGCTCTTCCAGCTCTTTTACCCAGCAGATTCATTAGCCTAGCAGTAATCTAAAGTTCTGGGGTCCGGGCCCCAATTGTTGTACCACATTTCACTTTGAAGATGGCACAACCAAAGTTCCACTGGCATAAACCTTCCAGTTCTGCCTGGCTCAGGCCAGGCTCATTATATATGGTGGAGGCATCATTTTGGAAGACAGATGTAGTACATTCAGTTGCAAGCAACAACTCCCCCCACTAGGCTAAATGTAGCCAGGTCTATTTAGTCTGCCTGTGAGTCACTCAGGAAAGGCAGAACACACTTCAACCCTCCGTGTTTCTGTCTGGTTTGATTACACATCCACTGCTCCTGTCACTCTAAACCCAGACAGAGAATACACAAAGGCAGAGGCACACATGATGGTTAGACAAGAATATGCCCACTTTCTAAAAGTAGTATTTTCAAACACATAAAATAAAAATCATTTTTATAAAAAGATGTATTTTCAAATTCTGAGTTCAGGCACACTAAACTCCACTGTTCCATCAGTCTACCCTGGCCAGCTACATTTGTAAAAGGATTAAAACAGTTCCCATGTTGACATATGGAAGAGATAGCCTTCCATCAGTGAAAACGAAATGCACAGTATTTCGCTTTCAGGACATGTAACACACACCAGTACATGTCCTACACACACTAGTACATGTCTTACCTTTTACATACACGGCACCCTGCCCACAGGGGTATCTTGGGCCTACCTTAGGGTTATCTTACAATTAAAAAAAGGGAAGGCTGGGCCCTGGCAAGTGTGTGCAATTGTCAGGTCGATATGGTAAGACAACTGCAGCTGGGAGGTCTGTGAACCCTGTGAAAGGCTACTTTTGCAGAAGGCACAATCAGTGCTGCAGGCCAAACCAGTAGCATTTGATTTTCAGGCCCTGGGCGCACCTCTGAACATTGCTGTAGACCTATTAGTAAATAAAATATGCCAATCATGTAATCACCAATCCATAAACACCATTTACTTGGAACATATGCAGTTTAGCACTGAATAGCAGTGATCTTGTGCCTGGGTCCTAAAATCAACAAAAAATAGGCCAAAAGCAGGATCCCAAAAAGCAAAATGTCTGGGGGGTATACCCACTGAAAAAGCCAAATCTAAAACAAAATCAAATGGCCTGAGGATCGGAATATAGGATTCCAGCTAATGTCCTGCTACTGTGCCACCATAGAATTGTATGTGTTTCGCTAAGAGCATTGTTTACAATTTGTATTTTTTTCTTTCGTGATATAGCTACCCCTGCTGATACGACTCATCCTAACAGACAGGAGATAGTATCCGGACCAGGCAGAGGAAACTGGAAGCCATCAGGGCCGAATATCAGCTACTGGAGGAGGTGGAGAAGGCAGCAGCTGAAGATCCCCCGAGCCCCAGCCAGGCCCCAGTGCCTCTAGTACACCATCACCACGGTCCCATGGCAGCCACATATTACAATTCCACCACCGCTCCTCCTCCCATTTTCTGTGCATTTCCATGCTGCAGAATGCAGAGGCTGCCCACATGGAAGTCAGGCAGGAGGAGCGGATGAAGTGCTTGGAGAGAAAAACAATCAATATTAAGAAGCTCCTAGCCCGCAGTTAGAATGTAGTACCCTTTTCTGCGCCTTTTTTAATCCTTTTACTGGTGGGTGTCAATTGTTGTTTGTTGTGGGGACAGGGTGGGAATGTGGGAGTTGGGGAATTTTTTAAATTTCTTTCTTTATGTACAATGGACAATTTTGTTTTTGGACATTATACTTATGGAACATTGGTTGGGGACAGGGAGAGGAGTGGGCCAGTTGTGGTGTTAGTTAGTGTGTATTGTTAAGGAAATACATTTTTTATAGTTTTACATTAGGATGTTACTACTTTACATTACACTGCTGCCTTTGCCCCAACAAGTTAAAATATGCTGATAGTGATAACATAGGATGCAGTACCCTCTCTTGTCCTAGTACTCTCTCCTCTCTAACTTTAATCCCTAAGGACTTGGGGGGGGGTGAATTTTCATGGTACATATTTTGCAGTTCAACAATCAATCAACCACAGTTCTATTACCTGATTAGATGAAGTGAGGGCTGAATGGTTTTCCAAAATGCCATGGTGGTGGCAGTAGTAGCGTGCTGTGAAGGCATTAAAAGCGAGGTCCCACTCCCTCATAGGCAGACTCAAACTGTAGGAAGAGGACTATTTATCCCAGGGATTAAAATAAAACATTTGTGAATATTTTTATATGCAAGCTTTAAGACAGTGACCAGACTAGACTACTACACAAGAAGAGAGACAATAGAGAAATATGATAAGCAATGCTAAATTGAATTAATCAGAACAATGGTGAGAGAGTAAAACTTAAAAAATTTAGTTGACTAGAGGCTGCAAGCAGGAAGTGGACATTGTTAAGCTTTGATGCAATGCAGTGAGTGAATGATGATGCTGGCAAGGATGTTCCTCTGAAAATATCGAACACTGTTTTTGTTCATGGGTGGGTAGGTAATATACATGGCCGTTGTGTGGGTTATATTTAAAGCTGAAGATCCTCATCCTGCACTGACTTGGTGTTGTTTTCACCCCATCTGCCCCACCAAGTGTATGATCAATTAACTGTGTCATTTCTTAAGTCACACCTCAATAAATCACACAGCCTTGGGGAAGAAGGATGGGAAGGGAGATTTGGGGAAAGGTATGACAAAAACAAACACTACCAAAGGGCAACATTCATCTGGGCAATGACAGTCAACCATCATAAATGTGTTATAGGGAGGAAAAGGAAATGAAGGAATGAGTACAAATAAACTAAATGCAATGCAAACTAAACAGTCCATCTTCCTCCAAAGACACCTGAATTACATTATATCTAAATGTTCTGTTGCCTAGCTTTGTAAGAGAGCAAATATATGAAATTATGAGTCAAGCAAACAACACAAACAGTTCTAATGACCATTAAAGGAAAATATTATACGGTATTGCCAAATTGGGAGGTGCATCTCCAGTCTTCTTCGACTGCCCGTCAATCTTGGGTTCCTGGCTGATGCGGTCCATTAAGGTAAGCGTGCGTATTATGGTGATTGTCCAGTTTAACAGATAAGAGAAGGCATGTGGATTGTAAAACAAAAATTATATTTTAGAATGAAGGAGATGTCTGTTTCCAGTTATCTACAACAACAGGCTCTCCATCCAACTACCACTTAGCTTCAAATTTGAGACTGACATCACTGAGCACACACACCCAGTAATATTGCGGTTTTACGAATCAAGTAAAATCAATGCACCACTCACACTCTACAGAGTTGGGTAGGCCACTTTAAAGTCATCACCAAAAGAATGGTTGTTTTCAGTGAAGTTAAAAACTTCCTTCTTCTGGTGTCACTTCCTGAAGTTGATAGTCACGCCCATGCCCTAATCGCTAAGTCATTCTAGCATCCCTGATCCTCCTGACTCTGAGTAAGGTGTCCAGTTCCGTAACGACTTTGTCACAACTCAATTACAATAAATGGAATAGATCTACATGCAGTATAAGTTTGTTGTTGCACAACATGAGAAACATTGAGGCAAACTCATTTTTTGTGTCAGCTAAATTTGTGTTTGCATATTGAATTATCTACTCTAAAGGGACTGGTCTGGTCTGAAACTAAGCGGAGTATAAGGCAGAAAACAATTAAACAAAGCAGAGTGGAGTTGCCCCGGTGTATTTATCCATATTTATTTTTTGTCAGCTATATCTGTATTTATCCATATTTATTATGGGTTTTGTGAAAAAAATAAAGCTGAAACTGGTATATTCCCACATTTATTTGACCAATAACTAGGCAGTCATGCTTCAGTGCCTGCCAGGTTTCAGTGATTGAACACCTTCAGAAGATAAATCTATGCACTTATATGAAAATATGCAAATTTCTGTATCAGCCTTGTGAATAGCTACTGCTGTTTAAGCCTCTATACAAAAATTAATTTATTTTTTAACCTCCTTACCTATCAATCCACACAGTAATTGGTCTGGCAGTCATAGTAAAGTATATTTAAAATCCTGCCAAAAGAACCCAATTTCCATTTTCATCCACATTTAAAATTGAATACAGACAAGAAAATAATGGGTTTCTGTCTGTTTTTAACTGTAAAAATGGAAAACAGGGAGCCTTAATTGTAAATCCTCACACACCCATTTAAGTGTATTAGTTAGAGATAAACAAACATTCAGTGTCACTAGCTGCCACCACATACATCATCTCCTTAACACACTCCCAAACAACAATCACTCAGCATGCCATGTATGCCATTTACCTGTTATTTGAATTCAGGTGTTGCGTGAGCAGGCTACATTGCAAATCCATTGTTCACGAAGCAGACATTGGCCAGAGTAATTAAAATATTATGGGGGAGTCTGGCTAGGGTAATAAAGTAGGAAATGATAGATAGTCACAGTTCAGTGTTAGAGGCAGGCACACATTTGTTTGTCTTTTTATCCAATGTCTTTTAGGAAAATGGGTGGAGGTGGACTTCTTCACTGCAGTGATTGCACACTGTTGCAACTCCAATCCGGCAATAAAATGTGTCTAAGATTAAGACGGTTGGGATAAATTAGTGAACCAGACACAAACAAATAAAAGTAAATAATGTTGCCCTAGCTCTACCTTTTTTTTTGAGTGTCCAAGAAAGAAAGCAGATCAACAACAGAGTCTGAGAGATAAAGCTCTATGGCTGTTGGCCCAGGCCTAGTAGTCAGAGAAGTGGAGCATATCCTCAAATTCTAGTGGTTCGCCCAGAAGTAGATCATCTCACACATTACTTCCATGACCTGAGTCTCCCTTATCTTTCCTCTGTCGTACTTCAGGTACGGAGAAATCTGGTGGTATAAAGTGCTGATTCATTTTAATCATGGTTAACCCATCCACATTTTGGGGGGAGAGACTGATCCTTCTCACTGTGACAACAGCACCACCAGCACTGAACACATGGGGCCCAATCACAGAACTAACTTAAGACAAAATCCTAAACTTACTACCATTTTGGTATTCACAGAAGGCACTTTCTCATTTTGGTATTCAAAGAAGGTACTTACTCATTTCTGTATTCACAGAAGTTAGGACTCCTAACTTTAGGACTCCTAAATTACTTCTGTGAATGCTGAAAGTCTTAAAGTTAGGATTTTTCTCAGTTTAGGAGTAGTAAAGTTAGGAGTCCTAACTTTAGGACTCCTAAATGTCTTCTGTGAATATCAATAGTCTTAACGTAAGGATTTTTCTCAGTTTAGGAGTCCTAAAGTTAGGAGGTGTATCAATGAACCCCCTAGGAGGTTTATATTTCTTCAAATGGTGTCCTACGTGGACCTCAACATAGAAGCGGGTATCCAAGGGAGTTGTCTTGATGGGAGACAAAAATATATAGAGGAAGACAGGACAGGATTCTACTAAGGAGGTACCCTGCGCACGGAGCTTCTCTGTCTCTGCAGCCCAGTATATTTCTGGTCTTCCTGATTTTGATCCTCTAAATGTTTATCGCTCCTGACTGAGAACCTTTTTGGCATGAGTATTCTAAAATCACCGTTAGGTCACTCAGAACTTGACACTGAGAGGTTGAAGAATTGTGCTTGGTAAGGCCGTTTGTTGCAACTCTTTTTGCTTTTGGAATTGTATGGAAATTGGCAAATATTTGGAATTTGGGAATATATGAATTGCAATTTGTGTAGTCAGGTACTGAGGATACTTTTCTCTACTTTTTATAAAACTTGAACGGCACACCATAACTTAAGTGCTACTTTGCATATAATATTTTATATGCTACAATAATTTTAGCATGCCTGTTTCAAGCGCACATTCACAATCTTGGAGGTACCATTATGGAACTTGAATGGTATTAGCCGGCTCCCTTAGAGGAGATACCTAAGTAGGTTTAGGTATAAAAATGTATTTCTTCCTTGGTGACTACATACCCCATGGAATTAAAATATGTACATAAGAAGGATTCTAATCTGCGCACGTTTATGAGTGGTGATATGCAGAACCAAAACTAGCAAAGTTGGTGTATTTTGGCTTCTTGAACATGGAACAGTCTTTGGGTTGTTTTTTTCTGCAGTCTTTTGGCCTACTTTTGAGAGTTTTTCTTGTAAATATGACTTAAAACTAGTATTTACAAATGGTTTGGTTTAAGTACAGTCTGCGGGCTGTCTTTTGTTTCTGTCCTAAGTGTTGATTTGTGGGTTAATCGTGTGTAAAAATGTCTATGTGGTTTGACATCGATGGTACTTGTGTGAGTAAATAGCAAATGCGCTTTTTGTGTAAGAATGGCTAGCCTTAAGCACGCTGTATTGTGTGTTCTGAGTGTATGACCCCATTCTGTAATTGTTTTGAATGAGCTCAATGTGTTTTAAATAAAAATCCAGAAATGAATTATATAACATATGCTAAATAGCTGCATGTCACTATTAAATTGACAAAGTAAGACACTATACATGAGTGCAAACTGCCAGAGTGCTAAAGATAACGTTAGATTTCACATTCAAAAGGAACATATTAGGCATCAAAAACAAAATTGTGTGCTTTGTAAGTATGGGCAAAAAGCGTGAATTTGTGGTACGCGGATTCGTGAGAAAGCATGAATTTGTGCGAATTTGCGGATTTTTTGGGGCGTGTTCGCTGGGTTTTTTGCGTATTCGCGGGCCGCTTGCAATGCACCATCCGCGAAGTTACCCATGCGGTCATACATGGGCGTGGCCATCTTGTGCGCGTTGCGTATTTCCATTCCCGGGCGCTATTGGCAATCACGTGTTGTGTGCGGCGAGCTATTACAAGTTTGCGCATGTTTTTGCGTGCTCGCAGGGGAAATGTCGAACAAACTTACCCACGCGGTCCTCAATAGGCGCGGCCATCTTGTTTTTCATTCATTGCTGTGGTTTTGGGCCTGGCTTTTCTATCCTCTTTTAATCTTTGCAATCCTTTGTTTCTTTGAACTTATTTTGCATTTTTTTGCTCATTATCTATCTCTATTTGTCAAGATCTATATTTTGTGCTTTTTTCTACTTATGGTTACTTTAAAATGACTTTTTTTTACCTCTTTACTTTTTCCCTATTTTCTTTCCTATTTATTATTTCCATTTCTGTCCAGGACCATGGCAAAGGGAGCCGGGAAGGACAAGGGGAAGGGTCCCGCACCCCGTACCCGGCTCCCATGCGGGTCATTGAGGGGGGAGCAAGTCGTAGCCCAGGAGATCTTTAGCGCGGAGGAGATGGCTGCACTGATTTTATATGTCCAGCGCCGCCTCCCCAAGACCATCGCGGCAGGTGGCAGGATCGCTGGCGGGTACGGGCTCCGTGAGCGTCGGCAGCTGTGGGGGAAGGTCTGCTGGGCCATGTATCGGCAGTCTCGGGTCCGGCACACCTACAGCCAGGCCACGCACCGGTGGTCCGACATCCTGGACCGTGAACACGACCTGCTTGACCTGTTAGGCGTTGAGACCTCTGGGCTTGGTGAGAAGTAGTAGCTATTTAATCACTACTCTGTTTTCTCCTTCTCTATTTTATCATATTGCAAATGTTTGTTTTTTACAAAGAGCAATAATGCTGCCGATTACATTGTAGGTAAATTATGTTTCAAAATCTTCTGTGAATGCATTGCAGGTGCAATGCTCGCCTGCTCAGTGGCGGTGCTACTATGCTTACTTGTTTTCGATTTTGTGCTCATTTCATTGGCCTGAGTGATTATCTATGTGTGTACTTTACAGAACTGCGTAATGCAAGACACTAAGGGGCAGATTTACAATTACTGGTGCATCCCTGAAAATTAGCAGGGATGCGCCAGTAATTGTGCGCCACGCTTCCACCACCCATGGTGCGCCGCATTTACAATGCGGTGCACCATGGGGCAAAAACGACACAGATGCATCACGCATCTGTGCCGTAAAGCCGGCGAATTGCTGGAGTTGCATCGCAAGCATGATGCAGCTCCAGCAATGCTCGGGGGTGCCCTATCTCCCCAATGCTGCGTCAAGCAGTACGTCTGCTTCAAGCAGGCGCAGGGTTTTGACGCAGCATTGGCCTAAAAGTGACTGAGTGCAATCTTGTAGATTTCACTCAGCCACTTTTAGGAGGCGTTCCTGTGCAGGAACGCCCTCCCTTGCACAGGAACGCTCCCTGATAGCGCAGGATTTACAATGTGATGCATCTTCCAGATGCGTCACGTTGTTAATATACCCCGCACCATGGTGCCTCTTTTGCGCTGCCGCTGTGTCAAAAACATCACGCAACAACGGAGTAAAAGAGCCGCAAGGGGGTTGTAAATCTGCCCCTAGAGACTCAAGTCCAGTGCTTCCTTTGTACTCCTACCACTAAGAAGAGATAGTGGTGGTGGATTGATAGTGTGAGTATATTATGACTGGTTATTTAGTAGGAAACTTTTTAGTGTTCTCACTGGTCTGCAATCACGATGAACTGTGTCTGTCATTTCACGTGCTGCGGAGTGCTGCCTGCCAGTCCTAGTCAAACCTTTTTGTAGTTGGTTTAGTGAGTTACATAACTTTCCCATTAGACGGTCCGCGAATCCAGCAATACTAATATCCTAGTAGATCACATCAGATAGGTCAATAAATTTAGTGCAATTGTTGTCTATTTCCCCGAAATATTTTGTTATTGTTTTTTGGAAATGTTTGATTTGGTTGACAACAATCATCCATGTTTGTGACTTTCATTCATGTTGTACATCAGCACCCCCCAGGGGCAAGGGGACAAAGGAGGAGGTAGAGTCGCCGGCGGAGAAGGGACGAGATCAGGAAGGACAGGATCCGTCCGGCGAGGGCTCCTCTTCTGGCCCCAGTAAGTTTTCCTGTTAATATTAATAATTATACTTCCCTATCTTTTACAGCACCTATTTTTTCCTAACGATCCTCATTCGATTTTTTCTAAATAATCTTTGATCTTCTTGTAGACTGTTTCTAAATGCTCATCCTGTCTCTACTATGACTCCCTGTGGTACTACTAGATTATTATTAGTCTGTCTGTGTAGCTAACTAAGCTTGCACAGTTGGCAAAAGGTGTTAAACAAAACTCCCATTCTATTCAGCAATAGCTCTATGCACTGAGTGCAGTCCTCTGGGTTGTCCATAATGTCTTTTGAAGTCATCTAAATGTTTATGCTTTGACAATTCCCAACAAAAAAATGTCAATGGCCACCAAGAAAGAATAAGATACTAGTTTACTTTTTGATTGGATAGGACGACAATCCATACTACTACTGTTGCAGGGACTATTCTGCACAAACAGAACTATGGACACGAAATAGTGCAATGTTTATCAATTATAATAGGTGCAGTTAGACGTTCGACATACCTCAGTCATAACAGAATTTGAACCCCCAATATCCTTACTGACTAGCTTGTGTGTCAGAGTCATTTAGCTCCCGAATATATCGATGATTGATCCCCAATGATTATACAACCCAGTACATAAGACTACGGAGTCAGAGTCCCGACCTCTCAGAGCCACGGACTCATGCTTGCAAATTGCAAACCCTTTCGCCGACTCACTCATGATTAAAAACCACAGAGTCTATGTAAGTTTTAAATCTTTATTAAAAGTAAAAACATTTATTAAAATCAAGTTCATCATACAACATAAACGGTGGATTGAAAATTGAAAAGTGCTTAGTTATTTCACACATTAATTGTGGGCGAGCCCTCACCTGGTTGGAACTTCAAGTCTTCTTCGTGGTGCTGAATCATTGGTGACTCCGTCCAAGTGATGATGATCTGATCTAGCTCTTGTTCTTAGAAGGGAAGCTTCTGTCTGTTATGAGAAAAATGATGCGTGTTAAAAAGCAAGCATTTATCAGTTGTGCCAAAAAGTGTAGCAAGACATGTTACGGCTAAGCATAACTAAAAAACACCCTTCCCTGAAAAAAGGGCAATTTGTAGTTTAGACTAGAGAGTCACAAATTATCAAATTTGTTTGAGTAGTTGTAGTAACATTTTTTTATCCCTAGACAAAATACTAGGGAGTAGTGTATATGGCATCTAGGAATCTGAAATGTATTTTCTAGGCGGAACATCGGCTCAGCCATCCACCGGTGCCAGGGCCAGCGCAGAGGTGGGCACTCCTGTGGTGGAGGCGGTGCAACAGCCTGTGGGAACTGCTGTGGGGGATGCCACGGGAGTGCCGGGCAGTGGTAAGCTATTATATTCCTTACTTATTGAGATTGCAGACTGCAGAGTGTGCTCTCTGCACGGGTGTATAAGTTGTACAGAACAAGTATACTTTACTGTTAAGAAGACTTACAAATTTAGAACTAAGCTTTTATCAACCAGGTAGTAGCCTCCTCTAAATTGACTTCAACTCAGCTGTGAAAGTTTTATCGAGAAGTCAAGTCAGATCAGAGATGAACTTGATGGATGGGATGAACGAAAAGAGAAAGAAGGGTGTAAGTAAGTGTGGAAGGAAGAGCGAGTTAAAAGTAATGATGACTGGCAAAGAATGATACGTGTTTTTTAATGCTGCCCGAGGTGGCTGGCAATATGATGCATGGCCGGTTGAAGGATGAAGCAAGGATGGGTTTAAGGAGAAAGGGAAGAAGACTGCCTGGGTGGGAGAAACAAAAACTGTATGTGTGCGCAATATATCCTCTGGTTGAAATTCAAATGCAAGTCAAGCACGAATGCATGGCTTGCGGTTTCCAAAATAAAATGAAAATGTTGTTTTTATCCGTGAGAAAAACTAAGGTTTGTCCAGTTGAGACGTTAAGAAGAATGATTGACATTTACTTTGAATGGATGGATGCCTGGATCATGGTACTATCTGACTCTTAGATAGCATATGTGTATGTAGACAGAGTAGACGGTCACTGGATGAAGTAAGTGTTACTTTGAAGAGCATGTAACACCGCACCGCACGTACGTTACAGCGTATCAAAGGCAAGGAAAAGAAGTTGTAATTTTTCCGAATACTACCATGAACAGTAGCAGTAGTTTGTAGTGCAAGCACAGCATATATCCGGCGATTACGGGGCCACTCCATACCTCTGTTAATAATTTTAGTACAACTCTGTCATTCATGTGTGGCCTATCAGTGTTCACTCAATACAAAACAATGCACCTAAAGTCATCCCATATGTAAGCAAATATCCTGTGAAGGGATAGATAATCATATTATTTATCTTCTTCATTTTCCTTTTCTAGTAGTCATTGGCACTGTAGGGTGAAAGATAAATTAATTAAGCAGTAGCCCTTGTAACAGAGTATTCTCAGTGCCACCCGTAATAGAAAAGTAAGAGCTTCACCACCTGCATGTACTGGACTGGTACAGTAATGCAAGTCTGTGTCATCATGGCTTGCGTCTGTTTTTCCCGGGTGCAAGTTCACTGCGCTGGCATTATGCCGGCTTCCAGAAGTTTACGTACCAATTTCGCTAAACAAGAGCGAAGAAGAAGAATAAGACTGGTGTACTGTCATAGTCGACTCTAGTGTAGTGAGTCCAGATATTGCTCGTAGAATTGATTCCTGAAACTCCCACTAATGTTTGAGCAGAGGCTGATGAAGTGGGAGGCTAGATAGATACAGGCCACAAATGTTATGTACTGTGCTTGCAAGTTGCTAGTTCTACTGTGACACAACTTTCTGCTGAATTATTTTGTGTTAATCCTAAAGAGCATTGGTTACAGTATGTCTTTTTTTCTTCATATAGATGCTCCTTCCAAACTGACACGGAAGGAGCTGGCTAGACGGGCCCGGCAAAGGAAGCTGGAGGCGATTGTCGCCAAATATCGGCAGCTGGTGGCCCAGGAGGAGGAGGACATGCAGTCGCAGACCACCACAACATCCACCGCGACAGCTGCACCCTCCTCCGCGCTCCCTGGGTCAGCCAGTCAGCGCAAGTCTCCAGCAGTATGCAGTCATGGTACCGCAGCCACCCGCTACTGCCAAGCAGCCCAAAAACTCAGCTGCCTCCCACAGCAGGTGCAAGGCCCGCATCCACCGCCTAACCCTCAGGGTGTCCAACCTTGAGCAGGAGATGGAGAGAATGAAGAGCCTGCTCAAGCAGAACCTCTTTGGGGAGCAACGGGCCCACCTGGCCAAAGGACACCACCGGCGGCAGTAGAGGAGGAGAGACTGTCCCTTGCCCCTTTTTTAAAGACTTTTGGGGAGGTGGGAATTCAAAATTGGGTTTTTTCTTGGACTTTGGGGACTTTTTCACAGACATTCTTTGCGGTTAGGGAGGGGGGTGGGTCGGGTCTTGCGGGATAGTTTATTTTTGTTACGGATTGAAATAATTATTTACATTCAACGTAAACATTGCATACGCATTTTTACTGTTTTGCGGGGGAGGCGGGGGGGTTAACTGTTCATTTGTTTTCCTGAAACCCAACTGGCTGCTTGATTCAAATTGTCTAAGTAATCGCCCAAAGGTTTACAAAAGTAAGTGCCACTCACAGAGTTAGTTAATTCAATTGTCCTTTTAGTACTACCATCATTCTCTCCTCTCTCCTCCTACTCCATTATTCTTCCTCCCCCCAAACGCTTATCCTAGGTGCGATTCATGTTTGAGAATAGGCCTAGGGCTAGGCACAGGGCTGGCTGCATGGCAACTGGCGATGAAGGTTGGCAATCCTGGACGGATAAAATAGTATCGTTGTGGTGGTAGTAGTGGTGGTACACAGTGGCAGTAGCAGCATATGAAAAAAAAGAAAATGAAACCTTGAGTGGCCTGAGAGGATCATTACAACAGTACGATAGATAGCATAGTACTCAAGAACAGTGCTATAATTTAGCCTAACAAATTCTAAAGTTTCCAAAGTATACTAGTTGCGTAGAGTTTGGCTTTGGCTACTACAAGAAATAGTACTGAAGGTGAAGGACACAGCAGCGTAATCATTCATGACGTGTAGGAGGAGGATGTTCTTGATGAACAGTTGATGGCGCCCATGAAAATCAGATTTGATTTTCAAATAGTCCTGGGTCTGTGTAAAGCTGAATAAGAATATCTCCTGGGATTCCTTCACCTGCCTTGAAATTGATTTTCTGTTGCTTTGACCATATCCTCCCCAGCAAGTGTCTGGAATTTTTGTTGTAATTTACTCACACCTCAATAAAAACCACACAGCCCGGGGGAAGAGGGTTAGGGTTTGAAACTTGGATGAGAATGGGGTGTGTGGGAACGCTTTGTGGAGAGAGGAAAAAAACACAGCATGTACAAACAACAAATGAAGATAAACAAATCTTTGGATACAAAGCTATCCATAAATCTTTTAAGGGACATAAAGGAAGTGCATGCACTACTGCATGCATGAAGTTGTTTGCTAAATGGATAGGTTACTGTAAAGTAAGTAGTACTTTCTACAATGTACTAACTGTGAAGAAACAATGTGACAGTATAGGGCTGCAGTACTTACGCAATTTCACTTGCCTATCTGCCCTCAGAGAGAAAAACCACTTAGTATATTAAATTAGTTTAAAAAATAGCAAAGAAAAAAGTATACAATGGCTGGAGGGATGAATTGAAGCAGAGAGCAAACAAATGCACATAGTCACATTCACAGAACTTCACAGCAAGAACATTACTTAAAAGATAAGTAGAAATGAAGATGGATACTGTAACTGTATGTTGTTGTAGTTGTCCTGTTGAATTTGGGAAGTTGCATGCATCCAGCCTTTCCTCTTTTTCGCGGTACTCCTCCATTCCATCTGGCGCTCCGCCGATCAATGTTGGGGACCAGAAGACACCTTGTCCACTGCCTGCCTGGCGGATGCTGAATTGCGGGTCGCTAAGCCTGAGGTCATCCTTTCTTCCATAGCACAGGGTGAAAGCTGGCCTGTAATTGTTGATGGAAAAACAGGAAGTGATATTAAAACACCACAGAGAAAAAAATATAAGGTATGCTGTGTAGTGCAAAAATAACACTTTCAGTCGACAGTATTACAAAACATACAAGCATCATTTTGAAAGTGCGTACTCTGAGTCTCCTTTTCAATGATAAATAAGTGTGGGGGAAATTTGCGGATCTTTCCCCTCAAGCTAGGTGTAAAGTGTAAACTGCGATTTTAGTACCCTAACCCTAACCCTTGGCCCTAACCCCCCTTTTTCACCATGGATGTTCTCCAAACCACTTGCACCCGATATTAGACCTTCCCAGCAATGCACCCAGACCCGTCCTCCCACCCGAAAGAAAGTAGAACACCCCCAAACAGACAAAAAGCAAAAATGCAAAAACTCACAAAATGTAGGGCCTACCTTCAAATTAGCTCAAACGCGCTCCGCAGTTAGGCCCTAACTCCCCTTTTCCACCATGGATTTTCTTAAAAATAAATGCAATCAAAATTAGACTGTGCCAGCAGCGCTCCCAGACCCCAAAACCCACCCACAAAAACCTAGAATCCCAAAACAGCCCCCCAAAAACAGGCAAGTGAGCAAACACGGAAAAACTTTTTCACCATGGATTTTCTCCACACCACTTGCCCCCGATATTAGACCTTCCCAGCAATGCCCCCAGACCCCTCAACCCACCCGCAAAAAAGTAGAACACCACCAAACAGGCCAAAAGCAAAAATGGAATATGTGTCACAGAAAAGTTTCGGCCTACCAGTCCAAATCACTCCAAACGCACTATGCAGCTAGGCCCTAACTGCCCTTTTTCCACCATGGATTACCTTCAAACCACTTGCAATCAAAATTAGACTGTGCCAGCAGTGATACCAGACCCCAAAACCCACCCCCAAAATCCTAGAACCGTTCCAAAACAGCCCCCCAAAAACAGGCAAGTGAGCAAAAACGGAAAAAGTTTTTCACCATGCGCCCAATATTAGACCTTCCCAGCAATGCCCCAGACCCTTCAACCCACCCACAAAAAGGTAGAACACCCCCAAACCGGCAAAAAGCCAAAAGGCAAAAACTCACACTTAGAAAATGTAGGGCCTATATTCAAATCAGTCCAAACGCGCTCTGCATCAGGCCGTAACTCCACGTTTCCACCATGGATTTTCTTGAAAACAAATGCAATCAAAATTAGACTGTGCCAGCAGTGCTCCCAGACCCCAAAACCCACCCCCAAAAACCTAGAACCCCCATAAACAGCCCTCCAAAAACAGGCAAGTGAGCAAAAACAGAAAAACGTTTTCACCATGGATTTTCTCCAAACCACTTGTTCCCGATATTAGACCTTCCCAGCAATGCCCCCAGACCCGTCAACCCACCCACAAAAAAGTAGAACACCTCCAAACAGGCAAAAAGCAAAAAGGCAAAAACTCACACTTAGAAAATGTGTGGCCTACCTACAAATCAGTCCAAAGGCGCTCTGCAGCTAGGCCCTAACTCCGCTTTTCCACCATGGATTTTGTTAAAAACAAATGCAATCAAAATTAGACTGTGCCAGCAGTGCTCCCAGACCCAAAAAACCCACCCCCAAAAACCTAGAACGCCCATAAACAGCCCCCCAAACAGGCCAGAAGCAAAAATGGAAAATGTAACAATGGAAAATGTGAAAATTTCGGCCTACCAGTCCAAATCACTCCAAACGTACTCTGCAGCTAGGCCCTAACTCCCCTTTCCCAATATGGATTTCCTTCAAACCACTTGCAATCAAAATTAGACTGTGCCAGCAGTGCTCCCAGACCCCAAAAACCTAGAACCCCCCCAAACAGCTCCCCAAAAACAGGCAAGTGAGCAAAAACGGCAAAACATTTTCACAAAGGATTTTCTCCAAACCACTTGAGCCATATTAGACCTTCCATGCAATGCCCCCAGACCAGTCAACCCACCGCAAAACAAGTAAAACACCTCCAAACAAGCAAAAAGCAAAAATGCAAAAACTCACACTTAGAAAATGTAGGGCCTACCTTCAAATCAGTCCAAACGCGCTTTGCAGCTAGGCTCTAACTCCCCTTTTCCACCATGGATTTTCTTAAAAACAAATGCAATCAAAATTAGACTGTGCCAGCAGTGCTCGGAGACCCCCAAACCCACCCCCAAAAACCTAGAACCCCCCAAACAGCCCCCCAAAAACAGGCAAGTGAGCAAAAACGGAAAAAACATTTTCACAATGGATGTTCTCCAAACCACTTGAGTCCAATATTAGACCTTCCCAGCAATGCCTCAGACCCGTCAACCCACCCGTAAAACAGTAGAACACTCCCAAACAGGCCAAAAGCAAAAATGGAAAATGTGACACTTAGAAAATGTTCAGCCTACCAGTCCAAATCCCTCCAAACGCACTCTGCAGCTAGGCCCTAACTCCTCTTTCCCACCATGGATTTCCTTCAAACCACTTGCAATCAACATTAGACTGTGCCAGCAGTGCTCTCAGGCCCCAAAACCCACCCCAAAAACCTAGAACCCCCCCCCCCCAAACAGCTCCCCAAAAACAGGCAAGTGAGCAAAAACGCAAAAACTTTTTCACAATGGATTTTCTCCAAACTACTTGAGTCTAATATTAGACCTTCCCAGCAATGCTTCAGACCCATCAACCAACCCTCAAAAAAGTAGAACACCTCCAAACAGGCAAAAAGCAAAAATGCAATAACTCACACTTAGAAAATTTAGGGCCTGCCTTCAAATCAGTCCAAAAGCGCTCTGCAGCTAGGCCCTAACTCCCCTTTTCCACCATGGATTTTCTTTAAAACAAATGCAATCAAAATTAGACTGTGCCAGCAGTGCTCCCAGACCCCAAAACACACCCCTAAAAACCTAGAACCCCCCAAAACAGCCCCCCAAAAACAGGCAAGTGAGCAAAAACGGAAACACTTTTTCACCATGGATTTTCTCCAAACCCATTGCGCCCGATATTAGACCTTCCCAGCAATGCCCCCAGACCCATCAACCCACCCGTAAAATGATAGAACACCCCCAAACAGGCCATAACCAAAAATGGAAAATGGGACACAAAATCTTCGGCCTACCAGTCCAAATCACTGCAAACGGACTCTGCAGCTATGCCTAACCCCCCTTTTCCACCATGGATTTCCTTCAAACCACTTGCAATCAAAACTAGACTGTGCCAGCAGTGCTCCCAGACCCCAAAACCCACCCCCTAAAACCTGGAACCCCCCAAACAGCCCCCCAAAAACACACAATACTGCTAGGCCTCAGTTTAAATTGTGCCAAAATGCTGTCTGCAACTAGGCCTAAACCCCCCTTTTCCACCATGGATGTTCTTCAAACCACTTGCAATCAAAAGTAGACCTTCCCAGCAGTGCTCCAAGAACCCCCGACTCACCCCCACAAATCTAGAACACCCACAAAGAGCCCCTCAAAAACATGCGATACTGGTATAATAAAAACATGGCGAATTGAGCTGTTCTCCAAAAATTGCTTTTTTCAGCACTTCCGCTACTTCGATCCTCTTGAAACTTACCTGGACACTTGTTCCAGCGATTCCCAAGAATCTCAGCAAGGCAGAACAAAATTGAACCACTGCACTCCTTGAAGAAGAAGTAGAAGAAGAAGAAGAAGAAGAAGAAGAAGAAGAAGAAGAAGAAGAAGAACGTCTACAACTAGTTTTCACTTAGTTTTCACCCAAACACACACGCCCGCAAAACTCCAGATAAGGCCAAAATTCTGCCAATTCTGGATCAAAGAATGCCAAACCCCCCTAAAACCTTGCCAACATCATTATGAAGGAGCCTGCATTGGGCCCTGAGCCCTAGACTCAGGGGGAACCCTACCAACTTGAACCCAAAAACCCTAGTAAATTACACTGAACCCTAAACCCTAGATATGCTTTGCCTGTGTGTCAAAGAGCCTAGTTATGCTACATCAGGATGCTTCACTCAGTGGTGCCTGCCTTGACCGTCTGCATGGCCATGGCCCTACCCCAAGCATGGGCTAAAAATCCGTTCCGCACCAGAATTTGCGATTTTTCTGTAATTTCGCGAGATTCGCAAAAAAAAGAAAAACAGCAAATTTCGCAAACATAACGAATGTTTGGCCAAAGCTGGAGGCAGTGCCATGAAGACGGTCAAGGCAAGCACCACTGAATGAAGCAACCTGATGTAGCATACCTAGGTTCTTTGTCAGACAGACAAAGTATATCTAATTGTATCCAGCAAGCCACATAGCCCCAATTTTACATGAACTGCTGTCTGGAGTGGACTCTGCCTGGCATAACAACAACAGTACACTGCCTCGCCCTCGACCACTGCATACCACGAATAGACAGACATGTAGTTCTGCTGTAGTAGTTGTTGTTGACTGGTTTACCTGTTTGCCACTCACAAATTGGCCATAGTTCTTCCGTAAACCGATGCTTATGATCCATCCATCCCAGTGAGTGACTGTAAAGAAAAAATATATATTATTTAATCAATCATCATGGTATATTGGCAAGTGAGTCCACTCCAAGGACATTTTGCATATTATAAAATACAAAATAGTGGCCCCTGAAATTGAAGAACAATTTGAAATAAATAAGGTAAAAAACAAAAGAGTAATAGACATGATACTGTGTAAATGATTAAAAAAGAACTAAGACAAGACATATGATTCATTTCATGCACAAAAAAAACAGCAATTGGCTTCATCAGAGCCAGACAGCCATTGCTGTCCACTGCATTCCATCTTCTCATTTATTCATTACCTGATCTACTTTTTTTCTGCATCTTCTTTGGAAAGTGAGGGCCCACAGGGCAGCCTCTCCTGTCAATTTCAGAAGTAACTGAGCAAACAGCAAGCATGTAGTCAATCAATAATTTCAGTCGCACTTGAGGGGACTCGCCTATGAAAACAAAGTTTCTTTTTTATTCGTAATCCATCCATCTGCCTTGAGGGAAAGGGATAGGTGGCGTCTGGAGGAGGAGGCTAGAGGAGCATGATTGAGTTGTGAACTTGTGAACCTCAGGAATGCAGACTGCGGCACCTTCAAATCAATAAGGAAAATAAGATGAAGACAGTGCTGCTGATGGACTTGTTGTGAGAGTTTTGTTGTGGTAAAAGTTGCAAAACAAAGAAAGACGCCCAGGAATAAAAGTAAATAAGGATGAAAAAAAAGGAAGTCATTTTCAGGCCTGATGTCAGGGAAGTAGAGCTTGTCCTCAAACTCTAAGAATTGAGACAGGAGTAGGTCAGCTAACAGAGAAGAACTTCCGTCACCTAAGTCGGTATCCTCTTCTTCCTGTGTGCATTCACGTATTTTGTAATCTAGTGGTATGAAGTTCTGATTCATCTTGATCAGTGTTAACCTCTCCACATTTTTGGGTGGGAGGCGGGTCCTTTTTGAAGTTACAATGGCACCAGCAGCACTGAAAACACGTTCAGAAGACACGCTTGCGAGTGGGCAAGACAAATAATTTAGAGCCAGGTTGGTGATCAGTGGCCATAGAGGCCTTTTCCTATACCAATACAGCAATGGGATCTGATTAACAAAGACCTCTGTTGGGTCATACAGATAGGCCTGCATGTCAAAGCACAGTTCACCTGAGTTTCTGTTCAGCTCTGATGGAGGTTGAAGACAGTCCGACCCCTCCCTGAAACTGCTTGTTCCAGCACACTAGTTTTAATACAGTGCTCTAAGAACCAGAAGCTCAAGGGTAGGGGGGAAGTGGATACAATAAAAAAAGAGAGACAACACCGTTCTTGCGTTTCCACTGTAGAAGAGCTTCTAAAATCTGCGGCCCTCTCTGACTTCTGTAGAAACTGGTGCCTAATGAAACATAAACAAAGAACAGATACGTGCAACCTATCCCTAAATGTGTTCCTGACTACACCTTAATCTTATTAGAAATTCTCTTCTAAAAGTACCTCTTGGATCCTGGTCTCAAGCTTCCAGGTTTGGAATGTGTTACTGTTCTGGGATGTGCTTTCTATTACTGTAAAACGACTGTAAAATCAAACGAATATCATTATAAGAATTACCAACATCTAACATTCACCTTAATATAACTAAAGCCTAAATTCTTAATAGCAAACTCACTTTTCACACATTTCCAGACTTTTTATAAAACAAATACTGTACTTTTACATCAGAATACAGCAGGTAATTTGTGCAAGTCCTTGATTTAATGTTTGCCTTGCTGTCATTGTTTTCCTCTGTTCGAGTCTTAAAAAAGTTCCATGTAAAACAATGTTTATTTCACAAAGTTCCACAAAGTATTCTTGTAACAAAGGGTTTGAACCACAAAGTTCGTGGGAGATATGTTATGTTATGTTATGTTATAAAGCTCTTTTATAGTGCGCGGATACTCACAAGAGTGTCCCGGCGCTTTGGCAAAGAGAAAAAAGTCACAGTGCTCTACGCAGGTGGCAACTGGGTGAAAAGCCACGTCTTCAGCTCTTTTCGAAAGGCAAGCAAATTGGACAATGATCGCACAGCAATTGGGAGCTCGTTCCAACAGCAAGGGGCCAGATAACGGAAAGAGCGGCCTCCAGTACGGGCTTGCTTAATTATAGGGACAATAGCTTTTGCTTGTTGTGCAGACCTCAAGGTTCTCTTTGGGACATAAAAAGCCATCCGTATCCGGAGATACTTAGGGCCGATGTAATGAAGGGCTTTAAAGGCCAGAGTCAAAACTTTAAAAGTGACTCTCTTGGCAATGGGGAGCCAATGCAATTTCTCAAGCAGCTCTGACGCATGTGCCCTTCGCGGCAGTCCAAAGATAGCTCTTGCGGCCGAGTTTTGCACAACCTGCAGGCGAGCTAAGAGATATTTGCGGAGGCCTAGGTAGAGGGCATTTGCAAAGTCAAGCCTCGAGCCTATCAGGGCTTGAACTATGATTTTTTTATGTTGAAGAGATATTAGGGGGAGGAATTTCCGCATCATCTTCAACATGCCAAAGCATTTTCCAGTCAATCCTATGATATCTTGTTCCAAATGGACTTTACATGAATCCAGAAATCGCCAATAAAGTTCTTTCAGGTAATAAAATGTTTTGCACCTACTTGTTGCTGAAAAGGGATACTGATCAGTCTAACCTTGACCTCTTTCTCTTTTGCAGGTCGATTGCAGTGGACAGAAGAGGGGCTGAGGCAAGAAGTAGCCAGAAACCAGAAGAAGGAAGAGCCAGAAGCCACGCCCATTGAAGTCAATGAAGGTCTGGAGAGAGCAGGAGTGCCAGCGCCGAAGGATCTGTTCTCAGGTAAGTGGGAGGTAGATGAGCACAAGCACTGGGTGAGGCTCAGGGGCTGCCTTTTATAGACAGGGCTGGGTGTGGTTTGAAGAGCTGGGTGTGGTTTGAAGAACTGGGTGTGGTTCTCACAAGCAGGTGTGCAGAGCTTCAGTTATTATGCTAATGAGTTGGAGTAACACATGGCCTAGGGAGGAGTGTTCTAAATAAGCCTTGGTAAATGCAAGGTCCAATGTTTTCTAAATAAGCCTTGGTAAAAGCAAGGTCCAATGTGCAAACAAGACAGCAATGTCCAAACTTGTGAATACATTGAGCAACATACACAGAAGTCTTGGGGAGGGGCTGAAATAACAAGAAAGGCTTTCAGTAGTATGTTTAAAGAGAGCTATTACAAAGACCACTAGTGCAATGAGAGGGGACATGCTCTTTGCTGTGCACAAACCCTAACACTGCACCATCGACTCAAGGTTCTCCACGGTTGCTCCACTTTGCATACCATCTGTGGCCTTTGCAGCACTTTAACCAGCAAACCCTTGATGAGTTAGTCAATCCGCTTCCGACAATATTATGGCTGGGCCTGCTGCAGGTGAGGATGATGATATGGTTGCTGCTGGTGTTGTTAACGGCTGTGAGGGAAAGTGACTCCCTTCCCACAGATTCAGAAGTGGAACTTGACGCCGGACTGCCTGCTGATTCAGTTGGACTTCTGCCGGCTCCTAGAATTTTCTGCTGATCTTTTTCAAACTGAGTGGCTGACACAGCTAGCCACTGTTTGTACTTTGAAACATCTGCTTCTTCAAAAGGAATGAATGCTTTGCTGGCCACTGCGTTTTTGTACCGTGGCTCCAGAATAGTGGCACAAATGTAATATTGTTCTGTATGTATGTTTTTAATCCTTTCATTGTCAACTAGGCGGCTTTATAAACTCTCCTTCAACTAATATGCGTCTTGCTTTTCAGCATCATCTCTGAACGTTGAAGACACCGCCTTCAGTTGGTGCTCTAGCATGACCAACAATGGGATATATTTGCCCAAAGAACAGTCCTCCCTGCTGATTTCACACGTGAAGACCTCAAAAGGAGGAAGCATGTCTATCAGACTTGCAACTAGCTTCCATTCCTCCAACTCTAGCCTCATGTCTTTCATAGTAGAACCCTGTCAAAAGACTTCTCATTGATTACCATGCACTGCTCTGACAGACGCTCAAGCTTGTAAAAGGTTGAGTTCCAACGTGTTGCCACCTCGTGGATGAGTCCTTTGACTGGCAGTCTAAGTTCATCTTGAATGCTCCTCAGCTGCTTCCGGGCATTAAAAGGATGGCTGAAATGTGTGCAGATTCTTTGGCAGGTGGTCAGTAACTTGCTGACTGTATTCATTCATTAGAAATCTTGCACCACAATAATAATACTGTGCGCCAAACATGGCACTCTTATAATTCTACTTACTAGCCCCCTTTTTAATGTTCCAAGTTTGCGAAGCCATTAAAGTTAACCCAGGGAATTTGTACCCTTTTTTTTTACACTACCATTCACGTAAATAGGTCCCTACACTCCCTAACACATATCACTATCCTCATCACATCACATAGCCTATTGTCAAAAATATAAGTGCTCCCGTGTCACTCGTAGGTCGAAGCACGCCCCTCCCCGTAGAGGGATGGGAAGACCCCAATGATGGGAGAATGACACTATGGGATTCATAGTGTGTGAGGGGTATTTAAAAAACATACAGTGCCCTCATTCTGCCACTTGCAGAGAAGCCTGATTTTCAAATTGCAGTGTATCCACAAATTTAGAGAATGTACAATATCATATCAAATTAGTCACCACTCACATTAATAGAATCCCATTGTTTACAACTCTGAAATACCCACCTTGCTGCATGGCCTTAACTATATTACTGCCATTATCCGTGGAAATATAACGAACTATGCGATTTCTTGGATGCAGCCATTCAGATACCTTCCTATCAAACTCCTCCAAAAGGTTAGGTGCAGTATGAGTCTTGATGTAGTGTTGGAACCACAACTCTGGCAAAATTGGACCAGCTAGGAAGCTTCCATTTAGGGCAGACTGTTGCCACAAATTCTAGAAAACCCACCCCTTCCACGAAAGAAAAAGGGAGAAGGTCCAGTGCTAGCATTTTAGCCAGATTTGCGTTACACAGACGTACCCGTTGAGTGGCTGCATTCAAATGGCTCCTCCGACCAAAACATCCCGCTAATGGTGGGCTGGACCATTTTACGACATGATGATGATGACTTCTTCAAACCAGTTAGGCCCAGTGATGTACTTTTTGGCATTGGTGTCTCTCCCAGGCTCTTGGTGTGCCTCCTACATGTTGCAGGGGTAGAGGGTGTGGGCGATACCACTGCAGTTCTGCTGCCAGGGGTACTGGTTGTACCAGAAAAAATGTCTGTCGCTTCTTCACTTTCCCCCTGCACGATCAGCCCCTCGTCATTATCAGATGCAATATCAATGGATACATTTGGATTTGTTTTTCTTTTGGCTTCCTCGATCTTACTTAGGTGCGCCTTCCACTGGATAATGTGGTGTTTTTTTAGATGACTTCTCTGGCCTCCGGTACCATAGTTGGTACCAAGCTTACCCCGACTAACTAATGTTTTACAAATCGAACAAACGACCATGTTTTCCGCACTTTGGCTAACAGTAAAGAAGTCCCAAACTGGGGACTGGAAATGTCTGCTGGTGGTGGAGGAGCTACTTTGACTTTCAGTGCCAGATGAAGTGGAGGATGGGCGTGGTTGAATTTGTTTCTGTTGTTCACTTACAGCACGCCTACTTGAGGTCCAGCTGGATGGAGGTCCTTGCGTAGCTTTTTTTCCAGTCTCCTTGGTAGGTGGTGCCACTTGCTTCTTCTGCTCTTTCTTACAGGCAGTGGCACTGGCAACTTGTTTCGCTGAGGTGCCACGACAACCTTTCTTTGGGCCCATCTTCTTCAGATGTTAGAACAGCAGGCCACAGTTGCATGCGTTGCAGAGTTGTCTTGTCTGTGGCCACATGTGACGTCACGTGGTGTTGTGCTGCACACACCGCTGCAGGACTTCTTCCTGGCACTGGTGGTTCTCTTGTGCACCTAAAAGCAATGGAAGCCAGAGGAACATCAGTTAAAAACCCAAAAAACACACAAAAATAACCACAATCCAATGCAATTTATGCCCTCAACGATGTTTACATTCAAGACACCCCACAGAAAGACTTGGTCCATGCACCACTGAGTACCCCTGGGCATAATGGATGAAAGCAAGGCAAACTGGGTGGAGGCCTCAGCACACTGCCTGGCTTCAAAATGGCCCCTTGACCCCCAGCCACATGGCCAGGCCCTGCCTGGATCAGCCCTCAAAATGGCCACCACCCACATGGCCATGCCCCAACAACACCCCAAAAAGTTAAAAAAAAACACATACAAAATCACCACAATCCAATGCCATCCATGCCCTAAATGATGTTTACATTCAAGACACCCAACTGAAAGCCTATGTCCATGCACCACTGAGTACCCCTGGGCATAATGGTTCAACACAAGGCAAACTGGGTGCAGGAAAATGACCCCTTGACCCCCAACACATGGCCAGGCCTCGAAATGGCCCCCACCCACATGGCCAGGCCCCAGCAACACCCCAAAAAGTCAAAAAACACATATAAATCACCACAATCCAATGCCATCCATGCCTCAATGATGTTTAAATTCAAGACACCCCACATAAAGACTTGGTCCATGCACCACTGTGTACCCCTGGGCATAATGGATGAAAGCAAGGCAAAATGGGTACAGGCCTGAGCACATTGCCTTGTTTCAAAATGGCCCCTTGACCCCCAGCCACATGGCCAGACCCTGCCTGGACCAGCCCTCAAAATGGCCACCACCCACATGGCCATGTCCCAACAACCCCCCAAAAAGTAAAAAAACACATACAAAATCACCACAATCCAATGCCATCCATGCCCTCAATGATGTTTACATTCAAGACACCCCACTGAAAGCCTATGTCCATGCACCACTGAGTACCCCTGGGCATAATGGTTCAAAACAAGGCAAACTGGGTGCAGGAAAATGACCCCTTGACCCCCACCATATGGGCAGGCCCTGCCTGGATCAGGCCTCAAAATGGCCCCCACCCACATGGCCAGGCCACAACAACACCCCAAAAAGTAAAAAAAAACACACAATATTCACCACAATCCAAGGCCATCCATGCCCTCAATGATGTTTACATTCAAGACACCCCACAGAAAGCCTTGCTCCATGCACCACTGTGTACCCCTGGGCATAATGGAGGAAAGCAAGGCAAACTGGGTGGAGGCCTGAGCACACTGCCTGCCTTCAAAATGGCCCCTTGACCCAGACCACATGGCCGAGCCCTGCCTGTACCAGGCCTCAAAATGGCCCCCACCCACATGTCCAGGCCCCAACAACACCCCAAAAAGTCAAAAAACACATAAAAATCACCACAATCCAATGTAATTCATGCCCTCAATGATGTTTACATTCAAGACACCCCACAGAAAGACTTGGTCCATGAACCACTGTGTACCCCTGGGCATATTGGCTGAAAGCAAGGCACACTGTGTGGAGGCCTAAGCACACTGCCTGCCTTCAAAATGGCCCCTTGACCCCACCACATGGCCAGGCCCTGCCTGTAACAGGCCCCAAAATGGCCCCCACCCACATGGCCAGGCCCCAACAACCCCCCAAAATGTCGAAAAACACATACAAATCACCAGAATCCAATGCCATCCATGCCCTAAATGAAGTTTAAATGCAAGACACCCCACAGAAAGACTTGGTCCATGCACCACTCACTACCCCTGGGCCTACTGGCTAGTGAGGCTTTACAGGCACCCCAAAATTTAAAAAAATCAACAAATAACAGTGAGCTAAAATTCCATGACATCAATGAGAATTAAGTTAAAAATAAATCACAGAAACAGTTGTATCATGCACCCATGACTAACCCTGGGCCTACTGGATACTGTGGTTACCCACAATATATATATTTTTTAAGTTGTGAAAAAAGTTTTAAAACTGTAGTTGCAGCAACTGCAATGCCCCAAACAAACAACACCAACTTACTTGTAAAATCTCAAGTCCAAAAGTGATCGAAACTCCAAAGTCCAAAAAGTCCTCAAATACAAATTCCAGCAGCAGCCACAAATGGTAATCCTTCCAGCTCCACATCCAAATCAAAAGTGACCTTGACATGGACAAAGCACTGGGAGGAGCCTGCTGGACAGGAACTGGAATTTGGAGAGTTGGAGACTCTGGGGCACTTCCTTCCTCCCAACCCCCCCCCCAAAATGGACTCCTTGAACCAAAAAGTGCAGCCAAATGTCAATCTGAGGAGTTATTCTGATCAAAATCATCATTTTCAGAAGGTTTATGCTTCCTGCGGTGGATTTATTGTGCAGAATTGCAATTTTTGCAATTTCGGGAAAGCGAGCTGTTCAAATCTCCCGCCAGAAGTCAGCTGCGCGCCGCATCTACATGTTTGGCATTGTTTACTCCCTCAATGCGTAACCGCGGACCCTTATGACCTACCCGCATTGTCAAACTCTCGCTGTGCAAGATGGCGATCCGCGATGACGTAATTGCGTTCGAAAAAGTTTTGTGCGATCACGCAGCAAGATCGAAAATGGCGCAGCAAACGCAAACCAAGAGAAAAACAACTCAGCGGACTCAGAATCACTGTAAGTCAACGCCGCACGCGCGATATTGTATTTTTAAAGTGCGACCAAGCAAAATAATTTGCAGCATGTGAATGTGCGGATTTTTGGGGAAATTTGCGTGATTTGCACGCTGCGAATTTGCCAAAAATCAGCAAATTCCGCAAACGAAATGGATTTTACGCCCACGCTTAGTGCTTTGTAATAAATATGACTAAGATACAAAAAGTTACAGCATTTTCCTTAGATACATTGTATTAGACATTAGAAGGCATTCACATCATCTGAGTGAGTTGGTTGTTGCTGAACTAAACACACATTATAGAACTTTAGATTTTGACTGCCTTGAAATGTCTGACTTTTACATAGACTGCCACCGTGTTTACATTTGAACACTAGAAAAAAAAGCTTTCCAACAGCTGTGTTTAACCTGTCTCATTGAGAAGAAACTGTTTGACTCAACAAATGGGAATTTAACTCTGTCAGCGAATTACAAATACAGAAAAAGGGTTTTCTCTCCTGAGAAAGGCATAAGAATTTGATGACTGTTGGTCAGAACAACAGCTGCGTCAGTAGCACATGGCCATTCCTGACTACAGGCCACAAGGAAACTGCTGAGTCAACAAGATTTTAAGTCAGTTTTACCCTGGTATAGAGGCCTGCATGCTTTTAAAAGTTACAAAAAAAGTTTCTTTATTTAGGATAGCAGGGAAAACATTGAAAGTAGGGATTTCCTTTCTTAATGCCTTTTTACATAAGCACATCAATGGTTCTGATGTTAAAAATTAACTGTCCTTTAAAAAGTAGTGCAGAATATTCATGTTTCAAGTAAGACTTCTGTGCTTGAGGTTATAGATGAATACATTTTGAAGGCAAGAAGGAACGAAGCTTTCTTTTCATATGTGCAACCATCAACAGGGTTGGCGTTGAAAAAAAAGGAAATATTGATTATATAAATAAAACATTTTCATTAAAAATAAGTGCACTAAAAACGCTTTTTCCGCTTTGTACAAAACTCATTTTTATAAGCTTGTACATTGTACATTTCTGATCCCCCATTTCTGGAATATGTAGGGAACATTCTGAGGATGACTAAGATGTCAAAACATTGTAGGGTATTCGTTTTTAACTTCCCCAAACACCAAAGTCCAAATTGGGCAAAATTCAATGTTTAAAAACAGTTTTGCCACTCAGAGCAGTTTTCAAACTGCTCTTAGGCTTCAGTAAATGCAGTTAATGCATACATGTAAGTATAGAATGAACAGCTAACCTCTATACTGCTAGGAAAGCACACTGCACACTGCACACAAATGAAACTAAATATAAAAACCCAGCAGAAGTTAATAAGCGTACCTCTAAATTACCTGAAAACAGGAATGGAACAGGACTGCTTATCAGCTGTGAGTCTCCATAAGTTGCTTTGAATTGGAAAGCCACATGGAAAGCCGTGCCCACAAAATAGGACAGCTGGTAAGGGTTAAAAGGTTGGGTTTTGCATCTAGCAGCCTAGCAGGGCTCAGAGCAAGGTTTGCTCTGACACGTAGACCTCTGAAACTTTTTGAAAGACAAGGTGACAGCTTGGGGAGAGAAAGAGAAGTTTTGCTTACTATTTTGTTTTACAAAAGCAAGTTTTGTGTGCCCTCATGTAACAACTAGTATACTTGCTAAAGGAATTGGTGTTATTCTAGCTAGCTACATGTGCTATTTACCTCCTACAAGTGTATTTGTGCCCAGCTGCAACAAATAGAAGTAGATAGTGTCAACAGAAGTGAAACCTGTTTCCGGTTTTCGTACTGTTGAAATAGGGGAAGGAGGTTATCTCCTCTACAAATTAAGGGTAGGCACATTTATGTTTTCTCTCTCTTTTTCTCAATCTCTTTTGAGCCTGTCGAAGCTGTCTGTGAAACAGCCATGAGACATTTAATTAGCTATTCAGTGATACTGTTTTAACCATTGTTTACATTAATACAATTAATAAATATGCTCCTGTCTGATGAAATTATGAAAGGATGAGTTTTCTAGATTTCTGTTCCCTTATTTGATCTTTAAGGGGAACTAGATGTGAGTAGTTTTTGTTCTAAAATTCTAAAATTCTCAGATGATAACACCATTATTATTAGCTTGTCTGTGTGAATAGGCTGACAGTCCTTATTAGAGCTGATGTTGCATAGTCTGCATCATGAAAAGTAGAATGCAGGAAAGATGCCCATGTGATCCTCAGCAAACTGAAGAAGAAAATATTGTTTTATACGATTTTGTTTGTCACAACATGTTCTGCTGGAGAAAATGTACCCACCATGTTGATTTTTTTTAGTTCTTTATGTGATAAGAATCCCTGTTAAAATTTGCAGTTTTAGATTTTCCTGCTGCACCTATAACATGAGAGCATGGTCCTAAGCATTCAATGTAGTTGCTTTCATTAGGAGAAATCATTTTAGAAGTGTCTGCTGTCCTGCAAATGAAATGCAAAGTCTATGAGTAAAAGTGTTGAACATTTCCTTTTTTCTTGAGGGTCTTCAGATTAGTGATATAGAAATACACAGATGTAAGGATTTGGAGTATGTCTGTATTGTTTTTCTCTTTTCCTCAGAATTTATTAAATGAACACAGACTTCCTTAGCTGCTTCCAATAGAGTAATAGGTCCAGGGTTGTTTTACTCTCAGATAGAAAGTGGTTCTTGGGTGCCTTGCTAATTTATGGGGAGTCCTAAGACTAGGAAGTATTCTGAGACTATCCTCTCTGCTGATAGATTATGTCTGTGCCGTGTCTAAAGACCTTTTGTTCTGTCCACCAATAGATATTTGCTGCTTAACAACCATTGCCAAAGGGTCCCGGAAATCAGATCCAGCCTGGGGAGTCAGCACTAGTCCAGCTTGAAGCCAAGGTGAAGGTAACTAACACAGGCATTGCTGGCAACCAGGACCTCAGTGCAGGCAGAAGCACTGGGATGTGAAGTGTGTACCCCTGCCACTGTCTTGGGCGAAAGACGGGGTCAAAAATCAGAAAGGAGAATCGTGGATCAAGTTTTTTATGCCCACCTGAGAGTCACAGACCAACCAGAACAGCGAGGAGGCTTTGCTTGAGGTGACCCCTTTAGAAGCAAGGGTTGCTTCAGTGATCCCAGCATGAGGTCCTGAATCATGGTCGAAAGTGAATGCAAGTTTGCACCTTTGTTTGTTGATCAAGAGTGCCTGGGCATACTGGATAACTTGTGGCCCCAACGAAAGAGCAGTGCGCCAACAGAGCAATACAGGAGTTGGGGAAGGACTTGAGTTTAGGGTACAGGTGCTGTGTCTCTGGTGCCTGTTTGATTGAAGTAAAGAAAACTGGTGCATTGCCTGAGACACTGTACAGGATCGTTGAAAGACTTTTCTTCTCAAACTGGGCCATGATTCCCGATTTGCGAGTTGTGCAGCTCCACCATGGGAACAACGAGAGGCTGTCTGTGGGACTCAAATGGACACAGGGAGAAGAATCCCTTCTGGCTGGTTGTACAGTGGCTTCAATTTCCCAAGGACTTCTTTTTGTTAGTAATGTTGATAGTTCTGTTTATAATATTAGGTATTACTCTATCCTGCTATCTGTATGTTAATTATGACCCAATGCTCTGTTCCCTTTGTTCTCCTGCATATACCTTATATATACCCACTTAATGAAATGTTTAGAATGAAAAATGCCCACCTAGCAATGAATTAGGATATTGATAAATTTATGAAAATAAATGTGCAAAATATTTTCTATGTTCCTACTAGATCATAGGAATGTTTTTAGGTCATGCTAAAGGACCATCTTTTAAAGATTGCAGGAATCTGTTAGACTGAGCTGAAAGCCATTTTGTACTTGGCAGCCATCTTAGTTAGCCATGGGCTTACCATGTGATTTTTCCCTCTTCCAGAGCCTTGCTCAGGGGCCTAGCTAGTAGAATGCACCTGCTCCTAGTATAGAACTGTTAGGCTAGTCTTACTGATGTGCACAGTTTAGTCTTTCCTCCCACTTTGATGAGCAAGCAAATTTTGCATAGCCATGTTAGTTATGTTGCATGCTGGTATGTGCCAGGACCTCCCCCTGGTTTTATGCTGACTAATGTAACCTATGCATCTATAAGGTCCCTGTTCTCTGTACTCCTTAGTTTGTCTCATACAATGGCCTGAGGGTACTGTGTGACGCAGTCTCCCTCATGTGATGTTATTACATATGTTTTCTTGATATTACAGCTTCTGTGCCAACCTCTTCATTGTTGGGTAAAAGAATTAGTGAACACCCTAGGAGGTTTACATTTCTTTAGCTGGGGCACACAAATTAAGTGTTGATGACCGCAAACTCTCACTGGAGCATACAGCTGGCTAGCAAATCTTGTGGTGACTGGAAAACAGCTCTAAATATCTTGTGGGCAGTCGTGAGCAAGAGGACCCTTTGAGCACGCTAGCAAAAAAACTTGGTTAGAGTTTATCTGCAACTTCTTTGCGGAGTTGCCGAATTCCACAAACTCCGCGAGCAGAGCAGTTTCACTCCCAGACCTAGTTTTTACCTTCACAAAGGGAAGGTGTTCTAAAAGGAACCCCTTCCCCTTTGCAAATGGGCTACCACATACTTTGTAGAAATGGTAACCTATCAATCATGTGTGAACAATACTGTGGTTGCAAGCCATTGATACCTATTATTATGAATTGTCATTTGCAAGGGATGCCATAAGCAGGCCCATTGCAAGTTGCAATTCATTATGCATTTCTAACTCAATTTTGCACTTCTGTAAGTACTTAAATAATTGCACAATGAGATTGGAACATTTAAAAAACCTATTTAGTGGTCAGAATCCCAGTAATTTACTAAATTGCAGATTTTCAACCACTAAATGGCCCCTAAATTATAATATCCTTACGCCGCGTAGGAAAATACAGAAACACTTCTTTAAAGTGATTTCCTGCTTGGTTTTAAAAATAAATCAGATATAATGGTGAAATCAGATTTTGATCACTTAAAAGTACATTTATAAAAATTGAGTTCAGGCTGCACGAGACAGAAGTTGCATAAATCGAGTTCTGTTAGTCATCGGCATTTTAGAGCTGGAATACCCAACCTTTGCTGACAAAGTATACAACTCTAGCTCAGGGGACAGTGGCCTACCTCTATGTGCAAGAAATGCCAATTAGTTGTTTGGGAGTGAACTGGAACAGTTGACAGAACAAAAGGCAGCTTTAGCACTACCTCTTTTGAGTTAGAGATGCCTATGAGGGTTTCTCATATTTACTTCCAGAATAATTTCAAACAGCCAGGCTCGTGTTGCAGTAGGTGGGATAATCAGTTTTGACTCTGTCTGGCAGGAGGGGACCTCTTGTGAATAGGAAAGTGGCTTAGGGGCTAACGACAGTCTTACCATGTGGCAGCTGGATTTTTGTCACCTTGAAACAGGGGCTCATGGGTAATTTTTAAGCATGGGCGAATTTTGCGAATCTGGCGTTCGCAAATTTGTGTATTTGAGAATTCATAATCCGCAAAATCCGTGAATTCTCGCAAATTTGCAGATTTTTTTTTGGTGTGTTCGCAAGGGTTTCTGCCAGTTCGTGAGGGTTTTGTACCAGTTCGCAATTGCGAACTTACTTGTCGGCTCGCAACGGTCGCGACTATGTTGTTTCTAAGTCTGGTTAATCATCACAGGTTCCCAGCACCCTCTGTTTCACCACTGCCACCCTCTGTTTCACCCATGCCACCCTCTGGTACATCAATGCCACCCTCTGGTTCATCATCACTGTAGATTATGGGGGGGGAAGCAAGCACACCTGCCCTGCTTCAACTGACATGAATTAATTTGGGGTTGATTTATTAATGTGTCACTGTTTTAAAATTCCAGTCTGGCACCTGCTTCCTTATCTGTAATTTGCTTTCTGTTGCAGTGCAATTTGTTTTTCCAGGACCTTTGTGGCCTACTTGTAGCTATTCTATGAGCCTGCTGTGAGGGTCAGAGTGGAGTTCTGGACTTTTTGGTTCCGTCCAGAGGTGTCAGGGAACAACACCCGAAGACCCCGGAGTTCCACCTGTCTTGGTGCACAAATAAACAGAAACACGGGCTTCTCGATGGTGGCGTCAAAGACCAAAGGTTTATTACTGGAGGGACACAGAAGTCACAGAAACTACACATGGGCAGATTCTAGGAGCCTGTTCGATTTGTACAAAGAGGGTTGCTCCTTATATACTAAAAATTGGGCTTCAGGCAAATTCTTCACATGTAAGTACATTCCCAAACCTTTGTGTCCTAAACAATAAATATTTGGCGTTGCACAGGAATCGTCGACAATATCTGATGTCAAAACATTACGAACGAGGGGTTCCCACTTTTCCATCATAATCTCATGTCAACTTTTCATTCAAGACCCGGACCGCCTCATCGTAAATTTCGTTACCTCCCCGTAATAAAGGCCCAGAAGGAAAGGAGCAGAGCCAGGTGCAGAAGATAGAAAAGCAGGATAAGGGATGTTTGTGGGTTGTAAATGGGCAAGGCTACCGGCTTCGGCCGCCTAATCATGATCAGGCCAACGACCACAAGAACCAGTATAGCAGGACTGGCCTCGGGCAGAGGAGGCAGCCTTTGTCGAGTCATGCAGCTACAGCGTGTTCTGTTCCAAGGTGCACGTGTCACTAAAGAGGTGAATCGCCGGCTAAGGCTACGTGTCCTTAATCGAAATGAAGTGATCAGAGGTTATTGCGTATGTGAGGGCAAGAAACACAAAATGGCTGCCATGATCTAAGATGGATGCCATGGGTAGATCGGAAAAATGTTCGTGACAGTAGTACTCTTGCTCGTAGCGTAGCGAAAACACCAGGATATGCTAAATGGATCATTTGCGGTTCGCTGATACCAATATTATGTATTTCCGACAATATTGAAAACACGGGTTCAAAATCGTCACGGAACCTCAGACCCTCCTTTTGCCCTTACATAGGCAATTACTCAGTCTATGTCAGAAGCAAAGATGGTTTGAAAGGCCTGAAATGATCCATTATAGCTAAAAGGCAAGACCAGATAGGGAATGCCTTTATCCATAGTGTGGGGTATCAAGCCACACACCCAACAGTCTGTAGTGTTAACTACCAGTTGGTGTTGGTGCAAGAGCTGTACAAAAGTGTTATTAATGAATTCTGAGCGTCGAGCTTGCTCATGTTCAGGAAACGAGTGAAAAGAGTGTATGGAAGAAACAGTAGAAGTAGCAGGATCAAGGGTAGGTACTGTAGTTACTGGCACAAAGATTAAATTTATACCAAAAACGATTCCCCCCACCAACGTTATTAAAACAATTAAAAATGTAATAGCACATTGCATCAGAAAACATTTACTATGAAGGATTCTGTAAAGTCTGTTTCTGCGAACATAAATCACATTTTCTCGTTGCAGCGCAGGAAGCTCCATCTTCTACAATCCGCTCGTGACCACTGATGATGTGTACGTAGATGAAAATGCCTCTATCAGCCCTGGGAGTTCCCAGAACCAACAGAAAGATCGACCTTGTGTCTGACCCCCGCAGATTCAACTAGGCACACAGCCACGACCCTACGGCTACCCAGACGGCAAGGCAATTTTAAAAACAATAAAACAATAGCAAACTTCCTGGCTGAAGGCAAAAGTTCAAAATTTCAAATATCACAATAGGCAGTTTCCTGCTTTATTTGTCCTTATTACGAGATCGTAAGTTGTATCTTAGTTTTGCAGGAATCGTTTGATCAGGAAACAGCGTGTTGTCAATAGAGTTTGCAGTGTTCAAGTTCGCAGATGGCAAAGTTTCTTCTGATGCAGAGGGCAAGTGTTCAGGAGTCAAAGAAGTAGTTTCAGGAGGAGAGTCAGAGTTTGGAGTGTCAGTTATCAATTCGGCATCGCTGAAAGGGATAAACTTGGGTGTTTGCTCGAATTCAGAGGCACCAATTCCCTTCTTCACCCAGTTGTCGTAAGGAAGTGGTAGGGGCACACGTTTGACATGAGTTGCATGTATCCAATGCTTGCGACCAGCCACACGAACAGCAGTTCTCGTCGCTAACAACACCTGGAAGGGGCCAACAAATCTGGGCTGAAGGTTCTTTGTCCTCGTAAAATTTCGTACCACAACGTGGTCACCTGGTTTCAGCTGATGACCTGGACTCTCCGGAGGCTTTGGCAATGCATCGAAAACCTGTTGGTGAATAAGACTCAATTTAGCAGTCAAGTCGTAAAGGTAATCAATCAACATTGGGTATTCTAGAGAACAAAATTCCTTTGGCCTTGGCACTCCCCAAACATTAGCAGGACGGCCAAAGACAATTTCGTATGGACTAAGCCCTACTCTAGAATGCACAGTCGCTCTCATCGATAACAAAGCCAAGGGTAGTGCGTCTGGCCAGGATAAACCTGTGGATGCCTGTATTTTAGCAAGTTTTAGTTTGAGGGTGCCATTGTAACCCTCAACTAAACCAGCAGACTGGGGAGGGTTTGCACTGTGAAATTTTTGCTTAATACCTAAACCGGCACACACACTCTGCATAACTTTCCCTATAAACTCACTTCCGTTATCTGACCATACAATCCGTGGCATTCCAAACCTAGGGAAATATTCTTTGAGAAGAATTTTGGCAGTTGATAGGGCAGTGTTGTCCTTTAGTGGATATGCTTCGATCCATCTGGAGAAAGCACAAACTACCACCAGGACATATTTTAAGTTATTGCACTGATCCATGTGAATGAAGTCTAACTGAATCACTTCAAAGGGGCAAGAAGGTGGAGCGAAGTGACCAGCAGGAGTAGGAGTTCCCTTGCCAGGATTATGTATCAGGCATACCATACAATGTTTCACCACTCTCTCTGCACATTTACTAATCCCATCATTCTTCCAGACCGGGGCCAACATTTTACAGATTCCTTTAGAACTTATGTGCGCTACTCCATGTGCCATTGTCACCACTGCAAGCACATACGCATCAGGCAACATCCAACGGTGTTGTTCCGACAAGTCAATCCAACACCCATTCGAATCCAACTTGCCCGTACTTTCTTTCCATGCACGTTTTTCCTCCTCAGTTGCCTCTTTCTGTATCTCTTTCACACTTTCCACTGTATCCTCACACATTCCTGACTCGGAAATCCATCTTGCAGACGTTGCAACATACATTCTACTCATCATATTTCTAGCTGTCTGTTTAGCAGTCTCATCAGCAAAAGCATTCCCACGACCAACATCATCTGTGATTGCTTTATGCGCACTGCATTTCACAATCGCAACTTCAGTCGGCAAGGTTAGAGATTCCAACAAGTCGTTAACTAACTGACCATGTTGAATCTTAGTCCCATGGGACGTAATGAAACCTCTTTCTTTCCACAAACGGCCAAAACTATGGGCCACGCCAAACGCGTACTGACTATCTGTGAACACATTCACTCTCTTTCCCTTAGCTAAAAAACACGCTCTTGTTAGGGCGATCAATTCTGCAGCTTGGGCAGAATTCTGACTTACTCTTGCAGTCTCCACAATCGTCCTCAAAGTCGTTACTGCATAGGCAGCAGTCACATCACCATTCTCCAATTTAAAACATGACCCATCAACATACAACGTGCCATCTGGATCTAACAATGGGGTGTCTTTTAAATCAATTCGTCCTTTTGTCTCCTCCTCGGTTCTGAAACAACAATCATGGGGTTCGGGATCACTCGACTCTTGATTAGCCGGCAACAGTGTTGCTGGATTCAATACATTGCATCTTTTGATCTGAATATGACTCGCTAGCAGTGTCAGCTCGTAGCCAGATAATCTCGTACTGGTAAGGTGTTGTGTCTTAGTTCTGTTCATGAGTGTATCCACAGCATGAGGAACCATGACCACTAGCATGTTATTCATCACCAAACCAGCAGATTGTCGAATGGAAGCCGCAGCTGCCGCTGTAGCTCTCAAACAACTAGGTAACGCTCTAGCTACCGGATCTAATGTTGATGAAAAATACGCACAAGGGCGTTGTTTATCACCAAATTTCTGTGTCAGAACACTCAACGCGTAACCTTCTCTCTCGTGAACATAGAGCGTGAATGGCTTGCTGTAATCGGGTGTGCCCAATACAGGAGCTGAACAAAGTGCATTTCGTAACTCAGAAAAACTCTCCTGACATTCAGCAGACCATGGCACCGGACTCGGAACATTTTTCCCAGTCAAAGCTACCAATGGTTTTGCTAAAAGAGAAAAATTTGGGATCCACTGCCTACAGTAAGAGGTAATACCTAAAAAGGCACGCACTTCTCTCTGTGTGCGAGGAACACTCATCTGCGTAATTGCTTTTATTCTTTCTGGGGTCAACTTCCTTCCCTCCTTTGACAAGAGATGACCTAGGTAGGTCACTTCTTGGCAGCAATATTGCATTTTCGAAGGTGACACCTTGTGATTCAATTTAGACAAATGATGCAATAACGAAATTGTAGCTGCTTTGCAAGTTTCCTTGTCATCGGCAGCCACTAGAAGGTCATCTACATACTGTACTAGAGCAGAACCTGGAGGAAGTACAAAGGAATCTAACTGACTTTTTAATGCCTGAGTGTAAATGGATGGGCTCTCACAATAGCCTTGTGGAGCGCGTTTAAATCTGAAGCTTCGACCTCCTAGACAGAAGCCGAAAATATCTCTGCTTTCTTTGGCTATTGGAATGCTGAAAAAGGCGTTTTTCAAGTCGATGACTGAAAACCATGTAGCTGTTGCAGGAATCAACGTTAACAAGGCAGTAATGTCTGGAACCACAGGAAACTGCGGAACCACAATCTTATTAACTTCTCTGAGATCAATAACAAACCTATATACTGGAGGCTTTGAAGGATCAGTTCGTTTCAAAATCGGTAATACAGGACTGTTACAGACATTTCCTCTAGTTTCTTCAACCACCCCTTTCTTAATCAAATCTTGCACAATCAGTAAAAGTGCACGTTCACCTTCAGTAGAGATCTTGTATTGAGGAATTCGTGGAAATTTTACATTTGCTTTCAAAGTGACTACATATGGTGGTATTTCTAAAAGGCCTACATCATTAGGACCAGTCGCCCAAAGAGTATCAGGGAGTGAACGCAGCTCTGGCGGGAGTGCATCCATTGACAAGTACATCGGAGAGGTGATTCTTTTACCCAACGTAAGCTGTACTCCTTCCGGAAAACAGTACAATGTCGCATATAGGCGTTTTAACAAGTCTAAACCAAGCAGATTTTCATTACAACCTGTCGTCAAAATCAGGGGTGCTTTCAATTGACACGGTCCAACAGAAATAGACAAAGGACCAGATACGGGGTTGTAAACAGGGGCGCCTGAAAAACCTACAGAAACATTTGTTAAGCCGGACAAAGGTGCGCCAGGGAGTTTCGCATGAATGATCGAACTTTTTGCGGCACCAGTATCCAACAGAAACGGTTCGACTACACCTGATGTTGCTACTGCGACATAAGGCCCACTCTGATCCACTGGAACTGATACTACTCCCTCTCTCTGTCCATGGCTGTCCTAGTACTCACTTTGTTGAAATCCCTCATCATTTTCACAATAGTCTTCAACATGATACTGTTGAGATCTATTTTGTTGGGCAGACTGTCCATTTCGTTGATCAAAGTGATTGGAAGGGCGATCATTTGTCTGTGGAGGCATAGCACCTCGTCCTCGACCTCTAGAATTCTGCACAAAACCACCACGACCTCTCTGAGCTGCTGCTGCGTTATTTTGCGCTAAGACTGGACACTCATTTTTATAATGACCCTCTTTCTTACAATACGCACACTGATTCCACTGATATTGTGGTCTCTGAGAACCAAAATCTGTCCTTTGATACGATCCTTGTTGCGTATTAGTCTGATTTATGCGAGGCGGATATGCCTGTTGCAAAAGAACTTTAGTCTTTAAGTCTTTCGTTTTCTTATCTGATTTCTCTTTCTCCTCTTTATCCCTGTTTTCATAATACTGTGCAGTTGCAAGTATTTGCGCAGTTGTAGAGACAGCCCACGCACTCTCGGAATCTTTTAATTTATTGCATAGCTCAGGTAACAAATTGTGTACAAATTTATCGACAAATAATCTCTGTCCTCCTTCTGTGCTCATATCCTGACCACTGTGATCTACAAAAGTCTCTTCGAACCTCGTGAAAAAGTCGGAGACACTTTCATCTTTCTTTTGCCTGCATGCGGACAACTTGTCCCAATTAACACGCAATGCTGGCATCAGAGTCTTCATTAAGTCGATTATTCTACCTGGAAGATTAGCAATTAGAGGTTCGGGTTTGGAACCACCTATTTGCTGACCATCCGCTGCAATGATAGCTGCCCAATCACCACCTAGGGCAACTGGATGATTCTCTTTACGGATTTTAGCCCAAATTGGTTGCGGTACTACATTGCCAAATAACATGTCAATGTCCGCCAGATTCATTACACAGGCCTCAACTGTTTGTGCTAATTCCTTATAGTACCCAGCAGGATTTTTACGCGGGTCTGGCAAGGTCTGCTTCACTGCTAACACTTCGGCTCGCTTCCACGGAATGTGTATCCACACTCTCTGGAATTGGGCCGGAGCGGCTGCAATACCATGGGCCGCATTAGCTTGCACAGCTTCACGCCAAATTGGAGGAACCTCCCTCATTGGATATTAGCGATTCAGCTTCGTACTACTTTTCTCTAAGTCTCTCGGTGAATGAAGTGATGGATCATTCCTATAACTTAAAATCAGTTCCATCGCTTCTTTTATATTTTGACCTACTATCATTCCTGCAGCAAACTCTTTCTGAACCTTAATTAAGTCTTCTAAATTCAATTCAGAGTCATCTTCTTCTAGTTCCTCACGTAAAAGAGAGCACATCTCGTCAAAGACATATTGTTGCGTTGGTTCATTCCACTGCATAAATGTATCTAGTACATCTCTCGTACTATATCTCCTACTTTTCGAAATCCATCTGAGAGCCGTGGAATCTAATATTCCCCGTTCCTCAGTACTTGGGAGCTGACTACGTCTTTGTACAGAGTCAGAAGTAGGAGTCTTGATTAAAGATTTATAGAAAGGAGACAGAATGTTAGAGACAGAATCAGTGATTCTTCGACGAACAGAAAGCGGAGTCAACATACTGGCAGATGCAGAGAACACAGTGGCAGTTGGAATAGATAGCGGGACAGTAGGAGTATCGAGGAAGATAGCTTGTGAAACAGTAGGTGTAAGCGATACAGGTATAGGTAGAGAAGTCGGCAACACAGGAAGAGGAGGTGCCGTAGGAACATTTACATTAACCATAGGAGGTACAGGAACTTGATTCTGAGGGGCAGGAGCAGGAATACCAGGTTGTCCAGCAACCGGCAATTGAACATTTGGTACAGGTGGAGCCGTAGTACCTTGTGCATACGGTGGTGGTGACCGTAACAAGTAAGACAACAGAGGATCGCTTTCGGGATCCTCTACTATCTTAGTCGTACTCGATGGCAAGGCAGGATAGCACTTATCTATCGCTAAGTTACGCTCTCTAGTGGCTATCTCCATTGCCTTCTCAGACTCGTTATCTTGCAGCTGTTTAGCCGCTTGTTCTAAAGTTAACTCTTGCTCTTTCTGTTCTTTTTTCAACCTTTTAATCTCTCTCTGTTTAGATTCTTTTCGCCAATAACGGAAAGAATCAAACATTGCCGGCCGGGCTTTCTTCTTAAACAATTTCACTTCTAAATTGTCAAGGATTTCGGGTTCAAAACTACCATGCAGTGGCCAACTAAGGACACCGTCCTTTTCAGTGTATCGGACCCATACCTCATTATACGATATAGGACCCACACCATGCTTACAGTAAAGATCATATAGAGTAGTCCCAATCGGAGGAACCAGACATGAGCCCTCCAATCGTGAATCACTGTTGCAACCAAAACACGACAACATACAATTTCTCCGACTTACCATTTTGTAATCCGGAACACAGAACAAACAACACAAACAGGAATGTGCACTCGAACCAAGAACTTAGGCCTACCAAAAGCGAACAAATGTATCGATACCCAAACTAAACCAAATAGATTATCATAACCAGAACAACCAGTGATAATCTTACGAAACCAAACCAAACTAAGAACCAAAAAAGGATTTTAACAACCCTCACGAAATAACCAGCTAGCAACCACTAAATACTTAACTGAGGCACTGAAGACGTCACCAAGGAGAAACCCGTCACGTTTCGCCGTACTAAGGACTGCACCTCGGGTCCAAGACAGGGTGACGGTCAAGGCAACGGCCCACTGCAGCCGTCCTGAACGGGAACCCTCGTGGAAGAGAACGTTGGGCCACTTTTGCGATATGCCGGGATCGATGAAGTGGGGCGCCTCCCTAAGGAATCTTCACACGAAGCTTCTCGAACTCTTCAGGCTTTTGGACCGGTACCGAATGACGTCGCCCCACGTTGGGCGCCAATTGGAGTTCTGGACTTTTTGGTTCCGTCCAGAGGTGTCAGGGAACAACACCCGAAGACCCCGGAGTTCCACCTGTCTTGCTGCACAAATAAACAGAAACACGGGCTTCTCGATGGTGGTGTCAAAGACCAAAGGTTTATTACTGGAGGGACACAGAAGTCACAGAAACTACACATGGGCAGATTCAAGGAGCCTGTTCGATTTGTACAAAGAGGGTTGCTCCTTATATACTAAAAATTGGGCTTCAGGCAAATTCTTCACATGTAAGTACATTCCCAAACCTTTGTGTCCTAAACAATAAATATTTGGCGTTGCACAGGAATCGTCGACAATATCTGATGTCAAAACATTACGAACGAGGGGTTCCCACTTTTCCGTCATAATCTCATGTCAACTTTTCATTCAAGACCCGGACCGCCTCATCGTAAATTTCGTTACCTCCCCCTAATAAAGGCCCAGAAGGAAAGGAGCAGAGCCAGGTGCAGAAGATAGAAAAGCAGGATAAGGGATGTTTGTGGGTTGTAAATGGGCAAGGCTACCGGCTTCGGCCGCCTAATCATGATCAGGCCAACGACCACAAGAACCAGTATAGCAGGACTGGCCTCGGGCAGAGGAGGCAGCCTTTGTCGAGTCATGCAGCTACAGCGTGTTCTGTTCCAAGGTGCACGTGTCACTAAAGAGGTGAATCTCCGGCTAAGGCTACATGTCCTTAATCGAAATGAAGTGATCAGAGGTTATTGCGTATGTGAGGGCAAGAAACACAAAATGGCTGCCATGATCTAAGATGGATGCCATGGGTAGATCGGAAAAATGTTCGTGACAGTAGTACTCTTGCTCGTAGCGTAGCGAAAACACCAGGATATGCTAAATGGATCATTTGCGGTTCGCTGATACCAATATTATGTATTTCCGACAATATTGAAAACACGCGTTCAAAATCGTCACGGAACCTCAAGAGCAGGGTCATACAATTGGTGCAACTAGCAGCTGAACTCTGGAGGGGCCCCAGTCAGGAAGCACTACAGGGAATGGTTACTATTACTAATGATGAGTTTGAACTTATGCACCTGCTGAGTGCTTTCAGTTTTGCAAAATTCGTTTTTCTGCAGAACAGCAACTGTAATGCCCCAAACAAACAAAGGCAACTGAACTCTGGAGGGGGCCCTCAGGAAGTACTACAGGGAAAGGTTACTAATGATGAGTGAACCTTTGCACCTGCAGTGCTGAGTGCTTTCTGCAGAGCAGCAACTGTAATGCCCCAAACAAACTTACTTATGAAAGTCGATTTCTAATCCAAAAGTGATCCAAAGAGAGTCAAAAGGCCTCATCCAAAAAAGTGCAGTCAAATGTCAACCTGAGGAGTTATTCTGATAAAAATCATCATTTTCAGAAGGTCTATGCTGCTTGCTAGAGGATTTCTTGTGCAGAATTGCAAATTTTGTAATTTCGCGAGTGCGAGATTGTTGCTGCCCGCTGCTCCTACATGTTCGCAATTGCGAACTCTCGCGATGCTCTCGGGATGCGTCGCCAAACTCCTTCGGGATCCAGCAGCAAGATCCAAAATGGCGTAGCACTCGCAAAATATCGAGAAAAACAACTCGGCAAACGCTGAATGACGGTAAGTGAACGCCGCACGCCGCAAAATTGTATCACCAAAAAAAAAAATCCGCTGCGTGCGAATTTGCGGATTTTCAGTAATATCGCAATCCGCGAACGCTCGCGAATTTACCGGATTTTCCGCCCATGCTTAGTAATTTTGAAGCAAATAATGTGGAAGTGTTGTGAAGGGCTGTGAGGAAATATTTGGGGCTGGTGGTGGAATGGTTCTAAACACTTCATGTAACAGCCTTGATGTTTATTGTTTTAGCCACCACATGTGCTGTGCTTAAAATAGCAACAAAAAAAGATGCAAAAACGAATAGAATTCTTTGCTTGAGTCCTTTTCTTCCAGAAGGAGTCACTAATCTTCTTTCAACAGGACCTTCTGCCT